>NC_089278.1:32160436-33519381 GCF_963678975.1 Dysidea avara | reverse complement strand
TCAGTAAACCAGGCGCGCGCCCACAGCCGGCCTTTAGCCGGCTGTGGGCATGCACCTGGTTTAAAAAATAATTAAATAAGGATCTATGCTAATAGAAAACGACTACTTGCCATGCCTACCAGAAAAACCACATGGGGTAATGCTTTGAAAATCATTGTACAGGTGGAGTAATCATCTTAGAAAGGCTCTTCAATGGTGTAGAAGAATCAGACTTAAAGCCACAGAGTTATAGCACGAAATCCAACTTGGTGGAACAAGTGTGAGATAGAGATATTCTAATAGAGCAGTCATCCTAATAGAGCAGTCACCTGAAGAGAATTCAAGAGATCAGCTAGAAACAAGCAACCTGTATAGAGATCAGCGACGAACAAATTACCCTGTAGAGAGTTCAGCTATGAACAAATTACCCTGTATAAAGATCAGCTAGAAGAAGTCACCTTGTAGAGAGTTCAGTTAAAAAGAAACCACCATGTAGAGAGTTCAGCTACAAAGCAGTGACCGTGTAGAGACATCAGCTAGAAGAAGTTACCTTGTATAGAGTTCAGTTACAAAGAAACCGTCATGTAGAGAGTCCAGCTGCAAAAAATCACCCTGTAAAGAGTTCAGCTACGAAAAGATCACCCTGTAGAGAGTTCAGCTAGAAGAAGTTACCTTTTAGAGAGTTCAGCCACAAACAAATCTCCCTGTAGAGAATTCAGCTACAAAGAAATCACCCTGTAGAGAGATCAGCTAGAAGAAATTACCTTGTAGAACATTCAGCTACAAAGAAATGGGTAGTACTAAAAGCCGGAACGGAATGGAACGGAACGGGGCGCGTGCCAAGTTAATAAATCATTTTTGCAGATTGTACACAGTTTCTTACCATTACATAGTGACTAGAATTGTGCTGAAGTTAGTTTTCTTCTACTTGTAGGCAAGCTAGAAATCGCTCTCTCGAAGTTTCTATTTACTGCCCACTGCACGAAAGCATTTTGCAATTACCTACGCTGAAAAATTATCATTTAACCTGCTACACTATTATTTTGTAAGCACTGTAAGCATATGATTCACAGCCACTAACATACACTCTGGTTAACTCTCGTAAATTATTGCCCATGCTGGCAGACTTCAGAAAACCATCCTCACTGTTACTAAAGAGTTGGACATGAAAATACTGCAGTAGTTTTCCTTTTAGAATGATAAGGAAGCAATTCTACATCAGGATTAAACAGAATTTGATGGATTGGTAAGAGCACAACATGCTATGTGGCGGTGTCACAGTTTTATGTGTTTCCCGCACACATATCACTAGGGATCCGTGTTTCTCCGTACACATATCACCAACTGGCTAGCGATCTGCAAGTCACAGTGATATATTTTTCCCTGGGTATTATGTTCCCAAGGTAAGGCATTCCCCACACACATATCCATAGGGATGCGTGTTTCCTGCATTCAAGTTTGAAGTGCACTGGTGTATACTAGCTGCGCCAGCTACTGCATACAGGATCTGAGTTCCTCAGTTTTGCTGCTCTACTTACTGCTTGTTGCTGCTACTGCTATATAGCTACTGCTTATACTGCTCCTACTAATACACTTGCTGCTACTACTATAACTACTACTTGCTACTATACTACCAGCTATTAGTATTATGTTCTCTTGCTGCTATATACTAGCTAATACTTGCTAAGTACAATTATATTATACTGGCTACTACTTGCTGCTACTACTTTAATAGCAACTACTTGCTACTACTATAGCTATACTATACTACTTGCTGTTACTACTAGCTACCTCCAGCATGCTTTTTTTGCTATTTACGCTGCTCTGCAGCTAAACTGAACCCTCTAGTGCTAACTAACTATATTGAGCCAAAGGACATGTTTAACTGACAGTGTTGGGCAAGTTACTTTTTAAAAGTAACTAGTTACATATTACATATTACTTGCAACTGAACTATTTAGTTAAAGTTACATATTACCCATAAAATAAAGTAACTATAATAATATTACATATTATATTACTTTGTGTCCACAGCTTTAAGCTGTCACGTGTGAAACTACCACCTTATCACGTGACATGATTTTGTTGTCGGACAATGTGCAAATATTGGTTATAAGTAAGAAGCTGGTGAATAAGCTTCATTCAGTAGGCTTCATTACTTCGTTGTGGCTAGGCGTTACTCAGTGGATTACTAACGAGATTAGTAACTTTGTTACTTGTAGTAATACTATTATGTAATATTAGACTCGTTACAGTAACTATATTACTTAGGTAACACGTTACATTTGTAAGTTAAGTAACTTGAGTTATATTACCCGTTTTTATAGCGTATTTTGTTATATTACTTAGTTACCACAAAAGTAATAATATTACATAATGCGTTACTTATGTAACGCATTACTCCCAACACTGCATATGGCTTAATTCAGCCACCAATTGCAATTTTCTGCCCAAAGAATTTAATCATCATCTATCACTTAGGTCACTTAACTCCGCCAACAAAAGAATCCATACTGTTACTCACAACTCAGTATTTCGAATGCAAAACAAAGATTCCATCCTTTGCCATGTTCCTCTCTTCCTCCCCAAAAATTTGGGTCATGTGATACTGTGCATTAAATAGAAACCACTCAGATCATGTGATCTAACTACTCAATAATCAGCTGCTAATTTACAATGAAAATACCACACTGCCAAGGTATGCACTTCATAGTAGCAATAGCAAGCGGGTGCCATAGTCCTAGGAAAATTTGGGTAGGCACATGCCCACCCAGGCCCATCCTTGACTGCACCACTGCCCAGGGCATGTTGTAGTCAGGCTGCTTGATATGACTAAGTACTGGCTATAGCAATAGAAATACAACAGCTAACTTCCTCACTAGGGCGAATGCAGGTGCATTTAGCACCTACATCCGGACTGCCCCGTTTATCCCTAAACTATGCATAACTCTAATACATGCCATGTAGCAGTAATGCAAGTGGACAGTGTTAGGCGTAACAGTAACGCGTTACATAATATTATTACTTAATGCAGTAACAAAGTAATACAACATGCTACATTTCTTATGCTAGTAATATATAATGGATAGTTACTTTACATAAGTAATGTATTACTAAAGTAGCTTATTACCACGTATTACTGTAATATTATTACCTAACGAAGTACTTTTATACATTGTATAATATGTAATATAACATATTACCAGTTACTTTTCAACTAAAGTAATGTATAACTATAATGTGTTGCATCCAATGGTAGTAATGAATATATAACTTTTTAAAAATAGTGGCCTAATACTGCAAGCGGATGTTGGATATTTTAGACCAGGCAAAGTTAATTCACAGTTTATCATCATGGTATTTCAAGATTGCTCCAAATTTTTCATTATTCATTATTTTATCACGGATATTTTAAATTATGTGTAGTACACATTTCACAATAGCAGGATTAACCTATATAGGAATAGAGAAGGTGGGGACTGAAGCTTCCATGCACTTTTGCATTCTCAGCTCCATTATTTTGTAAAGTCAAAAATATATATTCTATTCATAGCAATGGCGGATCCAGGATGGGGCATTTGGGGCAAATGCCCCCCCTCCACCTTGTGGAAGAGCCAGCCATACTTCTGATCATTCAACTTTAGATCAGTTTATAAAACTCATGAAAATATGCACATTTACTAGCACAATTACAAATTCATCTGAAACCAAAGCCAAACTATAGCTGTGAGATTGTAACCCAGCACCTTCGTGAGTACTAAGCGCCTCTAAAAATAATTGCCGTGTTGCTGTTTTTAAGACATTAAGAACCTTTCACACAGCTTTCAAGACTTTACAACCATCTGCAAAGGCCTAAATGGAAAAAAATCAACAGTGAGACACAACTAAGAGGTGATTATTTGCTGCTTCAAAAATACAGCAACTAACAAGAGAATCTGGCTCTCCCCAACCACCTACAACTTAGCCTGTTTGTGCCCCTCCCCTTGCCAGCTCCTGGATCCGCCCCTGCATAGTATAAGGGTTGAAGCTTTATACTTGAATTAAACAGTGAGACACAGAGTTTCATCCTGTCTGCATACATAGTAAGACAATTAGCAATAGCATATTAAATATAATTATGTGAGTAGTCTATTAAATATGGCTTACAACCTTATTCCTATGTATGCCCCTGCATTCAATATACATTACAACTTTCTCCAACTTTTCAAACATACCTTAAGTAGTTAAAGTCTAAGTAGCTAAAGTCTTTGAGCAGGCTGTAGGACCAGGTGTCCTACAGACCTTCAGCACTTGTGCTGTAAAGCATTAATAAATAAATTTAAAAAAAATAAAAAACAATATGTTAAACTTCTCAGAAGTCATTGCTGAGCTGCTGCATTTCAGCTAGATTTACCCACTAAGCTTTATGATCCATATGTAAACATGATTATAGTTATGTCAGTACCATACAAGCAAAATGCAACCTCAGTATCATCACTACTTGACAGTTTGTGATAGTTCACAGACTAGGCCATTTTTTTGATTGTTTGCAATACTTGCAGTGATACCTTTGGTCCCCTTTGACAATAATAGCAGTTTCCCATGTTACATGGGCATTGTGATCCAACACTGCAAGTTGTATCCTAATCAAGTATGCTTGATCCCTATGAGTTTATCAATCATGGTAATACTAAGACAGCTGCTACTTCCTGGTATGCAGTTCTCTTAGGACTGCAGCCAAGGAGCAGGCTATGAAAGGACTCAAGCATCCCAGTATGTCTAAGATAACAAAATACTCTACTCATAAACCGTACATTCTAATGCATCTTACCTAAACGTAACATAATAATCCAGCAATTTGAGCCATGCTTTATCTGTCACTATTTTATGGAGGATTTTAAATCCCGGTTCTTGTTGATTAAAGTAACTAATTTCTGATCCATTACAACATGTAGGGGGACCAATCAGAGGCTGATATTCACACTTTCCTAATATCCAATCATGATCATTCAGAACATGGTGCAGAACGGAAACCCACTTTTCCTATAACCAAAAAAATAAATAAACAAATAAATAAATAATTAGTAAATTTCTTCCTAAAACATACTTTCAGTTTCAGCGAACTTCCTTCACAATGCGGCAGCAAAACCAAAAGTGGTTCCCAATGTTTCCTGACCACTGGTTGAGTCTACCCATTTTGCACACTTTACCAGCGTGGTGTGAACTCTATGATGGAGTAGCTGCAAAGAAATATTCATACCTCAGCCAGTGCTTTCTTCAACTTCTTGGCTTTATGCCATACATCACAAGAATAGTAGATGGTAGGGTACTTGGTTTCTGCAATAAGAGTTTTTATACATTCAATCAAATGTATGTAGCTTCCATAACAGAGTAAGTGCAATATTTGGCACTTTTCCCTGGAGAGTCACATCTACCGTCACCAGATAGAACTAACTCCTTTGTCTTGTATTTATCAAGAAATTTAGCCTAACATGTGTGTGAAAATTCTATAAACTGTTGTCACATAATATTATGTGATCTACACTTCCTTGCTCATCCATGTAGTACTTCTTCACTGTTGGGCAAACAAAGGTAACCATAGAAAGTTGTTGGGGAGATTATTGCCAATTGCATAAAATCAAAAAAACATTTGGATCTTGTTGTAACTATTTCCTGATAGGACAAATCCAGATGCTAACAACACATCAATATTAAATATCTTGCTTTGGTTCTTATTAACATGGAAATTAGAAGAAGACCAATAGAAGCGATGGCCATTTTTGTACATTCCATTAATTTCTACACAACTAGTGGTCACTTCATAGCACACTTGACGATTACAACTACAATCTGGCTCCTGGAACTTCCCATTTGCTAGCTGCATTAGCAGTTTGATTTAACACATTACCCATTGGCTTCCTTTGTAAACGAAACTAACATTATAACACAACAGCTAAACTTTTAGATCAATGTCACCAAGTTGTTCATTCGTCTCAGAGTCCTCACTCTCCTCAGTGTTCTCCTCGGTGTCACTGTCATGGATGCAATTATGAAATGTTTCACAATTATGACATACCTGTTGGATGTATGTGATTCTGCACATAGTATACTTGTAGCATTGAGTAGCTTGTTATACTATTTTTTAATTCAGCAAATGTACAAACATTACCATGTAAACCTTTGTCTGTCCTCATAGCAAACGCTTATTGTCTCCTCATCACTGTTGCCAAGAGGTTGATCACCAGTGCATATTTCATTAAAAGTACAAATCAAATACCAGAAGGGGTGGTGCATTATCAAACCTTGTATCTTTAAATGTGTATGAACTTTCATTTACATCATTTAATCCACAATGGTTTGCACTAATGAGTGGTATAGATGCTAAGACTGGTGATGATGGCTGAAACTTCACTGAATCACTAAAACTATGTAGCTAGTTACTAATTATATATTTACAGGAATGAGTTTTACTAACCTTTCCTGATCTAGTTGGTTCCTGGCACTTCCCATCTGCTTGTTGCTGGCCCAGAAGAAAACACACCATCGCATCATGTTTAATTTATCCCTTCAGTGGTGGATCCAGGGGGGGATGAGGGGCACATGGTCCCCCTCCCCTTCGTTCATTCCTTTCAGAAAAGATTGCACACAAAATCAAGATACTCTAATAGAGCAGTCACTCTATTAAAGCAGTCACAGTGTTCATGAGGCAGTGTAGCTTAACTATGAAGCTATGAATACAGATCTGAATAAGGATCTTTATATACTTTATAGTAAATACATTTGGTAAAGGGCAGCCATTATTGCTGTGACCTTTTTTCTTTTTTTTGCTCTTCAACTTTTCAGCAAAGTGCACCCCCCCTTTCCAAACTCTGGATCCACCCCTGCCCTTAACCTTCTCCATTTTCCAAACATTTCATTGGCAATACATATCCTTTTGTTTGCGCTTTCCCATCTTCCTTCATACTTTTTCAGCCTCCCTACCTGCCTGCGGGGATATTGTGCCAAGCAACCAGCCATTTTAACCAAAGTACCGTAAATTTCAGTAAATTTACGAGTTTGCCATTATTTCACTGCCAGTGAAATAATGCATAATTTGAATGGCTTCCATACTGATGCAATGTCCATCTAACCACAGAATTTTGAGTGATGCCCATCATTTCCTGCTAAACAGTACTATAGTACTACTGTACTGTTTGGTGGTACTGTATAGGGGAAAAGTTTCGATGGGCTAAACTGCTGTGTATTTTGCAGTTTTGTCTAAAACCACGAAGTTCTCTCCACAAATTCTATTACTAGCTACCTGTTACGAGTATCTGTTGCTGACCTAAAAAAATTTATTTGCTTGTAGAAAGTCTTGCAGCAGCCTAGCTTCTTTCATGGGTCATGCCCACTTATTGAGATTGTGTGTCACTCTCTGTAGTCATACGCGGAACCACACCCATTTATCAGTAAAGTGTGTTGCAGCAGTCTGGAGGTATGCAAGAAGCCATGTCCGTTTCTGTGTATATGCTTATGTGGAGCCATGCCCAATGTCCTAATCAATCATTAGGTGTATGTACATGTCATAATCATTCTGAGCCACACCCAGTTATTGGAAGTGTGCCTTGTTTATGTAAACAGATATGCACTGCAGGTTCCACCATACTTTCGTCTCCCATGAAAGTTTAACCACAAAATTAATAAGTTTATGTAATTGCCCTCTACCAGTGCTGAAACGAATAGCAATTTTTACTATTTAAGTAGTTGTGAACAAAACAATCAAATATTCGATTATTCTTTAAGCTTATACTTCTATTCAATAGGTATTGAAACCTTTTGTTAGGGAGCTCTAAAGAGCTATTTCTATCTTTTCTAAAATAGATTTTTACAGCATGGATACACCACTTCATTCACAATCTTAAGTTTCAAGGCTGGGTTTCCATCTGAATACAGTGTACAAAGTGCTAACAATTATTCGAATAGTATGTTAACGAATCGGATAGTGTCATGCTGACCGAATGGTCAAATAACCGAATAATCATTTCAGCACTACCCTCTACCACAAAAGTTTTGCCCATCAAAACTTCCCCATGTAGTTACAGCATATCATGTGTTTGCATGGCATAATGTTATAGTCAGTGTTAGACAATTACTAACATAAGGCTGTTACCATTACAGATGCTCCAATAAGACTTACTGGTGGCACAAATAAAAGAGAAGGATTCGTAGAAATAATGTACCAAGGAATTTGGGGGACAATATGTGACAGTGGTTGGGATGACATTGATGCTACTGTTGTGTGTAGAGAGCTGGGGTATGGGGATGGAACAGCAACACGACAAGCTCAATTTGGGCCTGGTAGTGGTCCTGTATGGTTAAGCCAAGTTGGATGTTTAGAAAATGAGAGTAAACTATCTCACTGTATACACAATGGAGCTGGAAATGTAGGAAGTTGTTCACATGCACAAGATGCTGGTGTAATCTGCAACAATGTAAATGGTATATGATTATAGTCTCACACATTTTTATACATGATATTTTACAGTTCGCCTGGTTAATGGACCAACCAGATATGAAGGTAGAGTAGAGGTGTATCACAATGGCGAATGGGGTACAGTGTGTGATGATGGATGGGACTTGAATGATGCACAAGTTGTATGCAGTGAACTGGGTCTTGGTAAAGCAGTTGATGCTAGACACTCTGCATTCTTTGGACAGGGTAGTGGTCGTATCTGGCTTGATGATCTACGTTGTGTTGGTAATGAACAAACAATTGGAAGCTGTTCCCATATAGGATGGGGAAATCATAATTGTGGTCATGGAGAAGATGCTAGTGTGAATTGTTCTAGAGGTAAGTATACAATCATAAATAACAATAGAAATCAGTTTGAGATTTGATTGGTTAGTTGAGCCTCTGAGCAATGGAACTCTTCGTGTGGTTGGACCAAGCGCCAATGGTGGAAGAGTTGAAATATATTTTGATGGTCGATGGAATACAATTTGTAATGATGGATGGGATGATACTGATGCTAGTGTGGTGTGTAGACAACTGGGATTTGGATCATCAGGAGTCACATTACAACCAGAACCAGGAAGGGGATTAATATTACTTGATGATGTGAATTGCTTTGGTAATGAATCATCACTACTGAATTGTGGACACAATGGAATAGGGATATCAGATTGTGACCATAATAAAGATGCTGGAGTGAACTGTACTGGATCTATACCAGGTAACCATATACCATAAAAGCAGAAAATTTGATGGAAAAATATTTGGTGAATTGAGCAAATTATCTAGTTAGTGAAATTAAATTAAAGATGGTACTTCTTTTTTGTAGGGGTCTGTGCTAATCACACACACACACACACACACACACACACACACACACACACACACACACACACACACACACACACACACACACACACACACACACACACACACACACACACACACACACACACACACACACACACACACACACACACACACACACACACACACACACACACGCACACACACACACAGAGAGAACATAATTGATTGCATCATGAAGGCCTAAGCAACAGTCATTGCGGCTCAGTGCAGCTCAAGGGATAGCTTCGAACACTATAGCTGCATCCAAGGCCGAAGTTACTAGCTACAGTAGTACATCAGTAGGAGAGTTACAGTACTTGGTAGAAGAATGCCTTTTGGGTCATACAAAATATCAGAGAAATGTTTTCCTGCAGCTATTGGGACCATGCTCAGTAGCTAGCATTGTTGTTCTAAGGTTGCCATAGTTTTCTCCATTTTCTCCATGTTTTTGATCTAGCCAGAAGATTTAAATTTGACAATTTCAGTGAAAATTTGTCAACTGCCAGATTTTCTGCTTATACAATATATTACTTTCAGTGATATACAGACAACCAAGTATTTTGACAAGCAAAGTTTTAGAAAATGATTTTACAGCCAATGTTGTTTTTAAACAAACACCTGCACTGTGGTTCCTTTGAGGTCATAGGCACAAAAATTACCCTATAAAATGAATATACTAACATATCGAGAAACAGGATGTACTGATCACATAATTGTACTTATGCTTCATGAATAGATTTAACATACTTTATAGTGGGAAACTTTGGCAAAATGAACTGATATTGGTGAAGAAAGTTTTGGCAAAATCACATGTCACTTTTCACTGCACATTGGCATTAGCTAATGATGGCCAGAACAATACTTTTGAATTATTGACCAACCTAAATTGGTTTTTTAGAAGGTGTTCATACTTAAAATGCAAATCGGCATTCATTGGTCATGCCAGCATGATTTTCAAAAGCATGTGGAAAGTTTATTTATTTTTAAATGGATATGAGAAGCATGCATTAGGACAAAAGTGTGGGCCAATATCACTAGATGACCTTTGCATGATTGAGCCCGTGGGCAGTAGGAAACAAAAATTAGTCTTTTCTCAAAATCGTTGAACATAACCTGTAGTAATGAGCTGGCCAACATGGTGGTAGTCTATTTTCAAGATAGAATATATTACGTGTGTATTCCCTACCATCCCTATTAGCTATGTATATGTACATATGATGAGTATTCACATTTGTAGGAAATTATATGATGATGTTCTTGATTCTACAATATTCAGTTTTTTAAATTCTTTTTTATTTATTTTTTATTTTTCTTTATTCGTCTTTACATTTAATTTCACATCAAATATTATTATGAACTACCAAACAGATTACTTTAGGGTGGTAGGTAATGCCTGGAAATTTTGGAGAATGCTCAGTAGGTTTGAATAAGCCAACCTATAATTTATTTGTCCAGAGTTTACTAGTGCAATACACTCAATGGAAAGATTGAGATGCTCTAATACAGCAGGAAAATACTGACTGAAACAACAGTCACTTTATTCTAAACACCATTGATATGATGTAAATGTTGTTAAGCTTTTCTACCATTGCTTATGTGCATGTATATATATCAAGGCATTGCTAAAAAGCAGCCTTGGATGATGTTTCCTTTCTGTGACAAAATAACTACAGGATGTCTTGATAGAATAAAGTAGCAAACTTCAGAGGTACAAAGGAGATGAGGAAATGCACATAGCCTTCCACTTTCAAGAGATACTAAAAAACATATAAATAATTAGTTTTCCTACTATTAAAAATAACAGGTATATACAGTAATCAGATGTTCTCTGCTAATTTTTTAGCCCTCCCTATCAAACTTGCTGATGGAGGCACTCCTTATTCAGGTAGAGTAGAGATATATAGGAATGGAGTATGGGGTACAGTGTGTGATGATAACTGGGACAACACTATTGCACGATTAGTATGTCAACAATTAGGATTAGGAACTAGTGGATCAGTAGACTCGAATGTACCAGCTGGAACAGGACCAATACTAATGGATAATGTTCAGTGTGATAGTGGTCAGACTAACCTGTTAACTTGTTCTCATAATGGATTTGGTAATCATGACTGTAGTCATGATGAAGATGTTGGAGTTGTATGCTACCGACTATCAAGTTAGTTTTCATTGCTATTCTGAATGCATTGTTAAACAGTGAAACCTTAATTGTGTAGCCCCTGTAGTCAGACTAGAAGGAGGCAGTTCATACAGTGAAGGTAGAGTGGAGGTGAACTACAATGGTGAATGGGGTACAGTGTGTAATGATGGATGGGATGATACTGATGCTGGTGTGGTGTGTAGACAACTGGGATTTGGATCATCGGGAACAGCCACTTCCTTTGGTCAAGGATCAGGACCCATCTTACTAGATAGTGTGACATGTTCTGGTAGTGAATCAACACTGGCCAGTTGTGGTCATCTTGGAGTTGGTGTTACAAGATCTTGTAGTCATAGAGAAGATGCTGGAGTGAGATGTAGTGGAATTACAGGTCAGCATCCAGTTTACTTACCATAGTATGGTATCATACAGTACAGTAATACTGCATAATGGGGATCATGAAGGTTTGCACTTTCCCACAAAAACATTGACCAGAAACCAGCCTCACAGTGCCTTGGCAGAATTGGTTAAGTATGATCCCAGCAGTGCCTTTAATGCAACCATAAACATTTCCAATGTATTGCTAGTTTGCTACAAAGCTCTATTATTGTTTAGTCTTCTAACTGACATACTGACTAACTGATGATTGACTGACCAACTAACCATTTGACTGATGCCTTCAGAAAAGCATAACAGATAAGGTTATTGGCTTGATTTTTTCCACTGTTGGTTATGAAACAAAGATTTCATGATATTCAAGTTGGCTGAATTAAATAGATTATCTTAGGAGACTTGATTAGGGAGTTTCACTGTACCTACAAATGTAACATGTTTTAGTACACAATGATGCAGCTATATGTACAACATTGTTTAGGTACTATTCTGAGATTGGTAGGAGGTGGTGCACACAATGAAGGTAGAGTGGAGGTGAACTACAATGGTGAATGGGGTACAGTGTGTGATGGTGGATGGGATGATACTGATGCTGGTGTAGTGTGTAGACAACTGGGATTTGGATCATCAGGAACAGCCATTGGATCAGCTTCATTTGGTCAAGGATCAGGACCCATCTTATTGGATAGTGTGACATGTTCTGGTAATGAATCGACACTGGCCAGTTGTGGTCATCTTGGAGTTGGTGTTACAAGATCTTGTAGTCATAGTGAAGATGCTGGAGTGAGATGTACTCAAGAACAAGGTATATGAGATATGTGCATGTTCAATTTGTGTATAAGATGATATGCAACTGTAAAGCAAGTTGTGTGTTTGCAAAAATGTACATTGCTAATTTCTAGTTAAAAATTGCAAAATGAAAAAGTTACAGACAAAATGAGCTGAATGATTTTTGTATTGTTATGATTAAAGCCATATTGCACAAATACCACTCACATAATTAATGCTCAATTTAATGAATAGGAAGTTGATAGAGAGGCTGCAAATATACTAAATAAGCCTCTAATTCCTACTTCAGTTGTATATAACTTGTTAATATAGCCAAAACTGATTAATTTCCCACTAGTATTATATCTGCAGGTATAGTCTATCTCAGATACATGGTATTCTAAATTCAGAACTTGCCTATGAAATGCACACTTTTAAGCTTTACTTTTAAGCCTATTGCTTGTGATCAGCCCCAGGTTACATCAATGGCCTTTATCCAAGCATTCAGCTAGGGTTAAAGTTTATCAATGACCACTTTGGCTTGTGAAGCCAATACTGGTTCCTATCACCTTCATCTGTCTCTGCTCTGGATTCTTTGTTGACTGACTCTTCTCCACTATCTGAAGTAGCTATATTGGCTGACTTCTCCACTACTTCTCTACTATCTGGAGAAGTTACCGCATTCTTCCCCATACCTTGCTCTAGCTGACTCTGCTTCATCCTGCAAGCTCGATTTCAAGTCATATCAACTCCACATCATGACCATAAGTGTGGAAACATGTCTGACATTGCTACCTCACTCTCCCCTGCACACTAATCTCCACACTAACAACAGAGTATGAATCTCCATGTACACAATGCACAGTAGCAGTCCTCTCCAACGAACATTATCCTCCCTCACAAAATTACTTCTCATTAGAGCTCTAGAACAATCAGTATTCAATACCTTGTCATTAGCAAACTAACCTTCAACAAACCCCTTACAACTAATCTGTCTTACTGGTCACCTTCTACCATGGTAGCCAGAAGACTTCCTTACGCTACTGTGCCCATGTCTACCACAATTGTAACATACTAGAATCTTCTCATGATCATCTGTCTTCAGCCTATTCTCCAACTTAGCCACATTCTCTCCATTCGAAGAAGTGGATGAACTGACCTTCTTATCACCACCACTACTATGATGCTAAGTGTCTGTCCCATCTGTCACATGAATAGCAAGCCCTGGTAGGCTAGTCTAACTTTGCCTTTCTAGCCTGTCAGTAGTCCTCAGCCAGTTGACCAGCCTCATAAGTATTTTGGGCTTTCTTTCCTTCAACCATACCATCACTTCGTCTGGTAACACTTCCAAAACCTGTTCTTTGAACATCACATCAACTGCATCTTGTCTATTAGGACAGTCCTTCTCTGCCAGATCTTTAACACAGATAGCCAGTTCCATTGGTGTTTCATTCTCAAGTGGCCTCACTGCATGGAAGCATTGCTAGTAGGTTTCTTCATTGGTGTCATAACATTGGAAAACAACAGCCTTCCCTGTCATAATCTTGAGCAATGTCATCCGTTATTGCAACTTGCATAGGCCAGTAGCACCTTCCCTGTCCGTTGAGATGCAAGAATAGTAGTATGCTTCACCCCATGAGCTTCAACTGCTCTCTCGAAGGTCAGTAGGAAAGTTTATTTTCTGTTAACTTCATGAGTTTCAATGACTCTGGCCTTACTTCAACTTGGCTTGACCTCCTCTTTGTCAACCCTGAATGAGTTCTTTGTATCTCCTCAGTTTGCACTAGCAGTAGAAGGTGAGCATTAATTAAATACGAAGGGCTTCATGTTTTAAAAAAATGGTAGAATGCTTTTATTGGTGCCTTTTAAAATAATGACTACATGCATACAACATTTTGAATGACTGACTGTGATTTATCAGTCCATTGATAAAGCTTGGAATACTGTGCTAGCAATGAACAAAAGTAAATTTCAATGTGGCTGATGAGACTATGGCATAATACAAAAAAAAATTATTAATTTAAAAATGTAAGTAGGGATTCAAGCTATAAAATGTAGTAAAGCAAGAGATGAATGATGGTATTACAGCATAACTCGGTGGGAAAATCCCTACATTAGCATGTCATAACTGTCATTTTGTTCAATGCCAAAGTAAGGATTTTCCTACTGAACTATGTTGTAATACCATCATTCATCTCTTGTTCCACTACTTTTTATCGTTTGGATCCCTAATTCATTTTTGAATTAAATATACTAGTCAGAGTTGGGGTCGTTACACTAAAAATGTAACTAGTTACATATTACTCGTTACTTTTATGCGATGTAGCGCGCTACAGTTACATATTACTTACTGAAAAAAGTAATGAGTTACGTATTACTCGCTACTCTGAGGGCTGTAACTAGTAATAACATTACATATTACATTTGTTCGTTACAAACTATGAAGTAAGTCCAACCTTCTAAATACAAGCTACCAGCCTACAACTACAAGTGACACAAGCGAGACACATGCTTCTCTGGTGTAGTCCAGCCACAAATACATACTTTGTTGTTGTATCTTGGCCTAAAGGGCACTCCCCAAATAATATCATTCTTTGTCCATGCCTATAACGCTATCTCCAGTCTTGTCTGGGCCCAAAATGCAATCAATCACGTGCCTGGATACAGTGCGCCTTAAAAGGAAGTAACGCGTTAAATCCGTTACAATTTCTGGATGTAATATCCGTTACATATTACTTGCTACTTTGTCATGTAACACGTTATATTACTCGTTACTGTAAAAGTAATATTATTATGTAACGCGTTACCCACAACTCTGATACTAGTTTGTTTGGTTTTCTGATATAACGTACAGCTATACATTTATTGGGGTGACTGCTGTATTAGAGTATCTCAAGTCAACCTTTCACCTACCAGGTGCTGTAGCACCATTTCATATTTTCATTGTGCTAGCATTATGAATACAGCTAGACCAATAATAATGGGGTGTGTCATCACGATAGATTGTTAAGTGGTGTAGTCTTGGTACTTGATCGTTGTTAATCAACCAAGATCACGGCATGGCATTAAACCCTTCATGAAGTTACAGGTGTCTGCCAAGCATAAGCACTTAAATAAGTTGTGGCGTATAAATATGCTGCTCAATGAAAGTATTGATAGGGAAAATTGACACCTTGATATGGTTTCATTGCAACAAAAAGACAACCAGCCTGATTGAAGATAAAAGGAAAGACAAGGTGCAGAGGGCGCACACTCATTGGAACCCAAAAGACACATGAGTTTGTTATATTGTTGCATAAAATGGTGGCTGTGTGCTGCTTTGTTTGGCCTCCGGCCTTGCAGCAATAGTCAGGCAGGCAGGCTGGCAGGCTGGCAGGCTGGCAGGCAGCCAAAAATTCTAGATTTGGTGATTTATAAATTCTATATCCAGTCGCCTGTAACTGTTTTGTTGTTTTTAATCTTCATTTGATGTTGGTTGGACTAATATTATTCCATAAAGGCGATTTTCATCATGTAAGATGTTTCTAGAATGATTTTTAAAGGTGGCATTTTAGGCAAAGCATATCATTTTGGTGGTAGATTCCTACTTTAAAAGTACTACCATACTGCTTAATAACAATAGTAATATGATCAAAACCTTTTAATGTGTGGCAGCAGGAACACATAAGCACCTTGTGGTGTTTATGTGCTCTTGGTGCAAATTTTATTTACTCCTACTATAACTTTGCATATGAACAAATATAATGGTATAATTTCATATATCTGTAAGTTATTTGGTTCAATACATTTTGTGACAACTCATACTCAATACCTCTATTATGCATGTATTTAGGACTTTTATTCAGACTGGTAGGAGGCAGTTCGTACACTGAAGGTAGAGTGGAGGTAAACTACAATGGTGAATGGGGTACAGTGTGTGGTGATGGATGGGATGATACTGATGCTGGTGTGGTGTGTAGACAACTGGGATTTGGATCATCAGGAACAGCCATTGGATCAGCTACCTTTGGTCAAGGATCAGGACCCATCTTATTGGATAGTGTGACATGTTCTGGTAGTGAATCAACATTGGCCAGTTGTGGTCATCTTGGAGTTGGTGTTACAAGATCTTGTAGTCATAGTGAAGATGCTGGAGTGAGATGTACTCAAGAACAAGGTATATGAGATATGTGCATGTTCAATTTGTGTATAAGATGATATGCAACTGTAAAGCAAGTTGTGTGTTTGCAAAAATGTACATTGCTAATTTCTAGTTAAAAATTGCAAAATGAAAAAGTTACAGACAAAATGAGCTGAATGATTTTTGTATTGTTATGATTAAAGCCATATTGCACAAATACCACTCACATAATTAATGCTCAATTTAATGAACAGGAAGTTGATAGAGAGGCTGCAAATATACTAA
Source organism: Dysidea avara (assembly GCF_963678975.1). Taxonomy (NCBI): domain Eukaryota; kingdom Metazoa; phylum Porifera; class Demospongiae; order Dictyoceratida; family Dysideidae; genus Dysidea; species Dysidea avara. Next base: position 33,502,377 of record NC_089278.1, on the reverse strand, counting down.
ATAAGCCTCTAATTCCTACTTCAGTTGTATATAACTTGTTAATATAGCCAAAACTGATTAATTTCCCACTAGTATTATATCTGCAGGTATAGTCTATCTCAGATACATGGTATTCTAAATTCAGAACTTGCCTATGAAATGCACACTTTTAAGCTTTACTTTTAAGCCTATTGCTTGTGATCAGCCCCAGGTTACATCAATGGCCTTTATCCAAGCATTCAGCTAGGGTTAAAGTTCACTGTAAAGCAACTTTGGAAGTACATAACTGACTCTCAAGCAGTTTGAGTAACTAAAGTCTCTTAAGTACTTGAAAGTCTCACTGTCACTATGGGTCGAAAGTAAAATATCTCGAGTTGTCCAAAATCTCTCAATTTAAGCACTCAGTCTCTAGTAGTGCAAAACCTATCTGGTGAAAATCTCTCAAATATATATATAGCTAAAAATTACTCAAGTATATGAACTTATATAGCATGCATGTGTATACAAGTATTAGCTCAATGTACAAAACTGATGCACACAAGAGATATGAGATATTATATAGCTACAATATGTAGTGCATGCAGCTCTTAGAATTGCACTGAATTAAGACCAACAGCTTGCTTTTATTGGTAGCACATTCTATTGTAGCTTATAGATCCACAGACAGCTTATAGCATGTAGCAGGGTAGATGAATCCTATTTTGTGTGCCAAGAAACAGAGAATTAACCAAACATGGAGAAACTGAGTGTGGTGCTCGACTAGACACTGGTGGCCTGCAGTTTGAATGCTGGGGTATGAGGAATTTTTGCTTTCTTTTGCCATGTTATAAGTATGTCAAAGTCTACATATTTTAGGTAACTCAAAGGCTGCAGCACTAGTTGCTGTCAGATCTTCAGTGTTACATGGACACTGTAAAGTAAAAGTAAAATTGCTTCATCAGGAATGTAAAATGTACGATTTAAATCTTTCAATATATTTCATATTGACACAATTATAAGCAAATGTCAATGGCTTTAGACTTCAGCTACCCTGGTCTATTATAGCTATTCATTAATAAAAAACAAAACACCAGTAGTAGCAAGCAGTATAGCAACAGTAGCAGCAAGCATGTATAGCTAGTGTAATAGCAGCAGTAGCAATATAGCATCTAGCAGTATTAACAGTAGCTAGTATATATAGTAGCAGTAGGCAGTAGCTTTAAAAATAGCATGCAGTATAATAATATAATATAATATAGCTAGATATAGTAGCAGTTGAGGCAGTAAGTAGTGACTGCAGTGTAGTAATAGTATAGTTAGTAACAGCAGCTATATAGTATAGAAGCAGCAGTAGTTAGTACTGTGCCGCATGAGCAGCAGTAGTAGCAAGCCCTGCGGCTACAGCAGCAGCAGTATAGCTAGCTAGTCGTAGTATATCAGCAGCAGAAAGGTTTAAACGTGGGTGTTGGACGTGGTAGCTATAAAAAACTGAGAAACTGGCAGGGAAACATATCACTAGTGCCATTGTAGGGGAACACGCATCCCTAGTGATATGTGTGTGGGGAAACACGGATCCCTAGTGATATGTGTGCAGGAAAACACGATACTCGGGGAACACATGATTATCATTGTGACAGCGGGCATTAAATAGAAACTTCGAGAGCATGATTTTTAGCTTGCGTATAAGTAGAAGCAAATGAACTCTAGCACAATTCTAGTCACTGTGTGACAGTTGGAAACAATGCAAAATCCGTCTCAAACGATTTTTCTATTTGGCACGTGCCCCAATTGGTTCCATTCCAGCTTTTAGCACTACCCAAAACCATCATATAGAGAGTTCAGCTGCAAACAAATCATGTGTAGAGAGTTCAGCTTCAAACGTAGAGAGATCAGCTAGAAGAAGTTACCTTGTAGAGAGTTGAGCTACAAACAAATCACCCTGTACAGAGATCAGCTAGAAGAAGTAACCTTGTAGAGTGTTCAGTTACAAAGAAACCACCATGTAGAGAGTTCAGCTGCAACCAAATCACCTGTACAGAATTCAGCTACAAACAATTCACCCTGTAGAGAGATCAGTTAGAAGAAGTTACCTTATAGATAGTTCAGCTACAAACAATTCACCCTGTAGAGAGATCAGCTAGAAGAAATCACCTTGTAGAGTGTTCAGTTACAAAGAAACCACCATGTAGAGAGTTCTGTAATAAATATCAAGACACACGGTAGTGTGTCGTGCGGCCCAAGAAGCCGGCGCGCAACCCCGTGAGTATATTGACAGGAAGAAAGAATACGCAATTTTCGCACCTCCGTAGCTCTGTGCTGCCTTGATGAAACAAGACAAATTTTGCTGTGTACATTCCCTCCACCTTCAGCACTCCACATTCCAAATTTGAGCGAAATCGCTTCAGGCATTCCTGAGATATGCGACTTCAAAAATTGGCTTAGTTTCTTCGTTTTTTTTCTTCTTCTTATTTTTCTTCCTCTTTTCGCACACTTACAAAAACTGCTATAAAACGCGAACGCGTTATCCGATTGCCTTGATATTTGGCACACAGAAGGGGGGTATAAAGGCGCATCTCTGTACCAACTTTGGCTGGAATACCATAAACAGGCAAAGAGTTATGAGCGATTATTCACGAAAAATAACACCAATATGTTGTCACGCCTACAGGGTAAACCGCGTATGGGAAGAAGCTGAAAATCGGTGGGTGAATAGGTTAACTATTGAACCTCAAACCTTTTGTGGTTTGAAAGAAATCGAGCTAAAAACCAGGAAGATACAGCGAAAACATCAACAGTGTGTAACAATTACGCAATCGAGATTAGCTAATTTATTATTATTATTATTATTATTATTATGCTTGCCACGCCTACCAGATAAACCACTTGGGGTAATGCTTTGAAAATCGCTGTACAGATGGAGTTATCATCTTAGAAAGGCTCTTCAATGGTGTAGAAGAATCAGACTTAAAGCCACGGAGTTATAACACGAAATCCAACTTGGTGTAGCAAGTGCGAGATCGAGATACTCTAATAGAGCAGTCATCCTAATAGAGCAGTCACCCTGAACAGAATTCAAGAGATCAGTTAGAAATAAGTAACCTGTATAGAGATCAGCTACAAACAAATCACCCTGTAGAGAGTTCAGCTACAAACAATTCACCCTGTTCAGACATCAGTTAGAAGAAGTTTTCTTGTAGAGAGTTCAGTTACAAACAAATCACCCTGTTGAAAGATCAGCTGGAAGATGTCACCTTATAGATAGTTCAGTTACAAAGAAACCACCATGTAGAGAATTCAGCTACAAACTAGTGACCCTGTAGATACATCAGCTAGAAGAAGTTGCCTTGTAGAGAGTTCAGCTACAAAGAAACCATTGTGTAAAGAGCTCAGCTGCAAACAAATCACCTATACAGAATTCAGCTACAAACAAATCACCCTGTAGAGAGATCAGCTAGAAGAAGTTACCTTGTAGATAGTTCAGCTACAAACAAATCATCCTGTAGAGAGATCAGCTAGAAGAAGTTACCTTGTAGAGAGTTCAGCTACAAAGAAACCATCATGTGGAGAGTTCAGCTGCAAACAAATCAACTGTAGAGAGTTCAGCTACAAACAAATCACCCTGTAGAGAGATCAGCTAGAAGAAGTTACCTTGTAGATAGTTCAGCTACAAACAAATCATCCTGTAGAGAGATCAGCTAGAAGAAGTTACCTTGTAGAGAGTTCAGCTACAAAGAAACCATTGTGTAAAGAGTTCAGCTGCAAACAAATCACCTATACAGAATTCAGCTACAAACAAATCACCCTGTAGAGAGATCAGCTAGAAGAAGTTACCTTGTAGATAGTTCAGCTACAAACAAATCATCCTGTAGAGAGATCAGCTAGAAGAAGTTACCTTGTAGAGAGTTCAGCTACAAAGAAACCATCATGTGGAGAGTTCAGCTGCAAACAAATCAACTGTAGAGAGTTCAGCTACAAACAAATCTCCCTGTAGAGAGATCAGCTAGAAGAAGTTTCCTTGTAGAGAGTTCTGCTACAAACAAATCACCCTGTAGAAAGATCAGCTAGAAGAAATCATCTTGTAGAGAGTTCAGCTTCAAAGAAATAATCATGTGAGAGTTCAGGTACAAACAAATTGTCCTGTAGAGAGATCAGCTAGAAGAAGTTGCCTTGTAGAGAGTTCAGCTACAAAGAAACCATCATGTAGATAGTTCAGGTACAAACAAATCACCCTGTAGAAAGATCAGCTATAGAAGAAATCACCTTGTAGAGAGTTCAGCTACAAAGAAACTATCATGTAGAGAGTTCAACTACAAACAAATCACCCTGTAGAGAGATCAGCTATAGAAGAAATCACCTTGTAGAGAGTTCAGCTACAAAGAAACCATCATATAGAGAGTTCAGCTACAAACAAATCGGCCTGTAGAGAGATCAGCTAGAAGAAATTACCTTGTAGAGAGTTCAGCTACAAAGAAACCATCATGTAGATAGTTCAGGTACAAACAAATCACCCTGTAGAAAGATCAGCTATAGAAGAAATTTTCTGTTACACCTTTCCAGCTACTGTATAAGTCATTAAGTCTAAGTCCTTGAAACTAGGTTAGGTAATCCTAAGGCTGCAGCACATGTTGTTGTAGACCTTCAGTGCTGGTCACTGTAAAGTGTTAATAATAATAAATCACCTTGTAGAGAGTTCAGCTACAAAGAAACCATCATGTAGAGAGTTCAGCTACAAACAAATCGGCCTGTAGAGAGATCAGCTAGAAGAAATCACCTTGTAGAGAGTTCAGCTACAAAGAAACCATCATGTAGAGAGTTCAGCTACAAACAAATCGGCCTGTAGAGAGATCAGCTAGAAGAAATTACCTTGTAGAGAGTTCAGCTGCAAACAAATCACCTGTAGAGAGTTAAGCTACAAACAAATCTCCCTGTAGAGAGATCAGCTAGAAGAAGTCACCTTGCAGGGAGTTCAGTTACAAAGAAATAAACCATGTAGAGAGTTCAGTTGCAAACAAATCACCTGTAGAGAGTTCAGCTAGAAACAAGTCACCCTGTAGAGAGATCAGCTAGAAACAAGTCACCTTGTAGAGAGTTCAGCTAGAAGAAGTCACATTGTAGAGCTACAAAGAAACTACCATGTAGAGTTCAGCTGCAAACAAATCACCCTGTAGAGAACTCAGCTACAAACAAATCGCCCTGTAGAAAGATTAGCTAGAAGAAGTTACCTTATAGGGAGTTAAGCTATGAACAGATCACCCTGTAGAGAGTTCAGCTACAAACAAATCACCCTGTAGAGAGTTCAGCTACAAACAAATCACCCTGTAGAGAGTTCAGTTACAAAGAAACCACCATGTAGAGAGTTCAGCTGCAAAAAAAATCAATCACTCTGTTGAGAGTTCAGCTAGAAGAAGTCACCTTGTAGAGAGTTAAGCTGCACATAAATCACCCTGTAGAGAATTCAGCTACAAACAAATCACCCTGTAGAAAGATCAGCTAGAAGAAGTTACCTTGTAGAGAGTTAAGCTGCAAATAAATCACCCTGTAGAGAATTCAGCTACAAACAAATCACCCTGTAGAAAGATCAGCTACACTGTTAAAAATAAGGAGTAACTGTTACTCCCCTAGGGGAGTTCCCAGTGTAGGGAAGATTTAACACCCCTATATTTTTGTGGAGAGTAACTAACACCCCGCAAAGGAGTAACAGGAACCCTTTGAAAAATCTATTGTAGGGGGTTCTAGTTACTCTAGGAGAGTTCACATAAGCATGCAAGGCATTTCCTTTACTCCATGAAATTCTGCAAATAACTCCGTATAAAATCTCAAATGATGTTAAAGACATACAGCAAAACTGTAACAAAATATTTACAATATCCAGCTTTATAATATTGGAAAGTCACTGAAAAAAGGAGATCAGTGGCTTCATCATCAGCAAACGACGCTTCACTGCCACTTCACTGGAGTTACTTCCTGCCACATGACATGTTATCAGCTGTAGTAAATAGCAGTATAGTAAAGAAATATTCAACAATCATATACTTGTTACCTTTATGGCTGAAGGTACGTCACACACAGTTGCCATCAAAGTTGTAAAAACAATTCTGCCAGACCAGCAGCATTGGTAGTGTAAACTAAAAAGGCACAGTTGCTATCAAGCAAAACAACACTTTTTTGCTACCTGGAGTTCATCATTTTGTTTGTCTATTTGTTCACTGATTTCTTGTGGCACCTGTAATATATGTTTACAAATTGATGCACAGTCACTGTATGTTAACACACTTACTGGATGTTGTAAAAATTCTATGTTCTCAGTGACATTGAGACATCCGTGCTAAAAAAGTAAATATATGCTTACGTAACTGTAAATATTATCCCCTTACAGGTCAAGAACAACTTAGAAAGTTGATGAAGTCGAAGACACACAATTTACATTGTATCAAAGATTCTTGGTAACTGCAGACGATACATCTTACTAGTTAATTCCAGTGAATCTGCATGTAATTATGTAAAAAGACAATGATACAGGATACTGACCTTATCCGGCAATATCATGCATTGTGTCCGGCTGCTAACGTCAACTGAAGGCAGACGGACATGATATGTACGCCATGTTTAAACTAGGTGGCTTTCCTTTCCTCCCTCAAGTCTTCATCTTCTTACACACTGACTACTAGTAGCTAGCGGTGAGCTTGGATGGGCTGAATACTGTACGTACCAGTCACGGTGATACGACTGAGTCCACCGAATTTTATTCTCTTTCCCTGAGTCTTGAACTATTTCTGCCGTGTCACAATAAGGCGACTAAACCCTCACGAGCAGTGGTGACTTCCGTTGGAGCCAGTTTAATAAACCGGTGTGTCATACGAGACGACTCAGTATGAGCTCAAACGTACCTGAAGAAACAATGAACGAGATAGACTCTAGTGAACGTCCAGTAATTGAACAAGTAAACACTTTAGTATCACTTTTTAAGCACTACAATTCCTCAGAGAAGCAAACCGCTTTCAACTACTCAACACGGCTCTGTTGTTAAAGAAGCCATTTCTATGGTAATACTCTTCACTCTAAATAATGCCCTTGTAATAGAAATGGTATTTAATAATTATACATACGTATTTCAAAATATTCTTGAGTAACAATTCGTCCTCCTGTTTTCGTACTGTCTGTTTCCTTCACTATGCCTTGGTTAGCCTGTAAAATAAAACATGAATAAATGGCTGCCATTGAAAAGGAAGCCTAAATAATTACTTTCCTTTTTTACATTGAGTGACTAGAATTGAACTGGTTAGTTAATGGAGAAAATAACATAGTGAGACAGCTATAACCTGCATGTGGCTCATTCATATGTGGCCTCAGCCATACTGGCTCACTGAGTTCACCTTAGCTACTATAGCTAGCTGGTAATGGGAACTCTTCAGTTTGGTGCCTTCACTTACTTGGAGTTCTCTTTACCCTTAGTGGGTTACTGTTACTCTCCTAGTAATCCAAACTCCCCTTTCAGAGTAAAATATTTTACTCCCATAGTTACTGTTACTCCCCTGTTTTAACAGTGTAGAAGAAGTTACCTTGTAGAGAGTTCAGCTACAAAGAAACCACCATGTAGAGAGTTCAGCTGCAAACAAATCACCAGTAGAGAGTTCAGCTAGAAACAAGTCACCCTGTAGAGAGATCAGCTAAAAACAAGTCACCCTGTAGAGAGTTCAGCTAGAAGAAGTCACATTGTAGAGAGTTCAGCTACAAAGAAACTACCACGTAGAGAGTTCAGCTGCAAACAAATCATCCTGTAGAGAGTTCAGCTAGAAGAAGTCACCTTTTAGAGAGTTCAGCTACAAAGCAACCACCATGTAAAGAGTTCAGCTGCAAAAAACTCAATCACCTTGTAGAAAGATCGGCTAGAAGAAGTTACCTTGTAGAGAGTTCAGCTACAAAGAAACCACCATGTAGAGAGTTCAGCTGCAAACAAATCACCTATAGAGAGTTCAGCTAGAAACAAGTCACCCTGTAGAGAGTTCAGCTAGAAGAAGTCACATTGTAGAGAGTTCAGCTACAATGAAACTCCCATGTAGAGAGTTCAGCTGCAAACAAATCACCCTGTAGAGAACTCAGCTACAAACAAATATGCAGTGTAAAAAGATCAGCTAGAAGAAGTTACCATGTAGAGAGTTCAGCTACAACGAAACCACCATGTAGAGAGTTCAGCTACAAACAAATCACCTGTAGAGAGTTCAGGTAACCCTGTAGAGAGATCAGCTAGAAACAAGTCACCTTGTAGAGAGTTCAGCTAGAAGAAGTCACGTTGTAGAGAGTTCAGCTACAAAGAAACCACCATTTAGAGAGTTCAGTTGCAAACAAATCACCCAGTAGAAAGTTCAGCTATGAACAGATCACCCTGTTGAGAGTTCAGTTAGAAACAAGGAATCCTGTAGAGAGATCACCTAGAAGTATCGCCTTGTAGAGAGCTCAGCTACAAACAAATCACCTGTAGAGAGTTCAGCTACAAACAAATCACCCTGTGGAGAGATCAGCTAGAAGAAGTCACCTTGTAGAGAGTTCAGCTATAAAGAAACCACCATGTAGAGAATTCAGCTGCAAACAAACACCCTGTAGAGATTTCAGCTACAAACAAATCGCCCTGTAGAAAGATCAGCTAGAAGAAGTTACCTTGTAGGGATTTCAGCTACAAACAAATCACCCTGTAGAGAGTTCAGCTACAAAGAAACCATTCTGTAAAGAGCTCAGCTGCAAACAAATCACTTGTACAGAATTCAGCTACAAACAAATCACCCTGTAGAGAGATCAGCTAGAAGAAATTACCTTGTAGATAGTTCAGCTACAATCAAATCACCCTGTAGAAAGATCATTTAGAAGAAGTTACCTTGGAGAAAGTTCAGCTACAAAGAAACCATTTTGTAAAGAGCTCAGCTGCAAACAAATCACCTGTACAGAATTCAACTACGAACAAATCACCCTGTAGAGAGATCAGCTATAAGAAGTTACCTTGTAGATAGTTCAGCTACAAACAAATCTCCCTGTAGAGAGATCAGCTAGAAGAAATTACCTTGTAGAGAGTTCAGCTACAAAGAAACCACTATGTAGAGAGTTCAGCTGCAAAGAAATCACCCTGTAGAAAATTCTGCCAGAAACAAATTGCCCTGTAGAAAGATCAGTTAGAAGAAGTTACCTTTTAGAGAGTTCAGCTACAAAGAAACCATTCTGTAAACAGCTCAGCTGCAAACAAATCACCTATACAGAATTCAGCTACAAATACATCACCCTGTAGAGAGATCAGCTAGAAGAAGTTACCTTGTAGATCGTTCAGCTACAAACAATTCACCCTGTAGAGAGAGCAATTAGAAGAAGTCACCTTGTAGAGTGTTCAGTTACAAAGAAACCACCATGGAGATTTCTGTAATCAATATATGTGACCGGATTTGCGAAAAGGGGTCTTCCACACACATCCAATTCCGTAAACGTTGGAGACCATAACTCAATGTTCAAGTAACATATTAACCTGAAACTTTCACCATGTATTCAGCTATAGTGGTGCTCACCACTGCCCAAAATTCAAGGCAATAGCTCTTTCCAATCTGTAGTTATCAATTGTCAAAGTTGGCAAATTGGATGTGTGTGGAAGACCCCTTTTCGCACATCCGGTCACATATGTATTATACAGTATATATAATTTGTACATTTACTGGTAAAATATTTAAAGTACATCTACTTCATCTTTTCTTCTTCCTGTAGTAAAGAAAAAAACATAGGTTAAAAAAGTCCCAAAGCTGGCCATAGGCCGGCTTTGGGGTATACAAATACAAAAAGAAATGAAATCTAATCCAAAACAGCCAAGCTGTAAAAAAAGTGTGCGGCCCTCAGAAAGGCTATGGTGAAAAAAGATGTGAAATCCAAGGTGGCGGCCAAGAAATGGCTGTGATGGTAGGTTAATGGTAAAAATTTTAATAATGACAATTTAGGTAAATTTTGTGAAGCGGCACAAAAATTCACCTGAATTGTTGTTATTAAAATTTTTACCATTAACCTACCATCACAGCCATTTCTTGGCCGCCACCTTGGATTTCACATCTTTTTTCACCATAGCCTTTCTGAGGGCCGCACACTTTTTTTACAGCTTGGCTGTTTTGGATTAGATATGTATTATATATGTAATTTGTACATTTACTGATAAAATCAGAAGTATTTAAAGTGTTTAATATCTGCTTCATCTTTTCTTCTTTCTGTGGTAAAGAAAAAGATAGGTTAAAAAAGCCCCAAAGTTGGGTTATACAAATACAAAAAGAAGTGAAATCTAATCCAAAACAACCAAGCTATAAAAAAAGAGTGCAGCCCTCAAAAAGACTATGGTGAAAAAAGATGTGAAATCCAAAGGGGTAGCCAAGAAATGGCTGTGATGGTAGGTTAATGGTAGGATTTTAATAACGACAATTCAGGTGAATTTTGGTGCCGCTTGGTCTTGGCACCAAAATTCACCTGAATTGTCATTATTAAAATTTTTACCATTAACCTACCATCACAGCCATTTCTCGGCCACCCCCTTGGATTTCACATCTTTTTTCACCATAGCCTTTTTGAGGGCCGCACTCTTTTTTACCGCTTGGCTGTTTTGGATTAGATTTGCATTTCCTGACTGCTGTATTAAAGTAAGTGACTGCTCTATTAGAATATCTCGATCTTATTTCCATAAAGTGTGAATAATCAGTCAAGAAACAGTGAAAATAATAACACCACAAGGTTTTTGATATGAAATGCAGTAATAATTTTCTGTGTGTTGATGTTGTGCAGCATTGTTGGCGTGCACATTGCATTTTCATTAAAATTCTTGAAAATTGTCCTATTATGTTGGCATAATGCTTGATGCTTTTGCTAGCATAGTATGCTTGAAATTGTGCTGGCATAATTGGTGCAAGCCTAGTGAAATGTTATCCTACAAACCAATAACTGTTAAACCAGCTGTTAATAAACAAGGTGAGGCAGGACCTGATTCAAGAGATTCAGTATTATCTTGCTAAAGACAGAAATGTGTGGAGAGATGTGTGCCAGGAAGGAGTAAAGAAGGTGCAGTACACTGCTCTTTCTGCATGCACAGTTTATTTGAAACTTGCCACCATGAATTTTGTAGGAGACAGAACATCACCAGACACAAGTATCAAATAACATATCCACAAGGGAAGAAGAAGTAGCCATGGTTTGGTCAACTACCAATAGTGGGAAGCATCATCCAGTGGATGGCTTCACTTTAATGGTTAATGTTGTGTGTGAGTGTGTGTGTGGGGGAGGAGCATGTGCCCTGTACCCCCTCCGACCACTGTCAGTAGCATTGTACACTTATCACTGTTGATATGTATACATATACTGTGGAAATTTGATGTTTAATAGACACGTAAAATATCAAGACACACGATAGTGTGTCGTGCGGCCCAAGAAGCCGGCGCGCCACACCGTGGGTATATTGACAGGAAGAAAGAAAACGTCATTTTCACACTTTTGTATCTCCGTGATCCAGTAACCGATTGGAACCACATTTGCTACAGAGTTGCCCGCCAGCCAGGGGAGTCTACATACCAAATTTGAAGGAAATCGCTCCAGTAATTTCAGAGATACGAGCTGCCAAAGTTTCAATTTTTTTTTTCTTCGTGTTTTCGCACACTTGCAAGAATTGGTATAAAACGCAAACGCATACTCTGATCGCCTTGAACTTTGGCACACAGAAAGAGAGTCCAAAGGCAAATCCTACCATCAAATTTGGTGCAAACCCGATGAATGGTTCGAGAGTTATTACCGATTAGTCGCATAAAACAAGATCGATTTGTTGTCACGCCTACAGGGTAAACCGTTTCATGGAATGAGTTGAAAATTGCTATGTAGATGGAGTAACCATCGTAGGAGTGCCGTTTGGTGGTTTGAAAGGAATCGAGATAAAGACCATGGAGATATGACACAAAACCCAACCTGTGTCACAATTACGCGATCGATTTTTATGAATAAAAAGTGTTAGTTTTTACGTCTACTAGGCAAACCGCTTAGAGCAATGAGCTGAAAATCGGTGTATAGCTGGAATAATCTTCATAGAAAGTCCTTGCAGTAGTACAGATGAATCGGATTACAAACCACTGAGTTATGATTCGAAAGCCAACTCCGTGTATATAGCAAATGCGAGATCGAGATACACTAATAGAACAGTCACCCTAATAGAGCATTCGGCTAATTTATTTAATTATTTATTTATTATTTGCTTTACAGCATACATCGTATCAAAAATAGCCATTGGGATTGCGAATCTAATGCAAATATGGTAAATTTACTGATATTAACGAAATTCTGCATTTCAAATGACAAGATGGTAAGCTCAAAACCCACTAAACTGAGGACTAGGATACACAATTTGAGTTTATAAAGACTTATACTGGACTTATACAATCAAGAATCCAACCATTACAAACAAAGTCACTCACATGGATGCTTTTCGAAGTGAACTCCCGTATATTTCATCTAAACACTAAAAAGGCGGTTACTAGACCGGCCACTCTTGGTCCAATTCGTTCGAAATATCAAAGAATGATTCATATATACGGTATTCCAGATCGTTTATTCTAATTAAATTCATTAGTTTAGGGTGAATTCCCATGGTCTTGGCAACCGGTGAATTCCCATGGTCTTGGAAACCGGTGAATCCCACAATGCATTTCCTGTACATTACGCATTGGGCAAAATGATGAACAAGTGGCAGAATTCGAGAAAAGGCGGTGATATGAGGTGGTGATATGCACTGCAGCTAGAGCCATGAGAACAAGGTGGAGTGTTCCTTAGAGGTATGTGAGTGACAAACAGACCGTTTTTTGTGGGTACCAGCACGTAATGTTGCTGGCGTTTCGAAAGTACACGAAAATCACTTTGTTTTTATGCCATTTTGTGCATTTTACGTGATTTTGGGGGTGTATCCTTTTCAATGGTAATGTATTACTAATGTTCAAAACTTTTTGACATGATACGCACAGTATAAACATTAGTCGTTAAAATCTAGTGTATGCTGAAGGTCCACTGGCATCCAGTGCCAGTGGCCAGGAGTAAGTAGTTACTAAGATTAGTTATAGTTACTTATATAAAACTCATTTAAAGCAAGGGTTACAGGTGATCAAAGTTGGGAGGTTTGGGGGACTTATTACAATTACAACAGGGACAAACAAAAGAAAAAGTGCATGCATTGTCAGGATCAAAATTTAGTTCAAAATGATTCCGTAGAAAGTTTGTAAGTTTGTACTTGATAGTAGGTAGGCTAAGACTGTAATCTATTGTTGGCAAAACATTCCATATACGAGGGAGTCTGTTGAAATAGAAGTTGCTGCTGGCAACATTAGTATTTTATAAGTGTGACACAAATTTCTGTGAACGCTGCTATCCACGAAAATAAAATCCGCAGATTTTTTTTCCGATTACTAGAGGAGATGGAAGCATTGTTAAGCAGTTATATACATGGCTACCATGTTTATAAAGACATTTTGGATTCCAGTCATTGGCGAGGAACTTACTTGCATTATATAAAAGTGGGATGTGTGCTGCTGTGTGAGTAGTGGGGCATTTACTGCGTGCCCTCTCAAGGATATGTAGTTTGTTTTCATTTCATGATGGCACAATAATACGTATCGAGTTCGAGTTGCAGGGCAAGAAGACACGAAAAGTTGAAAACACGAGATAAAATAAGCACAAATCTAATTACCGCGGCTAGCCACTGTTCACGAAAATAAAGTCTTCGCGGTAAAAACCCGCTATACGGTATGCAAGTGCAGGAATGGGTTGATGTTACTGACAATAAAGCCTGGAGGACATCAAGAGCACACCGATCACCACCACAGAGATAGACCAACAAAATTAATGATCTGTGACATCCATTGTGCCATCAGCCGATTTGTTATGAAAGCACCTCAGTTAATTGGTACAAAAAGGTTGTAACTAACATTAGTGCTAATAAAACAGAATGCGTATAAGGAGCAAATTTGATGGTGGAAAGTAGATTAATAGGGGAAGGTCAGTGTACTGATTCTGGCCTGCGTTGTAATGAAGGTGCTGGATAGGGACCAACATCATGGGTAAAAGCTGTCAGCACAGAGCCATCTGATGTCTTCAAGCTTTCTGCCAATGCCATCAAATGCACCAATAAGGATCAGAAGGGTAAGACTGAACCTGCTGCAAAGTCAAAACATAAAAGAGCACGGCACAGCGCAGCACAGCCACAGTAAGACAACAGCTTGACTTCTAGAATGGCATATTCTATGCAAGCTATATTGCTGTTATCACTGTGATTATGTGATTGCAGACATGATGGCGGAAGTGAGATGCTGGATGTTCCCACTGATATCCCAGCTTACCAACTGAAGGAGATCAGAATTAGGTGGTACAAAACAGAAGTGATGATTGACAGTGATAAGGCCAAGTCCATTGAACTTACAACCAGGAAGCACAGCTATGATGATGATGCAGCAGTAGTGTGGTTTTCTAAGAGGAGGAAGAGGACCACTTCATCAAATGCAGATCAGTAGTGAAGCGAAGACCTACCACACCTGTAGCTCACATGGTACACCAGCTCCTCTACTTGACATTTTGGGATAACTCGTCCACCAGGTGAGGCCTGGAACAAGAGAAATACAGTGTGGGTGTGTCCATAAATTGACTGCATGATAGGGGCTTGCCTAATCCCACTGTCAATATCAAGTGTGGGCTAACTATGTGCACAGCCCACACATGGTTGGCTGCTGGTTGGTTGCAACTCCAGATGGTTGGGTGAAAACAAATACTTATACAATGAATGTGTTTACCATCTTCTTCTTCTTCCATGCAGTAGAGTATGAGGTAAATCACATGCAAAAAATATGCAGGATTTTTTATGTGCAGTTAATTATTATTTCCAGAACTCCAGGGTATCCCGTAACCTTAAGATGTAGCTGACAATCAAAAAATACTACAAACACACATTGTGGCAGCCTCTGGCCCATCTTTTTGTATCATATTACAACAGTCACTCATGACTGGCCACCCAACTTTCATAATAGCCTAATACTTTGCAAAGTATTAGGCCATTTGTCCACAAGCTTTTTGCATGTTGTTTTGAGCTCTGCTGTAGAATGTAAACACATTTTTGTGAAGGCTTTGACTGCTCTATTAGGATATTTGAGCATTCTATTAGAGTACATTTATCTTTTTCAAGGTTTTCAACCCCACCCCAAGAGGGATAATTTCAGTAAAATATCAGGGACTAAGCCCCTCAGAAGACCAAGGCGGCTTCAGCCCTCTAGCCCCAAACCCTCCCCCTTCCACCACTGATGACATTTACTACTAACTACGGTTAAACCACAAGTATGTTTACAACTATGTTATGCTATGCTACGTTAACTTTGTTTTGAAGCGTACCATAGATTAAGATTCAGACTTGAAATAGGAATAGTGGGAATAGGAATGGTTTTGTCTGAGGTTCACATACAGGCTCAGGAGGATGACAATACTGTCAACTGGTAAGATGTCAGTGACATACAAGTTAAGGATTCTACACAAACTATCATACAGTATGGTAGTACTGTATAATTATAGAGAGATCACGGAGATTTGGGTTTTCCTAGCCAAAAATTCACCCTAAAACCAGCTTTACAACTCCATCCTGAAACCTTGGCAGTATTGGTTAGGTATAACCAAGCCCAAAATACCTTCAGTACAATCCTAAAGGCTTGCAATAAATTGTTAAAAAATTTGTTTTAAAAATTATTCAATGGAATTTTCTACTGACTAACTGCCTGCCTGCCTGCCTGATGCCTTCAGGCAAGTATAACTTGATAACGGCTAAGGCTATGAGTTTGATTTTTTCACTGTTCGACATTGCTTCGTCCCAAAACGTGCCTTTTGGCATACCACAGTACATATAATGCATACATCATGGACTTACTTTTGTCCTCCTCCTTTGTGTCCGATTTATTTTTGCTGACAGCCCAAGGTGTCAATTTGCAGTAGTACTATACATGGCTTCCCTATAATATTTTTGTAAATGGGAATCGTCAGTATTTTCCGTGGTGACTGGATTGATTATAGAGACGATTCTAATACTGTTCTTCATTTGTAATGCTGTGTAATGGGCTGAAAATAGCTGAAAGCAAAGTATAATAGCAGCTGCACTTTTGAGGCAGTAATTGATAGTTGGGGCATGTGAATTGTTGTGATTTTGTGGTGACTGGATTGTTGCAGAGGCACTTCTACTTTTTTTGTCTGTAGCACTGTGTAACGGGCTGAACATAGCTGAAATGGAAGCATAATGGCCACTGCACTTTCAAAGCAGTATTTGATAGCTGGGGGGAGAGGGTGTTGTTCAGACAAAAACATTAATTCTGGCCCCATCCTTTCTTTTGATGCAGTATGCATGGGTTCACCAGTCATAACAATGCTACAAAACAGTGAACAACAAGTTTAAGGAAAAATTAGGAATTTTAAGTTCGATTAGGGATCACAGAAAAAAGGTAGGGAAACAAGGGAGGTCTCGTACACCTGCAGATGTACTAGTGAACATTTAATCCATAATTCAGTCTTGGGGTATAGGCTGAATTAGGGATTAATTGTTCACTAGTATATGTGCAGGTGTAGGCAACTTCCATTGTTTCCCTACTTTTTTCTATGATCTCTAAACAAACTTAAAATTCCTAATGTTTCCTTAAACTTGTGGATTGAAGATTGAGCAAGATTGAGCATAAAACAGATGAGCTTGTGGTTAATTTTAGCTGTACTATGTGTGTAACTGTGCTGTGTGTAACTATACTGTGTGTTGGTTGTGTATAACATACAATGTTTTATTCTAATACAGGTCTGGATTTAGTGTTTGTTTTAGACACCTCTGGGAGCATTGGACAAAACAGTTTTAATATTGTTAGAATGTTTGTACAAAATGTTTCTACATCCTTGACTGTTGGTTCAACAAGAAGCCAAGTTGCAGTTATTCTGTTTTCTTCAAGCTCGTATGTATATTTTAATCTTACAATTCATGACACAAAAACATCATTAGTGCAAGCTATTAATGGACTACCATATGATGATGGAGGATCTACTGAAACTGCAAGTGCTTTACAACTTTTAGAAAGAAGTTATTTAGATGGGTCCTTGGGAATCAGAAGAGGGTATAAGCATGTTGCTGTTGTTATTACTGATGGGCAATCAAGTGACAGAAGTGCTACAATACATGCTGCTAACAGTCTCCATTCAAACACTGATTTTATAATTTATGCAGTTGGTGTTGGTGGGGCACAAAATTCTGAACTGTCAACTATTGCAACAAACCCTAATAATGTTTTCTCCACTGTTTCATTTACAGATGAATTATTCCAACAATTTTCAAGTGAAGTGATACAACAATTAGATTCAATATTGTCACATGGTAGGTTTCCACAAATTAACATAGTGTTAAGCACATTATTTTTACTACATTAAAACATAATAACTTCAATTAATGTTGGTGTGGATCACAGCAACTGTACCAAGATGCTTTTGCATCTAGATCCAGAGAATTATATACATGTATATAACACTTTGCGTGGGCAGGTCAAAGGTATAGACATTGGGTGGCCTGCAGTTCGAATCCTGGGGTAGGAGGGATTTTTTTCCTTTAATTGGCCCTTTTCTGTTTCACCTTATTGTTAGCTAGGTTAAGTAATCATTTAAAGTCTCCAGTTGTTGTTAGGTTAGGTAATACAAAGGCTGCAGCACATTTTGCTGTCAGACCTTCAGTGCTGGTCACTGTAAAGTACTACTACTACTAATAATAATAATAGTATGCATATATGATATTATCATGTGGTCAGGGCATTATTTGTATAATGCCCTGTGGTTAGGGCATTACTTATTGAGATAATGTTGTTATCGAGATAAAATGGGACCGAATTTGACAACTTCCACACACATCCAATTTTCTGACTTCAACAAACTGTAACTTGACTACTCGTTAAACATTTGACCTAATATCCATAGCATTGTAAAATACTAGGTCAAAATTTGTAACTAATGGCATACTCCTACATTGAGTTATGGTGTTTCAAAGTCATAAAAGTGGGTGTGTGTGGAAGCCTTGTTTTGTAAAATTTGGTCACAAATTGGTCTTCGTTATCGAGATATAAGTACTATTTTCATTATCGCACAGCCCTATTCATGAGGCAGCGGTACTGCCTTGTTTGTTCTATAAAAGCTCAGACTGAAGTCAATTATGGGAATAAATTTTTGCTAACATGATTATTATCACGAGTTGGGGTTTGGCAACTAGAAGCACTCAGATGAAGGAATTTCAGTATCCTTGCCATTCTACAAGTTAGGAAACATTAGTTGAAAGTGAGAACTAGCTAGTCTTCTGTGCATACACAAGCATTTCGGTATGTTTTCGAATATGGACCATGCATACCCAAATAACAGATAACACAAGTTTACCATGCTACAACAAAGCTTACCCCTTTAGGCCTTTAGTATATGTTGTAATTAGTCTTTAAACAACTTGATAGCATTAGAACACTTGTAAATTACCCGCCATTCGCAAAAACTCAACTTTTACTATATCTCCTGAAGTTAACTTGTGTAGGGAGATGGTCTCTTAGCACAGCTGACCACTATAAAACAGGTTCCACTGTACAATTGTAATGATATCACATATTATATCTAACTTAGCATCTAATAATTATGTTGGAAATACAATCTGTAGTATGTATAAGATACTATTATTGCATGATGTGTGTGGGTGGGTAAAATAGGGCTCTGTTTTACTCTAATAAATGGCTATAACTATTGAATAGTGAAAGCTATGGACTTTCCTCTGTACTCTTTAGAGCAAGAGCATTAATTTGATACCACGTTTGCAAATTTTGAACCATGTATAAGTAAGATAGATGAAAAACTGATAGTTAGGTTGCTTAAAGCCAAATTTAAAACTAATGTGGACACAAGTGACAAAAGTACCAAATTTTCTCCACATATATATATCAAGACACACGATAGTGTGTCGTGCAGCCCAAGAAGCCGGCGCGCACACCGTGGGTATATTGACAGGAAAAAAGAAAACGTCATTTTCACACTTTTTTATCTCGGTGATCCATTATCCGATTGGAACCAAATTTGCTACAGAGTTGCCCACCAGCCAGGGGAGTCTACATACCAAATTTGAAGGAAATCGCCCCAGCCATTTCCGAGATACGAGCTGCCAAAGTTTTGGTTTTTTTTCTTCATTTTTCTTATTATTATTACTAGGACTGGGTCACACATAACCAAGTAAATTTGTTAATGTATATACTAAAGCAGTCATTTCCAAACAAGGGTACGGATAAATGAGGGTCGGATAACTGAGGGTCTACTGTACTTAACCATTATACAACAATAAGTAGCACAGCTTAATTCAGTTTCACCGATGTCATTTTCAGCTATATACTGAATGGACAGAAGTGGGGCTATTCTCTATAAATAACTTGACTGTGTATGAATATTAGGAGGCAATAAATAGAAGCAATATCATGTGATGCAGTGCATGATTACAAAAACTACTCAGTATTGTAGAACAAAGGATTGGCATTAACTATTTCAGTAGTAGTGGGTTGGACAGTTTACATTTGAACATTTGGATTAAGTTATGTAGTATTCGGTATGGTCCAAACTCAGAACAACCTAGAACAGAGAATAGAGTAAGGTATTTTAGACATTAGTACTCATGTAGTAATGTGGATACTGCTTAGTGATAGCTCAAATAGTGTGGTATACTTCTTCAATCAACAGTTGTTCTTTATTTCTAGGCTAGCAACTCTAGTGGAAGAGGGCATATTTATCATGTGAAAGAATATTTTAAAAATCACGTGCTTTTCAAGTTTCTTCTTATAGTTGGGTATAAACTATAAAGACACATGCATGCAGACATATATATCTAATCCAAAACAGCCAAGCTGTAAAAAAAAGTGTGCGGCCCTCAGAAAGGCTATGGTGAAAAAAGATGTGAAATCCAAGGTGGCGGCCAAGAAATGGCTGTGATGGTAGGTTAATGGTAAAAATTTTAATAACGACATTTCAGGTGAATTTTTGTGCCGCTTCACAAAATTTACCTAAATTGTCATTATTAAAATTTTTACCATTAACCTACCATCACAGCCATTTCTTGGCCGCCACCTTGGATTTCACATCTTTTTTCACCATAGCCTTTCTGAGGGCCGCACACTTTTTTTTACAGCTTGGCTGTTTTGGATTAGATTTCATTTCTTTTTGTATTTGTATACCCCAAAGCCGGCCTATGGCCAGCTTTGGGACTTTTTTAACCTATGTTTTTTTCTTTACTACAGGAAGAAGAAAAGATGAAGTAGATGTACTTTAAATATTTTACCAGTAAATGTACAAATTATATATACTGTATAATACATATGTGACCGGATTTGCGAAAAGGGGTCTTCCACACACATCCAATTTGCCAACTTTGACAATTGATAACTTCAGATTGGAAAGAGCTATTGCCTTGAATTTTGGGCAGTGGTGAGCACCACTATAGCTGAATAAATGGTGAAATTTTCAGGTTAATATGTTACTTGAACACTGAGTTATGGTCTCCAACGTTTACGGAATTGGATGTGTGTGGAAGACCCCTTTTCGCAAATCTGGTCACATATATTGATTACAGAAATCTCCATGGTGGTTTCTTTGTAACTGAACACTCTACAAGGTGACTTCTTCTAATTGCTCTCTCTACAGGGTGAATTGTTTGTAGCTGAACGATCTACAAGGTAACTTCTTCTAGCTGATCTCTCTACAGGGTGATGTATTTGTAGCTGAATTCTGTATAGGTGATTTGTTTGCAGCTGAGCTCTTTACAGAATGGTTTCTTTGTAGCTGAACTCTCTAAAAGGTAACTTCTTCTAACTGATCTTTCTACAGGGCAATTTGTTTCTGGCAGAAGTTTCTACAGGGTGATTTCTTTGCAGCTGAACTCTCTACATGGTGGTTTCTTTGTAGCTGAACTCTCTACAAGGTAATTTCTTCTAGCTGATCTCTCTACAGGGAGATTTGTTTGTAGCTGAACTATCTACAAGGTAACTTCTTATAGCTGATCTCTCTACAGGGTGATTTGTTCGTAGTTGAATTCTGTACAGGTGATTTGTTTGCAGCTGAGCTCTTTACAAAATGGTTTCTTTGTAGCTGAACTTCCTCCAAGGTAACTTCTTCTAACTGATCTTTCTACAGGGTGATTTGATTGTAGCTGAACTATCTACAAGGTAATTTCTTCTAGCTGATCTTTCTACAGGGTGATTTGTTTGTAGCTGAATTCTGTACAAGTGATTTGTTTGCAGCTGAGCTCTTTACAGAATGGTTTCTTTGTAGCTGAACTCTCTACAGGGTGATTTGTTTGTAGCTGAAATCTCTACAGGGTGTTTGTTTGCAGCTGAATTCTCTACATGGTGGTTTCTTTATAGCTGAACTCTCTACAAGGTGACTTCTTCTAGCTGATCTCTCCACAGGGTGATTTGTTTGTAGCTGAACTCTCTACAGGTGATTTGTTTGTAGCTGAACTCTCTACAAGGCAATACTTCTAAGTGATCTCTCTACAGGATTCCTTGTTTCTAACTGAACTCTCAACAGGGTGATCTGTTCATAGCTGAACTTTCTACTGGGTGATTTGTTTGCAGCTGAACTCTCTACAGGGTGTTTGTTTGCAGCTGAATTCTCTACATGGTGGTTTCTTTATAGCTGAACTCTCTACAAGGTGACTTCTTCTAGCTGATCTCTCCACAGGGTGATTTGTTTGTAGCTGAACTCTCTACAGGTGATTTGTTTGTAGCTGAACTCTCTACAAGGCGATACTTCTAGGTAATCTCTCTACAGGATTCCTTGTTTCTAACTGAACTCTCAACAGGGTGATCTGTTCATAGCTGAACTTTCTACTGGGTGATTTGTTTGCAGCTGAACTCTCTAAATGGTGGTTTCTTTGTAGCTGAACTCTCTACAACGTGACTTCTTCTAGCTGAACTCTCTACAAGGTGACTTGTTTCTAGCTGATCTCTCTACAGGGTGACCTGAACTCTCTACAGGTGATTTGTTTGTAGCTGAACTCTCTACATGGTGGTTTCTTTGTAGCTGAACTCTCTACAAGGTAACTTCTTCTAGCCAATCTTTCTACAAGGTGATTGAGTTTTTTGCAGCTGAACTCTTTACATGGTGGTTGCTTTGTAGCTGAACTCTCTAAAAGGTGACTTCTTCTAGCTGAACTCTCTACAGGATGATTTGTTCGCAGCTGAACTCTCTACGTGGTAGTTTCTTTGTAGCTGAACTCTCTACAATGTGACTTCTTCTAGCTGAACTCTCTACAGGGTGACTTGTTTTTAGCTGATCTCTCTACAGGGTGACTTGTTTCTAGCTGAACTCTCTACAGGTGATTTGTTTGCAGCTGAACTCTCTACATGGTGGTTTCTTTGTAGCTGAGCTCTCTACAAGGTAACTTCTTTTAGCTGATCTTTCTACAGGGTGATTTGTTTGTAGCTGAATTCTCTACAGGGTGATTTATGTGCAGCTTAACTCTCTACAAGGTGACTTCTTCTAGCTGAACTCTCAACAGAGTGATTGATTTTTTTGCAGCTGAACTCTCTACATGGTGGTTTCTTTGTAACTGAACTCTCTACAGGGTGATTTGTTTGTAGCTGAACTCTCTACAGGGTGATTTGTTTGTAGCTGAACTCTCTACAGGGTGATCTGTTCATAGCTGACCTCCCTATAAGATAACTTCTTCTAGCTAATCTTTCTACAGGGCGATTTGTTTGTAGCTGAGTTCTCTACAGGGTGATTTGTTTGCAGCTGAACTCTACATGGTAGTTTCTTTGTAGCTCTACAATGTGACTTCTTCTAGCTGAACTCTCTACAAGGTGACTTGTTTCTAGCTGATCTCTCTACAGGGTGACTTGTTTCTAGCTGAACTCTCTACAGGTGATTTGTTTGCAACTGAACTCTCTACATGGTTTATTTCTTTGTAACTGAACTCCCTGCAAGGTGACTTCTTCTAGCTGATCTCTCTACAGGGAGATTTGTTTGTAGCTTAACTCTCTACAGGTGATTTGTTTGCAGCTGAACTCTCTACAAGGTAATTTCTTCTAGCTGATCTCTCTACAGGCCGATTTGTTTGTAGCTGAACTCTCTACATGATGGTTTCTTTGTAGCTGAACTCTCTACAAGGTGATTTCTTCTAGCTGATCTCTCTACAGGCCGATTTGTTTGTAGCTGAACTCTCTACATGATGGTTTCTTTGTAGCTGAACTCTCTACAAGGTGATTTCTTCTATAGCTGATCTCTCTACAGGGTGATTTGTTTGTAGTTGAACTCTCTACATGATAGTTTCTTTGTAGCTGAACTCTCTACAAGGTGATTTATTATTATTAACACTTTACAGTGACCAGCACTGAAGGTCTACAACAACATGTGCTGCAGCCTTAGAATTACCTAACCTAGTTTCAAGGACTTAGACTTAATGACTTATACAGTAGCTGGAAAGGTGTAACAGAAAATTTCTTCTATAGCTGATCTTTCTACAGGGTGATTTGTTTGTACCTGAACTATCTACATGATGGTTTCTTTGTAGCTGAACTCTCTACAAGGTAACTTCTTCTAGCTGATCTCTCTACAGGACAATTTGTTTGTACCTGAACTCTCACATGATTGTTTCTTTGTAGCTGAACTCTCTACAAGGTGATTTCTTCTAGCTGATCTCTCTACAGCCCGATTTGTTTGTAGCTGAACTCTCTACATGATGGTTTTTTTTGTAGCTGAACTCTCTACAAGGTGATTTCTTCTATAGCTGATCTCTCTACAGGGTGATTTGTTTGTAGTTGAACTCTCTACATGATAGTTTCTTTGTAGCTGAACTCTCTACAAGGTGATTTATTATTATTAACACTTTACAGTGACCAGCACTGAAGGTCTACAACAACATGTGCTGCAGCCTTAGAATTACCTAACCTAGTTTCAAGGACTTAGACTTAATGACTTATACAGTAGCTGGAAAGGTGTAACAGAAAATTTCTTCTATAGCTGATCTTTCTACAGGGTGATTTGTTTGTACCTGAACTATCTACATGATGGTTTCTTTGTAGCTGAACTCTCTACAAGGCAACTTCTTCTAGCTGATCTCTCTACAGGACAATTTGTTTGTACCTGAACTCTCACATGATTGTTTCTTTGAAGCTGAACTCTCTACAAGATGATTTCTTCTAGCTGATCTTTCTACAGGGTGATTTGTTTGTAGCAGAACTCTCTACAAGGAAACTTCTTCTAGCTGATCTCTCTACAGGGAGATTTGTTTGTAGCTGAACTCTCTATACATGATTTGTTTGCGGCTGAATTCTCTACATGATGGTTTCTTTGTAGCTGAACTCTCTACAGGGTGATTTGTTTGTAGCTGAACTCTCTACAGGGTGATTTGTTTGTAGCTGAACTCTCTACAGGGTGATCTGTTCATAGCTGAACTCCCTATAAGATAACTTCTTCTAGCTAATCTTTCTACAGGGCGATTTGTTTGTAGCTGAGTTCTCTACAGGGTGATTTGTTTGCAGCTGAACTCTACATGGTAGTTTCTTTGTAGCTCTACAATGTGACTTCTTCTAGCTGAACTCTCTACAAGGTGACTTGTTTCTAGCTGATCTCTCTACAGGGTGACTTGTTTCTAGTTGAACTCTCTATAGGTGATTTGTTTGCAGCTGAACTCTCTACATGGTTTATTTCTTTGTAACTGAACTCCCTACAAGGTGACTTCTTCTAGCTGATCTCTCTACAGGGAGATTTGTTTGTAGCTTAACTCTCTACAGGGTGATTTGTTTGTAGCAGAACTCTCTACAAGGAAACTTCTTCTAGCTGATCTCTCTACAGGGAGATTTGTTTGTAGCTGAACTCTCTATACATGATTTGTTTGCGGCTGAATTCTCTACATGATGGTTTCTTTGTAGCTGACCTCTCTACAAGGTAACTTCTTCTAGCTGATCTCTTTACAGGGTGAATTGTTTGTAGCTGAACGATCTACAAGGTAACTTCTTCTAACTGATCTCTCTACAGGGTGATTTGTCTGTAGCTGAAGCTGAATTCTGTATAGGTGATTTGTTTGCAGCTGAGCTCTTTACACAATGGTTTCTTTGTAGCTGAACTCTCTACAAGGTAACTTCTTCTAGCTGATGTATCTACAGGGTCACTAGTTTGTAGCTGAATTCTCTACATGGTGGTTTCTTTGTAACTGAACTATCTATAAGGTGACATCTTCTAGCTGATCTTTCAACAGGGTGATTTGTTTGTAACTGAACTCTCTACAAGGAAACTTCTTCTAACTGATGTCTGAACAGGATGAATTGTTTGTAGCTGAACTCTCTACAGGGTGATTTGTTTGTAGCTGATCTCTATACAGGTTACTTATTTCTAACTGATCTCTTGAATTCTGTTCAGGGTGACTGCTCTATTAGGATGACTGCTCTATTAGAGTATCTCGATCTCGCACTTGCTACACCAAGTTGGATTTCGTGTTATAACTCCGTGGCTTTAAGTCTGATTCTTCTACACCATTGAAGAGCCTTTCTAAGATGATAACTCCATCTGTACAGCGATTTTCAAAGCATTACCCCAAGTGGTTTATCTGGTAGGCGTGGCAAGCATAATAATAATAATAATAATAATAATAAATTAGCTAATCTCGATTGCGTAATTGTTACACACTGTTGATTTTTTCGCTGTATCTTCCTGGTTTTTAGCTCGATTTCTTTCAAACCACAAAAGGTTTGAGGTTCAATAGTTAACCTATTCACCCACCGATTTTCAGCTTCTTCCCATACGCGGTTTACCCTGTAGGCGTGACAACATATTGGTGTTATTTTTCGCGCATAATCGCTCATGACTCTTTGCCTGTTTATGGTATTCCAGCCAAAGTTGGTACAGAGATGCGCCTTTATACCCCCCTTCTGTGTGCCAAATTTCAAGGCAATCGGATAACGCGTTCGCGTTTTATAGCAGTTTTTGTAAGTGTGCGAAAAGAGGAAGAAAAATAAGAAGAAAAAAAAAACGAAGAAACTAAGCCAATTTTTGAAGTCGCATATCTCAGGAATTCCTGAAGCGATTTCGCTCAAATTTGGAATGTGGAGTGCTGAAGGTGGAGGGAATGTACACAGCAAAATTTGTCTTGTTTCATCAAGGCAGCACAGAGCTACGGAGGTGCGAAAATTGCGTTTTCTTTCTTCCTGTCAATATACTCACGGGGTTGCGCGCCGGCTTCTTGGGCCGCACGACACACTACCGTGTGTCTTGATTGGTTATAATTAAGCAGATCAATAGCCAGTTAGGGCTGTAAGGTGATATTAGTCATCTTACATGCGGTAGTGTAGGAAAAGTATTGTACATAATGCATAACACATACATTATTTTTTGAAATGCTGTATTGATGTCCATAATTTATGAAAATGGTCATGTGTAAGCATGTTGCATGGCTAAATATGACTTGCCCACCCAATGGCAAAGTCTGGCTACGACCTGCACAGCAGTGTTAAAATGAAAAACAGATGTCAAAAATTCTTTAGATTCCACTCTTTGCATTCCCATAGAACAATCATTAATTCAGTCTAACTTGTGAGTACCTGAGAAAGCACCAATAGTTTGGCTTAGAAATTTAGTATGGTTAATGTTACAGATGTTAATAGTGTTTCTATCTAGTCTGGCAGTGCCTGCCTCTTCACGTAGAGAGGAATAATTTGGTCACTCTAGAGTTGCAACAGTGGAATGTAATTAAACAGTGATGTCACAATGTCAGTAAGAATGGCACACCCAACATCCACACAAAGTGAGCAGTTCTCGAAATAGATCAACGACCAAAGATATTTTTCCATATGGATTAACATAACCAAAGATTTCTTTCCATTACCAGTTTACTACCTCCATCTTTTCTTTTAAAGAGCATCCTATTGACGGCTACAATCAGCTTCAGTTATATCACATCTTCACACAAACTCTTCGCGCATCAAGTGGTAACTCCAAAACAAACATAACAGATACTTTGTAATTACTGTACCAGCAATGCAATCTGATTGGTGTTATCTGTTTTCAGTTACATACTACAAATTTTGAATGTTAGTGTGACCAGACCGTTACTCTATACTAGTTTCTACAGTCACTTAAAACTGTGTGAAGTACAAGTACACAACATGATGACCAATAAAATGAAGGGGCAAATACTTTTATCAGGTTGAAATTCATTACAGACCTCTTCTGCCTTCAACGCTAGAGACACGGTATAATGTGAAAGTCATCTTTACTGGAAATAAATGGGAAAATCCCATTTTTGTAGTAAAACAAGGAACAAATAAAAAATGTATGGAGCCCTTATGGCTGCTCTATTAAGATATGTTATATTAAAACATCTATAGGGTGCTCTATTCTAATATCTGACATGTTTGACATCTCTCTTATGCTATCTGTTGGACCCTTTTCCTACTCAGGGGCGGATCCAGACTTATTAAAAGGGGATTCCACTCTGGAATTGCAACTTCAACCTGGCTGTAAGTTTGAACATAGATAATATAAGATTATCTATGGTTTAAAGACCAAACAAACTAACATAAAAGGTCATCTACTGACAATAGCTGCCCTTCACCATAGATACCCTCACCAACTATATTTCCTTATTTATAACTCCACACATAGCCTGCTACACTGCTCCCCTTAAGAATACTGTGACTGCTCTATTAGAGTATCTCGATCTTGACTGCTCTATTAGAGTATCTCGAGTAAGAAAGGCTTTTTCAAAAGGGGGGTTCCATGGAACCCTTTGAACCTCCCTGTATCCGCCCCTGCTACTTAATCTAAGCAGCTTACAACACTTTTTGAGTTGTAAATCTTCTTGCTTCGTTTTTCGTCGCGTTTCTCCCTGGCTCTTTCAGTCGTGAAACACGCGACCCAATCTCGATCTTAACTTGTATAGAGTACGTATGGTAGCTGCTTGAGCCAGTTATGTCTTATCCACACCCAGCAAGTTCCCTCAAAGCGTCGGCTGAAAGTTTGAAGTACGTTTCTAACACCTAATTTAACGCGCAGCGCATATGTTCTGGTTACTATGGAACTACAATGGCCCGTATCCACAATGACGCGTCGTAACGTCACAAAACAAAATGGCCATCTTAGTTGGGGGAAGTGTGTACTGAAGTCATTGGAGCAATGGAGGTTTCGAGCGAATTAGACCGCGTTGAGGGCGTTCTTCACGACGGTAAGGTTGGAAACAACACTGTTTGAATGTTGTGATCAAGATTTTTGCATTTAGAGACGCGTAGTCTTCTCTGGACCACGAGTTGGACCAAGAATGACGGTGAACTTGAAACAGTTATCGGAGTGGATGACGATGATTCCTTTACAAATAACTGTGTCTCTCATGACTTCTGGGTGCTGACTGAAAGCGATGTTCCCGGTGCATCGCTCAATGGTAAACAGCCAGAAGACTTGAAAATATCTCAGCTGAAAAGATGGTTGGCCTGTCGTGGGGCACCGGTGTCGGGTAATAAACCAGATCTTGTTGAAAGGTAAAGCAATCCTTTCTTTAGTTTGTAGTAATGCTTGACACACTGTTGTTCAGGTCCATCAGTAGGGGTCCTTTAATTAATGAATTACCATCAATTGTATTTTCATATCTTTGCTGTCACCAGAACTGAAGTTATCTCTAATGTATTTCTCCTGCAGAGTGCTTTCTTACATCAAGTATGGTTGGGATCAATACCTGGTCGACCCGGACAGAGGAATTAATTGCCAGAAGAAATTAATGTTGATATTACCACTGCAGTCATTATCATATGACTTACTTAGATGCCTCCCAGATTATGATGACTCACAATGGACTTCACAACTGTACAAATTGCCCAAAGTAACTTTTAGTACAATTTACCATCACTTAGTTGATAGAAAGGTCCATCTCAAGAAGGTCAGCCATTTAGAAGAGATTGCAGAAAGAAACCCAGACAGTTCGAGTGAAGAGCTTTATCAAATGTGTGCCAATGAAGCTGTGCCAATCGAGTACACTAGAACACTAAGTAAAGCCTATGTTTTTTTTTAGAGATGGTCATGTGCAGGACATTAAATACCATCCTTTCTTCAAAAGCCTGGCTATGTCTCTGTGAGAGCTACTGTTTTACCTTCTATGCGTAAGGACCATGTGTACACTACTGTTGTTGTTTTTCATGAATCTACTGCACGTGTTGCAAGTGCACACTGTGCTTGTCCAGCTGGGTTGTCTGGATGTTGCAACCATGTGACAGCAATGCTGTATTGCTTGGAAGAATACATTTACCTAGGATTATATGAAGATGAGTTAAAAGGGTGTACATGCAAACATGGAACATTCTTAGGAAACGTAATGTTGTGCCTCTGCCGACTGATGAAGTAACTGTAAGTAAGAAAGAATATGGCACTGACAAACGATGTAAAGTTCACTGTGTAAACTCTTGGGACTGTCGTCCTGTTTCAAAGAGAATCGTTGACCCGAATAAAGCAAGAAATCTACATAACCGGCTAGCTGTGCTTGAGCAATGCAAGATGAATGCTGCCGATAAAGCTGTTTTATTAGCTACCACTGAATCTGAGAAAAAGAAGGCTAGCCAAACTAAAGCAATGCTGACTAGATATGGGACTTCCTGTTTTCTTCAGCTGCTAGATGAAGATGCACCACCTGCTGTTGAAAATAGAATTGAAGTGATGAAAAGGGAAAGACAAGAGCGATTAGACCGAGCAGCTGCAAAAAAGAAGAAATATTTAAGTGAGTTAGCTACAGCACAGCAGTCCATTAGGCTGGATCATTCGTATGCTTGTACCCCAGATGCAAGCAAGTCTTGTGTTCTCCAAGATCAGGTTGTGCCTGTACAGCAGCAAGATTTAGTTGACAAGCTGTATTATAATCATGTGTGGTTAAGCCCAGACTCTTGCAGACAACTTGCTACAAGCACACAGGCCCAGTCAGACTCTGAACGTTGGCACAAAGAGCGGAAACTCAGAATCACAGCATCAATAATGAAAGAAGTGTGTCATCAAAAGGCTACTACTAGTTGTGAAGCTTTTGTTCAGAAAAAATTGTCTCCTGGATCCATTGATATTCCTGCCATTCGCTATGGCAGTGATCATGAATCAGTAGCAATTAAGTCATACGTGGACTATCAACGTAAAATGGGTAAATCTATTGTAGTAAATTCATGTGGTTTGTCAGTGCACCCATCTCTGCCTTGGCTTGCCGCAACTCCTGATGGAATTGTCTATGATGCTTCGGAAGAACATTACAAGAGAGGGTGCTTAGAGGTGGAGTGTCCCTTTCCATGTAATAATATGCTTTTTGAAGTAGCTTGCAAAGAAGTATCTAACTTCTGTCTTGTTTTAGACAACACTACAATGTTTAGACAACACTACAATGTCCTTATCCAAACGTCATGCATATTATTATTATCAAGTGCAGACCCAGATGTACGTCACTCAACTTTCCTGGTGTGACTTTGTGGTCTGGTCACCAATTCAAAGTGTTTTTGTAGAACGGATTGTCTATGATCCTGTATTTATGAAATCAGCACTACAAAAAGCTCAAGCATTCTACTTTGGACAGTTTTTACCATCTGTAGTGCCTCATACGATTTTCTCTGATAGTCCTAGTACAAAGTCCAGCTCTTCTGTTTATTTATCACAGACCAATCCACTTGTTTTTGAATCAAAACCCAACACACCCGTTTCCCCATCAAAGACCAAGCCACCAGTATCTAAAACATCAATCATAGAAGCTACTCCACCACCGATATTTAAAACAATGACTGTTACACCTGTATCTTTATCCAGGACTACTCCACCACTATCAATAACACAAGTTCCTCCACTAGTATCTCCAGCAATACCCGTATCTTTATCCAAGGCTACTCCACCAGTATCAATAACACCCACAGTAAAAGCTACTCCACTGATATCTCCAGCGACACCTGTTTCTTTATCCAAAACTACCCCACCATTATCTAAATCACTGTTTACACCTGGACCAGTTGCCCAGTCAAAGACTATTCCACCTGCTTTTGCTCCCAAAAAAGAGGAATTAGAGATCATCTCCATAACAAAGCAAAGTTTGCCGTCACTTCCCTACGTTCTCCAGCAACTGAGCTTACAGAAGCATTCAGTGTATGGTGATGGCAGCTGCCTGTACCATGCTATAGCCCACCAAGCTGGATTTGTCGACAGCAGCAGTAGGGGTTGCAGGATCATTAGTAGGCATTTAAGACAAATGGTTGTAAAAGTAATGAGTGACTATCCTGCAGTCCGTTTAGAGGATGGCTTATCAACTACCCAGTGGTTGGAGAGACAGCAAGCAATTCTCAACCCAGCAGAGTGGGGTGGAGACTTAGAAGTTCGGTTGCTAGCCATTGGGCTTAAAAGAGATATAGTTGTACTAACTGTTATGAACGACAGCGCTTCTTATGCTCGCAGGTTTCCTTGTCAGCCACCTCCAATCCCAAAGATGACAGGAGGAATTTTCATTCCAGTAACAACCCAGGATTTGTGTAAACACTGGAAATCATTCAGCCCTCCACCATTACTAATTATATATAATGGTCATAGTCATTATGACTCTGCAGTAAATGTAGGTAGGTAGTTAATCTTAGTTTACTAGCACTGTAATAATTTTAACATTGAAAGATTATGATACTAAAGGAGGACTGAAGTTAGTTAACATACAGCACACAAAAATAACTTCATTAATAGAATCCCATATTGAACTTGGAAGGACTTTCTGTAAGATGTGAAATTCTTTGACTCTATCAATGGCTCGCTCTACATGTACCCTTAACTGGGCTATTTTCTTAGTCACAGCGACATCTTCTGGTGGCATTTGGGAATTGGACTGCAGCAATGGAGGAACATTTAACCGAACACCTAATGGGGCAAGTAGGTCTTGAATAAGGAAACCCTTGTCTGCCATCACTTCATCACCAGGCTCTAACATTTGCAGTAATCCACTCTGTTCTACCAATTTTCTGTCAGATATGGAACCTTCATAGGTTTGTGACACAAGAAATTACGCCACTGGGTGTAATTCCTACCAGTACCTTCACAGTGTTTCTATTCTTGTAGTTTGAAAAAGTAGCCGATTGATGTGACAGTGATGAGGGGCGTTCTATAACAAGCTCAGTTGCATCTATAATGATCCTGGTGTTAGGATAATCCTTCTTAAAGATCTCTGGCATGTATTTATTGACTACATTCCATGATGGAAATTGCACTATCGCCTTGAAATTATGGTACATCAAATTGATCCACATTAAGGTGATGCGTGACACTGATGATTGTGACATACCAAATCGGTTAGCAAGATCTAACTCCGGAAGTCCCAAGCGTAGCCATACAAGTGTCATAAAAAATTGTTCGAGTAATGAAAGTTTACTTGGCCGTCCACACTTGACTCCATCAAAATCATCTTTGCAATCTTTGCCCTTCCATAACCGCATTACTTCAGCATCATCCTTCAAGACTTCGTCATAAAAAAATCATTAGCGTTTC
The DNA here is from genome assembly GCF_963678975.1 of Dysidea avara. Lineage (NCBI taxonomy): Eukaryota > Metazoa > Porifera > Demospongiae > Dictyoceratida > Dysideidae > Dysidea > Dysidea avara. Next base: position 33,469,863 of record NC_089278.1, on the reverse strand, counting down.
ATAATCTGGGAATCCTGTATAAAATTTGACTAGGCCAGCTTTCTGTTTAACATTCTCCAAACGAAAAAGTTGCTGTGCTGCATTACTATCACTTTCCCGTAGCTTGCCTTCGAGATTTTGTACTTTTACTTCCAACTGTCTATGATCCGCTTTCAGTTCCTTGACTTCGATTTCCAGACTATGACACTTATCCTTTAGTTCCTTAATTTCTAATTCCAAGTCTGGAATTCTTTTGTCAGCTTCAAGAAAAGTGGAAAAAGTATCACTGAGATCATCAGCAGGATGTTCATAGCTAAATAGTTCAGTTGAATCTGATCTAAAATCACACCATTGCTGTGAAGAAGCAGCTATCTTTGATGTCATGGTCGAATGTTGTAACACGGTTGTAGTCCAAGGAAGCACAGATGGATGTGCATTTGGCATTAAGCGAGGTCTGCATGACTCCAGTTGTAATTCATTAAAACGGTAGTCTTCTGGTCTGAAATGCAAGGAACAAACTTCAGTGTTCTGTGTAATTTTGAATTTGGGGCCTGGATCCCTGCGTATTCGTTTAATCCATTCCTTCCCTTTCTGCATCTTGGGATCTGGGAAACAATGAAATGAGACAGCAGGTAATCCTAGTCTTTTTCTTTCTGGATTCTCTCATGACGAGCTGTGACAAAGCGGAACACAACAATACGACCCTCTCCAAGCTTTAACTGCTGGCGATATAACACGTTTCTTAGATCTAAGTGAAGACACGACCCCGGACACGGCGGATTCGTCATTTCAACGATCAAGGCACTGACTACCCTCGCTATCACATGAAATATCTCCCTCAGAGTCTCCTTGTTCTACAAGAACATAGCTTAAAATTTTCCTAATTATTATAGCACCATACCTTTTTCAATACTGTCCTTGGCAACGTCTAATTCACTCGTAACCTCCATTGCTCCAATGACTTCAGTACACACTTCCCCCAACTAACGCGGCCATTTTGTTTTGTGACGTTACGATGCGTCATTGTGGATACGGGCCATACAAACCCGGTTATACGAGTTCAATGTTTAGTTTTATGCGCAGTGTATATAAAATGTTTGCCGAACACCCAAACAGGTTATGCAAGTGGCATTTCTCGTAACTAACGCGTCGTGTGTTTAAACTGGTTACTAGGAACTGATAGCAAGATGGCGTTATTTGGAAAACCAAACTAATGAACGAGGACCTTGTTTAACAAACTGTTTTATTGTTTTGACGTTCGGCTATCGTCTAACCCGATGCCGGTGAGTGTTCATGCATATGCTACGTAGCTTTGCCTGTACATTAATTATTTATGACATCATTTCTTATTCTTATTACTTGGTTATGTAATTATTATCTAATCCAAAACAGCCAAGCTGTAAAAAAAGAGTGCGGCCCTCAGAAAGGCTATGGTGAAAAAAAGATGTGAAATTCAAGGTGGTGGCCAAGAAATGGCTGTGATGGTAGGTTAATGGTAAAAATTTTAATAATGACAATTCAGGCGAATTTAGTGCCGCTAGGTCTTGGCACAAAATTCACCTGAATTGTCGTTATTAAAATTTTTACCATTAACCTACCATCACAGCCATTCCTTGGCTGCCACCTTGGATTTCACATCTTTTATCACCATAGCCTTTCTCAGGGCTGCACCCTTTTTTTTACAGCTTGGCTGTTTTGGATTAGATTTCACTTCTTTTTGTATTTGTATACCCAAAGCCGGCCTTGGGGATTTTTTAACCTATCTTTTTTTCTTTACTACAGGAAGAAGAGAAAGATGAAGAAGTTTTTAAATACTTTAACTAATTCTGAATTTATCAGTAAATGTACAAATTATATATATACATGTAATAATGCATTTATTACATGTTAATTATTCCCTACAGATAACTTGTTTCCAACTCTCTACAGGGTGATTTGTTTGTAGCTGAACTCCCTACAAGGTAACTTCTTCTAGTTGATCTTTCTACAGGGCGATTTGTTTGTAGCTGAGTTCTCTACAGGGTGATTTGTTTGCTGCTGAACTCTCTACATGGTAGTTTCTTTGTAGCTGAACTCTCTACATTGTGACTTGTTCTAGATGAACTCTCTACAATGTGACTTGTTTCTAGCTGATCTCTCTCCAATGTGGCTTGTTTCTAGCTGAACTCTCTACAGGTGATTTGTTTGCAACTGAACTCTCTACATGGTAGTTTCTTTATAGCTGAACTCTCTGCAAGGTAAAAAACAAAAATCACGTGATGCGAAGATTGGCTAGGGTCTTCCTCTCTGAGCAAAGAAGAGTTAAGACCCGGGATTTGCGTTGCTGTGATTATTTATATCGACGAGACACCTCTAATACGAAGGGTGCATCAACAGAGTCGCCTCTATCGTACGTTTAGTGACAAAGGTCAACATGAGCAAGCCTCCAACTACTGACAGGAATAGAGTGAAGCGAAAGAAACCTGATGATAACGTCTCCCCTGATACTCTAAGGGCTCAGGCCCTAAGTAAGACCGTTGATATGTGTGCATGTTGTAATAAACGTTGTACTAATACGGGAAAAAACAGCGAAACAATACAGTGTGACCTATGTTACTCATGGGTACACGCAACTTGTGAAGGTATCTCAAAAAGCCATTTCAAGTCTCTCAATGAAATCCTATCAGTCAACAATGATAACATTATCTACTTGTGTAAAACCAACAAGTGCAATGTGCGTTTCAAACAGCTGCTAGCTTCTAAAATTGGTCCCTGTGATCAACCTGAAGTTTCCGACCTTTCTTCAAAGGTCGATAACCTTGCTACTCGTAGTGCAAGGCTTGAAAAAGACCTAGCAGAAACAATTGCTTTTATTAAAAACGTCAGCACTTCTGCTGGCAAATCAGTCGACACTGACAAGGGAGCCATAGTATCTGTAGCCAGTAGCAGGCCCTTGGCTTCAACCTCCAATATGAACTCATCAAATGACCGTAGATTTAATGTTGTGGTATACGGAATTGAAGAATGTCCTACTAATACAATCAGACCAGCTCGTCTCCAAAAAGATTTTGACTCTGTGTCATCGATCTTCAGTGGACTGGGTGTTACTCCTGACCCTGGGACCATTGTGGACTGCTATCGACTTGGAAAATTCAAAGTACAATCGCCAAGACCAAGGCCTATTCTTGTCAAATTCCGTAGTGTTATTCACGTCAACCAAGTCCTAGCCAACAAGAGATCCTTATCAACTCCGGTTTTTATAAAACCTGACCTGTCTCCGGAGGAAAGGACAAGGGAGGCAGTCTTGCTGAAGGAAAGGTGGGAATTGTTACAGAAAGGGTACAGTCGAAGTATCATCAGGATACGTAACAACAGTATCTTTGTGAATAACCAATTATATGGCCAAGTCAAAAACTCTGTCTTTCAGATCTGTCCCACCAGTCTACCTCAAGCCCCTACAGACCAACCTGTCACTGCCTCACAACTTATGGACCAACAAACACCATTAATAACCTTAGTATCTCCTGATCCCCCATCCGCTACCATTAGCCAGCCCAAGTGACTAGATCATGTATGTTTAATGAACACTCGTAGTATAGTCAATAAAATGGATTTGTTTCAGAACTATGTATACTCTAATTCTCCTGATATAATCGCAGTAACTGAGACTTGGCTATCTGAAAAAATATTTGATAATGAAATTTTACCTAACAACTATACAATCATTCGGAAAGATCGCAAAACTCTTGGTGGTGGAGTAATGTTTGCTGTTAAATCTTCTAAACCATATCAAGTGTTACAATCCCCTACCAACCTAGAGATGCTAACTATCAGTATTGGATCTACTTTACCAACTGTGTATTGCTTAGGATATATTCCTCCTGATTCATCGGTCGATTATTGCCAAGAATTTCTGAGCTACATTAACACCCTCAGGGATCTTACTGGCCATTTAATTCTACTGGGAGATTTCAATCTAGGAGATATCAACTGGGATTCCCTATGTGGTCAATCCCCCTTTTCATCGAATTTCTGTGACGTTGTATTTGACCTTAACCTTGTTCAAATGATAGATGAACCTACTCATATAGCTGGTAACATACTTGACCTAGTCCTAACCAATGCTCCTGACAATATTTTGAACCTAAGAATACACTGTGATCCTCCTTTACCTATCCCATCAGACCATTTTGTCATAACCTTTGACTCTCATTCATCATTGAACAATGACAGTGACCAAAGGGCTACATCATTTCTAAATTACTCTAAAGGTAACTACAATAACCTGTGTTACTTTTTATATAACTCTGATTTCACACCTTGTCTCATGTCTGAAGATATTGAATTTGTGTGGTCATATCTTAGCAACACCATTAAAGATGCTCTACCACATTTTATTCCCATAACTACAATTAAACCTAATAGTCAGCCCGTGTGGTTCAATTCCGACATTAGACACCACATCAACTGTCTACGCTCACTTAGACGTAAATTTAACAACAACTCTACTGAATACAATAAAAATAAGCTGGAAACCTCCCAAAACCTGCTTCAAGCAAAGATCAGCAATGCTAAAATGACATATGAATCCAATTTAGTCACTACATCTGACAATCCCAAAATTTACAAATATATCAGAGGGTTTACAAAATCCAAATCTATCCCCTCCACTATGTATCACAATTCTACGACATTCAACTGTGATAATGACAAAGCCAATGCTTTCAACAATTACTTTTACTCAATTTTTAATAACACTTCCACTGATTTACTGCCTTCTTTTAACTCCTATTGTCCTGTATCACTCTGTCATATTACAATCACTGAAGCTGATGTCTATGAAGCATTGGTAAGCTTAGACACATCCAAGGCCATGGGCCCAGACGGCATCCCACCCATTCTACTTTCTAAGTGTGCTTCGGTCCTCTATAAACCTCTTCACTATCTTTTCAATCTGACATTAAAATTTGGTTATCTTCCTTGTGAATGGAAAGTTCACAAAATAATTCCTGTGTTTAAATCTGGTGACCCTACCCATATCAACAACTACCGACCGATATCCTTACTCAGTAATACTTCTAAAGTGTTGGAACGAATACTGCACAATAAAATTATTGGACATGTTACTAGCAGAATAAATCCTGCCCAGTTTGGATTTATTCAGAATCATTCATCAGTACAACAACTCCTTTTAGTTTTATCTGACATTTTTACCTCTCGTCATCAGCTGGATATCATTTACCTGGATATCACCAAGGCTTTTGATACTATTTCTCATTCACATCTACTTCACAAACTTCGTATGTTCGATATTGGCGGTGAACTCTGGTCATGGTTTCTGGCGTATGTTACTAATAGGTCTCAATTTGTATCAATTAATGGCTGTAATTCCAATCTTCTCCCTGTTAAATCAGGAGTACCTCAAGGTAGTATACTTGGTCCTTTATTATTCATTATTTACATGAATGATATCTCCTGTGCCATCACTTACAGTAAAATCTTTCTTTTTGCAGATGATACAAAATGCTTTAAACATATCAAAGTACCTAGCGACATGCAGCTCTTACAACATGATTTAAACTGCTTATCAAATTGGAGCACAACATCTCTTTTGTCATTTCATTCCTCTAAAAGTACCCATCTGTCGTTTAAATGTAAATTTACATACACTTATAACATCAATGGCAATCCTATAAACACTTCTCATTTGCATAAAGACCTAGGTGTCCTGATTAGTGATAATCTCAATTGGAACGAGCATCATGACTACATTCTAAAGAAAGCCTATAAGACTCTGGGACTTGTACGTAGAACCTTTTGTAAAACCACTGTGCCTTCGGTTACGCTCAAACTATATATATCCTTAGTAAGATCGCAGCTCCTATACTGTGCACCAGTGTGGCGACCTCATCTCTTAAAAGACATCTCCAAAATTGAACAACTTCAACGTAGGGCAACTAAATATATTTTACAAGACTTCTCCTCAGACTACAAAACACGGCTGACAAAACTCAATTTGCTTCCATTAATGTACATCTTTGAAATATCAGACATAATCTTTTTTGTCAACTCTCTGAAACATCCCACTCCAAGCTTCAATATCAACCTCTACATTTCATTCTCCCATAGTACTACAAGATCCAATTCAGTCAAGTTACACCACAACATATTCTTTACTAATAAAGAGCGTCATTTTTATTTCAACCGAATCTGTCGCCTTTGGAATTCCCTACCAATCATTGATATAAGTTTGCCTATAGAAACCATCAAAAGACGCATCAAATCTCTTTCTCTGGAATCATTTTATCACAAACTTCAATTCTACTGACCCACACAAATATCACTATCTCTGTCCGTGTGGTAACTGTGTCAGCAATCATCTTGTCATGAACTTTGATCTCTTGTAGTTACATACTAATTGATTTATAATTAAATACTTACTGTAGTTAAGTAATTAATTTTTGTAACATACTCAGGCCACTAGCACAGGTTGCTAGTGGACCCTCAGCATGGACTAATATTGTTTTCATGAATGTATAACCACTGTATCTGTATGTAGTTGTACCCATGCTGAAAAGCCTTATAAAAAAAAATAAATAAAAAATAAAAAAATTAAAAAATTAAAAAAAAGGTGACTTCTTCTAGCTGATCTCTCCACAGGTTGATTTGTTTGTAGTTGAACTCTCTACAGGTGATTTGTTTGTAGCTGAACTCTCTAAAGGGTGATTTGTTTGTAGCTAAACTCCTTACATCGTGTCTAGTTTCTAGCTGATCTCTCTACAGGGCGATTTGTTTTGAGCTGATCTCTCTACAGGGTGATTTGTTTGTAGTTGTAATCTCTACAGGGTGTATTGCTTGTAGCTGAACTCCTTACATTGTGTCTAGTTTCTAGCTGATCTCTTTACAGTGTGATTTGTTTGTAGCTGATCTCTCTACAGGGTAATTTGTTTGTAGCTGAACTATCTATAAGGTGATTTGTTTGTACCTGATCTCTCTGCAGGTTGATTTGTTTTAGCTGAATTCTCTACAGGGTGATTTACTTGTAGCTGAACTCCTTACATTGTGTCTAGTTTCTAGCTGATCTCTCTACAGGGTAATTTGTTTGTAGCTGAACTATCTATAAGGTGATTTGTTTGTACCTGATCTCTCTGCAGGTTGATTTGTTTTAGCTGAATTCTCTACAGGGTGATTTGCTTGTAGCTGAACTCCTTACATTGTGTCTAGTTTCTAGCTGATCTCTGTACAGGGTGATTTGTTTGTAGCTGATCTCTCTACAAGTTGATTTGTTTGTAGCTGATCTCTCTACAGGGTAATTTGTTTGTAGCTGAACTATCTATAAGGTGATTTGTTTGTACCTCATCTCTCTGCAGGTTGATTTGTTTTAGCTGAATTCTCTAAAGGGTGATTTGCTTGTAGCTGAACTCCTTACATTGTGTCTAGTTTCTAGCTGATCTCTCTACAGGGTGATTTGTTTGTAGCTTATCCCTCTACAAGTTGATTTGTGTGTAGCTGATCTCTCTGCAGGTTGATTTGTTTGTAGCCGATCTCTCTACAGGGTAATTTGTTTGTAGCTGAACTATCTATAAGGTGATTTGTTTGTACCTGATCTCTCTGCAGGTTGATTTGTTTTAGCTGAACTCTCTACAGGGTGATTTGCTTGTAGCTGAACTCCTTACATTGTGTCTAGTTTCTAGCTGATCTCTCTACAGGGTGATATGTTTGCAGCTGATCTCTCTACAAGTTGATTTGTGTGTAGCTGATCTCTCTGCAGGTTGATTTGTTTGTAGCCGATCTCTCTTAACGGGGTAATTTGTTTGTAGCTGAACTCTCTATAAGGTGATTTGTTTGTAGCTGATCTCTCTGCAGGTTGATTTGTTTTAGCTGAACTCTCTACAGGGTGATTTGCTTCTAGCTGAACTCCCACATCTAGTTTCTAGCTAATGTCTCTACAGGGTGACTTTTTGTAGCTGAAATCTCCTCAGGGTGATTTGTTTCTAGCTTATCTCTCTACAGGTTGATTTGTGTGTAACTGATCTCTCTACAAGCTGATTTGTTTGTAGCTGATCTCTCTGCAGGTTGATTTGTTTCTAGCTGATCTCTCTACAAGTTGATTTGTTTGTTGCTGATTGCTCTAAAGGTTGATTTGTTTGTAGCTGAACTCTCTACAAAGTGTTTTGTTTGTAGCTGATCTCTCTACAGGGTAATTTGTTTGTAGCTGAACTCTTTCCACAGTGACTTGTGTGTAGCTGAATTCTGTAGAGAGTGACTTAATTGTAGCTGAACTCTCTACAGGGTGCATGACTTGTTTATAGCTGAACTCTCTTCGGTGTGACTTGTAATGTTCTGAATCTCTACAGTGATATATTTGTAGCTTAACTCTCCACAGGATAACTTGCTTCCAGTTAAACTGTCTATATGAGTAACTGTTTGCGGCTGAACTCCCTACAGAATAACTTGCAATGTAATAGAACTCTATAATGGAGTAAGCTGAATGCTCTATTAGGGTGACTGTTCTATTAGAGTATCTCGATCTCGCATTTGCTACACGGAGTTGGCATTCGAATCATAACTCAGTGGTTTGTAATCCGATCCTTCTGTACTATTGCAAGGACTTTCTAGGATGAGTATTCCAGCTATATACCGATTTTCAGCTCACTGCTCTAAGCGGTTTGCCTGGTAGACGTGCAAATTCTTGGTATTTTTTTTCACGAATCTCGATCGCGCAATTGGTACACACCTTCGATTTCGTGTCATATCTTTATTTCGATTGCTTTCAAATTACCAAAAGGCACTCCTACAATAGTTGATCTATCCACGAACCGATTTTCAGCTCATTCCATGAAGCGGTTTATCCTGTAGGCGTGACAACAAATCGATCTTGTTTTACGCGAATGATTTGTCATAACTCCTGAACCATTCATCGGATTTGCACCAAATTTGATACTAGGATTCGCTTTTGGACTCCCTTTCTGTGTGCCAAATTTCAAGGCAATCGGAGTACGAGTTTGCGTTTTATAGCAATTTTTGCAAGTGTGCAAAAACACGAAGAAAAAAGAAAAAAAAATCGAAACTTTGGCAGCTCGTATCTCGGAAATGGCACGAGCGATTTCCTTCAAATGTGGAATGTAGACTCCCCTGGCTGGCGGGCAACTCTGTAGCAAATTTGGTTCCAATCGGATAAGGGATCACCGAGATATAAAGATGTGAAAATGACGTTTTCTTTCTTCCTGTCAATGGACGATATCCGCAATGACGAAAATAGATGTCATAATTGATAAAATGGCCGTGTTAGTGTGGGGGCTTCAGAGACTTTAGCACACAGTATTCGAAATGAATGTTGTCTATAGTTTTCTACATTTGGAACCACGAGATAATAAAGGTAAGAAGTAGTACACGTACCGTTACGAGGCAAAATGCATTCCAATAAGGAAAGCAGACCGAAATTTTTAAATTCGGACACAACTAGGCTTATTTGTATTGCATTATATACTATATGCCTCACCTTTGCCCTTTTCCGAATTTATAAACGCTATCATAGGGAAACACTATCTCGCCCAATACCTCCCTGTACAAAGTCCCCACACTAGCACGGCCATTTTGTTTTTCTGACTTCAGAAAACGTCATTGCTGATATCGTCCATAACGGTTTGGCGCGCCGGCTTCTTGGGCCGCACGACACACTACCGTATGTCTGGAGGTTTCTGTACAGTAAACAAAAACACACGTACATACTGAAAACTACACCATACTACTACTTATTACCTAACTATATACTTATCACTACCTACGTACTTAACTTAACCAATGTCAAAGTCAGGAAATTCGTCCTCAGCAGTAAGCGAATACTGGCGGAGTATCATTTTCGCATTGTACCTCCACAAAGTCACAGACAATTGCTGGAGAAGTTGGCGCCTAGCAAACTTTCGAGGTAAACCGTTTCTAACAGTTGTTCTGTCAGCTATGGATCCTAAAATTGATAGGGCATATAGTGACCAAACACCAAAGGTCTCACATACAAGAGGGATAAAATCTCCTCCATTATCATTCACAATGTCCTGGTATTGGTTGTCCTTAGCTATCTCACCAACAGCAGCGGCCACCCAGCCTGAGAAGAAGCAGAAGATATGACAGCAGACTGAGTGGTACTCCTGACAGAGAGATCAAAATAGGCAGGACGACCAAGATGAAAGTCAGGGTGGTATATGTCGCCAGGACGAGATTGGTCAGATGAAATGCCTTACTCCCTAAGAACACCAGGGTGATTTTGGAGCAAGGCATGGTGTACAACAGACACTAAAGCATTATGACGCTGGATCCTCAAGGGACCATGAGAGCACCCCAGCAGATGATCACCAAACTGGTCAATGACAGATAGACAAGTACAGAGTGGTAAAGAAGGGAACAAAGGAATGCCAAGCCACAAACGTAAAGCTATAGTAAAATCGTGAGGAGGAATAGCTAGACCCAAAGCAGGCTGTGGAAGTGCTTTAAGCCAACCACTGCTGGTGCCAGAAGAATATGATAAAGCACGCAGACGTGCTTGATCACGAATAGTGGAACTGCTTACAAGCTGTTTAAAAAGTGAATAAATACTACAATAAATAATACAATTAATACAATAAATACTTTAGGATTAAGGAAGAAAATCCATCCCTCCTGGAGGGGACTGAGTGTGGCCCCGACTAGACATTGGGTGACCTGCAGTTCGATTCCTGGGGTTGGAGGGATTTTTTTCCTTACTTTGGCCCCTTTTCTGTTACACCTTTTCAGCTATAAGTCACTAAGTCTAAGTCCTTGAAATTAGGTTAGGTAATCCTAAGGCTGCAGCACATGTTGCTGCAGACCTTCAGTGCTGGTCACTGTAAAGCATTAATACAATAATACAATACAATGAATCATCTAAAATGGCTTGAAGGTCAGTTTGAGAGGAGTGATGTGTCTTGATTCTTCTTCGTGTTTTCGCACACTTGCAAAAATTGTTATAAAACGCAAACGCGTACTCCGATCGCCTTAAAATTTGGCACACAGAAAAGGAGTCCAAAGGCGAATTCTAGCATCAAATTTGTTGCAAAACCGATGAATGGATCAGGAGTTATGACCGATTATTCGCGTAAAACAAGTTCGATTTGTTGTCACGTCTACAGGGTAAACTGCTTCATGGAAGCAGTTGAAAATTACTATGTAGATGGAGTAACCATCGTAGGAGTGCCTTTTGGTGGTTTGAAAAGAATCGAGATAACGACCATGGAGATATGACACAAAACCCAACCTGTGTCACAATTACGCGATCGATTTTTATAAATAAAAAGTGTTAGTTTTTACGCCTACTAGGCAAACCCCTTAGAGCAATGAGCTGAAAATCGGTGTATAGCTGGAATAATCTTCATAGAAAGTCCTTGCAGTAGTACAGAAGAATCGGATTACAAACCACTGAGTTATGATTCGAAAGCCAACTCCGTGTAGCAAATTCGAGATTGAGATACTCTAATAGAACAGTCACCCTAATAGAGCATTCGGATAATTTATTTACTCCATTATAGAATTCTATTACATTACAAGTTATTCTGTAGGGAGTTCAGCTGCAAACAATTAATCTTATAGACAGTTCAACAACAAGCAAGTCACCCTATAGAGAATTCAGCTACAAATATATTGCTGTAGTGATTCAGACATTACAAGTCACACTGAAGAGAGTTCAGCTATAAACAAGTCATACACCCTGCAGAGAGTTCAGTTACAAACAATTCACTCTTCAGAAGTTCTGCTACAAACAAGTCTTCATGCAGAGAGTTTAACCACCAAAATCCACCATGTAAAGACTTCAGCTTTGCTAACAAGTTACTCTGTAGAGAGATTAGCTAGAAATAAGAGAGAGCTCAGCTAGAAAACGTCACCTTGTAGAGAGAGTTCAGCTACCAATAAATCACATTGTAGAGAGATCAGATAGAAGAAGCCACCTTGTAGAGGGTTCAGCTGTGAAGTGATCACCCTAGAGAGAGTTCAGCTAGAAAAAAACTACCCTGTAGAGAGTTCAGCTACAAAGAAATCATCCTGTATAGAGTTCAGCTGCAAACAAACCACCCTGTAGAGAATTCAGCTACAAATAAATTGCCCTGTAAAAAGATCAGCTAGAAGAAGTTACCTTGTAGAGAATACAGCTACAAAGAAACCATCAAGTTGAAAGTTCAGCTACAAACAAGTCACCCTGTAGAGATATCAGCTGGATACATGTTACCTTATAGGGATCAGCTACAAACAAATCAACCTGTAGAAATATGTGTTGGAAACAAAATCATCTTTCATTGTTAAATATACAAATATTTTTAAACAGACAAAAAACTGTACACAACATTTCTTCCTTTGTTCCAATATTCCTACAGAAAAGAAAAGAAAACTAGTTAGAAGGAAGCACCAAAGCCAGTTAATGGCTGGCTTTGTGACTTGCAATACAAAAAGAAGTGATGTCTAAACCAAAACAGCCAAGCTGTAAAAAAAAAGAGTGCGGCCCTCAAAAAGGCCAGGATGAAAAAAGATGTGAAATCCAAGGTGGCGGCCAAGAAATGGCTGTGATGGTAGGTTAATGGCAAAAATTTTAATTACGACAATTCAGGTGAATTTGGTGCCGAATCCTAGTGGAGGAGGCAACACAAATTCACCTGAATTGTCGTAATTAAAATTTCTTGATCTCTCTACAAGGATATTTAAAACACCAAAACAACTGAAATTCATGTGAAAACTGTATAAAAGGGGTGTGGCCTTCAAAAGCCTAGGTGGAAAAGTTGTGAAATCAAAAGTGGTACCCATGAAAGGGTTGTAATTGTGCTGATGATTGTAATAAATTTTAAACAATGGCTTTGTGCATTATCATTTACATCATTGCAGCCATTTCATGGCCATCAACTTTGATTTCACAACTTTTTCACCCAGGCTTTTAAACGCTGAGCCCTTGGCTGTTTTTGCATGGTAATTATTAACATTTCAATATTGCTGTGGCAACTATGTGAACAATGAGCTTCTACTGTTTGTGTGGAGAAAAGTTTTCATGAGTTGAAGGCACCCTCCAATCCACTTTGATAAGTTAGGAAATGAATCATTAGGTGCATGCGATTCCAATACAGCATCCTTGACTGAATCACTTACGCATTATCTCAGGAGGTATTCTATAGCTAGATGCATCAACTTGGGACTGTTGTAGCAGTCTAGTAGATTGTCAAACACACTAAGAGGCTTTGATGAGTTTAAGGTGAGTTAGAGTTAGAGGGTGCAAGGCACTGATCTTGTCTAAAGCAGGCCAATAGTGTATTATATGGCTAGAGTGTCTTCTATAGTAGCAAAAAGGAGCAATGGTGTTCTCCTTGTCTTCCCATACTAAAAGGTAACAACACATTACTATGACTTCCTAGAGAAGAGCTTCAAGTCACACTGTTATTAGAACATATCAGCTCCTAGACCCCCCTGAGAACTAGATCAAGGCAAGTTTGTATGTTTTATTAGCTGCTTTTGTTTTTATACCTCTAGTTCTGATCAGACTAGTTGGAGGCAGTTCATACAATGAGGGTAGAGTAGAAGTCTACTACAATGGTAGATGGGGTACAGTGTGTGATGATGGATGGAGTAGTATTGATGCTGGTGTGGTGTGTAGACAACTGGGATTTGGATCATCAGGAACAGCAGTGTATTCAGCTGGGTTTGGTCAAGGATCAGGATCAATCTGGCTAGATAATGTTGCTTGTACTGGTAGTGAATCAACACTGGCCAGTTGTGGTCATCTTGGAGTTGGTGTTACAAGATCTTGTAGTCATAGTGAAGATGCTGGAGTGAGATGTGGCAGTTTACCAGGTAATCATTTACTATATAGCACTCATGTTCCTATTAGCAGCTGCAGTGTATATAATATTTACACATGACTTCAGCTCTGTGCTCCCTTTTTGAATTGGAATTATTTTTGTACTGCAAATTCCCTCCCTCCACCTTCAGCAACGCCACATACCAAATTTGAGCAAGATTTTCTTGAAATTTGTTGCATTTTAGGAACATATTTTGGCAAAATCACATATATATCAAGTTTGGTGAAAATTTGACGAATAGTCATAGATAGAGCTATAGATCATCATTTGCATTAAAAATGCCGACATTTTGTCACACCTACAGGGTTAAACACTTGCGGTAAAATTTTGGTAGGTGTATAAGGTAACCATCATAGCTCAAACATTTTGTGAAATTGCACTGATACACCTATAGATTTACAAGGAAAAAGTCAACAGAAACTATAGAGTAAATTTGCAGAGTCAAAATACTCTAATAGAACAGTCACCCAAAAATTTAGAAAGTGCATGAAAAATGCTGTAAAAAAGTTCTCCAGGGTTCAATCCAGAGACTTCCAGACTTAACTCCCAAACTCTTCACCACTGAGCCACCGTTGCCAGCTCATAACATATCCTAATAGTACAATCATGCATACCTACCTTGGAAGATATTTACTTGTTTATCAAAGAGTGCAAACAAACACAAGCATTGTAATAAACTTTATATAGCCATAGCCATAAACAGACAAGCATAAAATTAGTATTTATTGGTTATTGGTATTGAATCAGTAGTAGGGAGGGTTGTCAGCTTTTAAAAAAACTTTTTTTGCTCTTTTGGATAAAAGCATGAAACTTGGTATAAAGTTTGTGTATGACAAAGATAATTTCTCAATTGGGAGCCACCTAAGGTTTGAACTTTGGTGACCTTTACAGGCAATTTTATGTTCAAAAGTGCTAATAATAATAATAATAAAAGCTGTCAATTTTGTGTATATTTCATGTTTATATGATCCAATATCCACAAACTTGTAGTCAAATTCAACCCCCGTAAAGAATAAGTTTCTTTTTTACAGAAAGTCCAAAGCTTATTCGGTTCTAAAGTTATAATGATGATAAAACAGGTCACTATTTTCTCCCACCCATGGACCATGTTAAATAGGCATGATAGGTCAGTGAACTACCATGGGGTAGTACATATCCAGGTTATACTCTGTGTGGTGGGATTATGTACAAAATCCAATTTGTGTGCTTTTTACTATTTGAAATATAATTTATTCACAAAATGTTACTGTTTTCATATGAATGCATTAACGAAGACAGTTGCTTGTGTTCTGTAGTTTGTGATTGCAGGAGTTTCTACTGTAGACTATTAAATTCCTATATGTGACCCATGCAGTCTGAGAAAATCGGTCTTAGCGCCCATGTCAGCAGATTCAATTTTTCACCCAGGACACAAAGCTACATGAATAAACTATCTATTTCCACAATCAAAATCAGCTAGACTTGAGTGGTCTGGTTTTGCTGGCTGCTTTTCCCAAACCCAATGGCGATCCGTACGTGTGGTGTGGGGCCTTAATGGAGCTCTGGTCAGCCTGGGGATGACTGTATGTGGCTGTACAGCTCTGTGGTGTTCAATAAGCACCTCTGCTGTGAATTTTCTTTCAGTTTAGCCAGTTTTGAGACCTAAATGGCCCAAAACTTGGCCTAATTCATCCCTTGGCCTTCCCTTTCAATTTTTGAACACCATCTTGCCTGCCTTCCAGGGCCCCTCGCCTCCCACCCAATTTGCAGCTCGCCTGATACAGTCAACCTCGGTTTAAAAACTATCTAAAATGGCGGGAAACTTAGTTGTTGGCTACTTGCACAGTGGATGCTCTGGAAGGTAAGGAATTGGGGTAAAACATGTGAAAATTTGGTACGCATAGCTTCAACCATTGGCGAGCTGCAACACACTAAATACTTAAAACCGGCGTTTCTGGATACTTTTAAATAGGCGATAAGCCCGGTTTTCTCAGACTGGGTCACATGTATTGTTCTAATCCAATGCCTCTGGCTTTAATCCAGAATACATTTGTAATCTGACAACAGCTGTTTGCTGCACCAATATGACTTTGTCTGTTTGATATTGTCTTGATAACTCAACATCCTCACAAAGTTTTTCTGCCACATTTAGCACTGAGGTTTAAGTTCACTGTAGCTGTGTAGCATAAGCAACTCGCTTCTACATGTCTACAATTTATAGCAACAATGTTAATCTCTTTATTCAATGCCATGTTAACAAGTATTGTATTATAGTCTCATAATATATGGGAGTGCCGTAATGGGTGATTACTATGTCAGTTACAAACCAACCACAGTCATTCTAGAGAACCAACTAGGTAAGATGAGCACACTGCTCATATATCAAGACACACGGTAGTGTGTCGTGCGGCCCAAGTAGCCGGCGCGCCACACCGTGAGTATATTTACAGGAAGAAAGTAAACGTGATTTTCACACCTTTGTAGCTCCGTGATTCCTTATCCTATTAAACCCAAAGTTGCTACAGAAATGCCGGCGAGGTAGGGGAGTCCACATACCAAATTTGAAGAAAATCGCTCCTGCCATTTCCGAGATACGAGCGGCCAAAGTTTGGGTTTTTTTCTTCGTTTTTTTCTTCTTCTACTTCTTCTTTTCGCACACTTTGCAAAATCCGCAATAAAACACGAATGCGTGCTTGGATCGGGCTGAAATTTGGCACACTTAAAGGGCTCATTAAGGCGAATCTCAGTACCAAGTTTGGTAGGAATCTGATGAACATTCACGGAGTTATGACCGATTATCTGCGTAAAATAAGGTCGAAGGTCTGTCACGCCCACAGGGTAAACCGCTTGAAGGAATGAGCTGAAAATTGCTATGTAGATGGAGTAACTATCGTAGGAGTGCCTTTTTGTGGTTTGAAAGGAATCCGGTTAAAGGCCATCGAGATATGACACAAAACCCAACCTATGTCACAATTACGTGATCGACCAGCCAAACCGCTTAGAACAGTGAGCTGAAAATCGGTGTGTAGCTGGAATAATTATCATAGAAAGTCCTTGCAGTAGTACAGAAGAATCGGATTACAAACCACTGAGTTATGATTCCAAAGCCAACTACGTGTAGCATATGCGAGATCGAGATACTCTAATAGAACAGTCATCCTAATAAAGCATTCAGCTACGTTTATAACTTACTCCATTATAGAATTTCTTTGGCATTGCAAGTTATTCTGTAGAGAGTTCAGCTACAAACAGTTAATCTTATAGACAATTCAGCTACAAGCAAGTCATCCTGTAGAGAGTTCAGCTACAAATATGTTGCTGTAGAGATTCAGAACATTATAAGTCACACTGAAGAGAATTCAACTATAAACAAGTCACCTTGTAGAGAGTTCAGCTACAACAAGTCACTCTGTAGAGAATTCAGCTACAAACAAGTCACTGCGTAAAGGGTTCAGCTACAAAAAAGCTACCTAGTAGAGAGTTCATCTAGATCAGCTACAGACAAGTTACTTTATGCAATGTTCAGCTACAAGTAAGTCACTCTGTAGAGAGTTCAGCTACAAACAAGTCACTCTGTAGTACAAACAAGTCACCATGGAGAGAGAGTTCAGCAACCAATCAAAAAACCACCATGTAAAAGAGTTCAGCTATACAAACAAGATATAACTCTATAGAGAGATCAGGTAGAAACTTAACAGATCACACTGTATATCAGCTAGAAACAAGTCATCCAGACTGAGTAGAGAGATCAACTAGAAAACATCACCTTGTAGAGAGTTCAAATCACCCTGCAGATAGTTCAGCTGCAAACAAATCACCCTATAGAGAGATCAGCTAGAAGAAGTCACCTTGTAAAGAGTTTAGCTACTAAGAAACTACCATGTAGAGAATTCAGCTATGAACAGATCATCCTGTCGAGAGTTCAGCTAGAAACAAGTCATCCTGTAGAGAGATCAACTAGAAGAAGTTACCTTGTAGAGAGTTCAGCTACAAAGAAACAACCATGTAGAAAGTTCAACTGCAAACAAATCAAACTGTACAGAGTTCAGCTACAAACAAATCACCTTGTAGAGAGATCAGCTAGAAACAAGTCACCCTGTAGAGAAATCAACTAGAAGAAGTTACCTTGTAGAGAGTTCAGCAGCAAACAAACCATCATGTAGAGACTTCAGCTGCAAACAAATCACCCTGTAGAGAGTTCAGCTACGAAAGGATCACCCTGTAGAGAGTTCAGCTAGAAACAAGTCATCCTGTAGAGAGATCAGCTAGAAGAAGCTACCTTGTAGAGAGTTCAGCTACAAAGAAACCACCATGTAGAGAGTTCAGCTGCAAACAAATCGAATTGTAGAGAGTTTAGCTACCAACAAATCACCATGTAGAGAGTTCAGCTAGAAACAAGTTATCCTGTAAAGAGATAAGCTAGAAGAGGTTACCTTGTAGAGTGTTCAGTTATGAACAAACCATCATATAGAAAGTTCAGCTGCAAACGAATCACCCTGCAGAGAGTTCAGCTACGAGAAGATCACCCTATAGAGAGTTCAGCTAGAAGAAGTCACCTTGTAGAGAATTCAGCTGCAAAGAAACCACCATGTAGATAGTTCAGCTGTAAACAAATCATCCTGTAGAGAGTTCAGCTACGAACAGATCATCCGGTAGAGTTCAGCTAGAAACAAGTCACCCTGCAGAGAGATCAGCTAGAAACAAGTCATCCTGTAGAGGGACCAGCTAGAACAAGTCACTTTGTATGTAGAAAGTTCAGCTACAAAAAAACCACCATGTAGAGAGGTCAGCTACAAACAAATCTCCCTGTATAGAGATCAGCTAGAAGAAGTTACCTTGTAGAGAGTTCAGCTACAAAGAAACCATCATGTAGAGAGTTCAGCTGCAAACAAATCACCTGTATAGAGTTCAGCTACAAACAAATCACCCTGTAGAAAGGTCAGCTAAAAGAAGTCACCCTGTAGAGAGTTCAGTTACAAAGAAACCACCATGTAGAGAGTTCAACTACAAACTAGTGACCTTGTAGAGACATCAGTTACCTTGTAGAGAGTTCAGCTACAAAGAAACCATCATGTAAAGAGTTCAGCTGTAAACAAATCACCTGTAGAGAGTTCAGCTACAAACAAGTCTCCCTGTAGAAAGGTCAGCTAGAAGAAGTCACCTTGTAGAGAGTTCAGCTACAAAGAACCATCATGTAGAGAGTTCAGCTGCAAACAAATCACCTGTAGAGAGTTAAGCTACAAACAATTCTCCCTGTAGAGAGATCAGCTAGAAGAAGTTTCGTTCAGCTACAAACAAATCACCCTGTAGAAAGATCAGCTAGAAGAAGTTACCTTGTGGAGAGTTCAGCTACAAAGAAACCATCATGTAGAGAGTTCAGCTACAAACAAATCACCTGTAGAGAGTTCAGCTACAAACAAATCTCTCTGTAGAGAGATCAGCTAGAAAAAGTTACCTTGTAGAGAGTTCAGCTACAAAGAAACCATCATGTAAAGAGTTCAGCTGCAAACCAATCACCTGTAGAGAGTTCAGCTACAAACAAATCTCCCTGTAGAGAGATCAGCTAGAAGAAGTTACCTTGTGGAGAGTTCAGCTACAAAGAAACCATCATGTAGAGAGTTAAGGTGCAAACAAATCACGTGCAGAGAGTTCAGCTACAAACAAATCTCTCTGTAGAGAGATCAGCTAGAAGAAGTTACCTTGTAGAGAGTTCAGCTACAAAGAAACCATCATGTAGAGAGTTCAGCTGCAAACAAATCACCTGTAGAGAGTTCAGCTACAAACAAATCTCCCTGTAGAAAGGTCAGCTAGATGAAGTCACCTTGTAGAGAGTTCAGCTACAAAGAAACCATCATGTAGAGAGTTCAGCTGCAAACAAATCACCTGTATAGAGTTCAGCTACAAACAAATCTCCCTGTAGAGAGATCAGCTAGAAGAAGTTTCCTTGTAGAGAGTTCAGCTACTAACAAATCACCCTGTAGAAAGATCAGCTAGAAGAAGTTACCTTGTGGAGAGTTCAGCTACAAAGAAACCATCATGTAGAGAGTTCAGCTGCAAACAAATCACCTGTAGAGAGTTCAGCTACAAACAAATCTCTCTGTAGAGAGATCAGCTAGAAGAAGTTACCTTGTTGAGAGTTCAGCTACAAAGAAACCATCATGTAGAGAGTTCAGCTGCAAACAAATTACCTGTAGAGAGTTCAGCTACAAACAAATCTCTCTGTAGAGGGATCAGCTAGAAGAAGTTACCTTGTAGAGAGTTCAGCTACAAAGAAACCATCATACGCATGTAAACAGTTCAGCTGCAAACAAATCACCTGTAGAGAGTTTAGCTACAAACAAATCTCCCTGTAGAAAGGTCAGCTAGAAGAAGCCACCTTGTAGAGAGTTCAGCTACAAAGAACCATCATGTAGAGAGTTCAGCTGCAAACAAATCACCTGTATAGAGTTCAGCTACAAACAAATCTCCCTGTAGAGAGATCAGCTAGAAGAAGTTTCCTTGTAGAGAGTTCAGCTACAACAAATCACCCTGTAGAAAGATCAGCTAGAAGAAGTTACCTTGTGGAGAGTTCAGCTACAAAGAAACCATCATGTAGAGAGTTCAGCTGCAAACAAATCACCTGTAGAGGGTTCAGCTACAAACAAATCTCCCTCTAGAGAGATCAGCTAGAAGAAATTACCTTGTAGAGAGTTCAGTTACAAAGAAACCACCATGTAGAGAGTTCAGCTGCAAAGAAATCACCCTGTAGAAAATTCAGCCACAAACAAATTACCCTGTAGAAAGATCAGTTAGAAGAAGTTACCTTGTAGAGAGTTCAGCTACAAAGAAACCATTCTGTAAAGAGCTCAGCTGCAAACAAATCACCTGCACAGAATTTAGCTACAAACAAACCACCCTGTAGAGAGATCAGCTAGAAGAAGTTACTTGTATATTGTTCAGCTACAAACAATTCACCCTATAGAGAGAGCAGCAAGAAGAAGTCACTTTGTAGAGTGTTCAGTTACAAAGAAACCACCATGGAGAGTTCTGTAATAAATATATGTATTATATATATAATTTGTACATTTACTGATAAAATCAGAAATATTTAAAGTACATCTGCTTCATCTTTTCTTCTTCCTGTGGAAAAGAAAAAAAGACAGGTTAAAAAAGTTCCAAAGCCGGCCTATGGCCGGATAGGCCGGCTTTGGGGTATACAAATACAAAAAGAAGTGAAATCTAATCCAAAACAGCCAGCTGTAAAAAAAGTGTGCAGCCCTCAAAAAGGCTATGGTGAAAAAAGATGTGAAATCCAAGGTGGCGGCCAAGAAATGGCTGTGATGGTAGGTTAATGGTAAAAATTTTAATAACGGCAATTTAGATGAATTTTTTGCCAAGACCAAGCGGCACAAAAATTCACCTGAATTGTTGTTATTAAAATTTTTACCATCACAGCCATTTCTTGGCCGCCACCTTGGATTTCACATCTTTTTTCACCATAGCCTTTTTGAGGGCCGCACACTTTTTTTACAGCTGGCTGTTTTGGATTAGATATCCTATAGCTAGGTACTGGTCATAGTGCAAGTTTAAATCAAAACATTTATCCAAAAGTAGTGTGACTTTATAATTATGTTGTACGTTTTAAAATAATTGTCTGGAATGTAGAAACTTAGTAAAAGTTTCTTAATTCTTATTTGTATTTATTGTATACAGTTTAGTTTACTGTGTAATATCAAAAGGCTTGCAATAAGATACTGTATAGTGAAGGAATTGACAGTTTATTTTTGAATAGTATTAAATAATATAAATGCCATAATATCTAGATGTACAGATCACCAGTAAGCACTGCTTAATGCCAGTTTGTTTAACACCAGTTCCTTACAATAATATACACCAAATCATGACACACTAACATAATCCTTGGTATACTGCATTAAGGGTGCTCTAGAATGACATTGTTGGAAATTAAGAAGAAGGGTGATGACTAAAATGTTTAAGTCAAGTTAAGTGTATTGGTTATTTTGTATCCCACGGGCATTAGCACCATTTTAGGCATATGTGTCCTATGTCATTTTAGATGAGTGGGTGTGTTTATATGCAGAGTTAAAAATAACAGTTGGTCACCGGCCAATCTCCAACCACATTTGCTTATTTTAGAACACATGTTGAAGTCTTCAGCCACTTTTCAGACTACATGATGATGTACATACTGTAGGTCTATTGGGCACGTGTTTTGCTACATATGCAGCTGGCTATCCATAAAATTTAATGGTATAAACACTTGTCATGGCAACCTCTGGTCCATCCTTCTGTATCATATTACAACAATAATTCATGACTGGCTATCCAACTTTCTAACACTTTGCAAAATATTAGGCTATTTGTCCCACAACTTTCTGCATGTTATTTTGAGCTCTGCTGTATAATGTAAACATGTTTTGTGAAGGCTTTGACAGCTCTATTAGGGTATTTGAGCATTCTATTAGAGTGTATTGATCTTTTTCACGGTTTTCAACCCCACTCCAAGAAGGATAGTTTTGGTGAAATATCGGGGGCTAAGCCCCCTTAGAAGACCAAGCCCCCTAGCCCTCAACCCCTCTCCCTTCCACCACTGATGACATTTACTACTAACTACGGTTAAACCCCAAGTATGTTTACGACTATGTTATATACGTTATGCTACTTTAACTTTGTTTTGAAGCATACCGTAGATTGAGTTGAAATGGGAATGATACTCTGGTTTTGTCAGAGGTTCACATACAGGCTCAGGAGGATGACAATACTGTCAACTAGTAAGATGTTGACATACAAGTAAGGGAATAATGCTAAGGATGTTTGAGAGTGAGAACCATCCTTCCATTCAAGGTTAACTTTTCCCATCATAATACCACCGATGCTTGGCACTCTTTCCACTATAGACTGTATTCCAAATGACGTCATGAAATAAAATAGCTGTGGTTATTTGTAGGGTTTCCAATGTAAAAATTTGACTTCTTCAAAATAGTTTGCTAACTGCTGTTACATGTTGGACTAACTCTCACTTGAATACAGCAGCAGTAGCAACAAATTCCATTACCTTCTTGGGGTAGAAATCGATCGAAATATCTGCAAAATCCGACATCACGAGCTGTAACTCTCAGAAGCCTTGATCCTTTATCGCAATTCTGGAGTTCAACCTTCCTCTGTGTGTAAACCTTCACCTAAAAGCATTGGTAGTTTGATTGGTGAAGTAGGTTTCCTGTAGGTGAAGTAGGTTTCCTATGATTATAGTCCATAGATATAATCTATGGTGCTGCATACCATCCTTCATTTTGAAATTAGTCGCCCCCACATAATTTGTCCTCTAAGGGCACGGCTTAAAGAATGACACAAGAGTACAACTGCGGTTACCAGTTGTTGACACAAGCTGTGAGTAATTAGCACATGTAGCTAGCTTAAAAGGAAGTGTGCAAAATCGCCTAATACAATTGTCACCATGCATTATTGCATTTTATAGCACCCCCACACAAAATTACACATGTAATTACAACATACAGAGGAGATACATGAATACCAAACACTTTTCACAACAATAATGTAAGAATTGTACAATAATGACTGTAATATAACTGCTATGCAAATGTTTTCCAGTGGCCCGCCATGGTAGCAAGTCTCACATGACGGCATGTATATTCATCCAAACACAATTGGAGTAACGAGTGAGTATGATGACAACAAGTTGGCATGACTCCATTTGTAGAATCCAGATGAGTGGGTGTGGCTCCAGTATGTCTAAACAGTTAACAAACATTCCTGCTATAAATACGTGCTAGAGTTGCAATATAATAGTAATAGTATTTAAATGCAATAATACATAGTCTCCATTGCATCACTATCAAACGACACTAAGTGGAGGTTATTGTTGCATCTCTAGTATGTACACTCTATCAGTACAACCTGTCTTAATGGCCACTAGTATAGAAAGACAACCACTCTTGAAAAGCCAATTCCAATTGAGAATTTATACACTGTTACCTGCTGAATGAGTGAAGGTGGCAATAAACAAGTTCCACCGTAATTTATACAAGTGATCTGATCCTGTATATTCTGTCAGTGGATGAGATCCACTTGGCCAGGACAAAATGTGACTCAAGTGCCCTGGATGATCCATACTCAACCAACTTATGACCCAGTGGCACAATGGAACTGACTATTTATAGAGAATACAATTATATTTATTTCTAAGATGTGTGGATGTGTGGACACATTACGACACATTACGACACATTACATGTACATACAAGACATGCTACGTACTGTTTTAGCATTTCAAGTCACCACATTATACACGTACCAGTCAACAATGCTTCATAGTGCCCATCAGTAAACCTGAAGAAAAGTTACGAAAAATAAAAATTCACATAAGTACAATGAAACCTCATTAATATGGCAGGCTGTGGGACCAAAAAATTTGGCCTGAATAACAAGGTGGCCTTATTAATGAATAAGGTCATAAGTAATGCTTAGCTATATTTGGGACCTACTAGAGGTGGCCAATATAATGAGGTGGTCTTATTAAAGAGGTGGCCACTAAGTGAGGTTTCACTGTACATATAGTTCACAATATTGTGAACAATATTAATGGTTAACAATATACACTGAAACCTGCAGGTCACTTCTTGTGGAAGATTGCTCTCTACACAAAATGACACATTCAGAGATTGTATTTAGATGGATGATACAGTAACGCATTGTGATTTCAATACTCGTGATGTGTCACTGCTAGGCAGCAACCATATACACGGCACTGCCACATCGCACTTGCTCGCACACACAATTTTGCTAAAGATTTCACAAATTGATAATTAAGGGGTGTGGCAACTAGCTGTTTCGCTCGCAAGACTGTGTGGCAGCTGTTTCCCTTCTGTACAAGTGGCCACCAAGACAGGTCCACTGTGGATGAAAGCCAGGCATTAGATATTTGGTATTTCATGTGTTGAAGACATTCCAGGACTTCTGGTAGTCTCAAATCTCACCACAGTTTAACTCAGGCAGTGTTGTGGTCACCACTAAACTACTAGAATGTTGTGTTATGTTCATCTTATGCTTGGCTACTATATTGTAGAACTGAAATGGATACTCTGAAAAATATATCCTATGGATAATGACTTCATCACTTTCTTCATCAGGAGCTTATAAGGACCAATAGTGAAACTTTTTACACTTGGGGCTGACAGTCAACTGCCTATGTCTGAAGCAGTGCTTTTGGTGCTCTAACAGATTGGCTGCCCCCTTGCTGCCAGCACTCACTGTCTCATACGCTGTCATACACTAAATCCATCTCTATAGCCAGTTAGAACAGCATGCTTCTTACCTTTTTTTAAGGCCGCATAATGCAGCCACCTCTTTAAAAGGCAAGGTCAGAAAATTTTGTCCCTACGGCCTGAATAATGACCAGTTTTCACTGTACTATTAGTGATTAGTCATCATGGGGGATTATTTATTAAGACACTAAGATATACAAATGCTACAACTTCTAAATATAGCAGTAAATTTTTTACCCTGGTCCAATGTCTCGTAATAATCGTGACTTATTTATTTATTATTTATTTATTTGTACTGAGCAGTCAGCCCTGCTGGTATGCTCAGGGAAAAAAAAACAAAACAACAAAAAACAGTTCTAACTTAACATACAGTAAACCAATTGTTCAACTAATTACAAGCTAGTACTAGTGTGGTAATATGATTGTAAAAGTGATGTGAACGAATCTGGATCAGACGTTTCAATGATGTTAACAGGCAAGGTGTTCCATTCTTTAACAGTTCTTGAGAAGTAGCTGCTCTGATATGATCTGGTGGATGGTGATGGAATTATGAGATGCAATGGATGGTATGATCTAGTTTCTCTCGTTGATGGTAAGTAATATGATGGTATGCAGATGGCAAGCTGGTGATGGAGTGCCTTGTGCAGGACTTGTAATCTAGATATCTTGCGACGAGTCTCAAGAGATGGCAGGGATAATTCGTTTAACATTGCTGAAACTGAGCTAAATCTACTATAGTCATTATAAATCCATCTGGCTGCACGACGATGTACCTTCTCTAATTGCTGAATTTGTGAATTGTAGTATGGATCCCACACAGCTGATACATATTTCATTTGTGGCCTCACCATTGTGATGTATGCAGATTTCTTAACTCTTTGTGAGCAACTACTAAGATTACGTTTCAAAAAGTTGAGGGTTTTTGTTGCCTTTGCTGCTATGGTGGATGTGTGAAGACCAGGATAATGACTTGTTAATTAAGATGCACAGATAAGAGTGTTGCTCAGATGTTTCTAATATACGGCCGTTCAGTATGTAATTATGTGTGATGGGTGAAGTATTCCTTGTGCATTGCACTACAGCACATTTCATGACATTAAAGTTCAGTTGCCAGGTGTTAGCCCATTCAGATAACTTGTTCAGATCTTGTTGGAGCTGGATGGTGTCTTCTCTGCTATTGATTATTCTGTAAAGTAAACAATCATCTGCGAACATCCGAAGAGGAGAATCAATATCATTTGCTATGTCGACTTCGTGAGAGACTCTACTGTGACAAATACATGTTTATCATATGTGCTAATCGCCTTTTTACAATTAAGTTTTACAACACAAATACATGTATAGTTAAACTCACCAATTGCGACTAAATTCCTTCAACACGAAAAGACAAGTAATGAGACAACCTTGGAGACAACAGCCACACAAGCCTTTTCTGGTGCGTTTATTTAGTAGTAATATAAATTTTAAAGGCGTTTATTTACAACAGGACATAATTACGCGCCCCTCTATTGTCTCTGTACATACTTGTCTTTTCTTTACTATTCTCATTTCATTTCACAAAATCTCTTGGCAGGGGCGTAGCTTCTTCACTTGAATTAGTCAATGCTTGAAGTAGATCGAGATACTCTAATAGAACAGTCACATTTCTACAAGTGCCATATTTTTATATTGTAAAGTCTGTAAGTAGCTAGTAATTTAAACTATACAATCCGATGCTAAGCAGAAGTTGTAACTATGCTAAATATTGATTGTTGTGTTACAGCTGTTTTGTGACTGCTCTAATAGAGTATCTTGATCGTTTCAATGCAGTACAAGATGAAAGGCAAAGTGTTGTTAAGGGTTTACTGGGTGTTAGTTGACTGCAGTTGCATGCCACTAACAGGGCCGTCCAGAGAAATTAAAGGGCCCAGGGAAAAGAGTTAAAGAGGGGCCCAGGGGCAAGGAAGGGTCTAGATCCTGACTGCTCTATTAGAGTATATCGATCTTTCTTTAAACAGGTATTCAAGTGGCCCCTTTCGGGCTGTGGTAGGGGGCAAAATACCCCAGTTACCCCCAATGTGGGCGGCCCTGGCCACTAAAATTACAGTTATATTTTAATATTCTGTCACTGTAATCTGGGGTTTCTGTCAAAACCATGGAAACTCACCTACTGTTATCAACAGTGCATTGCTTATTCTAACAAAAAGCATTGAAATCCCATCCAAAAACAGCTTATAGCTGTAAAAAAAAGTGCGCGTCCAAGTAAAGCAGAGTTAACTGCGACAAAAAGTAATGATATCATAATGCGGCCATGTGCGAGGTGTGCAAGTTGTAAAATTAATCTAATCCAAAACAGCCAGCTGTAAAAAAAGTGTGCGGCCCTCAAAAAGGCTATGGTGAAAAAAGATGTGAAATCCAAGGTGGCGGCCAAGAAATGGCTGTGATGGTAAAAATTTTAATAACAACAATTCAGGTGAATTTTTGTGCCGCTTGGTCTTGGCAAAAAATTCATCTAAATTGCCGTTATTAAAATTTTTACCATTAACCTACCATCACAGCCATTTCTTGGCCGCCACCTTGGATTTCACATCTTTTTTCACCATAGCCTTTTTGAGGGCCGCACACTTTTTTTACAGCTGGCTGTTTTGGATTAGATTTCACTTCTTTTTGTATTTTGTATACCCCAAAGCCGGCCTATCCGGCCATAGGCCGGCTTTGGAACTTTTTTAACCTGTCTTTTTTTCTTTTCCACAGGAAGAAGAAAAGATGAAGCAGATGTACTTTAAATATTTCTGATTTTATCAGTAAATGTACAAATTATATATATAATACATATATTTATTACAGAACTCTCCATGGTGGTTTCTTTGTAACTGAACACTCTACAAAGTGACTTCTTCTTGCTGCTCTCTCTATAGGGTGAATTGTTTGTAGCTGAACAATATACAAGTAACTTCTTCTAGCTGATCTCTCTACAGGGTGGTTTGTTTGTAGCTAAATTCTGTGCAGGTGATTTGTTTGCAGCTGAGCTCTTTACAGAATGGTTTCTTTGTAGCTGAACTCTCTACAAGGTAACTTCTTCTAACTGATCTTTCTACAGGGCAATTTGTTTGTAGCTGAATTTTCTACAGGGTGATTTCTTTGCAGCTGAACTCTCTACATGGTGGTTTCTTTGTAACTGAACTCTCTACAAGGTAATTTCTTCTAGCTGATCTCTCTACAGGGTGATTTGTTGTAGCTGAACTCTCTACAAGGAAACTTCTTCTAGCTGATCTCTCTACAGGGAGATTTGTTTGTAGCTGAACTCTCTACAGGTGATTTGTTTGCAGCTGAACTCTCTACATGATGGTTTCTTTGTAGCTGAACTCTCCACAAGGTAACTTCTTCTAGCTGATCTTTCTACAGGGTGATTTGTTGTAGCTGAACTCTCTACAAGGAAACTTCTTCTAGCTGATCTCTCTACAGGGAGATTTGTTTGTAGCTGAACTCTATATAGGTGATTTGTTTGCAGCTGAATTCTCTACATGATGGTTCTTTGTAGCTGAACTCTCTACAAGGTGACTTCTTTTAGCTGACCTTTCTACAGGGAGATTTGTTTGTAGCTGAACTCTCTACAGGTGATTTGTTTGCAGCTGAACTCTTTACATGATGGTTTCTTTGTAGCTGAACTCTCTACAAGGTAACTTCTTCTAGCTGATCTCTCTACAGAGAGATTTGTTTGTAGCTGAACTCTCTACAGGTAATTTGTTTGCACCTTAACTCTCTACATGATGGTTTCTTTGTAGCTGATCTCTCCACAAGGTAACTTCTTTTAGCTGATCTCTCTACAGGGAGATTTGTTTGTAGCTGAACTCTCTACAGGTGATTTGTTTGCAGCTGAACTCTCTACATGATGGTTTCTTTGTAGCTGAACTCTCCACAAGGTAACTTCTTCTAGCTGATCTTTCTACAGGGTGATTTGTTTGTAGCTGAACTCTCTACAAGGAAACTTCTTCTAGCTGATCTCTCTACAGGGAGATTTGTTTGTAGCTGAACTCTATACAGGTGATTTGTTTGCAGCTGAACTTTCTACATGATGGTTCTTTGTAGCTGAACTCTCTACAAGGTGACTTCTTCTAGCTGACCTTTCTACAGGGAGATTTGTTTGTAGCTGAACTCTCTACAGGTGATTTGTTTGCAGCTGAACTCTTTACATGATGGTTTCTTTGTAGCTGAACTCTCTACAAGGTAACGTCTTCTAGCTGATCTCTCTACAGAGAGATTTGTTTGTATCTGAACTCTCTACAGGTGATTTGTTTGCACCTTAACTCTCTACATGATGGTTTCTTTGTAGCTGAACTCTCTACCAAGTTAATTTCTTCTAGCTGATCTCTCTACAGAGAGATTTGTTTGTAGCTGAACTCTCTACAGGTGAATTGTTTGAAGCTGAACTCTCTACATGATGGTTTCTTTGTAGCTGAACTCTCCACAAGGTAACTTCTTCTAGCTGATCTTTCTACAGGGTGATTTGTTTGTAGCTGAACGAAACTTCTTCTAGTTGATCTCTCTACAGGGAGATTTGTTTGTAGCTGAACTCTCTACAGGTGATTTGTTTGCAGCTGAACTCTCTACATGATGGTTCTTTGTAGCTGAACTCTCTACAAGGTGACTTCTTCTAGCTGACCTTTCTACAGGGAGATTTGTTTGTAGCTGAACTCTATACAGGTGATTTGTTTGCAGCTGAACTCTCTACATGATAGTTTCTTTGTAGCTGAACTCTCTACAAGGTAACTTCTTCTAGCTGATCTCTATACAGGGAGATTTGTTTGTAGCTGACCTCTCTACAGGGTGATTTTTTTTTGTAGCTGAACTTTCTACATACAAAGTGACTTGTTCTAGCTGGTCTCTCTACAGGATGACTTGTTTCTAGCTGATCTCTCTGCAGGGTGACTTGTTTCTAGCTGAACTCTACCAGGTGATCTGTTCGTAGCTGAACTCTCTACAGGATGATTTGTTTACAGCTGAACTATCTACATGGTGGTTTCTTTGCAGCTGAATTCTCTACAAGGTGACTTCTTCTAGCTGAACTCTCTATAGGGTGATCTTCTCGTAGCTGAACTCTCTGCAGGGTGATTCGTTTGCAGCTGAACTTTCTACATGATGGTTTGTTCATAACTGAACACTCTACAAGGTAACCTCTTCTAGCTTATCTCTTTACAGGATAACTTGTTTCTAGCTGAACTCTCTACATGGTGATTTGTTGGTAGCTAAACTCTCTACAATTCGATTTGTTTGCAGCTGAACTCTCTACATGGTGGCTTCTTTGTAGCTGAACTCTCTACAAGGTAGCTTCTTCTAGCTGATCTCTCTACAGGATGACTTGTTTCTAGCTGAACTCTCTACTGGGTGATCCTTTCGTAGCTGAACTCTCTACAGGGTGATTTATTTGCAGCTGAAGTCTCTACATGATGGTTTGTTTGCAGCTGAACTCTCTACAAGGTAACTTCTTCTAGTTGATTTCTCTACAGGGTGACTTGTTTCTAGCTGATCTCTCTACAGGGTGATTTGTTTGTAGCTGAACTCTGTACAGTTTGATTTGTTTGCAGTTGAACTTTCTACATGGTTGTTTCTTTGTAGCTGAACTCTCTACAAGGTAACTTCTTCTAGTTGATCTCTCTACAGGATGACTTGTTTCTAGCTGAACTCTCGACAGGATGATCTGTTCATAGCTGAATTCTCTACATGGTAGTTTCTTTATAGCTAAACTCTTTACAAGGTGACTTCTTCTAGCTGATCTCTCTATAGGGTGATTTGTTTGTAGCTGAACTATCTGCAGGGTGATTTGAACTCTCTACAAGGTGATGTTTTCTAGTTGATCTCTCTACTCAGTCTGGATGACTTGTTTCTAGCTGAACTCTCTACAGTGTAATCTGTTAAGTTTCTACCTGATCTCTCTATAGAGTTATATCTTGTTTGTATAGCTGAACTCTTTTACATGGTGGTTTTTTGATTGGTTGCTGAACTCTCTCTCCACGGTGACTTGTTTGTACTACAGAGTGACTTGTTTGTAGCTGAACTCTCTACAGAGTGACTTACTTGTAGCTGAACATTGCATAAAGTAACTTGTTTGTAGCTGATCTAGATGAACTCTCTACTAGGTAGCTTTTTTGTAGCTGAACCCCTTACGCAGTGACTTGTTTGTAGCTGAATTCTCTACAGAGTGACTTGTTGTAGCTGAACTCTCTACAAGGTGACTTGTTTATAGTTGAATTCTCTTCGGTGTGACTTATAATGTTCTGAATCTCTACAGCAACATATTTGTAGCTGAACTCTCTACAGGATGACTTGCTTGTAGCTGAATTGTCTATAAGATTAACTGTTTGTAGCTGAACTCCCTACAGAATAACTTGCAATGCCAAAGAAATTCTATAATGGAGTAAGTTATAAACGTAGCTGAATGCTTTATTAGGGTGACTGTTCTATTAGAGTATCTTGATCTCGCATACCGTATATGACCGTATAGAAGCCCGGGCGTTTATTTCCTATGAATCATTTTTGACCCGGCGTTTAAACGAGACCGGCGTGAATTTGGACCCGGGCGTTTATTTCTTACTAGCCACTCGTTGAGAATGACAGGTGCCAATACAAGTACCTGCGAAATACGAAATCCATAGCCCATCACGTACATAAACCTATTTGGACTCCTCTGCTGGTTGAAACATTGGAAGTTGGGCGGAAAGATGACAATGACCACGATAAATACGCTATGGCCATCACCAGAAGAGAAGGCATAGTCGAACAAGACAAGACACCTAGACTGGTGACGAGACATCACTGTATAGTTAGCAGCTGACACAAGTTTAGAACCCCTTTCAGTGCATATCATTAGCACCCCGGCGTTTAAATGAGCCCATGCAGGCGTTTATTATAACAGTCCCCTAGCTGTACCCGGCGTATATTTGAGCCCCTGCGTGTATTTGAGCCCGGCTTTAATACGGTCATATACGGTATGCTACACGTAGTTGGCTTTGTAATCATAACTCAGTGGTTTGTAATCCGATTCTTCTGTACTACTGCAAGGACTTTCTATGATAATTATTCCAGCTACACACCGATTTTCAGCTCACTGTTCTAAGCGGTTTGGCTGGTAGACGTGAAAACTAATAGTTTTTTTATTCATAAAAGTCGATCGCTTAATTGTGACATAGGTTGGGTTTTGTGTCATATCTTGATGGCCTTTAACTGGATTCCTTTCAAACCACAAAAAGGCACTCCTATGATAGTTACTCCATTTACATAGCAATTTTCAGCTCATTCCTTCAAGCGGTTTACCCTGTGGGCGTGACAGACCTTCGACCTTATTTTACGCAGATAATCGGTCATAACTCCGTGAATGTTCATCGGATTCCTACCAAACTTGGTACTGAGATTCGCCTTAATGAGTCCTTTAAGTGTGCCAAATTTCAGCCCGATCCAAGCACGCATTCGTGTTTTATTGCGGATTTTGCAAAGTGTGCGAAAAGAAGAAGTAGAAGAAGAAAAAAACAAGAAAAAAAACCCAAACTTTGGCCGCTCGTATCTCGGAAATGGCTGGAGCGATTTTCTTCAAATTTGGCATGTGGACTTCCCTATCTCGCCGGCATTTCTGTAGCAACTTTGGTTTTAATAGGATAAGGAATCACGGAGCTACAAAGGTGTGAAAATCGCGTTTACTTTCTTCCTGTAAATATACTCACGGTGTGGCGCGCCGGCTACTTGGGCCGCACGACACACTACCGTGTGTCTTGATATTAGCTAATCAGATAATACAATGTTATTGTTAAAGTGTTAATGAGAACTATGTGATGCTGCTAGTTTTTAAGTGTGTGAGCATCTTCATAAATGCCACATAAATTTAATTCTCAATAAAGCAATGTGTATAGATTCTCTGATAGTAATAAATAGTTTGAGTTTGGCCGCCTTTCCTGTATACAGCAATGCTGCGAACAAAGGAAAGGTGGCCAAACTCAAACTATTTATTACTATCAGAGAATCTATACACATTGCTTTATTGAGAATTAAATTTATGTGGCATTTATGAAGATGCTCACACACTTAAAAACTAGCAGCATCACATAGTTCTCATTAACACTTTAACAATAACATTGTATTATCTGATTAGCTAATATTAATTTTACAACTTGCATACCTCGCACATGGCCGCATTATGATATCATTACTTTTTGTCGCAGTTAACTCTGCTTTACTTGGACACGCACTTTTTTTTACAGCTATAAGCTGTTTTTGGATGGGATACCAGTTCCTAGACCCCCTGAGTACTAGATCATGGCAAGTTTGTATGCTTTGCAAGTATACAAAAATGGAATCTTCAACTAGAGTAGGGACCATAGCACAGCAACAAAAAGTACTGAAACAAGCTGGAGTGGTGCATGATATTAAATTACTGTAAAATAATAAGAAGTATTATATCTTTACTGTGCTCAAGATATCATAATGGAAATGCACAGTAGGAATATAACACTTCTTATTGTTTTACTGTGATTTAATTTCATGCACTACTTCAGCTTGTTTCAGTACTTTTTATCAATGTACTATGGTCCCTACTCTAGTTGAAAATTCCAAATTTTTTTTTGTATTTGTTTGTTAACTTTTTTGTAAATATTTATTATGACTAGTGAACCCATGCATACCACATCAAATGAAAGAAGTGGCATGCTTCCCCAGTTATATCAATTATCGTCTAAAATTGAAGTATCCATTATGCTTTGTTGTCAGGTATGTTCAATCTGTTACACATCAGTATGAATCAAGAACTGTTTGAAAAACACCTCTGCAATCAAAGTAGTTACTATTAAAAATACAGACAATTACCATTACAAAAGGAAACCATCATGTGGTACTGCCAAATCAATATTTTTCACTGTCAAAAAAGATGAATGGGACACAAAGGAGGACACTGGTAAATCCATGAAGAATGCATTGTACATACTGTTGTATGCCAAAGGCATTGAAGCAATGCTGAACAGTGAAAGAATCAAGACCGCAGTTAGTTTTACCTAACCAATACTACCTCATCGTCGTCTGGGAAAAGTGAGGCTGGTTTTTGGATGATGTTTTTCATGGTCCACGCCTACTGTCCCTACTATACTGTATGATTAGCTGCATTTGTTTTTATAGCTATTCTGATCAGATTAGTAGGAGGCAGTTCATACAATGAAGGTAGAGTAGAAGTCTACTACAATGGTGGTTGGGGTACAGTGTGTGATGATGGATGGGATGATACTGATGCTGGTGTGGTGTGTAGACAACTGGGATTTGGATCATATGGAACAGCAGTGTATTCAGCTGGGTTTAGTCAAGGATCCGGATCAATCTGGTTAAGTAATGTTGTTTGTACTGGTAGTGAACCAACACTGGCCAGTTGTGGTCATCCTGGAGTTGGTCTTGCAAGATCGTGTAGTCATGGTGAAGATGCTGGAGTGAGATGTGGCAATTTACCAGGTAATCATGTACTATATAGCACTCATGTTCCTATTAGCAGCTGCAGTGCATATAATATTTATGCATGACTTCAGTTCTGTGCTCCCTTTTCAAATTGGAATTATTTTTGTGCCTACATATTCAGCCACACCACATACCAAATTTGAGCAAAATTGCCTAGCTCAATGTTTTTGAACTTTGTTGCACTTTAAGATCACGTTTCTGCAAAATCACATATCAAGTTTGGTGAAATTTTGACAAATAGTCATGGATAGAGCTACAGATCATTACTTGCATTAAAAAGGCCAACTTTTTGCCACACCTAATGAAATTTGGTAGGTGTATAGGTTAGCCATCATAGCTCAAACCTTTTGTGAAATTGCACTGACAGCTATACAGTTAAAAGGAGAAATCAACATAGAGTAAAATTGCTAGGTCAAAATACTCCAATAGAACAGTCACCCAGAATGTTTATGATAAATGTTGTAAAAAGTTGTCCAGGGCTCAATCCAGACCTAACCCCCAAACTCTTCGCCACTGAGCCACTGTTGCCAGCTCATAACATCCTAATAGTACAATCATGCATACCTACCTTGGAAGATATTTACTTGTTTATCAAAGAGTGCAAACAAACACAAGCATTGTAATAAACTTTATATAGCCATAGCCATAAACAGACAAGCATAAAATTAGTATTTATTGGTTATTGGTATTGAATCAATAGTAGCGAGGGTTGTCAGCCTTTAAAAAAACTTTTTTTGTTCTTTTGGATAAAAGCATGAAACTTGGTATAAAGTTTGTGTATGACAAAGATAATTTCTCAATTGGGAGCCACCTAAGGTTTGAACTTTGGTGACCTTTACAGGCAATTTTATGTTCAAAAGTGCTAATAATAATAATAATAAAAGCTGTCAATTTTGTATATATTTCATGTTTATATGATCCAATATCCACAAACTTGTAGTCAAATTCAACCCCCGTAAAGAATAAGTTTCTTTTTTACAGAAAGTCCAAAGCTTATTCGGTTCTAAAGTTATAATGATGATAAAACAGGTCACTATTTTCTCCCACCCATGGACCATGTTAAATAGGCATGATAGGTCAGTGAACTACCATGGGGTAGTACATATCCAGGTTATACTCTGTGTGGTGGGATTATGTACAAAATCCAATTTGTGTGCTTTTTACTATTTGAAATATAATTTATTCACAAAATGTTACTGTTTTCATATGAATGCATTAACGAAGACAGTTGCTTGTGTTCTGTAGTTTGTGATTGCAGGAGTTTCTACTGTAGGCTATTAAATTCCTATATGTGACCCATGCAGTCTGAGAAAATCGGTCTTAGCACCCATGTCAGCAGATTCAATTTTTCACCCAGGACACAAAGCTACATGAATAAACTATCTATTTCCACAATCAAAATCAGCTAGACTTGAGTGGTCTGGTTTTGCTGGCTGCTTTTCCCAAACCCAATGGCGATCCGTACATGTGGTGTGGGGCCTTAGTGGAGCTCTGGTCAGCCTGGGGATGACTGTATGTGGCTGTACAGCTCTGTGGTGTTCAATAAGCACCTCTGCTGTGAATTTTCTTTCAGTTTAGCCAGTTTTGAGACCTAAATGGCCCAAAACTTGGCCTAATTTATCCCTTGGCCTTCCCTTTCAATTTTTGAACACCATCTTGCCTGCTTTCCAGGGCCCCCCGCCTCCCACCCATTTGTAGCTCGCCTGATACAGTCAACCTCGGTTTAAAAACTATCCAAAATGGCGGGAAACTTAGTTGTTGGCTACTTGCACAGTGGATACTCTGGAAGGTAAGGAATTGGGGTAAAACATGTGAAAATTTGGTACACATAGCTTCAACCATTGGCGAGCTGCAACACACTAAATACTTAAAACCGGCGTTTCTGGATACTTTTAAATAGGCGATAAGCCCGGTTTTCTCAGACTGGGTCACATGTATTGTTCTAATCCAATGCCTCTGGCTTTAATCCAGAATACATTTGTAATCTGACAACAGCTGTTTGCTGCACCAATATGACTTTGTCTGTTTGATATTGTCTTGATAACTCAACATCCTCACAAAGTTTTTCTGCCACATTTAGCACTGAGGTTTAAGTTCACTGTAGCTGTGTAGCATAAGCAACTCGCTTCTACATGTCTACAATTTATAGCAACAATGTTAATCTTTTTATTCAATGCCATGTTAACAAGTATTGTATTATAGTCTCATAATATATGGGAGTGCCGTAATGGGTGATTACTATGTCAGTTACAAACCAACCACAGTTCATTCTAGAGAACCAACTAGGTAAGATGAGCACAATGCTCATATATATCCTATAGCTAGGTACTGGTCATAGTGCAAGTTTAAATCAAAACATTTATCCAAAAGTAGTGTGACTTTATAATTATGTTGTACGTTTTAAAATAATTGTCTGGAATGTAGAAACTTAGTAAAAGTTTCTTAATTCTTATTTGTATTTATTGTATACAGTGTAGTTTACTGTGTAATATCAAAAGGCTTGCAATAAGATACTGTATAGTGAAGGAATTGGCAGTTTATTTTTGAATAGTATTAAATAATATAAATGCCATAATATCTAGATGTACAGATCACCAGTAAGCACTGCTTAATGCCAGTTTGTTTAACACCAGTTCCTTACAATAATATACACCAAATCATGACACACTAACATAATCCTTGGTATACTGCATTAAGGGTGCTCTAGAATGACATTGTTGGAAATTAAGAAGAAGGGTGATGACTAACATGTTTAAGTCAAGTTAGGTGTATTGATTATTTTGTATCCCACGGGCATTAGCACCATTTTAGGCATATGTGTCCTATGTCATTTTAGATGAGTGGGTGTGTTTATATGCAGAGTTAAAAATAACAGTTGGTCACCGGCCAATCTCCAACCACATTTGCTTATTTCAGAACACATGTTGAAGTCTTCAGCCACTTTTCAGACTACATGATGATGTACATACTGTAGGTCTATTGGGCACGTGTTTTGCTACATATGCAGCTGGCTATCCATAAAATTTAATGGTATAAACACTTGTCATGGCAACCTCTGGTCCATCCTTCTGTATC
The DNA here is from genome assembly GCF_963678975.1 of Dysidea avara. Lineage (NCBI taxonomy): Eukaryota > Metazoa > Porifera > Demospongiae > Dictyoceratida > Dysideidae > Dysidea > Dysidea avara. The sequence goes on along the minus strand of NC_089278.1, from coordinate 33,432,260 downwards.
ATATTACAACAATAATTCATGACTGGCTATCCAACTTTCTAACACTTTGCAAAATATTAGGCTATTTGTCCCACAACTTTCTGCATGTTATTTTGAGCTCTGCTGTATAATGTAAACATGTTTTGTGAAGGCTTTGACAGCTCTATTAGGGTATTTGAGCATTCTATTAGAGTGTATTGATCTTTTTTCACGGTTTTCAACCCCACTCCAAGAAGGATAGTTTTGGTGAAATATCGGGGGCTAAGCCCCCTTAGAAGACCAAGCCCCCTAGCCCTCAACCCCTCCCCCTTCCACCACTGATGACATTTACTACTAACTACGGTTAAACCACAAGTATGTTTACAACTATGTTATGCTATGCTACGTTAACTTTGTTTTGAAGCGTACCATAGATTAAGATTCAGACTTGAAATAGGAATAATGGGAATAGGAATGGTTTTGTCTGAGGTTCACATACAGGCTCAGGAGGATGACAATACTGTCAACTGGTAAGATGTCAGTGACATACAAGTTAAGGATTCTACACAAACTATCATACAGTATGGTAGTACTGTATAATTATAGAGAGATCACGGAGATTTGGGTTTTCCTAGCCAATAATTCACCCTAAAACCAGCTTTACAACTCCATCCTGACACCTTGGTAGTATTGGTTAGGTATAACGAAGCCCAAAATACCTTCAGTACAATCCTAAAGGCTTGCAATAAATTGTTACAAAATTTTTTTTAATTATTCAATGGAATTTTCTACTGACTAACTGCCTGCCTGCCTGTCTGATGCCTTCAGGCAAGTATAACTTGATAACGGCTAAGGCTATGGGTTTGATTTTTTAACTGTTCGACATTGCTTCGTCCCAAAACGTGCCTTTTGGCATACCACAGTGCATATAATGCATACATCATGGACTTACTTTTGTCCTCCTCCTTTGTGTCCGATTTCTTTTTGCTGACAGCCCAAGGTGTCAATTCGCAGTAGCACTATACATGGCTTCCCTATAATATTTTTGTAAATGGGAATCATCAGTATTTTCCGTGGTGACTGGATTGATTATAGAGACGATTCTAATACTGTTCTTCATTTGTAATGCTGTGTAATGGGCTGAAAATAGCTGAAAGCAAAGTATAATAGCAGCTGCACTTTCGAGGCAGTAATTGATAGTTGGGGCATGTGAATTGTTGTGATTTTGTGGTGACTGGATTGTTGCAGAGACACTTCTACTTTTTTTGTCTGTAGCACTGTGTAACGGGCTGAACATAGCTGAAATGGAAGCATAATGGCCACTGCACTTTCAAAGCAGTATTTGATAGCTGGGGGGAGGGGGTGTTGTTCAGACAAAAACATTAATTCTGGCCCCATCCTTTCTTTTGATGCAGTATGCATGGATTCACCAGTCATAATAATGCTACAAAACAGTGAACAGCAAGTTTAAGGAAAAATTAGGAATTTTAAGTTCGATTAGGGATCACAGAAAAAAGGTAGGGAAACAAGGGAGGTCTCGTACACCTGCAGATGTACTAGTGAACATTTAATCCATAATTCAGTCTTGGGGTATAGGCTGAATTAGGGATTAATTGTTCACTAGTATATGTGCAGGTGTAGGCAACTTCCATTGTTTCCCTACTTTTTTCTATGATCTCTAAACAAACTTAAAATTCCTAATTTTTCCTTAAACTTGTGGATTGAAGATTGAGCAAGATTGAGCATAAAACAGATGAGCTTGTGGTTAATTTTAGCTGTACTATGTGTGTAACTGTGCTGTGTGTAACTATACTGTGTGTTGGTTGTGTATAACATACAATGTTTTATTCTAATACAGGTCTGGATTTAGTGTTTGTTTTAGACACCTCTGGGAGCATTGGACAAAACAGTTTTAATATTGTTAGAATGTTTGTACAAAATGTTTCTACATCCTTGACTGTTGGTTCAACAAGAAGCCAAGTTGCAGTTATTCTGTTTTCTTCAAGCTCGTATGTATATTTTAATCTTACAATTCATGACACAAAAACATCATTAGTGCAAGCTATTAATGGACTACCATATGATGATGGAGGATCTACTGAAACTGCAAGTGCTTTACAACTTTTAGAAAGAAGTTATTTAGATGGGTCCTTGGGAATCAGAAGAGGGTATAAGCATGTTGCTGTTGTTATTACTGATGGGCAATCAAGTGACAGAAGTGCTACAATACATGCTGCTAACAGTCTCCATTCAAACACTGATTTTATAATTTATGCAGTTGGTGTTGGTGGGGCACAAAATTCTGAACTGTCAACTATTGCAACAAACCCTAATAATGTTTTCTCCACTGTTTCATTTACAGATGAATTATTCCAACAATTTTCAAGTGAAGTGATACAACAATTGGATTCAATATTGTCACATGGTAGGTTTCCACAAATTAACATAGTGTTAAGCACATTATTTTTACTACATTAAAGCATAATAACTTCAATTAATGTTGGTGTGGATCACAGCAATTGTACCAAGATGCTTTTGCATCTAGATCCAGAGAATTATATACATGTATATAACACTTTGCGTGGGCAGATCAAAGGTATAGACATTGGGTGGCCTGCAGTTCGAATCCTGGGGTAGGACGGATTTTTTTCCTTTAATTGGCCCTTTTCTGTTTCACCTTATTGTTAGCTAGGTTAAGTAATCATTTAAAGTCTCCAGTTCTTGTTAGGTTAGGTAATACAAAGGCTGCAGCACATTTTGCTGTCAGACCTTCAGTGCTGGTCACTGTAAAGTACTACTACTACTACTAATAATAATAGTATGCATATATGATATTATCATGTGGTCAGAGCATTATTTGTATAATGCCTAGGGCATTACTTATTGAGATAATGTTGTTATCGAGATAAAATGGGACCGAATTTGACAACTTCCACACACATCCAATTTTCTGACTTCAACAAACTGTAACTTGACTACTCGTTAAACATTTGACCTAATATCCATAGCATTGTAAAATACCAGGTAAAAATTTGTAACTAATGGCATACTCCTACATTGAGTTATGGTGTTTCAAAGTCATAAAAGTGGGTGTGTGTGGAAGCCTTGTTTTGTAAAATTTGGTCACAAATTGGTCTTCGTTATCGAGATATAAGTACTATTTTCATTATCACACAGCCCTATTCATGAGGCAGCGGTACTGCCTTGTTTGTTCTATAAAAGCTCAGACTGAAGTCAATTATGGGAATAAATTTTTGCTAACATGATTATTATCACGAGTTGGGGTTTGGCAACTAGAAGCACTCAGATGAAGGAATTTCAGTATCCTTGCCATTCTACAAGTTAGGAAACATTAGTTGAAAGTGAGAACTAGCTAGTCTTCTGTGCATACACAAGCATTTCGGTATGTTTTCGAATATGGACCATGCATACCCAAATAACAGATAACACAAGTTTACCATGCTACAACAAAGCTTACCCCTTTAGGCCTTTAGTATATGTTGTAATTAGTCTTTAAACAACTTGATAGCATTAGAACACTTGTAAATTACCCGCCATTCGCAAAAACTCAACTTTTACTATATCTCCTGAAGTTAACTTGTGTAGGGAGATGGTCTCTTAGCACAGCTGACCACTATAAAACAGGTTCCACTGTACAATTGTAATGATATCACATATTATATCTAACTTAGCATCTAATAATTATGTTGGAAATACAATCTGTAGTATGTATAAGATACTATTATTGCATGATGTGTGTGGGTGGGTAAAATAGGGCTCTGTTTTACTCTAATAAATGGCTATAACTATTGAATAGTGAAAGCTATGGACTTTCCTCTGTACTCTTTAGAGCAAGAGCATTAATTTGATACCACGTTTGCAAATTTTGAACCATGTATAAGTAAGATAGATGAAAAACTGATAGTTAGGTTGCTTAAAGCCAAATTTAAAACTAATGTGGACACAAGTGACAAAAGTACCAAACTTTCTCCACATATATATATCAAGACACACAACAGTGTGTCGTGCGGCCCAAGAAGCCGGCGCGCACACCGTGGGTATATTGACAGGAAAAGAGAAAATGTCATTTTCGCACTTTTTTATCTCGGTGATCCATTATCCAATTGGAACCAAATTTGCTACAGAGTTGCCCGCCAGCCAGGGGAGTCTACATACCAAATTTGAAGGAAATCGCCCGAGTCATTTCCGAGATACGAGTTTCCAAAGTTTCGGTTTTTTTTTCTTTGTTTTTCTTATTATTATCTAATCCAAAACAGCCAAGCTGTAAAAAAAGAGTGCGGCCCTCAAAAGATGTGAAATCCAAGGTGGCAGCCAAGAAATGGCTGTGATGGTAGGTTAATGGTAAAAATTTTAATAATGACAATTCAGGCGAATTTAGTGCCAAGACCGCCACCTTAGATTTCACATCTTTTTTCACCATAGCCTTTCTCAGGGCTGCACCCTTTTTTTACAGCTTGGCTGTTTTGGATTAGATTTCACTTCTTTTTGTATTTGTATACCCAAAGCCAGCCTTGGGGATTTTTTAACCTATCTTTTTTTCTTTACTACAGGAAGAAGAGAAAGATGAAGAAGTTTTTAAATACTTTAACTAATTCTGATTTTATCAGTAAATGTACAAATTATATATATACATGTAATAATGCATTTATTACATGTTAATTATTCCCTACAGATAACTTGTTTCCAACTCTCTACAGGGTGATTTGTTTGTAGCTGAACTCCCTACAAGGTAACTTCTTCTAGTTGATCTTTCTACAGGGCGATTTGTTTGTAGCTGAGTTCTCTACAGGGTGATTTGTTTGCTGCTGAACTCTCTACATGGTAGTTTCTTTGTAGCTGAACTCTCTACATTGTGACTTGTTCTAGATGAACTCTCTACAATGTGACTTGTTTCTAGCTGATCTCTCTTTAAGGTGGCTTGTTTCTAGCTGAACTCTCTACAGGTGATTTGTTTGCAACTGAACTCTCTACATGGTGGTTTCTTTATAGCTGAACTCTCTGCAAGGTGACTTCTTCTAGCTGATCTCTCCACAGGTTGATTTGTTTGTAGTTGAACTCTCTACAGGTGATTTGTTTGTAGCTGAACTTTCTAAAAAGGTGATTTGTCTGTAGCTGAACTCCTTACATCGTGTCTAGTTTCTAGCTGATCTCTCTACAGGGCGATTTGTTTCTAGCTGATCTCTCTACAAGGTGATTTTTTGTAGCTGACCTCTCTTCAGGGTGATTTGTTTCTAGCTGATTGCTCTACAGGTTGATTTGTTTGTAGTTGTAATCTCTACAGGGTGTATTGCTTGTAGCTGAACTCCTTACATTGTGTCTAGTTTCTAGCTGATCTCAGTACAGGGTGATTTGTTTGTAGCTGATCTCTCTACAGGGTAATTTGTTTGTAGCTGAACTATCTATAAGGTGATTTGTTTGTACCTGATCTCTCTGCAGGTTGATTTGTTTTAGCTGAATTTTCTACAGGGTGATTTGCTTGTAGCTGAACTCCTTACATTGTGTCTAGTATCTAGCTGATCTCTCTACAGGGTGATTTGTTTGTAGCTGAACTCCTTACATTGTGTCTAGTTTCTAGCTGATCTCTGTACAGGGTGATTTGTTTGTAGCTGATCTCTCTACAGGTTGATTTGTTTGTAGCTGATCTCTCTACAGGGTAATTTGTTTGTAGCTGAACTATCTATAAGGTGATTTGTTTGTACCTCATCTCTCTGCAGGTTAATTTGTTTTAGCTGAATTCTCTAAAGGGTGATTTGCTTGTAGCTGAAGTCCTTACATTGTGTCTAGTTTCTAGCTGATCTCTCTACAGGGTGATTTGTTTGTAGCTTATCCCTCTACAAGTTGATTTGTGTGTAGCTGATCTCTCTGCAGGTTGATTTGTTTGTAGCCAATCTCTCTACAGGGTAATTTGTTTGTAGCTGAACTATCTATAAGGTGATTTGTTTGTAGCTGATCTCTCTGCAGGTTGATTTGTTTTAGCTGAACTCTCTACAGGGTGATTTGCTTGTAGCTGAACTAGCTGAGCTGATTTGTCATAAATCCTGAACCGTTCATCGGATTTGCACCAAATGTGATAATAGGATTCGCCTTTGGACTCCCTTTCTCTGTACCAAATTTCAAGGCATTCGGAGTACGCGCTTGCGTTTTATAGCAATTTTTGTAAGTGTGCGAAAAGACGAAGAAGAAAAAAACGAAGAAAAACCCCGAATTTTTGGCTGCTCATATCTCGGAAATGGCTAGAGCGATTTCCTTCAAATTTGGAATGTGGACTCCCCTAGTTTTCGGGCAACTCTGCAGCACATTTGGTTCCAATCGGATAAGGGATTACCGAGATACAAAAGTGTGAAAATTGCGTTTTCTTTCTTCCTGTTAATATACTCACGGTGTGGCGCGCCGGCTTCTTGGGCCGCACGACACACTACCGTGTGTCTTGATCCAAAACAGCCATGCTGTAAAAAAAGTGTGCGGCCCTGAGAAAGGCTATAGTGAAAAAAGATGTGAAATCCAAGGTGGCGGCCACGAAATGGCTGTGATGGTAGGTTAATGGTAAAAAATTTAATAATGACAATTCAGGTGAATTTGGTGCCACTTGGTCTTGGCACAAAATTCACCTGAATTGTCATTATTAAAATTTTTACCATTAACCTACCATCACAGCCATTTCTTGGCCGCCACCTTGGATTTCACATCTTTTTTCACCATAGCCTTTCTCAGGGCCGCACAATTTTTTTACAGCTTGGCTGTTTTGGATTAGATTTCACTTGTTTTTGTATTTGTATACCGCAAAACCGGCCTATGGCCGGCTTTGGGGCTTTTTAAACCTATCTTTTTTCTTTACCACAGGAAGAAGAAAAGATGAAACAGATGTTAAAATTTAATACTTTAAATATTTCTGAATTTATCAGTAAATGTACAAATTATATATATAATACATATATTTATTACAGAACTCTCTGCATGGTGGTTTCTTTGTAACGTAACACTCTACAAGGTGACTTCTTCTAGCTGATCTCTCTACAGGGTGAATTGTTTGCAGTAGAACTATCTACAAGGTAACTCTTCTTCTAGCTGATCTCTCTACAGGGTGATTTGTTTGTAGCTGAACTATCTACAAGGTAACTTCTTCTAGCTGATCTCTCTACAGGGTGATTTGTTTGTAGCTGAATTCTGTACAGGTGATTTGTTTGCAGCTGAGCTCTTTACAGAATGATTTCTTTGTAGCTGAACTCTCTACAAGGTAACTTCTTCTAGCTGATCTTTCTACAGGGCGATTTGTTTGTAGCTGAATTTTCTACAGGGTGACTTGTTTGCAGCTGAACTCTCTACATGGTGGTTTCTTTGTAGCTGAAATCTCTACAAGGTGAATTCTTCTAGCTGATCTTTCTACAGGGTGATTTGTTTGTAGCTGAACTCTCTACAAGGAAACTTCTTCTAACTGATCTCTGTACAGGGTGAATTGTTTGTAGCTAAACTGTCTACAAGGTAACTTCTTCTAGCTGATCTCTCTACAAGGTGATTTGTTTGTAGCTGAATTCTGTACAGGTGATTTGCTTGCAGCTTAACTCTTTACAGAATGGTTTCTTTGTAGCTGAACTCTCTACAAGGTAACTTCTTCTAGCTGATCTTTCTACTGGGCGATTTGTTTGTAACTGAATTTTCTGCAGGCTGATTTGTTTGCAGCTGAACTCTCTACATGGTGGTTTCTTTGTTGCTGAACTCTCTACAAGGTGAATTCTTCTAGCTGATTTCTCTACAGGGTAATTTGTTGAAGTCTGTACAAGGTGCTTTTTTTGTAGGTGCAGGTTGATTTGTTTGTAGCTGAACTCACTAAAGGGTGATTTGCTTGTAGCTGAACTCCTTACATTGTGTCTAGTTTCTAGCTGATCTCTCTACAGGGTGATTTGTTTGTAGCTGATCTCTCTACAAAGTGATTTGTTTGTAGCTGATCTCTCTGCAGGTTGATTTGCTTTAGCTGAACTCCCTTCAGGGTGATTTGCTTGTAGCTGAACTCCTTACTTTGTGTCTAGTTTCTAGCTGATGTCTCTACAGGGTGATTTGTTTGTAGCTGATCTCTCTACAAGGTAATTTGTTTGTAGCTGATCTCTCTGCAGGTTGATTTGTTTTAGTTGAACTCTCTACAGGGTGATTTGCTTGTAGCTGAACTCCTTACATTGTGTCTAGTTTCTAGCTGATGTCTCTACAGGGTGATTTTTTTGTAGCTGAACTCTCTACAGGATGATTTGTTTCTAGCTTATCTCTCTACAGGGTGATTTGTTTGTAGCTAATCTCTCTACAGGGTGATTTGTTTGTAGCTGATCTCTCTACAGAGTGATTTGTTTGTAGCTGACCTCTCTTCAGGGTGATTTGTTTCTAGCTGATCGCTCTACAGGGTGATTTGCTTGTAGTTGAGCTCCTTACATTGTGTCCAGTTTCTATCTGATCTCTCTACAGGATGATTTGTTTGTAGCTGATCTCTCTACAAGTTGATTTGTGTGTAGCTGATCTCTCTGCAGATTGATGTGTTTGTAGCTGATCTCTCTTCTGGGTAATTTGTTTGTAGCTGGACTCTCTATAAGGTGATTTGTTTGTAGCTGATCTCTCTGCAGGTTGATTTGTTTTAGCTGAACTCTCTACAGGGTGATTTACTTGTAGCTGAACTCCTTACATTGTGTCTAGTTTCTAGCTGATGTCTCTACAGGGTGATTTTTTTGTAGCTGAACTCTCTACAGGGTGATTTGTTTCTAGCTTATCTCTCTACAGGTTGATTTGTGTGTAACTGATCTCTCTACTAGCTGATTTGTTTGTAGCTGATCTCTCTGCAGGTTGATTTGTTTTAGCTGAACTCTCTACAGGGTGATTTACTTGTAACTGAACTCCTTACATTGTGTCTAGTTTCTAGCTGATGTCTCTACAGGGTGATTTTTTGTAGCTGAACTCTCTACAGGGTGATTTGTTTCTAGCTTATCTCTCTACAGGTTGATTTGTGTGCAACTGATCTCTCTATAAGCTGATTTGTTTGTAGCTGATCTCTCTGCAGGTTGATTTGTTTGTAGCTGATCTCTCTACAAGTTGATTTGTTTGTTGCTGATCACTCTAAAGGTTGATTTGTTTGTAGCTGAACTCTCTGCAAAGTGTTATGTTTATAGCTGATCTCTCTACAGGGTAATTTGTTTGTAGCTGAACTCTCTCCACAGTGACTTGTGTGTAGCTGAATTCTGTAGAGAGTGACTTAATCGTAGCTGAACTCTCTACAGGGTGCATGACTTGTTTATAGCTGAACTCGCTTCAGTGCGACTTGTAATGTTCTGAATCTCTACAGTGATATATTTGTAGCTTAACTCTCCACAGGGTGACTTGCTTCTTGCTGAACTGTCTATAAGATTAACTATTTGCAGCTGAACTCCCTACAGAATAACTTGCAATGCAATAGAATTCTTTAATGAGGTAAATAAATTAGCTGAATGCTCTATTAGGGTGACTGTTCTTTTAGAGTATCTCGATCTCGCATTTGCTACACGGAGTTGGCTTTCGAATCATAACTCAGTGGTTTGTAATCCAATTCTTCTATACTACTGCAAGGACTTTCTATGAAGATTATTCCAGCTATACACCGATTTTCAGCTCATTGCTCTAAGCGGTTTGCCTAGTAGGCGTAAAAACTAATACTTTTTTATTCATAAAAATCGATCGCGTAATTGTGACACAGGTTGGGTTTTGTGTCATATCTCCATGGTCTTTATCTCGATTCCTTTCAAACCACCAAATGGCACTCCTACGATGGTTACTCCATCTACATAGCAATTTTCAACTCATTCTTTGAGTAATGAGTTGAAAATTGGCGAATCCCTGTAGGCGTGACAACAAATCAATCTTGTTTTACGCGAATAATTGGTCATAACTCCTGAATCATTCATCGGATTTGCACCAAATTTGATACTAGGATTCGCCTTTGGACTCCCTTTCTGTGTGCCAAATTTCAAGGTAATCGGAGCACGTGTTTGCGTTTTATAGCAATTTTTGCAAGTGTGCGAAAACACGAAGAAAGGAAAAAAAAAATGAAGAAAAACGAAGAAAAAAATGGAAACTTTGGCAGCTCGTATCTCGGAAATGGCACGAGTGATTTCCTTCAAATTTGGAATGTAGACTCCCCTTGCTGGCGGGCAACTCTGTAGCAAATTTGGTTCCAATCGGATAAGGGATCACCGAGATATAAAGGTGTGATAATGACGTTTTCTTTCTTCCTGTCAATTATACTCACGGTTTGGCGCGCCGGCTTCTTGGGCCGCACGACACACTACCGTATGTCTGGAGGTTTCTGTACAGTAAACAAAAACACACGTACATACTGAAAACTACACCATACTACTACTTATTACCTAACTATATACTTATTACTACCTACGTACTCAACTTAACCAATGTCAAAGTCAGGAAATTTGTCCCCAGCAGTAAGCGAATACTGGCAGAGTATCATTTTCACATTGTACCTCCACAAAGTCACAGACAGTTGCTGGAGAAGTTGGCGCCTAGCAAACTTTCGAGGTAAACCATTTCTAACAGTTGTTCTGTCAGCTATGGATCCTAAAATTGATAGGGCATATAGTGACCAAACAACAAAGGTCTCACATACAAGAGGGATAAAATCTCCTCCATTATCATTCACAATGTCCTGGTATTGGTTGTCCTTAGCTATCTCACCAACAGCAGCGGCCACCCCAGCCTGAGAAGAAGCAGAAGATATGACAGCAGACTGAGTGGTACTCCTGACAGAGAGATCAAAATAGGCAGGACGACCAAGATGAAAGTCAGGGTGGTATATGTCGCCAGGACGAGATTGGTCAGATGAAATGCCTTGCTCCCTAAGAACACCAGGGTGATTTTGGAGCAAGGCATGGTGTACAACAGACACTAAAGCATTATGACGCTGGATCCTCAAGGGACCATGAGAGCACCCCAGCAGATGATCACCAAACTGGTCAATGACAGATAGACAAGTACAGAGTGGTAAAGAAGGGAACAAAGGAATGCCAAGCCACAAACGTAAAGCTATAGTAAAATCGTGAGGAGGAATAGCTAGACCCAAAGCAGGCTGTGGAAGTGCTTTAAGCCAACCACTGCTGGTGCCAGAAGAATATGATAAAGCACGCAGACGTGCTTGATCACGAATAGTGGAACTGCTTACAAGCTGTTTAAAAAGTGAATCATCTAAAATGGCTTGAAGGTCAGTAGTGATGTGTCTTGATTCTTCTTCGTGATTTCGCACACTTGCAAAAATTGTTATAAAACGCAAACGCGTACTCCGATCGCCTTAAAGTTTGGCACACAGAAAAGGAGTCCAAAGGCGAATTCTAGCATCAAATTTGTTGCGAAACCGATGAATGGATCAGGAGTTATGACCGATCATTCGCGTAAAACAAGTTCGATTTGTTGTCACGTCTACAGGGCAAACCGCTTCATGGAAGCAGTTGAAAATTACTATGTAGATGGAGTAACCATCGTAGGAGTGCCTTTTGTTGGTTTGAAAAGAACCGAGATAACGACCATGGAGATATGACACAAAACCCGACCAGTGTCACAATTACGCGATCGATTTTTATGAATAAAAAAGTGTTAGTTTTTACGCCTACTAGGCAAACCCCTTAGAGCAATGAGCTGAAAATCGGTGTATAGCTGGAATAATCTTCATAGAAAGTCCTTGCAGTAGTACAGAAGAATCGAATTACAAACCACTGAGTTATGATTCGAAAGCCAACTCCGTGTAGCAAATGCGAGATTGAGATACTCTAATAGAACAGTCACCCTAATAGAGCATTCGGATAATTTATTTAGAATTCTATTACATTACAAGTTATTCTGTAGGGAGTTCAGCTGCAAACAATTAATCTTATAGACAGTTCAACAACAAGCAAGTCACCCTATAGAGAATTTAGCTACAAATATATTGCTGTATAGTGATTCAGACATTACAAGTCACACTGAAGAGAGTTCAGCTATAAACAAGTCATACACCCTGCAGAGAGTTCAGTTACAAACAATTCACTCTTCAGAAGTTCTGCTACAAACAAGTCTTCATGCAGAGAGTTTAACAACCAAAATCCACCATGTAAAGACTTCAGCTTTACTAACAAGTTACTCTGTAGAGAGATTAGCTAGAAATAAGAGAGAGCTCAGCTAGAAAACGTCACCTTGTAGAGAGAGTTCAGCTACCAATAAATCACATTGTAGAGAGATCAGATAGAAGAAGCCACCTTGTAGAGGGTTCAGCTGTGAAGTGATCACCCTAGAGAGAGTTCAGCTAGAAAAAAACTACCCTGTAGAGAGTTCAGCTACAAAGAAATCATCTTGTAGAGAGATCAGCTAGAAACAGGTCACCCATAGCAACATCAGCTACAAAGAAACCATCCTGTAGAGAGTTCAGCTACAAACAAATCACCCTGCAGAGAGTTTGGCTACAACAAACCACCCTGTAGAGTATTCAGCTACAAACAAATCAGCTTGTAAAGTATACAACTAGACACAAGTCATCCAGTAGAGAGATCAGCTGCAAGAAGTTACATTGTAGAGAGATCAGCTAGAAGAAATCACCTTGCAGAGAGTTCAGCTACAAAGAAACCATCCAGTAGAGAGTTCAGCTACAAGCAAATCACCCTTTAGAGGGTTCAGCTACAACCACATCACCCTGCATAGAGTTTAGCTACAAAGAAACCATCATGTAGAGAGTTCAGCTGCAAACAAATTGCCCTGTAGAGAGATCAGCTAGATGAAGTCACCTTGTAGAGATCAGCTACAAAGAAACCATCCTGTAGAGAGTTCAGCTACAAACAAGTTACCCTATAGAGAGATCAGCTACAAACAAATCATCTTGTAGAGAGTTCAGCTACAAACAAATCACCTGTAGAGAGTTCAGCTATGAAAAGATTACTGTGTAGATAGTTCAGCTATAAGAAGTCACCTTGCAGAGAGTTCAGCTACAAAGAAACCACCATGTAGAGAGTTCAGCTGCAAACAAACCACCCTGTAGAGAATTCAGTTACAAATAAATTGCCCTGTAGAAAGATCAGCTAGAAGAAGTTACCTTGTAGAGAGTTCAGCTACAAAGAACCCACCATGTAGAGAGTTCAGCTGCAAACAAACCACCCTGTAGAGAATTCAGCTACAAATAAATTGCCCTGTAGAAAGATCAGCTAGAAGAAGTTACCTTGTAGAGAATTCAGCTACAAAGAAACCATCAAGTTGAAAGTTCAGCTACAAACAAGTCACCCTGTAGAGATATCAGCTGGATACATGTTACCTTATAGGGATCGGCTACAAACAAATCAACCTGTAGAAATATGTGTTGGAAACAAAATCATCTTTCATTGTTAAATATACAAATATTTTTAAACAGACAAAAAACTGTACACAACATTTCTTCCTTTGTTCCAATATTCCTACAGAAAAGAAAAGAAAACTAGTTAGAAGGAAGCACCAAAGCCAGTTAATGGCTGGCTTTGTGGCTTGCAATACAAAAAGAAGTGATGTCTAAACCAAAACAGCCAAGCTGTAAAAAAAAAGAGTGCGGCCCCCAAAAAGGCTAGGATGAAAAAAGATGTGAAATCCAAGGTGGCGGCCAAGAAATGGCTGTGATGGTAGGTTAATGGCAAAAATTTTAATTACGACAATTCAGGTGAATTTGGTGCCGAATCCTAGTGAAGGAGGCAATGCAAATTCACATGAATTGTCGTAATTAAAATTTCTTGATCTCTCTACAAGGATATTTAAAACACCAAAACAACTGAAATCCATGTGAAAACTGTATAAAAGGGGTGTGGCCTTCAAAAGCCTAGGTGGAAAAGTTGTGAAATCAAAAGTGGTACCCATGAAAGGGTTGTAATTGTGCTGATGATTGTAATAAATTTTAAACAATGGCTTTGTGCATTATCATTTACATCATTGCAGCCATTTCATGGCCATCAACTTTGATTTCACAACTTTTTCACCCAGGCTTTTAAACGCTGAACCCTTGGCTGTTTTTACATGGTAATTATTAACATTTCAATATTGCTGTGGCAACTATGTGAACAATGAGCTTTCACTGTTTGTGTGGAGAAAAGTTTTCATGAGTTGAAGGCACCCTCCAATCCACTTTGATAAGTTAGGAAATGAATCATTAGGTGCATGTGATTCCAATACAGCATCCTTGACTGAATCACTTACGCATTATCTCAGGAGGTATTCTATAGCTAGATGCATCAACTTGGGACTGTTGTAGCAGTCTAGTAGATTGTCAAACACACTAAGAGGCTTTGATGAGTTTAAGGTGAGTTAGAGTTAGAGGGTGCAAGGCACTGATCTTGTCCAAAGCAGGCCAATAGTGTATTATATGGCTTGAGTGTCTTCTATAGTAGCAAAAAGGAGCAATGGTGTTCTCCTTGTCTTCCCATACTAAAAGGTAACAACACATTACTATGACTTCCTAGAGAAGAGCTTCAAGTCACACTGTTATTAGAACATATCAGCTCCTAGACCCCCCTGAGAACTAGATCAAGGCAAGTTTGTATGTTTTATTAGCTGCTTTTGTTTTTATACCTCTAGTTCTGATCAGACTAGTTGGAGGCAGTTCATACAATGAGGGTAGAGTAGAAGTCTACTACAATGGTAGATGGGGTACAGTGTGTGATGATGGATGGAGTAGTATTGATGCTGGTGTGGTGTGTAGACAACTGGGATTTGGATCATCAGGAACAGCAGTGTATTCAGCTGGGTTTGGTCAAGGATCAGGATCAATCTGGCTAGATAATGTTGCTTGTACTGGTAGTGAATCAACACTGGCCAGTTGTGGTCATCTTGGAGTTGGTGTTACAAGATCTTGTAGTCATAGTGAAGATGCTGGAGTGAGATGTGGCAGTTTACCAGGTAATCATTTACTATATAGCACTCATGTTCCTATTAGCAGCTGCAGTGTATATAATATTTACACATGACTTCAGCTCTGTGCTCCCTTTTTGAATTGGAATTATTTTTGTACTGCAAATGCCCTTCCTCCACCTTCAGCAACGCCACATACCAAATTTGAGCAAGATTTTCTTGAAATTTGTTGCATTTTAGGAACATATTTTGGCAAAATCACATATATATCAAGTTTGGTGAAAATTTGACGAATAGTCATAGATAGAGCTATAGATCATCATTTGCATTAAAAATGCCGACATTTTGTCACACCTACAGGGTTAAACACTTGCGGTAAAATTTTGGTAGGTGTATAAGGTAACCATCATAGCTCAAACATTTTGTGAAATTGCACTGATACACCTATAGATTTACAAGGAAAAAGTCAACAGAAACTATAGAGTAAATTTGCAGAGTCAAAATACTCTAATAGAACAGTCACCCAAAAATTTAGAAAGTGCATGAAAAATGCTGTAAAAAAGTTCTCCAGGGTTCAATCCAGAGACTTCCAGACTTAACTCCCAAACTCTTCACCACTGAGCCACCGTTGCCAGCTCATAACATATCCTAATAGTACAATCATGCATACCTACCTTGGAAGATATTTACTTGTTTATCAAAGAGTGCAAACAAACACAAGCATTGTAATAAACTTTATATAGCCATAGCCATAAACAGACAAGCATAAAATTAGTATTTATTGGTTATTGGTATTGAATCAGTAGTAGGGAGGGTTGTCAGCTTTTAAAAAAACTTTTTTTGCTCTTTTGGATAAAAGCATGAAACTTGGTATAAAGTTTGTGTATGACAAAGATAATTTCTCAATTGGGAGCCACCTAAGGTTTGAACTTTGGTGACCTTTACAGGCAATTTTATGTTCAAAAGTGCTAATAATAATAATAAATAAATAATAATAAAAGCTGTCAATTTTGTGTATATTTCATGTTTATATGATCCAATATCCACAAACTTGTAGTCAAATTCAACCCCCGTAAAGAATAAGTTTCTTTTTTACAGAAAGTCCAAAGCTTATTCGGTTCTAAAGTTATAATGATGATAATACATGTCACTATTTTCTCCCACCCATGAACCATGTTAAATAGGCATGATAGGTCAGTGAACTACCATGGGGTAGTACATATCCAGGTTATACTCTGTGTGGTGGGATTATGTTCAAAATCCAATTTGTGTGCTTTTTACTATTTGAAATATAATTTATTCACAAAATGTTACTGTTTTCATATGAATGCATTAACGAAGACAGTTGCTTGTGTTCTGTAGTTTGTGATTGCAGGAGTTTCTACTGTAGACTATTAAATTCCTATATGTGACCCATGCAGTCTGAGAAAATCAGTCTTAGCGCCCATGTCAGCAGATTCAATTTTTCACCCAGGACACAAAGCTACATGAATAAACTATCTAATTCCACAATCAAAATCAGCTAGACTTGAGTGGTCTGGTTTTGCTGGCTGCTTTTCCCAAACCCAATGGCAATCCGTACGTGTGGTGTGGGGCCTTAATGGAGCTCTGGTCAGCCTGGGGATGACTGTATGTGGCTGTACAGCTCTGTGGTGTTCAATAAGCACCTTTGCTGTGAATTTTCTTTCAGTTTAGCCAGTTTTGAGACCTAAATGGCCCAGAACTTGGCCTAATTCATCCCTTGGCCTTCCCTTTCAATTTTTGAACACCATCTTGCCTGCCTTCCAGGGCCCTCCCCACCTCCCACCTATTTGCAGCTCGCCTGATACAGTCAACCTCGGTTTAAAAACTATCTAAAATGGCGGGAAACTTAGTTGTTGGCTACTTGCACAGTGGATGCTCTGGAAGGTAAGGAATTGGGGTAAAACATGTGAAAATTTGGTACACATAGCTTCAACCATTGGCGAGCTGCAACACACTAAATACTTAAAACCGGCGTTTCTGGATACTTTTAAATAGGCGATAAGCCCGGTTTTCTCAGACTGGGTCACATGTATTGTTCTAATCCAATGCCTCTGGCTTTAATCCAGAATACATTTGTAATCTGACAACAGCTGTTTGCTGCACCAATATGACTTTGTCTGTTTGATATTGTCTTGATAACTCAACATCCTCACAAAGTTTTTCTGCCACATTTAGCACTGAGGTTTAAGTTCACTGTAGCTGTGTAGCATAAGCAACTCGCTTCTACATGTCTACAATTTATAGCAACAATGTTAATCTCTTTATTCAATGCCATGTTAACAAGTATTGTATTATAGTCTCATAATATATGGGAGTGCCGTAATGGGTGATTACTATGTCAGTTACAAACCAACCACAGTTCATTCTAGAGAACCAACTAGGTAAGATGAGCACAATGCTCATATATATCCTATAGCTAGGTACTGGTCATAGTGCAAGTTTAAATCAAAACATTTATCCAAAAGTAGTGTGACTTTATAATTATGTTGTACATTTTAAAATAATTGTCTGGAATGTAGAAACTTAGTAAAAGTTTCTTAATTCTTATTTGTATTTATTGTATACAGTGTAGCATACTGTGTAATATCAAAAGGCTTGCAATAAGATACTGTATAGTGAAGGAATTGGCAGTTTATTTTTGAATAGTATTAAATAATATAAATGCCATAATATCTAGATGTACAGATCACCAGTAAGCACTGCTTAATGCCAGTTTGTTTAACACCAGTTCCTTACAATAATATACACCAAATCATGACACACTAACATAATCCTTGGTATACTGCATTAAGGGTGCTCTAGAATGACATTGTTGGAAATTAAGAAGGGTGATGACTAAAATGTTTAAGTCAAGTTAAGTGTATTGGTTATTTTGTATCCCACGGGAATTAGCACCATTTTAGGCATATGTGTCCTATGTCATTTTAGATGAGTGGGTGTGTTTATATGCAGAGTTAAAAATAACAGTTGGTCACCGGCCAATCTCCAACCACATTTGCTTATTTTAGAACACATGTTGAAGTCTTCAGCCACTTTTCAGACTACATGATGATGTACATACTGTAGGTCTATTGGGCACGTGTTTTGCTACATATGCAGCTGGCTATCCATAAAATTTAATGGTATAAACACTTGTCATGGCAACCTCTGGTCCATCCTTCTGTATCATATTACAACAATAATTCATGACTGGCTATCCAACTTTCTAACACTTTGCAAAATATTAGGCTATTTGTCCCACAACTTTCTGCATGTTATTTTGAGCTCTGCTGTATAATGTAAACATGTTTTGTGAAGGCTTTGACAGCTCTATTAGGGTATTTGAGCATTCTATTAGAGTGTATTGATCTTTTTCACGGTTTTCAACCCCACTCCAAGAAGGATAGTTTTGGTGAAATATCGGGGGCTAAGCCCCCTTAGAAGACCAAGCCCCCTAGCCCTCAACCCCTCTCCCTTCCACCACTGATGACATTTACTACTAACTACGGTTAAACCCCAAGTATGTTTACGACTATGTTATATACGTTATGCTACTTTAACTTTGTTTTGAAGCATACCGTAGATTGAGTTGAAATGGGAATGATACTCTGGTTTTGTCAGAGGTTCACATACAGGCTCAGGAGGATGACAATACTGTCAACTAGTAAGATGTTGACATACAAGTAAGGGAATAATGCTAAGGATGTTTGAGAGTGAGAACCATCCTTCCATTCAAGGTTAACTTTTCCCATCATAATACCACCGATGCTTGGCACTCTTTCCACTATAGACTGTATTCCAAATGACGTCATGAAATAAAATAGCTGTGGTTATTGGTAGGGTTTCCAATGTAAAAATTTGACTTCTTCAAAATAGTTTGCTAACTGCTGTTACATGTTGGACTAACTCTCACTTGAATACAGCAGCAGTAGCAATAAATTCCATTACCTTCTTGGGGTAGAAATCGATCAAAATATCTGCAAAATCCAACATCACGAGCTGTAACTCTCAGAAGCCTTGATCCTTTATCGCAATTCTGGAGTTCAACCTTCCTCTGTGTGTAAACCTTCACCTAAAAGCATTGGTAGTTTGATTGGTGAAGTAGGTTTCCTGTCGCTGCATCATTTGAGCACGATTTTGGGCTCCAAAAAACGGGTTTTCGTCTACGGACACCAAATGATTGATAGCCCAAACTTCCTCACACCACAGTAGCAATTATCCATCGACAAAGAAGTCACATACGAAGTATGATTAAACTGTGACATCTCTAACCATCTGGGTGAGCATGATATAGGGCAAAATTAGCCAGAAATCACACTTTCACTACATAACTTGCCCACTCAACTGCTTAAAAATAGAAATCTTGACGTAAAACAACTGTATGATCCCTAAAGTACGACTAAAAGTGAGGTTATCGTAGTCAGGAATCGTAAAATAAAATTTAATGGCTAGGGACCCGCCTATTATGCTCATAATTTTACCTATTATGCTATGGTGCACTGCTCAAAAATTTACCTATTATGCTTAAAGTTATTCTCAATACTTACCTATTATGCTCAAATTATGCCCAATTATTTATGCCTCAGTTTTCATGCTCTGCTAATAATTTCTAGTTTATGGATAAATAATAAGTGGCTGAAACACAAACTTACTTGTCAAAATGCATATCACAGAAAAGATCGATATACTCTAATAGAACAGTCAGTTATGTGATTGTTCTATTAGAGTTACTGACTGTTCTATTAGAATATATCGATCTTTCTGTGATAGCTATTTTGATAAGCAAGAATTCATACTATTACACAAATATTCTACCTATTATGCTAGCATTATGCTCAATGCTTTCAGGCACCTATCATGCTCATAATTATGCCAGCATAATCGGCGGGTCCCTATTAATGCACCTATCAATGTTATCCCCCACCTCCCCCCTCCCGGGTGTAGTGGGGGAAATGGTGGGGATTTGACTTTTTGAAAAATCAAATTCTCCACCCACTGGGGAACAACTAGTGGTCATATCTCCATGTAGTATCGCTGGAATAAACTTTAGGAAACAGATCAATTCTTATAGCTTGCAAGCTAAAGCAAACGCCTAAATTTCGAACGGTCAAATGCCCCACTAGTGGGGCAAAAGTTCTGATCAAATCGGCAAAAATCCCCCACTAATCCCTAAGTAAGCCCGGGAGGGGGGTAGTGGGGCTTAACATTGATAGGTGCATAATGGCACTAAGAAAATTGTAATTAAGCTCGCATGATTTCTGCCATCTAAGCACTTGATGTCCTATGCAGTGCCACGACAACTGTGATTTTCTCCCTCAATACAAATATTGCCTGCCTAGTAATAACAAACAAATAAATGCAGGCTGTGCATAGCATTACTAACCACACCCAAGCCTAGTCACATGAGCCTGATTAAAGTAGGCTAAGTGCGTTTGTAGCTGAATTGCAGTGACGATAACTTCACTATTAGTTATACGTTATGGATCATGCAGTTGTTTTACACCGAGATATCTATTTTTAAACAGTTGAGCGGACAAGTTATGTAGTGAAGGTGTGATTACCGGCTAATTTTGCCTACTCACCCAGATGGTTAGAGTTGTCACAACTTAACCAAACTTCGTATGTGACTTCTTTGTCGATGGATGATTATTACTGTGGTGTGACGAAGTTTGGGCTATCAATTGTTTGGTGTCCGTAGATTAAAACCCGTTTTTGGAGCCCAAATCATGCTCAAATGATGCAGTGACAGGAAACCCACCTCACCAATCAAACTACCAATGCTTTTAGGTGAAGGTTTACTCACAGAGGAAGGTTGAACTCCAGTATTGCAATAAAGAATCAAGGCTTCTGAGAGTTACAGCTCATAATGTTGGATTTTGCAGATATTTTGATTGATTTCTACCCCAAGAAGGTAATGGAATTTATTGCCACTGCAGCTGTATTCAAGTGAGAGTTAGTCCAACATGTAACAGCAGTTAGCAAATTATTTTGAAGAAGTCGAATTTTTACATTGGAAACCCTACTATTTGGGGTATTCTAACAATTTCTAGTGAGAGTTCCATCGGGGCTTAATAAGATTCAAATCACTATTCAATCCTGGAAGAAGATATTGACCTAAAACTAACAGGTACAGTTATCAGGGTATAAAATCTATTCTCTAATGCCGGGTTAGAATTTTTCAGCTGGTTTTCAAAATTTAGAAGAAATACTATTGTTTCTTTGCTGTAATAACCAAACCTGGTAGTTTCGCCTCAATATCTTGTTTGTTAGGCCGCTCCAACAAAATTCCTTGTTTCCCATTTCATTGACCTTAAAAATACATGCGGGCGGTCGGTTCATTATCCATTATTCATTATAGATATTTCCATTAATTTTCGAAATTCATAACTAAGAATCTTAACAGTGAAAAGCTAGCTAAATGAGCTTTCTAAATGCTAAACTAGGTACTGCTATGTATGTCAGTGCAGTCACAGGAAAAATAATGAACATTGACAGTAATATTGACGGCAATACTGAATGACCATGCGGTAAGGGAATCTGCATGTGAGCGGGAAATGGGAAGCAATGAATTTTCTTAGAGTAGCCTTAGCCTCTATGTCAATCTTCGAAATATTGATCGCCATTGGTGGTAAGGCCACTCCTAGAAAATTCCTTGTTTCCCATTTCATTGATCTCAAAAATACATGCAGGCGGGCAGTTCATTATCCATTATTCATTATACTGAGATATTTCCACTAAATTTTGAAATTCATAGCTAACTTACAGGTAAGAATACAGTAGAAATATTTAAACTAAGAACCTGAACAGTGAAAAGTTAGCTAAATGGGCTTTCTGAATGCTAAACTAGTTGCTGCTATGAATTCACAGATAAATAATGAATAAAATGTTTGGTTGACAGCAATAACGAATGACCATGCGGGAAGAGAATCTGCATGTGGGCAGGAAATGGGAAACAATGAATTTTCTTGGAGTGGCCTAATACTCGAAAAATATAAGAGTCCCCCAAATAGAAATACAGTCTATTTGAACTTCTCACTGTACAGGCTCCAGGAAAATATTTGAACAACAGATGTCACGTGCAAGGACTAATCATAAATAAAATTATAGGCGCTTTTGAGTGTAACACAGTGAATGGCTTGACCCTTGGGATTGACAGTTGTGGAGGACTCCAGGGAGGACCGGTGATGCCACAAGAGACAGTGCTGTTGTGCGGTGTTGCATGGCTTCTCGTATGGAGATAATAATTCTTATTGTTTTACTGTGATATAATTTCATGCACTACTCCAGCTTGTTTCAGTACTTTTTATCGATGTGGTATGGTCCTTACTCTCTTTGAAAATTCCAAACTTTTTTGTGTACCTGTTTGTTAACCTTTTCTGTAAATAATTATTATGACTGGTGAACCCATCAAAAGAAGGAAATGGCGCCTTACGCCCTAGTTATATCAATTGTCATCTAAAAAGTGAAGTATCCATTATGCTTTATTGTCAGCTATGTTCAACCTGTTACACAGCAGTATGAATCAAGAACTGTCCAAAAAGCACCTCTGTAATTAAAGTAGCCACTATGAAAAATATGGAGAATTTCCATTATGAAAGGAAGCCATCATGTGTTACCGCCAAATTGATACTTTTTGCTGTCAGCAATAATGAATGGGACACAAAGGAAGACACTGGTAAGTCCATGAAGAAAGCATTGTACGTACTGCGGTATGCCAAAAGGTACCTCTCGGGCTGAAGCGACATCAAACAGTAAAGAAATCAAGCCTATAGCCTTAGCTGTTATCGAGTTATGCTTGTCTAAAGGCACCAGTCAGCAGAAAATTCCGTTATTTTAAAAAATTCTGTAGAAACTTGTTGAAAGCAATTGGGTTGATTTAAAGGCTTGTTCAGGCTTGAGTTTTATCTAACAAATACTACCTCATTGTTATCTGGGAAAAGTGAGGCTGGTTTTTGGGTGATGTTTTTTCATGGGCCATGCCTACTACTGTATACTCCTTTGTGGTCCCTATACTATTGTACTGTATGAATAGCTGCATTTGCTTTTTTGTAGCTATTCTGATCAGATTAATAGGAGGCAGTTCATACAATGAAGGTAGAGTAGAAGTCTACTACAATGATAGATGGGGTACAGTGTGTGATGATGGATGGAGTAGTATTGATGCTGGTGTGGTGTGTAGACAACTGGGATTTGGATCATCAGGAACAGCAGTGTATTCAGCTGGGTTTGGTCAAGGATCAGGATCAATCTGGCTAGATAATGTTGCTTGTACTGGTAGTGAATCAACACTGGCCAGTTGTGGTCATCTTGGAGTTGGTGT
The DNA here is from genome assembly GCF_963678975.1 of Dysidea avara. Taxonomy (NCBI): domain Eukaryota; kingdom Metazoa; phylum Porifera; class Demospongiae; order Dictyoceratida; family Dysideidae; genus Dysidea; species Dysidea avara. Next base: position 33,409,114 of record NC_089278.1, on the reverse strand, counting down.
TACAAGATCTTGTAGTCATAATGAAGATGCTGGAGTGAGATGTGGCAGTTTACCAGGTAATCATTTACTATATTATAGCACTCATGTTCCTATTAGCAGCTGCAGTGCATATAATATTTACATATGACTTCAGTTCTGTGCTCCCTTTTCAAATTGGAATTATTTTGTACTGCAAATTCCCTCCACCTTCAGCAACACCACATACCAAATTTGAGTAAGATTGACTAGCTTGATTTCCTTGAACTTTCTTGCACTTTACAAACATATTTCGGCAAAATCACATACCAAGTTTGGTGAAAATTTGACAAATAGATATAGATAGAGCTATAGATCATTATTTGCATTAAAAAGGCCAACTTTTTGTAAAGCCTACAGGGTAACCACTTGAGGGATTAGTTGTCTGTCACCTAAAACTGATATCTGAGTTATGTATATATTTAACATGAGCTGGGTCATTTGTACTAAAATAATCACATGTTGTCATGGATATGTTGCAAGACTAAAAAAAAAAATTTGGAGAACAAATGTGGCTGAAATGCAATACCAAGAATTTCATGGATATGTCAGTGTGCACAAGTATGTGGAGCATTGCTGATGGTGGCAGACTGTAGCTACATATAATAATAGCAGGCACAACCATGCACACAGCAATTATCAGCCTAAGGACACATTTTGTGTATGTTGTGTTTATCCTTTCCATCAGCGTTCAGTACGTGGGATGCAATTTGGCAGTGAATATTTATGTAGTTTTCTCAGGGTCCATATCAGTGATCAGTCTGGGCACTCCTGACACTAAAAGGCTTCAGGTGGAGAGTCATGCATCATTACACAAACTTACCATCTGGAAACTGCATCTTCTTCACACAATGGCTTGCTAGGTGAGGTTTTCTCCCATTCCATACACGAGTGAAGGTGGCCTAGTTATGTGAGACTAAAGAAACAAGACTGCAAATGTGTTTTAACCAACACAAACTAACCTCCAGCGATTAGTAGCAACTTCCAATCATGTTGTTTATTAAGCAGGCATAGCAACCACTCGTCTTCCAATCAAAATAGTTGCTGCCATCCACTTTCAAACACAAATAAACAGTAGTTTGCTTGTCTAGAATCCGAAATCCGTCTGGTCTATTAGTAGTTGGCGTCACATGCTAACTGTTTTGATTGACGTTAATAGAATCATCATACGTTTCTATCACCTCTATGAAAATACCCACCCATTATACAACTGTCTCTTCATGCAACATGGATTCTATTCCTGGTGAGTGCAAAGCCTTAGGCCTTGTAGTTTTCTCAAACATTATTTATTATTTATTTATTCATTATTAATTATTAATGTCATAATTTTAACCGCATTTTGTATTATCTTTAGCACTTAGTTGTATAACTAGGACCGGGTCACATACAACCAAGTACATACACCAACGTTGCAACCTACCCATTGGTCAAGTATAAACAGTGCCATAGCCAGCACTCAGAGCAGTGTGTGTTCTAGTGGAAATGATACATATGCATACATACATAGGCAAGGGAGTTTAACTGGCATCAGAAAACTACAATACTAAAACACAACTTACACAAAAACCAAGTTAGTTAACTATATTGAAAGTTTATATTGTAGGTGTGATGCTCTCTGAAGATGACGAAGTGAGGCTATGCACAACAAGGAATATGGTGAAGGCACAATTGGCAAATGATCCCAATCAAGCCAATATGGCACAATAGACTCTGTTGTAACTAGAGATGTGCCAGTATATCAGCGGTGTGGCATTGGCACTAGTTGGAACGGTGATCACAGTCTATGATATTATGCATACAGCCATGCACAACATACAGGAGATAGTTACACATTGCTGTATATGCAGCAATTCATCTCTTGTTTATTACAGACTCACAGTAGAGTAGTAGTTAAGCCGGGTGGAAAATAATTCCAGCTAGCTAGCAAGCTAGGTGAAGGATGAAGATGTACAATACAAGTATTACATTGAAACATCCTCATTACCTTGTTGTTCATGAGCGCATCAGCTGGTATACCAGCTGGTCCATATCAAAACATATGTATGGGATTTGTCAAATCAAGCATTTTCAGGTGATTAACATTAAAAGTTTTCAAAACACTGGGTTAAACCCTTATTAATGTTTAGTTACGCTACCACTCACCTATTTACGTGCTCTGTTCCTTGGATCTTCATTCTTCACCTCCAGCAATCCATTGATTGAGGAGGGGGTTTGGTAAGTGCCAGGGGGCCTCATCTGCCATGGTATATGGCCTAGGCAAGGTTATGTAATTCCAGCGGGGCCAAAGTAGGAAGTACTTTTGGTTTATTGATGCTTGGGTAATGAAAGAGTTTAGAGCAGAGAAGCGTCTCTGTCCTAAACTCTTTACAATAGAGGCCATAGGTAGGTCATGATATGTATTATGTATATCGTGATCTACCCCCCCAAGCATCAAGGTTATTTATTTAGACCATGCAGTGTGCAGAAATGATGATGGTGGCAACATCTAGTAATATGCAAGATAAGCTATGCTTGCAGCATACAGAAGATGATGATGATGTGCAAGCTGAGCAACGGTGACATACAAAACAAGCAGTGGCAGTGACATACGTTGGTATACGGACAAGCAATGGTGACGTCATACATATCAAGTGTGACAACGTAAACATTAGGAAGACATAACGTACACGCAAACTAACATGCAACTAACAACCCAATGGTGTGCCCCGTACCAATTGCCTGGCAAAGTTGTGGAACACATCCTAACCATAGAACTACAGATATATGACGAAGACACTGTATCGTGTACACATTAGAGCAAGCACTGTGTTTTGAAACTATTCCTATTGAAGATGTATAGGTTGAAGTTTCCTTTAATGACAATAAAATGGACTTTTCTTTGGGACTATTATAAGACTCAAGGGGTATGGTGTGCAAGAAGCTGGCACAACTCTATGAAACTACTATGCAAAGTTCTAATATGTACTTGGCTGCTTTTCAACATACAATTTATGATAACCATGTGTTTGTGTTGTTGTTTTTACAAAGCAACTCTTATTATTTCACATTTTACTGGGGGTGTACCAATAGAGAAATTTCTGAACCGATCCAATATAAAGTGATATATTGAGTCAGAATACCGATACCGACCCAATATAATAAAGTGCAGCTATACATTTAGATTAGAGGAAACTGAGAAACTTTAACTTGCCATAAGATACACTTAGTAAGTAGTTCCAAGTCCTAACAATCACTGCCAATGGTTGATTGCCTGTGGTGGTGTGGCCTCAATTGACAGCCCCAATTAACAGCCAAGGCCGTGAGGCACCCACAAGTTTATTTATTTATTTTTTTATTATTATTATTTAGTGCGTGCTCCCACCAAGATAAGTCCAAATCACTCCGTATTTTTAATGGCTTGTAGCAGGAGCTCACAAGCGCCGAAGGCGCGAAGGAGCGCGACACTAGTGGTTCCAACATTTGACTAATTACTTAAACCTCAGTCCACGTAGGGCATTCATCCTATATTCACTGCTACTCAGTGGTTTATTGCATCATCACTTTTAAGCTGTTAATTTTCAAAGGGAGCCATGATGAGTCTAAGTACTTGTGTGCTATTTGTAAACTAAAAGGGGACTGAACAACTCTTAACAATGAACTAAGTAGCCATATGTTTTGTAAGCTCTCTGTGCTGTACTGAGGACCAGAAACGGAGTTGTGTTGAAATAATTCTTTTAATTACCCTACCAGTATTACTGACACTCTATGGCTGCATATTAACTGCTAGCACCTGTTAACATAACCAAGCACAGCCCAGGAAACTACTGCTCTCTTTATAAGGACATGTTTCATTAACAAAAGATAGAACACAGCTATACCCTGAGTGTCACGCTCCCCCGCGCCCTCAAGCTTCTGCTTGTAGAGATGGCTGGTTGTTTCAAGCTGTGTTTCTAGTTTATTCATCCCATAGTTACTTTTTTTAATTTATTTATTTATTTTATAGCTCTCCACCATGATCATTTTTGTATGGTTATAACAAAGAATTGTTTGCTATGCGCGTATTTCTATGGCTTCTCGTAGCGTAGCACTTCTTTTCAAGGATAAAACTACTGTTTCCCCAGCTTTGTTTGCTATATAACAGAGGGTATAATGCGGCTTTACCATGGCAAAGACTATTTCGGTATATTATATTGATTTTGGCAGCTATATTGAGACCAACCGGTATGAATTACTGCCAACGTGTTCTGCTCACTTTGTTGCGCATGCGTTGTTCTTATTAGAGCCCACTGTTGCATGCTAATATTTTGGGTACTTGCGCAGCCTGCGCTTCACAACATTAACTGTGTTTAATAACTTAAACTTTATAAATTGAAGAATTTTGCATCAAATAAATCTAATATCTGTTTAATATCTTGTTTGAAACCTCAGCTTGGTAAAACAGGCTGATCATAAAATCTCATCATTCCTTGTCATTCGTTCTATTTTACCCTACATACAAAAACACTAATTTAAAACCTTTAACTCACAAAATCTCTGCAGCACACCATACAACAAAGGAAGCCCTTGAATTCCTCTATCCAATTTTGACTGTACAAATGGGAAAATGTTGCCATAGTGACAGTTATTTACTACTGATGGTAACATAATATGCCCTCCATACATTAAACTATTGGAAAATTTAATTATCTCAGTAGGAAAATCCCAATTTACAAGTTGCTATCCTCAACCAAATTTGCTAAATTTGGTATTCTATGCAGTGAAGGATGCTTAATAATACTCTGACCGTACAAATTGTTAAACAGGTTAGTTTACAGAGATATGTTGAAAAACATGTGTTTTTACGGACATTCTGAACACATAAATTTCACTGTACAAGGCTCCTTTTTAGCTTCCCCTTTGTTACTACACAAAGAACCTACACATGAATCAAATTGCCTTTCATCGAGGAATCTGATAAACCAAACCTTGTGTCTGTCTACCACAGTACACGGAAGTTATGGCACCTTGTTTAGAAGATGGTGTTATTGTTATTTTATATGAAACGGGTGTAACCAATTCAGAAATTTGGAATATCTTGCATAAGTTTTGATATGCATCAGCTGGTTGTTCACTGACCTGGAGCACATATCTTGCTACAAAATACACAGTTACAAACATTTAAACATACTTGTAATCTTGTTGTTTATGTGTAAAGTGGCCTCTGGCTCTCCTGCAATCACTCCACCATGGACATTTACTAATCTTCTCCATTGCACAATCTGTAACTAAGCAAGGGTGTGGTACTGGGTAGAATTAAATGTATGGTCAAGTCATCAGCACGAGGAGTACTTATTTTACGGTTGTGCCATCATTCACAGGTGAATCTATCCCCACTTTGTTCATGTCTCTAGGCCTTGTAGTTTTCTCAAACATTATTTATTATTTATTTATTCATTATTAGTATTTATTTATTTATTTAGGCTTTATGGTGTGAAAACACCAAAGGTCTGTTGGTAGCAACCAACAGCCATAACAACGTGCAATTATTATTAACTACTCAAATTACATAGTTAATAATAAATTACAAAGTTAATTACAAGTGTTTGAAGTTGGTAATTCGAAGTTTTGTTTGATGACATCTGGAATATGGACATAAGTAGTGTAGAGTGCAGTTATTATTCTCATCAAAGTTTCTCAGAAAATGATTACACAGATATGATTTCAGTTTGGATTTCAACAAACAAACTGACATGTTTCACAGGAAAAGTGCATTGAAAGAACGGGGCAACATTTGTGACAGTAACAGTCCGCTTACTTGGATAACATCTAGACCAGATCTTCAGTAGTGGTACAAAAATCACACAGAGTGGCAGTATAGCTGGAAGTAACACTTGGCTTCACTGGCCATTGGTTCTCCATGACTAGCAACATTCTCAAAAGAATCTGGGGTATTTCAGTCTCCACTTTGTTTACCAGTTTTACGCTTCTAATGCTTTTTAAGCGGCAATTCAATTTAATGTGTACACCTATATACATGAAATATGCATAGATTATATTGCAGTGTTTAACACTTGTAAATTCTCTGTGAAAGTTAAGCTTTGTCCTTCAATTGAACTGAAGAAGCACCATGCCATTCCATAACCTAAAAATAAATACCATAAATAACACCACAAAGTGTAATTTTTAACCTTACATTGTCCATCGGCTATTTTAACATTCCACTTAGAAAGTTATAATGTTGAACTTGAAATCTGTTGCCTTACATGTACCATCAACTGCTGTCACTCTGGAGAACTGACTTGAGGTTGCCATGATGAGCTTCAAACAGTCGCCTAATCTTAAATCACATTAACAAACCATGAAATAATCACTGCATTACCTGCCATTGTTCATCAACTGTTGTCATTCAACTCTGGGTGTCCACGATGAACCTCAGTCAGCTAATTTTAAACTACACTAATAAAATAGCAACATGAAACAATCACTCTGTTACCTTCCATATTTTGACTGTCATCAGGAACTAGCTCGGGGTTGCCACAACCAACCTCAAACAGTTGGCTAATATTACATAATAAAAATAAAATAACATTAATAATTACTCGTCACCTCCAATTGTTCAACAACTGCTGTCATTCAACCTGGAGAACTAACTCAGTGTTGCTGTGATGAACTTCAAACAGTCAGAAAATCACCCTGTCACCATCAACTGTTGTCATTCAATTTGGTGAACTAACTCAGGGTTGCCATGATCAACTTCAAACAGTTGGCTGATATTACATAACACAAATAAAACAAGAACATTAAATAATCACTCCTGTTACCTTCCACTGTTAAACAACTGCTGTCATTCAACCTGGAGAACTAACTCAGGGTTGCCACGATGAACTTTAAACAGTCAGAAAATCACCCTGTCACCTTCTATTGTTCATCAACTGCTGTCATTCAAACTGGAGAACTAACTCAGGGTTGCTACGATCAACTTCAAACAGTTGGCTAAAATTGCACAATAAAAATTAAATAACAACATTAAATAATCACTCGTCACCTTCAATTGAATTATAGATTTAAATACTTAATATGAATTAGAGCCTTTAGATAATTATTGTTCCAAAGCAAAATTGTAAATGGAATAAAACAAAGACTGGTGAGATCTTGATTAATTAACAACAGTGGTTAGAGATTAAAAGGGTGGTAATTTCTTGTTCTTGAATATGCTACAAAGTGGATGTACAAATCAAAATGGGATATCAATTTCATTATGAAAAATTTGTATTAATCTAGCATTACTGTATTCATTTGTCCTCCACTTAAATATGCTACAACAGTGTTGGTACATTGGCAGTCTACCTTGAAATCTCAACTCTAGAATCAAGATACACGATAGTGTGTCGTGCGGCCCAAGAAGCCGGCGCGCCACACCGTGAGTATATTAACAGGAAGAAAGAAAACGCAATTTTCACACCTATGTAGCTCTGTGATCCCTTATCCGATTGGAACCAAATTTGCTACAGACGTGCCGGCCAGTTATGGGAGATTACATACCAAATTTGAAGAAAATTGGTCAAGTCATTTCCGAGATACGAGCGAACAAAATTTCGTTTTAATTTCTTCGTTTTTTTCTTCATCTTCATTTCGCACACTTCGTAAAATCTGCCATAAAACACGAATGCGTACTAGGATAGGGCTGACATTTGGCACACTTGAAAGGCTCATTAAGGCGGATCTCAGTACCAACTTTGGTAGGACTCCGATGAACATTCACGGAGTTATGACCGATTATGTGCGTAAAATAAGGTCGAAGGTCTGTCACGCCTACAGGGTAAACCCCTTGGAGGAATGAGTTGAAATTTGATATGTAAATGGAGTAACCATCGTAGGAGTGCCTTTTTGTGGTTTGAAAGGAATTGAGATAAAGACCATGGAGATATGACACAAAACCCAACCTGTGTCAAAATTACGCGATCGATTTTTATGAATAAAAAACTATTAGTTTTCACATCTACCAGGCAAACCGCTTAGAGTAATGAGCTGAAAATCAGTATGTAGCTGGAATAATCATCATAGAAAGTCCTTGCAGTAGTACAGAAGAATCGGATTACAAACCACTAAGTTATGATTCGAAAGGAAACTACGTGTAGCAAATGCGAGATCGAGATACTCTAATAGAACAGTCACCCTAATAGAGCATTCAGCTACGTCTATAACTTACTCCATTATAGAATTATATTACATTGCAAGATATTCTGTATGGAATTCAGCTACAAACAGTTAAATTGATAGACAATTCAGCTACATGTAAGTCACCCTGTAGAGAGTTCATCTAGAAATAGGGACCCGTCGATTTTGCCAGCAAAATTTTTGTCATAATGGTTGGGTAAAAGCAAAGAGCAAAATGCTGGCATAATACGTGCAATTTTTGTGAAGTTGACATAAAAATTGCACAAAAGATCGAGATACTCTAATAGAACAGTCAGACACGCTAAAATATCAACAATGCATAGCTAATTGTTACAAGAACAACAAGTGACAATCGAGATACCCTAATAAAACAGTCGCACATGTTAAACAATATTAGCTGGCTTCTTGCTTTACATGTTAGAAGTAATTTCTGATCGAGATACTCTAATAGAACAGTCACTTTAAGGCGAAACTGTAGCTTTGCACTAGGAAATATTCAATTAACAAAGATCAGTGCTGAGCAAAATTATAATTCTTGAGCAAAATTATAATTCTTGAGCAAAATATGGAGCATAATAGGTGAAAAATAAAAGAATTGCTGGAAAGAAAAAAAGGTAGAAAAAAAGCAAAATAGACTGGTCCCTATCTAGAAACAAGTCACCCTGTATCAGCTAGAAGAAGTCACCCTGTAGAGAGTTCAGCTACAAAGAAACCATCATGTAGAGAGTTCAGCTGCAAACAAATCACCCTGTAGAGAGTTCAGCTACGAACAGATTACCCTGTAGAGAGTTCAGCTACAAACAAATTACCCTGTAGAGAGTTCAGTTACAAAGAAACCACCATGTAGAGAGTTCAACTGCAAACAAATCACCCTGTAGAGAAGATCAGCTAGGAGAAATCACCTTATAGAGAGTTCAGCTGCAAATAAATCACCCTGTAGAGAATTCAACTACAAACAAATCACCCTGTAGAAAGATCAGCTAGAAGAAGTTACCTTGTAGAGAGTTCAGCTACAAAGAAACCACCATGTAGAGAGTTCAGCTGCAAACAAATCACCTGTAGAGAGTTCAGCTAGAAACAAGTCACCCTGTAAAGAGATCAGCTAGAAACAAGTCACCCTGTAGAGAGTTCAGCTAGAAGTAGTCACATTGTAGAGAGTTCAGCTACAAAGAAACTACCATGTAGAGAGTTCAGCTGCAAACAAATCACCCTGTAGAGAACTCAGCTACAAACAAACATGCCCTGTAAAAAGATCAGCTAGAAGAAGTTACCTTGTAGGGACTTCAGCTACAAAGAAACCACCATGTAGAGAGTTCAGCTGCAAACAAATCACCCAGTAGAAAGTTCAGCTATGAACAGATCACCCTGTTGAGAGTTCAGTTAGAAACAAGTCATCCTGTAGAGAGATCAGCTAGAAGTATAACCTTGTAGAGAGTTCAGCTAGAAACAAATCACCCGTAGAGAGTTCAGCTAGAAACTAATCACCCTGTAGAGAGATCAGCTAGAAACAAGTCACCCTGTAGAGAGTTCAGCTAGAAGAAGTCACATTGTAGAGAGTTCAGCTACAAAGAAACTACCATGTAGAGAGTTCAGCTGCAAACAAATCACCCTGTAGAGAACTCAGCTACAAACAAATCACCCTGTAGAAAGATCAGCTAGAAGAAGTTACCTTGTAGAGAGTTCAGCTACAAAGAAACCACCATGTAGAGAGTTCAGCTGCAAACAAATCACCTGTAGAGAGTTCAGCTAGAAACAAGTCACCCTGTAAAGAGATCAGCTAGAAACAAGTCACCCTGTAGAGAGTTCAGCTAGAAGTAGTCACATTGTAGAGAGTTCAGCTACAAAGAAACTACCATGTAGAGAGTTCAGCTGCAAACAAATCACCCTGTAGAGAACTCAGCTACAAACAAACATGCCCTGTAAAAAGATCAGCTAGAAGAAGTTACCTTGTAGAGACTTCAGCTACAAAGAAACCACCATGTAGAGAGTTCAGCTGCAAACAAATCACCCAGTAGAAAGTTCAGCTATGAACAGATCACCCTGTTGAGAGTTCAGTTAGAAACAAGTCATCCTGTAGAGAGATCAGCTAGAAGTATCACCTTGTAGAGAGTTCAGCTAGAAACAAATCACCCGTAGAGAGTTCAGCTAGAAACTAATCACCCTGTAGAGAGATCAGCTAGAAACAAGTCACCCTGTAGAGAGTTCAGCTAGAAGAAGTCACATTGTAGAGAGTTCAGCTACAAAGAAACTACCATGTAGAGAGTTCAGCTGCAAACAAATCACCCTGTAGAGAACTCAGCTACAAACAAATCGCCCTGTAGAAAGATCAGCTAGAAGAAGTTACCTTGTAGGGAGTTCAGCTACAAACAAATCACCCTGTAGAGAGTTCAGCTACAAAGAAATCATCATGTAGAGAGTTCAGCTGCAAACAAATCATCATGTAGAGAGTTCAGCTATGACACAGGAAAAAATGTGGCATTTCCTGTAGCAGGATATGTACAGGAAATTTACAGGACAGGTGACATTTCCAGCACATATCCGGGAGATGGAAATGTACAGGAAATTTGCAAATTTCCTGTACATTTCCTACTACATGATAGGGCACAATTTCCTGCAGATTTCCTGCACTGGCCATATGAAATTTCCTACGGATTTCTTCTATAAGGTATTTATGAAATTTCCAATACATTTCCTCTATACAATATCTATGGAATTTCCTATAGATTTCCCCTATACAATATCTATGAAATTTCCTGTAGATTTCCTCTATACAATATCTATGAAATTTCCTATAGATTTCCCCTATACAATATCTATGAAATTTCCTACAGATTTCCCTTATACAATATCTATGACATTTCCAACAGATTTCTTCTATACAGTATTAATGAAATTTCAAATACATTTCTTGTACAGTATCAATGAAACTTATACAAACGATGCAAGATTACATGGTATTACATTATATACATGTACACAGTTACAAGGGTATAGTATAGCTACAAGTTAGTCACATAGTACAGTACCATATATCAGATTTTGTGACCCATCACGAAATTTCTTTTGCTTGGGACAAAGTGTGATCACCTGGGCTGAACCTGTTTAATTGACTACCATCTTTATCATCATATCAGCATGTTTACTCCTTAAGCTTGAGTTTTAACTTTCATTAGCTCATCGTGTCACTCCTTGCTAGATGTCTCTCTGCTCTCTTGGTGTATCGATGTCACTTAATATCTTCTTGATGGATAGCTATTTCCACCTTGCCCTTAAGTTCGGCATATTACAGCTGCTCCACTTTATTGAAGTTTCTGCAAATTGTATAATGTAAATGAATGCACGGTATAATACACATTAACAAAAAAATGCAACCTACACTACAATATAACTATTTTTCTTGGACATTTAAGAAAGTTGAACGATGCAAGATTACTGAAAACAGATACAGTGTAACCATACGAAAAATGTTTGTGGTCAGGGCCAACAAATATGAAAACTTGAATACATTAATACTATGCATAGAAAACACATTAATAGTAGGACCTAATGTATTTCGCAGACTGGACTCGCAGACTGGACTCATGCACTGAACTAAACAGCTTCTTAACAGTTATCCAGGCATTATCTAGCTCCTGTACCACTGGAAACACCATTATCAAGCTAAAACTGTTGAAGCTGCTCTTCCTACAAAGTTACAGAGTTCGCGAATGCACTAATTTAATAGAATGTTTACAAAACATGTGTACTTGTGCATACTAGCAGTAGTGGAGGCTATTGTAGTTGCGTAGGATTAATTCCTTTGCTGCTTTACTGCTTAGTACTAGTGGATAGGCTACTGTGAATGACCAGAAGTAAATACTTAGCGATGTTGTTAGTATTGCACTATCCGCTTAATGCTGCCCGCTAAGCTAGTTTACATCTAAAAATATGTTGTCACTATATAGACTGTGTAGAAAAGGCTATGTGTAGCCTATATCTAACTATTTATGCACTATTATAACGTCTTGTAAATATTCTAATAAATTAGTGCACGTGCAATATTTGTGACTTTGTAGGAAGAGCAGCTTCAGTAGTTTTAGCTTGACATTAGTGTCTACAGTGGTACAAGAACTAGGAAATTCCTGGATAATTGTTAAGAAGCTGTTTCTAACTTAGTGTGAGTCCACTCCACAAAATACATTAGGCCTATTAGTAGCAGGTTGGCAGCTATTCTTGAAAACTAGCTCCTTAAGTGGCTGAAATACAGCAGAATCAATACCAAAATCTTTGGCTGGCTGTTGAAGGCCATCCACCACTGATTCTCATGAAGCGAGGTCCTCGTGTCAAAGCCAGAAAATGTGACTAGAGCCTGACAGGGCACCCAGAAAACATAACCTCAAGAAACCAGTTTTGAGCATCAAAATCGCCGGATAGTTTGATAGTGTAGCTACCCACTAGAGGTGGTCGTTCAATTTCCCCTGGTGTATAATTTGGATCCGCTTTCTAAAATCAAGTTACAAATAATGGTAAAGTACTGTGTGGTATTATGTTCAATCCAAATGCACCAGGGAATGCATACATGCTACTCAAGGTACTACTTAGCACAATTACTGTAGGCAAGATATGAGCAATGTAGGATATAAGGTTACACATATTTTGAACAGGATGTCTGTTTGTGGCCTTGTTTAATGATACACCACAGAATAAACACATTCTACAAACAAATACATAATTACAAACAAGACTTGTAATCACAAAAGAGAACCTCACCTACAGACCAGGTGACACATCATCGACATTCAGTAACAGCTCAAACTCAATTGTAGGTTGGCATCCTGAGGTCCGATGGACTTTTTCAACAGGTGCTATAATCTTAATGATGTTCACCATCTTGGCAAAGATACCATTCTCTTAATATATCTGGTGATACATTCTGCTGACGAGTAACACTATATTTATCTCCAGACATACTACCCTATTGATGAGTGCGATGTTGATAACCTGGATATAATAAATATTTGTGTACTGGGCTAGGCGACTCTAAATGATGCCTACCTTGTTTTCCTGCACCGAGTTGTAGTAAGAAGAGCTTGTTTGTTTCCTCACATTAAGAAGCAGTGGCAATAATACCATTCCTTTTCACATACCCATATGGAATTATAGCTGTTAAGGTAGGCGGGTGATGTGAGAGTAGTGACTTGGGTCCAGAACCCCTCGAGTCGAGACGGCCGCTTCACTGGCATTCTTTTATTTCACTACTTGCTTGCGGAGTCTTCTCTTTCTCTATGTCACAGAAGAACGCTTCGATTCTCTCCAACTTTCTGCCAGCACCTGCCAACGTCGCCATTTTTAATGTTCCCGTGCAGCATAACAAACGCCTCAACTTTTGTCAGAAAAAACTATTAAGTTGCGCGCTTAGGTTAAAATCGATCAGTTAAAATTCTTGCTCTTTGCGACCCACCCAACCTTTACTCTAGAAGAGAGAGAGAGTATCTTCCCTCATATTATGTACAGCTAGCTAAATATTATACGTAGCTATACCATAGATTATATAGAGGGCTATAATCTATGGTTTTAAACTCTAGTGCACAGACTAACGTACGAGAAGCCATACAATTGCACGTAAGAGTTTGCTACTTGATATTATTTCAGCCCTTCAGTACTCTCAGACTTACTTCAAAGATTCTGTTGAGCAGCATGCAACTGTCAGCACCCAACTAAATTACGTTAAAAATGCTTTCAGATTGCTGCATCTCAGGCTTGAGTGATGATTTTAAAAATTTTCCTGGTGGAGGGGGGGCCTGCCCCCAGACTCCCTTGAAAATATGCTACAATTGCTATGCCCTCAACTGTGGTGGCCCACCCACCCCTATTTTGCCAGAGCCAGCCCTGCTTGGTAGTTAGTCTTGTTTGGTTACACTTTGGTTCACACTTATCAGATTTGATCAATTTAATTGTTCAGGACAAGTAGTGCAATCTGGATCCAGAGGCAGAGATGGTTTCAGTGCCCACAGGTGATTAGTGCTGTGAGCAACTGGCAATCTGGCTCAGTGCCCGAGACATGCTGAAACACCTAGTAGCTACTGTAATACATGAAGGAGTTGATTATATAATTACAGGGGAGGATCCAGACTTTTAAAAGGGGGGGTTCCACTTTAAATTGCAACTTAAGTCTAGCTGTAAGTTGAAGATCAAAAAAAAAAGGTCATTACCTGCTGACAATAGCTGCCCCTCACCAACTACATTTCCTTATTTATAACTGTATACATATAGCTTGCTACACTGCTCCTCAAAAGACTACTGTGACTTCTCTATTAGAGTATCTCGAGTAAGAGAGGCTCTTCTTTCAAAAGGGGGGTTACATGGAACCCTTTGAACCCCCCCCTGGATCTGCCCCTGAATTCGATACAGAATTTTGCATGTATGATCAGCTTTGGCTACACAGCATGTGCAATTCCCACTGAGCCAAACTGGAAATTGACAAATAGCTACACCAAAATCTTTTAAGTGCATTCTATGTAAGTAATTATGCATCAGATGTAAAGCAAAAGCACACATCACAATGTCGACCCCATTTGATGTGGTGTCAAACTCATACATTATGTAGAGTCGTTTTTCTACGATAAAGTGTGTGGGAATACTACCTTAAAGAGACATATACTTCTTGTAGTCAATATAGCTCCTAATGGTGTTCAGTCCCCTTCATTGACTCATTGTTAATAGTCTCTCAACGGACCACCCTATAGTTTGTGGCTGCTGATAGTAAAATATCTGAGTTGAGTTAGCTACATAATACGTATGCTGGTGAGAATTTTATAAATTTATCCCAGAAATTTTATTGTAGTTGTAGTGGCACAATGGATCCTAGCCACTACTGCTATGATCCAGTAGCAGTAGTGGCTACTGGATGGTAGCTTCATTGGTTTCGTATACATAATTATGTGTTGACCTGGATATAGTGGTACTCCTCTGGTAAGAGTAGAAAGGTGTGTGCTGAAGTTCCAACAGGTACTGTAGAAAATGTATGGGAGATGAGTTTCCCAGTTCGCTGTGTATAGAAAATTGTTCCAGCTCATCGATAAAATGATTTTTTGCTTATTGTGAGATGACACATAACAACCTATAATATTATTTAATTTTATGGTGATCCTGTGTAATTCATAATACAAAGTGACGTAATTATGCAAAGTTAAGGTTGCTTGTTTTCTGTTTTGTGCCATGGTTACCAATGGGGCTCAATATAGAGTGTCTGGAAAGCCACCCATTTGTCTGTTTAACCATTACTAGCACTTACAAATTGTGGCAAACCTATTATATCAAACAGCATGTAGCATTTTTTGAGCTGTAACAATTTGTTATTACATATATAGGTATATTGATCACGAGATTAAAGTTTCGTGCATGGGTTAAATTCTATATTCTGCAAGACAACAAAAACTGTGAAGTGTGTGATAGAATTTTCAGTGGATGCAGATATATTCATGTAATAATTCTATCTTTAGCTACCAGTTAAACTAACTGAAAATAAAATAATTGCAAAATTCTACAGTAATTTGAGCTGAAGTGTAACCATATCAATTTAAAATTCCATAGTAACTTCAAATCAATGACAGTAAAAGTGGCACGTGTCAAACTTATATTACATGCCTAACTGCAAACTACCGTAACAGGTGATATGTACTAATACAGAAAATGCACCAGAAATGTAAACAAATTACCTTGAAATTTCCGCATAACTGGAAATCACCTGGACAGGTGGTATGTACTAGTACAGGAAATGTTCCAGAAATGTGAACAAAGAACTCATTGACAAAATATGGTTGTGGAATTTCCTGCACAACTGGAAATTAGATGGAAGAGTGATATGTAGAAGTACAGGAAATGTGTCAGAAATGTAAACCAAAAAATTTCCTTGACATTTCCAGTTCCAGGAAATGTGACATTTCCTGCATGAGTGGAAATTGCCTGGAAAGGTGGCATGTATTAGAGCAGGAAATGTGCCAGAAATATGAACAAAATATTCCTTGACATTTTTGAAAGTGGCATTTCCTGCAAAACTGGAAATCACTTGGAAAGGTGATATGTACAAGTACAGGAAATGTGTCAGAAATTCAAACAGAAAATTTCCTTGACATTTCCTGTACCGATATAACCGCCGGAAATGTGGTATTTTTTGCTGTGTGAAAAGATCACCCTGTAGAGAGTTCAGCTAGAAGAAGTCACCTTTTAGAGAGTTCAGCTACAAAGCAACCACCATGTAGAGAGTTCAATTGCAAACAAATCACCCTGTAGAGAATTCAACTACAAACAGATAACCCTGCAGAGAATTCAGCTAGAGTCAAGTCACCCTGTAGAGAGAGTCCTGTAAAGAGTTCATCTACGTACAAGCAAATCGCCCTGTAGAGAGTTCAGCTATATTTCAAGTCACCCAGTAGAGAGATCAGCTGCAAATTATCCTGAGGGGATTAATTGACATGTAATAAATATATGCATTATATATATAATTTGTACATTTACTGATAAAATCAGAATGAGTTAAAGTATTTATAAAATCTGCTTCATCTTTTCTTTTTCCTGTGGTAAAGAAAAAAAATTGGTTAAAAAGCCCCCAAAGCTGGCCATAGGCTGGCTTTGGGGTATACAAATACAAAAAGAAGTGAAATCTAATCAAAAACAGCCAAGCTGTAAAAAAAGGAGTGCGGCCCTTGAAAAGGCTATGGTGAAAAAAGATGTGAAATCCAAGGTGGCGGCCAAGAAATGGCTGTGATGGTAGGTTAATGGTAAAAATTTTAATAACGACAATTCAGGTGAATTTGGTGCCGCTTGGTCTTGGCACAAAATTTACCTGAATTGTCGCTATTAAAATTTTTACCATTGACCTACCATCACAGCCATTTCTTGGCCGCCACCTTGGATTTCACATCTTTTTTCACCATAGCCGTTTCAAGGGCCGCACTCCTTTTTTTTACAGCTTGGCTGTTATTGATTAGATAGATCTAACACAGAGCAGCCCGCACTGTAACAAATACATGTGACCCACTGTAATTTCATGGACCAGCTGGACTGGGAATCACTGGAAAATAGACGAACAAATTTAACCTATTTTGTTTGAAGTGAAGCATGTGAAATGCTACACCTAGGATTCTTAGGTGGTATGTAATTAATGTGAGTGTTCCGTTTCAGGTCTGACTAGATACATTGAAATTACACACACATCTTGGTCCAAATCACGTTTGCCTGGTGGCTATGGGCATGGTTTCACATGCATAGAAGGCTTATAATTGAGATTCAGTTGATCTTGGAGTTTTGGCATTTAGCCTGATTCAAGGCTAACAGTCAGACACATCCTTGAATTTGTGCAACAGAAAAAGTCAGCTCACTATTGAACATGGCGTTAGTCCACTGCACCGGCTGTTAATAACTCCATGCCTACACTTCAGTGATGTTTGCAGAATATAGCCTCCTTGTGGTCTGCCAAAATATTTGCTCCTCACACACTGCACAAAATTGTTCAAGTTTTAATTCAGCTGGCTTTTTCCTGTTACCAGTGTCTTCCTGCTTGCTTTATTTGTACACTGACTTATGACTTGAAAAGCTGGCCCAGACTGTTTTCTAAAGCCAAAATAAACAAAACAGCTGCCCTTCTTGATATATCCGTTGGTGAACCATGGATGAACATCACTGATACAGCTCATCCCACAATTAATACTTCGTTACTAATGACAACCAACAAGAACCCACAATCGATCCTTTAATTCTTTTTATCTTATGTTTTATCACCCACTGGAGGTGCCACTGATAACTTGTAAGGGCAGTTTCAGCAATGGTAAGTTGCAAGTTTCAATTTGAGAAAGCGTTCCGTTCCGTGGTTTAGTCCATCATTCCGTTCCGTTCCGTAGAATAGACCCCACCTACACATACTCGTCAGAACCCCAAAGGGCACATCCCACCGGTGAGTTTGTTGTTGTGGCGTAAATTGGTGACCGTGCGCTGCTTCGTTTGGGATCTAGGCTTGCGACTGTGTGGTCAATGAGTGAGTGAGTGAGTGAGTGAGGTAGTGAGACGAAATTTCAAGTTTTGGAGACTTAAAAAAAATTGGCAGGTTATATAGAGCCGGCACCGGTTACACTGTTTTGCCGACAGTAGAGGGTATAATACTTAGAATGTTACTTGCATTTAAAAAAAAAAACTTGTACAAAAAACCTAAGAAAGCGAAAAAAAAAGTTGTCTAAGTGAGGGCTTAAACCCGGGCATCCGTACTCATAAGCAATGTTTGTAACGATTATACCACCGGTGCTGCAGCTACTCATCTCCTTTAGTTTCTACCTTATAAACATCCGACTGAAGTGACTTCTATATATAACAAGAGTGAAGAAGAAAACAAAGCTGAACCCTAGCCTACCCCTAACGCTAAGGAACTACTTTTCGTGTCCCCTAAAGTTGAATGCTCGGGTCAACCTACTAGACGCGTGCCCTAAAGTTGAATGCTCGGGGAAACCCGACTAGACGCGTGCCCTAAAGTCAAATGCTCGGGGCATATTGGACGCGTACCAACTCTAGCTAGCCTAGACACAACTGGTTTGTTTGATAGTCCAGCAAATGATGGACTTGTGCCGGTAAAATAGCCGTTCACATTCGTAACCGGTGCCGGTACTATATCCACTTTGTAAAAAAATTCTATATCCGGTCACTGGTAAGTATTTTCTTGTAATGCTTTAATTAAAATTTCTGTAATTAAGGCACACAGTAGTGTGTCGTGCGACCCAAGAAGCCGGCGCACCACACCGTGAGTATATTAACAGGAAGAAAACACAGTTTTCACACCTATGTAGCTCTGTGATCCCTAATCTGATTGGAACCAAATTTGCTAAAAACGTGCCGGCCAGTTAGGGGAGTCTACATACCAAATTTGAAAAAAATCGCTCAAGCCATTTACGAGATACGAGCAAACAAAATTTCATTTTAATTTCTTCATTTTTTTCTTCATCTTCATTTCGCACACTTCGCAAAATCCGCCATAAAGCACAAATGCGTGTTCGGATCAGGCTGAAATATGGCACACGTAAAGGGCTCATTAAGGCGGATCTCATTACCAACTTTGTTTTTTTTTGTTTTTTTGAAGATATAAAGAAAATAAGATCAGAACATACAAATAAACAGTTAAACAATTAAATTACCAACTTTGGTAGGAATCCGATGAACATTCACGGAGTTATGACCAATTATTTGCGTAAAATAAGGTCGAAGGTCTGTCACGCCTACAGGGTAAACCCCTTGGAGGAATCAGTTGAAAATTGATATGTAGATGGAGCCACCATCGTAGGAGTGTCTTTTTGTGGTTTGAAAGGAATCGGGATAAAGACCATGGAGATATACCAAAAAACCCAATCTGTGTCAAAATTATGCAATCGATTTTTATGAATAAAAAAATAAAAAACTATTAGTTTTCGTGTCTACCAGGCAAACCACTTAGAGGAACAAGCTGAAAATCAGTATGTAGCTGGAATAATCATCATAGAAAGTACTTGCAGTAGTTCAGAAGAATCGGATTACAAACCACTGAGTTATGATCCAAAAGGCAACTACGTGTAGCAAATGCGAGATCAAGATACTCTAATAGAACAGTCACCCTAATAGAGCATTCATCTGCATTTATAATTTACTCAATTATATTACATTGCAAGTTATTATGTAGGGAATTCAGCTACAAACAAGTCACCCTGTAGTCAGATCAGCTAGAAGAAGGTACCTAATAGAGAGTTCAGCTACAAAGAAACCATCATGTAGAGAGTTCAGCTGCAAACAAATCAACCAGTAGAAAGTTCCGCTATGAACAGATCACCCTGTAGAGAGTTCAGTTAGAAACAAGTCATCCTGTAGAGAGATCAGCTAGAAGAAGTTACCTTGTAGAGAGTTCAGCTACAAAGAAACCACCATGTAAGAGAGTTCAGCTGCAAACAAATCACCTGTAGAGAGTTCAGCTAGAAACAAGTCACCCTGTAGAGAGTTCAGCTAGAAGAAGTTACATTGTAGAGAGTTCAGCTGCAAACAAATTGCCATGTAGAGAATTCAGCTACAAACAAATTGCCCTGTAGAAAGATCAGCTAGAAGAAGTTACCTTGTAGAG
The DNA here is from genome assembly GCF_963678975.1 of Dysidea avara. NCBI lineage: Eukaryota > Metazoa > Porifera > Demospongiae > Dictyoceratida > Dysideidae > Dysidea > Dysidea avara. The sequence goes on along the minus strand of NC_089278.1, from coordinate 33,388,857 downwards.
AGTTCAGCTACAAACAAGTCATCCGGTAGAGAGATCAGCTAGAAGGATCACTTTGTAGAGAGTTCAGCTACAAAGAAATCACCCTGCAGATAGTTCAGCTACAAACAAGTCATCCTGTAGACAGATCAGCTAGAAAGATCACCCTGTAGAGAGTTCAGCTACAAAAACAAATCACCCTTTAGAGAGTTATATAAACCAGAAAAAGTAACCCTGCAGAGATACTATATCTGTAAGAAACAAATTACCTTGCAGAGAGTTCAGCTACAAACAAAATTACCCTGTAGAGAGTTCAGCTACATTTCTAGTCACCCAGTAGAGAGATCAGCTGCAAACAAGTTATCTATAGGAATAATTGACATGTAATAAATGTGTGTATTTGTATTATATATATATATATATATATATTATTATATATATATAATCTATATATATATATATATATATAAAGCCGTCTGTCCGTCCACAATTCCGATGGCGTCCAACGATTTTCTTGCCAGCTGATGCACGTATTGAAGCATTTTAAAGCCAAACTAAGCACTCATCATCTAAGAATTACTGCGCTTTTAAATGAAGCTTCTAACTGCCGTCGTTCGTCATTTACAGGGCGATTAGTGTAAGGGTGCAGATAAAAATTTGCTTGGATTCTTTCTGTAAACCGCATGCAAACCGCAAGTAAACACCTATTCTATTCAACTTAAGCATACCTTTATAAACAACTTTTAAGACTTTGTAACCATAAGTGACATTTAGTCCAAGTGGTAGAGCGTTAGGCTGGAAGCTGATATGATGGGAGTTCAAATCCCAGTTTTATCACTTTTTTTTTTCTTTTTCAAACCTTTTGGTTACAACTCTTCTTCAACAACCTTTTTTGCTACACCTTTTTTTTCATTTTGGCAGCCTTTTTGGTAACAGGTTTTTCTCATTCTACAGTAAAGGCTGTGTATTAGGGACTGACCAAAAGTGTCCTGATTATCAAGGTTTCCTGAATTTGCAGTTCAGTTACATGCTAAGGGATACTTTAGGAGCATTACCAAGTGTCCAGATTATGTGGGTGTCATGTGTCCTGATTAACAGGTTCCACTGTATTGGTTGATAATAGTTTGTGGTAGCTAATTTTACTGCACAAAGGTGATGACAATAGGTGATAATAGTCAGTAGTAGCTTACTCATACAGCACTGTAAATGTAGGGATTATGGAGGATAGAGGTGATGACAATAGGTTGTAGTGTAGTAATGGGAACAGGAGGGAATGTTGTAGTATTGTTAACATACAAAGCTCAGCCTGCACCCTACATTATGTAGTTTCTTTTTGTTGTCAGTAAGTTAATTGTCATGTGTATGGCCTACATGACAGGTACTATACTAATATCACATAATATGTAGTTTGCGCCTGTGTGGTAGACATAATATTATAGGTATGGACAGGTAGTACAATGTATTTGCTTATGTAACTACACACAGCTTTCCTGTTTAAAATTATCTGTATGCTCACATCATTCCAGTGTACTTGCAGGATGGCATAATGGTATTTAATGGTCTTTAAAAGTGACATTCATTATACATGCAACATAGTTACATGAATTTTAATGCATGGTTTCCATTACATGATGTGCATTCCCACAATATAATGCGCAATATGGCAACTTCTACATTATAGGGTAGGTACCAATAAATAATGTCTTTTGTGGTCAATCTTTTATCAAATGATGCTACATGTAACTATAGCCTGCATAATAGGACAGGTACTACAAACCGTCCACACCTATGTGTTATAAGCATACACATTACTACAGTAGTTTAGCTACTGCAATTCTGCAGGTTCAGGGGTACCTGCGTGCTTCCCATGCATGATTTTGGCGAGATGTTGGTATTAAAAATGTTACCACCATGCATGCTGCAGGGCATGAATGGCACTGATGTTTAATGCTTGGTTGTTATTATAAAGTGATCCCTGCACGTAGGGCAGGTACCAATGCTAGTATTATATAATTTGTACATTTACTGATAAAATCTGAAATAGTTAACGTATTTAAAATCTGCTTCATCTTGTTCTTCTTCCTGTGGTAAAGAAAAAAATGATAGGTTAAAAAGCCCTAAAGCCAGCCATAGGCCAGCTTTGGGGTATACAAATACAAAAAGAAGTGAAATCTAATCCAAAACAGCCAAGCTGTAAAAATAAGTGTGGTCCTCAGAAAGGCTATGGTGAAAAAAGATGTGAAATCCAAGGTGGCGGCCAAGAAATGGCTGTGATGGTAGGTTAATGGTAAAAATTTTAATAACGACAATTCAGGTGAATTTGGTGCCGCTTAGTCTTGGCACAAAATTCACCTGAATTGTGTTGTTATTAAAATTTTTACCATTAACGTACCATCACAGCCATTTCTTGGCCGCCACCTTGGATTTCACATCTTTTTTCACCATAGCCGTTTCAAGGGCCGCACTCCTTTTTTTTACAGCTTGGCTGTTTTGGAGTAGATTTCCTTGTCACGCCCACCTTTGGTAATTATCAATATGTGGTCGTGTGAATCCAAGGACGCACTAAATTTAATTTATATAATTCATTACTGTTCATACATCATTAAGATGGTTTTCTCTCACTATTCTGAAAAGTGTATAATGACTGGTATTTAAATTTCAAGTTAGGCGTATCAATGTGTTGTTAATTATCATTATAAACGTGCTTACTACAAGTTCAACAGACTATGTATGGCCTTTGTGCTGCTGAATATTCGGCAACATGGAGCGAAACTAGAGCAGATTGCACTGAATCACCGTGCTACTGACCATTAGCTTGAAGATTACCGAGGATTCGTTTGGCTCCATTACACTCCATATCGTCATACTGGTTTTCCTGTGTTTAAGTCTAGAATTGGCATGGCATTCCACAGGGATGGTAAATGATGAAAGTAAGAATGTCATGAGATGTTGAGGTAACAAGAGTTTGTTGCTGGAGCCTGACCTAGTATTGGTAGAGTTGGAAGTGATGTAGCTAGTCATTGATGTTGAGCTGATCAGTTTGTAACTTGATGGATTTATGGCATAATCTTGACCTCATTTCTTATCATTCTTAGTAGTAGTATCAGTGATTTGAGAAAGAGAAATACAGAAAGTATGAGCAAAGGATCAGAGAAGTTGAGATGGGCTCTTTTGTACCATTGGTGTTTTCCACATTTGGTGGAATGAGTGGGTGTACTAATGTTGTTTACAAACGTCTTGTTCCTTGCAGTAGTGTTACGGCCTGGCTATGCTATCACCTTAGTTTTTCGCTGCTGCGTTCAGCGATTGCTTGTCTCAGGGGAGTACGCTCCCATAGTAGCTGCTTGGCTAGCCATAGGGCTCTTGACCTTTCTCTGATAGAAGGTCGGGTACCTTTCTCTTAATTCGAACCTTTCCCAATTAATTTTCAGTGTTTCTTTTGGCTAGCACTTCAACATCTAGTGCTAGGGGTGCTGGATACACCAGGAAAAAAATGATCAATTTCTCTGAAGAAAGGTAATACATTGAGATTAGCTAATAAAAAAGAAAACAATTACTTGCCACACCTACCAGAAAAACAGCTTGGAGTAATGCTTTGAAAATCGCTGTACAGATGGAGTAATCATCTCAAAAGGCTCTTCAATGGTGTAGAAGAATCAGACATAAAGATACAGAGTTATTAACACAAAATCCAACTCGGTGTAACAAATGCGAGATTGAGATACTATAATAGAGCAGTCAACTGTAAGAAGTAAATTACTCTATTAAAGCATTCATCTATGTCTTGTAGAGAATTTAACACTGTTATGCTACTCTGTATGGAGCTTATTAAAAAGGTCACCCTGTAGAAAGATCAGCTAGAAACAAGTCAACAGGTCACCCTGCAAAATGTACAACCACATTTCGAATCACCCTGTAGAGTATTCAGCTAGAAACAAGTCACCCTGTACAGAAATCAAGTAATCCTGTAGAAGGATCAGCTAGAAACCAATCACTATAACTATATTTCAAGTTACCCTGTTGAGAGTTCAGCTGGAAACAAGTTACCTTGTAGAAAGATCAGCTAGAAACGAGTCACCCTGTAGAACGATCATCTACATAATCATCCTGTAGAGAGATCAGCTGAAAACAAATCTCCTTGTAGAGCTAGAAACAAGTCACCTTGTGGAAAGATCAGCTAGAAAAAAATCACCCTTTAGAAAAATAATCCAGAAACAAGTCACCCTGCAGAGAGTTCAGTAGAAACAAATCACACAGACTGTCAGTAGAGAGATCAGCTGGAAATCACCCTGTAGAGAGATTATCTAGAAACAAGTCACCCTGTAGAGAGTTCAGCTGCATTTCAAGTCAGCTTATAGAGAGTTCAGTGGAAACAAGCCGCCCTGTAAAGAGATCAGCTAGAAACAAGTCACTATGTATAGAGAGTTCATGCAGCTATATAAGCAAGTCACCGTAAAGAGAGAGATCAACTAGAAAAATCACCCTGTACAATGTTCAGCTAGAAACAAGTCACCATGTAGAAACAAATCACCCTGTAGAGAGATCAGCTTGAGACAGTTACCTTGTACTAGAAACAAGTCACTGTGTAGAAAAGTCAGATACATTTCAAATCACCCTGTAGAAAGGTCAGCTTGAAACATATCACCGGATCAGTTAGAAACAAATCGCCTTGTAGAGAGGTCAGGTAGAACCAAGTCACCCTGTAGAGAGTTCAAACATGTCACCCTGTAGGGAGATCAGCTAAATTTCAAATCACTCTGTAGAAAGGTCAGCTTGAAACAAATCACCCTGTAGAGAGATCAGCTTGAAACAGTTACTATGTAGTGAGATCAGCTAAAAAACAAGTCACCGTGTAGAAAAATCAGCTACATTTCAAATCACCAGGTCAACTTGAAACATATCACCCTGTAGAAGGATCCGTTAGAAACAAATCACCCTGTAGAGAGATTAGATAGAACCAAGTCACCCTCAGCTAGAAACATGTCACCCTGTAGAAGGTTCAGCTACATACACATTTTCCTGTAGAGTATTCTGCTGTAAGTAATTTATCCTACATTGAGTTAATGATTAATCAACACAATTGTAATACAGATAAAATAATATTATTAAATGTGCATTTATAGCTAAACAATTTAACAATTTAAAGTTTTTTCCTAAATAATCCTCATTGCTATAGAAAAGAAAAAGATAAGTTAAAAGATATACCCAAAACTGGCCATAGGCTGGCTTTAGGTGTGAAATTACAAAAAGAAGTGATATCTAATCAAAAACAGCCAGCTGTAAAAGAAGGGTGCGGCCTCCAAAAAAGCCAGGGTGAACAAAGATGTGAAATCCAAGGTGGCAGCCAAGAAATGGCTGTGATGGTAGGTTAATGGCAAAAATTTTAATAATGAAAATTCAGATGAATTTGGTACTGAATCCTAGTGAAACTTGGAGGAGGCAACACAGATTCGCCTGAATTGTCGTTATTAAAATTTTTGCCATAACCTGCCATCACAGCCATTTCTTGGAGGCAACACAGATGAATTGTCATTATTAAAAATTTTGCCATTAACCTACCATCACAGCCATTTCTTGGAGGCAACACAGATGAATTGTCATTATTAAAATTTTTGCCATTAACCTTCCATCACAGCCATTTCTTGGCCGCCACCTTGGATTTCACATTTTTTCACCCTGGCTTTTTTGGAGGCTGCACCCTTTTTTAAAAGCTTGGCTAGATATAATTTTGTGCTTGCTTGTTCATGGCTATACAAAGTTGTAATATATATGTATACAGTGCCTGTATTTCCCTAAATACTCTAGTAGAGCTAGCAGTCCAGATACAGTGTCCTTAGATCATATGTTGGACACAATGGAGCATGATTGGAGCATAGTAGGGTCAGTTGCGGAGCATTGCTCAAACACATGATCTAGGCAATCCCATAGCATAATAGCATACTAGACCATTTCAACACACCTCATGTGCAGTTCATACGTACTCTCCCCTACCATAAATTCTGCATTGGACGATACCACCGCTGAGGTCAAAAAGAAAGAAACAAAAGAAAAAAAAAAACAATAGGGAGCAATGAACACCTCTAATTTGATGTGTCTATTGGTTATGTGGTAGGTCCATTCTCCCCACAGGCTATCCCTCAGTTGTACATCAGCCTATTAGGCATTTAAATTACATGTCTTCCATTCACAAACCATTTACACTATAACAGAACTCCTTGAAACCACCCGAGGTTCCAGCTTCCCATGGAAAAGTTGAAGGCATATTGCATACCCCTTCCTTCTTTATTTTTGTTAGACACTACCAAGTACAAATCAGAGGAAAGCGTCACAGGTTAACAGTGGGCTGACCACTCAGATACAAGCAAATGACTTTCTCTTGAGAGCTTTTTATTCAGCAAGCTATTTGGCAACTATTAGCAAAAGGTGTAACTTCCTCCAGGCAGGGATGTGGCAAGGGCAGACAATAATATTATAAAAAATTTCCCACAGGTGAATCTAACTCCACTCACCACCTCTGTATACACCTTGATGCTGTTTGGCTGCTCATTTTTTTTCTATCCAGTCTCATGTATACCTCCACAAGTGGAACAAAAAATTAGGAATTTTCAATATGAGTAGGGATCAAAGTAATAAAAAGTACTGAAACAAGAGAGATTATCTACCACCTGAAGTCATGCTAGTACACACGTAATCGCTACTTCAGTTGCCAAGATTTAAGATATAATGGCACTGAAGTAGGGATTACGTGTGTACTAGCATGACTTCAGGTGGTAGATAATCTCTCTTGTTTCAGTACTTTTTATTACTTTGATCCCTACTCATATTGAAAATTCCTAATTTTTTGTTCCACTTGTTTGTGTACTTTTTACAAACATTGCATGAATCTTATCTTTTATGTGCATGCAGTTTCTATTACACAGGACACTAAAGTTACTTTTCCAAGTCTTGATGGTAGTATTCCCTTTGCCTTTCCGCTGACTCAATGCGAGACTTTGCCAAATCTTTGTTAAATTATGTTTTGGTGGCTTCAGCTGATTTCTCACGCGACGCTGTTACATATTTGTAGTACTCATTAGCATGACGCTGTGATCGGCATTCACTGCTGTACTTGTCCTTTCTCTCTGAGAGTATAGACTCTCTATGAGCTTCATAGTACGCCCTGTTATTCTCCTTCTTTCTACTCTTCCGCGCCGCTTCCTTCTAAGGCATTGCCGCACCCAATATTGCCTCAGAGAAAACACACAAAGCAATAATAACCACAATACCCTTAGCCAACGCTATTTTGCTACGAATTATTTCTAAAATCGCTCAAATACTTGAGGTAGATACGTTGTTTACAGCAAAGAAATGCGTTTACAAATGCAAGCAATATTAATTTTGCCGGTTAACTTTGCCAGAAACAAAAGATATAAGTCGCTAAATATATTCACTTACACGTACAAAGCTTCCCGATTGTGAACAGCTCGCTCTTCCTGCTCAAAATCAACTTCGAACTTTCAACCACGTGTATTCGAATATTTTACCACGAAGATTATGATTACTCTATTTAGCGAGCACTCTTATTGAAACGGACGGCGCCGTACATTGAAGCCATTTGTGGAGTTATTAACACTACCTGTAGTGAATCCAGGACGATGGTGACATTAAAGAACGATGAAAGGTAAGACCCTAGCGCAAGGATTGTATTTCTATCGGTGTAGGAAAGGTTTAATCTATAGGCAAAGTGAGCCGTTTTCATGCAAGAAGTAGGACTGTAGCTGTTGCCATCTTCCCGCTAGGCCTGGCTGAAGGCATCAGTTAGGGAGTCAGTCACTAGAAAATTCGATCAGATAGAATTTTTTTTTAAATTCGTGGAAACTCATAGGATGCATTTCGTGTCGTTTTGAAGGCGAAATCGTGCTTCACTTTTGTAATACAATACTGCTGAATCGCCGAGATGGTTTTGCAAGTCTGCTTTTGGTTCGTAATTTTTTGGCGGGAAATCGTGAACCTTGACGATCCCTACCATTAAGTACTACCGTACTTAATGATTAAAGTGTACTTAATAATTGGCATCCATTGTACAATCAACATGAAGTGCAACACAGAGACCCCGCCCCTTACATTCCTGCCATGTACAAGTCCTTCAGGGTACAAAGGCAAAGCGATCAAACTCAACTATCACTATGGAATTATTTATGACAAACTCAATATTATCGAAGTAATTCATCAAAGACCTGACTATCATGTCATGCTGCACCACATTACCTGGAGCTCTCACAGAGCAGGACCATAGCAAGTGACCCAGCTGGTAAAAGTTTTTTGGCTGACCATGTTTCAGTTACAAATTTTAATATTTTAATAAAGCATTCATTACAATACTCTAATAGAGCAGTCACTGCAATATTCAAGGGTTCCAGTAAACTACAGTGGCGTATCTACAGCAGGGCTTTGTAGGGCCTAGACCCTGCTAAACTTGGCTAGTGCTCTATCAAACTAAGGCTACAATCACCAGCTTTTCATGGATCATTGCATTATCTAACAAGTGAAACTTATTCTATACTAAATTGCTCACCAAATTATTAGTCTTGAGCTGTCACGGAGTCAATAATTACTACGATTCTAATTAACGCCCACCAATTGAGCACGTGATTGAATTACCTGTTGTTGGTGATATTGATAAGGATGTGTCTTCCTAGTGTTCTTGTAGTTTGTAATCATCATATCTATAGATTCTTGTAGCATTTCATCATGTATTTAAAGGTGTATAGTGCTGTCTTGTTCTAATATTTTTATTTATGCAGCTAAAATAGCTAGCTAGCTATCTAACTCATCCAAATTGGAAGGGGTGGCACTAAAAGGCTAGGCCTGCATGAGGGTCCTTCCTAATGTTGTTCGTGTTACTGTATAATTTGAACAGGTTAAATACACAAATAAACTACTTCATAAAAATCTAAAATAATGTACTTTTTACAGCTGAAATGGCCTCAGATGTCATTTTGCAGGTGTTGAAATTCAAAATTATTCTGGGTGGGGGATGCCCCTGCCTTCAGCAGCATATACAGTGTCCTAGCTGAGGCCCTAGCTGTGCCCTACCAATAGGGAAAGTCTAGATATGCCACTGGTAAACTAGCTTCAAATTGAAAATCCATCCAAATTGCTTGTGAGCCCAATCCCAAAGGCTTTTATTTCCAATTAAGATCAGGGTAGCTTTCTGCCTCTTCAGATGATAGTTGGTCTGATCAAACCTTGCTACAGATCTGCAAGAGTTTAAAAAATGACTGCCAAGCAAGGAGGCTTATGACAGTTAAAACTGACTGACTGACACTGACTGGAACCCAGTTTAAGCCTTAATAGAGTCACCCCTCAATGCAAACTGCACAAGAGTATTAGCAGTATAACATGTAGTCGCTGCATTGGTGTGGCTACTTCTGCCAAGACAGTAACCGTATCCAACTACTTAACCATTGGCATAGCTCTGCTTAGCAAATCAGTTGGTATCTAATTCAATCAGTAGTACAGCACCTGCAACAAGCCACAAAGGTTATCTGCCCTCTACAAACCTTGTACAACGTTCCCAATACGCCTTCCAAGCCTCCCATCGCATTAAAAAATTGATTCGAATAAATGCACACCATAGTATTATTCATAAGATCACATGCATAAATTTATTAATAAAACCAATTGTTCTCCGGTTTCTTTACTACCACCACCATCACAGTGACTCAACAAGGAGGTCAAAGGGATCAATACTGCAATGGTATAATGACAGATGACAAAACAGTTTCATAAACACCACTGCTTACTTCTCCAAAAAACTATCCCAACTGTTTTTATTCCGTCATCATTTCACTGCTCCTGTCCAGCCTCATTTGTTTCAAACAACAGTGACTACAGAATTTTAGTTGATTACAAAACAGTTAAGTTAAGCATACCAAATACTTACATTTCCACTTGTTCACTATTCTGCCTGTAGCTTCAATATGTCACTGCTCCTGTATTTAAGCAATGACGGACTAATCCTACAACAGAATTATGGTTGATAACAACACGGTTACATAATCATGCCACCACTTGCGTACATTTCACAGCTGTAATCATAGTTTTTACTCTTTCACTGCTCTGTTCTCAGTTTCTCCAAATATTCTACTGCTTACTTCTCCAAAAAAACTATCCCAACTGTTTTTACTCTGTCATCATTTCACTGCTCCTGTCCAGCCTCATTTGTTTCAAACAACAGTGACTACAGAATTTTAGTCAATTACAAAACAGTTAAGATAAGCATGCCAAATACTTACATTTCCACTTGTTCACTATTCTGCCTGTAGCTTCAATATGTCACTGCTCCTGTACTTAAGCAATGACGGACTAATTCTACAATAGAATTATGGTTGATAACAACACGGTTACATACTCATGCCACCACTTGCGTACATTTCACAACTGTAATCATAGTTTTCACTCTTTCACTGCTCTGTTCTCAGTTCCTCCAAATATTCTACAACAGAATTATGGTCAATTACAAAACAGTTAGATAGCACGAAAACACTTACAATTCCACTTGTTAACAACTATTTCTATTCTGGCATTATTTCACTGCCCCACCCTCATTTACTCCAAACAAACAAACTTATAGTCGATAACAAACAGTTAGATAAGCATAACAGCACTTATTCTCGCATGGCCAGACCACCATCTTACTTCTTTGAGATGTCATTGGTTGGTGAGATAGGGTCTGGTGAATTACTATTGACAAAATGCATTTGTGACCGGATTTGTGAAAAGGTACCTTTTCCACACATTTGACATACCAACAAACAAAATGATGTAACACTTGTGCTGATTAGCTTGCTTGTAATATCAAACTGTAGCCAGATACTGTAGCTACATTCGGTGAAAAGTTCGAACAATTATATGCCATGATCAAAAAGTTATGAAGCTTTAAAGTTCAAAAAATGAGTCAAATTTTGTGTGTGGAAAAGGTACCTTTCCGCAAATCCGGTCACATTTGTAGGCAAACAGTTACCACAGTTTCTTGTTGTTCTTGCTGGGAAAATGCTATGTAGCAATGGTATCAACCCTGTTAGAAGTTTTGCTGTAGCGTTTATGTCCACCATACTGACATACAGCTAGCCAATGAATCAATTTCACTGGATATTGGTTGAAAGTCACCGTTATACTCCACCAGGCTCTATCTCACTGACAAACGATGCCACAAAGAAAGAGAGGAGGCGAGGTAGCAGTCTAGCCACACGAGACTAAGCAACACTTACAATTCCACTTTTTCACAACTGTTGCTATGCCTGTAGTTTACTGCTCCCATCCTCTGTGATTCCAAACAATGAAGGAATGATTCTACAAAAGAATTACAGTCGATAACAAAACAGATACGTTCACATTTTGGAGATACAAATAGGGATTTGACAATATGCTGTGACTTCAGTTAATGTCCATATCCTCAAGAATAAATTTAAATCCCTTCACAATGCTGAAAATTTCCTTTACTGGGTGAGATGGGAATTAACATTGATAGCTGCAGGTAAGCACACAGATGATCTAATTTATACAAGCTAAATAATGATGTCACAAAGCAGAATTTACTGCACTACAAAAAATATTATAGTGGCCATGTCAATAAGGCGTACTTCATGACCTCTTTACTGAGACCACCTCACTATCAAAGCTGCATTATTTTTCTCCAGATGTGGTCCCATTAATAAAGTCTGTGTATGCGAGTTAACTGCACAAAAATACTATGTACCTTGTGATCGCCTTTCTTGAAATTTAGCCACAACGTAACGGCAACATAAAAAAATAGCTAGTAGCATGCCATCTCTCTCCATACGTACTTCATCAATATTCTTCATCCATTTAAATTGTTAACCACTTGTGGTACAAAAAGGTAGACAATCAGTTTTGGAGGTAAATCTTGTAGAACGTATCTGGAAAAACTTTGCTGCTGCATAGGTCATCAATTTGACCGATAGTTTTGCACAGTTGTCCTAAAAATCATATCAATGATAATATTGTTACATACAGGATTTCTACAAACATTACATACATGTCCCCCCAGCAAGACCGCTCAAGGCTGATCGCTGGTTGGGAAACACAGATACATGAATACACATCCAACAGCAAGACCACTCAAGGCTGATCACTGGTTGGAAAACACAGATACATGAATACATAACCCACAGCAAGACTGCCCAAGGCTGATCGCTGGTTGGGAAACACAGATACATGAATACAAATGCAACACAAGACCGCTCAAGGCTGATTGCTGGTAGGGAAACACATTCACACACTACAAACATGCCTCATCTACAAGACCATATAAGCATGAACAATGACAGAACAAATATCATCGTACATCATGGTCTAGTGACGTAGTTTCAATTCTCCATTTTCTTATTCCATCTTTTTCTTCTTGGATTAGCCACGTCTTATACTTTACAGTTGTGATGCACCTAGAAGGAAACAATTCTGGTTAATACTAGTTCACTGTACATATCAGACAGAACGACTATCTAATAAATGCTCACCATGTAATAAAGTAGACTCCCTAGAGTCGCGTAAATCATCTAGTGTTGTGTAAAACATAGGACTAGGCCTAGTAATGTAGATGACTTGCGTACTTACAACCAATTCTTTCTTTGTGCAGTAGTTCCTTTGCTCATGTAAAACTTGCTGAAAACAAAACACTGTTCGGTCGATTTGATGGCACATCTTTCTTTATACAATCCGTTCTTTTGTTACTGTGCATAGCAGAACACTCGTAAACGCTCCAGCACATGCTCTGTTCAGCATGCCATTTTTTTCTAGTGCAGCTGGTCATACCTGTGGTTTCGCGCACATGTACAAAATCATTTACCATATATCGCGAACTGGGGTAGCCGTGTTTTGATATATGGAATTGTCCCATGATTTGGGGGTGTGGGGGAATAAGTGCACCACAGGAAGTCTCAGTTGGGAGACTTAGGTAATTCCATTTCCCTCATTATATCCATTCTGAGATTAACAGATGTTTCACCTAGGGCCTGTTGAAATTTTTGTGGCTTCCACAGAATACTAGAACCCCCAAGAGTTCCTACCTCCAAGCCATCTTAGTAAAACATGCAGTATTAAGTAGGGTTTTGAAAAAAGTGTTCTGAACATGGACCTATTATAAGGCTTATAGGAGAATCCGTGAAACCCTGCACACCTTACCAAAACAACCACCATCTGTTGACAGTGGCAACCGACTCACAACAGGATTAAGACTGGCGGCTTATAGTCCTAACAGCAAGGAGCTGCATTAAATTGTTGTTACCTACTTTCTTTGCTTTGTTATTGTTATATAAAATGTCTGATACTTGAGTCAGTTGTTCGTAAGATAGTTGCTTGTAACTTATTACAGCTTCAATACTTCTATGTCCAGTATTCTGCATTATTTCTTGCTTTTCAATACATTCTGATTGATGCAATCTTGTAGCAGTAGTAGCTCTGAGGGAGTGATGTGGGAGATATATGGGTTTTCCAGCTTGCTTGCACATTCATGTATGGTATCCAGTGTGCAATGCCCAATTGGCTATACCAAATGCCTTCTTCTTTCTTTGCATCATTGATTATTGTTACTAATTTGTACTTACTTTTCTTTGTAATTGTCTGTTCCCCTGGACATCAGTAGTGTTGCCTGCCCAGTATCAAATAAATAAATATATATATAGTTTTTAGATAGAATACATTTTAAGGACGATTAAGTGGATAGCGACTGTTGTATAGCTTGTATAATCTTACAAAGCACCTATCTGGATTGGATAATTTACATGATGGCAAACAATCTTTTGTTTACTGTTTCTCCTTTTTAAACTGCCAGGATGATTTTTTTTGAAGCATCTTTTGAACATTATAAGATTTTCTCCAGGATTTTCACAGTTGTATCTGGGAGGATTTTATGATGTTCAATTCCTCCATGCAATTTAAAATATAGTCCATTCATGTAGACCATTGCAATTAACAAAGCCTCTGCTGTATGGTCACCAAGAATTCCTTTCTGCCACAAAATTTCCTCTTCATCACAGGTTATATGCTCTGCTTTTCTGTGGACTGTTACCAATTCCTGCTGATTGTAAACATTTCATTTCTGCATCCAACACCATTGAAAGCGTGAAATACCGGGGTCTTTAAATATATTTATATATGACATTCCATTTGTTCTTAAGTACGTCATTATACCACAGCAAATGTGATAAAGTGTGTCAAGAACAAACACACTACCATTCTTTTCTGCACTTCAAGCACAAATGAACAAAGCCAGTGCTGAAGTTCTTCAATAGTAATATTGCACAACAAGGGTATTACCTCACCTGTTGCCATTGCATGGTGCAAAACCCTCAAGGTGTAGCAATATTTGTTATCTCTTTGTGTTTTCTTTGGAATAGCGCTTTGTATGGTTGTAACAATGTCTTCCTTTGTGAGAAGTTTAGTAAACTTTTTGGTAGCTTTGGAGCTGCTGCTTGTCGATTTGGCTTTGGTAATTCACTCATTTCGCACCACATTACCAGCCATGGCATTAGAAGCAACCTTGTTGGAGCTTTTAGTGGTTCTTTAAGTTGAATACTTACTCCTTCTAACTCTTCATAAGTGCTAAAGATCACCTCAACTCATCTAATTCCTTCTCAGTAAAGTGGGTGGGGCCATCAAAGTATATATAAGCATGCCTTTGTTCAAAGTAAATGGAAGCAGGTCATTACCAATTAAATTGTATAGTGCTTCTTTGTCTACTTCAGAGATGCTCTTGAGCTCCATAAGTTTCCTAGATACAGACCACTTGAAGAACTTAAGTAATGAGCTTCCTAGATATGGACTGCTTGAAGTAACTAAGTAATAATGGTTGTCAAGGTGAGTTATTGACAACGTTGTTAGGATATCTATATAACGGGGATACGGGCTTGCTTAGAACCATGTATTACAATCCAATTAGTAATAGTTTGCTGCAATTGAATAGTCTAAATAACTTTGACGTCAAATTGGAAGGGCCTATGAAATTTAAAAACCCTCAACTCAGGCCCAGGCTGCAGCGCCCCTCACTGTGCTTGGGGCACCACTTCCTCAGGGCCTTGAGGTTTCTAAATTCATAGACCACACTTAAGCATTTGAGTAGGTAGGTGCAGGCAGACTACAAGGAGAAAATTAGCAGATGTGCATACATCTTTGACAGCTAGTGGTCATCTTTGAGAGCTGTTAGCAGCATCTGCATTGGAAGAGCTAGAGAAAATACATGTACAGACATGGTTAATAGTAGGAATGATTACAGTTCCTACAGATATGTGCATTATGGCAATAACTAGACGCATGTCAGAAAGAGTAACATGTTCAAACCCATGATATTTTGCGTTCAAGGGTTGACTAGTGTGAAACAATAAGTGACAACTTGATTTACAGCAACTTTGTAACCTATTAAACATTAGGGAGGGAATTGTAAGTTGTCAGCTTTGATATTACATGGCATCTGGCTGAGCATTTTGTCATGCATGCATTATCCTTTTAAAACTTCTTACTAATATGCTGGCCACTTAATTCATATTCATGAGTAGCATAGTTGCTTGAGTGTAGCATTAATTATGTTTAACTTCAATCATTAATTATCACATGTTGTGTTTAGTTTTAATCAGACTGGTAGGAGGTAGTTCACACAATGAAGGTAGAGTTGAGGTGAACTACAATGGTGAATGGGGTACAGTGTGTGATGATGGATGGGATGATATTGATGCTGGTGTAGTGTGTAGACAACTGGGATTCAGATCATCAGGAACAGCCATTGGATCAGCTTCCTTTGGTCAAGGATCAGGACCCATTTTATTGGATAGCGTGACATGTTCTGGTAATGAATCAACACTGGCCAGCTGTGGTCATCTTGGAGTTAATGTTACAAGATTTTGTAATCATTGGGAAGATGCTGGGGTAAATTGCTATGGTGGACAAGGTTAGTATTTGATGTAGGGATAAAAATTATATTGTTGCATGCAGCATTATAAAACATACTTATAATTATTTCATTGTGTAACTTGATCAATAAAATTGCGCAGATAGGCATACAAGCCATTACAAGGTATTCAGTAGCTCATAACGGGCATGTTGCTAATCAAAGTGGGTTGTTAGGCCCCCAATAGTGCTGTATAATAGGAATCATATTAAAATTTTAGCTTTCTAATGAAAGAAAGCTCAGTCAGAAACCAGCCTCACAATGCCATCACAGTGCCTTGGCAGTAAAATCAACCTTAAATATGTTTTCAATGTGACCTGAAATGCTTCCGATAAGTTGCTACAAAATTTAACATTCATTTATTACACAGAATTTTCTACTGACTGACTAACTGACTGATTGATGCCTTCACACAAGTATAAGTCAATAATGGCTAATGCCATGGCCTCAAATTTTGCACTGTCATGCCCAACACATGTCTTTCGGCATACCAGAGTAAATACATTACAGAAACTTTGTCCTCCTTTGTTGTAAGCAAAGGTGTCAATTTGTAAGTAAATAGTTTCATGTATGTCTATCATGTATGAATTAAATGGGAGTTTTGCACCACACCTCCAACAGTCAGACTTGTAACAGATAGAACATATCCAAAAAATAAGTGAAAATGACTACTTTATGGGACATACATTGTGTCATGCAATTACATTCTGGCACCATTTTTTCCCTTGATGCTGTGTTATTCAAGTTCATAAATGAAGAATGATGTTGCGTAAGGTTAACAAACAACCGTTTGGAAAAGTTAGGACTTTTATAAGCTATTAAGGATCATTGTAATTAAAAGTGTGTGCAATAAGCAAATTAACTTCCTTACATTGTTAGTGGTAGTTGTAGTATTAGCATTAGTACTACAAGGCACACACATTAAGACTGTGATTAAGACTATGATAGCATACAATTACAGTAACTGCCAACATGCACTAACACGTATGATGTTTTATAGAAGTTAATCAAATAAAATCATGAAAACCACTAGATTGATTATCTCCCCTTGCAATTGTTCCATGAACTTCTTCTCACTGACTAAATGATTTAATGTGCATGTGCTATGTGTATGCAAGTCTGTGGTTTAGATTAATCCATTGTTGCCACTTACAAATCTCAAGCCTTTAAATTGTACAGAATTCATCATAAGACTGGTAGGAGGCAGCTCATACAATGAAGGTAGAGTGGAGGTGAACTACAATGGTGAATGGGGTACAGTGTGTGATGATGGATGGGATGATACTGATGCTGGTGTAGTGTGTAGACAACTGGGATTTGGATCATCAGGAACAGCAGTGTATTCAGCTAGTTTTGGTCAAGGATCAGGACCCATCTTATTGGATAGTGTAACATGTTCTGGTAATGAATCAACACTGGCCAGTTGTGGTCATCTTGGAGTTGGCATCACAAGATCTTGTTATCACTGGGAGGATGCTGGAGTGAGGTGTAATGCTCTAATAGGTTAGCTATTTTGCAACTATTTATGGTTCTCAGTATAGACCTTTGTTTTTTAAAGCAAACTTACTATTAATGAATTAAACATGACACCTGGTGTATAAACTATGTATGTAGTTTAGTTCCTCTATTTACACCTACTGGTTATTAAATTTGTACTATTATCTTACTTCACTAAGCTAACTCATGTGAATCAACATAAGCCACCAGTGTATATACTATCCCACACTTCCTGCTGCACTCTCCACCACAGCATTAAACAATGCTTGCTATATACTTTCTAAAAGGCAGTTATAAATATATTATGAAATTAACTACATGTATTCCCATGTTTTAATTTTAAAAATTATTTTTACACTAGTTTGTTTACAAATCCATTTATGGATAGCTAACATGATAATTAGAGGTGCTAGTGGTGCTTGATATTACACAGTACTAAACATGTATATCAAGTCAGTACAGCAGCTATCAAGTAGTCAGGTAATATTATCAGAGTTAACAAACACCAGTGTGTTGCTTTCTACTGAATGTACTTTGTACTATACAGTATATTGATTAATACCATACCTGTTTCACTGCCCATACAAAAGTCTCAATAGTAGCAGTGAAATTTTTCCTGTATTTCACTGGTAGCAGTGAAAAAGTTGTAATTGCAATTTCATTGGCTAGAATTTATGTTAACAATTAGTGTTGACACATGTTTAGTACATAGTGACAAATTGCGTACATAGCAACACTAATGCACAGCATGCATATATGCAGCGATTATGGTATTAACTGGGAATAGCATGGGTAGCAGCGAAATTTAGGATAAATACCACTCTTGTTGTATTGGAAATTTATCCCCATTTCCAATACAACACTCGTGGTATTTATCCCAAATTTCACTGCTACCCATGCTATTACTAGTACATATCCAACTATATAGGTTGTGTATAACATGCTGTGGTCAGTAATAGTATGGCTTCTGATATATATATATATGTACCAATTTTACACCTCAGATCAAAGGAAAGCCAGTGCATATATATCACATATCGCACTGACTCAAAATGTTAACGAGATATATGCACTGCTACCAGTGCGTATATCTCGTTAAGGCAGTGCGTATATCTCGTTACACACTGCCTTAACAAGATATATACCACACCTGTGGTTGAGATCAAAAGTGCCACGCTGTGGTTTATAAATATACCACGGCAAACTGTGGTATATAACTGATATACCACGCTTTGTGGCTACGCTTACCATATATGGTGTAACTTCACACATTCCTTATCTAAACGGTAAACAAGTCTCTAATAACAAGTGCCTAAATCAACCAACAATTATTCACCTCAGGAACTGGAACAAGTTTCAATGAACTCTTGTCTCCTTCGTGGATAACTCACTAATCGCGACTATGTGGGCGTGGCACTATTAAAAGTGTAAAACGTCTGATCCATCAAGAATTTCTATTGATTTCCATCTCCAGGAGGTGCTGTTTCACTATAACTTACTATCTATAATCGTTTTCATCTACTGGGGTGTAGAATATAACAGTTATAACATGATTACTCGGGATATGACTAAATATACGCACTCTCACTCGAGCGCTGCGCGCTCTCGTGAATCGTGCATATATTTTAGTCATATCCCTCGTAAGCGTGTTATAACTATAAAATACGCACTGCCACCAGTGCGTATATCTCGTTAACTTGATACTTTGCACACCTAATAGGAGTGCAGAATCAGACAGGGTGAACACGAGGGAGCAGTGAAAGTAGAAAACAAATGTCTCCGCGACCAAAATCTTTAAACAACTTGTCTTCTGGTGCTCCCGGACAAGCCCCCAATTTGTTACGTGACAGGATTCGGCATGGCACGAAGGATACACACTAACATCCACAGTAGCCAAACTCAGCGGTTTACTCTTATTACAGCTCCCTTCACGCATGCGCACCATATCATAACAAAGATGATGATGAACAAATGGCTAAAGTTGGTAGATTTCAGTTCTTTAAAAAAGTACTTTTATCAGGTCCTTTTGACTTCATATTTGCTATGTACTATATAGACCTAACTTTCCCAAAATATTAACTTCTAAGGCTTCTTTTGAGGTTAGAAGAGGTATCTAAGGTGGTGTTAAGGCGATTGTTCTAACAGGATTTTGGAAAAACATAGGCAATTGCTATTATGAACCACTACCGTGGTTCATGGTATGACTGCTGTGTAATATATTATGTGATTGTTCTATTAGAATTTCTGACTGCTCTATTAGAGTATCTCGATCTTTTTAATGGAAATGTGTAATCTACAGATTTTCCCACTGTTAAGACTTTATAATCACCTCAAATAAATTCCAGATTCCCACACATACCCAGAAATTATTCTGACATAATCACCGCATCCCTAACTCATGGGCTAGCAATTTCATCTTATCCTTCTTTGCAGCACTGGAAATTCCACAGTCTGGAGCAACTTTCTCAGATCCTTTATTAATCGCAACTTGATGTTTAGCACTATTAACAACACGGCATTATTGGAACATTATTATATGAAGAGTTTGCTATCTCTTTCTTCAAAAGGTTGATAGTGATTTGAGGAGGAGCAAAGCCAAATTTGACTTCTGGCCTTTATACATCATTTTAGTACCATAAGTAGACCACTTATGTTCTAAGTCTACTATGTGTAATATTTACCTACATGAAAACTGCAGACATTTTGAACACCATACTTGTACATCCTCACAGTGATAGCTATTAAACAAATGAACTCTTGGTAAGAATTTATTTAACATAGCTGTAGACATTAGGAAGATGCACTAAAATGTTTACTTTGCTAGCATGGAGCTACAAATTCAGTTACATATGCAGTGAAACCTCACTGAGTGACTACATTATAATGACAATCCTGACAAGTAGATCACAAATATAATAGTGATGAACTTATAGCGCCATCATTTACTATGGTAGTTCAGGGACCACAAGATGACTGCTAAAAGCACTCACAAAAAATCCAACTTGTATAACAATTTACTAGTGTGGTGATTACCAAGCTTGCATGGTCCTAAAATGACCCTCTGCAGTCATTGAAAATTTTCTATTTCAATGAGTTTTCTGTTAACTAACTGCGAAAGCAGCAGAATTAATTCTTACAACAGTAAGTCTGTGCAGCCATAACATTTGCTATTTCGATGATTTTTCTGACTTTGCTGCTGTTACCTAATTTTCTTTCTTTTACTAAAAGCATTAATTCACTGGATGCATGTCAATGCCTTCATCAGTATTATCATTCATCACTATGCACTTAACCAAGAATTGTCCATAGTATCAGATCATGCCTTAGATAATCGAACAAGTGGTGTGATAGCAGACATACTTTGCTTATACTATATAATATATCAAATTTTGTAGCAGCATAGCAAATTTGGTTCAAAATCTGCATTGCAAATATATAATAATAAAGATTTTGTCACAAAATTAATTATCTTTATACGTCTAATACCATACTTCAAATATTTCTATAGCCATACAACAATCAGTACAAACCGAGACCAAGTACTAAATATTTACCGCAACTTCCTTATTTAAACTAATGTGTAATTTTATTAATTGAGTAACGTTTGGGACCATAGAATATGATTTTCAGAAGGAAAACAAAATTGTTAAGTACATAATACTTTTTAAGACTGACTTGATTGATACAGCCATTATTTTTAAGAAGTGGTCACTACATATGGGTTTCACTATAGCTTATATAGGCTTTTGTAAGTGTTACATATTTCTTTGAAATGTGCACTGATGGTATTTGTACACCTACAGCCCTCAGACTTCAGGTGTACGTATTACACAGATCACTTATATCCATGTAACAACTTATTATGTACATACATATACATACCATCTAGAGTTGAATATCAGGTTTGAACAAGCCACACAGTCTATTACTGAAGGAGATGCAATCACAGTCAAATTATTAGCGGATTACTCTGCTGGGACAAATGTTACCTTTGCTATACAAATCATTTCCCTTACTGCTACTGGTAAGTTACTAAGTTACTAGTGACTAGATATTGTGTATATTTTCAGTGTTCTGTAATTTGCTTTATTTCTATGGAAAATATTTCATGATAATTTTTGTCAAAGGATTTTTGTGTGGTTTACATGACTGCTCTCTATTAGAGTGTCTTGACCTATTGCATCACTATTAACTGCAGTGGTAAAACAAAATTAAGACTTTCCTTGTACAAGCTCCATTAACAAAGCTAATTTGGTGTTTAGTTGTAGTTGATAAAATAGGCCATGACCTTTTCATCATCATTATCCTCCACAACTTTCAAGGTATTGATTCTTATTGTGCCTTAGTTGAAGGAAGCTAACTGAAGGAAGCTAACTAATAGCTTTAATGTTAGCCAAAAGCAGTAAGTCACACAATAATATGCTTAGAAGCTTTCTATACCTAGTTGTGTAATAACTTATTGTATACTTTTTGCATTATGTTACAACAAAATAAATGGTGTGTATATAATTATAATGCTGAGGCAGACCCAGGGGGCTGCACCATGATCAGGGTAGTATAGGTAGTTATATAAAGGGGGAGGGAGGCACAGCCCCCCAGAAGCTACAGGTATTTAACACTGATATTTTCAATGTAGAGTAGTTTGTGTACAAAATATCCAAATCATAGTAATAATCATAGTTTCTAAGTGATCTACATTGATCAAGAGCTGAATGTAGGGACAAATGTGGCTTAATATGGAGTATCATTTGTCTTACTTTTGCTTTTAAATCCCAGTTACACAGATTACAAGGTTACAAATATTTTATGCCCTCATTTACAGACATAACTGCTCCAACCAATATTTTGTGCCCTCATCTACTGTTCCAACCAATCAGATGTAGTCATGTCTCATGATTACCCATACTTCTCTCTTTAAGTAAATTGTCATGTAAGAATGACATACAAAGTAGCAAGTGAATTAAATTCCTTATAAGCTACATAAGTGCCCATGGGTAGGTACAACTTTTCATACTCAGTGTAGGATTCTTTATAGTGTTACATAAGATGACTGTTCTATTAGAGTATTTGACTGCTCTATTACAATCTTTTTTTCTTTTTTGGTGTGTGCGTGTGTTGGGTGGGGGCACATTCCCCCTTTCCCTCTTCAGGATCCACCACTGATAGTGGCTATTTAGAAAAACATGTGGATTGGTTTTTTGAAAATACTGTATTGTGTGTTTAATAATTATAGCTGAAGATTATCACAATGGTATTTTTGTGACTACCATAAGAGCAGAACAGCATATTGCTCACCTAAATATTCCAACTGTGGATGATAATCTAGTTGAATTAAATGAATCCTTAATTATACAAGTTGGTCAGATAGCATCCAATAGAGCAATACAAATGGTGGAACCGAATTCCTCAACAATATTGATCATTGACAATGATGGTAAGCACTATTAATACTTTATGTAAATGGTACTACATTTCAATTTCACTGCAGAAACACATGTTGAGTTATCATCACTTCAATATACAGTCACTGAAGGAAGTTATCTTATGTTAACTGTTGTATTGGACAAAGCATTAAGCTTTAGTGAAACTGTGTACATCAGAACCATCACATCCAACACTTCATCATCAGGTTAAGAATATACATCGTTACACTATTACGCTGTTATATTCACTATGAAATATTACAGCCACAGCTGATGATTACAGCTCAAGTATAGTAGCAGTCCATATCAGTCCAGGAGTCTGGAACACAACAGTATCACTAGCTATTATTGATGATGACCTACTAGAACCAACTGAATATTTCAATGTTTCACTAATACTACCATCACTTTTGCTGAGCAAGAGCATTTCTTTAGGAAACATTAACACAGCTACAGTAACCGTCATGGACAATGATGGTTAGTAAAGCAGCAACTGTGATTTTAAGGAAAACCAATATAAATCGTAGTAGTTTCAAGGTGGATGGTTTTAGGCTTGTACCTAGTATGCTGGCATAATTTTGAGAAAAATAGGTCACCACTTTTGTGAGAATAATTCCGGAATAATAGAATAGTTACAGGCATAATTTTAGAATTACTGGACACCCACTGGAATACTTGGTGGAATTAAGGGGTGTGCCTCTCCTTGATTAGCTAGAAGAAAGAGTTAAGCTACTAAGAATGTTATATAGCTGGCATTATTATACGATTGCTGGTTGAAAGGGGCTGGGCATAATTTTAGAATTATTGGACACCCACTGGAATACTCGGTGGAATTAAGGGGTGTGCCTCTCCTTGATTAGCTAGAAGAAAGAGTTAAGCTACTAAGAATGTTGTATAGCTGGCATTAATATACGAATACTGGCTGAAAGGGGCTGGTAAGCCTCTAAAAGATCGATATACTCTAATAGAGCGCTCAAATACTGTAACAGAGCAGTCAAATCGTTTCATGTTAATAATCTGCAGCCAGTATCAGGGATTTGACTATTAATTAAATCCGGCTAAACTACATACTTATGTCAGCATCTTGAAAACTAGGTGACTAACTACAGAAATTAAATGAGCATTATTATGGAATAATAGGCTACATATAGTACAAGAATAAATAACAGAATTTTTTGGGAAATTCTGGAAGGAATAATAGGTAAAATTCTGAGCATAATAGGCTCAAGCCTCAAGCCTAGATGGTTTTAATTGCAAGCCATTTAATCAGAGGTACTGAGTATATTATGAGCTTGAATGTTTCACCAAAATTCATCAATTTTAGTGCTTTCCTTACAATGGTAGCTGACTGTCCACCATTTTAGACAGAAAATTAGTGGAGTATAGTAGTTGTATCACAACTGCTCATCTTGTATATAGTGGAGAATGAGGGTAGGCTTCAAAATGGAGGGGGAGGTGGTGAAACAAAATTATAGGATTTTGTTAGCTCCTTACATAAAATTACAAAAATCAGCAACACAGAAAGTATTTGGCCAGCTTTACATTTACAAGTTCATTTACCCTTATGCACAACCATTTTTCATCTATTCAAGACCTTTCCAAGTTTAGAAGCTGACATTTACCTTTGTCATACTGCACAGTAAATTATATAGCTTTCTAAACCAGTTTTAATGAATGCCAAGCCTTAAAACCAGTACTGTGGTAGTGGTGGGATTAAATGGTTTTGTCTGGCATGTAGTTTGGATTGATTTCATAAAATCTGATCATTTCATGTATACTAATTCTGTTTTCATTTAGCAACATATGTTTCACTCTCAGCTAATGTTTATTTTACTCATGAAAATGATTACCATGTTACAATTCTGGTGACATCGTCAAGCATCAGCACAACTATATTTGGACTTGAATTACACATCATTGAAGGCTCTGCAACAAGTAATACATTGTTTATGCATATGCATACAACATACTGTCTCAGAAAGCCTATCACATGATATATAACAGCTGGTATATAAATGTTATAGCACAGAAATTATTTTGTCATTTACTTTTCTAGGCATAAGGGATGCAGGAATTATGCCCAATTATTTTGGGAATAATGATGAGGTAAAATAATTGAGCATTATTCCAGCATTTTGATGAGAGCATAATTGGCATAGAAATAAATCAAGATACTCTAATAGAGCAGTCACTTTAACTAGTATTTCAAAACAATATTAGGGATCTATGCAATAAAAATAGTTAAACAAGATATGAAAGATGATATTACAGCATAGCTCAGTGAGAAGTCCCTACTTTGGCATTGAGCAAAATACTTGTCATATATATATATATAGCTAATGTGCATGCCGAAGTAGGGACTTTCCCACTGAGCTATGTTGTAATATCATCATTCATCTCTTGTCCCACTACTTTTTATTGCAAAGTTCCCTACTTCATTTTTAAATTAATAATTCTTTGAAATACTATATAGTTTGTTTAGTTTTTGTTGTAGCACAGCTAGCTACAATGTAATTTGTGACTGTTCTATTAGAGTGACTTTTATTAGAGTATGTATCTCGAGTCAGCCTAGGGGTGTGCAGCTAACTAGACCAATAAGGGGTGAGGTTATCTCTTTTACTGTTAAACAATTAGTTAGATTGTTAAGAAGGTGTGGTCTCCATACTCTATCACTATTAGTCCATCTAGATCTTTAATTGATGGGCGTGGTCGTGAACCTATCGCGAACGGGATACCAATCGCGAACTCGCAGATATCTAGCTAGTATATCTCTTATAGTAATGCCTGGACTGAAGCGCTTCTGAAATCCAGCTCTGAAGAAAATTCTGTGGCATCTATATATGCTGCTGAAAGAAAGTGTTAATAAATGCCTCAGTATAGTTTCGTGGTTAAAGAAGAAAACAAGC
Source organism: Dysidea avara (assembly GCF_963678975.1). Classification (NCBI taxonomy): domain Eukaryota; kingdom Metazoa; phylum Porifera; class Demospongiae; order Dictyoceratida; family Dysideidae; genus Dysidea; species Dysidea avara. Next base: position 33,363,112 of record NC_089278.1, on the reverse strand, counting down.
AGCCTGACTGAAGATAAAAGAAAAGACAAGGCGCAGAAGGCCTACACTCATTGAACCCCAAAAGACACATCCCACTGGTGACTTTGTTATTGTGGTGTAAAATGGTGGCCGTTGCCACTTCGTTTGGCCTCTAGGATTGCAAATGAGGTGAGGTAGTGAGGCAAATTAAATTTTGAGTTTTGGCAATTTAGAAAAAATCTTTATTTGGTCACCAGTATGTGTTTTCTTGCTTTCAATGCTGTATTTCATGTTAGATTGACTAATATTTTATTCCACAAAGGCGATTTTTTGCTCCATAATATTTCTCTAGAATGATTTTAAAGGCAGAAATATTGGCAGCGCATGTCACTTTGGGCAATCCCTACATAGAACGATTGGCGTGGAATATAGTTCATTACACTACACAAAAAAAATATTTTTCTAAAATGAAACTTAAATGAAATTTTCAGGAAATGTATAAGTTTATCACAAAATTGCCATAATTCATGCACATTTGTGACCAGATTTCATATTACCCTGCTTCCACACACACAAAATCAAACTTATGTTTTTACCAGAAATGGATTGCTGGTCTAATACACTACCATATTCCACTCTGTATTTCCTTCAGGACTGGCAAGTCTGGTTTCTGCAGCAGCTTTCTTCTGACCCTGTCAAAGCCAGGAGTGGAATTTTGGCACCATTAAATGGCCATGGCTTTGTTGTAATGGTGTGTAGTGAGCTGGGACTTCACAGAGAGCTCACCAATAGTGTTCTCAGTCAATTTAGAGTGATTTGAGGGCCACGGAGGGCCCAAGCTTGGCCTCTGGATTCCATTCATCTTCTTGCTCCATTTTATACTCCTATATTAAGCCCACCCACCGCCCCTATTACTACCATCTGTGATATTATTACCCGCTCGAAAAAAGCTAAAATGGGGCATATTTTGGGTATTAGAAACTTATAGACCCACACAGTGATAGATAGTAAATAGATGAATAATTGGCACAAATTTTGTTTGCACAGCTGTAGATACTAGGAAGTTACTACTCGCCATATCTCCTAACGAAGCTTTGTACATCAAAGCCGGGTTTTGTCAAATCCAGTCACATTTTGTGAAAGGAATTTGGCACATTCCTTTAAATACATTACCAAAAGATAAATTAATTGTGACAATTCTGTTTAGAATTCCATATACATCCAGGAATTTTGCACAGTCAGGTATTTCTGACTCCAGGAAATGTCATAATTCGTTATGCACGAAGCCTCAGGAAGCATACTTTTTTTTGTGCAGAGAATTACTCATTGTACTACTCTTAAAGTGTCTTGCTAGAAAAAGAACTTTTCTTACAAATTGATACAGCTAGATTTAGCAGTTATTGCTGTTTAAAAGTCTTGCTGTGCATTTTAATTACTATACTGAAGAAAAGTTATAAAAACTGTGAGAACAATGAGTAAATTTTGGGAATAATAAAAGCATAATGATAATCTTTTTTGGAGAAATTTGGAATAGCATAATGATGGAAATTTTGAGCATAATTCCCACAAGTTTACTAAGCATAAGATCTATCTAATCCAAAACAGCCAAGCTGTAAAAAAAGTGTGCGGCCCTCAGAAAGGCTATGGTGAAAAAGATGTGAAATCCAAGGTGGCGGCCAAGAAATGGCTGTGATGGTAGGTTAATGGTAAAAATTTTAATAACGACAATTCAGGTGAATTTTTGTGCCGCTTCACAAAATTTACCTGAATTGTCATTATTAAAATTTTTACCATTAACCTACCATCACAGCCATTTCTTGGCCGCCACCTTGGATTTCACATCTTTTTTCACCATAGCCTTTCTGAGGGCCGCACACTTTTTTTACAGCTTGGCTGTTTTGGATTAGATTTCATTTCTTTTTGTATTTGTATACCCCAAAGCTGGCCTATGGCCAGCTTTGGGACTTTTTTAACCTATGTTTTTTTTCTTTACTACAGGAAGAAGAAAAGATGAAGTAGATGTACTTTAATATTTTATCAGTAAATGTACAAATTATATATATGTGACCGGATTTGCGAAAAGGGGTCTTCCACACACATCCAATTTACGAATTTTGGCAGTTCATAATGTCAGATAGGAAAATAGTATTGCCTTGAAATTTGGACAGTGATGAGTAACAACATAGGTTAATACATGAACAAAATTTCAGGTTAGTATCTTCTTTGAGCATAAAGGTATGGTCATTCAAGTTCATAGAATTGGATGTGTGTGGAAGACCCTTTTTCGTAAATCCGGTCACATATAATACATATGTGACCGGATTTGCGAAAAGGGGCCTTCCACATATCCAATTTGCCAACTTTGACAATTGATAACTTCAGATTGGAAAGAGCTATTGCCTTGAAATTTGGACAGTGGTGATTTCTTTGCAGCTGAACTCTCTACATGATGGTTTCTTTGTAGCTGAACTCTCTACAAGGTAATTTCTTCTAGCTGATCTCTCTACAGGGAGATTTGTTTGTAGCTGAACTATCTACAAGGTAACTTTTTCTAGCTGATCTCTCTACAGGGTGATTTGTTTGTAGCTGAATTCTGTGCAGGTGATTTGTTTGCAGCTGAGCTCTTTACGATTTCTTTGTAGCTGAACTCTCTACAAAGTAACTTCTTCTAACTGATCTTTCTACAGGGTGATTTGTTTGTAGCTAAACTTTCTAAATGATGGTTTCTTTGTAGCTGAACTCTCTACAAGTTAACTTATTCTAGCTGAACTCTCTACAGGTGATTTGTTTGCAGCTGAACTTTCTAAATGATGGTTTCTTTGTAGCTGAACTCTCTACAAGTTAACTTATTCTAGCTGATCTCTCTACCGGGTGATTTGTTTGTAGCTGAATTCTGTACAGGTGATTTGTTTGCAGCTGAGCTCTTTAAAGAATGGTTTCTTTGTAGCTGAACTCTCTACAAGGTAACTTCTTCTAGCTGATGTCTCTACAAGGTGACTAGTTTGTAGCTGAGCTCTCTACATGGTGGTTTCTTTGTAACTGAACTCTCTACAAGGTGACCTCTTCTAGCTGATCTTTCTACAGGGTGATTTGTTTGAAGCTGAACTCTCTACAAGGTAACTTCTTCTAGCTGATCTCTCTACAGGGAGATTTGTTTGTAGCTGAACTCTCTACATGATGGTTTCTTTGTAGCTGAACTCTCTACAAGGTAACTTCTTCTAGCTAATCTCTCTACAGGGAGATTTGTTTGTAGCTGAACTGTCTACATGATGGTTTCTTTGTAGCTGAACTCTCTGCAAGGTAACTTCTTCTATTGATCTCTCCACAGGGCGATTTGTTTGTAGCTGGACTCTCTACATGGTGGTTTCTTTGTAGCTGAACTCTACAAGGTGATTTTTTCTAGCTGAACTATCTCTTTCCATAGTTGCATGAACTCCCTACAAGGTAACTTCTTCTAGCTGATCTCTCTACAGGGTGACTTGTGTGTAGCTGATCTCTATACAGGTTTCTTATTTCTAGCTGATCTCTTGAATTCTCTTCAGGGTGACTGCTCTATTAGGATGACTGCTCTATTAGAGTATCTCGATCTCGCACTTGCTGCACCAAGTTGGATTTCGTGTTATAACTCCGTGGCTTTAAGTCTGATTCTTCTACACCATGGATGAGCCTTTCTAAGATTATTACTCCATCTGTATAACGATTTTCAAAGCATTACCCCAAGCGGTTTATCTGGTAGGCGTGGCAAGCAGTCGTTTTTTTATTAGCTAATCTCGATTGCGTAATTGTTACACACTGTTGGTTTTTTCGTTGTATCTTCCTGTTTTTTAACTCAATTTCTTTCAAACTACAAAAGGTTTGAGGTTCAATAGTTAACCTATTCACCCACCGATTTTCAGCTTCTTTCCATACGCGGTTTACCCTGTAGGCGTGACAACATATTGATGTTATTTTTCGTGAATAATCGCTCATAACTCTTTGCCTGTTTATCGTATTCCAGTCAAAGTTGGTACCGAGATGCGCATTTATATCCCCCTTCTGTGTGCCAAATTTCAAGGCAATCGGATATGGCGTTCGAGTTTTATAGCAGTTTTTGTAAGTGTGCGACAAGAAAAAGAAAAAGAAGAAAAAAAACCAAGAAACTGAGCCGATTTTTGAAGTCGCATATCTCGGGAACGCGCGAAGCGATTTCGCTCAAATTTGGAATGTAGAGTGCTGCAGTTGGGGGGCATGTTCACAGCAAAAATCGTCTTGTTTCATCAAGGAAGCACAGAGCTACGGAGGTGCGAAAATTGCATTTTCTTTCTTCCTGTCAATATACTCACGGGTGTTACGCGCCGGCTTCTTGGGCCGCACGACACACTACCGTGTGTCTTGATAAGGTAATAATGGAAAAGTACTCAAGATACGTACATAGTAATGTGCTGTAAAGCCAGTACACCATACCATGAGTATATTGACAGTAAGAAAAACAGCATGATATTCATGCATGCATAACCCCATGCTCCCTATTCCAAATGGAATGAATATATGCCCTGTAACTTTGATGTCCTACATATCAGTTTCTATAATCTTTTTCTTGGGGGTTAGATTTATCTTCTCCTTTTTTTGCACACTTTACATAAACATTATAAAGAGTAAATGCATAGCTCAATTGCTCTTTATAATGTTTGCTCTTGAATTTGGCTTACTTCAAGGATGTTTTACAAATAATATGTTTGTTGCAAATCTAATAGGTGTGTTCAAGAGTTATAGTCAACTATTTACACCAATATTTTGTCATTCCTGCAGGTAAACCACTTTTGGGAGCAATTTTACAATCTGTCTGTGCACAGGGTAACCATCATAACTCAAACCTTTTGTGATTTAAAACCAATTTTAGTGACAGCTACAGAGTTAAAAGGAGCAAACCAACCTGAAGTAAAATGACAGGGTTGAAATATAGGTGTACTCTAGTAGAACACTCACCAAAAATTAAAAAGGGGCAAAGAAAATGTAGGAAAATTTCTCCAGGGGGGACTTCCATACCCATTTCCGAAATCTTAATCACTGAACCTCTGCTATCAGCTAGTTCTGTAGCTCACTTAATTTCTACTTTATAAATCAGAACCTACAATCTACTCATTTAATGTTGTTCACTCACCTTACTCAACTGTAACAGTGTGCAGCTCCGTATCCACTTCACTGCTAGTTCAGGCTGGCCATCTGTTTATCCTTCACATGGTTGTTACTGCTGTAGACCTCACACCATCAAATGATTGTGGAGGGGTTTGATAAGTGTACAAGGCCTCGACAGCCATGGGATATTTTGTTTTGTATTACTTTTTTATTGTTGTGTGGAGGAAAAAGAATGTAAGGTGTTAATATTGAATTTTTTCCTTTTTGACAGATACTTGGGATAGCGAGATGTCTGGGGCAAGGCTAGCGATAGTCCCCTCCCAGACTCTTGCTATTATCTTAAGCCAAACCATGTGTTGAGCTGTGCATTACATGAACCTAATCAGCTGTCAGGCCTTGTACTATCACATTCCCTCTATCGGGGCTGTATATCAACAGCAATTACTCTGCTAACACTCCCGTCGTTGCTGTAGATGTTGTGTGCATAACTTTGAGAGTTTGTTTGAGTATGTTTGTTTAGCAGGAAAAAAATCTATTTTTGGCTAAGTAGGGGGTGTATTAAAAAGGCAGAGGATGAACCAGTGCTTGCCCTAGTGACAGCGATACTGGTGCAATGACTATGCAATATGTATTGAAACTGCTGCCGCCAATGCTGTTGTTGCTGCTTTAAGGACTGCCTCTGCTGTGCATAGCACAAATACTGTGTCTCTGCCGAAGCTGTGCGAGTAACAAGCTGTGCAGATAATGAGTTGCTGTGCTGTTGCTACTGCTGGATCTGCTATTTGACGGTTGCTTCTGTTTTGCTTGGCATTGTACCTGTACTGGTGATGACTGGTTGCTGCTGCCCTTGCTGTAGCTGCCGTTGTAATGACTGCCTCTGTATTTGTACTTAGCTGTGACTTGTTTAAAGCTGTTACTTGTGGTTAGCTCTGGAAAGGGGAAGAAAAGAAAAAAAAACAGAGCAAAAAAGGAACAGAGCACACACACATACATTATGATACCACATACATAGGGGGCTCTTATATATGACTTTGAGAGCTAGTATACATACGTATACCTGCGGGTAATTTGATAGAAAATGCATACATGTGCATGGTCATATTGCAGATACAACGGTACACTTGTCTAAGATGTTCGGTATAGTTGTGCAATGTGGGTGGGTGGGAACTTGGGGAGCTTTGAGTAGGGCGGAAGGTGGTTGTAATAAATGTGTTCGCCATGCATGCGCTATACTTTTTTACAAGTTCAGCTATTCTCTATTTGATGCCTGAGGTTGTGGCTTGGTCGTTACATAATAGATTATGCAGCGTGCTTGCTGTTCGTTCCAAAATTAATTCATTTAAATGATCATTTAAACATTATTGTAATTTCGTAGATCTACCAATGGAGAAATAGATTATTCTAGAACATTCTATACATGTGTGTTCTATTAGAAATCCTTTAAAATGTACACTCTATTAGAATATTTAACAAAATAAAATATGATACTATTGTAACTTCTATATTCCATCATCATCATCATTATAATATTATCTGTAAATAAGAAAAAAAGTGGGTAAAACAATCTCCAAAACCAGTTTATATATATATATATATATAGCTAACTATGAGTTATTTAAAATACAAAATAGGTAACAGCAAAGCTGTAAAAAGGATGCAGCCTTAAAAATCCTGGGTGACACACATCATTAACATTAACATCATTGCAGGTATTTGAAGGCTGCATCCTTTTTTACAGCTTTGTTGATTTTGCGTGCATGGAATTTAATGCTTATGAAAGTTGCAGACTGAAACTGATGGTGCACGGTATGAGAAAGCAGCATTTGCACTATATCAGCATATCAACTAACTATGCAAATTCTAATTTAAAACATACCAACTCACTCCATGGTCGAGCTTGTGTATTACAACTACATTGGGCATTCCTTGCAACCAGAACCCTTGGAGAGGCCAGCTTATTAAAGTAATGTATTTTGCTTAGTTTTTTTTATTACTGCTAACATTACATATGGTATTAACAAGAGTTTATAATGATGTAGGGAGAGTGTCAAACTACACTATACCCTGTGAAATATGAGCCCGTAAAATCCTATGGCATTGTTCAACCAACTCAGTGATTTGTGTTGATTGGTGACTAATTATGAGAACATGGGCACGGGCATGCACATTGGAGAGATTGAAGCTACAGAGTGAAAGAACATTGTAAAAGTATGACACAACGTGCTGAGGAACTCAGTACAAAGAGAAAGGCACAGCCAACTAACCTCGAAAGCCATAAATATCAACTTCGTGTGTGACGTCTTAATTCGAGGTTTCATCATGGTCGCCATTCCATGCCTCGACAGTTCTGATAGTGAAAGTGACATGTCTAGATGGGGCTTTAGCCATAGGGATTCAATGCAGACCACCCGACCAAACAAAGAAGATGTTAAATCTGGGAAATCAACAGCGGTCAGGTTTACGAGAGGACACAAAGGTATGTGGTCTACTTTACGGCTCATTTTTCATTGTGTATAGCGAAGTTTGATACTCTTCCTAACATATTATAAACACTTGGTATTAATAATGTACAATTTTCCAATATGTATCATCTCTCACATGCACAAGTATAACATGCAACATTATTAAGTTGTTGATAATATTTTGTGTTCAATAGTCTCTGATTTTGGTTCACCAAGCACAATTCCGATACATTTTGAGGCTAACATCACGGAGGTGGTAGTAAATATCACTATTGTGGATGATGCACAACTAGAACACACTGAAGAATTTAGTGTTGATCTAGTGATACCAGATAATATTAGAGATATCGGAGTAAATCCTGGCTTCATTTCTAGTGCAGTTGTAAAGATAGCAGACGATGACAGTGAGTGAATACAACGTTATCTAAATGTCATTTACTGTAGTTAATACTTTGTTAGCTGTTTCTGTAGAGTTTACACAACCAGTATTTAATGCATATGAAAATGAGTCAGAAATAATAATAACACTAGATGTCACTCGTCCTGCACTAGCAACTTTTATTGTAATTGTATCAGCTACACCTGGTACTGCTGATGGTAAGTGGCAAGTGTTTGACCAACTACAGGTTATTAAAACGCTCTCAGGTTCTGATTTTGTTGTTGGTAACACAAGTGTGACATTTGGGCCAACTGATACACAAGCTAACTTTTCAATTGTTATCAGAAATGATAACAAATTGGAACTCACTGAAGAATTTAGTTTAACTTTGATTCTTCCTGACACATCTACAGCAATTGGAATAGAGGAGGGTGCCCCAGTATTTGCAAATGGAAGAATATTTGATGATGACAGTATGTTATAAGTAGAGTTGATATGTGTTTACACTGCTATTATTGAAAACAGGAATAACAGTTTGGTGGTCGATTGATACAGCTGTAGTGACTGAAGGAGAAATGATATCAATTAGTTTAATGTTGGATAGAGAACCTGGTGTACAGTTTAATGTATCAGTATATGCTACTAATATTAACACTACAGGTTAGTAAGCAAAAATATATAATTATGTGGCTGTATGCATGTGTTTTTGATATTTTGTATGCGTGGCATGCATGCATGCCTGCATACATAATAGCGTAAATAATTGATTATCATTAGCATTTTATCAAAACTATTGTAAGTTTGTAAGTGAATAACCTACAAAGATCCAGTTTTCACTGTTCGATAGACGATTCTTCAGAAACTAAATTTCAAAATGCTGATGGAAGTAATCAGCTCATTATGTCAAAAAGTGTAAAACCATAAATTAATCAATCATTGTTGTCATTAATCTATTATCGTATAACTTTCTGTGAAATTTTACGGATTTACTAAAATTTTCTATATAACATGGCGATATTCTTGAAGAGTAAGTGACTCAGGTTTGACTTTGTTGTGCTCTTGTATTGTTCTGTAATTACAATCTAATCAAAAACAGCCAAGCTGTAAAAAAAAGGTGCGGCCCCCAAAAAGGCCATGGTGAAAAAAGATGTGAAATCCAAGGTGGCGGCCAAGAAATGGCTGTGATGGTAGGTTAATGGTTACATTTTAATAACAACAATTCAGGTGAATTTGGTGCCAAGATCAAGCGGCACAAAATTCACCTGAATTGTCGTTATTAAAATGTAACCATCAACCTACCATCACAGCCATTTCTTGGCCGCCACCTTGGATTTCACATCTTTTTTCACCATGGCCTTTTTGGGGGCCGCACCTTTTTTTACAGCTTGGCTGTTTTTGATTAGATATCACTTCTTTTTGTATTTGTATACTGCAAAGCCGGCCTATGGCTGGTTTTGGGGCTTCTTTAACCCATGTGTTTTTTTCTTTACTACAGGAAGAAGAAAAGAACTTAAAGAAGAATTTTAGTACTTCAATTATTTTTGATTTTATTAGTAATTATATACATATATTTATTACATGCCCATTATGCCCCACAGGATATTTTTTTGCAGCTGATCTCTCTACTGGGTGACTTGAAATGTAGCTGAACTATATACAGGATGGTTTCTTTGTAGCTGAACTCTCTACAAGGTAACCTCTTCTAGCTGGTCTCTCTACAGGGTATTTTGTTTCTAGCTGAACTGTCTACAGGTGATTTGTTTGCAGCTAAACTCTCTACATGGTGGTGTCTTTGTAGCCGAACTCTCTACATGATGGTTTCTTTGTAGCTGAACTCTCTATAAGGTGACTTCGTCTAGCTGAACTCTCTACAGAGTGATTTTTTTGTAGCTGAACTCTCTGCAGGGTGATTTGTTTGCAGCTGAACTGTCTACATGATGGTTTCTTTGTAGCTGAACTCTCTACAAGGTGACTTCGTCCAGCTGATCTCTCTACGGGGTGATTTGTTTCTAGCTGAACTCTCTACAGGTGATTTGTTTGCAGCTAAACTCTCTACACGGTGGTTTCTTTGTAGCTGAACTCCCTACATGATGGTTTCTTTGTAGCTGAACTCTCTACAAGGTAACTTCTTCTCTACAGGGTGATTTGTTGTAGTTGAATTCTCTACAAGGTGGTTTGTATGAGGCTGAACTTTCTACATGGCGGTTTCTTTGTAGCTGAACTCTCTACAGAGTGATTTGTTTGCAGCTGAACTCTCTACATGATGGTTTCTTTGTAACTGAACACTCTACAAGGTGGCTTCTTCTAGCTGATCTTTCTACAGGGTGAATTGTTGTAGCTGAACCATCTACAAGGTAACCTCTTCTAGCTGATCTCTATACAGGGTGATTTGTTTGTAGTTGAATTCTGTACAGGTGGTTTCTTTGTAGCTGAACTCTGTACATGATGGTTTCTTTGTAGCTGAACTCTTTACAAGGTGACTTCTTATAGCTGAACTCCCTACGGGGTAATTTGTTTGCAGCTGAACTCTCTACATGGTGGTTTCTTTGTTGCTGAACTCTCTACAAGGTGAATTCTTCTACCTGATCTCTCTACAGGGTAATTTGTTTGTAACTGAACTCTGTACAAGTGCGTTTTTGTGGGTGATCTCACTGCAGGTTGATTTGTTTGTAGCTGAACTCACTAAAGGGTGATTTTGCTTGTAGTTGAACTCCTTGCATTGTATCTAGTTTCTAGCTGATCTCTCTACAGGGTGATTTGTTCGTAGCTGATCTCTCTACAAGTTGACTTGTGTGTAGCTGATCTCTCTGCAGGTTGATTAATTTGCTGCCGATCTCTCTACAAGGTAATTTGTTTGTAGCTGAACTGTCTATAAAGTGATTTATTTGTAGCTGATCTCTCTGCAGGTTGATTTGTTTTAGCTGAACTCTCTACAGGGTGATTTACTTGTAGCTGAACTCCTTACATTGTGTGTAGTTTCGAGCTGATCTCTCTACAGAGTGATTTGTTTGTAGCTGATCTCTCTACAAGTTGATTTGTGTGTAGCTGATCTTTCTACAGGTTGATTTGTTTGTAGAGGTGTACCGATATGAGTTTTTGGCATGTACCGATATCCGATATTGATGCAACCAAAGAAGCCGATAACCGATAGTCGATCCGATATTTGCATTAATATTTTAAGTGCACATTTACCTACCCTACAACCACATGTGCATGTATTCATTGCTATACTCTGCCTGTGGTGGTACACTGCTTGGGTTTCTATTGTGCAATCCAGACGATTAGGCACCCACAAACGTTTTTATGTACACTCCCATGAAGCCTAAAATGGATATTTCTGCATTACTGCGAATTCGAATGGCTTGTACAGCAAGTTTCCTTGGTTACTCTGACTCTTCTTTTATTACAAAGGTATTCTATAACTGCTTCATTTGTAAAGACTGTGATAGGCTTTGCAGCAACAAACACGAGATTCGTGTGTATTTATATGGCTTCTCGTAGCGTAGCGCTTGTTGCAGAGTGAACAATAAGCCACTGGCACTAATGAGCCACATGAATAACGTAGAAAACCAATGCATAATCCGTTTATGTACAAACTATTGCTACTGTATAAATATCGGTAGCGATATCGGTCCTCCTGCTGTTCTGTACCGATACCGATATTGGCAAAAAATGCCATATCGGTGGCCAATATTGTAGCCGATCCGATTATCGGTACACCTCTATTTGTTTGTATCCGATCTCTCTACAGGGCAATTTGTTTGTAGCTGATCTCTCTACAGGGTGATTTTTTTTGTAGCTGACCTCTCTTCAGGGTGATTTGTTTCTAGCTGATCTCTCTACAGGGTGATTTTTTGTAGCTGACCTCTCTTCAGGGTAATTTGTTTCTAGCTGATTGCTCTACAGGTTGATTTGTTTGTAGATGAACTCTCTACAGGGTAATTTGCTTGTAGCTGAACTCCTTACTTTGTGTCTAGTTTGTAGCTGATCTCTCTACAGGGTGATTTGTTTGTAGCTGATCTCTATACAAGTTGATATGTGTGTAGCTGTTCTCTCTGCAGGGTGATTTGTTTCTCTACAAGGTAATTTGTTTGTAGCTGAACTATCTATAAGGTGATTTGTGTGTAGCTGATCTCTCTGCAGACTGATTTGTTTTAGCTGAACTCTCTACAGGGTGATTTGTTTCTAGCTTAGCTCTCTACAGGTTGATTTGTTTGTTGCTGATCGCTCTAAAGGTTGATTTGTTTGTAGCTGAACTCTCTGCGAAGTGTTTTGTTTGTAGTTGATTTCTCTACAAGGTGATTTTTTGTAGCTGACCTTTCTTCAGGGTAATTTGTTTCTAGCTGATCGCTCTACAGGTTGGTTTGTTTGTAGCTGAACTCTCTACAGGGTGATTTGTTTCTAGCTTAGCTCTCTACAGGTTGATTTGTTTGTTGCTGATCGCTCTAAAGGTTGATTTGTTTGTAGCTGAACTCTCTGCGAAGTGTTTTGTTTGTAGTTGATTTCTCTACAAGGTGATTTTTTGTAGCTGACCTCTCTTCAGGGTGATTTGTTTCTAGCTGATATCACTAAAGGTTGATTTGTTTGTAGCTGAACTCTCTGCAAAGTGTTTTGTTTGTAGTTGATTTCTCTACAAGGTGATTTTTTGTAGCTGACCTTTCTTCAGGGTAATTTGTTTCTAGCTGATCGCTCTACAAGTTGGTTTGTTTGTAGCTGAACTCTCTACAGGGTGATTTGCTTGTAGCTGAACTCCTTACATTGTGTCTAGTTTCTAGCTGATCTCTCTACAGGGTGATTTGTTTGTAGCTGATCTCTCTACAAGTTGAATTATGTGTAGCTGATCTCTCTGCAGGTTGATTTGTTTGTAGCCGATCTCTCTACAAGGTAATTTGTTTGTAGCTGAACTGTCTATAAGGTGATTTATTTGTAGCTGATCTCTCTGCAGGTTGATTTGTTTTAGCTGAACTCTCTACAGGGTGATTTGTTTGTAGCTGAACTCCTTACATTGTGTGTAGTTTCTAGCTGATCTCCCTACAGGGTGATTTGTTTGTAGCAGATCTCTCTACAAGTTGATTTGTGTGTAGCTGATCTCTCTGCAGGTTGATTTGTTGGTAGCCGATCTCTCTACAGGTAATCTGTTTGTAGCTGAACTCTCTATAAGGTGATTTGTTTGTAGCTGATCTCTCTGCAGGTTGATTTGTTTTAGCTGAACTCTCTACAGGGTGATTGCTTGTAGCTGAACTCCTTACATTGTTTCTAGTTTCTAGCTGATGTCTCTACAGGGTAATTTTTTGTAGCTGAACTCTCTACAGGGTGATTTGTTTCTAGCTTATCTCTCTACAGGTAGATTTGTGTTGATTTGTTCATTGCTGATCGCTCTAAAGGTTGATTTGTTGCAGCTGAACATCCTGCAAAGTGTTTTGTTTGTAGCTGATCACTCTAAAGGGTAATTTGTTTGTAGCTGAACTCTCTCCACAGTGACTTGTGTGTAGCTGAATTCTGTGTAACTGAATTCTCTAGAGAGTGACTTAATTGTAGCTGAATTCTCTACACAGTGCATGACTTGTTTATAGCTGAACTTTCTTCAGTGTGACTTGTAATGTTCTGAATCTCTATAGTGATATATTTGCTTAACTCTCCACATGGTGACTGTCATCTTGCTGAACTGTCTATAAGATTAACTGTTTGCAGCTGAACTCCCTACAGAATAACTTGTGATGTAATAAAATTCTATAATGGAGTAAATAAATTAGCTGAATGCTCTATTAGGGTGACTGTTCTATTAGAGTATCTCGATCTCGCATTTGCTACACGGAGTTGGCTTTCGAATCATAACTCAGTGGTTTGTAATCCGATTCTTCTGTACTACTGCAAGGACTTTCTATGAAGATTATTCCAGCTATACACCGATTTTCAGCTCATTGCTCTAAGCGGTTTGCCTAGTAGGCGTGAAAACTAATACTTTTTTATTCATAAAAATCGATCGCGTAATTGTGACACAGGTTGGGTTTTGTGTCCTATCTCTGTGGTCTTTATCTCGATTTCTTTCAAACCACCAAAAGGCACTCCTACGATGGTTACTCCATCTACATAGCAATTTTCAACTCATTCCATAAAGCGGTTTACCCTGTAGGCGTGACAACAAATCGATCTTGTTTTACGCGAATAATCGGTCATAACTCCTGAACCATTCATCAGATTTGTACCAAATTTGATGCTAGGATTCGCCTTTGGACTCCCTTTCTGTGTGCCAAATTTCAAGGCGATCGGAGTACGCGTTTGCTTGCTATAGCAATTTTTGCAAGTGTGCGAAAAGACGAAGAAGAAGAAGAAAAAAAAAACGAAGAAAAAAAACGAAACTTTGGCAGCTCGTATCTCGGAAATGGCTGGAGCGATTTCCTTCAAATTTGGAATGTAGACTCCCTTGGCTGGCGGGCAACTGTGTAGCAAATTTGGTTCCAATCAGATAAGTGATCACCGAGATACAAATGTGTGAAAATGACGTTTTCGTTCTTCCTGTCAATATACTCACGGGTGTGGCGCGCCGGCTTCTTGGGCCGCACGACACACTACCGTGTGTCTTGATATGGGTTTTTGAGGATGGTGAAAACCACCCAACTATTTGCAATAACTTGGTATCTAGCATTAGGACTAGTAGAAAATATACAAGAAATACTTTCTAACACTTTCCAGTAAAGAAAACCATGTATTTTACTTTTGTTTAATCTGTATACTACCAATTTCATTATAATACCGTTTACGTTACACATGTTTCAATATTGTCGATAATAGATGTGCATCAATTATTGGTTGTTTATGCTACATACATACATCCCCCTTGTGATTGCTTTTAAGACCATGCTTAAATCAATGATTGAAATTATTTAATATAATTACTGTATTATAGTCATTAAGAGGTAATATAATATAATAAACACTTCTTATCTACCTCACAGGATATGATTATTCAATAACTCAAACACTTGTTGCATTTGGGGCTAATGAAATGATGCAATCTATCAATATTGCAGCAATAGCTGATATGCTACTAGAGTACAATGAAAGTTTCCAAATGTCATTTGAACCTACTGCAAGTGCACAAGAAATAGGAGTAATAACTGGTTCTCCTTCAACAACTACTATTACCATCTTAAACAATGACAGTTAGTTAAAAAATAACATGTGAGATAACATTGACTGGTATTATCTTAGGTGTGGCGGTCAAATTTCAGACATTACAATATTGGGTTGATGAGGGATCAGTTGTATCAATCACAGTATTAGCTGACAAACCTATTTATAACAACTATTCAGTTTTACTGACTACTTTCATAAACTCATCCTTACATGCAGCATCAGGTGTGTACATTGATTTCATGTATGCATGTCATATGTAATAATGTGTTCATTTATATATTTGTGGATATTGTGTATAGATGAAGACTTCAATAGTTGAACATTTCAGGTGGTTTTTGCTCCAAATCAAACTTTGGCACATTTACTGATCACTGCATATAAAGATGTGTTACTAGAGCAAAATGAAACTGTGGGGTTAGATGTTGCCTGTACAGCTAGTATAGCATCTAGCTCCTCAAATAATGGGCATGTTTTCCTATTGTTGCCCATCCCGCGATTATTATCCTTAACCTAGGAGGAAAACGCTTCACTATACTGAGTTGGTTCTGGGTCTTTTACCTTGTTGTACTTAGCCTTTAGGTTCTTCACCTTCATGCGGCACTGCTTGTAATCAAAACCATATCCTCTCTCTTTCATAGCTCCCGCTATTTTCTCGAAGATTGTTTTGTCCATCGAGGTTTTCTTGTATGTTTTGTTCTCCCCAGACAGCAATTAGGGTTCGTGTAGCATCCATGCTCTAATTTGCCGCCATAACACACGTGTTGCGTGAATAAATATTCCAAGATCACATGATATGGAACACCGTTAATCAGAAAGTGAATGTGCATCGATCCGGCCAATTCACCTTGCAAAGTGGATTGGCCTCAAGCTGGATTGAGAAGTGGATTGGGTTTGATCCGGATCAGGTGTGAAATGGTTGGATCTGGACTGATGCAGATTCGAGTGTAGTGTGAAAAGGCCTTTAGAGTGCTAATCTATCCTTCACATATGCGCTTATATATGGATAAGCGCTATGACAAAATCGACGCCTGGGTCTGGAAGCGAATGCTGCTGTAAAAACAATGTTAGGTATGGAAAATAACTGTTTTGTAAATGTAAAAGTGTATTTTAAAATTATCCGTGTCCGCATCCGACTGTATCCGCCTTTTCTACCCAAAGCTGCTGTATAGTATAGGCTATTGTTCTCACCTGAGTAGTTGACATAATAACAATGTTCTGTTGCTAAGAGATTACAAACTAGGTGGGGCCACTGTACCATCATTATATGGTAAACAAGTATTTTGAGGCAAATACTGTTGTTGTTGTTGGCTTGCAGGCATGTCAGATCAAGTTTGACATTTGACTGGTCATTACTGAAAAATTATAATCATCATGATGGTATTAATGTCAAAGCCATTGGTATTACAGTAGCAGCCATTTACCTCAACAAAAGCACCAAATACCCATCATGGTAGCTCAGCAACTCTTGTCACATATCTGTATAATCACCCGCTATAAACATGTCCACAGGGAGGCCATAATGCCCAGATGGTATGATGGTATTAATTGACACAGGCAGTATCAAAACAATATGACATAAGTATCATGATTTACTAACAATGCTGGAATATAGCCCAGAGCTAGTAGAAAAGCATAATGCATGTCAGTAGTTGCCAAGTATTCGTATTCACATTAATAGTGCAATGATATTCTCATTCAAAACAGCAATAGCGAGAGCAGCACATTACCATTATAAGAGTAATGATAAGCTTGGATTCATGTTAAAAGAAGGATTTATGCCTGCGCATCTTAATCAGCAGTGTTATGTCAATGGTTTTTTGTCCACTATCTATACATGAAGCCATCTAAATCTGTGCAAGAATACTGCTGTGTTACTGATCAAAGTCTCTTGCATTCAAGACTGATAGGCTAATACAGCAACAATTTCTATCCTTAAAAGAATTTTTTTAGGGGTATTCTGTCTCAGTTGTCCAATAGGACCATACCACCAAGGTAAACAAGCATAGAAGGGTTTATGGAACAAACCATGGTTATGCTACCAGGCTATCTCAAGAAATATCCACTTGGTAAAGTAGTTCACTATCTATTTAAGGATAGTAGTCAGTATAATAACATTTGTAAAGTAACTATCAAGTTATCAAACTTTTACTACCTTTGAGTACTAATAGTTATGCACTTAAGGCCCATAAACAAAACTCATTGGATATTACATGCTTTGGTAGTATGTTTTACAAATAATGGTGCTTACTACATGCGTATTCATCTGAGCTTCACAGCTTCACATAACACCAGATTTAGCTACTAGGATTTAACAATAGTTATAATTCACACATGTCTGGTAGCGATGTTTTAGTGATTTCTGTGTATCAAGACATGGTAGTGTGTCATGCGGCCCAAGAAGCTGGCGTGCCACACTGTGTGTTTATTAACAGGAAGAAAGAAAACGTCATTTTCACACTTTTGTAGCTCCATGATCCTTTATCCGATTGAAACCAAATTTACTACAGAAGTGTCAGTTAGGTAGGGGAGTCCACATTCCAAATCTAAAGAAAATCACTCCAGCTATTTCCGAAATACGAGCAGCAAAAGTTTGGGTTTCTTTTTCTCCGTTTTTTTCTTCTACTTCTTTTTGCACACTTTACAAAATCTGCCATAAAATGCAAATGCATACTCCGATCAAGCTGAAATGTGGTATACGTAAAGAGCTCATTAAGGCAAATCTGATTACCAAGTTTGGTAGAAATCCGATGAACATTCACAGAGTTATGACCGATTATTTGTGTAAAATAAGGTCGAAGGTCTGTCACGCCCACAGGGTAAACCCCTTGAAGGAATGAGCTGAAAATTGCTATGTAGATGGAGTAACTATCGTAGGAGTGTCTTTTTATGATTTGAAAGGAATCCAGATAAAGGCCATCGAGATATGACACAAAACCCAACCTGTGTATGCACAATTATGCAATCAATTTTTATTAATAAAAAAACTACTAAGTGTATAATTATGTGACTGGATCTACAAAAACCGTTCTTATCGCCCAAGACAGGAAGTTTGATTTTTTCACACAAACACAAAGTTTAATGAATGTACTATCAAGTTTCACTGTCACAGTCGACCAGAGTAAAGTAGTCTGCTTTTGCTGGCTGCTTTTTAAAGCACAGTGGCGAGCCGTACGAGAGGTATGGGGTCTTGATGGAGCCCAGGCCAACCAGGAGATGGCTCTGTGTGGCTGTACAGCTCCGTGGTGTTGGACAATGACCTGTGCTGTAAATTTCCTTTCATTTTAGCCAGTTCTGAGCTCTGAATGGCCCATAACTTGGCCTGATTCATCCCAACATGTTCCTTTTCAATTTTTGAACACCATCTTTCCCGCCTTTCAGGGCCCTTGCCTCCCACCCTTTTAGAAGCTCACCTGATACAGTCAACCTCGGTTTAAAAACTATCTAAAATAGTGGGAAACTTAGCTGTTGACTGCTTCTTCAGTGGATGATCAGGAAGGTAAGAAATTGTTGTAAAACATGTGGAAATTTGGTATGCATAGCTACCACCATTGGCTAGCTGCAATACTCTGAATATTTAAAACCAACATTTCTCGATACTTTTAAATGGGCGATAAGACCGGTTTTCCCAGAGACAGTCACATATTTAGCAGAACCAGAGTTATGATGAATGATGTAACTTAAAACTAACTTACCTCCATAGGCTGCTGTACATCATACACATGTGAGCTAAAACAATAATTATACTAATTATACAGTCAAGTTGGAAGGGAGATGCTGGGCATAGTGGGGGAGGATGAATACAGGGTAAAGGGGGAAAAGTGGGAACTGATAGGTACTAGTGGATTAAATGAAGAGATCAATGGATGGTAATCATTGGAATAGTGTGTAGCATTAAAGTCAGAAGTCAGTTCGTAAACAGATAGATCTGGTCCGGAAAGTGCTAAAGGTCTGCTACTAGCTGTAGGCGGATGATAAAGGGGCAATTCTAACGGGTAGTGAGCTCGATAATTAGAGTGCCTCAAATCATGTGGTTGCCCATCACACAGAGTTTCAGAAGCAATTCCATCAGTAACAACTAAAGGAGAGTTTACGGTATCTGGGGGTGCTGTAGTTACCAAATGTGAAGTCTTCTGCTCTGCAACAACGGCAATGGCCTCCTCAAGCAACTCAAAATCAGTTGGCCCAATGTTCTCAGTCGTAACAGCTCCTTGAGATGACGCAAAAGTGAACTGAATGTGTGAATCTTCAACACCAACGTCTTGAGGAACTGCATGTTCAGGGTCCAATGAAGCATATTCAACAGAGAGTGATGAAAACCTATTGGTGACAGGAAACGCAGAAGGAAAGTTATTATCAGATACTGTTGTCCCTGCAGAGGCCAGATGATACTTCTGTCCAACTTTGTTCACTCACATTGGCACAGGGCTGACTGTCATCTCACTCGACAACATCTTGGGGTAAATCCCCATCCTCCTCCACTGAACAACCCTGCAACCAATCATCCTCAGAGTGGGGGTAAAGTGTCCAAAAATGTAAATCATTTTGGCATTATAATGGTATAACTGAACACTCAACCATTCAACAAGGTGGCGAAAAGCCTTGCCTGTGGACAGCCCATTCCGCACAGTGGAAATCTGAGCAATTGAACAAAGAATCTCTATAGTCCAAATACCAAAGTTATCCACTACTAAGGGTAAAAATTCACCTCCTGCTGCTTCTACCAGTGCCTTGTGCCTAGCATCTTTCTCCATCTCTCCTCTGAGAGCTGTGAACCCAGGAGTGATGGCTGAATGTGACAGAACCCCAGAATGGAGGGTACTTTGAACAGAAACATCGAAGTATGGATGGTCATTGTAAAAATCCGGATGAAAAATATCATCAGGTCTAGCAGCAGATTCTCCAGACACCTTCTGTTCCTTCTGGACATCTGAATTATCTTCCAAAAGTGCATAATAAATAAGGTCACACAAAGCATTATGTCGTCTTATGCAAAGTGGACCATGTCCATATCCTATCAGGTGATCTCCATAATGATCAACCATTTGTCCACAAACACACGATGGTGAATGAACAATTTTACAACAACTTAGACACTGATGCAGAAGTTAAAGCTCCACCTGAGGATCTTCCAACCTAGGTAGTAAGTCTTGTAAACAATGAACCTTGTCAAAAAGGGAATCAGTAAAATCATCAAAGAACTTGAAACTGCTGAAAATAGAGATCCCAGCAGCTCAACACCATCCAAAATTTGCAATGGACAGTTTACCTCCTGCGGAAATGTAGGAAATGATGAATCTCCACTTGGCCAAAAAACTTCACATTTTTTCAGGTTAAGGGTGAATCCAAAGGATGGGCCTTGTGTTGCTAAGAGGTCCAATAAATCTGCTACAGCAGAACATGACCCCACAAAAGTTCCATCATCAAGATACCATAATTGAAAAGAAATATCACAAGGAACTTCAATAGACTCCATCAAATCTACAAAACCAGGGAGAACAATATAAGGGGCCTAGAGGATCCCCTTGTTGTACACTTCTGCTGCATTGAAAGACCAGAGGACCCAACTGCAGATTAGAAGGATGCTGATAACACCATCTCACCCAACAGTAGATTCCAGGAAAGTGATGCTTGACTTGCCAAAGGAAATGCACACGTTGTACTTCATTGAAGGCATTATACATATCAATTTTAACTGCGCGCATATCAGGTTGTCTTTGTGGCAATCCAAATGATAGCAAAAGGAATGAATGGCTGCTTCTAGCCCTCTCTTGATTCCAACTCCAACGTGATCCCATGGCAGAAATAAATCTGGCAAATCTTTCCTAACAACAAGGCAACAAACCCTGCTTACCAGACGCTGTATAGTTTCACATACAGCTATAGGGTGGACCCCTCCATTCTTCTTATGTAGAGCTGTTATAGGGGAACCACACAACCAAGGAGCCACATACTGGTGAGCCGCTCCGGGTAATAAAAAATTAACTAGAGGAGTAGGTTGGTGCAAACAATCTTGGGCTATTGGAGCAGTGAAGCCTGATACGGCATCTAGAATATGCTGAGCCCGGAGTTGAAACCCACCAGGACTAGAACCCTTCAGAAAGGCTTTCAGTGCTGTGAGGATGGTATTTTCAGTGACAGTGATAGCAGGCAAGGACTAAGGGAGGTCACAATTCCTTAAAACTGGTCCTTGAGGGTGGCGTTTGAGAATTTCAGCTTGCACAGAGTCATCATCTGGGTTGGCAACCCCACTACTTGACAAGGCCTGGATAGCTTTACCATGATGCCCCATTCTAGCCCAATGTAAAGCTCTGTTGGTAGCTGTTGGTGAATTGCTAGAATAGAGTGTGGGAGATGCAGACAGAGATTCAAGCTCTTTCCACAGTTTCAGAATACCACCTTCAGATTGCCATAACTTTAAATGATTCTTTAACAAAGTTTTTGGAACCTCCCGTTTAGGAGGAGAATGATGAGATGGAACACGCAGAACTACCTTCGGAAAAATTAGCAGTTGCACGAGACCCCATGCGCCCTTCTGAGTAGCTGCTCGAAACAATGAACACAGAACCTGATAAAAAAGTGGCCTGACGCTACATGGAATGTGAGTAATGGTAGCCACTTGCAAACATCTAATACAATCCAATAGAAGGTTAACTAGGACTAGTTCTAACTGAATGTACTGTTCAGGTAAATGTAATGTCTCTGTGGCTTGAATAGCAATAGAAATAAGATCACTTGTGTGGTATTTCTCAGCTGATGTGAGCGGTGTAGAAAAGCTGGAATCTGTGCTAACACTATTATTCTTATCTTGGTACATGCAACCAGCCAGGTTAACACCTGCCAGGGAAGCCTCAACAAGAGTTCCACTGCAGCAGGATTTGGCAGAAATATTTCGTTGACAGCCAGAGTTACGAAATTGTGAATGACTAGCCTAATGGTAAGTACTGACACTGCAAAGAAGTCTGTTATGCAGTGCAAAAAAGGAAATAGGAGGAAAACATTGCCTTGAAATGTGATCAGTGTTTATGTGATGCCAAAGAAGTTTGCTTGCTGAATGTGAAAAATTTTTGCTACAGAAAGGGCAGCACAGGGCACCTTCTTTGCTGAACGAGCCCTCTGGACCTGTCAAGTTAACTGAAAGTTGTTGTGATGTGTCTAGCAAAGAAAGAGCCAATGATTCATTAGTAGGTGTATCAGTGGAGGGAGCAGCTGATGCTGTGACATTGGTGGGGTTTGCTACTGGAGTGATAATGGGTGAAGAGATACCAGGACTTGCTGTTGGAGTGGGAGTGACTTGTGTACCATGACTTGCTGGAAGATGGTGTAACAGGACTTGCTGGGGGTGACTGTAGATAGTATACTGACAGGACTTGGTGCTGGGGTGACAGTAGATGGTGATATAACAGGACTTGCCGCTAAGTGACTGTAGATGGTGTAACAACAGGACTTGCTTCTGGGGTGACAGAGGGTGATGTGAGAACAGGACTAGCTGCTGGGGTGACAATAGATGGTGTGATAACAGGACTTGCTGCTGAAGAGATGGTAGATGGTGTGAGAGCAGGACTTGCTGTTTGAGTGACAGTAGATTTTGAAATAACAGGACTTGCTGCTAGAGTGATGGTAGAAGGTGAAATAACAGGACTTGCTGATGGAAGGTGTAACAACAGGACTTGATGCTGGAGTTATGGTAGATGGTGAGAAAACAGGACTTGCTGTTTGAGGGGCAGTAGATGGTGTGAGAACAGGATTCACTACTGGAGTGATGGTAGGTGTAATAATAGAAATTGCTGCTGAAGTGACAGTGGATGGTGAAATAGCAGGACTTGCTGCTGGAGTGATGGTAGATTGAGTATGAACAGGACTATAGCTGCTGGAATGACAATAAATGGTGTAATAATAGGATCTGCTTGTGAAATACCACTAGATGGAGTATCAACTGAACTTGATGCTGGAGTTCCCACAGAACTCACTGTAGGGTTGAGTAGTGACAAAGTCAACTAAGCTAGTCCCAAACCACCCGGTGTTGGTTAATAAAATTTGGGTGTTGCTCCTGCCTTTGGCTCATGTGATGATGGCTCACTAGAGATGTTAAAGTGAAACTGTTTTTTACCATCTGAATCAAAACTGCCTTGGAGAAGTTTTCAATGGGCCTTCCAGTGTATCGAATGGTCTTCTTCCAGTTTTTGGCTGCTGCTCTTCCTGCTCGCTTCTCAAATTCACAAGGATTCATCACAGAACTGCCGCCAGCTGAAAATGAAGTACAATGGCTGTGTCCATTCACAAGTTAGTTCGGATAAAGTTTCACTGTCAAAGATCCATACGACGTTTACAGGCACTTCTGGGAGAGGAGTACATTTGCATGCCATGTTTCAATTTTTGCTCATTGCACATACATATTTAGCTGGTCACTAGTCACGGTGCTGGCAAATATTTATTTAGCCAGTCATTTGTTCTATAACTCGAGTATCAAACACACCAGTTGTATGAAAATAAGTTTATATTTGTAACATTTAAATAGTACAAAAAAGAGGAGTAGCCAGCAAGCACTGATGGTACAAAGGTAGAGCATGAGTACTCTACACTTTTTCTTCATTTCTTATACCTTTTTGTGTCACAATTTTTTCCAAGTTTTTTTTTTTTTAAAAGCAATGACCGGCTAAATATCAATAGTCAAAAAACTATTAATTTTCACACCTACCAGGCAAACCGCTTAGAGCAATGAACTGCAAATCGGTGTGTAGCTGGAACAATTATCATAGAAAGTCCTTGCAGTAGTACAGAAGAATTAGATTACAAACCACTGAGTTATGATTTGAAACTAAACTATGTGTAGCAAATGCGATATCAAGATACTCTAATAGAACAGTCACCCTAATAGAGCATTCAGCTACATTTATAACTCACTCCATTATGGCTCCCTATCAAAAAATAATCTTTGTCATACACACAAACTTTTTACCAAGTTTCATGCTTTTGTCCAAAAGTGTACAAAAAGGCCTTTTTAAAGGCTTACAACCCTGACTATTATTTCCATAGTGACTGGATTGATTGCAGAGATGCTTTTTGTACTGTTCTTCATTTGTAATGCTGTGTAACAGATTGAAATAGTATTACAGGTGAAAGCAAAGCATAATTGCCACTGTTCAATCTCGAATAATTGGGGCTCTTAAATCATCCATATTTTTTTGGTGACTGGATTGATTGCACATGTGCTTTCCCTACCGTTATTCATTTATAGCACTGTATAACTAGCTGATAGTGAAGTGTAATAGCTACTTCACTTTCGAGTCAGTAATTAATCCCTAGGGCATGTGTTCAGATGAAAACATTAACTCTGGTGCCATCCTTTCTTTTGATGCGGGTTCACCAGTCATAATAATGTTATAAAAAAGTAAAATACAGGTGAGATACCAACACAGCTACAGGGTAGCTGCATCACACTATGACAAACCAATACTTTGCTGGCATGCATTGTCAGCGAAAAGCACTGGGACACAAAGGAGGACAAAGGCAAGTCCATGATGTGTGTATAGTTTGTACTGTGGTTGGCGAAAGGCACATCTTGGGACAGAGCGTAACATTGAGTAACATTGAACTTCAGTTGCCACACATCACACCATTTGGCTAGATTATCTAAATCAGTTTGGAGTTGTACATGGTCTGCCAATGTAGAAATGGTTCGTATAAGCTTGGTATCATCTGCAAATAAAAACACATGACTTGAGATGGATTTCGGCATATCATTAACATAAATAAGGAAGTGAAGAGGTCCTAGAATTGATCCTTATGGAACACCACTCTTCACATCTTGCCAACATGATTTTTCCCCGTTTAAAACAACGCGCTGTCTCCTATTGGATAGAAATCCATCAATCCATCTAAGAAGGTTGCCTGTAATTCCATAGTGTTCAATCTTATACAATAAACGTTTATGTGGCACACTATCAAAAGCTTTCTGCAGATCCATGTAAATAACATCAACAGGTACACCATGATCAAGTGATTTTGTTAAAATATCCATAACATGAAGTAATTGGGTAGTGCATGAATGGCCCTCTAAAAAGCCAAACTGGTGGGATGTCAACAAGTTATTGGAGTTCAGATGTTCTAGTATATTAGTTTTAATAATGGATTCCATAACCTTAACTACTGTAGATGTAAGACTGACAGGTCTACAATTACATGCAAGATGTTTACTTCCTTTCTTATGAATAGGGGTAACAAAAGCAATTTTCCATTCCGATGGTAGAACACCAGACTGGAAAGACTTATTAAATAAAATGGACAGTGGAACTGATAGTTGATCAGAAAATTCTTTGAATATACATGGAGGCCAACCCTCTGGACCTGGAGATTTATCTGTTTTTAGCCTATTCAATTCATCAAATACTAATGAAGCAGTTATTGTTATGTTTTCCAACTTTGGTACCGAAGCTCCCTGATCTAGGGCTGGAAATTGGTTAAATTTTCATTAGTGAAAACACTCGCAAAATATTAATTCAATAATTCAGCCTTCTCTGGATCAGAAGTAGCTGTAGAACCATCAGGACATTGGATACTATCAATACCAGATCTTGTTTTCATATTTGAGTTTACATAACGCCAAAAACTTTTAGGACTTCTTCCAATGTTAGAGACTAGATGTTGTTCGTGATTAATCCTTAAATTTCTTGTTAAACACCAAAGCTTATTTCTAGCTTCCTTAAAAGCTTTGTAGTCATGATCAGCTTTAGACAAGGTATAATTTTTCCACAATTTCCACTTTAATTTCTTCATTCTGAATGCCTCAGGAGACATGTAAATATTTCTTTTCTTCCTTACTCCTGTTGTTAGTGGTACATATTTATCAATAATATCTTGAAGTACTGTCTTGAAAAATCCCCATGCTTCTTGAGTATTCATAGACTCCATAATGTCAGGCCAATCGATGGTATAAAATGCTGCACGTATACTGTCAAAGTCAGCTCTGTTAACATTGTATCTAGGGGTGTGGTTTGGTTTGATGGTAGAATAGCAAGATATAGGTGAAAACGAATGCATACATGATCACTATTTCCCAAGCATGGAAGACAGTCAATGTGATTAATCATATCAGCTTCATTTGTAAACACAAGGTCAAGCAAACTAGGAGTAGTGCCTGGTCTAAAACGAGTTGGTTCTTGAATGTGCTGGAATAAAAAAAGATCTTGAATAGTGTCTATGAAGGATTCAACATAAGTATTCCTTGGGTTCACTGACATGGTAGACCAAACAATATCTTTCATATTAAAATCCCCACATATCAATAAATGAGTAAAATCATTCAATTCTTCCAGTAAAATACAAAGTGAGGATATACTTGTCTGCATAGCCTCGGAAGGGCTACGATAAATGGATCCCACCAACAGTTTATCTTGACCTTGCAGATTAATGTTTATCCAAACATGATCTTTAAAGCTATTGTTGTTAAAATACACTTGACTAGCTGATAAAGTGTTGGATACATAAATTCCCACTCCACGAATACCCAGTGTAGAAGTCATGTCAGAGTCAGGATCAAAATTTAAATATAATGAATAACCATGGATCATTAAAGAGGCCTTGTTAATAAAATATGAGTGATGTTTAGGCAAAATCTCAGTAATTAATATCAGGTCAGGCTCACTGCCAGCAATGAGTATTTCTAGGTCATTTATCTTGTTCAAAAATTGATCAGCATTTGTATACAGAACGGTTAAATCTTTAGTACATGTCTTTTGGGGTAAAGTGTCAGGAGGACTGAGATGAGTGACTTGTCTCCTGAGGAGGAGGGTTATTTACAGTACGGATTGGTCTAGATATTATGCAGCCATTTCTAATAATCAAACTAGTTTCCCCTTTAGCTTTCCTTTCCTTTAGTTCAATAACCAATTTCACATGCTTATCTCGTTCAAATTTTGTTCGGTCAGGAGCAATAAATACCCTTTTATATTGGTCATGACGACAAAGCCAATTTGAATAGGAAATAACAGTAGATTTATCATCTTCCTGCTCAAAACACACTAACAAGGGCCTGTGCTTATTTTCAAGCCTTTTCCCTAAACGTACCACACGAGTGACTGGAACATTCAAATCAAAAACAGTTTTGCACAGAGTTAAAAAGGAATTTTTATCAGCAGTGCGATCCTTAGCTTCAGGAAAATTGTAAATGATAGCATTCTTCTTGCGTCTGTTCCTGTCTGCTAACTCGTCTATAATACTATGTGCAGCATTGGATGCAGCAGACGCGTAAGTAGTAGTTGTGCGCAGTTGCACTGAATTATCAGGATTGGGAGATTGATTTTGAATTGAATCAACCTCCATTTGGAGACCAGATTGATTTGATAACAAGTTTTCAATCTTTGAACCAAGATCCTCAATACACTTACTAACTTGTACTGTAAGGTCAGCTATACTCTTGTCTATACATTTGATTGAGTCATTTACCCCCACTGAAATCTGTGCTGACTCAGTTACTGATGCTTTAGTGAACTCTGCAACTATGAACTTAATTCGTGATTGACACTTGTTATGTTTGCAGTAGTATACCATGTTTGGTATAGACTTTGCGAGGGATGAAAAGGATTTATAGTGCTTGCTACTGATACTCTCACATGAAGCATGAAACCATCCCTCGCATAAATCACATTGCAAAGCTTCACCCTTGACCCCCTCAGCATCACATGTCTTATTACAATGGCCACACATATCAACAGCAATCTTATTTACTGCAGATAACTTATCTGAAAGAGAGACCTCGCCAGAGTGATTCCGAACTGCAGAGTCCCCTCCGTTCTCTGGAGATCCGTCTCCTTGATGTTTTTTAGACTGGTTGGCGTCTGGAGACAAGGACGCTTGATCCAGTGTTCTCTTGCTTGTTCCTTCAGCCATGGAACACGGGTAGAACAGTTCTATTCCAAAAGACGCACACTGTCACTGTCATAAAATGGGCTGACACACAACAAATTGACCGGAAATAAAACCAAACCTTTCCAGGTACCGTTTCCAGTCTGTATCAAGGTCGCCATGGTACCACAGCTTTTAGGACAACAAGAGTTGAAAGAGCTCTAGAATAACACCATTAAACCCACAATCGAATATAAGTTAGCATTGATGACGTGGTAACTTGTGGTTTTTATGGCACGCTTTTCACCACACCCCAAATTTCACCATGAGTCACGTAAATATGAGCACTTTCAAATATGAGCACTTTCAAATAAGTAGTTGGGCTTAAGTTTGGCATAACTACGATTTTTTTACATAATTTGCATCCTACTAAGGTGGTTTTCAAACCAGGCCCATTGACAGTAACCATGGTAACAAAATGTATTAATGCTAACAGTTCATTCTTTCAGCTTATTCTAATGACTGGATAGTGACTCTTCAAAGAACCATATAGCTAGTAGCTCTAGTCTGACATATAAATTTATTGATTCAATTATCGTTCTTGTCAGTGTGTTTAGTAGGCCACACCTATAGACCCTATACTTACTCTTCAAAACACCACATGGTACCTCTAGTCTGATATCCCGGCCATATAATTGCTGTGTTAATTCAATCTTGTCAGTGTGTTTAGTTCGCCACGCTTATCGACTGGACACTGGATCAAGCTACGGAGGTGACTGTGAAAAAAGATACTCAGACTCCAGGAAGTACCACTAGATTTAGAGTAAAACCAGGTGCTGCTCAGCGGTTTTACATGCCAGCAGAGCATCAAAGTGCCTTTTTGGCACAAATAAGATACGTTGTTGATGGAAACAAAGCTAAACTCCAGCATTCTGATTTACAGCAGACAAGAATTCAGAAAGATGCAGAAACAATTGCAACAGTGTGTGAACTAGTTCAAGGATGGATTATTCATCCATTTGCTGAGAACCAGGATCTACTGAGTACATCAACAGCTAGGAAATCCCCTAGAGAAGTTGTTTCTCATCTGATGAAGGAACATGATATTTATATGTTTCAGATTTTAAAGATCAGCGTCTAGAATAAGATCTTCCAGTAAAGAAATTTCATGACCCAATAGTATTGAACACGTTAAAATCTTTTAGCAGTCTGTGTAAAAGGAAGCAAGTGAAATCTAGTGGCAGAATGGCTATATTGAAGGCGGACAGATCTCTTTTTGGGAGAATTATTGTGATGGCTCTAGAGTACAACCTCAAGATGAAAAATATTCTGTCCCATCCCCTTGGGCTTTGTCTATACCAGATCATTGCTTAGAAAAACTAATAAAGCTGCTTTAGCAACATCTTTCAAAGCAATGTAGCACCGGTTTATCAGTTACCAGATAATTTTGCATTGATCATAGATGGAATGAGCTTAGTGCAAAAGGTCAAAGGTAAGCAAACTACATTTTGGTGATATTGCCACTGCAGTATTATAAATGGTGCTGAGACAAGGAAAACATAGCAAGAGAATTGATGGTGTTTTTAACACATACAAAGAAAATTCAATCAAAAACAGTGAGAGGTTGCTGCGAGGTGAAGAAGACTGGTCATCAGTTTCAGAGCATTGCTAGTACACAGATCGTAAGGCAATGGATGAATTCCTTGTCAAGAACTACTAACAAAACCAGCTTAATCGCCTTTTTAGTAAGTGAATGGAAGAGTACACAGCACAGGGAACAACTGGGTGATAAAGTTTTGTATGCTACTGTTAGTGAGGTTTGTTTCAAAATTACATCAGAGGAATGCATGCAAGTACCATATCTACAGTGTAACCAAGAAGAAGCTGATGGATGAATTTGCTACATGCTGCTTGTGCAGCAAAAGATGTTATCAGGCTGTAGTTATCTGCTCAGAAAATACAGATGTTTTCATCATGTTGTTAGTTTTCCATGATGCCATTGGAGTACCCTTATTTCAAAAGTGCGGCACAAAAATAAGGAAGAGAGTTATAGCTAGATATCAAAAAAGTTGGTTCTGGTGTGGGAATATCTGTGTGCCAAGCCCTAATTGATATGCAAGCATTTACTGGGTGTGACACTGTCAGTGCATTTGCTGGTAAAGGTACACTGTTTGAAGTTTCTTAGTTTATTAGTGATGTATCCCCAGTATATGGAACTGTTAATTATTTGTTATTTTAGTAGTTTTTCAATAAACCCGCATTCACTGATATTTTACTGAGAGTTTAAAACTTAGTAAAACAATATGTTCCATATGATATATTACTATCAGTATAACTGGGTACAACTACAGTAAAGCAGCTTAACAAATTAGTAAACTAAGAACCTTCAAACAGTGGTAAAAGCTCTAAAGATGCTGACCCACAGCAAGGATTACCAAGATACCTTTATGGAATTGGATAGAGAGTGAGATATGTCATTAGAGTTAATGAACAAGCTTGAGCATTTCACGTGCCACCTCTATGGTCCCAAGACATCTTCTACTAATGTTAATGAGTTAAGGTATCATCTATTCTGTGCCAAGAAGGGTGAGGTTGAAAGCCATCTACTGCCACCTTGCAGAGATTGCCTATTTAAGCACGCTCTTCGATCAAATTTTCAGCCTGCAATATGGCGAAGATGTTTGGAACAGAACCCTAGTATTCCAAGTCCTGAAGGCAGGGGGTGGAAGAAAGATCAGACACTGTACACTGGATGACTGGTCAACCAGCACTCCAAGATCTTCTAGTTTGTGATTGTACAAAGAAGTGTGAGCTGCCAAGGTGCATTTGCATGACTAATGGGCTCGAGTGTACAAAAATGTGTAGACTGCAGGACTGCTGATCATGCTGATGATGATGAAGATGTCATAAATTAATAAACTAGAAGAAGATTATGACTTATAAAAATGAACAAAAATGTTTTTGTAATTATAGTAATATGATTTTGCATAATTTAATGTCACGTAATTACTGTATCTACATAATATGACCATAAAAATTATAAGCTACCACAAATACATTGCTATCATGCATTTTTGTGTTATTGGGATGGATACCTTCTCAAAAAAAGCAATGAGCCTTATTCAGCTCAGATGGTACCGACTGACCCCTCCAGCTCACAGACTAAAGCTGTTAATGAACATTCTTGATGCATTGCACTATACAAGGAAAGAAGGAAGAATGAATTTTTAGCTATATTTAGAGCACTACCTCATGTTTACAGTAAGACACTAGTTTACTTACATAGCATCTGTATTTTATGTCAATATGGTGAGTCCTAGGTTTCCTCATTAATCCCAAATTGAAATGACTTACAATTAGTGTTACAATTGTAAGAGTGTTTTATTACAGTGGGTGTATGTTCTCTGTCAGAGTGTTTGATCAATTAGTCCGTATTGTGCATACTAATTTAGTTTATATATGTGATATTATCCTTATCAAGTATATTACACTTTGAATGGGTTTTAGATGATGATTTTGAAGGTGGAGCATTTGAAGTGTATTTTGAGTCTACTGAAACATCAAGGAATTTCACTTTGACAACAATGCAAGATGAAATATTTGAGCCAAGTGAAAATTTTGGTGTATTTTTGCAAGTTCTTTATGAATACCAGAAGCTAGGAATATACATAGATTCAGCTAACAATGAAGCCATAATTACAATTGTCAATGATGATGGTAAGATACATATACCACCCATTCATTTTAATGGATTTTTTTATTAGAGCTAGCTATAACCTTCAGTGAATCTCATTACACCGTGTTTGAAAATGACACAATGTTAAGGGTACAGTTGAAATGTAGTCAACCACCATACAGGAGTATTTCATTGACAGTCAAGCCAATTGCAGTTAATGTCACAAGTACAGTATAGTATATGTAGTGTAAGCAATATTATTTTTTTGAGTCTACAGAAGGAGATGTAAGCTTGAGGGCTATAACAGCTAAATTTGAACCCAACCAAACCAGTACAGAAGTTGGTATACCAATACAAGATGACAATGATTTAGAATTATTGGAAATGTTCAGTGTAACACTAGTCATACGTAGGAGGATGAGAAGCATTGGTGTAGTGGAAGGTGCAGTTTCTACTAGTATTGTGAGCATAATTGATGATGATAGTAAGTTTACAATTTGTACTACAATTGATCATTTAGTGTGTTACTTTATCAGCTGCAAAAGTGGAATTCTCTGCCAAGATGTTTAACATCAGTGAAAATAATGTTCACCAACCTATTATACTCGCAGTCAATAGAATAACTAATATTCCATTTAGTGTGATGGTAACTACAATAGTCTATACTGCTACAGGTAAGCTGTGAATCAGTTATTGTTTTAGTGTACTGTATGCATGTATGATACAATCACTCGTACTGCATTAATGCATTAATAACTGTGGTTTTGTGTGTGAATAATACTGTTTCATTATATAGAAGAGGATTATCGGTGGGCTGACCCAATGCTAGTAAATTTCAGTGGAGATTCATTGACTGCTGATGTCAACGTAGAAATAATTGATGATGAGATATTAGAATATCCAGAAACTTTTGGTCTTGAGTTGAGAATTCCACAAGCATATGCTGACCTAGGGATATTGGTTGGAGAACAGTATAATGTCAATGTAACTATTATTGATAATGATGGTAAGCTGCATACAATGTGCAGATTTTGTATTTGTGGGTATACTTAATCTAGAACTGGATGTCTACTTTAGTGAAGATGTTTACATAATCCAAGAAAATCAGCCAAGTTTGCCAGTAATGTTGATCACTGAAAGGCCAGCTTTTGTACCCTTTGATGTTTTGGTACATCCAGTATTGAGTGATTTCAATGCTACAGGTTTGTTGTTCACATACCAAAACACACTCAATACTAAAACAGACATTTGTGCAACAGTGTCCTCAAAATTCATATATGATCTTTCATGGTCATCTTCTTGAATCTAAATAAGGGACATAGTTTAATAAAGGGAGCGATAATGAAAGTATGAAATTAGTTGCAGCTTCCAGGATGAAAACTTTAACTAACTACAGTTATAGTGATGACATTAAGATGATTGCAATTATTGACAACACCTTTTAACTATTCATAGCAAAAAGACAGTATGTAACATTTGTTTGTGTAGAAGCCTAGCTACAATGCTACTCAAAAAATCTCTTACTGAATAATTTAAGAGAGACAAAATGTTGTACAATCACTTCTTTTATACTGTACACAATATCATTATTTCATCATTAAGATTGTTCTAGAAATGTTTATCTCTTACATGGGCCCTTTCTAGGGGGTGTAGCTAGCTAGAAGGTGGTGGGGGGCAGGCATCCCCCACAAAACACTCAACATTGTTCATAATTGCACAAAAGGCTAATGACCCATTAATGGGCTAGCCAACATGCGGTATTGTATTATTACAGCTTATGTAACTAGCTACATAACTACTTCATTACTGATTGTTACCAGTTATCAATGGAAGTATCACATGCCACAACTGCACTCCAATAAATTTGCCCACAATCAAGTAGAACTATATTGTGAATATTTTAGTACAAATACAATGTGTCACAGTTACTTACGTCAGCCACAGTGTGTGCTGCAGTCCTAGCACACTGGCATAGTATGATGAGCTCACTCACTTCAGCCAGCAAAATTTAAACACCATGTATTGGCATGAAATCCCAGCTCTACACCTCTCCTGTTAGCAGAATTTGTAAGCTTGTGACGGATCATCCGACTGAATGGCAATGTAGAAAAAAATATAGCTGGCATGCCACTGCACTGTACGAAGATCCAGTGTGATTAACTAAAGTTGTTCCATTTAACACTTTATCACCTCATAGGCAGTAGGTTTGTAGTGTCATTGCACATCACTTGAGTTGCAACTCTTGGGAAGTCACTTTGTGCAGGTCACTTGTCTTTTTAGGTTCAAAAAATGCACTATCACGTGAGTAGTGTAGGCTAAATGTAGAATTGTGTGTCTAATATTTCTTTCGGTGAAGACATAGTGTCTATATGGGGAAACCCTTAGAGATTCAGGTATACCCTATTTTTAGTGCATTGTTTTATTCATTGCTTGTAACCCGCAAGAAATCATTGTATTATTTCACAAACAAGTTGAATGTTGTATGCACTCGTGTAGTAGTGCACAAACCGTAATTTGGGATGCGTGTCAGTTACTGGTAAGCTTGTGACAGAAGTTTTTAAAAAAAAACTTAGTGATGGGGCCGGCATTTGTCCCCCCCTTGCCCCCTTGGCTAAGCCACCACCCCTTCACAAAAGAATATGTCCTGAGTATCAGTGTTTTACATAATAATTGTAAAGTTGTGGGGGACAATGGGTATGACATGGGTAATGGTTTAATTCAACATGTCCTGGATCATCATTAGTATTGGTTACACGTAGATGCCAAGGGTTGACCAGGAGAATTACGTTCATCATCAATAGTATCCACAGCTGAAACATCTCATGTTCCTTCATCAATCGTTAGCTACTAAATTATTATCATCTTTATATTGTCATCATCTATTCTATTGAAGTATTATTATCATGTACTTGAACACTGTTATCTTCTGTTGGGAGATTGTTATCTAAACCAAAACAGCCAAGCTGTAAAAAACGAGTACGGCCCCCAAAAAGGCCAGGATGAAAAAAGATGTGAAATCCAAGGTGGCAACCAAGAAATGGCTGTGATGGTAGGTTAATGGCAAAAAATTTAATTACGACAATTCGGGTGAATTTGTGTTGCCTCCTCCACTAGGATTCGGCACCAAATTCACCTGAATTGTCACAATTAAAATGTTTGCCATTAACTTACCATCACAGCCATTTCTTGGCCGCCACCTTGGATTTCACATCTTTTTTCCGTCTGGTCTTTTTGGGGGCCGCACTCTTTTTACAGCTTGGCTGTTTTGGTTTAGATATCACTTCCTTTTGTATTGCAAGCCACAAAGCTGGCCATTAACTGGCTTTGGTGCTTCCTTCTACTTGTTTTTTTCTTTTTTTTGTTTTTCTGCAGGAATTGTGGAACAAAAGAAGAAATGTTGTATACAGATTTTTGTCTGATTAAAAATTTAACAATGAAAGATAATCATACTGTAGGTAATAAGGTGGCTTCTTATACATAACTGAACTGTAGCTGAAACTCTCATTGTTTGTAGCTGAACTCTTTTCAGTGTGATTTGTTTCTAGCTGAACTCTCTACATGGTGATTTGTTTCCAACACATATTTCTATAGGGTGATTTGTTTGTAGCTAATCCCTATAAGGTAACTTGTATCTAGCTGGTATCTCTACAGGGTGACTTGTTTGTAGCTGATCTCTCTACAGGGTGATTTGTTTGTAGCTGAACTCTCTACATGATGGTTTCTTTGTAGCTGAACTCTCTACAAGGTAACTTCTTCTAGCTGATCTCTCTACAGGGTGATTTGTTTATAGCTGAACTTTCAACTTGATAGTTTCTTTGTAGCTGAATTCTCTAAAAGGTAACTTCTTCTAGCTGATCTTTCTACAGGGTGACTTGTTTGTAGCTGAGCTCTCTACATGATGGTTTCTTTGTAGCTGAATTCTCTACAAGACAACTTCTTCTAGCTGATTTCTCTACAGGGTGACTTGTTTGTAGTCGAACTTTCTACATGATAGTTTGTTTGTAGCTGAACTCTCTACAAGGTAACTTCTTCTAGCTGATCTTTCTACAGGGTAATTTATTTGTAGCTGAATTCTCTACAAGGTGGTATGTTTGCAGCTGAACTCTCTACATGGTGGTTTCTTTGTAGCTGAACTCTCTACAAGGTGACTTCTTATAGCTGAACTATCTACACAGTGATCTTTTCATAGCTGAACTCTCTACAGGGTGATTTGTTTGTAGCTGAACTCTTGACAATATGATTTGTTTCTAGCTGATCTCTCTACAGGGTAACTTGTTTGTAGCTGAACTCTCTACAGGATGGTTTCTTTGTAGCTGATATCTCTACAGGGTGGCTTGTTTATAGCTTAACTCTCTACAAGGTGATTTGTTGCAGCTGAACTCTCTACAGGGTGGTTTTTTTTGTAGCTGAACTCTCTACAAGGTGACTTCTTCTAACGGATCTCTCTACAGGGTGATTTGTTTGCAGCTGAAGTCTCTAAATGATGATTTCTTTGTAGCCAAACTCTATTCAGGGTGATGTGGGTGTAGCTGAACTCTCTACAGGGTGATTTTTTTGTAGCTGAACTCTCTACAAGATGGTTTCTTTGTAGCTGAACTCTCTGCAAGGTGATTTCTTCTAGCTGATCTCTCTACAATGTAACTTCTTGTAGTTGATCTCTCTACTGGGTGACTTGTGTCTAGTTGTACACTCTACAAGGTGATTTGTTGTAGCTGAATACTCCAGAGGGTGATTGTTTGTAGCCAAACTCTCTGCAAGGTGATTTGTTTGTAGCTGAACTCTCTACAGGATGGTTTCTTTATAGCTGAACTCTCTGCAAGGTGATTTCTTCTAGCTGATCTCTCTACAATGTAACTTCTTGTAGCTGATCTCTCTACTGGGTGACTTGTATCTAGTTGTACACTCTACAAGGTGATTTGTTTGTAGCCAAACTCTCTGCAGGGTGATTTGTTTGTAGCTGAACTCTCTACAGGATGGTTTCTTTGTAGCTGATTTCGCTACAGGTGACTTGTTTCTAGCTGATCTCTCTACAGGATGGTTTCTTTGTAGCTGAACTCTCTACAGGGTGATTTTTTTCTAGCTGAACTCTCTCTAGGGTGATCACTTCACAGCTGAACCCTCTACAAGGTGGTTTCTTCTATCTGATCTCTCTACAGAGTGATTTGTTTGTAGCTGAACTCTCTACAAGGTGACGTTTTCTAGATGAGCTTTCTCTTATTTCTAGCTGATCTCTCTACAGAGTAACTTGTTAGTAAAGCTGAACTCTTTACATGGTGGATCTTGGTTGTTGAACTCTCTGCATGAAGACTTGTTTGTAGCAGAACTTCTACAGAGTGAATTGTTTGTAGCTGAACTCTCTACAGGGTGCGTCACTTGTTTATAGCTGAACTCTCTTCAGTGTGACTTGTAATGTTCTGAATCACTACAGCAATATATTTGTAGCTGAACTCTCTATAGGGTGACTTGCTTCTTGCTGAACTCTCTTCAGTGTGACTTGTAATGTTCTGAATCACTACAGCAATATAATTGTAGCTGAACTCTCTATAGGGTGACGTGCTTCTTGCTGAACTGTCTATAAGATTAACTGTTTACAGCTGAACTCCCTACAGAATAACTTGTAATGTAATAGAATTCTATAATGGAGTAAATAAAATAGCAGAATGTTCTATTAGGGTGACTGTTCTATTTGAGTATCTCGATCTCGCATTTGCTACACGTAGTTGGCTTTCGAATCATCACTCAGTGGTTTGTAATCCGATTCTTCTGTACTAATGCAAGGACTTTCTATGAAGATTATTCCAGCTATACACCGATTTTCAGCTCATTGCTCTAAGTGGTTTGCCTAGTAGGCGTGAAAACTAATCTAACCCAAAACCGCCAGCGGCTGTAAAAAAAGAGTGCGGCCTTCAAAAAGGCTATGGTGAAAAAAGATGTTAAATCCAAGGTGGTGGCCAAGAAATGGCTGTGATGGTAGGTTAATGGTAAAAATTTTTTAATAACAACAATTTAGGTGAATTTTGGTGCAGCTTGGTCTTGGCACAAAATTCACCTGGATTGTTGTTATTAAAATTTTTACCATTAACCTACCATCACAGCCATTTCTTGGCCGCCACCTTGGATTTCACATCTTTTTTCACCATAGCCTTTTTGAGGGCGCACTCTTTTTTTTACAGCTTGGCTGTTTTGGATTAGATTTCACTTCTTTTTGTATTTATATACCCCAAAAGCTGGCCTATTTTGGGGCTTTTTTAACCTATCTTTTTTTTCTTTTCCACAGGAAGAAGGAAAGATGGAGCAGATGAATACTTTAAATATTTCTGATTTTATCAATGAATGTACAAATTATATATATATATATATATATACATATCAAGACTCACGGTAGTGAGGCACGCGGCCAAGAAACTACAAAGCGCACTCCCAATTAAAAGACGCGCGTCCACTACTGTGAGTTATTTACGTGTAGGGACGGTTTCACAATATGTGACTGTCTCTGGAAAAACCAGTCTTATCGCCCATTTAAAAGTATCGAGAAACGTCGGTTTTAAATATTCTGTGTGTTGTAGCTGGCCAATGGTGGTAGCTACGCATACCAAATTTTCACACGTTTCACAACAATTTCTTAGCTTCCTGATCATCCACTGAAGAAGTAGTCAACAGCTAAGTTTCCCGCCATTTTAGATAGTTTTTAAACCGAGGTTGTCTGTATCAGGCGAGCTCCAGAAGGGTGGGAGGCGGGGGCCCTGGAAGGCGGGCAAGATGGTGTTCAGAAATTGAAAAGAGACGTGCTGGGATGAATTAGGCCAAGTTATAGGCCATTCAGGGCTCAGAACTGGCTAAAATGAAAGGAAATTTACAGCACAGGTCATTGTCCAACACCACAGAGCTGTACAGCCACACACAGCCATCTCCTGGTTGGCCAGGGCTCCATCAAGACCCCATACCACTCGTACGGCTCGCCACTTTGCTCTAGAAAAGCAACCAGCAAAAGCAGACCACTTTACTCTGGTCGACTGTGGCAGTGAAACTTGATAGTGCATTCATTCATTGAGCTTTGTGTTTGTGTGAAAAAATCAAACTTCCTGTCTTGGGCGATAAGAACAGTTTTCGTAGATCCAGTCACATATTAGCCCTGAATTACACAACATCTCTCAATAGGTTTGTATTGCGTTACGTAATAAAAAAATCTTTTTTCGTAGTAGTAGTTTTCTTGCGACCGGTGTGGACTGTATAAAACACGTATTTAGACATATTTCGCTTTATTTCTCAACCTTGTGTTACACCTAACGTCACCTTATACCAGTCAACTTACCCATGTTTGTACAGTCCATCTAGCACTGATATTATCTAATCCTGGTTTGTTCATACACGTATTTTCTTCGATCAAACCTCTAATCCCTACAATAACTTTTAAAGACACGATGTGGACACAAGCCCTAATGTCTGATAAACAAGTTGTAAAAGCATGTAGAACCGTAAGTTCCCTAGGGAAGGTGTTTTAAGCAGAAATCTTTTAAACTCCATTTAGTGCCACGCCTCATGTGTGCGTTGATACTTGGCAGATGTCTTATAAACAAGTGTGAAAGCATCAAGAACGTAGCATGACTAGAGAAGGTTTTCCAAGCATAATTCTTGTTGCCACACCACACATGGTGTATTAAAATAACTTGTGTGTTCTGGTGGTGCTCAAACCAGCTTGTTACATAGCATTACCCACCCTAACAGCAAGTAGTCACTCCCATTGTGGCTTTTGTCATGCATGTCATTTAATTAATACACATGTTACATAACAAAATATATCACATTAATTGTTTGTGACATTAACAATAAAATTCTGACAATAAAATGGGATAGTTAGTCCCATCACAACTGTACGCCTCATCCTGGAAATTCAGAAGGTTGTAATCAACTGCCAAGATCTTACCAGGCCTCATCGTCCATGTACACTTGACAATTGAGAACTAAAGAACACAGATAACATTATCTAATCCAAAACAGCCAAGCTGTAAAAAAAGAGTGCGGCCCTGAGAAAGGCTATGGTGAAAAAAGATGTGAAATCCAAGGTGACGGCCAAGAAATGGCTGTGATGGTAGGTTAATGGTAAAAATTTTAATAACGACAAGTCAGGTGAATTTTTGTGCCGCTTCACAAAATTTACCTAAATTGTCATTATTAAAATTTTTACCATTAACCTACCATCACAGCCATTTCTTGGCCACCACCTTGGATTTCACATCTTTTTTCACCATAGCCTTTCTCAGGGCCGCACTCTTTTTTTACAGCTTGGCTGTTTTGGATTAGATTTCACTTCTTTTTGTATTTTTATACCCCAAAGCCAGCCATAAATGGCTTTAGGGCTTTTTAACCTGTCATTTTTTCTTTACTACAGGAAGAAGAAAAGATGAAGCAGGGTGATTTCTTTGTAGCTAACCTCTCTGCAAGGTGGTCCTTCTAGCTGATCTCTCTACCGGATGACTTGTTTGTAGCTGAACTCTCTACAGGGTGATTTGTTTGTAGCTGAACTCTCTACAAGGTGACTTCTTCTAGCTGATCTTTCTACAGGGTGATTTGTTTGTAGCTGAATTCTCTTCAGGGCAATTTGTTTGCAGCTGAAGTCTCTACATAGTAGTTTCTTTGTAGCTGAACTCTCTACAATGTGACTTCTTCTAGCTGAACTCTCTACAAGGTGACTTGTTTCTAGCTGATCTCTCTACAGTGTAACTTGTTTCTAGCTGAACTCTCTACAGGGTGATTTGTTTGTAGCTGAACTCTCTACAATGTAACTTCTTCTAGCTGAACTCTCTACAGGGTGACTTGTTTGTGGTTGAACCCTCTACAGGGTGATTTGTTTGTAGCTGAACTCTCTACAAGGTAACTTCTTCTAGCTGATCTTTCTACAGGGTGATTTGTTTGTCTCTACAGGGTAATTTGTTTGTTTGCAGCTGAACTCTCTACATGGTAGTTTCTTTGTAGCTGAACTCTCTACAATGTAACTTCTTCTAGCTGAACTCTCTACAGGGTGACTTGTTTCTAGCTGAACTCTCTACAGGGTGATTTGTTTGTAGCTGAACTCTCTACAAGGTAACTTCTTCTATCTGATCTTTCTACAGGGTGATTTGTTTGTAGCTGAATTCTCTACAGGGCAATTTGTTTGCAGTTGAACTCTGTACATGGTAGTTTCTTTGTAGCTGAACTCTCTACAATGTAACTTCTTCTAGCTGAACTCTATACAGGGTGTCTTGTTTCTAGCTGATCTCTCTACAATGTAACTTCTTCTAGCTGAACTCTCTACAGGTGACTTGTTTGTAGCTGAACCCTCCACAGGGTGATTTGTTTGTAGCTGAACTCTCTACAAGGTAACTTCTTCTAGCTGATCTTTCTACAAGGTGATTTGTCTGTAGCTGAATTCTCTACAGGGCAATTTGTTTGCTGCTGAACTCTCTACATGGTAGTTTCTTTGTAGCTGAACTCTCTACAATGTAACTTCTTCTAGCTGAACTCTCTACGGGTGACTTGTTTCTAGCTGATCTCTCTACAGGGTGACTTGTTTCTAGCTGAACTCTCTACAGGGTGATTTGTTTGTAGCTGAACTCTCTACAAGGTAACTTCTTCTAGCTGATCTTTCTACAGGGTGATTTGTTTGTAGCCGAATTCTCTGTAGGGCGATTTGTTTGCAGCTGAACTCTCTACATGGTAGTTTCTTTGTAACTGAACTCTCTACAATGTGACTTCTTCTAGCTGAACTCTCTACAGGGTGACTTGTTTGTAGCTGAACTCTCTACAAGGTAACTTCTTCTAGCTGATCTTTCTACAGGGTGATTTGTTTGTCTCTA
The DNA here is from genome assembly GCF_963678975.1 of Dysidea avara. Lineage (NCBI taxonomy): Eukaryota > Metazoa > Porifera > Demospongiae > Dictyoceratida > Dysideidae > Dysidea > Dysidea avara. Next base: position 33,321,712 of record NC_089278.1, on the reverse strand, counting down.
CAGGGTAATTTGTTTGTTTGCAGCTGAACTCTCTACATGGTAGTTTCTTTGTAGCTGAACTCTCTACAATGTAACTTCTTCTAGCTGAACTCTCTACAGGGTGACTTGTTTCTAGCTGAACTCTCTACAGGGTGATTTGTTTGTAGCTGAACTCTCTACAAGGTAACTTCTTCTATCTGATCTTTCTACAGGGTGATTTGTTTGTAGCTGAATTCTCTACAGGGCAATTTGTTTGCAGTTGAACTCTGTACATGGTAGTTTCTTTGTAGCTGAACTCTCTACAATGTAACTTCTTCTAGCTGAACTCTATACAGGGTGTCTTGTTTCTAGCTGATCTCTCTACAATGTAACTTCTTCTAGCTGAACTCTCTACAGGTGACTTGTTTGTAGCTGAACCCTCCACAGGGTGATTTGTTTGTAGCTGAACTCTCTACAAGGTAACTTCTTCTAGCTGATCTTTCTACAAGGTGATTTGTCTGTAGCTGAATTCTCTACAGGGCAATTTGTTTGCTGCTGAACTCTCTACATGGTAGTTTCTTTGTAGCTGAACTCTCTACAATGTAACTTCTTCTAGCTGAACTCTCTACGGGTGACTTGTTTCTAGCTGATCTCTCTACAGGGTGACTTGTTTCTAGCTGAACTCTCTACAGGGTGATTTGTTTGTAGCTGAACTCTCTACAAGGTAACTTCTTCTAGCTGATCTTTCTACAGGGTGATTTGTTTGTAGCCGAATTCTCTGTAGGGCGATTTGTTTGCAGCTGAACTCTCTACATGGTAGTTTCTTTGTAACTGAACTCTCTACAATGTGACTTCTTCTAGCTGAACTCTCTACAGGGTGACTTGTTTGTAGCTGAACTCTCTACAAGGTAACTTCTTCTAGCTGATCTTTCTACAAGGTGATTTGTCTGTAGCTGAATTCTCTACAGGGCAATTTGTTTGCAGCTGAACTCTTTACTTGGTAGTTTCTTTGTAGCTGAACTCTCTACAATGTGACTTCTTCTAGCTGAACTCTCTACAGGGTGACTTGTTTCTAGCTGATCTCTCTACAGTGTAACTTGAACTCTCTACAGGGTGATTTGTTTGTAGCTGAATTCTCTATAGGGTGATTTGTTTGCAGCTGAACTCTCTACATGGTGGTTTCTTTGTAACTGAACTCTCTACATGGTAGTTTCTTTGTAACTGAACTCTCTACAATGTAACTTCTTCTAGCTGAACTCTCTACAGGGTGATTTGTTTGTAGCTGAACTCTCTACAAGGTAACTTCTTCTAGCTGATCTTTCTACAAGGTGATTTGTCTGTAGCTGAATTCTCTACAGGGCAATTTGTTTGCTGCTGAACTCTCTACATGGTAGTTTCTTTGTAACTGAACTCTCTACAATGTAACTTCTTCTAGCTGAACTCTCTACAGGGTGACTTGTTTGTAGCTAAACCCTCTACAGGGTGATTTGTTTGTTGCTAAACTCTCTACAAGGTAACTTCTTCTAGCTGATCTTTCTACAAGGTGATTTGTCTGTAGCTGAATTCTCTACAGGGCAATTTGTTGCTGCTGAACTCTCTACATGGTAGTTTCTTTGTAGCTGAACTCTCTACAATGTGACTTCTTCTAGCTGAACTCTCTACAGGGTGACTTGTTTCTAGCTGATCTCTCTACAGTGTAACTTGTTTCTAGCTGAACTCTCTACAGGGTGATTTGTTTGTAGCTGAATTCTCTATAAGGTGATTTGTTTGCAGCTGAACTCTCTACATGGTGGTTTCTTTGTAACTGAACTCTCTACAATGTAAATTCTTCTAGCTGAACTCTCTACAGGGTGATTTGTTTGTAGCTGAACTCTCTACAAGGTAACTTCTTCTAGCTGCATCTTTCTACAGGGTGATTTGTTTGTAGCTGAATTCTCTACAAGGCAATTTGTTTGCAGCTGAACTCTCTACATGGTAGTTTCTTTGTAACTGAACTCTCTACAATGTAACTTCTTCTAGCTGAACTCTCTACAGGATGACTTGTTTCTAACTGAACTCTCTACAGTGTGATCTGTTCATAGCGGAACTTTCTACTGGGTGATTTGTTTGCAGCTAAACTCTTTGCATGATTGTTTCTTTGTAACTGAACTCTCTACAAGGTAACTTCTTCTAGCTGATCTCTCTACAGGGCAATTTGTTTGTAGCTGAATTCTCTACAGGGTGATTTATTTGAGCTGAACTCTCTACATGATGGCTTCTTTGTAGCTGAACTCTCTATTAGGTACCTTCTTCTAGCTGATCTGACTACAGGGTGACTTGTTTGTAGCTGAATTCCCTACAGAATAACTTGCAATGTAATATAACGGAGTAAATCATACATGCAGCTGAATGCTTTATTAGGGTCACTGTTCTATTAGAGTATCTCGATCTCGCATTTGCTGCACGTAGTTGCCTTTCGAATCATAACTCAGTGATTTGTATTGCGATTCTTCTGTACTACTGCAAGAACTTTCTATGATGATTATTCCAGCTACATACTGATTTTCAGCTCGTTGCTCTAAGCGGTTTGCCTGGTAGACACGAAAACTAATAGTTTTTTTATTCATAAAAATCGATCGCGTAATTTAGACACAGGTTGGGTTTTGTGTCATATCTCCATGGTCTTTATCCCGATTCCTTTCAAACCACAAAAAGGCACTCCTACGATGGTTGCTCCATCTACATATAAATTTTCAACTGATTCCTCCAAGGGGTTTACCCTGTAGGCGTGACAGACCTTCGACCTTATTTTACGCAAATAATCGGTCATAACTCCGTGAATGTTCATCGGATTCCTACCAAAGTTGGTACGGAGATCCGCCTTAATGAGCCCTTTAAGTGTGCCAAATTTCAGCCCAATCCGAGCACGCATTCGTGTTTTATGGCGAATTTTGCGAAGTGTGCGAAATGAAGAAGATGAAGAAGAAAAAAACGAAGAAATTAAAACGAAATTTTGTTCGCTCGTATCTCGGAAATGGCAGGAGCGATTTTCTTCAAATTTGGTATGTAGACTCCCCTAACTGGGCGGCACGTCTCTAGCAAATTTGGTTCCAATCGGATAAGGAATCACAGAGCTACATAGGTGTGAAAATTGCGTTTTCTTTCTTCCTGTTAATATACTCACGGTGTGGCGCGCCGGCTTCTTGGGCCGCACGACACACTATCGTGTGTCTTGATTTCTTTCTTCCTGTTAATATACTCAAGGTGTGGCGCGCCGGCTTCTTGGGCCGCACGACACACTATCGTGTGTCTTGATATAATTCCTCTGTCTATATAAACTTACTCCCCCGAACCTTGATCTTTACGTATGTACCACTGCTAGTGAGAGAACCGCATGCTATGACCAAGTACCCTGTACCTGTAAAATTGACAGGGCATTAAATACAATACAGCTAAAAATCTGTCACTTTTTACACAAATGACAGATTTGGGGATCTGAAAATTCATCACACCCTTGAGGTAATACAAAAATTTCTTAGTATACACAGAGACTGACCTGAAGATCCACAACGTCCTTAATGGTACTACAGTTCACACACACTTGATGTACAGTCCATGCACACTTGACAATTGAGAACTAAAGAACACACATAACGTTATAAAATTCCTTTGTCTACTTGCCCCCCAAACCTTGATGTTATTTGCCAAGTTTAGAGCAGCTCTAGCCAAGTTATGTATGTAGCACTACTAGTAAGAGAACCGCATACTATAACCAAGTACCCTGAACCTGTAAAATCGACAGGCGGGCATTAAATACAATACAGCTAAAAATCTGTCACTTTTTACGTAAAAATGACAGATTTTGGGAACTGATCACACCCTTGAGGTAATATGTTTGAGGATTCACAAGTTGGCCCAGCAGTGACCTTACTACACAGTGTCCTGATTAGAGAGGTTTCACTGTACATAAAGACCAGTATATATGCAATGTGAGTGTTTTTTTTTTTGTTCAAGCATCATGTAGATTACCTTACTTCTTCCACCTAGTTCCGGGACTTCTAAATTGGTACTACAGTGACAATGAAAGCTGTTTGGTCTGTACGAGTACACCTTGCTGACAATCCATCCATGAGATATAATTTCAAGTGGGATAATATTGGTATTTGCTGCTACTCAACTTGGTACCGTCACAGAAGTTTTCAGCTTGGTCTCAGTGAACTTGCACTAGTCAGTGCAGGCGTCTGACAGTATAAAAACCAATCGCATACACGCGGTTAATCAGTGTGAATAGATGTGGCACTTTGTACACTGGCCCATTTTTTTTCACTCCTCGTTTTGTTATTGAACCTCCACTCCTCGTTTCGTTACTGAACCTCCACTCCTCATTTCATTACTGAACCTCCACTCCTCTTTTCGTTACTGAACCTCCACAAAGAGTTGAGTACATCAGTATTCAGTCTCGCCAGCGACTCTTTAATATCCATTCAACGTTCTTCTTCAAGCGGTGTAGACTCTACATATCTTAGTTTCAAATCAGTTAAATACGCTCCGCCGCTCCATTGAAATCCAGTTACAAATATTTAGTAGTATTCAGTTTCAGTCCTCTCAAGACATGGACTGCCATCAATAATTAATAAACCGCGTATCATGTGTATTCACTTGAGGTTTTACAGGGACTTTCCAAGAGATTTCCCCTAAATAGGCCACATGATCATTGTCAGTCAAGTGGAACTTGTTCTTGGTTATGGCTCTACAATGTGGTACTCGTACTTTAATGTATTTTAGTGTTTAATAATATTATACTTCCCTCTCAAGACATGGACTGCCATCAATAATAATATAAATTGTGCATCAAGTGTGTTCACTTTTCACTTGAAGTGTTACTGTGCAGGGTCTTTCCAAGGGATATCCCCTAAATAGGTCACGTGATAATTGTCAGTCAGGTGGAACTTATTTATTTCCATTAATGCACCATGGAGCTTGTGTTGTGGCTTTCATTACTTGATCATTATGCACATACCATGGTGCAACAAAGTTTGTAACAAATTGCTGGAATGTGGTTCATGGTTTGCTGGTATGAGCTTGTGTTGTGGCTTTCAACTTTTGTAACAGATTGCTTGAATGTACATATGCATGTGGTTCGTGGTTGCCAATGATTGCGTATATGAGTTGGGGTTGTTCCACACAGCTTGCACAATATTCAGATGTCTGCATGACGACACAAGGTTATGTGAGACCTGTAAAAGAACAAGCAGGCACTGAACTTAACCTTAACACTGCTTGAAGGTTCTTAGTTTACTAATTTGTTAAGCTGCTTTACTGTAGTTGTGCCCAGTTATACTGATAGTAAAATGTCAGTAACTTTAAGTATATGGAACATAATTGTTTTACTAAGTTTTAAACTCTCAGTAAACATCAGTGAATGCAGGTTTACTGAAAAGTTACTAAAATTCCAGACAATTAACTGTTCCATATACTGGGGATATACCACTCTAGTAAACTAAGAAACTTCAAGCAGTGTAAATTAAACACACATGCAACTAACCTGGAACATCAGTCGCAACACCAAAGACACTTGCTTGGATATCCTCATGGCTTAACTATGGAGTGACATGTGTAATTAACCGGCACTAAACAGTATCTACAACACAATTTTCTTTTCTGCAATAACTTTTTAGTACCAAGTAAAGGCACTACCATCTCTCCTACAAGAGCATTTCACAAGAGATGTGATATTAACTTGAGTACAACCAATATGTGGTGTATGTTTGTGAACATGTGTATATAGTGTTTGCACATTTTGTGTGCGTCTTGTGCTTGTATATGATTAAACGTGTGTTTGTATGTGGTGAAATAAAAATAATAGTACGATGTTTGTGATCTCTTTCATAACCCTTAGCAAACTACTCTACGAGTGGCAATCCAAGTTGATAGGTCGTCCTCAGGCACTATGGCAGTGGTCATAGCAGGTTTTATTCATTGACAAGTACAGAATGATTGATATACTCCAATAGAACAGTCAAGCAATAAATACTCTAATAGAACAGTCAGGCAATATACTCTAATAGAACAGTCATTGAACAATATAGCTGAATATTTACATCTCTGTCTGAAAACACTCCCAGATCCCAGATTCAATCTCAGAGTTGCTATTTCAAGATGGTGGCATTCCCCAAGATCACCTAGAAAAGCATGCTTTGCAAACAAGTGCTTTACACACATCTTCAGTAACCCTGACTAGCATTATTGCTTGGCATGACCAGTAATTTCCACTGGCCCTTGTCCTAATAAAAAATTATCAGCTACTATAGGATTGTATGTTATATGCTCACCACCTATCAGTAGATTTCTGTTTGGTTGCAACACTTCTACAAGGCAGAATTCATCATACACCCCCCATGGCTTGAAAATTGGGTCTGTAAATTATATAACTGACAAAAATTTGTGATATCCTCACCAAAAACACCTTCACTGTAAAAAAAGGCATGTCCAAGAAACTACAAGTATCTGTAACCTCATGTAAAACAGATAAGCTGTAGAAAAACACTCCATGAAATTAATGGGTAACTGAAAGAGCTGATATCTAGAGCGGCCAAGAATCAATAATGTCACTACAACTGACTATGATTACCAAAGAATACCTTGGCTGTAAAACAGGCAAATAAAAATAACAGGCAACCAAAACAGCTGATATCTGAAGCGGCCAAGAATAAAAGTTAAGTTGATACAACTTACTACAATTATAAACTTGCAACATTGAATCCTAATCATTCAACTGTGTTCTATACATTCACCCTTGCTACATCCTAAATTAATTCTTTGTAACTCTAATTGGCTGGTAATTTGGCCGCCTTTTTCAATAATCAGAGTAAAGAAAAAAAAGGCGGCCAAATTACCAGCCAATTAGAGTTACAAAGAATTAATTTAGGATGTAGCAAGGGTGAATGTATAGAACACAGTTGAATGATTAGGATTCAATGTTGCAAGTTTATAATTGTAGTAAGTTGTATCAACTTAACTTTTATTCTTGGCCGCTTCAGATATCAGCTGTTTTGGTTGCCAGTTACTTTTATTTGCCTGTTTTACAGCCAAGGTATTCTTTGGTAATCATAGTCAGTTGTAGTGACATTATTGATTCTTGGCCGCTCTAGATATTAGCTCTTTCAGTTACCCATTAATTTCATGGAGTGTTTTTCTACAGCTTATCTGTTTTACATGGGGTTACAGGTACTTGTAGTTTCTTGGACGCGCCTTTTTTTTACAGCGAAGGTGTTTTTGGTGGGGTATATACGGTACCGCTCAAATGTAACTTCGCACTCGCTCGCTCGGGTCGAGACGATAAGTAGACACCCTCGAACGAGTTGCGAGTACCAAGTATACTCCTCACAGTGTACTCGCTTGTGAACTCGCTCGTGAAGTACAAGTCACGCCAATTAAGTCAGCCTTGCACGACCGTGAGCTAGTGGTACAAGTACTGTGTTCACTATTCTAATGAAGTTTTTGTGCTCTTTTCATCGTAGTACAGCATGTGTCCCTGTTGGAAGGTGAGTCAATGTGAGCCGGCTCTGTTTGCTACCACGTGACACCATTGAATTCTTTAGGGATGGGTCGATTAAGCATTGCAGTTAGAAAAAGAGTGATTATTCTTTGGCGCAGTGGATATTCTCTTCGTGATATTAAAAGAAGGCTGGAAGATGAAGAAGTGGAAGTAACACTGCGTAGTTTGCAATACTTGGTTCTAAACTTCCTCAAGTTTCACACAATTAGAGACCTCCCTAGAGCACGAAGGCCAAGGCTACTGACAACTGACATGATGAATGCAATAGAAGACAGTTTACGAGCCGACGACGAGCTAACTGCTAGAAAACTGAAGGAAAAGCTGGCAGGGATATTCCCTAACTTACCAAACGTGTCTATATCGACCATTAAGCGCTGCAGAAAAGAATTGGGATGGGTTTGTACCCGCCCACACTATTGCCAACTCGTAAGAGAAGCCAATAAAGAAAAGAGAAAAGAATGGTGTCAAGTTCAGATTAACAACCAGGAGAAGTTTGAAGATGTGATATTTACGGATGAATGTACTGTCCAGCTAGATAATCATGGCCGTCTTTGTTTTCGTAAAGAGAGAGAGGGTCGAGCACTTAAGCAACGCCCAAAACATCCAGTTAAAGTGCACATCTGGGGTGGAATATCAATGCGAGGGGCTACTCGTTTGGTGATGTTCACAGGCATCATGAATGCAGTGAGATACGGGAAAATATTGGAGTCAAGCTTAGTGCCCTTTATCAAGACTTACTTTCCTGATGGTCATCGACTGCAACAAGATAATGATCCGAAATACTCATCCAAGTATATTGGTCGCTTGTTCAAGTTTCACAATGTTTATTGGTGGAAGACCCCAGCAGAATCCCCCGATTTAAATCCAATTGAAAACTGCTGGGGATCTTTGAAGCAATATTTGAGGAACAGTTACAAGCCAACAAACCTAGAACAATTGATGGATGGCATTGAACAATTTTGGTTGTCCCTAACCCCACAGATTTGTATGAAGTACATACAACACCTGCACAAAGTTATGCCTAAAGTGATTGAAGTTAATGGTAACCCTAGTGGGTACTAATAAGAACACTATTGTACGTATGTGCAAATACAATTCCACAGTTTTTCAAAGAAAGATAAATATGTACAGTTTAACTTGCCTTGTTCAATAACATACTAAATCTAAAACAATCTAGTTCTAATTGCTTTACTTCACTAAAGTAAATCAAGAACATTCGGATTCCTGGGTGCTTTGTTCAATCGGCGGTTCTTTTCATCTATAGCAATGACACATCGGGCCCACTCATTGCTCTTTTTTTCACCTTCTTCCAAGGGAAAATGTTGAAAAACCAGAGATTTGATATAGTCCATTAAAATTGGATTCAATTTCATCTTTCCCATTTTGCCTGCTACATTTGATCTCTTCCTCGTGTCCTTGTCAAACAGCACCTCATTTAATTTGGCTGAAAAATTTCGGCGTGAGCAACTGTTCTTACGTAGCTTCCTAACAAGCTCAGCCCTCAGAATTCCTTCGTTTTCAGTTTCCGATGTTCTTACTTCTTCTGTAGTAGCAACAGATTGCGTTGCATTAGTTTCACTGTTATTGTTCGGTGTAGTAGCAATGGACTGATCCATGTCGGCCTGATATGAAGGATCAAAAGACAGTTCTAGTGTCGAGTCAAGGGATGGTCCGGTATCTTCAATGAAAGTGGGGCTGAAAGGTGACATACTGGCACTGATAGGTGAAGCAACACTTGTCATAGGATTGGCAACAATTGGGTTAGGAGTGGAAGCTATTGCTACAGTAGGATTACAGCTGGGAAATGGAGCAACACTTGGTACAGAAGTGGTAGATGGCACAGTATCCAGAATGTAACAGGTTGGGGAAACAGCTGGAGCCAGACTGAAAGGCAAAACACTTGGTCTAGAAGATTGTACTGCTTCATGACTATCGGACGGAGTTGCAAACCCATCGGACTCCACACGGGATGTGTTCACCATTTTCCCCATTATAAATGACAGTGTCTTTTGAAGCTCCTGGAAAGTCTTCCCCACGTCCATTTTGAGTTCAGTGTATTGTTTTGTCTGTAGCATAAGACACAATTCATGCAGTCATAAAACATTTACTGTTTATATATCTATTGCATATATATATGTACATACCATATGTATGCATGTAAAAATGAATTGTATTTGATAGTAAATACCTGTTTTTCTTCATTTTGCTTCAAGGCTGTACCAAGAGTATCCATCATCTTATGTAAACTTTCAAATTCTAACTGCTACAATAATAAAAAAAATCAATGAGCAAAGTTATTTTTGTAGTTCTGTAACAATGTCAGTATAGTTTACTATTATGGTGATACATTGAAGTTACAGTGCTATAAGGAATGAAGCACGTACATGTTCTGCAAGGTAAAACTGGCACCAAAAAGAACCATCATTTAATCCTGAAAGTTAACGTTTGCCTCTTCAGAAACAGTGCATGTTCTCAGCATGGCTTTTTCACATTGTGAAAATGTTATACTGACAGTAAATGCGCATGTGCTGTTGTCAATGCATACCTGCACTCCACCAGTATAATGGATGGGATCACTGCTTTGTAAGCCACCAGTCTGATTGCTTGTACCACCAAATGGAACCGTGAAACTCTATAAAAGACTTAAGGTAAATAACATGGCATGCAGACAAAAAAAGATTCTTGCCTTATTCACTCTTCCAAACCCTTCCTCCACCATCGCACAACACCTGAAAAACTTTAAAAGACATGATATTTACAAGCAAATTATGCCACACTAACCTCGTCATTTTCTGGATCACTACTGTACAATTCAATGTCCTGTCCAGTGTAAGCATTTAATTGCTACATGTGAATTGAGTACATTCATAGACCAAAAAAAATTTCTCACTTCTATAAAATTTTCTTCAGTTTCAATGGTAGCATTGCCACGAACCTATGTACGTAAATGCACAACAAAACGATTTAGAGGTATACAAATGCTTTAGCTTACATTCAATGGAACACTCCTCAGTGGCGGCTTTCCAGTTTTTATAAGAAACTCCCCTGTCTGTTTCCTTTTCCTTTTTCCTACTTTCTTCACTGGTGAAACATTCTCTTTATCTTCCTGAGCCCTCTGCTGGTCCTCTTCAACTATGGCTGGTTCATTGTCAGAGTCATTACTCTCACACAACCTGTCTTCCTCAGCCTCACAAAAAGTTTTGGATCCTAAGAGCACAAAAGGAATTTAAGTAATATGCAAACTACACTACAGTAAACAACAAACCGTTGTGCGATGCTAAATTAAAGACAAACCTGCAACGATAAATCTAGCAAAATACTCCTTATTATCGTCCCAAAGAATAGTTAGATCATCTCCGCGACTGAGTTCAATCACGTTACAATGTAAAATGCGTTGTGTTGGCACAACTCCGTAACACTGTTCATCAACAAAATCGACTAAAGCATAGCTTTCAGCCGCTAAAATAAAAATAAGTACTAGATGAACAAATTCAGCAACTTTACTTACGTGTCTTTGCTTTTTTGGAAGCGATTCTGACGGATCCAGTTTCAGACGCCATTACAGTCTACGCTCAAAACAAAAACGTGTATGTGTCTTACGCATGCGCACTAAGTGCATTCTAAATAAAGCTTACCAAAACTGTGTATTCGATACTCGCAATTCTTCCAAGTGCGTGCAGCGAGTGTTTGCCTGGCGAGTAGCGGGTGTTTGCCTGGCGAGTAGCGAGCGAGCGAGCGAGCGAGTGCGAAGTTACACTTGAGCGGTACCGTATATATATAATGCATATATTTATTACAGAACTCTACATGGTGGTTTCTTTGTAACTGAACACTCCACAAGGTGAGTCCTTCTAGCTGGTCTCTCTACAGGGTGAATTGTTTGTAACTGAACTATCTACAAGGTAACTTCTTCTAGCTGATTTCTCTACAGGATGATTTGTTTGTAACTGAACTCTCTACAAGGTAACTTCTTCTAGCTGATGTCTTTACAGGGTCACTAGTTAGTAGCTGAACTCTCTATAAGGTGACTTCTTCTAGCTGACCTTTCTACAGGGTAATTTGTTTGTAGCTGAACTCTCTACAGGTGATTTGTTTGCAGCTGAACTCTCTACATGATGGTTTATTTGTACCTGAACTCTGTACAGGGTAATTTCTTCTAGCTGATTCCTCTACAGGGCGATTTGTTTGTAGCTGAACTCTCTACATGGTGGTTTCTTTGTAGCTGAATTCTCTACAAGGTGACTTCTTCTAGCTGAACTATGTAGTTGAACTCCCTACAAGGTAGCTTCTTCTAGATGATCTCTCTACAGGGTGAATTGTTTGTAGCTTATCTCTATACAGGTTACTAGTTTCTAGCTGATCTGTTTAATTCTTTTCAGGGTGACTGCTCTATTAGGGTGACTGCTCTATTAGAGTATCTCGCACTTGCTACACCAAATTTGATTTCGTGTTATAACTCCGTGGCTTCAAGTCTGATTCTTCTACACCATTGTAGATCCTTTCTAAGATGATTACTCCATCTGTACAGCGAATTTCAAAGCATTACCCCAAGCGGTTTTTCTGGTGGGCGTGGAAAGTAGTTTTTTTTTATTAGTTAATCTCGATTGCGTAATTGTTACACACTGTTGGTTTTTTCGTTCTATCTTCCTGGTTTTTAGCTCAATTTCTTGCAAACCACAAAAGGTTTGAGGTTCAATAGTTAACCTATTCACCCAGTGATTTTCAGCTTCTTTCCTTACGCGGTTTACCCTGTAGGCGTGACAACATATTGGTGTTATTTTTCGTGAATAATCGCTAATAACTCTTTGCCTGTTTATCGTATTCCAGCCAAAGTTGGTACAGAGATGCGCCTTTATACCCTCCTTCTGTGTGCCAAATTTCAAAGCAATCGGATATTGCGTTCGAATTTTATAACGGTTTTTGTAAGTATGCGAAAAGAGGAAGAAAAATAAGAAAAAAAAATGGAACTAAGCCAATTTTTGAAGTCGCATACCAGTGGCGGATCCAGGATGGGGCATTTGGGGCAAATGCTCCCCCCCTTCAAGAAATTGCATACAAGATCGAGATACTCTAATAGAGCAGTCAATTACTCTAATAAAGCAGTCACAATGTTCATGAGGCAGTGTAGCTTACCTATGAAGCTACAAATAGGATTTTATTTTACATAACAGACGTGATATAGTTGGTAAGGATAACTAGCTATTATTGTTGTGACCTTTTGTTCTTTTTTTTTTTTTTTTTTTTGGTCTTCAACTGGTTTTCAGAAAGGTGCCCCCCCTCTTTCGAAACTCTGGATCCGCCCCTGCATACCTCGGGAACGCTTGAAGCCATTTCGCTCAAATTTGGAATGTGGAGTACTGAAGTTGGAGGGAGTGTCAACAGCAAAAATCGTCTTGTTTCATCAAGGCAGCATAGAGCTACGGAGGTGCGAAAATTGCGTTTTCTTCCTGTCAATATACTCACGGGTGTTGCGCGCCGGCTTCTTGGGCCGCACGACACACTACCGTGTGTCTTGATACTTTTTTATTCATAAAAATCGATCGCGTAATTGTGACAAAGGTTGGGTTTTGTGTCATATCTCCATGGTTTTTATTTCGATTCCTTTCAAACCACCAAAAGGCACTCCTACGATGGTTACTCCATCTACATAGCAAATTTCAACTCATTCCATGAAGCGGTTTACCCTGTAGGCGTGACAACAAATCGATCTTGTTTTACGCGAATAATTTTTTCCCGGGCTAGATGTAATGCCCTTTCCTACCACCCCCAGCACAAGAGGCAAATAATCGGTCATAACTCCCAAACCATTCATCGGATTTGAACCAAATTTGATGCTAGGATTCGCCTTTGGACTACCTTTCTGTGTGCCAAATTTCAAGGCGTTTTATAGCAATTTTTGCAAGTGTGCGATAACACGAAGAAAAAAAAACGATGAAAAAAAAATCGAAACTTTGGCAGCTCGTATCTCGGAAATGGCTGGCGCAATTTCCTTCAAATGTGGTATGCAGATTTCCCTGGCTGGCGGGCAACTCTGTAGCAAATTTGGTTCCAATCAGATAAGGGATCACCGAGATACAAAAGTGTGAAAATGACGCTTTCTTTCTTCCTGTCAATATACCCATGGTGTGGCGTGCCGGCTTCTTGCACCACACGACACACTATCGTGTGTCTTGATCATCTAAATCAATCAATGGTGAATTCAATGCAACTAAACACCCTCCAATACATAATATTTGCTATCCTGCACTCTGCCACTTACATCTGCCATAATCTCCATTTCATTGTAGGATGGAATTCTCAAATTAGTAGGGCTGAATCGATTCTAGTATTGGTATCCATATTGGGCCGATAGTACTGTTTTTATGAGGTATCGGAATCGACCAATGTATTGATGCAGGTACCGGTTATCAAGTGTGTCAGATGGAAATGACATTGTTTGTCCAAGCCTATTTGACTGGCACAATAAAAAATGCTTGAAAGCATCAAAGACAATGCTAGTAATTAAAAAGTCATTCTTCTGTGGTGAAAATTTCTCTGTGAAAGCACAGTCTGAGAAAAAGATCGATATATTCTAATAGAACATTCAGTAACTCTAATTGAGCAATCAGGTCATGACTGTTTTATCAGAGTATTTATAGTAGTATTTCTGTGACAGCCATTATCTAGACTTCTTCTTAAGCAATAGTAGAGTACACGACTAACTGCTGAACTGGTTTGTACTTCTAGTGAATCTTATACAGTTGGTCACTTCATCATGTGCTCATTACAATGAATCAGTTAAAACTTGTACAGAGGTACCATGGACTCTACACACACACACACGCACACGCACACGCACACGCACACGCACACGCACACGCACACGCACATTATACACTATGATAGTAGTGTATAGTAGGGACCACAAAGGAGTAAGCATGTCCCACAAAATAATATCTCTCAAAAACAGCCTCAATTTCCCTAACAACGACCAGGCAGTATTGGTTAGGTGAAACTAAGCCCAAACAAGCTTTCAGATCGACCCGAAATGTTTTCAACAAGTTGCTACAGAATTTTAAAAATAATTTATTCTACGGAATTTTCTACTGACTGAGTAAGTAAGTAACTGACTGACTGATGCCTTCAGACAAGCGTAACTCGATAATGGCTAAGGCTATGGGCTTGATTTTTCACTGTTAGACATCGCTTTGGCCCAACAAATGCCTTTTGGCATACTGCAGTAAGTATAATGCATTCTTCATGGACTTACCAGTCTCCTCCTTTGTGTCCCATTCATCTTTGCTGACAGCGAAAAGTGTCGATTTGGCGATAGCACGTGATAGCTTCTATTCATAATGGAAATTGTCTGTATTTTTCATAGTGGCTATTTTGATACCAGAGGTGCTTTTCAAACAGTTCTTGATTGTTACTGCTGTGTAACAGGTTGAACATAGCCGACAACAAAGCGCAATGGATACTTCACTTTTCAGACAATAATTGATATAACTGGTTTCTTTCAGTATGCTTGGATTGTATAGGTACCTTTCGAACAGTTCTTGATTCGAAACACTGTGTAACATAGTTGACAACAAAGTGTAATGGATACCTCACTTTTCAGATGATAATTGGGGTGTGTGGTGCCATTTCAGATGCGGTATGCATGTGTTCACCAGTCATAATTATTATTTACAAAAAAAGTTAACAAACAAGTACACAGAAAAAATTGGAAATTTCAACTAGAGTAGGGACCATAACACATCAATAAAAAGTACTGAAACAAGCTGGAGTAGTGCATGATATTAATTCACTGTGAAACTCTATATATCCTGTCACGTTAGGTTTCGTCGTACTATACAGTTCACGGATAACACCTGGACAAGACACTCAATAATCAATTAATAACTAGAGCATGGCATACACGTGATACAACAATAACACAATACACGCAAGGCAAACAAAAGATTACATCATAAAGTGCTTTACCAAATACAAAATACACCACACCTCCTCCTCCCTAATTTACAAGTGTGTCCAAACAACATAGTGGCCTAGTATACAATGATTGTGAGTGAGTCTAACAAGTTTGTCCAGATCTAAAGTTCGGTCACGACATAGTCTCAATGAGATGATCTGGTGGTTTGACTATGCGTGACGATCGTTGACAAGTGGTTGGTGGTACAGACACTTGAACACTCACTGTTCCATCAGTAACATTTTCATTGGAATGTCCAGTATCTTGAGCAGTATTAGATTCATCAGATTCAGACACATTAAGGAGATTCACTGCTTCCTTGGATATTGTCTGATGGAGATTGTTCATTGTCTGTTGATATTGGCTGGTCATGGTTTGGTAGCGGTGGTGGAGAAGTTGCATTTTCGAGGCAGCAGTCACTGGTAAATTAATTGCCTCGTTTTTTGTTTCATTCTTCTCTGGTTTGTTTTGTAGTGGGCTTGTTTGCCTTCTGGTAAGATGGTCAACATGACGCTTCCAAATTCTACCATCTTGTAAAACTGTCAAGTATGATTTAGGACCTGACCGTTCCACCACCATCCCTGCCCACCAGGTCTTCTCCTGTTGCAGATCTTTGATATATACCGGATCTCCTGGATAAAACTCTCGGTACTTGGACTGAATGTCATGACAATTCTTCTGATTACTTTGAGCCTGTAAAACATTTGTTTGGATATCCGGCTTGATCAATGACAATCGTGTACGTAGTTCTCTCCCAAGAAGCAATTTGGCAGGAGTATAACCTGTTGTTGGATGCATTGTTGTGTGGTATGTTAGCAGAAAATTTGAAATACATTGCTGCAATGTCATATTACTCTTTCTGGAGGCATAGCAAGAACGTTTGAAAGATTGTACCATTCTCTCAGCTAGTCCATTACTGACTGCATGGTAAGGTGATACTTTTACATGTTTCACTCCATTGGCTTTAAGGAAATGTTCAAATTCTGCACTTCGAAACTGTGGACCATTGTCACTAACTAACTGAACTGGTATACCGTATTTGGTGAAAAGATCTCTCAGAGCCACTATGGTTGCCTCTGATGTGGTACTCTGCATTGCAAATACTTCAGGCCAACGAGAATATGTGTCTACTACTATGAGAAAATTCTGCTTCCCTTGTTCTGCATAGTCTACATGGACCCTGGTCCATGGAGTAGTAGGCCACATCCACAGTGTCAGTGGAGCAACTGCTGGGGGATTCCTTACTTGCTGGCAGTTTGAACAATTGCGAACAGTGAGTTCGATATCTTCATCAATCTTTGGCCACCAAATGTAGCTTTTTGCTACTTCTTTCATACATACAATGCCCGGGTGACCTCTATGTAGCTCTTCTAACAAATCTTTCTGATAACACTGTGGAACTACCACTTGCAAGCCCCATAGAATACATCCTTGTTCCAAAGTTAATCCAAACTTGCGATTAAAGTAAGGTTTCAAACATACATCATCGTCTACTGATTTTGGCCACCCTCTTGTGAGGAATTCTTGCACCTTTGTTAAAACTGGATCTGCACTGGTAGCATGTCTGATCTCTTTATTAGTAACAGGCAAACTCTCCAACAGCTTTTGCTCAATACGGAATGTGTCTTCCTCACTCATATCTGCATTTGTCAAAGGTAACCAGGATAAAGCATCAGCTACTGCATTTTGTCTTGATGTTACAAATTGTATATCGTAATCAAATGCTGCCAGAATAAGTGCCCATCTTTGTAAACGGTGTGCTGCTAGCACTGGAATAGCATGTTTGGGCCCAAATATTCTTTGTAAAGGCTTATGGTCAGTCCATATAGTAAAATGGCATCCATATAAATATGAACGGAAACGCTTCAGTCCAGATATGATTGCTAAGGCTTCCTTATCAATCTGATTATAACCTTTCTCATGTTTATTTAAACTTCGGGAAGCATAAGCTATGGGTCGGCGCTTTCCATCTGGACAAGTATGCATGATTACTGCCCCCAACCCATATTGGGAAGCATCAACCACCAAGTCTAGCTTCTTAGCTGGATCATAATGAATAAGAACTGTGTCAGAAGTAACTGCTTCTTTAAGGTTGAGAAAACTTATTTCACAAGCCTTTGACCATTTCCATGGTTTGTTACCAAGTAATTCATTCAAGGGGTGTGTTATTTCTGAAAAGTTTAGAATAAAACTGCTTAATGCTGCTACTAAGCCCAAAAAAGAGCGCAATTCGGCAACATTGTGGGGTTGTGGAGATTTGTGGAGGGCTTTAATACGTTCTTCTGTAAGCCTCACATCTTGTTTAGATATGTGCAAGCCGTAGTATGTCACTGATGGCTGTAGAAAAGCACACTTGTCTTCTTTCAAACGTAACCCATGCCTCTGGAATCTGAGAAAAACTTCTTATAAATTATGCAAATGTTCATCATTAGTTTTTCCCGTTACCAACACATCATCAAGCATCACGCAAATAGAATCCATTCCACTAAATACTTGCTCCATAAAACGTTGCTTAATTGCGGGACTTGAGGAGATACCAAAAGGCAAGCGTGTATATCTAAATAATCCCTTATGGGTGTTAATTGTGCATAGCTCTTGTGACTTCTCATCTAATAGCATTTGCTGGTATGCACATTTGAGGTCTATTTTTGAAAACCTTTCACCACCAGCCAATTTACTATGTATCTCCTCTGCTGTGGGTATAGGTTAGTGTTGATTGATTTGTTTACTGTTGTTCTATAGTCGCTACAAAGGCGAACTATTCCATCAGATTTTGGGACACATACTAAAAGGGTCACCCATTCACTAAAATCTACTGGGACAATAATACCCTCGGACAGCATTCTAGCCAATTCACTTTCTACTGCTGGGCGTAAAGCAAAAGGTACCTTGCACAAAACAGGCTTGACATTCTCTTTGATATGCAAGGCTGCCTTTATGCCTTTAACTGTACCCAATTCTTGTTTAAAAATATCTGCATACTTTGTTTTTAATTCATCAACAACATCAGCCTGAACTGAATACTGACCCTGAGAAAATATTGCTGGCCAGTCTAATTGAATAGCTTGTAACCAAGACCTCCCAAATAGTAGTGGGGCATGTGTGCCAGCTTTCACTACCACCATTAGTAGTTTACATTCTTGTTCATTATACCTAACTTTCACCATTATTTCCCCCATAACCTTCAATGGTGTACCAGTATAAGCATTTAATTTTCGTTTGGCTACTGTTAAGGGTAGATGCTTACAATATTTATGGTAATCTGCATGACTCACAACAGACACTGCTGCTCCCATATCCAGCTCCATCTCTATCTCTCTGTCTTCAAGTACAACTGGTATTTTGATAGTAGGGGTACTCTTTGTGTCAATGAGGAAGTGTCTGCAGTAGCAAATATGGCTCTTTCAAAATCATTCTCATCTTGCCTTTCCCGATCTCCCACGTAGTGATTTCCCTGATCCTCCACACAGTGAAATTTTTTACAGGTTTGACCCTGTGAAAACTTTGGAGGGGTTCAGCACTGGGATTTCAAGTGTCCCTTCTTTCCACAACTAAAGCACTGAGAAGCTTTATGCCAACAATCATCTTGTGAATGAATGCTCAGTCCACAACGTTCACATTTCTGCTTAGTTGGCTTCTTGTCCCCTCGTTCTGCTTTACCACTCACGTGGCCTTTTTGTTTTGTGTAATGCAATGGTGCTCCCGATTGGCCAGATATGTCCTTTACATCATTAGCAGCTGCCTCTTCAGCCAAAGCTATGTCCACTGCCTGCTGGAAATTATACGTGTTTGAAAGGAGTTTCTTCTGAATTGCTTCTGAACATAGCCCGCAGATAAAACGATCATGCAAACTTTGCTGTAAATGGTCCCCAGTAAACTCGCAATAGGTCACTAATTTCTTTAGATGTGTAACATATTCAAGAATTGACTGACCCGGTAACTGCTGGGCTGTGTTGAAGCGGAAACGTTCTGCCACTGTTATCCGTTTCGGTTTGAAATGCTTCTTCAAATCCGTCATCAACTGCTGGTAAGTTCTTTCAGTTGGGTTGCTAGGGAAAGAAACGTCTTTGAGTACCCAGTAGGCTTCGTTTGCCTAAGGAGCTTAGCAAGATTGCTCTCCGTTTTTTGGCGGTTTCCTCTGTACTGGCTATGTCCAGGGAAACAAAGTGCATCTCAAGGCATTTCAGATAACTCTCAATGTCACCAGTGCGGGAATCGAATTTCTCAAACTGAGTTCCCTTCGCCATCGCCAAGGTAAGTTCCTCATCACCACTGTCACGTTAGGTTTCATTGTACTATACAGTTCACAGATAACACCTGGACAAGACACTCAATAATCAATTAATAACGAGAGCATGGCATACACGTGATACAACAATAACACAATACACGCGAGGAAAACAAAAGATTACATCATAAAGTGTGTGACCAAATACAAAATACACCACATATCCCTACTGTGCTCAAGATACCATAATGGAAATGCATAGTAGGAATATAACACTTCTTATTGTTTTACTGTGATTTAATATTGTGGACTACTCCAACTTGTTTCAGTACTTTTTATCGATGTGTTATGATCCCTACTCTAGTTGAAATTTCCAATTTTTTCTGTGTACTTGTATAATAGGACGAGTTACATATGTGACCGGGCCTGCGAAAATAGGGCATGTGGGCACATAAAAATTGCCTATATTTTCAAACGTAGATGTGTCATAACTTTGTATTCCATGCCTCTGTAGCCAAGAACTTTTCAGCACTTATTCAACATTTAGATGGCATTACAGTACAAGTTACAGAATGAAAATATTCTATTCCAGCACTGAGATATGACATGTTATGTGACAGGATGTAGTTTGTGCCCACATGCCCTATTTTTGCAGGCCCGGTCAATATGATGTATATTACAAATAAATGTGTGCAGTGATGAAGCAGCTAAGGTACTTGGTATCGGTACTTGTACTTGCAGACACTTCCAAGGTAAGTACTTGGTACTTGAAGCATTGGTAAAAGTGGAATTGGTACAGCCCTACTCATTAGCAGCTACCATTACAGGTAGTATTGGTACTTTCTTTCTTATCATTATTTTGAGAATACAAGGTGATAACTTGTCCATCACCTGTAGTTTAACAAGGTCAGCACTACAACCTCTTAAAAAATCGTGGCCTGGATTGTCTAAAGGTCAATAACTACCACTGTTTGTACAAACACCTTACCATCAGCCTCCCACTGTATGAGAACTAAACCATAAACCGTAGGGGTAGCAGGATATTTTTAGATAGGGAGGCTCTAGACTCTTGGTTTGGTAGGGCCATGCAATGTTGAAGAGCATAAAAAGGTCGATACCTGCTAAGGATAGCTGCCCTCCACCAAATACATTGCATGTATGTCCTTATTTATAACTTCATAGCTTGCTACACTGCTTCTCTGAATACTGTGACTGCTTTATTAGAGCAATTTACTTCTATATTAGAGTATCTTGATCTTTTTGCAATTTACAACCAGAAAATCACAAGGGGGCTCCAACCCCCCTTTCCCTCCATGTTGCTACGCCTATACATAAACAGTCAGCATTGTACCTTCAGTTCTCACCAAACTCAATTCTTTCCAAGAGGTAAGGGTGCTTACACTGTTCCCAAATATCTTTCCTCAGAATTGTTAGTGCAGATCCAGTATCTGACAAAAAGGTCACTTGGTACCTGATTGATAAGAACCACATGATATTAGGGTTATAAGATGTACAATGATCTTAAGATGTACAATGATCTTAAAATGGATTATAAGATGTGCAATGATCTGCCCTTACTACTTCCCTTGGGAGCAGGGAGGGGTAGGAGGTACCAGCTTCCCTGATACCAAGGCTTCTTATTGGATGGCTGTGCTCAGCCCCTAGTAAAATGGCCCTCTTGTCCACACCTGTAACACACTACCACCTCCTTGATTACATACAATTTCACCTGTCTGAGACTAGTTTTGCCACTAACTCTTTCCCCCTGCTTGAAGTTAGCAGTTTTTAGATTCTCCATTTGATCCAGCAGTTGCATCATTATGTCCATCAGACCCATCCGACTTGCATGGTCTACAGACACCTGTGCTTAAGCCACTGTACCAAGTGAACTGTGTGTCACTAAGTAGGACTCCAGCTATAATGTGGCTGCAACTGCTGCTTAATTGTCTTGGGCTTCCTCTGTTTGACCTCAAATGCAACTAGCTCGTTTTACAGCTGAGATAAATAATGCTGTAATGCCAACTACTTCCTAGCATCATCATCTAATGTGGTGTATGCATTATCCACAAGATCCTCAGATCCTCACAATAGTCTGCCCAAGTCTCTGTCTGCAAACATGAAACTTTGCAAGGTGCAAATAATGCATACTTGTTGATTTGAAACACTCCTACATCACGGCCACCACTTGAAGGATGCCCTTGTTGTCACTGAAAAGCTACTCAAGAATGTCATCTGCAGCACAAACCTTATTGAACAGTTCAGCAGAGACAAAATGTTGTACAATCACTTATTTTATACTATACACACGCATGTCATTATTATTACACCATAAAGATTGTTCTAGAAATGTCTGTCATACCATATTTAGATTTTTGCTATAAAACGCATTTCATTATAAAAATTGCCCTAATTTTTTAAGCAGCTCATAACAACTCAATTTTTGCTTATATTCTAGGTTTAAATTGCTAATAGCTAAACAAAATGAAGGTATTAACTAAAACACATCAATCATCATAATGTAGAGAACAATTTTTGCAACTGTATATTATGCTGCAAAAGATTGATATACACAGTCACACAGTAGCCACTCTTGACTCTAGCCATCCTGCTATGTCCCAGGTAGCTAGACATTTTTGCTAAAACCACTGGTAGACATTTACTATCACCTGCTGTAATGAAACCATCAATAAAAAGCTTGTCAGCTTGTGCTAACAAACAAAATCATGGATATTTTTCTCCTTTCTCTACCTTTTCAAACACACTTTCTGTAACAACTTTAAACAAGCTGTAGGACCAGGTGTCCTACAGACCTTCAGCACTTGTACTGTAAAGGCTTAATAAATAAATAAACTAATATCCATTTGGTTCCACATGGGCTACATTAAGATAATAAGTCACTCTCTAGAGTTCCTTGGATATACATACATGAAATTGACAAGAAGAAAACATCCTGACTACCTGGCAGACTCCTGTAAGCGTTTGAGCATTAATCGGATGGCTGCAGGTTTGAGGCTGCCTAGGCCCAGTCATGGATTTTTCTCCTTTCTCTACCTTTTCAAACACACTTTCTGTAACAACTTTAAGCAGGCTGTAGGACCAGGTGTCCTACAGACCTTCAGCACTTGTGCTGTAAAGCCTTAATAAATAGAATAGAATAAATAAAACGTTCTGTATATAATATTGTTAAGTGTTAATCATGTAAAATACTGTAATTCACTTTATTTTCATGCAAAATTTTTCATGATAAAAATTTTTGTGTAAAAATATTTTTATATGATATTTGTGAATGACTGCTCTATTAGAGTAGTTTCATCTTATGTAAACTTTTTTGTGCAAGAAATTATCGCATAAGTTTTGCATACAAAAATTATTTTACAATGAAAAGAAAGCAAATTACAGTAAGCCAACAAACAAAACATTCTGTATATATAAGCACAAAATAATATTGTTAAGTGTTAATCATGCAAAATATTTTATGTGCAAGTTTATGAATTTTTGCATGAAATGTGGTAGTTGACGTGTGACACTATTGTAACACATTTTGAGTTAATTTGATCCATTTAGGAAGTGATTTCAACACTTCAATACTACTGGCTCAATTTGGTCCCAATGCCACTACCAGTATTGTAAATGTGATCATTACAAATGATGCAGTAGCTGAACCAAGGGAAGCATTCAGGATGTCATTATCCCTTCCAGTTAATTCTATAGAGCTCGGTATTAATATTGGAGAACCAAGTACTACCATTGCTGTAATATTGGATGATGATCGTGAGTTATCACACCACTAACATATGGTTACCACATACATGTTTTTATTCTGTTATATGCAGACCTTCATGTGTTCTTCAGACACTTAACATACAGAGTTTTTGAAAATGATTCTGTGATGAGTGTAGTTATAGAAGCAAGCAAACCAGCTGGAATTTCATTTAATGTTTCAGTGTTACCACACCTTCTGAGCAGTGAAGGTATATACATTGACATATTGGCATGGTGTATAAGAAACATAGTATAATATGTATAAGTTGAGCTGGATCCTGGAAACAGCTAAAACTTTAAAAGTGGATTTTTTCTCAAGAGAGTTAACATTTCAGCTAACCAGATGATTAATGGTAACAGCAATGGTGTCAACAACAGACGCGTATGGTTTGGCTTCATTATAAGTTCAGGAATAACTGTAATGGACATTGCACTTTTATAGCTTCCCCATAGGAAATGTATGGTGAAAACTTCTGATTGGCCATAAATATTATGTCAGACATTTTACCAAAAGATTTAGAAATGTTTTAAGTGAGTCGAGCAGTACTACAAATGTGTTAAATTTCAAGGTTGTGTGTAATTGCTTTCATGAGTTATAAAAAGTTAATGTTTTTGAGGATCCAGCTCAATACGTACACACTATGATTGTGTACTAGAAGTCACAATGATTATATTTAGTTACCTGTACATAAATGTATACATAAAACATACATATATGTGACCAGATTTTACAAAACCGATCCAAATCGCACATCAGGCAAAATCAAACTAACACCACCAGTGGATAGCTACACTATTGTACTAGTAGTTTTGACACTCAGCACCACTCAAATTGCTCGAAGCTGGTTTCAACAGACGTATTTTCTGGGGGGGGGGGGAGGGGTGTAGAGCTCGAATGGCGGTTTTAGGCCTTGTGAAGGACCTGGCTTGGCAAGAATCAGTGGTTTACTGGTGGACAGCCTGACAATGTTGGCCAGACGTTTTTTCTGTAGATTTTGCTATATATCAACCACTAAGGAGCCAGCACAGCCCTGTAATCTTGTCTCTGGACTCCAATCATGGTCTGTCTCCATTTTGAGGTCTAACCCTTGCCCACCCCGCCACCCCCACCCCTTTGTGAGCACTCATGATACTACTTCGCTCATCGAACAGCTCAGATTTTCTATCTTATTTGGCAGGAAACTCTACAAGCAGCTACAAGTACTGGAAGTGGTCTGAAAGGTAACAGATTGATGCATCTTTAGTGTAAATTTCATACGCGTGCTTGCTATCCCTGGAGAGTTATGCTGGCTTGAATTCTTTAAAACCGTTTATCTCGAAACTTCTAATGTGCGGTTTGGATCGTTTTTCCAAAATCCAGTCACATATAGTGTATTTAAAAGATTGTTAATTATCAAACATGGCAGTTGTGCTGTTTAAGTAAGGATGGGAGTATTGTTTAAGTAAGGATCACCCCTAAAATGGTACAAGTCACCAATATACTGCCTTTAAAAATCACCCTATATAGCGCCATCTTACTCAGTGATAATCACCTTCAAGACACACAGTAGTGTGTCGTGCGGCCCAAGAAACTGGCGCTCCACACCGTGAGTATATTAACAGGAAGAAAGAAAACATGATTTCACACCTGTGTACCTCTATGATCCCTTATCCAATTGGAAACTAAATTTGCTACAGAGGTACCAGCCAGATAGGGGTCCACAGAGTTGGGGTAACGCGTTACAATTGTAACGCCGTTACATAATATATTACTTTTTAAGTAACTAAGTAATATAACGCGTTACATAGCTTGTAACTAGTAGTTTGTAACTAAAATTACTTCTTGAAATAGTAACATGTTAGTAACTAGTTACAATAGCTGAGACTGTAAAGTAACGTTGGTTGTTAAGTAATGCAGTTACAAAGTTACGTAAACTATAACGTTGTTACAACAACTGACTAGTAAACCTACTACCCGAGGCAGCTCGTAATGTCGCCCTTGTGTAATGTATAATACAATTGCTTACCCTACGTCAGCAATAATTCAGAGCGAAGTTACACACAGGATTTCAATAGCCTTTGTGCACCCAAAACCCAGCAGGTTCAGGTGCAGCTATATAGCAGGATGGCGACTTTCATGACTTCAATAATAAACAAAACCATTCTTGCTAATGCACACCTTACTATCTCGTGATCTACCACATGTTAGACCTCGTGTTTGAGCGTGGGTAACTTCGTGGAAACTATGGGAGATAACAGTGGTGCTTTGAATTCTACATGGGATTCTAGCGATGCTTCTAGCAGCAAAGCAGCAGGGACAGGGACAGCTTTTTACGGATGGAAATACAGACATTATTTTGTTTTCCTGAGTGAAGATGCAAAGAATTTTAAGGTCCGTTGTACTTTGTGTGCTGGAAATACAACGCTGTCGTCTGCTAAGAATACAACTTCAAATCTCAAGAAACATCTGACATCTATACACAAGAATACAACATTGATAGCAAAAAGAAGTTAAAAAACCTGAGCAGGGAAATGAAGATCGGAGGCTGATGGTGATAGCAATAATAATGGTGATCCAAAGAGGCAGTGCACTTTACCAGCAATGTTGAGTAGGTATTCCATTCCTCCCAATAAGCTACAAAGCTTGCTTGCAGGGTATGTAATAGAAGACATGCTACCTTTGTTGACCGTGGAATCCCCAGCTTTTAGAAGGCTTTTAGGCAGTATCTGTCCAACCCAATTACCTGACAGAAAATCTTTTACAGTTTATCTTGATACAGTTTACGATTCAATGGTCAGCAAAGTCAAAAAGACGTTGGAAACAGTTGATATTGTTTCGACTACTGTTGATGTATTGACGGCACACCACCGAAGCTATTTGGGGATGAGCGTCCATTGGATTGACCCTCACATCTTAAAGAGATGCAAGCGGCCATAGCATGTGCAAGAATGATGGGGAGGCATACTTATGATGTTTTGGCTTGCATTAGTATTATCACCCAAATGCAATAGATTGGTTGATGAACAGTTTGAAAAATTACTGCTTATGAGGTATAATAAAGAGTACTTAGATATCTAGATTTTACATACACAGTGGTAGACTATTGGATGGAGTTTTTTGAACTGATTGTAATTCGCCATTGTAATTTTCCATTGTCAGTCATCATTAACATATCAATTAATAATTTAAAACACAATATAGAAAGTAACTAGTAACTAAAGTACTTTATTACTTTACAAAAGTAACTGTAACTAAGTTACATGGAACAAATGTAACTAGTAACCTGTAACTAGTTACTTTTCTGAAGTAACTACCCCAATTCTGGCAGAGTCCATGTACCGAATTGGAAGAGAATCACTCGAGATATTTCGAGATACGAGTGGCTAAGTTTCGTTTTGTTTTTTTTTTTCATTTTTTCTCGTCTTCTACTTCTTTTCGCACACTTCGCAAAATCCGCCATAATACACGAATTCATGTTCCAATCAGGCTGAAGTTTGACACACTTAAAGGGCTCATTACAGCAGATCTCAGTACCAAGTTTGGTAGGAATCCAATGAACATTCACGGAGTTATGACCGATTATTTGCGTAAAATAAGGTCGAAGGTCTGTCACGTCCACATGGTAAACCCCTTGAAGGAATAGGATGAAAATTGCTATGTAGATGGAGTAACTATTGTAGGAGTGCCTTTTTGTGGTTTGAAAGGAACCGAGATGAAGGCCATTGAGATATGACACAAAACCCAACCTGTGTGACAATTACGTGATCAATTTTTATTAATAAAAACCTTTAGTTTTCACACCTACCAGGCAAACCGCTTAGAACAGTGAGCTGAAAATCTGTGTGTAGCTAGAATAATCATCATAGAAAGTTCTTGCAGTAGTAAAGAAGAATCAGATTACAAACCACTGAGTTGTGATTCAAAAGCTAACTATGTGTAGCAAATGGAGATCGAGATACTCTAATAGAACAGTCATCCTAATAGAGCATTCAGCAACGTTAATAATTTACTCCATTTTAGAATTATATTACATTCTGTAGGGATTTCAGCTACAACCAGTTAATCTTATTGACATTTCAGCTAAAAGCAAGTCACCCTGTAGAGAGTTCGGCTACAAATACATTGCTGTAGAAATTCAGAACATTACAAGTCACACTGAAGAGAGTTCAGCTATAAACACGAGTAGAGAGTTCAGTTATAAACATGTGTAGAAAGTTCACCTACAACAAGTCACTCTGTAGAGAATTCAGCTACAAACAAGTCACTGTTTAGAGAGCTCAGCTACAAAGAACTACCCAGTAGAGAGTTCATCTATGTAAGTTAGCTACCCTATAGAGATCAGCTACAAACCAGTTTCTTTATACAATGTTCAGCTACAAGTAAGTCGCTCTGTAGAGAGTTCAGCTACACACAAGTCACCATGTAGAGAGTTCACATCCAATCAAAAAGCCACCCTGTGAAGCATTCAACTATACAAACAAAAGTTAAAATTATCTCTATAGAGAGATCAGCTAGAAACAAGAGAGCTCAGCTACATACTTAACAGATCACCCTGCAGATAATTCAGCTACAAACAAATTGCCCTATAGAGAGATCAGCTAGAAGAAGTCACCTTGTAAAGAGTTCAGTTACAAAAAAGCCACCATGTAGAGAGTTAAGCTTGCAAACAAATCACCCTGTAGAGAGTTCAGCTAGAAGAAGTAACCTTGTAGAAAGTTCAGCTACAAAGAAACCACCATGTAGAGAGTTCAGCTGCAAACAAATCACCCTGTAGATAGTTCAGCTACAAACAGATCACCCTGTAGAGAGTTCAGCTAGAAACAATTCACCATGTACAGAGAATAGCTAGAAACAAGTCATCCTATAGAGAGATCAGCTAGAAGAAGTTACCTGTAAAGAGTTCAGCTGCAAACAAATCACCCTGTAGAGAGTTCAGCTGCAAACAAATCGCCCTGTAGAGAGTTCAACTACGAACAGATCACCCTGCAGAGAGTTCAGCTGCAAATAATTCACCTGTAGAGAGATCAGCTAGAAGAAATTACCTTGTAGAGAGTTCAGCTACGAAAAGATCACCCTGTTGAGAGTTCAGCTAGAAGACGTCACCTTGTAGAGAGTTCAGCTACAAAGGAGCTATCATGTAGAGAGTTCAGTTGCAAACAAATCACCTGTATAATGTTCAGCTATGAACAGATCACCCTGTAGAGAGATCAGCTACTGTAAAAACAAGTGGCCCTGTAGACAGATCAGCTAGAAGCAGTCACCTTATAGAGAGTTCAGCTACAAAGAAACCACCATGTAGAGAGTTTGGCTGCAAACAAATCACCCTGTGGAGTCTTCAGCTATGAACAGATCACGACAGATCAGCTAGAAGAAGTTACTTTGTAGAAAGTTCAGCTACAAAAAACCATCATGTAGAGAGTTCAGCTGCAAACAAATCACCTTGTAGAGAGTTCAGCTACATACAGATCACCCTGTAGAGAGTTCAGCTAGAAACAAGTCATCCTGTAAAGAGATCGGCTAGAAGGATCACTTTGAAGGGAGTTCAGCTACAAACAAATCACCCTGCAGATAGTTCAGCTACAAACAAGTCACCCTGTAGAGAGATCAGCTAGAAGAAGTTACCTTGTAGAGAGTGTATGTTCTATTAGAGTATTTAAAAAAAGCTTTGTATATAATTGTATGGGCTGTGGTTATCTGAACAATTAACTCATCTGAACACTTTTGTCATTGCCTGAAAACAAAGGGGTTTGGATAACAGAGGGTCCACAGTATCAGGTGGTGGTGGCTCAGTACAGTCAGAAAACTGATGATTAACTGCTATGATTGTATACGCATGAGCAACATGGGGTTCTGACTGTGTTGAGTATAATGTTCTAGGGATACCTCATGCAAAATTATAAGTTTTGCTTGCATTGTAATACAAAAATCTTATGATACATGATAACCCTAACTGATATGAAAATATACTTATAATTGTTAAAATTTCAAGGTTAATTTTGAGAATAACAGGTGAATAAATAAGAATAATTTTCAGTATAATATATTAGAAAGGTGGTCAAAATTTGTACTTTTACATATTATAGCATCTACTGCAAGTGATGAAGACATTGGCAGTACAAAGATGTTGCTAGCATCATTTGGACCTAATGATATTACCAGTGTTGTTAATGTATCTATAACTGATGATAACATTGTTGAGGATCAGGAAATGTTTCAACTTTTGCTTATAGTTCCTTCACCAGCAGAAAATGTTGGCATAACAGCAGGATCTCCACATGTTGCAAATGCTGTGATACTAGATAATGATGGTAAGAATGTGTTGAGTATAATTGTTTAATGGAATATGTGATTAATGTTTAGAATGTCTATATTTCTTTTATACATTAGTGGTCTTCTGTAGCAATTGTATAAACTGATATTTATTTTACATGATTTCTATTTCACACAGTGATGCATATCAGATTTGATCAACCTTTACACAAAATTACTGAAGGAGATGTAGCAAAGGTTGAAATAGTGTCAGATCATGTTGCTGAAGTAAACATTTCCATTATCATACAAATTACATCTCTAACTGCTTCAGGTAAGATATATACTTGATTCACAGACAGGTTTACATGTAGTTTTGCATTTGGTTAGTTGAGAACTATTACTACAATGGCACAATTGTCAGCACACTAATATCGGGTTATAAGAATATATCAATTAGTATTGCTACTGTGGATGATAATATTGTAGAATTGAATGAAGTGCTTGAGGTACGTATTGTAGACATCATAGCAGTTCCAGGTGTTTCTGTACTAATACTGGAGCCAAACACTACCTCAATAGAAATCACCAATAATGATGGTAATATGCACTTCCTATGCATATGTGCCAATTAATACATTGCATTTCAGAAACACTTGTCAGTTTATTATCTGATCAATATTCAACCTCCGAAGGAGATCTTCTTGTGTTAACTGTTGTATTGGACAAAATTTTAAGCTTTAGTGAAACTGTGTACATCAGAGCCATCACATCCAACACTTCAACATCAGGTTAAGAATCCATGTGAATACACTGTTATATTCACTATGAAATATTACAGCTACTGCTGATGATTACAGCTCAAGTATAGTAGCAGTCAATATCAGTCCAGGAGTCTGGAACACAACAGTATCACTAGCTATTACTGATGATGACCTACTAGAACCAACTGAATATTTCAATGTTTCACTAATGCTACCATCACTTTTGTTGAACAAAAGCATTTCTTTAGGAAATATTTCCACAGCAATTGTAACTGTCACAGATAATGACGGTTAGTTAGGAGTTGATGGTCATTGCAATGTTACAATAACCATGTCTTTCTTTAGTAACATTTGTTTCACTATCAACTAATGCTTACTTTGTCCATGAAAACGATTACCAAGTTACAATACTGATGACATCATCAAGCATCAGTTCAACTAGATTTGTAGTGGAATTAAACATTAGAGAAGGTTCTGCAACAGGTAAGACAACGGTGCTATAATAATTATTGTATGCTACATGTATATGTAAGAAGGCCTAAGCATAGAATAGTTTTAGAAATATATAGTAGTAAAGAAGGTTAAGACATCTATGAACAGACCTCCAGGTATGTTCAATGGCCAATTTTTGAAGACTTTGATAAACTTACTTTCATGGTCATTCACATGACTTGATTTTGTGGAAAATAGGAGCCAATATTCTTGCAACAAGATATACTGGAATGATGTTTTTGTACAGCGGCGACTCCTCAAGTTGGAGGGATGTGCGTCTAACTGTGTGTGCTTGTATAGTAACCTTCCCCCTACAAACCAGCTGCAGGAAACCTAATATTGGCCACCACTTTTTTCTATTTTAAGCATGCAACATTGTAGTTATTAGTACCTAATGTAGAGTTGTACTGTTGTACTTTTTGATCACTTTCAATGCCTTAAGGTTACGGGATACTGTAAACCCCACATGTACACTATCAATCATTTTTCATGATAAGGGATTTGATTTTTCTTAATGCATTGTTATCAAATATTTATGCATTCTTAACTTCTCATTAATTGACATGGAATTCAAATGTTGTTATGGAAACATGAGTTGTCCCAATGCTAATTAGTGAAAACTATGAACCAAAAATCAGACCAGTGAAGAACCATGAGAACTTACCAACGATTCTAAGATTTGAAGAACATCACTTGTGAGGGACTGACAAGAGGATTTGTGAATGATGTGTATAGTTGCTGAAATATGACTACTATATGGCATAAAGCAAGACACTGTGGTCACAAAATTAATTTTTAAATTGATATCACAAGCACTAGAAACATTATTTCTAACAAATGACTCCATCAGGACCTAGACAAGAAGCCAAACTAGTAGTCTGTTTATACAAAATGTTAACAACTAGTTTGACAGTCCTGATTTTTGGTTCATGCAGGAAAATATCACCATTAGTCAGCAAAACTATGTATGCACTTACAGGTACGCCTGTTCCTAAGTGTGTTGTTTCTATGTTATCTTGTACTGTTACATGTGTTTTCTTGTACCTGTCCAGTCAGCAGCTATGATTCTCCCAACAATTTAAGCCTGTTACCAGCTGATACTCAACACAACAACACCAAGCCCTCCTTAATTATGTAATAAATTTTGTGGACAGTCGCTCAGTATCCCGTAACCTTAACTATCCTAACCTAGTAATCAAGACACACGGTAGTGTGTTGTGCGGCCCAAGAAGCCGGCATGCAACACCAGTGAGTATATTGACAGGAAGAAAGAAAACGCAATTTTCGCACCTCCGTAGCTCTGTGCTTCCTTGATGAAACAAGACGATTTTTGCTGTGGACACTCCCTCCAACTGCAGCACTCCACAGTCCAAATTTTAGCGAAATCGCTTCAAGCGTTCCCGAGATATGCGACTTCAAAAATTGGCTTAGTTTCTTTGTTTTTTTCTTCTTATTTTTCTTCCTCTTTTCGCACACTTACAAAAACTGCTATAAAACGCGAACGCCTTATCCGATTGCCTTGAAATTTGGCACACAGAAGGGGGGTATAACGGCGCATCGCTGTACCAACTTTGGCTGGACTACGACAAACAGGCAAAGAGTTATGAGTGATTATTCACGAAAAATAACACCAATATGTTGTCACACCTACAGGGTAAACCGCATATGGGAAGAAGCTGAAAATCGGTGGGTGAATAGGTTAACTATTAAACCTCAAACCTTTTGTGGTTTGAAAGAAATCGAGCTAAAACCCAGGAAGATACAACGAAAAAACCAACAGTGTGTAACAATTACGGAATCGAGATTAGCTAATAAAAAACGAATGCTTGCCACGCCTTCCAGATAAACCGCTTGGGGTAATGCTTTGAAAATCGTTGTACAGATGAAGTAATCATCTTAGAAAGGCTCATCAATGGTGTAGAAGAATCAGACTTGAAGCCACGGAGTTATAACACGAAATCCAACTTGGTGCAGCGAGATCGAGATACTCTAATAAAGCAGTCATCCTAATAGAGCAGTCACCCTGAAGAGAATTCAAGAGATCAGCTAGAAACAAGTAAACTGTATAGAGATTAGCTACAAACAAGTCACCCTGTAGAGAGATCAGCTACAAACAATTCACCCTGTAGGGAGATCAGCTAGAAGAAGTTACCTTGTGAGGAGTTCATGCAACTATGGAAAGAGATAGTTCAGCTAGAAGAAATCACCTTGTAGAGTTCTGCTACAAAGAAACCACCACGTAGAGAGTTCAGCTACAAACAAATCGCCCTGTAGAGAGATCAATAGAAGAAGTTACCTTGCAGAGAGTTCAGCTACAAAGAAACCATCATGTAGACAGTTCAGCTGCAAACAAATCACCTGTAGAGAGTTCATAAACAAATCTCCCTGTAGAGAGATCAGCTAGAAGAAGTTTCCTTGTAGAGAGTTCAGCTTCAAACAAATCACCTTGTAGAAAGATCAGCTAGAAGAAGTCACCTTGTAGAAAGTTCAGTTACAAAGAAACCACCATGTAGAGAGTTCAGCTACAAACTAGTGACCTTGTAGAGACATCAGCTAGAAAAGCTACCTTGTAGAGAGTTCAGCTACAAAGAAACCATTCTGTAAAGAGCTCAGCTGCAAACAAATCACCTGTACAGAATGCAGCTACAAACAAATCACCCTGTAGAGAGATCAGCTAGATGAAATTACCTTGTAGATAGTTCAGCTACAAACAAATCACCCTGTAGAAAGATCAGCTAGAAGAAGTTACCTTGTAGATAGTTCAGCTACAAACAAATCTCCCTGTAGAGAGATCAGCTAGAAGAAATTACCTTGTAGAGAGTTCAGCTACAAAGAAACCACCATGTAGAGAGTTCAGCTGCAAAGAAATCACCCTGTAGAAAATTCAGCCACAAACAAATTGCCCTGTAGAAAGATCAGTTAGAAGAAGTTACCTTGTAGAGAGTTCAGCTACAAAGAAACCATTTTGTAAAGAGCTCAGCTGCAAACAAATCACCTGTACAGAATTCAGCTACGAACAAATCACCCTGTAGAGAGATCAGCTAGAAGAAGTTACCTTGTAGATAGTTCAGCTACAAACAAATCTCCCTGTAGAGAGATCAGCTAGAAGAAATTACCTTGTAGAGAGTTCAGCTACAAAGAAACCACCATGTAGAGAGTTCAGCTGCAAAGAAATCACCCTGTAGAAAATTCAGCCACAAACGAATTGCCCTGTAGAAAGATCAGTTAGAAGAAGTTACCTTGTAGAGAGTTCAGCTACAAAGAAACCATTTTGTAAAGAGCTCAGCTGCAAACAAATCACCTGTACAGAATTCAGCTACGAACAAATCACCCTGTAGAGAGATCAGCTAGAAGAAGTTACCTTGTAGATAGTTCAGCTACAAACAAATCTCCCTGTAGAGAGATCAGCTAGAAGAAATTACCTTGTAGAGAGTTCAGCTACAAAGAAACCACCATGTACGGAGTTCAGCTGCACAGAAATCACCCTGTAGAAAATTCAGCCACAAACAAATTGCCCTGTAGAAAGATCAGTTACCTTGTAGAGAGTTCAGCTACAAACAAACTATCATGTAGAAAGTTCGACTACGAACAAGTCACCCTGTAGAGAGATCAGCTAGAAGAAGTTGTCTTGTCTACAAACAATTCACCCTGTAGAGAGAGCATCTAGAAGATGTCACCTTGTAGAGTGTTCAGTTACAAAGAAATTAAACCACCATGGAGATTTCTGTAATAAATGTATGTATTATATATATAATTTGTACATTTACTGATAAAATATTTAAAGTACATCTATTTCATCTTTTCTTCTTCCTGTGGTAAAGAAAAAAAGATAGGTTAAAATAGTCCCAAAGCCAGCCATAGGGTATACAAATACAAAAAGAAATGAAATCTAATCCAAAACAGCCAAGCTGTAAAAAAGTGTGCGGCCCTCAAAAAGGCTATGGTGAAAAAAGATGTGAAATCCAAAGTGGCGGCCAAGAAATGGCTGTGATGGTATGTTAATGGTAAAAAATTTAATAATGACAATTCAGGTGAATTTTGTGCCAAGACCAAGCGGCACCAAAATTCACCTGAATTGTTGTTATTAAAATTTTTACCATTAACCTACCATCACAGCCATTTCTTGGCCGCCACCTTGGATTTCACATCTTTTTTCACCATAGCCTTTTTGATGGCTGCACACTTTTTTACAGCTTGGCTGTTTTGGATTAGATAGTATTTACATGCAACTTTTAATGTTGGTGGTAGAACTATTGGTCCTCCAATCCTGGAATAGTGGTTGGTTTTGGTAAATGTACAGGTTCCCGGAGTCCTACTGCAGTTTTTCCAGTATTATTCACAAGTTATTTCTATCTTTCTACGGGTATAGTACTGTTAACCTAAGCACCACACTGGTGTCATTGACGAACCAGCCCTACTGGCTTGAGGGTGACTTGTCCCTATTTTTACTAGTGCAAACAAGCAAAACAATAATTGTGGGAGGATTAGTACAGTAAGACCCTATTGGAATCCCACACTGTCACATTCCACAAGGAATGGATGAGGCTGCAGCTGTGTTGCCATGTATGGCTGTAGACCTACTACGGCCTCAAGATGACCATGTGTACAAGGCATTGCAACACTCTATCTCACAATATACAGGCTAGGTGTATATGCTTGGGACACTTTTAAGAGTTGCCAGTTGTGCATCCTCAACAAATTTGTCAGTGGAAATTGTGTCATAGGGCAGCAAATTTATGCCAAAAGTACACATGACACACTATCGTGTGTTTTGATATAAGCTAAGTGCCATTATACTGTCAGTCCTTACTTAGTGATGATGGGTTTGGTTATATGTCAAAATCCACTGACCTCAAAGAATCACTAAAAAGACTTATAATATGCTAATTCTCTCTCCTAATCATATGCATCCAGGAACTCTCAAACAACCTTCTCCATTTACTCCAATACAAATCATGGCTGTAATTTTCTATAAACTTGGAAATGGTTTTCCAAATATGTGACCAGATTTACAAAAAGGGGTTTCAATACATATCAACATTGATAATAGTAACTTCAATTAACTATTGATTTAAAATTTGGTCAGTAGTGAGCAACAACTTAGCAACATACGTAGCCTAATGGGTGGAGAAATTATATTTTACTTTTTAAACAAAGTTATAGTCATTAAAATTAGTGCAATTAGATGTGTGTAGAAGACTCCTTTTTGCAGACCTGATCACACATCATGCCACACATACGTTTGGTTGAGTACATACATGTACCAATACATCTTTGGTTTATCATCTTTGGTCCACTGAATATTGCTTGCAAATCAGTAATGCATCTTATTTCATGAATAATGTTTATATTAACTGTAGCCTCTGATTTTGCTGCCACAAATATAATTCCAATAAAATTTGAGGCTAATGTCACAGTGGTAGCAGTGAATATCACTATTGTGGATGATACACAACTAGAACACACTGAAGAATTTAGTATCGATCTAATAATACCAGATAATGTTAGAAATATTGGAGTAAATCCTGGCTCCATTTCTAGTGCAGTAGTAAAGATAGTAGATGATGACAGTGAGTGAATACAATGTTGTATAATGTTATTTTACTACAGTTAATACTTTCTTAGCTGTTTCAGTGAAGTTTATGCAACCACTATTTAGTGCATTTGAAAATGAGTCAGAAATCATAATAAAACTAGATGTCACTCGTCCTACACTAGCAACCTTTATTGTTATTGCTTCAGCTACACCTGGTACTGCTGATGGTAAGTGGCAAGTGTTTGACCAACTATAGGTTATTAAAACACTCTCAGATTCTGATTTTGTTGTTGGTAACACAAGTGTGACATTTGGGCCAACTGATACACAAGCTAACTTTTCAATTGTCATCAGGAATGATAACAAATTGGAATTCACTGAAGAATTTAATGTAACTTTAATTCTTCCTGACACATCTAAAGCCATCGGAATAAAGGAGGGTGCCCCAGTATTTGCAGTTGTTAGAATATTGAACGATGACAGTATGTTATTATCAGTAGAAATGATATGTGTTTACACTGCTATTGTTGACAACAGGAGTAACAGTTTGGTGGTCACTTGATACAGTTGTAGTGACTGAAGGAGAATTGATATCAATGAGTTTAATGTTGGATAGAGAACCTGGTGTACAGTTTAATGTATCAATATATGCTACTAATATTAACACTACAGGTTAGTAAACAAAAATGTAATTATGTGGCTGTGTACATGTGTTTTTGATGTTTTGTTAACATGCTGATTGGTGTGGAAACACCCCGGGGCAGTGTGCAATTGGCATATTCCACTGACCATGTATTTAGTATGTGTGCATACAAAATAGACATGACTACATAATGTTTTCCTAGCTATACACACCACCCTTCCACCGCACCTAGTTCTATTGCCTACTTTTCCCAGTTCTAACCACAACAACATTTTCCACAAAGCCATAAAGTGTACACAACAACGTCAATCAAACAAACACTCATGCAAATATCTACCACATAACACTGCACCATTGCCATAAAATATACATAACAGCACAAAACACAAATAACATTCATACAGGTATCTATACACAAGTATTTTGAAGAAAGGGCAACTGAGGAAATTGTTGGAGTAGGGTGTAATAACTTTTGCACAAGCCACGCAGACAAGCATTGTGGATATGGCATAACTGGATTTACAGTTGACCACGAAGCAAATATGTCTTCCAATTAGTACAAGATTGCAGCAACGCACCATATATGCATAGCAACACAATGTGAAAGCAGCAACCAATGAAGTATCATATAAGTTAAATTTAGCGTAATTAGTTTGGTTTGGCCATTAGCACTTCATCCACCCAGATTCTTCCCAAACTTCCTCAGTTCCCTATCACCCTGTAATAGCAACACTATACCATATTAGTTGGCATTGCACACACATAAAGGGAAACAATGCATATATATATATATATATCCAATTGGCAAATACTTATAAATTTTTTATGCTTTAACAGAAAGGAGGATACACGCATGGTGACATAATGCGCAATAACAGTCATAAATGACGCTTGTTGCAGCAGCATGTGATTTATGTGAAATGAAATGATAAGTAGCTCTTAGTTCAAACACATGTCATGGCAGAAAGTGTATTGCAAAGGCCACAAGTAACAAAAGCAAATCAGCAACTCAAAGAGTAGAAAGTCAAGTCATCCGTCTAGCCCACAAATACAGTTGCTGATCATACGCATGCAGTATATAGGTAGCTGGAAATAATATATTTATATGTGGGAATAAACTGCAGTAAATGTATCACTATTAAAACAATTGACAAAAATACAATGGGATTATGTTGCTTGGTAGGATGTAGCAAAACACAAGCAAACAGCTGGAGATCCCTGCAGGCAAGATCAAATATTGATGTCCTATTAATGTATTTTATAGCATTGTATGTGTGGAAGTGAACAGATCATACTCCTACTGCTAAAGGTAGACCATCACACATGCCAATGCATATGCAGCAACATGCATGCCAACACAGCACGACAGCACGCATGCAACAATACGCATGCAATGATGCAACTGCAACAACATGCATGCAATAACACACCTGCAGTATCATGCATGCAATGATACGCTTGCAATAACAGTACTGGAAGAAGTTATAGGAATGAACACGTAGCATAGCTCACAAAAAAAATTACACATACTTTAATGAGCAAGATCTGCTGGCTTTGATTATGCTCATAGATATTCAGAGAAGAGGTATGATTGAATCACATATGCAAAAATAGCGTCAATCAGTTGTGTCAACTTGAGTGTTTAGTGAAAATGGGAAAATTCAACATGGACAATCCAAAGTACTATGTAATTGACTTGTGTAACAGTATTGTGGAGTCCACAATGTGATGCAAGTGCGTGTATGTACAATCAACAAATATTTACTGTGAGTATGTGCAATTAAAACCTGTTTTCCCAATCCAATAGTAGTATACTTCCTAAACATGAATCAAGTAAACCATGCCTCGTGAATGTATGGTTTATCTGCATTAGAAGGAGGAATAACAATGCTCTTGCAAACACCTATCATGCATTATTGAGGATAAATAACTGAGAGATATTAATTTGTTTACCCTAATGTAATTCAACTGTTCCATCAAAAGCATCCCAATCTCTTAAGCTTGATAAATATCAGGGAATGAGTGTAGTGAGACACCAATGCTAGCAGGAATTACAGGGAGCCTAAAAGAATATCCTGAGGGTCTATAACTATCCCTTAGGACAGCTGGTGTAGGATATAATCAGCCTTCATCAGTCACAGGGGCAGACAGGACTGACAACACCTGTTAGCACTAATGGCAGAGAGACAACAGGTTTCCAGTTGTGATTGCATATTGAAATATTAAGACTAGTACATGATGTCCTGTGATTATGCAGGCTGTATGCTGAAATGTATGAAGAATGTATGAAGAACGTATGCTATGGTATACAAAAGTTGGGAACTGAGGGCATTGGATGGCATAGCGGTTACACATAAAGAAAATTGAATGCACAAGCTATCAAGTTTTTGTATCCCGTAAAACACCAATACTTGCTATCACAGATAAAGCTAAACAGATAATAACAACAGTAATAGTGTACATATAAGCGAAGAGGCAAGCAGCAGCCATAATAGCCTGTGATTATAACATTCATGCAATATTACGCATGCAAATATCACGCATGTAATAACACACATGCAAATAACACACATGCAATAACACGCATACAATAACACCCATGCAATAACACGCATGCAAATAACACGCATGTAAATAACACACATGCAATAACACACATGCAATAACATGCATGCAAATGTATACAGGTGTAGCATGCATGCAATAACACACATGCAAACATAGGTGCTTGCCTACCATGTGGCAAGTTAAGAAAGGTGCAGACCATGATGAACATAGCCGTATACCTGGCTGTAGATAAACCTGGCTGTAGATACCTGGCTGTAGCCTTGTAGAAGATAACAATCATCTATATCTTCAAATCTACTATGTATGGTATGCTGAACTGCAAATCTACAATGAGGTATGTTTCGGAGCCACCATTGGCAACTTTTAATATACCTAAAAGTTTCCATTTGTGGCAATTTATGGAACCAAGTGATTTCCATAATTGGAAAGTTCTAGGTTATAGCCAGAATTGGTGCCAACCATTACCAATATGGCAACCTGAGGATTCCCACTGATTACTTCAATTGTTGCTAAGATTAACAACTCTCTCACTAGTAGCAAAATGTGGCATCCTCCAAACCTTGCCAGTTTTGGGAATATTAAGTGCACACTTATATAGCATGCCATAGAACTTTCAATTATGGGTTTAAGTTTCCATTATTGGCAATAATTTATATCAAAATGCTTATAGTTTTATATAATTTCACAGGTTATTATATCTAACCCAAACCCTACCTCAAACCCTACCTCTAACTCTATTAGTGACCTTCCAGCAAATGTCCTATTTCTACTAGTGAATGTCCTAATCCTACTAGTGAATTTCCTAACTCTACTAGAGAACATCCTAATTCTACTAGCGAATGTCCTAATTCTACTAACGGATATCCTAATTCTACTAACGAATGTCCTAATTCTACTAGCAAATGTCTTAATTCTACTAACAAATGTCCTAATTCTTCTAGCGAATGTCCTAATTCTACCTGCAAACTTTCTTAAACCCATTAGCACACCACTACAGTAGATCCCTAACCCATTTATATAAACTAAATCCAAAACTGGAAATCAATACCCACAATTAAATCTACCATGCTATGCTATAAAAGCAAAGTAAGTAATCTGCCAAATATGGCAAGGCTTTGAGGATGCCACATTTGCTTTATAGGTTTCCAAATCTGGTGAAAATCTTTTCCAAAATTGGCAGGTTTTCTGACTACAATTTCCAAACTTAGCCTTTCAAAAATTGGCAAAATTGTTCTTTCCAAAATTGGTA
Organism: Dysidea avara; assembly: GCF_963678975.1. Taxonomy (NCBI): domain Eukaryota; kingdom Metazoa; phylum Porifera; class Demospongiae; order Dictyoceratida; family Dysideidae; genus Dysidea; species Dysidea avara. The sequence continues at coordinate 33,280,795 of NC_089278.1, read as the reverse complement.
TCAAATAGACATATTAAAATTTGCCAAAGGTGGCATCTCAACATACCTGCTACAACCAGTGTAGATAAATATTAATATGTACAATTGTATGCATGTGAGAGTAGGACTGTAGCCAGGTGGATTTCTGAAGAACCGCCCTCTTGGAAAACAGGTCCACAATTTTAGCAAAAAAGTCCATAATTTAACCAAAAAGGTCCACAATTTTAGTGTACAAGCCCAAATTTTCAAGAGTAAAAATCCATTAGCTATAGTTTACTAGATACCACTAATAAGAAGCTAAATTAAGTGCTACGAGTAACTCATTCAGTGCTTGTATTAAATACAGTGCAAGATCAAGATACTCTAACAAAGCAGTCAACCACTCTAATAGAACAATCACTCTAATAGAACAGACATGATTACATTTTCTTTTAAAAGCTACTTAATTTGAATTCTAAAACTTAGCTTTCATTAAAATGTAAGATTTTGGTAGACAAGCCCCTCCATGCAGAGCCCATGAATAGCATCCATGCTTCAACTCCATGTGATGTGTAAATTTCATTGTTTAAGACACCTTTTGTTCTGCTCCACTGCCCCCATTGATCATCGCAGAGTGCTCAATCTTTCCCATTCTTATTCAGTGTGACATTGTATATTTTTATTTAGACACATGCATGCATGTGCAGATGGTATAATTACAGTAGCAGTAGAGATATTTTTCCAGATATCATCCATACAGCTAGTCTTCAGCTTAACTTAAAAGTTGATATTTCATTGACTGAAATGCCACTAAATCAGCCTTTTAGTATCTATTTTCCTGGGGGGGGGATGCCCCCAGACCCCCCTAGTTTCAGCATGCAAACATACACCATAATATGATCTGAATCATTTAATATAAAGGTCCACTTTTCTTCTAAAAGAACCTACCCAGATAAAAGTTTGGCTACAGCCCTGGAGAGGCTTTTGCAGTAATTATATGCGTGGGTGGCTGACAAATTGCCTTATTTTTCGAGCAGAGGTAAGACAACTCTGCACTACGCTACAATAAAGCTAAATTTTGCTGACCAGTGTAGATAAATACCTGCCATAACCATGATACATTTTGATACTGTGACCAGGTACGTGCCAATACTGTCATAACCACGCTACATTTTGGTGCTGTGATCCAGAAGAAGATGCACCATGGCAGAGCTCAGGTGAGCGCAGTGCTCAAGACGAGGGTACCTAACACACTTGAAGAAACTGCTGCAGTTTGCCGAAGAACTATTGTCCAGTACACAACCCCTCAGCAATGACAACATGGTTGCTTTGAGAGATTTACATGAACAACTCCAGCGTAAGCAAGACCTTATTACAGCGTTAGGTGTAAAGATTCTAGAAGCCACTAAAGGTGATGATGAAATCGTAGCTGAAGTGTTACAAGCCAAAGAAACAACCTCTTCTATATCAAGTGCTAAGGCAAGGATAATCAGCTGTCTGAACCCTACAACTTCAACAGAAGTGACCACTACTTCTAGCCAAGCTACATCACCCCCACCCATCATAGAGCACCATGTTGAACACACACGCGAGAGTATCACCCGTCTCCCCAAGCTGGACCTTCCACAATTCGCAGGAAATCCCTTCAACTGGCAGCCTTTTTGGGATTGCTTCCAAGCTGCAGTGGGCACAAACAGATCACTAACAGGAGTACAGAAACTGAGCTACCTACGTGCTCAACTTCAGGGAGAAGCATCAAGAGTTATAGCTGGATTTCAGCTCACCAATGCCAGTTACGCTGACTCTGTTCAACTGTTAAAGGACCGTTTTGGCCAACCCTATAAGCAAATAGATGCCCTCATGCAGGCACTCATTGATCTTCCTGGCCAGACCAATTCACTCTCTAGTACTCGTAAATTCTATGATGGTACTGAGAGCCATATCCGCAGTTTTTCAGCACTAGGCAAGACAGTAGATACTTACGGCAGTTTATTGATCTCCATAATCCTAGGTAAGCTTCCAGGGAAGATTAAGCAGAACCTGGCCAGGCCCCATGGCAAGAGAGAATGGACTATCAATGAACTACATATCGCCATTCGTGACGAGCTCCACATTCTAGAGATTGGATCACAACAGACAGAATTCCACACCTCACCACAACCTATACAGCTTCTTTTTTTTTTCAAGTACAAGCAAGCCAACACATCAACCCAAAGGGAGAATGCAGTGTCCATTTTGCAAGGGACCACATTCTGCTTCACTGTGTGAAACAATCAAGGACCCCAAACAGCGGTCTGACATTGTACACCAAGAAAGACTATGCTTTAATTGTTTGGGGCACCACAAAGTATCATCATGTAACTCTAAACACAGATGCCATCACTGCAGGAGAAAACACCATACTAGCTTGTGTACTTATGGTCAGCAACCACCAATCCCTACCAATCAGCAACATTCTGCAACGACAAATGTCACGCAACAAACTGAATACGGAAGTGCAAATTCAAGACCAGCCACCTTACAACCTGTCCCTCCGTAACCTATCACTCCTACAACCACAAATCAAGCCAACACTAGCTCATTATCAGTGACTCTTCCCCCTCACCAAAACAATGTTTGTCTTCTTAAGACAGCTGTAGCCACAGTCTCCAATGGCAGAAGGAATGCTGAAACCTACGTGCTGCTTGATGAGGGCTCTCAATGCTCATTTGTCACAGCAGACCTTGCTAAGATACTAGCATTACAGCCCAATGGTCAAGAGACAATCAATATATCACACTTTGGTGCCACCCACCCAACGAACCGAGTACTTGATGTTGCCACTATCAATCTACTAGCCAAGAGTAGAGAGGCAGTACAGCTGTCAGTTTTAATTGTACCGTTCATAGCAACACCACTGCAGAATACCATTAGTTACAGTGTAACCAGTCTACCACACCTCCAGGGCCTTCAATTAGCCCACTCCCTCATTGCTGAAAGAGAATTACAACTTTCACTGTTAATAGGAGCTGATCACTACTGGGACATTGTTGAGGATCAGGTTATCAGAGGAAATGGACCAACTGCAATAAAGTCTAAACTGGGCAATCTTCTTTCTGGACCAATGCAACCAGTATCTACTCATTCACCTGCTGCCAATGTCTTGATGGTTGTTGGGCCAAGCTGCAGTGACTTTGATCTAGAGCGTTTCTGGAATTTAGAGGCAGTTGGGGTGTCTATGACTGAGGAATACAGTACAAGCAATACTCTGAATCAATATAATCTCATCATGTGTGACACATGCTGAAGATGGTGCTTACATCGCCAGATTCCCATGGAAGCCAAATCACCCGACCCTTCCATCAAATGAAACACCAAACACAACAGTTAGTGAAACGGTTTACACTGACACCCACATTACTCAAGGCATACAATCAGATACTTGCTGAAGAAGAAAGTAGAGGATTTATTGAATGTGTGGATGCAGTTGATGATACCTTTAGGACCCACTACATACCCCACCACTCAGTTGAAAAAGACTCACCCATGACTCCAATTCGTATTGTCTTTGACTGCAGTTGCCAACAGACATCCCACCACCCCAGTCTCAATTATTACCTCTTGATTGGCCTGCCATGTTGTAATGACTTGTGTGCTATACTTCTTCACTTTAGGTCTCACTGTTTTGGGATCTCTACTGATATAGAAAAGGCATTTTTACACATCCAGCTGCACCCTGACTACAGAGATTTCACTCAATTCTATTGGATGAAAGACTCAACAGATCCTTCAAGTCAGTTTTCAGTGTACCGATTTAAAGTCATATCTTTTGGTGCAACTAGTTCTCCATTTATTCTTAACGTTGTCCTGCAACACCATCTTAACCAGTACATCTCTGCTGTGTCACTTGATATGCTAACCAACCTTTATATAGACAATGTTATCTTTGGGTGTGACACAGAGCAAGAAGTTGTACATTACTACAAGGAATCTAGAACCATCATGTCAAGTGCGAAATTCAGTCTACGCAGCTGGGCTTCCAATAGTGCTGAGCTCAAGGCTATTGCTTTTCAAGAAGGCACCTCTGATGACAGCACAACTGTCAATATCCTAGGCCTCCATTGGAATCCAAACACAGATAAGATCTCGCTAGCAGCAAAACCTTCTATTTTGACTCACGACGATTTGATAACGAAGAGAGAAGTACTGCAGGTTGTATCTAAGATTTTTGACCCGTTAGGATTCTTCTCTCCAGTAGTTATTCGGGCGAAGATACTGATGCAAACTCTATGGAAGTCCAAGATTGCTTGGGATGAGCCACTTAATAAAGAACTCCATGCTGAGTGGAAGACTATTGCGAATTATCTTAAGGAAGCTTCAGAACTCTCTGTGACGAGATGCTATTTTCAATCTTCAATTACACAGCCATCCATAGACTGCTTTGCAGATGCTAGTCTAAGAGCCTACAGAGCTGTAGTTTTCATCGTCCAGCAAGACCAAGCATCATTCATAATGGCAAAGATACAAGTAGTACCATTGAAACTTCTCACCCTACCTCGGTTAGAGCTCATGGAAACACTCATTGCTACTAGATTGATCCGCTTTGTGCTGGATACCTTGTCTCTTCAGGATCAACCTGTTTACATTTGGTCAGATAGCCAAATTGTGCTGCACTAGGTTCAAAGTGAGAAGCAACTTCCAGCATTTGTACACCATCATGTTAGTGAACTGAAATCACAACTTCCCACTGCTACCTGGCGATACTGTCCTACACTCGAAAACCCAGCCAATCTTTTGACAAGAGGAACTACATTGCAATTGCTGAAGTCATCTTCCTTGCGGCAGCATGGCCCATCATGGCTCACCACACCAGATCAATGGCCAGTGTTTCAGCTACCCCTTTATCACCATTGTTTATTGCAGCAGCTATAGCAACTGAATTTGTTCCACAGGAGCCATCTCCACCAGCCCTTGGCCTACACTGCATCATGTCTATTAATAATTACAGCAACCTGAGGATGCAGTCTGCAGAACAGAGACAAGTTGGACCACTTGAAGATAAGGAGTTGGACAAGGCAAGGCTGAACTGGATAAAGAACACGCAACAAGTGACATACTGGAAGGAGATCGCCAATTTACAATTAATTTCAACTAACCCTAAGACTTCACGGGTTCTCCTTGTGCGACAGCTTCATCTCTTCCTTGATACAAGTGGCTTTCTGTGTTGTGGTGGACGGATTCATAATGCACTATTGAATGAGATGACAAGATTTCCATACCTACTTCCTAGTAAGCATCCACTGTCACAACTGATTGTCCTCGACATCTATGTGTCATTGTATCACTCTGGTACTGGTACTACCATAACAGCTCTACGACAAACATATTGAATACCTACTGTTACTGGAAAACCCTTCCCTGTGCCTGGTCCAGCTCTACTTCCCCAATCAAGAATGCAAGATGTTCACCCATTTACGTATACAGGTGTTGACTTCACTGGAGCTCTATATGTTAAGGATGGTTTACAAGAGGTATAGTTGTATCTGTGTCTGTTTACGTGTACCACCACATGTGCCGTGCATTTGGAGATTGTCCAATATCTGACTGCTGAGACACTTTTGCTGGCCTTTCGCAAGTTTGCTGGGCGGAGGTCCTTACTGAGGATGATGATTTCTGATAATGGGTCTACGTACCTACCAATCGCTCCTCCGTCATCGTCAAGTAGAACTTGGTCGTTCCACCAACGAGCTGACTACATTTTGGTGATGTGACCTGGTACGTGTCAATACTGTCATAACCATGCTACAGTGTCAAACTAGATGCCGGCCAGCTCGTTTTCGATTATGCAATATTGATGATAGTTTAACACTTCGTAACTAGGGTTGGGCGATATTGAAAATTTCCTCCCATGGTTATTGTGGAGCTTATTATCACGATTATTGCAAATATCACGGTATTGAAATGAACTATAGCAAGTACACTCAAAATTGTTTACACATACTGGATGCAACACTACTCTGATTGTGGGATGGAAATTCTGGCCTCACCTTAGTAAATTATCTTCTAGCTAATGCACTTGTCAATTTCATGCCCCACCCCCCACCCCCGGGGAGGGTGGGGGAATACAGGGGATTTGACAAACCGTGGTGTCAAATTCCCCACTACTGGGGAAAAATCGGCTGTCAAATCCCCACTATGTCCCCACCCCTATAGTAGGGGATTTGACGACACCTCAAGGATGACTAAGTGCATATTTCATGCAAGTGACTAGTAATAAACCTGCCCTGTAGCTAGTAAAATTAGCTATAGCAAGTGTAATTTTATTGTTTAGAAGTGCAACTACTGAAAATCGGTCAGTGAATTGGACAACTGTCAATTGCCCCAGGGGTGGGGACAAGAAGCAATGTCAAATCCCCACCTGGGGTGTGGGGACGCCCAGGGGTGGGGGGTGGGGCATGAAATTGACAAGTTCATAATGTAGCTACGTATATACATAGGAACTATGCCTCCTTTCAAAATTTATATGCACTCCATGGCATCTCTATGAGAGTTAGGCTGGTTTTTCCAAACTCCTTGAAGTTGTGGTAGCTAGTAAACAAAGTTCACCTCTGCAAATATATGACACGTGCCTCACGTGTATTCTAAAAATTAGTCCGTCGCTTCGTGTAGTAGGCATGGGTTAAGCTTGTCTGCTAGTACAAGGAGGCTGAAATACTGATTGACAAGTACAATATGGCATTGTTAACACGTTAAAGTGTGTAGTTGTAGCTGTATTCCCGCTATGATATCGCAATAACCATTTATACCGGTATGGCGGTTTTTCAAAAGCAAGGCGATATCGGTTATTGCTAGCTGTAATATCGCCTTGTTACCATCATACCGGTATATCGCCCAACCCTATTCGTAACTGCAACAGCATGTGGCAATTATATACAAGTTTTATAATGGAACGAACTCACCGGGAATCATCAACAGTAGTCACCACCTAACTGAGAAAATCCCATTCAATATTCTCTGAATTGGTAGAAGGCTCTGCCTACTTATCTTTCACACAGCCGAGTGTCCACAATCTCCGTTTGATCCAGGTTTATTGCCATGCCGCTCCCGCTGAACTTCATAACCTCTTCTGCAAATCAATCTTGAGTAGTAGCGGCTCTCCAGTGACACCAAGGACAAAAGTTTTTTATTTGTCTGTGAACATGCCATGTACTATGGCAAGATCTTGTGATCTCAAACCTGTCACGTGAGTCAAACCTTTTTTATTACAAAGAAGCAGTATGACATTATTACATCTCATGTATCCTACAAGATTGGTTCAAGTTTTACCTGAAACAAAAGCATTGGTTTCAATATGTGGTGCTAGCACTGTGCTACTTTGCTAATATACAATGCCTGTCTAATGGACCTTACAGTCATCTCATGGATTCTGTGTTGCTGAATTTAATTACTTTACTCAAAAGGCTAGATTATCGCTAAAGGATGCTGACTTCATTTACTATGGTATGGTACGTAGATTTGCACTGTATCCATTCTACGCCCACACCAAGGCATGTTAACTTCAATTTATTGCATTGCAATAAATTATATTATGCATGATACATAGTGTAAATAATTGATTACAATTAGCATTTCATCAAAAACTATCATAAGTTTGTAAGTGAATAACGTACAAAGGTCCAGTTTTCACTGTTTGATAGACCATTCTTCAGATTCCAAATTTCAAAGTGCTGATGGAAGTAATCAGCTCATTATGTTAAAAGGTGTAAAACTGCAAATTAATCAATCATTGTCATCATTAATCTGTTATCGACTTCCTAATACATTTCCATATATCTATTATCAACAGGTTTAGAAACTTTTCCCTCTAACTTTCTGCGCAATTTTACAGATTCACTAAAGATTTTTATACAATATGGCAATATTCTTGAAGAGTAAGTGGCTCGGGTTTGGCTTTGTTGTGCTGTTGTATCTTTCTGTAATCACACTATGGGCTTTTGCAGTTGGCAAAAGTCACCCAATTATTTGCAATAACTTGGTATCTAGCACCTAGAAAATATACAAAAAATACTTTCTAACACTTATCAGTAAAGAGAACCATTTATTTTACTTCTTATTTAATCATTATGCTACTAATCTCATTATATTACTGTTTACATTACGCATGCTTCAATATTGTCAATAATAGATGTGCATCAATTACTTTTTGCTTACTCTACATGCATCCATACATACGTACGTACGTACATACATACATACATACATACATGTAACACTTTCACGCCTCAGATCAAAGGAACCGCCTGAGCTACATTTCGTATGTAGCCCAGCTAGCCGGGCTAGATACAAAATGTAGCTGGGCTACAACTGGGCACTGATTATATAGACGTAGATGCCGATATCGATTGTGGGGATCGAATAATACTCACGTGATTAGGATTCACAACTTGGATTTTGCCATGAAAACCACACAGACGGATAGTGTTTTGTTACCCTCGCCTTCGTACGAGTTGAAAAACGTTGGGCTAAGGTGAAAACTAGTTCTATAGCTTATTCATTCGATTGTTTCTGCACATTTTCGAATATGGACACACCCCCATCACGAAGCTACCACTCTGCACGGAGAAACCACTCTACAAGCAAGCTTACCTGTCTAGGCCTTTGGTGAACTGCGTAGTTTTCCCATAAGCGATTCAATAGCACTGCTTAAAACATTAAACTAGTGTAACAGAATTCTCTGTGATATTTCTAGGATATGTCCATTTATCATAAGCGAACATAACCAGAACGTACTAGCTGCTGACCCATAATCAAAAATTTTAGGTGTGAATATATAATACATTCAGTGGCTGCACTCGTATTGGTTTGGGTGGTTGATCACCCTGCATAGGCTATCAGCCTAAGAAGTGTTACATATTAGTTGTAACACGGGGCATTTGGGCTTTGCCTGATATGTATGCCCTCGGGTCTGCGACCCACGGGCAGTCGGGCATACATATCAGGCAAAGCCCTCATGCCCATGTTACAACTATTACATACGTTTACATACACATACATACATACACAAATGCATCCCCCTTGTGATTGCTCCACAGATTGTTTTAAGAGCATACTTAAATCAATGACTGAAATTGTTTAATATAATTACTGTATCATACGAGATAATATGATATAATAAACACTTCTTATCTACCTTACAGGATATGATTATTCAATAACTCCAACACTTGTTACATTCGGGGTTAATGAAATGATGCAATCTATCAATATTGCAGCAACAGCTGATATGTTACTAGAGTATAATGAAAATTTCCAACTGTCATTTGAACTTACTGCAAGTGCACAAGAAATAGGAGTAATAACTGGTTCCGCTTCAACCACTACTATTACCATCTTAAACAATGACAGTCAGTTAAAAAATAACATGTGAGATAACATTGACTAGTACTATCATAGGTGTGGTGGTCAAATTTCAGACAGTACAATATTGTGTTGATGAGGGATCAGTTGTATCAATCACAGTATTAGCAGACAAACCTATTTATAACAACTATTCAGTTTTGCTGACTACTTTCATAAACTCATCCTTACATGCAGCATCAGGTGTGTACATTTATTTCATGTATGCATGTCATATGTAATAATGTGTTTATTTATTTATTTGTGGATATTGTGTATAGATGAAGATTTCAATAGTGTAACATTTGAGGTGGTTTTTGCTCCAAATCAAACTATGGCAGATTTGCTGATCACTGCACATAAAGATGTGTTACTAGAGCAAAATGAAACTTTCTTTGTCAGATTAGAATTAAGTGAAGGGATTGATATGATCGGTGTTAAAATTGCTGAAGAAAATAACATAGCTTCTGTTACAATAATTAACAACAATGGTAGGGGTCAATGTACTGAAAATTAAATGCAATGATTAGCCCTGCAATTATTTTTTAATTCAGTTGTTAAGATTGGACTAACATCTGCTGAATATTTCACTATTGAAGACAGCACTGTAATGAAGGTGATATTGACTCTTGAGGACAATCAACCGGCCAATACCAGCTTTACTATCAGTTTACATCTAACTCCAAGAAGTGCATCAGGTTATATATGTACTTTACACATTTATGTATATCATCAATGATTTGTGTGCTATTGTTTTGATCAGATGTAGATTTCAGAGATGATGACATTGATGTAACCTTTGGCCCAAGAGATACACAAGTAGTTGTTAATATTTCAATTGCAGCTGATGAATATCCAGAACAAAATGAAACATTTGCAATTTCATTGTTTATACCAACTATGAGCAGAGAAATAGGTGTAGGTGATGGAAGGATAACGAATGCAGTTGGGCATATATTAAATGACGACAGTAAGTTTTTAAAATTGTCGACAGAAAAGGTTTCCAATAACATCTTAACAGGTTTGTATGTCAGTATCCATAGTCCATTATTAAATGTGGATGAAGGAAATACTGCCACAATACAAGTCACACTAGATCATGCTGCTGGAAGGAATATTTCTGTAGGTATTATTGCTCAACCTTTAACAGCTACAGGTATACACACCTTTCTGTTGTGTGTACATGCTTGCACATGTACTATTTACCTATAGATTCAGACTTTGCATTGCTACAATCTGTTATAAACTTTGGACCAACTGACACTTCTCAAACCATATCAGTATTAGCAATTGATGATGATATTTTGGAGTATATTGAAACATTTACAATAGGCATTGTAATTGCTGATGACCTATCAGAGATTGGAGTATTACCAGGAGAAAATAATATTACTTCTGTCAACATTAGAGATAATGACAGTGAGAGATCACATTATCTTGTTTTTTAGTGTAATCATGTTTTGTAGGAGTCACAGCCACTTTGTCTATATCAGATTCCAGTGTTAACGAAGGTGACAAGTATACAATTACAGTTAGCCTTAACCAAACTGCTTATGCGAAGATTGGCTTTCTGATTGGCACCACAGCTATGACTGCAACAGGTAATACAAGTGATTACACTTAGCTGCATAAAAGTTAAACATTCCAGTTTCTTTTATCTTTCCACCTTGCCATTAAACAAATTACATCTACACCACAAGGAGTTATTTTTAATGTTTATTATTAACTGCTCCTAATGGTGCTCCTTTCTATCCTCACCTTTCTATGAAAAGGTATTCTATGCTTTTTTTAAAGAAACAAAATATCATGCATAAGACTTTGCAGATTAAGTGCAAGTAGTACATGTGCTTAGTACAGAAGCACATAAAGTGGAGCTTTATCATCCATACCAAGTCCACTTCTCCACTTTGATGAGCACAAACTAGCAGACCTCACAAAAGCAAATGAGTCCACACAAACTGTGTAGTCTCTGACAATGAATGCTGCTACTTGATGGCCAAACAGGCAGACAAATGCAAGAGGCATAGCATAAGTGCAAAATTATGTAAACCTCCAAGCATCAAATTATCACTGAAAATAAGAATGTACAAAAAAAATATGTAAGGGTCCCATAATATATGGAAGGGGCTTATTTTTATAATTATATTGCGAGACATCAAAAACTTTCAAAAATGATACACTCAGAATTTTCTTCTATAACTTTAGTTCAAAGAAACATAAACCACCAAATTTGAATAGATATTCTGTACACAAACTTTTTGTATTGTGTCAAGCTTTGCACAAAATTTCTAATTCTCTCTGCTGTTAGAGCACCAGGTGTATGCTTTATTAGAAAATTATATATAATTTTTTTTGAAAATTGTAGTCTATTTACTAAAACTTAAACTAGCTATAGTTGAAACGAATATTTCCACTGTAAAACATTTGCAATTTTATCCTTATAGCAGCATTAATTTTTTGAAAGTATGGATTGTAAACATCTGGTGAACCTTTATAAGCATGGCTCTAAAATTTATACTACAAACAGTGTACACATATTGTAAAATTTCCACTGTAACAGAATTTCAAAATTCTAATGTTAACAGCACTAAACCAAAAAACAGACTATAAAAACACCACCCACACAATTATAAATCTATTAGTATCATAAAGCAATTCCATATAAATGTTATTATGCAACTACCTTATGAGTACATCATAGTCCTAAAATTTGGCCAAGTTTTCGGGTTCAAGTTTCTGACTCCCTGTGCCACAGGCTAACTTGTTGTCTCCCTGCAGGTCTCTAGAGGCATAATTGAACAATGATAAAAACCTAATGAAAAAATGAGAAGTCACGATTTTTAAGTATGGGCTGAATACAGAGGAAATCCTGGATCCCAGGCTATGTGGCTCCTCATGCAGGGATAGTTGAACAATGAATGATGATAAAAAGATATTTTTAAAATATCTTGAAAAACTTTCCCTAAAATTAGAAGTTTTGGAAGTTTATGATACCTTGCACTACATAATTGTGTGGACATGACTATAAAACACTATTAAAGCCTTGTTGTTTTACACTTTGTAAACAATAGAAATTCTAAACATGAACACTGTAGTGTAAATTTCAAAGACATGTACTTTCAGTGTAAGATTCATTTTTATTAAGGCCTTTGCTAGGGATGCGTCTATTATGCCAGAATAAGTTTGGGAATAATAGGTAGTGGAAAGAATTAGGGAATATTCCAGAATACTTGGATAAGTTCTAGGAATAATTGGTACTTAGTGCAATGCAAAAATCTTTTCGATACAACGTTGAAACAGTGCAAGCATAAAACCAGTTGAAAAGATCGAGATACTCTAATAGAGCAGTCACTTACTCTAATAGAGCAGTCACTTATGCTCTAATAGAGCAATCAACTTCGAGTCATAGCAGCAGTCAATTATGTAAAACTCTAACTACTATGCCTGCTTTTGCACAAATTCCAGGAATAACTTTGGGAATAATAGGTCAATTTAAAAAGAATTGCCAGAAAGAATTATTGGAAGGTTAAAAACCATAATAGACTCCTGCCTAGCCTTTGCAAAAAAATTGAAACTTCAGATCAATGCTATCATACACACGATTATTATGTCTAAAACACATTTAAGCGTCATTCATTGGTGAACCTATATATTCCCATTTAGTACAATTTTGTAGGCCTTGTAGTTTTGACGTGCATTAATTCATTGATTATTATTGTACTGTATAGTAGGGATCTCCCAAAATTATGCATGTCCCCAAAGTGCTTCCCATAAAAATCCGCCATACAAACATCTTATGCAATGAAAGGTACCTTTATTCTTAGTGTTACTGCACCAGATATAACCTTACAGAAGACCAAATACTGAATTTTAAAGAAACTGCTTAAGCACAATTTTTAGTCTGTTTCTGCCTACCCGCCTGCCTGACCACAGTCACGAGACTAAAGGCTAAACTATGTATCGTATGACCTCCACAATAACAAACTCACCAGTGACATGTGTCTTTTGGGGTTCTGAAGAGTGTCTGCCTTCTGTGCTTTTGCCTTTCCTTTTATCTTCAATCACGCTGGTCATCATCTTCTTCATGCAACAAAACCATACTTCTGTAGCGACACTTTCCATACTTAGATGCCACGACATTATTATCATGCTATAGTATACTGTAAGAGGTTTTACTAGCTAGTAGACACCCGTACTCATACAGTACTGCTCAAATTAACGTCATCTCATGAGAATGCAAGCAATTAGAAAACTATTTAAGGGTGTGGCACTTGTTTTGCTCATGAGTATTCATCCCATTTCATTTGGGATGGATACTGGCAAGCAAAACAGGTGCCACGTTTTTAATTAGCATTCTTTAAATCATTTGCACTCTTGTGAGACATTGTTACATTTGAGCGGCACTGTAACTGCATGCTAGGATTGACTAGACCCCTTTATAAGACCTAGCAGCAACTATAACGATCAAGCACCCCTTTATGAAATACTTATTGAGATTGATTATATTGACCATGCCTCTTACTGGTAGTTCAGTGAAAGAAGGCATGGAAAGGACACATTCCTTATAATAGTGCATATAGTCATCCAAGTCCCATTTAAGACACTCTAATAAAGCAGTCACCCTAGTAAAATAGCCATGTTCAATATTCTAATAGAACAGTGTATCATAGCTATAATTATACTATAACAAAATATGGTGCATTTAAAATTATTTGAAAAATGAAGTAGGGATCCAAGCAATAAAACTTGTCAAACAAGGGATATGAATGTAATACCATCATTCATATCTCTTGATTGGTTTTCCTTACTTCATTTTCAATATAATTTTTAAATATACTAGTCTTTTTTTATCAATTCATTCTGTAATTTTCAAAATTCCTTTTGCAAGGGAAAAATTGAAAAATGTAATTGTGTGCAAGTAAACTGTTGCAAACATCCTATTACTCGCAATATGTTTCTCTAATAGAACATACACTTTGTGCTGTAATGATGGATAGGTTTGGATACTTAGTTTAAATGGTTAATAAATTGTATGTAGCATATTTTTACAATTGGTGTTTATTCACCACTCTGAACCAAAAGTTATGATAAAGAAGCTGTTAATGAACATTCTTGATGTATCGCACTATACAAGGGAAAGAGGAGGAATTAATTTTTAGCTGCATTTAGAGCACTACTTCATGTTTACAGTAAGATACTAGTTTACTTAAATAGCATCTGTATTTTATGTCAATATGGTAAGTCCTAGGTTCTCTCATTAATCCCAAATTGAAATGACTTACAATTAGTGTTACAATTGTAAGAGTGTTTTATTACAGTGGGTGTATGTTCTCTATCAGAGTGTTTGATCAATTAGTCTGCATTGTGCATACTAACCTAGTTTATATGTGATATTATCCTATATCCACTTTTAATGGTTCATAGATGATGATTTTGAAGGTGGAGCATTTGAAGTGTATTTTGAGTCTACTGAAACATCAAGGAATTTCACTTTGACAACAATGCAAGATGAAATATTTGAACCAAATGAAAATTTTGTTGTGTTTTTGCAAGTTCTTTCTGAATACCAGAAGCTAGGAGTGTATATAGATTCAGCTAACAATGAAGCCATAATTACAATTGTCAATGATGATGGTAAGATACAGTACATATACCACCCATTTATTTTAATGGATGTTTTTTTATTAGAGTTAGCTATCACCTTTGATGAATCTCATTACGCTGTGTTTGAAAATGATACAATGTTAAGGGTCCAGTTGAAAAGTAGTCAACCACCATACAGGAGTATTTCATTGACAGTCAAGCCAATTGCAGTTAATGTCACAAGTATAGTATAGTATATGTAGTGTAAGCAATATTATTTTTTTGAGTCTACAGAAGGAGATGTAAGCTTGAGGGCTATAACAGCTAAATTTAAACCCAACCAAACCAGTACAGAAGTTGCTATACCAATACAAGATGACAATGATTTAGAATTATTGGAAATGTTCAGTGTAACATTAGTCATACCTAGGAGGATGAGAAGCATTGGTGTAGTGGAAGGTACAGTTTCTACTACTCTTGTGAGCATAATTGATGATGATAGTAAGTTTACAATTTGTACTACAATTGAGCATTTGTTGGATTTACTTT
Source organism: Dysidea avara (assembly GCF_963678975.1). Lineage (NCBI taxonomy): Eukaryota > Metazoa > Porifera > Demospongiae > Dictyoceratida > Dysideidae > Dysidea > Dysidea avara. The sequence goes on along the minus strand of NC_089278.1, from coordinate 33,265,330 downwards.
ATCAGCTGCAAAAGTGGAATTCTCTGCCAAGACGTTTAACATCAGTGAAAATAATGTCCACCAACCTATTATACTCGCAGTCAATAGAATAACCAATATTCCATTTAGTGTGATGGTAATTACGATAGTCTATACTGCTACAGGTAAGCTGTGAATCAGTTATTGTTTTAGTGAACAGTAGCATGCAGTGGCAGATCTAGGATTTTTTGAAAGGGGGGCTAAGGGACATAGGTAACTAGCCAGACATTAGAAGATACCAAGCATTCTCACAAGGCCCTAGTGGTAAGATTCATGTAGTGTCCATGGTCAAATTAGCTATTTGGAATAATGACTAACTAGCATGTAAAGCATGCCAGCCTAGGGGGTCTGGGGGGATGGAATTTTTGAAAATTAGGCCCTCTAGATGTGAATCTGAGTGTTTTTAGCAGTTTTTAGTGGAAAATAATGGGATTTCAGTTTATCAAAACACATTTACTTTTCCATTAAATCAAGACTGATTGCAATATGCATCGAGTAGCTATCATGCATGCATGATAATCTTATCATTTGTAGCTACCAAGCATTTAGATATAGTTAGCTATATAGCATAATGCATCAGCTCCTCTTCAACAGCCTCAACGGTCTATCTTACTGATAAAAATAATGCTGTTGGATCCCACTGGAAGCAGTAGATTATTTCACACATCATGAAGTTGGAAGAATTGCGGAAATGCTTACCCCAGCCTCAACATTAACAGATTCAAGGCAGACTCTCTTTATGGAACACTAGACTATCATCTTCTAAAGATCATCTGGGATTCATCAACATTGGGTGACTATGACTACAAACTACACAAGTTTGACTGCAATGATTTTGTAGTCTGCATGGATGATGCTGTTTCTAAATACTCCCATGATCAAACAAAGCCAGACAATAGGGGAAGCCTTTGTGGGATAATGCAGTTTATTGGTGTTAAGGCTATGTGTGGAAGAAACATGTATAGCTAAACAGAGGCAGAAACATATATAGCTAAGCAGTTGTGGTGTTGAATGTCACAATTATTAGTATGCATGCTCCTTAGCCTAGTGACACTTTGTTAGCCTTAACACCAATAAAGTGTGTTGAAAAGCAGAAGCAGTGAAGGGTACTAGTAGCTATTAGCTAGTCCACTGGAAATCCTTAGCAAAGTGCAACTATATTTGCATTTGTGGGGTTTCTAAATTTGCTGTTGTGATAGTCAACATATTTCTAAATCTGCTGGGTTATGAAGACTGATCATGATCTATAGCTAGCTACAAATACCAGCCCATAACCCACAGCATGGGAACAGAAGGTGACAGATACAGATTTTACATTCATAAACAAAAGTGCTACAACTGCCTTATAAACTTGCAAAATACCAAAAGACTACAGTTTGCTAAATGGCTGAGTTGGTAACTACATATTGTACTGAAGCTGATAACTCTAACCAATTAAACCAACTAACACTTTTTGAATCATATAATAAATTTGTTTTAAAATATCAAAACCACACTAATCACCTCTTATAGCTATAGTGGAAAACACTGCTAATTATCTGAATAAAACAAAATCCACAATTAAAACTTTTGTAACTGAAGATGCAACCCACAATTGAAACCTTTTCTTGAAGAACTCTTGAGGAAAAGGAAGCTATACTCTCCTGGAACAGAGTTGAACAATAGGTTTAGTTACATAGACATTATTTGTGTTGGTAGTGATGCATAGGTCCTGAAATAAGTCTGCTTTTGATACTCATAGAAGAGTTAAGGTTTTATTGGCCAAGTACTAACTTAGGAAGGAAAGGGGGGCTACAGCCCCCTTAGCCCCTCCCTAAATCTGCCCCTGGCATGTATGCATACAATCGCTCTTAGTGCATTAAAAACTGTGGTTTTGTGTGTGAATAGTACTGTTTCTTTATATAGAAGAGGATTATCGGTGGGCTGACTCAATGCTAGTAAATTTCAGTGGAGATTCATTGACTGCTGATGTCTATATAGAAATAATTGATGATGAGATATTAGAATATCCAGAAACTTTTGGTCTTGAGTTGAGAATTCCACAAGCATATGCTGACCTAGGGATATTGGTTGGAGAACAGTATAATGTCAATGTAACTATTATTGATAATGATGGTAAGCTGCATACAATGTGCAGAGTTTGTATTTGTGGGTATACTTAATCTAGAACTGGATGTCTACTTTAGTGAAGATGTTTACATAATCCAAGAAAATCAGCCAAGTTTGCCAGTAATGTTGATCACTGAAAGACCAGCTTTTGTACCCTTTGATGTTTTGGTGCATCCAATATTGAGTGATTTCAATGCTACAGGTTTGTTGTTCACATACCAAAACATACTCAATACTAAAACAGACTTTTGTGCAACAGTGTCCTCAAAATTCATATATGATCTTCCATGGTCATCTTCTTGAATCTAAATAAGGGACACAGTTTAATAAAGGGAATGATAATGAATATATGGAATTAGTTGCAGCTTCTAGAGGAAAATTTTAACTAAATACAACTGTAGTGGTGATATTAGGATGATTACAATTATTGACAACACCTTTTAACTATTCATAGCAAAAAGACAGTATGTAACATTTGTTGGTGTAGAAGCCTAGCTACAATGCTACTCAAAAAATCTCTTACTAAATAATTTAAGAGAGACAAAATGTTGTACAATCACTATACACAATATCATTATTTCATCATTAAGATTGTTCTAGAAATGTTTATCTCCTACATGGGCCCTCTCCAGGGCCGTAGCTAGCTAGAAGATGGTGGGGGGCAGGCATCCCCCACAAAACACTTAACATTGTTCATAATTGCACAAAAGGCTAATGACCCAATGATGAGCTAGCCAACATACGGTATTGTATTATTACAGCTTATGTAACTAGCTACATAACTACTTCATTACTGATTGCTACCAGTTATCAATGGAAGTATCATGTGCCACAACTGTACTCCAATAAATTCGCCCACAATCCAGTAGAACTAAATATTTTAGTACAAATACAATGTGTCACAGTTACTTACGTCAGCCACGGTCTGTGCTGCAGTCCTAGCACACTGGCATAGTATGATGAGCTCACTCACTTCAGCCAGCAAAATTTAAACACCATGTATTGGCATGAAATCCCAGCTCTACACCTCTCCTGTTAGCAGAATTTTTAAGCTTGTGACGGATCGTCTGACTGACTGACAAAGTAAAAAAAAATTTAAACTGGCATGCCACTGCACTGTACGAAGATTCAGTGTGATTAACTGAAGTTGTTCCATTTAACACTTATCACCTCATAGGCAGTAGGTTTGTAGTGTCATCGCATATCACTTGAGTTGTGACTCTTGTGCAGTCACTTTGTGCGGGTCACTTGTCTTTTAGGTTCAAAAAATTCACTATCACGTGAGTAGTATAGGCTAAATATAGAATTGTGTGTCTAATATTTCTTTCGGTGAAGACATAGTGTCTATACAGGAAAACCCTTAGAGATTCAGGTATACCCTATTTTTAGTGCATTGTTTTATTCATTGCTTGTAGTCTGCAAGAAATCATTGTATTATTATCACGATTCACAAACAAGTTGAATGTTGTATGCACTCATGTAGTAGCGCACAAACAGTAATTTGGGATGTGTGTCAGTTACTGGTAAGCTTGTGACGGAAGGTTTGATAAAACACTTAGTGATGGCTATGCCACCACCTCTTCAAAAAAGAATATGTCCTGAGTATCAGTGTTTTACATAATAATTGTAAAGTTGTGGGGGACAATGGGTATGACACGGGTAACGGTTTAATTTAACATGTCTTGTATCATCATTAGTATTGGTTACACGTAGATGCAAAGGGTTGACCAGGAGAATTACATTCATCATCAATAGTATCCACAACTGAAGCATCTCATGTTCCTTCATTGTTAGCTACTAAATTATTATCATCTTTGAGTATTGTTGTTTATTATCATGTACTAGAACACTATTATCTTCTGTTGGGAGATTATTATCATCTAAATCAATCAATGGTAAATTCAGTGCAACTAAACACCCTCCAATACATAAACTTTGCTATCCTGCACTCTGCCACTTACATCTGCCATAATCTCCATTTCATTGCAGGATGGAATTCTCAAATTAGTAAGGCTGCATTGATTCTAGTATTGGTATCCATATTGGACCAATAGTACTGTTTTCAAGTGTGCCAGATGGAAATGACATTGTTTGTACGAGCCTATTTGACTGGCACAATAAAAAATGCTTGAAAGCATCAAGGACAATGCTAGTAATTAAAAAGTCATTCTTCTATGCCAACATTTTCTCTGTGAAAACACAATCTGAGAAAAAGATTGATATACTCTAATGGAACACTAACAGAAAAATCAGGTCATGACTGTTTTATCAGAGTATTTATAGTAGTATTTCTGTGACAGCCATTATCTAGACTTCTTCTCAAGCCATAGCAGAGTACATGACTATAGCTGCTGAACTGGTTTGTACTTCTAGTGAATCTTGTACAGTTGGTCACTTCATCATGTGCTCATTACAATGAATTTTTTGAATTTTTTTTTAATCTTACCATGGAATACACACACACACGCACACACACTTATAATAGGATGAATTACATATGGTGTACATTACAAATAAATGTGTGCAGTGATGAAGTAGCTAAGGTACTTGGTATCGGTACTTGTACTTGCAGACACTTCCAGGATAAGTACTTGGTACTTGAAGCATTGGTAAAAGTGGAATAGGTACAGCCCTACGCATTAGCAGCTACCATTACAGATAGTATTGGTGCTTTCTTTCTTATTATTATTTTGAGAATACAAGGTGATAACTTGTCCATCACCTGTAGTTTAACAAGGTCAGCACTACCACCTCATAAAAATTCATGGCCTGGATGTCGAAGGGTCAATAACTACCACTGTTTGTACAAACACCTTACCATCAGCCTCCCACTGTATGAGACTAAACCATAAAGCATAGGAGTAGCAAGATATTTTTAGATAGAGGGGCTCTAGACTCTTGGTTTGGTAGGGCCGTGCAATGTTGAAGAGCATAAAAAAGGTTGATACCTGCTAAGAATAGCTGCCCTCCACCAAATACACCACATGTATATCCTTATTTACAACTTCATAGCTTACCACACTGCTTCTCTGAACACTGTGACTGCTTTATTAGAGCAATTGACTGCTGTATTAGAGTATCTTGATCTTTTTGCAATTTACAACCAGAAAATCACAAGGGGGCTCCAACCCCCCTTGCCTTCTGGGTTGCTATACCTATGAATAAACAGTCAGCATCGTACCTTCAGTTCCCAGCAAACTCAATTCATTCCAAGAGGTAAGGGTGCTTACACTGTTCCCAAACATCTTTCCTCAGAATTGTTAGTGCAGATCCAGTATCTGCCAAAAAGGTCACTGGTACCTGATTAATAAGAACCACATGATATTAGGGGATTATAAAATGTACAATAATCTGCCCTTACTACTTCCCTTGGGAGCAGGGTTTTACTCCCAAGGGGTAGATACCAGCTTCCCTGATACCAAGGCTTCTTCCTGGATGGCTGTGCTCAGCCCCTAGTAAAATGGCCCTCTTGTCCACACCTGTAACACACAACCACCCCCTTGATTGCATACAATTTCACTTCCTCTGGTATAGTTTTGCCACTAACTATTTCCCTCTGCCTGAACTTAGTAGTTTTTAGATTCTCCATTTGAGCCAACAGTTGCACCATTATGTCCATCAGATCCATCTGACTCGCATGACCTACAGACACCTGTGCTGAAAGCACTGTACCAAGTGAACTGTGTGTCACCAAGCAAGACTCCAGCTATAATGTGGCTGCAACTGCTGCTTCAATTGTCTTGGGCTTCCTCTGTTTGGCCCCAAATGCAACTAGCTCATTCTACAGCTGAGATAAATAATGCTGTAGTGCCAACTACTTCCTAGCATCATTATCTAATGTGGTGTATGCATTATCCACAAAGATCCTCAGATCCTCACCATAGTCTGCCCAAGTCTCTGTCTGCAAACGTGAACCTTTGCAAGGTACAAATAATGCTTACTTGTTGATCTGAAACACTCCTGCATCACGGCCGCCACTTTCTTGAAGGATGCCCTTGTTGTCACTGAAAAGCTACTCAAGAATGTCATCTGCAGCACAAACCTTATTGAGCAGTTCAGCAGAGACAAAATGTTGTACATTCACTTCTGTTATACTATACACACGCATGTGATAAACAATTTAATCACATGATTGGTTGTTGGCTTTCGTCTTTATAGTCAAAAGCTGTTTTTTCACATTGTCAAATCTATTAGCTCGGGTACCACGGCTTTTATCAGCGGTACCAAGAAAGGCAAAGACGTTCTAAAAGATATCATTGTTCCCTCTGGCTCGTTTTTCAGTGTGGAGTGCGTTACTTAGAGTTTCAGTTTGTTTCAGTTTGCTTAAACGTACTGCTGATGAAGTTATATTGCCTGATGTGGCGTCGAGGAAAAAGTCTGCCAGGAACGGCGAGTCCTTTGTTTGTACAATTTGTTTAGAATCTATTGCTCCACCAACTGATGATAATGATGAGAGAGAACTGATATTTTGTGAGGGTAAATGTGACTCTTGGCTTCATAGGAAGTGTGCAAGGCTACCAAAACCAATATTTGATTCAATCAGATTGTCAGAGATCCCTTTTTATTGCCCATTCTGTCGCTTAGCTAATTATGAGTGCTTATTTAATGATATGAAAGCTACTATTGCATCACTAGAGCATAAGGTATCTCAACTTGAGAAAAATTCAACACCCGCTATAAACACTGTCAGATCTGTGAACAATACTAGTAATTAATACCATACCTGTTTCACTGCCCGTACAAAAGTCTCAATAGTAGCAGTGAAATTTATCCCGTATTTCACTGACAGCAGTGAAAAAGTTGTAATTGCAATTTCATTGGCTAGAATTTATGTTAACAATGTAGCGCCAATTAGTGTCGACGCGTGTTTAGTACATAGTGACAAATTGCGTACATAGCAAAGCTAATGCACGGCATGCGCATATGCAGCGAGTATGGTATTAACTGGGAATAGCATGGGTAGCAGTGAAATTTGGGATAAATACCACTCTTGTTGTATTGGAAATGGTAAATTTCACTCGGCTTCGCCTCGTGAAATTTATCCCCATTTCCAATACAACACTCGTGATATTTATCCCAAATTTCACTGCTACCCATGCTATTACTAGTACGAACCTCATGATTCCACAGAAGTGACTCCACAAACAAAGGAAACACTGCCTGATCACAGCATACAAGACATGGTTGCAACTCTACTTAATGAGGAGAAAGAAAAGGAGAAGCATCGCTTGAATATTATTGTACATAATGTACCGGAGTCCTCATCTGAGGAAAGTTTGACTAGGAAGAATGAATTTGTGAGCAAACTATGTGAGTCTCAATTTAATGCAAATGTGTCAATAGTTAAAGCATACCGTCTTGGTAAAAAGGGAGCTAAACCTAGACTACTTAAGATTTCATTATCATCAGTTTCTGACAGTTCTCAAGAACTGTACCCAACTTAGAAATCGGAACACACCACCTCTGTATCAGAACATTTTTATTTCCCCAGATTTAACCCCTAAGGAACAAAAGAGAAATAAAGAACTAAGATCTGAACTAAAAGAACGAAATAAAAATGGCCGTCTTTATCAGATAAAAAAACGAGACAATAGTGCGGAGGAGGCAGTAAGCCACCTTTGCACTGATAATCAAACCTCCATCCAAGCTCAGGACTATTTTGACATTGCCATAATTAATTTTCAAAGTATTATATCTAAGCAAGCTAATTTTTCCCTGTTTCTAAATGATAATCACCCAGATATAATTTTTGGTACAGAAACATGGCTATCCTCAGAAATCAAATCCAGTGAAATTATTCCAAACATTTAAAACATTGTACGTCATGATAGAAGTGATGGCTACGGAGGAGTACTCATAGTACTCATAGGAGTACATAGTGACCTCAGTGTTACTGAATGTTCTACAGAAACTGATTCTGACTTAGTTATTTGCAAGATAATTCTCCCAAATAAAAAACCAATTCTTTTGTGTGCAGTTTACAGACCACCTAATTCTAACTTAGTTTATCTTGAAAACGTGATAACTACACTCACCAATATAGTACGCAATAACCCTCAGTCTCCAATTTGGATAGCAGGTGACTTTAATCTTCCCATCATTAATTGGAGTGATGGCTCAATATCTGGAAACAACTACCCTCACACCTTTGCAGAGCTCCTTCTAGACTTTTCTAACACTTATGGTTTCACACAAATGGTTGATGCTCCTACCAGAAAACACAATATTTTAGACTTATTCCTTACAAATCAACCATCTTTAGACAAATCATGCAAGGTCATCCCAGGATTTAGTGACCATGAAATCGTGCATATTTCCACTTATGTGTCAGCACCTTGTAAATTAAACTCAAGAAAAGTTTTTCTTTGGCATAAGGCTAACTTTGATTTAATTAAGGAAGTCATCCTAAACTTCAATAATAGTTTTTTAAATGATTATACCCTTGATACTCCTATCAATTCTCTCTGGAATAAATTTAAATGTCTTTGTGAATCCTGTTTAGCCCTTGTACCACAGAAGCAGACATCAACCAAGTTTCGAACTCCATGGATAACTGTTCAAATCAAAAGATTATCAAGGCAAAAGCAGTGTAGATACAACACTGCTCGCTCATCCAACCTTGTAAAAGACTAGGAAAGCTATCATAATTTGAAGAAAGAATTACAATGTGTATGTCGAAGATCTCATAACAACTATCTTTCATCACTGTTGGATTCACATAACAAACTCACTAAAAGATTTTGGTCTTTTGTTAAGGGCAAACGTAAAGATCAGGTTAGCATCAATACACTATGCTCTCATGGACAAGTGTATACTGTTAGTAAAGACAAAGCAGATATTTTAAACAACCATTTTTCATCAGTATTTACTGAAGAGGACTTGGATTCACTCCCCACTATCCATGGATCCCACACACCAGATATTTCAACCCCTGACATTAATCCTATTGGCGTCCAAAAACTTTTAGAAGACTTGGACATACATAAAGCATCAGGACCAGACAATATACCATCCAGATTACTAAAAGAAATTGCTAGTCTCATGGCTCCTCTTTTGACTCTTATTTTCCAAGCCTCTATTCAACAAGGTACTGTCCCGGATGAATGGAAGAAAGCTAATGTAGTGCCAATTCACAAGAAAAGATCTAGAAGTGATCCGGGTAACTATCGACCTGTTTCATTTACCAGCATTTGCTGTAAAACCCTTGAACATATTATTTACTCCTTTTATCTTTACGCATCTCAATAAATACAACATTCTATGTGACAATCAGCATGGTTTCCGTTCCAAGCAATCATGTGAAACTCAACTACTGGGTGCAGTGAACGATTTTGCTAAAGCATTGATCTCTGGAGAACAAATTGATGCTTTGTTTCTTGACTTCTCCAAAGCATTTGATAAGGTACCTCACAAAAGACTTTGTCACAAATTATCACACTATGGAATAAATGGCCACTTGCTAGATTGGATCAAAAATTTTCTGACAGACAGAACACAATCAGTTGTTATTGATGGAGAGAGTAGCTGTCCTTCTACAGTACTTTCCGGTGTGCCACAAGGCACAGTTTTGGTGGCACCCTTATTATTTTTAATATTTATAAATGATATTACACAAGATCTCCAGTGTACTGTTAGACTTTATGCAGATGATATCTTAATTTACAACATCATTCATTTTCCCAATGACTCTGAGCATCTTCAACAAGATTTATGTACTCTACAAGCATGGGCCAGGAGATGGCAAATGGAATTTAACCCAGCTAAATGTGTACATCTTACAATTTCAAATAAACATCATATTATTGAACATAACTATTATTTATTTAATCACCTAATTCAAAAGGTCTCCAAGGCAAAATATCTAGGAATAACATTTGATGAACATCTTACTTGGAAAAATCATATTCATAACATCTGGCCAATTCAGCCTTAGCTTTTCTGAGGAGGAACATCAATCATTGTCCAATTTCTGTAAGATCTCATTGCTATAAGTCCTTTGTCAGACCCATACTAGAATATGCTTCAATGGGCTCCTCACCTTCAATCTGATATTTGTGCCATAGAAAAGATTCAATGTAGTGCTGCAAGGTATACAATGAACAATTACTCCTGGAGAAGTAGTGTTACTAACATGCTCACATCACTTAATTGGCCCTCACTAGAATCATGACATACATTTTGCAAACTAGTCATGTTTTATAAGATAATCAATTGTCAAATGGAAGTTCCATCTATCTCATTAACATCAATGTCATCAGTTACCAGAGGTCATTCACAATGTTTCAGAATCCCACAAGCAAGAATCAACTCGTACTTATTTTCCTTTTTACCATCCACTATTAAATTATGGAACACTTTGCCAGAAGATGTGGTCAATCAGCCATCTATAAACTGTTTTAAGGACGTTTTGTTAAACCATCTGAATTTACTTTTTGTTTTGTATCTGTGTGTTATACTCCTTGATGGAGTCCTACACAGTAATAAATAATTAAATAAATAAATGTCATTATTATTACACCATAAAGATTGTTCTAGAAATGTCTGTTGTGCCATAATTAGATTTTTTGCTATAAAATGCAATTCATTTTAGAATTGTATAAATATAAAAATTGCCCTAATTTTTTAAGCAGCTCAGAACAACTCAATTTCTGCTTATATTCTAGGTTTAAAATTGCTAATAGCTAAACATTGTGAAGGTATCAACTAAAACACATCAATCATCATAGTGTGGATAAAAATTTTTTGCAACTGTACCACTGCTAAAAAAGATTGATATACACAGTCACACTGTAGCTACTCTTGACTCTAGCCATCCTGCTATGCCTCAGGTAGCTAATGATATAGACATTTTTACTAAAGCCACTGGTAGACATTTACTATCACCTGCTGTAATGAAACCATCAATAAAAAGTTTGTCAGCTTGTGCTAACAAACAAAATCATGGATTTTTTTCTCCTTTCTCTACCTTTTCAAACATACTTTCTGTGACAACTTTAAACAGGCTGTAGGGCCAGGTGTCCTACAGACCTTCAGCACTTGTGTTGTAAAGCCTTAATAAATAAATAAACTAATATCCATTTGGTTCCACATGGGCTACTTTGAGATAATAAGTCACTCTCTAGAGTTCCTTGGATACATATACATGAAATTGACAAGGAGAAAACATGTTGACTACCTGGCAGACTCCTGTAAGCTTTTGAGCATTAATCGGATGGCTGTAGGTTTGAGGATGCCTAGGTCCAGTCATGGATTTTTTTTCTCCTTTATCTACCTTTTCAAACACACTTTCTGTAGCAACTTTAAACAGGCTGTAGGACCAGGTGTCCTACAGACCTTCAGCACTTGTTTGTAAAGCCTTAATAAATAAATAAAATAAAATAAATAAAACGTTCTGTATATAATATTGTTAAGTGTTAATCATGCAAAATACTGTAATTAGCTTCATTTTCATGCAAAAAATTTTCATGATAAAAATTTTGTGTAAAAATATTTTTATATGATTTTTGTGAATGACTGCTCTATTAGAGTAGTTTCATCCTATGTAAAATTTTTTGCGCAAGAAATTTTTATACAAGTTTGCAAATGAAAATTATTTTACAACAAAAAGGAAACAAATTACAGTAAGCCAACAAACAAAACATTCTGTATATAAGCACAAAATAATAATTATTGTTAAGTGTTAATCATGCAAAATATTTTATGTGCAAGTTTATAAATTTTTGCATGAAATATGGTAGTTGACATGTCACACTATTGTAACACATTTTGAGTTAATTTGATCCATTTAGGAAGTGATTTCAGCACTTCAATACTACTGGCTCAATTTGGTCCCAATGCCACTTCCAGTATTGTAAATGTGATCATTACAAATGATGCAGTAGCTGAACCAAGGGAAGCATTCAGGATGTCATTATCCCTTCCAGTTAATTCTATAGAGCTAGGTATTATTATTGGAGAACCAAGTACTGCCATTGCTGTAATATTGGATGATGATCGTGAGTTATCACACCACTAACATATGGTTACCACATACATGTTTTTATTCTGTTATATGCAGACCTTCATGTGTTCTTCAGACACTTAACATACAGAGTTGTTGAAAATGATACTGTAATGAGTGTAGTTATAGAAGCAAGCAAACCAGCTGGAATTTCATTTAATGTTTCAGTGTTACCACACCTTCTGAGCAGTGAAGGTATAACTATACATTGACATATTGGCATGGTGTATAAGAAACATAGTATAATATGTATAAGTTGAGCTGGACCCTGAAAATAGCTAAAAATTTTAAAGTAGATTTTTCTCAAGCGAGTTAACATTTCAGCCAACCAGATGATTAGTGGCAACAGCAATGGTGTCAACAACAGACACGTATGGTTAGACTTCATTATAAGTTCAGGAAGAGCTGTAATGGACACGGTACTTTTATAGCTTTCCCATAGGAAATGTATGGTGAAAATTTTTGATTGGCCATAAATATTATGTCAGACATTTGACCGAAAAGATTTAGAAATATTTTAGTGGGTCAAGCAGTACTACAAATGTGCTAAATTTCAAAATCATGTGTTATTGCTTTCATGAGCTATTAAACCAGGCGCGCGCCCACAGCCGGCCAAAGGCCGGCTGTGGGTACCCGCCTGGTTTACTGAAATTGTTTTCATAAAAGTGTGTGTGTGTACCTATCTACCTATTTATGTTTGTCCGTACGCACCCATGTGAGCAAAATCGTTTATTAACGGTAAAAGCAGCTTTTACGTAAGAAGTAAAAGTGAAATGAAGTCTGTAGTAAACTTCTGCACAGGTGAACTTTGCTCTGAGGTCAGCGGACTGAAATACGGGTGTGGTGACTTTCCTCAGACTACCTTCCCCTTGAGATTTTCAGGCATTTAGCAACTGAAAAACAACGGTGTAGGCCTCGTACACTACCAGGAATAGCCTATCGCTTCTAGTTGAAAGGGGGCGTATCCCTTACATATGCGAACAAAAATGAAGAGCAGCTTTGAGGCTTTGTCGAGAGAATTTGTGGGAAAAAACACGTTAGTCACACTATAAAACAGTTTAGAAGATAGTTCTGTGCGTAATACGTTGGTAAAAGCGGTTTGTTTACCAAACGCTTCCTTAGCAGTGCATGGCAACGTAATTGAACGAATTACGAATATTTCATGAATTACGAAATACAAGAATTAGCTAATAATATTATTGCACTACCTAAAACTACCCTATTGTAAAGTAGTAATACATAGTTGGTTAATTCATAGTAGCATATACTGTCTATAGTTAATTCCAGATGAGTTAGCTAGCTAGCTGCATGGTGCCTGGTTTTTAGAAGTAGCACAACATCAACTTGTTAAAAATTAATGTTTTTGAGGATCCAGCTCAATGCGTACACACTATGATTGTGTACTAGAAGCCACAATGATTTTATTTACAGTAGTTACCTGTACATAAATGTATACATGAAACATACATAATAGAAAAAAGATTGTTGATTATCAAACATGGCGGTGGTGCTGTTTAAGTAGGGATGGGAGTATTGTTTAAGTAGGGATCACCCCTAAAGTGGTACAAGTCACCAAAATACTGTCTTTAAAAATCACCCTATATAGGGCCATCTTACTCAATGATAATCACCTTTGAATAATAGTATTTGTCCATCTAACATCAAATACAACATAACAACAAACAAAAGAAAACACTTACTGGCAGTCAGATTTAGAATTTCCAAAACTAAAACTTAGTCTGCCAGCCTGCTCACCTGCCTGATCACAGTCGAGGCCAACTGAAGAAGTGTACTGCCACCAGTTTACGTCACAATAACAAACTCACCAGTGGCATGTGCCTTTTGGGACTCCAATGAGTGTGCGCCCTTTGTGCCTTGTCTCTTCCTTTTATATTCAATCAGGCTTGTCATCCAATTGCATCCATCTCTTGTTTCACTACTTTTTATAACTCGGATCCCTATTTCATTTTAAAATTAAATACACTAGTTGTCAAGTTTGTGTTGTAGTATAGCTAAGTATGATGTACATGTGCATGCAATTGAATATCATACATGGCTGTAGTATTAAAGTGACTGCTTTATTAGACTGTCTTGATCTCACCACAGATTTTGAGTGAGCCTCTGGTGTATGATTGAAAAATACGAGGCATGGTCACTGTACCTTGTTTTCTGTAATCGTCTAAATTTTTAAGGTACATGATCACCATGCTGTTTCATCAACTGTTCTGCCAACCACCACTCATAGTAGCGTAAATGCTGAAAACAATTTTGTTGTGGCATATGCACATCTGTAAACAGAGGGTCAAGACAAAAAATTAACACCTTGACATGGTTTCCTTGCATAAGATGACAACTAGGAGATAATAGGTAAAGTCAAGGTGCAGAAGGGAGCTACTCATCAGAATCCGAAGAAGCACATACCATTGTATCATTGTATCATAAAAATGGTAGTTGTGCATTACATCATTCAGCCTCCATTCCTGGTCAGGCTGGCAGGCAGGAAGACCAAAGATGAATCATTTAATAATAATGGCAGCATTATGTGGGATGCCATTTTGTTTTGGCTCTATACAGTGCTACCTAACTGTATGATATTTTGTAAAAAGCTTAGAAAGGCATAGGTCTATTATGTCAGAATAATTTTGGGGATACAGAAGACCCTCAGTTATCCTACCCTCATTTATCTGTACCCACGTTTATCTGAAATCAGAAATGACTGTTCTATTAGAGTATTTTGGGTATAGGTGTATGCTCTATTAGAGTATTTCAACATGGCTTTGTATATAAATGTATGGGCTATGGTTATCCGAACAATTCACTCACCTGAACACTTTTGTCATTGCCTAAAAACAAAGGGGTTTGGATAACGGATGGTCCACAGTATTAGGTGGTGGTAGCTCAGTACAGTTAGAAAACTGATGATTAACTGCTATGATTGTATACGCATGAGCAACATGGGGTTCTGACTGTGTTGAGTATAATGTTCTAGGGATACCTGATGCAAAATTATATAAGTTTTGCTTGCATTGTAATACAAAAATCTTATGATACATGATAACCCTAACTGATATGAAAATATACTTATAATTGTTACAAATTTCAAGGTTAATTTTGAGAATAACAGGTGCATAAAAGAGAATAATTGTCAGTATGATATATTAGAAAAGTAGTCACAATTTAGTACTTTTACATATTATAGCATCTACTGCAAGTGATGAAGACATTGACAGTACACAGATGTTATTAGCTTCATTTGGACCTAATGATATTACCAGTGTTATTAATGTATCTATAACTGATGATAACATTGTTGAGGATCAGGAAATGTTTCAACTTTTGCTTGTAGTTCCTTCACCTGCAGAAAATGTTGGCATAACAGCAGGATCTCCACATGTTGCAAATGCTGTGATACTAGATAATGATGGTAAGAATGTGTTGAAAATAATTGTTTAATGGAATATGTGATTAATGTTTAGAATGTCTATATTTCTTTTATACATTAGTGGTCTTCTGTAGCAATTGTATAAACTGATATTTATTTTACATGATTACTATTTCACACAGTGATGCATATCAGATTTGATCAACCTTTACACAAAATTACTGAAGGAGATGTAGCAAAGGTTAAAATACTATCAGATCATGTTGCTGAAGTAAACATTTCCATTATCATGCAAATTACATCTCTAACTGCTTCAGGTAAGATATATACTTGATTTCAGACAGATTTACATGTAGTTTTGCATTTGGTTAGTTGAGAACTATTACTACAATGGCACAATTGTCAACACACTAATATTGGGTTATAAGAATACATCAGTCAGTATTGCTACTGTGGATGATAATATTGTAGAATTGAATGAAGTGCTTGAGTTAAGTATTGTAGACATCATAGCAGTTCCAGGTGTTTCTGTGCTAATACTGGAGCCAAACACTACCTCAATAGAAATCATCAATAATGATGGTAATATGCACTGCCCATGCACATGTGCCATTTAATACATTGCATTTCAGAAACACATGTCAGTTTATTATCTGATCAATATTCAACCACCGAAGGAGATCTTCTTGTGTTAACTGTTGTATTGGACAAAGTGTTAAGCTTTAGTGAAACTGTGTACATCAGAGCCATCACATCCAACACTTCAACATCAGGTTAAGAATCCATGTGAATACACTGTTAAATTCACTATGAAATATTACAGCTACTGCTGATGATTACAGCTCAAGTATAGTAGCAGTCAATATCAGTCCAGGAGTCTGGAACACAACAGTATCACTAGCTATTACTGATGATGACCTACTAGAACCAACTGAATATTTCAATGTTTCACTAATGCTACCATCACTTTTGTTGAACAAAAGCATTTCTTTAGGAAATATTTCCACAGCAATTGTAACTGTCACAGATAATGACGGTTAGTTAGAGAGTTAATGGTCATTGCAATGTTACAATAACCACCTCTTTCTTTAGTAACATTTGTTTCACTATCAACTAATGCTTACTTTGTTCATGAAAACAATTACCTAGTTACAATACTGGTGACATCATCAAGCATCAGTTCAACTAGATTTGTGGTGGAATTAAACATTAGAGAAGGTTCTGCAACAGGTAAGACAGCTTTACTATAATAATTATTGTATGCTACATGTATATGTAAGAAGGCCTAAGCATAGATGATTAATGGTTAGTTTTAGAAATAATAATATAGAAGGCTAATACATCTATGTACAGACCTCCAGGTCAGTTCAGTGACCAATTTTTGAAGACTTTACTATCATGGTCATTAACATGACTGATTTGGTGGCAAAGTAGGAAGAATAAATCCAATATTCTTACAACAAAATATACTGGTACAGCAGTAACTCCCAAGTTGTAGGGATGTGGGCCTAACTGTGCATGTTTGTATAATAACCCTCCCCCCTACAATCCAGCTGCAGGAAGCCTAATATTGGCAACCACTTTTTCTAAGCATGCAACATTGTTGTTATCAGTATCTAATGTAGAGTTGTGCAGTTATACCCTTTGATCACTTTCAATGTCTTAACTATCTTAACTTAGTAATAATATTTACAATTCAACTTCAATGTTGGTGGTAGGACTATTGGTCCCCTCAACCTGGGATAGTGGTTGGTTTTGGTAAATGTACAGGTTCCCAGAGTCCTACTGTAGTTCTTCCAGTATTATTCTCAAGTCCTTACTATCTTTCTACTGGTATAATACTGTTAATCTAAGTACCACACTGGTTTCATTGGCCAACCAACCCTAATGGCTTGGGTGTGACCTGTCCCTATTTTTACTAACAAAAAATTTTGGGAGGATTCTACAGTAAGACCCTATTGGGATTTCACACTATCACATTCCACAAGGAAATAGATGAGGTTGCAGCTATGTTGCCATGCAGCTGCAGACCTCATAGATGACTGTGTGTACAAAGCATTGCAACACTCTCTGACTCACAATATACAGGCTGGGTGCAGGGGCGGATCCAGAGTCTGGAAAGAGGGGGGGCACCTTGCTGAAAAAAAAGTTGAAGAGCAAAAAAAAAAAAAAAAAAAAAGGTCACAACAATAATAGCTAGTTATCCTTTACCAAATATATTATATCATGTATGTTATGTAAAATAAAATCCTATTTATAGCTTCCTAAGTAAGCTACACTTCCCCATGAACACTGTGACTGCTTTATTAGAGTGATTGGTGATTGACTGCTCTATTAGAGTATCTCGATCTTATATACATATTTTTAAGGGAGGGGGGGGGGGGGGACATGCCCTTGAGTTCCCCCCCTGGATCCACCACTGGGGTGCATATGCTTGGGACACTTTTAAAAGCTTCCAGTTGCCATTTATTTACATCCTCAACAAATTTAAGGCACATCTAATGTGGAAGTTGTCTCATAGGGCAGCAAATTTATGCCAAAAGTACACATGACACACTATCGTGTGTTGTGATATAAGCTAAGTGCCATCATACTGTCAGTCCTTAACTAGTGATGACAGGTATGTCAAAATCCACTGACCTCAAAGAATCACTACAGAGTCTTATAATATGCTTATTTTCTATCCAAATCATATGCATCCAGGAGCTCTCAAATAACCTTTTCCACCTACTCCAGCACAAATCATGGCTGTAATTTTCTATAAACTTGAAAATGGTTTTCCAGATATGTGACCAGATTTACAAAAAGGGGTTTCCATAAACATCAATATTAACAATTTATAACTTCAATTAACTATTGATTTAAAATTTGGTCAGTAGTGAGCAGCAACTTAGCAACATAGCCTAATGGGTGGAGAAAATTATATTTTACTTTTTAAACAAAGTTATAGTCTTTCAAGTTAGTGCAATTGGATGTGTGTAGAAGACTCCTCTTTGCAAACCTGGTCACATATCATGCCTGGCACCACACATACGTTTGGTTGAGTACATACATGTACTAATACATATTTGGTTTATCATCAGTAATCCACTAAATATTGCTTGCAAATCAGTAATGCATCAAAGAATGGTATTTTCATGTAAATTAACTATATTAACTGTAGCCTCCGATTTTACTGCCACAAATATAATTCCAATAAATTTTGAGGCTAATATCACAGAGGTAGCAGTGAATATCACTATTGTGGATGATACACAACTAGAACACACTGAGGAATTTAGTGTTGATCTAATAGTACCAGATAATATTAGAAATATTGGAGTAAATCCTGGCTCCATTTCTAGTGCAGTAGTAAAGATCGTAGATGATGACAGTGAGTGAATACAATGTTGTATAATGTTATTTTACTACAGTTAATGCTTTGTTAGCTGTTTCAGTAGAATTTTCACAACCAGTATTTAGTGCATATGAAAATGAGTCAGAAATAATAATAAAACTAGATGTCACTCGTCCTGCACTAGCAACCTTTACTGTAATTGTTTCAGCTACACCTGGTACTGCTGATGGTAAGTGGCAAGTGTTTAACCAACTACAGGTTATTAAAACACTCTCAGATTCTGATTTTGTTGTTGGTAACACAAGTGTGACATTTGGGCCAACTGATACACAAGCTAACTCTTCAATTGTCATCAGAAATGATAACAAATTGGAATTCATTGAAGAATTTAATTTAACTGTGATTCTTCCTGACACATCTAAAGCCATTGGAATAAAGGAGGGTGCCCCAGTGTTTGCAGTTGTTAGAATATTGAATGATGACAGTATGTTATCAGTAGAAATGATATATGTTTACACTGCTATTATTAACAACAGGAGTAAAAGTTTGGTGGTCACTTGATACAGCTGTAGTGACTGAAGGAGAAATGATATCAATTAGTTTAATGTTGGATAGAGAACCTGGTGTACAGTTTAATGTATCAGTATATGCTACTAATATTAACACTACGGGTTAGTAAGCAAAAATATATAATTATGTGGCTGTGTGCACGTGTTTTTGATATTTTGTATGCATGACATGCATGCATGCCTGCATACATAATAGCGCAAAACTATTGTAAGTTTGTAAGTGAATAACGTACAAAGGTCCAGTTTTCACTGTTCGATAGACGATTCTTCAGAAACCAAATTTCAAAGTGCTGAATGAAGTAATCAGCTCATTATGTCAAAAAGCGTAAAACCATAAATTAATCAATCATTGTTGTCATTAATCTATTATCGACTTCCTAGTACATTTCCATAGATCTATTATCAACGGGTCTAGAAACTTTTCCATATAACTTTCTGTGGAATTTTACGGATTTACTAAACATTTTTATACAATATGGCAATATTCTTGAAGAGTTAGTGACTCGGGTTTGACTTTGTTGTGCTCTTGTATCATTCTATAATTACATTATGGATTTTGCGGTTGGTGAAAACCACCCAACTATTTGCAATAACTTGGTATCTAGCATTAGGACTAGTAGAAAATATTCAAGAAATACTTTCTAACATTTTCCAGTAAAGAAAACCATGTATTTTACTTCTTGTTTAATCTGTATACTACCAATCTCATTATAATACTGTTTACATTACACATGCTTCAATATTGTCGATGACAGATGTGCATCATGCAATAATTGGTTGTTTACGCTACATACATACATCCCCCTTGTGATTGCTCCATAGATTGTTTTAAGACCATGCTTAAATCAATGACTGAAATTATTTAATATAATTACTGATTTATGAGGTAATATAATATAATAAACACTTCTTATCTACCTCACAGGATATGATTATTCAATAACTCCAACACTTGTCACATTTGGGTCTAATAAAATGATGCGATCTATCAATATTGCAGCAACAGCTGATATGTTACTAGAGTACAATGAAAGTTTCCAACTGTCATTTGAACTTACTGCAAGTGCACAAGAAATAGGAGTAATAACTAGTTCTCCTTCAACCACTACTATTACCATCTTAAACAATGACAGTCAGTAAAAAGATAACATGTGAGATAACATTGACTGATATTATCTTAGGTGTGGTGGTTGAATTTCAGACAGTACAATATTGGGTTGATGAGGGATCAGTTGTATCAATCACAGTATTAACAGACAAACCTATTTATAACAACTATTCAGTTTTGCTGACTACTTTCATAAACTCATCCTTACATACAGCATCAGGTGTGTACATTTATTTCATGTCTGCATGTCGTATGTAATAATGTGTTCATTTATTTATTTGTGGATATTGTGTATAGATGAAGATTTCAATAGTGGAACATTTGAGGTGGTTTTTGCTCCAAATCAAACTATGACACATTTACTGATCTCTGCTCATAAAGATGTGTTACTAGAGCAAAATGAAACTTTCTTTGTCAGATTAGAGTTAAGTGAAGGGATTGACATGATCGGTGTTAAAATTGCTGAAGAAAATAACATAGCTTATGTTACAATAATTAACAACAACGGTGGGGTCAATGTACTGAAAAGTAAATGCAATGATTAGCTATGAATTTATTTCTTAATTTAGTTGTTAAGATTGGATTAACATCTGCTGAATATTTCACTATTGAAGACAGCACTGTAATGAAGGTGATATTGACCCTTGAGGACAATCAACCGGCCAATACCAGCTTTACTGTCAGTTTAAAACTAACTCCAAGAAGTGCATCAGGTTATATATGTACTTTACACATTTTTGTATATCACCAATGATGTGTGTGCTATTGTTTTGATCAGATGTAGATTTCAGAGGTGATGACATTGATGTAATCTTTGGCCCAAGAGATACACAAGTAGTTGTTAATATTTCAATTGTAGCTGATGAATTTCCAGAACAAAATGAAACATTTGCAATTTCATTGTTTATACCAACTATGAGTAGAGAAATAGGTGTAGGTGATGGAAGGATAACGAATGCAGTTGGGCGTATATTAAATGACGATAGTAAGTTATTAGCTAAAGCTGTAAACAGAAAAGGTTACCAATAACATCTTAACAGGTTTGTATGTCAGTTTTCATAGTCCATCATCAAAGGTGGATGAAGGAAATACTGCCATACTACAAGTTGTACTAGATCATGCTGCTGGAAGGAATATTTCTGTAGGTATTATTGCTCAGCCTTTAACAGCTACAGGTATACACACCTTTCTGTTGTGTGTACACATTTGCACATGTACTATTTACCTTTAGATTTAGACTATACATTGCTACAATCTATTATAAACTTTGGACCAACTGACACTTCTCAAACCATATCAGTATTAGCAGTTGATGATGATGTTTTGGAGTATATGGAAACATTTACAATGGGCATTGTAATTGCTGATGACCTATCAGAGATTGGAGTATTACCAGGAGAAAATAATATTACTTCTGTCAGTATAAAAGATAACGACAGTAAGAAATCTTTTAATTGCATCTTTAAGTGTAACTGTATTTTGTAGGAGTCACAGCCAATTTGTCTATATCAGATTCCAGTGTTAAGGAAGGTGACAATTGTACAATAACTGTTAGCCTTAACCAAACTGCTTATACAAAGATTGGTTTTCTGATTAGCACCACCACTATGACTGCAACAGGTAATACAACTGATTACACTTGGCTGCATAAAGAAGTAAATCATTCCAGACTTTTGTTTATTACATTAGATTGTAACTGCTTACAGTAAATAGGAGTGCTGTATGCTATCAAACAATACGGTAGTACTGTTTAAGTAGGGATTCCCTCAAAAATGATGCGTGCTGCCTAAACTGCCGCCTTCAAAAATCATCCTAGAGATATCTTATGTGATGAAAATTACCTTTATGGAATAATCTTAGTCCATCAAACATCAAATACAGCATTAAAAACAAGAAAACACTAATAGGTGGCCAGATATAGAATTTTTAATAAATCGCCAAAACTCGGATTTTAGTCTCACTGCCAGCCAGCCAGCCTGCCTGCCCTGCCTGCCTGCCCTGCCTGCCTGCCTGCCTTGCCTGCCTGCCCTGCCTGCCTGCCTGCCCTTCCTGCCTGTCTGCCTGCCCTGCCCTGCCTGCCCTGCCTGCCCTGCCTACCCTGTCTGCCCTGCCTGCCTTGCCTGCCTGCCCTGCCTGCCCTTCCTGCCTGTCTGCCCTGCCTGCCCTGCCTGCCTTGCCTGCCCTGCCTGCCCTGCCTGCCTGCCTGCCCTGCCTGCCCTGCCTGCCTGCCTGCCCTGCCTACCTGCCCTGCCTACCCTGCCTGCCCTGCCTGCCCTGCCTGCCCTGCCTGCCCTGCCTGCCTGCCCTGCCTGCCTGCCTGCCTGCCCTGCCTGCCTGCCTTGCCTGCCTGCCCTGCCTGCCCTTCCTGCCCTGCCTGCCTGTCTGCCCTGCCTGCCCTGCCTGCCTTGCCTGCCCTGCCTGCCCTGCCTGCCCTGCCTGCCTGCCCTGCCTGCCTGCCTGCCCTGCCTGCCTGCCTGCCTGCCCTGCCTACCTGCCCTGCCTACCCTGCCTGCCCTGCCTGCCTGTCTGCCCTGCCTGCCTGCCCTGCCTGCCCTGCCTGCCTGCCCTGCCTGCCTGCCTGCCTGCCCTGCCTGCCCTGCCTGCCTGCCCTGCCTGCCCTGCCCTGCCTGCCTGTCTGCCCTGCCTGCCTGCCTGCCTGCCTGCCTGCCTGTCTGCCCTGCCTGCCTGCCTGCCTGCCTGCCCTGCCTGCCTGCCTGCCCTGCCTGCCTGCCTGCCCTGCCTGCCCTGCCTGCCTGCCCTGCCTGCCTGCCCTGCCTGCCTGCCTGCCCTGCCTGCCTGCACTGCCTGCCCTGCCTGCCTGCCCTGCCTGCCTGCCCTGCCTGCCTGCCTGCCTGCCTGCCCTGCCTGCCTGCCTGCCTGCCTGCCTGACCACAGTCACAAAGCTGGAGGCCAAATGAAGCAGTGCATGACCATCATTTTACGCTATAATAACAAACTCACCAGTGGGATGTGCCTTTTGAGGTTCTGACAAGCATGTGCCCTCTGCATCTTGTCTTTCCTTTATCTTCAAACAGGCTAGTCTTCTTCCTTCTCCATCCTTCTCCATGCAATGAAACCATATTGAGACATTAACTTTTCTTATCAACACTTTCCTTGAGCAGCATAATTACTTAGATGCTGCAAACTTAATGAAGCGCTTACGCTTGGTAGAGATACCTGTAACTTCACGATAGGTTCAATGCCACACCTATTGATTAATTATAATTAATATGATCTGGTTGATCAATAATGCTCCAGCACCGTGACCATGCCTCTTTACAACCTATCATGATGACACACCCCATTACTGTTGGCCTATCTGTATGCTAGCACAATGAAATAGTGACACACACCCTGGAAGGAAAGGCTGACTCGAGATACTCTAATACAGCAGTCACCCTAGTCACATGCACGTATATAGCTGCATGTTATAACAAAAAAGCAAACAAACTAGTATATTAAAAATTAAATGAAGTAAGGATCCAAGCATTAAAAAGTAGCAAAACAAGAGGTGAATGATAGTAATATGTGACCTAATTTTAGAAAACCGTCGATATCCAAGCAATTTTCAAAATGCATTTTATTTGTTCTTTGTTTTCTTCAGGGACAGAGGAATGGACTAGCCAAGTTTCAGCTTCCTAAGTTAAGCAGCGTTAGAAATACAGCACTAGACAGCCGGACGAGCAAATAATTTGATATGTACAGAAGCTATCGAGAAAAGAATCTACAGGCGCTTAGATAAACCATCATAACTTACTGATACAGCTACGTACGGAATTGAATCTTGGCTCATTGTGTTCGCCATGAATTTGTACATCCACCAAGGTATAGTTGTTTTCCCTAGGCATGCTTCTTTGTTCGAGAAGGAAGGCAAATTCACTGAAAAACGATCGTCGGTAAATTCTTTTGTCACTGCAACGTAAACAAACGTCTGTAAATTTTTAATCTTTTCGTGTATGGAGATAAAACAAAGATTTTTGTACTCCCTATGGACAGGCGAACACGATGATGCCCAGGATTTATCCAGTGGCAGCTTAATTCGCCCACCAGTGAGGCAATAAAAACTTCCGTAATTTTTTTTTCTGGAGCTTGCGTTTTTTACCCATAGTTTTTAAATGCGTTTTATTACAAAAGTACTGTTGTGCGTATATCGACGGTTTTCCAAAATTCAGTCACATATAGCATAAAATTCCCTACTTTGGCATTGAACAAAATCATTGTTATAACATGCCAATGTAGGAATTTTTCCACTGCGCTGTGCTGTAATACCATCATTCATCTGTTGTTTCGTTACTTTTTATTGCTTGGATCCCTACTTCATTTTTAAATTAATAATTTTTAATATACTAGTATTAAACAAAAATGTTACTGTCATTTTTCACTGCATAAAATGTTTGTAGTGAGTGATGTGTGCATGTTATTCTTATTTGATGCTTGAACTAAAGTAGTACGTGTGCAACAGTTATATGCAAGGGACTTTACTGATATATACACCAAAGCCCGAGGGACGCAGGCCCGAGGGCTGCAGGAGTATATATTGGCAAATCCCAAGCAGCCATGGTATAAGTGATATATCACACACTCACCTAATAGGTGAAAGAACTACAGAGCACTCACCTTGTTTGTTTTATACACTGGTATCTGATGATTGATACATTATCTATGTGTCATTATGCTTCAAAATTTGTTACAACTTATGATTGTGGGTTTGGGCTTTTTTGTTTTACTCTTTTACACTGCATTAAGCCTACTAACTTTGGTATTAAGATAGTAAGTAAATTACTATATTGTAAGTAAAGTATTTAGAACTATAGTCCTGTTATAGTGATCTTGTTCTGTGGTCTCTCAATGGCTAACATGTGATGCATAGAAGTACGCATTCACACATCACCCAAAATTAGTGATCTTTCATCATAGAAAATAGTTTATTAACAGTCAACTTGTCATAATTTTGTGACTACACTCAGCCTGGCTAAGAAAGTAATACTGGTTCCCACAATGTAATCCTGTATGTCAATCAATATAACGAGTCAAAGCATATGGTATCTTTGAACTGGTTAGGCATCAAAGCCATGAACAAACCGCATTCCCATGACATTGCCCAGGCAATATGAGAGTTAAACCCCGAGCAGCGCCTTTGAACACATGTGACCTGGTCTGGGAAAACCAGTCTTATTACCTACCATAAATTCAGGTTGTTAAGCGCATGCACTTATAATTTTCAGAGAAAACTTTTGTAAAAAATCATACTATCTGTTAGGCGCATACACCTAATAAATAATTGTGTCTTAATACGGAATGGCTATGCTGTAATAGTAGTTCGTGCCAGTCACTACGCCAGTGTGTAAGGATATTTGTCTATTTCTAGGTGAAATCCTTTGTAATGAACAAGAATATTGCAATCCAGAAGGGCTGAATTGCTGCATACTCTGTGAAGGGAGACCTCAAGGGAGACTTAAGCACTCGAGGAGACATTCATTTCCAATAATTCCAACGTTTCTTCCTGTGTGTAGCTTTGTCATGCCTTGAGCCTTGAATTTGACCATATGCGCTTAACAGCCATGGATAATTACAAGAAATGTGTATGCGCTTAACAAATAATATACGCTTAACAGATGCATGCGCATAACAACCCGATTCTACGGTATTTGAAGTGGGTGACAGGGGCTGGAGGAGGACTAGAGGCTGTTTAAAAAATTAAAGAGGAAGGCGTAGGGATGAATTAGGCTATGTTATGGGCCATTAAGGTCTCAAAACGTGCTAAAATGAAAGAACATTTACAGCACAGGTCTTTAACACCACCGAGCTGTACAGCCATATACAGCCAACCCTATGCTGACCAGAGCTTCATTAAGCCCCAGACCATTCGTATGAATTTCCACTGTGTTTTGGGAAAGCATCCACCAAAAGCAGACCACTCAAGTCTAGTTGATTTTGATTGTGAAATTTGATAGTTTATTTATGTACATAGCTTTGTGTTTTTGGTGAAAACTCAAATCTGCTGTCATGGGCTATAAAACCGGTTTTCTCAGACCCAGTCACACATATATGTGTCTGTCTGTCTGTCTGTAAAAGTTATAGCACTGCCCAGAGTGCTATACATCAAATATAGCACAAGGCAAAGCTGAGTGCTATATTTTGTCTCAAGAGTGTTATATTTGATGTATAGCATGAGCCTAGACAGTGCTTTCATTAGTATAGAGAACCACCAACTTGAGGTACACACAAGACACACAAAACAATATGCCTTTTGTTTAAGGCAGTGGAATGTTGTGGTTAAACTGTGACGACATAATTGGTCTATGACGTGGCTTCCAGAGTGCAATGTAGCCTTCAATGACTAATACTTACATTACCATTGGTACTGTCAGTGTTTATACCCATGCAGTGCCGTATGTATCGCTAACAATAATTTGTATGAATAGGTAAGCATTGGCGAGTGGTAGATTGTTACTTGCAGTGCTAGTTCACAAGTAATTAGTGAGATAATCAAGTTTAAGCCATCTCAACTTTGTTGCCATGTTAGGTGAATGCTTTGTTGCCATGTTAGGTGAATGCTAGTCCTGTATCATTCACTAAAACAGCATGACAGGAGAGTACTGTATGCAGGTAGCCCAGTGATGTAGCCTAGATCAACAGCATGCCACTCACAAGCTATCCAAAAGTTGTATAGCATCAGACAAATTCCCAGCAGTGCATAGTGTCGACTGACATCTATTTAGTATTTATACCTACTTTAGTCCTAGTACACTGGTTTCTCTATACAATAACTATCATCAAAGTTTAGGAACAGTATACCAGTTGAACAGCACTTTTATCATTGCTCTAGGTATGTCATTCACTATAAGACCACTGTTGTTGCCATCCTTAATTATAGGCTTGAATAGCTGCTAGTGGTGAGAATAGTGGTGAATTAGCATTAGTACTGAAATTATCACCAGTGCTTTGTTAACTATACAGCACTAAATGCGATTCAGCACATGATCAACCATTTATACAACTTCTGTGACTTGAAGATGGGTTGTTGAAACACAACAAGACAAAGCTTTCCTGAGAAAGGAAGATCACTTCTAACATCTAAAGAAACTTGGGGTACATCAGGGGTGTAGCCAGGATTTTTTTGAAGGGGGTTCAGATTTAAAGTGGAATGTCTTAAGGGGAAGGCCTCATGTTTGAACAAAAATGATGCATACACAAAATGTGCCCTTAAGCAGTAATATAAAAAGGTGCTGTTTGTGCATTTAACTAGCTAAAACCTACACACTGCTGTTTATTCAGCTTATATAAACTATAAACCTATTGTAATACTAACTAATCTTCACTTTCAGACAGCATACCGACAGCCAGCTTCAATTTCCTAGCACATGGAAGCCCTCCACACTCGAGTCCCTTAGCTGGCAGTACTTCTTTCCAGGTATACATTATTCTCAGCCAGTCCTCCTGTTGGTGGTCAATAACTTCATACTTGGCTTGTACTCCAATATGTTCGAGACATCACATGCCCACAACATGTAACATATAAACAAACCATTCATCAGGTAAATATACATCAACTGTGTGCTAACCTGACACATGTATAACATGACCACTCAAGTTTAGCAGCTCCTCCCTTGTAACATTTCTCAACCAACCATTGAACAGTCCTTTGCCATTTCCTCGTACCATTTCAACCATGCATCATGTGTGCAATTGATCACATGATTCAGTAGATATGATTTGCATTAATGCAATGTGATCTTCGAGAGTAGTACAGAGGAGTGCCAGTGGGCAAGTAGCTACCGGAGAGCTCCAGGGCTATAAGATTCGGTGTGATTTTTAATTTTTATAAATTCTGCCTCTGAAAGGGGGGGTTCGTCTGAACCATCCGAACTACCCTGCCTTACGCCCTTGTATATTTCACCTTTGTAAAAAAAATATTTTTGTACAAAAGTCAATGGGAACTGAGAGTTGTGGTTAGCAATATTGTACTCTGGAAATGTGAAGGAAGTAATTACATATTTTGGCTAGTTAAATGAACAGGCCTATATTAGAAACTCACGGAGTAGTGTTATCATTGGTAGAATAGGCATTGCATCTGTGCTGCGCCTGCATTAATCCATTTGTGGACTTTGATGAGTGTAGTCCATCTTCTTAACTACTAAAAGTTTTGATTTTGGTACTTAATAAGCATATTTCCATGATATTCCTAGGACTTGTCCATTTATTTGGACAAAACAACATATATAGGTGACCCGGTCTGCAGAAAGGGGTCTTACAACCTTTTCAATTGCATGTACTTGGCAACCTGTAACTTGACTTGTGAATGCGGTATCAGCCTGAAATTTAGTCCACTTATACCCCTAATGTAGCACTATGGCTTGGTGTAGTATGAAGGTGATAGGCTGAAAACATGAAGAGTTATGATTAGTCAAACTTGACAATTTGGAAAGGCTATAAGACCCCTTTTCGCAGACTGGGTCACATTAAGTAAGAATGTTCACTGCTGCTGACCACAAGCAACCATCATCAAAATCTTCAAGTGTGTCTATAAATTCAATCCAGTGGTTCTAGTCTTACTGGTTGGGTTGACTGGTCAGCCAGCGCAGCACAGGCTATTAGGCTAGAATTGCTTGATTGGTTGTACTGGTCAGAATTGGGTGATTAATCACTCAAAGCAGTATTAGCCTGCAAATAGACCAGACAGCTTCTGATACAGACTATCAAGGTGTTCTATAACTGCCCAATACAGAACAGCTGCATTCTGTATATGGCTTCTATATAGCCGTCTTTTGCTTTGACCTTCCCATGCAAAGCTCTCTATACGTGTGTGTGCGTGTGTGTGTGTGTGAGTGAGTGAGTGTGTGTGTGTGTGTATGTGTGTGTGTGTGTGTGTGTGTGTGTGTGTGCAGGGGCGGATCCAGGACCTGGCAAGGGGAGGGGCACAAATAGACCAAGTTGTAGGTGGTTGGGGAGAGCCAGCTGCATATTCTCTTGTAGCTTGAAGCAGCAAGTAATACACCTTGTAGTAGTATCTCACTGTTGATTTTTACCATTTTGGCCTTTGCAGATGGCTGTGAAGTCTTAAAAAGCTGTGTTAAAGGCTCTGAATGTCTTGAACAACAGCAACACAATAATTATTTTTAGAGCCGCTTAGTACGCACAAAGGTGCAGGGTGACAATTTCAAACCTAGTTTGACTTTGGTTTAGGTGAATTTGTAATAAATGCTAATAAAATGTGCATATTTTCATGAATTATATAAGCTGATCTTGGCCTGACAAAATTTTAATCAGAATTATGGCTCCTCCACAAGGTGGGGGGGTGGCATTTGCCCCAAATGCCTCATTCTGGATCCGCCATTGGTGTGTGTCAAGTGTGTGTCATATCTGTATCAAGTATATTACACTTTGAATGGTTTTTAGATGATGATTTTGAAGGTGGAGCATTTGAAATGTATTTTGGGTTTACTGAAATATCAAGAAATTTCACTTTGACAACAATGGAAGATGAAATATTTGAGCCAAATGAAAATTTTGTTGTGTTTTTGCAAGTTCTTTCTGAATACCAGAAGCTAGGAGTGTATATAGATTCAGCTAACAATGAAGCCATAATTACAATTGTCAATGATGATGGTAAGATACAGTACATATACCACCCATTTATTTTAATGGATGTTTTTATTAGAGCTAGCTATCACCTTCAATGAATCACATTACACTGTGTTTGAAAATGATACAGTGTTAAAGGTCCAGTTGAAATGTAGTCAACCACCATACAGGAGTATTTCATTGACAGTCAAGCCAATTGCAGTTGATGTTACAAGTATAGTATATGTAGTGTAAGCAATATTATTTTTTTGAATCTACAGAAGGAGATGTAAGCTTGAAGACTATTACAGCTAAATTTGAACCCAACCAAACCAGTACAGAAGTTACTATGCCAATACAAGATGACAATGATTTAGAGTTGTTGGAAATGTTCAGTGTAACACTAGTCATACCTAGGAGGATGAGAAGCATTGGTGTAGTGGAAGGTGCAGTTTCTACTACTCTTGTGAGCATAATTGATGATGATAGTAAGTTTACAATTTGTACTACAACTGAGCATTTGGTGTGTTTACTTTATCAGCTGCAAAAGTGGAATTCTCTGCCAAGATGTTTAACATCAGTGAAAATAATGTCCACCAACCTATTATACTCACAGTCAATAGAATAACCAATATTCCATTTAGTGTGATGGTAACTACAATAGTCTATACTGCTACAGGTAAGCTGTGAATCAGTTATTGTTTTAGTGTACTGTATGCATGTATGCATACAATCACTCGTACTGCATTAGTGCATTAATAACTGTGGTTTTGTGTGTGAATAGTACTGTTTCTTTATACAGAAGAGGATTATCAGTGGGCTGACCCAATGCTAGTAAATTTCAGTGGAGATTCATTGACTGCTGAAGTCAATATAGAAATAATTGATGATGAGATATTAGAATATCCTGAAATTTTTGGTCTTGAGTTGAGAATTCCACAGGCATATGCTGACCTAGGGATATTGGTTGGAGAACAAAATAATGTCAATGTAACTATTATTGATAATGATGGTAAACTGCATACAATCTACAGATTTTATATTTATGGGTATACTTAATCTAGAACTGGATGTCTACTTTAGTGAAGATGTTTACATAATCAAAGAAAATCAGCCAAGTTTTCCAGTAATGTTGATCACTGAAAGGCCAGCTTTTGTACCTTTTGATGTTTTGGTGCATCCAGTATTGAGTGATTTCAATGCTACAGGTTTGTTGTTCACATACCAAAACATACTCAATACTAAAACAGACTTTTGTGCAACACTTTATACCTGTTAAATCATACAAGTAACCTTCAGCTTTGTGTCTTCAAAATTCATATTTGATCTTTCTTGATCATCTTCTTGAATCTAAATAGAGATGCAGCTTAATAAAAGAGAATGCTAATGAATGTATGAAATTAGTTGTGCAGCTTCCAAAATAAAAACTTACAGTTATAGTGGTGACATTAGGATGATTGCAATTATTGACAAACTGTTCGTAGCAAAAAGACAGGTTGTAACATTTGTTGGTATAGAAGCCTACAATGCTACTCAAGAAAACCTCTTGCTGAATAATTTAAAGGAGACAAAACGTTGTACAATCACTTCTTTTTTATACTATACGCACATATCATTATCACATCATTAAGATTGCTCTAGAAATGTTTATCTCCTACATGTGCCCTCTTCACAAAAGAATATGTCATGAGTATCATTGTTTTACTTAATAATTGTAAAGTTGGGGGGGGCAATAGGTATGACATGGGTGATGGTTTCATTCAACATGTCCTGGATCATCATTAGTATTGGTTACATGTAGATTAGAGATGTACGATCCAACTTTTCTGAGCTTTACTGATACCGATCCGATCTAGGAAATTTATTACCAATCCTACTGATATTGTACCAATCTGAAATCAGTTATCTATTATGATGACTGATCTTGTACAAGTAGTTCTTATAGGATTTTATAATTTCAGATTGGTCAAATATTAGCTGAATGATGATCACAGCATTGTTTCTGGAGTCAATACCAATGGTGGTGTGGCCTCAATTACACCACCCAGACAATCAGCAGGTAGTTGGAAAAGGTGGATATGATCAGACACAGACATGGACATTTCCAAAAAGCACTTTTACATTAATATAACAGTTATTTTTCATACCTAACGTTGTTTTTACAGCAATCTTCACTTCCAGACCCGGGAGTCAATCTTGTCATAGCGCTTATCCATTTGTTAGTGCACATACGAAGGACTAGACCAGCACTCCACAGAATGCCAAAGACCATATGTGACCGGATTTGCGAAAAGGTACCTTTTCCACACATTTTACATACCAGCAAACAAAATGTTATAACTGTTTACTTCTTATACTGGTTAAATTGCTCTTTGCATCAAAATGCAGCCAAATACTGTAGCTACATTCATGGAAAATTTCAGATGATTACATGAATTGATTAAAAAGTTATGAAGTTGTAAATGTCAAAAAATGGGTCAAATTTTGTGTGTGAAAAGGGTACCTTTTCGCAAATCCGGTCACATATAGTGTTGCACACATGTTCTAAAGTCTAATACAGAGTTATATAATTGTAGAGATTAGCTTGTATGCGCCATGCAACTTAGCTTAGCAGGCTAAATCCACAATCTTACGCCTCTTAGTATAAGGCGCAGGTGCTTATACCAAGCGTTGAGGGTTTCAAGGACCTGGCCTACGAGATTAGGTTGGGACATGCCAGTTTAATCTCTATGACACTGAATTAGATTTCTAGAGCATGTGTACAACACTAAATGGTCTTTAGAGTGCTGGTCTATCCTTCGCACATGCACTTATAAATGGAGAAGCGCTATGACGAGATTGACGCTTGGGTCTGGAAGTGAATGCTGCTGTAAAAACAACGTTAGGTATGAAAAATAACTGTTTTGTAAATGTGAAAGTGTATTTTAAAAATATCCAAGTCCGTGTCCAACCGTATCCACCTTTTCCAACTACCCACAATCAGCAGTGACAGCACCCACAAATATTTTAATGCATGCCTTGCCTGGAATGGTGTTGTAGTAGAGATTTTTCTAATAGTTTAGTCTATTTGATATGGTGTAGCACTATTCATTGTTTTCTGCCAAGGACCTCTGGTAAGTTCAAGGGTAAGTTTCAGTAATTAAAACAGCTAACTTATATGGCTTCTCATAGTTTAAATGAGCACCAGCATCTGACCAGGCAATGAAATGGCACTACACTTTAGCTTATTTCATCAGAAAAATGATAGAAGAAGACCAGTATGTTTGATGAAATGGTGATAAGAAAGATCAGTATCATGAATCGGTAGCTTAACAGAAAATCAGTTCTACCAAATTGTCAAGATTGGTACTGATCCGATACTAGATCGGTAGATCAGTACATCTCTAATGTAGATGCCAAGGGTTGACTGGGAGAATTAGATTCATCATCAATAGTATCCACAGCTGAAACATTTCACACTCTGTCATTGTTGGGTACTGAATTATTATCATCTTTGAGCATTGTGATCATCTATTCTCTTGAAGTATTACTGTCATGTACCAGAACACTGTTATCTTCTGTTGGGGATTATCATCATCTAAATCAATCAATGGTAAATTCAGTGCAACTAAACACCCTCCAATACATAAACTTTGCTATCCTGCACTCTGCCACTTACATCTGCCACTTACATCTGCCACTTACATCTGCCACTTACATCTGCCACTTACATCTGCCACTTACATCTGCCACTTACATCTGCCATAATCTCCATTTCATTGTAGGATGGGATTCTCAAATTAGTAGGGCTGCACCGATTCTAGTATTGGTATCTGTACATGTATTGGGCCAATAGTGCTGTTTTCATGAGGTATCGGAATCGACCAATGTATTGATGCAGGTACCGGTTATCAAGTGTGCCAGATGGAAATGACATTGTTTGTACAAGCCTATTTCACAGGCACAATAAATGCTTGAAAGTATCAAGGACAATGCTAGTAATTAAACAGTCATTCTTCTATGCTGAAATTTTCTCTGTAAAAACACAATCCACTCAAAAACAGCCAAGCTGTAAAAAAAGAGTGCGGCCCTCAAAAGCCTGTGTGAAAAAAGTTGTGAAATCAAAGGTGACGGCCAAGAAATGGCTGCAATGATGTTAATGCTAATAAATTTTAACAATGCACACAGCCATTATGAAATTTTTTTAGCATTTTAACATCATTGCAGCCATTTCTTGGCCACCACCTTTGATTTCACAACTATTTCCACCCAGGCTTTTGAGGCCCGCACTCTTCTTTTTTACAGCTTGACTGTTTTTGAGTGGATTTTACTTCTTTTTGTATTTTCAAAAACCAAATCCTGCACCTTTTTACTGGGATATGATTTCCAGGCTGTTGTATCACAAGTTTTGCTAGCATATAGCACTTATCATGATGATTATGATGATGATGATTGGCGTGAGTCGGTCATACTAGTCTGCTCACAGACCGCCTGGGGGCGAAACTAAGTTAATACTACAGATATACCACTGATCGATACGAAAATGGCTCTGATTTGATGAAATAGCTACTAGATTGAGCCTCAAAGTGTTGCAACAATAGTATGGTGCTAATGCTCTAATAGAACGCACGTTTTGCTTTCGCTGAAATCATTTAATAGAACACACATAGAATGTTCTAGAACAATCTAGATCAGTTTTACTTATTAAGCTAGAATTTTCATTTATAAGGTAGAAATTAAGTGAAGTGATCAGCCGAGATAGCAGTGGTTCAGTGGTTAAGGATGCAAGCGTTAGGTATGGAGGTCCTTGGTTTGAACTCTGGTCATGATCAGTTCAGATATTTTTATGCACTTCCCCCCCCCCCCCCCCCCCCAGTGACTGCTCTATTAGAGTATCTCAATCCCATGATTTTACACTTGCTCAGTTTTTGCTTTATAACTTGTAGCTGTAAGTCTGTTGCTGTTCTAACCACCAAAAGGCACTCCTATGATGATCAGCCTATGTACACACGAATTTTCAAGTTATTCCTCTACTCGGTTACCCTGTAGCCGTGACAAAAGTTTCATCTTTTTTTATGTGAATATATGCTCGTAACTCCTTGGATATTTATCAGATTCATAGCAATATAAAAGTTGTTTATACACTGTAAATTCAAAAGTGTGATGTTCATACTGATGGTATGACTCCTGCGGTCGCTTAGATGTAACTATTTGTTGGAAACAGTCAGCTGCCTCCTCAGTGCCAGAGATTGACATACAGTGCATATTTAGGGGTGGGCCTATGCCCTACCAAAGTGTTTTGGTATGTGAGATCGAGATATTGTAATAAAGCAGTCAATCACTCCAATAAAGTAGTCAATCACTCCAATAAAGCAGTCACACTATTCAGAGAAGCAGTGTAGCAAATTATGCAGTGCAGTGTGTTATATTTGGTGGAGGACTGCCATTGTCAGCAGGCTGTGACCTCTTTTTCCTCCAACCCAGAGTCTGGATATGCCACTGTTGACATAGCTCATTCACACTCAGCTGACTTATTGAGTTTTCATGCATGGTACAATGATACTGCATTTTCACTTGTACTATTTATGCATTGTAGCCTCGGTAAGAGCATGCAATTTATTATAATAATAATAATCACAAAATCAATATTCAGATAGTTGTACTCAAACTAATACAGGAATATCAGTTAACTGCTAGCTAGCTAGAGCTAATGTACAAAAATACAAGCATGTATATTACATATCACAGCTAGAATAAGATGACCATGAATTACCTTGTGGTCATAATGGCATGATGCTAGATCTCTGCCAAAACAAAGATCATTACAGAAATATACAGTCCAGTAATCAATTTGCACTTTCCAAAATGGACTTGAAGAATTTATGCTGATCAAGAATTAGCAAAGGCAACGACTTATTTCAAACATCAGTTGTGTGACATATGCAACTTTGGAATCTGACATGGGTTTGATTGCTACCCAGTGGTCATAGTCGGTGTACAACACTTGACGGTATGCATGCAGCTCCTATAAAGCATTTCCATAACACAGCATTCAGTAAAACTTGAAATACAGTCTGGAGGAGTTCTTAAGATTGTGATTGTGCCCTGTAAGTCATGAGATTGGTCATATAAGAGCTGATGAGCAGCATTAACTCGTCATACATAGCTGGAAGTGAGACACTCAACTCTTGTCACACATAGCTGGAAGTAAGACACTTAACTCTTGTCACACATATAGCTGGAAGTGAGACACTTAACTCTTGTCACACATAGCTGGAAGTGATACACTTAACTCTCATCACACATAGCTGGAAGTGAGACAATCAACTCTTGTCACACATAGCTAGAAGTAAGACACTTAACTCTTGTCACACATAGCTGAGAGTGAGACACTTAATGTGATCAATCCGTCAAGTATATTGCAGCAGTAGTTGGGACTGTTGCTTATCAATCTATTATTTAGACACTAATCCGGTAATGCTTACTCGTTCTACAACTATATGGTCCCTTTCTGAGTACTTCTTTGGTGCACGTGTTGCCGACACTGATTCAAATGATCCTCCTCGCCGGAAAATCGTCAGAGTGTCTGGCGTACAGGGTTGCACAAATTCGGCCGAGAATTCGGCTTGCTGAAACGTCGATATTGCATCACTAAGATCCTCTGCGATATTTTAAAATCCACCAAATCATTCGACAATTTACTCTGGCCAAAGATGTACCAGACGTTCACACCACCAAACTTACGCGCCAAAAGCCACGTGTAGTTTCCGGAATGCAAAAATCGTTGAACTAGCTAGTTTATTATGATTCACGTGACTGCCGTACAAATAGCCTAAGAACTATTCATACGTGACTGCCGTACAAATAGCCTAAGAACGTGACTGCCGTACAAATAGCCACTCCGTTAAAAAAAAACCGAAGAAATTAAAACGAAACTTTGGCCACTCATATCTCATAAACGGCTAGGGAGATTACCTTCAAATTTGGTATGTGGCGTGGCCTACCTGGCGGGAACCTCTATAGCGAAACTAGTTCCAATCGGATAAGGGATCATGGAGCTACAAAGGTGTGAAAATCGCATTTTCTTTCTTCCTGTAAATATACTCACAGTGTGCAGGGCGGATCTAGGGGGTAGGCTTTGGGGGCTGAAGCCCCCCCCCCTCCCCCCTCCCCCTTCACTTTTAGGCTTTACTTGATCAATTTGCTGAGGATTATAATGAAATTTTGTCTTAGCATAATTATATGATCACTATACTAATACAAATACTCATAAACCCACCTTATAAACATCTTTCCAAGGCATTATTAGTGGATTTATGCTAAAGGTTATGCAACAAGGACCAGGATCAGCATTGGAGGTGTACAAGATTGAGATACTCTAATAGAACAGTCACCTAACTACTCTAATAGAACATTCAGTGTAAGCATAAAGCTTGGTTCTGTTATGCCAAATCTGCCTGCGCCTATACATACAATGAAGTGCATTAGTCTGTTTAAAAGGCTTGTTCATCTACTTGTGTATTATTACCGGTACTGGTATCAGGTACACAATTTCCATTGAAAATGCTCTCAGATTCAATCTCGTATCATTCAAATTTCAAAATTTTCCAGTTTCAACATTTTATTCTATCATGCATGCAATTGTAAGAGGGCGCATCATGTACTTGCTTGTCTGAACCTACCCAAACCTTTCCATTAACAAATGCTGCAGGGAGCCATATATATCTAAAGGCAGTATATAAAATATCTACAGGCAGAAATAATGTGGAAATGTCTCCAGATTATTTTAGCATCTATTTTTCAAAAATTTCCTGGGGGGCATGCCCCCAGACCCCTCTAGTTCCATGCTGGGAGGTTAATACTTTGAGTTAGCCCCAACTTTTATAAATCCTAGATCCGCCCCTGGTGTGGCGCGCTGGCTTCTTGGGCTGCACGACACACTACCGTGTGTCTTGATCTGAGATAAAGATTGATATACTCTAATAGAACATTCAGTAACTCTAATAGAGCAATCAGGTCATGACTGTTTTATCAGAGTATTTATAGTAGTATTTCTGTGACAGCCATTACCTAGACTTCTTCTCAAGCCATAGTAGAGTACTTGACTAGCTGCTGAACTGATTTGTACTTCTAGTGAATCTTGTACAGTTGGTCACTTCATCATGTGCTCATTACAATGAATTGTCCATTATTGTTTTAAAACTTGTACAGAAGTACCATGAACTACACACACACATGCACACACGCACGCACGCACGCATGCACACACACACACACACACACACACACACACACATACACACACACACACACACATATATATGGATGAGTTACATATGGTGTACATTGTACATTACAAATTAATTTGTGCAGTGATGAAGTAGCTAAGATACTTGGTATCGGTACTTGTACTTGCAGATACTTCCAAAGTAAGTAATTAGTATTGGTAAAAGTGGAATCGGTACAGCCCTACACATTAGCAGCTACCATTACAGATAGTATTAGTGCTTTCTTTCTTATTATTGTTATTTTGAGAATACAAGGTGATAACTTGTCCATCACCTGTAGTTTAACAAGGTCAACACTACAGCCTCATAAAAATTCATGGCCTGGGTTGCCGAAGGGTCAATAACTACCACTGTTTGTACAAACACCTTACCATCAGCCCCCCACTGTATGATAACTAAACCATAAACCATAGGAGTAGCAAGATATTTTTAGATAGGGGCTCTAGAATCTTGGTTTGGTAGGGCCGTACAATGTCGAAGAGCACCGTCGATATCTGCTAAGAATAGCTGCCCTCAACCAAATATACAACAGATATATCCTTAGTTACAACTTCATAACTTGCTACACTGCTTCTCTAAATATTGTGACTACTTTATTAGAGCAATTGACTGCTGTATTGGAGTATCTTGATCTTTTTGCAATTTACAACCAGAAAATCACAAGGAGGGCTCCAACCCCCCTTGCCCTCCAGGTTGCTACACCTATGCATAAACAGTCAGCATTGTGCCTTCAGTTCCCACCAAATTCAATTCAGGTAAGGGTGCTTACACTGTTCTCAAACATCTCTCCTCAGAATTGTTAGTGCAGATCCAGTATCTGACAAAAAAGTCACTGGTACCTGATTAATAAGAACCACATAATATTATAGGATTATAAGATGTACAATAATCTGCCCTTACTACTTCCTTTGGGAGCAGGGTTTCACCCCCAAGGGGTAGGTACCAGTTTCCCTGATACCAAGGCTTCTTCCTGGATGCTGTGCTCAGCCCCTAGTAAAATGGCCCACCTGTAACACACAACCACCCCTTCATTACGTATAATTCCACCCGTCTGAGACTCCTCTGGTAGCGTTTTACCACTAACTCTTTCCCCCTGTCTGAAGTTAGCAGTTTCTAGATTCTCCATTTGAGCCAACAGTTGGACCATTATGTCCATCAGACCATCTGACTCAACAGACACTTGTACTGAAGCCACTGTACCAAGTGAACTGTGTGTCGCCAGGTAGCACTCCAGCTATAACGTGGCTGTAGCTGTTACTTCAATTGTCTTGGGCTTCCTCTGTTTGACCCCAAATGCAATTTGCTCATTCTACAGCTGAGATAAATAATGCTGTAGTGCCAACTACTTCCTATCATCATCATCTAATGTGGTGAATGCATTATCCACAAGGATCCTCAGATCCTCACCACAGTCTGCCCAAGTCTCTGTCTGCAAACATGAAACTTTGCAAGGT
The DNA here is from genome assembly GCF_963678975.1 of Dysidea avara. Lineage (NCBI taxonomy): Eukaryota > Metazoa > Porifera > Demospongiae > Dictyoceratida > Dysideidae > Dysidea > Dysidea avara. The sequence continues at coordinate 33,225,522 of NC_089278.1, read as the reverse complement.
GCAAATAATGCTTAATTGTTGATTTGAAACACTCCCGCATCACGGCCACCACTTTCTTGAAGGATGCCCTTGTTGTCACTGAAAAGCTACTCAAGAATGTCATCTTCAGCACAAACCTTATTGAACAGTTCCGGAGAGAAAATATTGTGCAATCACTTATTTTATACTATACACACGCATGTCATTATTATATTACACCATATATATAAATCATGCAAAATACCATAATTCACTTTGTTTTCATGCAAAAAAATTCATGATAAAAATTTTTGTTAAAATATTTTCGTATGATTTTCGTGAATGACTGTTCTATTAGAGTAGTTTTGATCTTATGTAAATTTTTTATGCAAGAAATTTTCGTACAAATTTTTCATAAAATTATTTTACAATGAAAAAAAGCATAATTACAGTAAGCTAACAAACTGTATATAAGCACAAAATAATATTGTTAAGTGTTAACCATGCAAAATATTTTATGTGCAAGTTTATTAATCTTTGCATGAAATATGGTAGTTGACATGTCATACTATTGTAACACATTATGAGTTAATTTGATCCGTTTAGGAAATGATTTCAGTACTTCAATACTACTAGCTCAATTTGGTCCCAATGCCACTACCAGTATTGTAAATGTGATCATTACAAATGATGCAGTAGCTGAACCAAGGGAAGCATTCAGGATGTCATTATCCCTTCCAGTTAATTCTATAGAGCTTGGTATTATTATTGGAGAACCAAGTACTTCCATTGCTGTAATATTGGATGATGACCGTGAGTTATCACACAACTAACATCTGGTTACCACATACATGTTTTTATTCTGTTATATGCAGACCTTCATGTGTTCTTCAGACACTTAACATACAGAGTTGTTGAAAATGATGCTGTAATGAGTGTAGTTATAGAAGCAAGCAAACCAGCTGGAATTTCATTTAATGTTTCAGTGTTACCACACTTTCTGAACAGTGAAGGTATGTAGCTACATTGACATATTGGCATGGTGTATAAGAAACATAGTATAATATGTATAAGTTGAGCTGGATCCTGAAAAACAACTACAAATTAAAAGTGGAATTTTTTTCTCAAGAGAGCTATAGTTAACATTTCAGCCAACCAGATGATTAATTGTAGCAGCAAAGGTGTCAACAACAGACACGTATGGTTTGGCTCCATTATAAGTTCAGGAAAGAGCTGTAATGGACATTGCAGTTTTATAGCTTCCCTATAGGAAATGTATGGTGAAATTTTGATTGGTCATAAATATTATGTCAGACATTTGACCAAAACGATTTAGAAATGTTTTAAGTGGGTCAAGCAGTACTACAAATGTGTTAAATTTCAAGATCATGTGTAATTGCTTTCATGAGTTAGTAAAAGTTAATGTTTTTTGAGAATCCAGCCCAACGTGTACACACTATGATTGTGTACTAGAAGCCACAATAATTTTATTTAGTTATCTGTACATAAATTTATACATGAAACATGCATATGTAGTGTATTTAAAAGATTGTTGATTATCAAACATTACGGTTGTACTGTTTAAGTAGGGATGGGAGAAGTAGGGATCACCCCTAAAGTGGTGCAAGTCACCAAAATACTGCCTTTAAAAATCACTCTAGAGCCATGTTACTCAATGATAATCAAGACACACAGTAGTGTGCCGTGCAGCCCAAGAAGCTGGCACGCCACACCGTGAGTATATTGACAGGAAGAAAATGCGATTTTCACACCTTTGTAGCTCCGTGATCCTTCATCCGATTGGAACCAGTTTCGCTGCAGAGGTGCCCGCCAGGTAGGCCACCCCACATACCACGTTTGAAGAAAATCGCCTTAGCCATTTCCGAGATATGAGTGGCCAAAATTTCGTTTTTATTTCTTCATTTTTTTTTCTTATTCTTCGTCTTTTTGCACACTTTGCAAAATTGCTATAAAACACAAATGCGTAATTAGATCACCTTGAAATTTGGCACACATAAAGGCAGTCCAAAGGCGAATTCTAGTATCAAATTTGGTGCACATTCGATGAATGGTTCAGGAGTTATGACTGATTATTCGCGTAAAACAAGATCGATTTGTTGTCACACCTACAGGATAAACCGCTTCTTGGAATGAGTTGAAAATCGGTTTGTGGATATTGTAGGAGTGCCTTTTGGTGGTTTGAAAACAATCGAAATTAAGATCATGGAGATATGACACGAAACCGAAGGTGTGTAACAATTGTGCGATTGAGATTCGTGAATAAAATTACCAATACTTTTCACGCCTACCAGACAAACCGCTTATAGCAATGAGCTGAAAAGCAGTATGTGGCTGGAATAATAATCGTAGAAAATCCTTGCAGTAGTACAGAAAAATCGGATTACAAACCACTGAGTTATGATTCGAAAGCCAACTACATGTAGCAAATGCGAGATCGAGATACTCTAATAGATCAGTCAACCTAATAGAGCACTCAATTACGTTAATGACTTGCTCCATTATAGAATTTTCTATTACATTGCAAGTTATTCTGTAGGAAGTTCAGCTGCAAACAGTTAATTTTATAGACAGTTCAGCTACAAGCCAAGTCACCCTGTAGAGGGTTCAGCTACAAATGTATCACTGTAGAGATTCAGAACAGTACAAGTCATACTGAAGAGAGTTCAGCTATAAACAAGTCATGCACCCTGTAGAGAGTTCAGCTACGAACAAGTCACTCTCTACAGAATTCAGATACAGACAAGTCACCGTGTAGAGAATTCAGCAACCAAAAACCACCCTGTAAAGAATTCAGCTATACAAACAATTTACTCTATAGAGCGATCAGCTAGAAACAAGAGAGAGTTCACAGCTAGAAGACATCACCTTGTAGAGAATTCAGCTATAAACAAATCACCTTGCAGTGAGTTCAGCTAGAAACAAATCACCCTGTAGAGAGATCAGCTAGAAGAAGTTACCTTGTAGGGAGTTCAGCATACAAGAAACCACTCTGTAGAGTTCAACTGCAAACAAATCACCGTGTAGAGATTTCAACTACAAACAAATCACTTCGTAGAGAGTTCAGCTACAACCAAATCACCCTGTAGAGAGAAGCAAGTTACAGAGATTAGCTAAATGAAGTCACCTTGTAGAGAGTTCAGCTACAAATAATAAGCCACCCTGTAGAGAGTTCAGCTACAAAGAAACCATTCTGTACAGAGTTCAGCTAGAAATAAGTCACCCTATAGAGAGATCAGCTGGAAACAAGTCACCCTGTAGAGAGGTCAGCTACAAACAGATCACCATGTAGAGAGTTCAAGTAGAAACAAGTCATGCTGTTAAGAGATCAGCTAGAAGAAGTCACTTTGTAGAGAGTTCAGCTACAAAAACTATCCTGTGGAGAGTTCAGCTATGAACAGATCACCCTGGAGAGGAAACAAGCTACAAACAAGTCACCCTATAGAGAGATCAACTAGAAGAAGTCACCTTGTAGAGAGTTTAGACACAAAGAAACTACCCTTTAAAGAGTTCAGCTACTAACAAATCACACCCTGCAGAGGGTTCAGCTACAAACAAATCACCCTGTAAAGAGTTCAACTACAAACAAATCACCTTGTAGAGAGTTCAGCTACAAACCCTAAGAGAGTTCAGCTACAACCAAATCACCCTGTAGAGAGATCAGCTAGAAACAAGTTACAGAGATCAGCTAGAAGAAGTCATCTTGTAGAGAGTTCAGCTACAAATAAACCACCCTGTAGAGAGTTCAGCTACAAAGTACAGAGTTCAGCTAGAAACAAGTCACCCTATAGAGGGATCAGCTAGAAACAAGTCACCCTGTAGAGAGCTCAGCTCCAAATAGATAGAATTCAGCTACAAAAAGATCACCCTGTAGTATGAAAAATCACCCTAGAAAGAGTTCAGCTTGAAACAAGTCACCCAGTAGAGAGATCAGCTAGAAACAAGTAATCCTGTAGTGAAAAGAAGTCACCTTTTGGAGAGTTTAGTTACAAACAAATCATCCTTTAGAGAGTTCGTTTACAAAAAAATCACACTACAGAGAGTTCAGCTGCAAACAAATCACCCTGTAGAGAGTTCAGCTACAAACATATCACCCTGTAGAGAGTTCAGCTATGAACAGATAACCCTGTACAGAGTTCCATTCAAGTAGAAACAAATCATGTTGTTGAGAGATCAGCTAGAAAAAGTCAATTTGTAGAGAATTCAGCTACAAACAACACCGTATAGAGATTTCAGCCATAAATAATTTACTCTGTAGAGACATCAGCTTGAAACAAGTCATCCAGTAGAGAGATCAGCTAGAAACAAGTCACCCTGTAGAGAGATCAGCTAGAAGAAGTCACCTTGTAGAGAGTTCAGTCACAAACAAATCATCCTGTAGAGAGTTCATTTATTTAAAAACCACCCTGCAGGGACTTCTGCTGCAAACAAATCACCCTGTAGAGAGTTCAGCTACAAACATATCACCCTGTAGAGAGTTCTGCTACAAACAAAACACCCTGTAGAGAGATCAGCTTGAAACTAAATACAATGTAGGGAGTTCAGCTACAAACAAATCAGAGTTCAAGTTACCCTGTAGATAGATCAGCTACAAACAAATCACCCTGTAGAAAGATCACCTAGATGAACCCTCTACAGGGTGATCTGTTCACCACTGAACTCTCTACTGGGTGATTTCTTTGTAGCTGAAGTCTCTACTGGGTGACTTTTTCTAGATACAAGTCACCCTGCAGAGAGATAAGCTAGAAGAAGTCACCTTGTAGAGAGATCAACTAGAAACAAGTAACCTTGTAGAGAGTTCAGCTACAAAGGAACCATCCTGTAGAGAGTTCAGCTACAAACAAATCACCCTACAGAGTTCAGCTGCAAACAAATCACCCTGTAGAGATACACACAAATCACCCTGTAGAGAGTTCAGCTAGATATAAGTCACCCTGCAGAGAGATCAGCTAGAAGAAGTCACCTTGTAGAGAGTTCAGTTCCAAAGAACCCACTCTGTAGAGAGTTCAGCTACAAACAAATCAACCCGTAGAGGTTTCAGTTACAAACAAACCACTTTATAGAGAGATGAGCTAGAAACAAGTCACCTTGTACAGAGTTCAGCTACAAAGAAACCATCCTGTAGATAGTTCAGCTACATTTCAAGCCACCCAGTAGAGTGATCAGCTGTAAACAAATTATCCTGTGGGGAATAATTGGCATGTAATAAATATATGTATATAATTACTAATACAATCAAAAATAGTTGAAGTATTAAAAATTTTTTTAAGTTATTTTCTTCTTCCTGTGGTAAAGATAAAACAGATGGGTTAAAAAAGCCCCAAAGCCAGCCATAGGTTGGCTTTGCAGTATACAAATACAAAAAGAAGTGATATCTAATCAAAAACAGCCAAGCTGTAAAAAAAGGTGCGGCCCCAAAAAGGCCATGGTGAAAAAAGATGTGAAATCCAAGGTGGTGGCCAAGAAATGGCTGTGATGGTAGGTTAATGGTAAAAATTTTAATAACGACAATTCAGGTGAATTTGGTACCAAGAACAAGTGGCACCAAATTCACCTGAATTGTTGTTATTAAAATTTTTACCATTAACCTACCATCACAGCCATTTCTTGGCTGCCACCTTGGATTTCACATCTTTTTTCACCATAGCCTTTTTGGGGGCCGCACCTTTTTTTACAGCTTGGCTGTTTTTGATTAGATCACCTTTAAATAATAATCTAACCCAAAACAGCCAAGCTGTAAAAAAAGTGTGCGGCCCTCAAAAAGGCTATGGTGAAAAAAGATGTGAAATCCAAGGTGGCGGCCAAGAAATGGCTGTGATGGTAGGTTAATGGTAAAAATTTTAATAACGACAATTCAGGTGAATTTTTGTGCCGCTTGGTCTCGGCAAAAAATTCACCTAAATTGCCATTATTAAAATTTTTACCATTAACCTACCATCACAGCCATTTCTTGGCCGCCACCTTGGATTTCACATCTTTTTTCACCATAGCCTTTTTGAGGGCCGCACACTTTTTTTACAGCTTGGCTGTTTTGGGTTAGATTTCACTTCTTTTTGTATTTGTATACCCCAAAGCTGGCCATAGGCCGGCTTTGGGACTTTTTAAACCTGTCTTTTTTTCTTTACCACAGGAAGAAGAAAAGATGAAGCAGATGTACTTTAAATATTTCTGATAATATCAGTAAATGTACAAATTATATATATAATACATATATTTATTACAGAACTCTCCATGGTGGTTTCTTTGTAACTGAACACTCTACAAAGTGACTTCTTCTTGCTGCTCTCTCTCTACAGGGTGAATTGTTTGTAGCTGAACAATCTACAAGGTAACTTCTTCTAGCTGATCTCTCTACAGGGTGATTTGTTTGTAGCTGAATTCTGTGCAGGTGATTTGTTTGCAGCTGAGCTCTTTACAGAATGGTTTCTTTGCAGCTGAACTCTCTACAAGGTAACTTCTTCTAACTGATCTTTCTACAGAGCAATTTGTTTGTGGCTGAATTTTCTACAGGGTGATTTCTTTGCAGCTGAACTCTCTACATGGTCATTTCTTTGTAACTGAACTCTCTACAAGGTAATTTCTTCTAGCTGATCTCTCTACAGGGAGATTTGTTTGTAGCTGAATTCTGTGCAGGTGATTTGTTTGCAGCTGAGCTCTTTACAGAATGGTTTCTTTGCAGCTGAACTCTCTACAAGGTAACTTCTTCTATCTGATCTCTCTACAGAGAGATTTGTTTGTAGCTGAACTCTCTACAGGTGATTTGTTTGCAGCTGACCTCTCTACATGATAGTTTCTTTGTAGCTGAACTCTCCACAAGGTAACTTCTTCTAGCTGATCTCTCTACAGGGAGATTTGTTTGTAGCTGAACTCTCTACAGGTGATTTGTTTGCAGCTGAACTCTCTACATGATGGTTCTTTGTAGCTGAACTCTCTACAAGGTGACTTCTTCTAGCTGACCTTTCTACAGGGAGATTTGTTTGTAGCTGAACTATCTACAGGTGATTTGTTTGCAGCTGAACTCTCTACATGATGGTTTCTTTGTAGCTGAACTCTCTACAAGGAAACTTCTTCTAGCTGATCTCTCTACAGGGAGATTTGTTTGTAGCTGAACTCTCTACAGGTGATTTGTTTGCAGCTGAACTCTCTACATGATGGTTCTTTGTACCTGAATTCTCTACAAGGTGACTTCTTCTAGCTGACCTTTCTACAGGGAGATTTGTTTGTAGCTGAACTCTCTACAGGTGATTTGTTTGCAGCTGAACTCTCTACATGATGGTTTCTTTGTAGTTGAACTCTCTACAAGGTAACTTCTTCTAGCTGATCTCTCTACAGAGAGATTTGTTTGTAGCTGAACTCTCTACATGATAGTTTCTTTGTAGCTGAACTCTCCACAAGGTAACTTCTTCTAGCTGATCTCTCTACAGGGAGATTTGTTTGTAGCTGAACTCTCTACAGGTGATTTGTTTGCAGCTGAACTCTCTACATGATGGTTCTTTGTAGCTGAACTCTCTACAAGGTAACTTCTTCTAGCTGACCTTTCTACAGGGAGATTTGTTTTGTAGCTGAACTCTCTACAGGTGATTTGTTTGCAGCTGAACTCTCTACATGATGGTTTCTTTGTAGTTGAACTCTCTACAAGGTAACTTCTTCTAGCTGATCTCTCTACAGAGAGATTTGTTTGTAGCTGAACTCTCTACAGGTGATTTGTTTGCAGCTGAACTCTCTACACGATAGTTTCTTTGTAGCTGAACTCTCCACAAGGTAACGTCTTCTAGCTGATCTCTCTACAGGGAGATTTGTTTGTAGCTGAACTCTCTACAGGTGATTTGTTTGCAGCTGAACTCTCTACATGATGGTTTCTTTGTAGTTGAACTCTCTACAAGGTAACTTCTTCTAGCTGAACTCTCTACAGGTGATTTGTTTGCAGCTGAACTCTCTACACGATAGTTTCTTTGTAGCTGAACTCTCCACAAGGTAACGTCTTCTAGCTGATCTCTCTACAGGGAGATTTGTTTGTAGCTGAACTCTCTACAGGTGATTTGTTTGCAGCTGAACTCTCTACACGATAGTTTCTTTGTAGCTGAACTCTCCACAAGGTAACGTCTTCTAGCTGATCTCTCTACAGGGAGATTTGTTTGTAGCTGAACTCTCTACAGGTGATTTGTTTGCAGCTGAACTCTCTACATGATGGTTCTTTGTAGCTGAACTCTCTACAAGGTAACTTCTTCTAGCTGACCTTTCTACAGGGAGATTTGTTTTGTAGCTGAACTCTCTACAGGTGATTTGTTTGCAGCTGAACTCTCTACATGATGGTTTCTTTGTAGTTGAACTCTCTACAAGGTAACTTCTTCTAGCTGAACTCTCTACAGGTGATATGTTTGCAGCTGAACTCTCTACACGATAGTTTCTTTGTAGCTGAACTCTCCACAAGGTAACGTCTTCTAGCTGATCTCTCTACAGGGAGATTTGTTTGTAGCTGAACTCTCTACAGGTGATTTGTTTGCAGCTGAACTCTCTACATGATGGTTCTTTGTAGCTGAACTCTCTACAAGGTGACTTCTTCTAGCTGATCTTTCCACAGGGTGATTTGTTTGTAGCTGAACTCTCTACAAGGAAACTTCTTCTAGCTGATCTCTCTACAGGGAGATTTGTTTGTAGCTGAACTCTCTACAGGTGATTTGTTTGCAGCTGAACTCTCTACATGATGGTTCTTTGTAGCTGAACTCTCTACAAGGTGACTTCTTCTAGCTGACCTTTCTACAGGGAGATTTGTTTGTAGCTGAACTCTCTACAGGTGATTTGTTTGCAGCTGAACTCTCTACATGATGGTTTCTTTGTAGCTGAACTCTCTACAAGGAAACTTCTTCTAGCTGATCTCTCTACAGGGAGATTTGTTTGTAGCTGAACTCTATACAGGTGATTTGTTTGCAGCTGAACTCTCTACATGATGGTTCTTTGTACCTAAACTCTCTACAAGGTGACTTCTTCTAGCTGACCTTTCTACAGGGAGATTTGTTTGTAGCTGAACTCTCTACAGGTGATTTGTTTGCAGCTGAACTCTCTACATGATGGTTTCTTTGTAGTTGAACTCTCTACAAGGTGACTTCTTCTAGCTGACCTTTCTATAGGGAGATTTGTTTGTAGCTGAACTCTCTACATGATAGTTTCTTTGTAGCTGAACTCTCTATATACAAGGTAACTGATGTCTCTACAAGGTCACTAGTTTGTAGCTGAACTCTCTACATGATGGTTCTTTGTACCTGAATTCTCTACAAGGTGACTTCTTCTAGCTGACCTTTCTACAGGGAGATTTGTTTGTAGCTGAACTCTCTACAGGTGATTTGTTTGCAGCTGAACTCTCTACATGATGGTTCTTTGTAGCTGAACTCTCTACAAGGTAACTTCTTCTAGCTGACCTTTCTACAGGGAGATTTGTTTTGTAGCTGAACTCTCTACAGGTGATTTGTTTGCAGCTGAACTCTCTACATGATGGTTTCTTTGTAGTTGAACTCTCTACAAGGTAACTTCTTCTAGCTGAACTCTCTACAGGTGATATGTTTGCAGCTGAACTCTCTACACGATAGTTTCTTTGTAGCTGAACTCTCCACAAGGTAACGTCTTCTAGCTGATCTCTCTACAGGGAGATTTGTTTGTAGCTGAACTCTCTACAGGTGATTTGTTTGCAGCTGAACTCTCTACATGATGGTTCTTTGTAGCTGAACTCTCTACAAGGTGACTTCTTCTAGCTGATCTTTCCACAGGGTGATTTGTTTGTAGCTGAACTCTCTACAAGGAAACTTCTTCTAGCTGATCTCTCTACAGGGAGATTTGTTTGTAGCTGAACTCTCTACAGGTGATTTGTTTGCAGCTGAACTCTCTACATGATGGTTCTTTGTAGCTGAACTCTCTACAAGGTGACTTCTTCTAGCTGACCTTTCTACAGGGAGATTTGTTTGTAGCTGAACTCTCTACAGGTGATTTGTTTGCAGCTGAACTCTCTACATGATGGTTTCTTTGTAGCTGAACTCTCTACAAGGAAACTTCTTCTAGCTGATCTCTCTACAGGGAGATTTGTTTGTAGCTGAACTCTATACAGGTGATTTGTTTGCAGCTGAACTCTCTACATGATGGTTCTTTGTACCTAAACTCTCTACAAGGTGACTTCTTCTAGCTGACCTTTCTACAGGGAGATTTGTTTGTAGCTGAACTCTCTACAGGTGATTTGTTTGCAGCTGAACTCTCTACATGATGGTTTCTTTGTAGTTGAACTCTCTACAAGGTGACTTCTTCTAGCTGACCTTTCTATAGGGAGATTTGTTTGTAGCTGAACTCTCTACATGATAGTTTCTTTGTAGCTGAACTCTCTATATACAAGGTAACTGATGTCTCTACAAGGTCACTAGTTTGTAGCTGAACTCTCTACATGATGGTTCTTTGTACCTGAATTCTCTACAAGGTGACTTCTTCTAGCTGACCTTTCTACAGGGAGATTTGTTTGTAGCTGAACTCTCTACAGGTGATTTGTTTGCAGCTGAACTCTCTACATGATGGTTCTTTGTAGCTGAACTCTCTACAAGGTGACTTCTTCTAGCTGACCTTTCTATAGGGAGATTTGTTTGTAGCTGAACTCTCTACATGATAGTTTCTTTGTAGCTGAACTCTCTATATACAAGGTAACTGATGTCTCTACAAGGTCACTAGTTTGTAGCTGAACTCTCTACATGGTGGTTTCTTTGTAACTGAACTCTCTACAAGGTGACTTCTTTTAGCTGATCTTTCTAGAGCGTGATTTGCTTGTAGCTGAACTCTCTACAGGTGATTTGTTTGCAGCTGAACTCTCTACATGATGGTTTCTTTGTAGCTGAGCTCTCTACAAGGTAACTTCTTCTAGCTGATCTCTCTACAGGGAGATTTGTTTGTAGCTGACCTCTCTACAGGGTGATTTTTTTTTTTGTAGCTGAACTTTCTACATACAAAGTGATTTGTTCTAGCTGGTCTCTCTACAGGATGACTTGTTTCTAGCTGATCTCTCTGCAGGGTGACTTGTTTCTAGCTGAACTCTACCGGGTGATCTGTTCGTAGCTGAACTCTCTACAGGATGATTTGTTTACAGCTGAACTATCTACATGGTGGTTTCTTTGCAGCTGAATTCTCTGCAAGGTGACTTCTTCTAGCTGAACTCTCTATAGGGCGATCTTCTCGTAGCTGAACTCTCTGTAGGGTGATTCGTTTGCAGCTGAGCTTTCTACATGATGGTTTGTTCATAGCTGAACACTCTACAAGGTAACCTCTTCTAGCTGATCTCTTTACAGGATAACTTGTTTCTAGCTGAACTCTCTACAGGGTGATTTCTTGGTAGCTAAACTCTCTACAATTCGATTTGTTTGCAGCTGAACTCTCTACATGGTGCTTTCTTTGTAGCTGAACTCTCTATAAGGTAGCTTCTTCTAGCTGATCTCTCTACAGGATGACTTGTTTCTAGCTGAACTCTCTACAGGGTGATCCTTTCGTAGCTGAACTCACTACAGGATGATTTGTTTGCAGCTGAACTCTCTACATGATGGTTTGTTTGTAGCTGAACTCTCTACAAGGTAACTTCTTCTAGTTGATTTCTCTACAGGGTGATTTGTTTGTAGCTGAACTCTGTACAGTTTGATTTGTTTGCAGCTGAACTTTCTATATGGTTGTTTCTTTGTAGCTGAACTCTCTACAAGGTAACTTCTTTTAGTTGATCTCTCTACAGGATGACTTGTTTCTAGCTAAACTCTCGACAGGATGATCTGTTCATAGCTGAATTCTCTACATGGTAGTTTCTTTGTAGCTAAACTCTTTACAAGGTGACTTCTTCTAGCTGATCTCTCTATAGGGTGATTTGTTTGTAGCTGAACTATCTGCAGGGTGATTTGAACTCTCTACAAGGTGATATTTCTAGTTGATCTCTCTACTCAGTCTGGATGACTTGTTTCTAGCTGAACTCTCTACAGTGTGATCTGTTAAGTTTCTACCTGATCTCTCTATAGAGTTATATCTTGTTTGTATAGCTGAACTCTTTTACATGGTGGTTTTTTGATTGGTTGCTGAATTCTCTCTCCAAGGTGACTTGTTTGTAGCTGAACTCTCTACAGAGTGACTTACTTGTAGCTGAACATTGCATAAAGTAACTTGTTTGTAGCTGATCTAGATGAACTCTCTACCAGGTAGCTTTTTTGTAGCTGAACCCTTTACGCAGTGACTTGTTTGTAGCTGAATTCTCTACAGAGTGACTTGTTGTAGCTGAACTCTCTACAAGGTGACTTGTTTATAGTTGAATTCTCTTCAGTGTGACTTATAATGTTCTGAATCTCTACAGCAACATATTTGTAGCTGAACTCTCTACAGGATGACTTGCTTGTAGCTGAATTGTCTATAAGATTAACTGTTTGTAGTTGAACTCCCTACAGAATAACTTGCAATGCCATATAATTCTATAATGGAGTAAGTTATAAACGTAGCTGAATGCTTTATTAGGGTGACTGTTCTATTAGAGTATCTCGATCTCGCATATGCTACACGTAGTTTGCTTTGGAATCACAACTCAGTGGTTTGTAATCCGATTCTTCTGTACTACTGCAAGGACTTTCTATGATAATTATTCCAGCTACACACCGATTTTCAGCTCACTGTTCTAAGCGGTTTGCCTGGTAGGCGTGAAAACTAATAGTTTTTTTATTCATAAAAGTCGATCGAGTAATTGTGACCCAGGTTGGGTTTTGTGTCATATCTCGATGGCCTTTAACTGGATTCCTTTCAAACCACAAACAGGCACTCCTACGATAGTTACTCCATCTACATAGCAATTTTCAGCTCATTCCTTCAAGCGGTTTACCCTGTGGGCGTGACAGACCTTCGACCTTATTCTACGCAAATAATTGGTCATAACTCCGTGAATGTTCATCGGATTCCTACCAAACTTGGTACTGAGATTCGCTTTAATGAGCCCTTTAAGTGTGCCAAATTTCAGCCCGATCCAAGCACGCATTCGTGTTTTATTGCAAAGTGTGCGAAAAGAAGTAGAAGAAGAAAAAAACGAAGAAAAAAACCCAAACTTTGGCCGCTCGTATCTCGGAAATGGCTCGAGCGATTTTCTTCAAATTTGGTATGTGGACTCCCCTACCTAGCCGGAATTTCTGTAGCAACTTTGGTTTCAATAGGATAAGGAATCACGGAGCTACAAAGTTGTGAAAATCGCGTTTACTTTCTTCCTGTAAATATACTCACGGTGTGGCGCGCCGGCTTCTTGGGCCGCACGACACACTATCATGTGTCTTGATATTAGTCCATCTAACATCAAATACAGCATAACAACAAACAAACAAAAAAACACTTACTGGTGGCCGGATATAGAATAAATTGCCAAAACTCAATCTTTGGTCTGCCAGCCTGCCCACCTGCCTGATCACAGTTGAGGCCAACTGAAGAAGTACACTGCCACCATTTTATTTCACAATAACAAACTCACCAGTGGCATGTGCCTTTTGGGACTCCAACGAGTGTGTGCCCTTTGTGCCTTGTCTTTTACGTCTATCTTCAATCAGGCTTGTCATCCAATTGCATCCGTCTCTTGTTTCACTACTTTTTATCACTTGGATCCCTATTTCATTTTTAAATTAAATACACTAGTTTGTCAAGTTTATGCTGTAGCATAGCTAAGTATAATGTACATGTGCATGTAATTTAATATCATACAAGTCTGTGGTATTAAAGTGACTGCTTTATTAGACTGTCTTGATCTCACCACAGATTTTGAGTGAGCCTTTGGTACATGATTGATCAATAAGAGGCATGGTCACTGTACATTGTTTTCTATAAATCAGCTACATTTTTAAGGTGCATGGTCACCATGCTGTTTCATGAACTGTTCTATGAAGTACTACTCACAGTAGCACAAATCCTTGAAACAATTTTGTGGTGGCATGTGCACATCTGTAAACAGAGGGTCGAGACAAAAAATTAACACCTTGATATGGTTTCCTTGCATAAGATGACAACTAGGAGATAATAGGTAAAGTCAAGGTACAGAAGGCAGCTACTCACCAGAATCCCAAAAAGCACATTCCATTGTATCATTGTATCATAAAATGGTGGTTGTGCATTACATCATTCAGCCTCCATCCCTGGTCAGGCTGGCAGGCAGGCAGGCAGGCAGTCAGACCAAAAATTAGGTTTTAACAAGGGTACATAATATTTATATGGGGCAGAGTGTCCAACACCAATCAACAGTTCTCTATTTTCAGTGAAGGTGATAATTTGATGAAAGGTGAACTTTGGTGAACTTTACCCAGGGTGTTTGTACAGGCCATACTGAGAGTTCCCCCATATAAATATTATGTACTCATATCATTTAATAATAGTGGCAGCATTGTGTGAGGTGCCATTTTGTTTTATTCTACAGTGCTACCTTACTGTATGATATTTTGTAAAAAGCTTAGAAAGGCATAGGTCTACTATGTCAGAATAATATTGGGGGTACAGAAGATCCTCAGTTATCCTACCCTCATTTATCTGCACCCTCGTTTATCTGAAATTGGAAATGACTGTTCGGTTGTTCTGTTAGAGTATTTTGAGTATAGGTGTATGCTCTATTAGAGTATTTCAACACAGCTTTGTATATAAATGTATTGGCTGTGGTTATCCGAACAATCATCTGAACATTTTTGTCATTGCCTGAAAACAAAGGGGTTTGGATAATGGAGGGTCCACAGTGTCAGGTGGTGGTGGCTCAGTACAGTCAAAAAACTGATGATTAACTGCTAGGGTTGTATATGCATGAGTAACATGGGGTTCTGACTGTGTTGAGTGTAATCTTCTAGGGATACCTGATGCAAAATTATAAGTTTTGTAATACAAAAATCTTATGATATATGATAACCCTAACTAATATGAAAATATACTTATATTTGGTACAAATCTCACTATTGATTTTGAGAATAACAAGTGAATAAAAAAGAATAATTGTCAGTATATTAGAAGGTAGTCAAAATGTCTACTTTTACACATTATAGCATCTACTGCAAGTGATGAAGACATTGACAGTACAAAGATGTTGTTAGCATCATTTGGACCTAATGATATTACCAGTGTTGTTAATGTATCTATAATTGATGATAACGTTGTTGAGGATCAGGAAATGTTTCAGCTTTTGCTTGTAGTTCCTTCACCTGCAGAAAATGTTGGCATAACAGCAGGATCTCCACATGTTGCAAATGCTGTAATACTGGATAATGAAGGTAAGAATGTGTTAATGTTTAGAAGAACTATAACTTTTCGGAAATGTGTTTTTACATAATATGGGCACACATGTGTGATATCCTAAAACAAAAACAGCCTTGGCCTGCAAAAAAAGGGCACTGCCAAGCAAGTTAAGATCAATCAAACGAGCTTATTCAACATGACTGGCAAGAACAAGGACTAATATCAAGTTGCAGCCAAGTGAATGTAGTATTACCCATTCTCTTTGTATCTAGCTATAGCTATATAATAAAACTAGAGCAAATACACATGCAACTGTTATTAAATTGTTATTTGGCCGCTTTTTTGTAGTGTGTGATTTTAAAAAGTAGCCAAATGACAATTTAATAACAGTTGCATGTGTATTTGCTCTAGTTGTATTATATAGCTATAGCTAGATAAAAAGAGAATGGGTAATACTGCATTCACTTGGCCGCAATTTGATATCAGTCCTTGTTCTTACCAGTTCTTTAACAGATTGATCATGGTAATATTCCAATCTACTTGGCCACAACTTGATATCAGTCCTTGTTCTTGCCAGTCATGTTGAATAAGCTCGTTTGATTGATCCTACTTTGCTTGGCAGCGCCCTTTTTTACAGCTCAAGGCTGTTTTTGTTTTAGGTTTCTTTTATACATTAGTGGTCTTCTGTAGCAATTGTATAAACTATTGTTTACTTTAATTGATTACTATTTCACACAGTGATGCATATCAGATTTGATCAACCTTTACACAAAATTACTGAAGGAGATGTAGCAAAGGTTGAAATACTATCAGATCATGTTGCTGAAGTAAACATTTCCATTATCATACAAATTACATCTTTAACTGCTTCAGGTAAGAGATATACATGATTTACAGACAGGTTTACATGTAGTTTTGAATTTGGTTAGTTGAGAACTATTACTACAATGGCACAATTTTCAGCACACTAATATCGGGTTATAAGAATACATCAATTAGTATTGCTACTGTGGATGATAATATTGTAGAATTGAATGAGGTGCTTGAGTTAAGTATTGTAGACATCATAGTAGTTCCAGGTGTTTCTGTGCTAATACTGGAGCCAAACACTACCTCAATAGAAATCATCAATAATGATGGTAATATGCACTGCCCATGCACATGTGCCATTTAATACACTGCATTTCAGAAACACATGTCAGTTTATTATCTGATCAATATTCAACCACCGAAGGAGATCTTCTTGTGTTAACTGTTGTATTGGACAAAGTGTTAAGCTTTAGTGAAACTGTGTACATCAGAGCCATCACATCCAACACTTCAACATCAGGTTAAGAATCCATGTGAATACACTGTTATATTCACTATGAAATATTACAGCTACTGCTGATGATTACAGCTCAAGTATAGTAGCAGTCAATATCAGTCCAGGAGTCTGGAACACAACAGTATCACTAGCTATTACTGATGATGACCTACTAGAACCAAATGAATATTTCAATGTTTCACTAATGCTACCATCACTTTTGTTGAGCAAGAATATTTCTTTAGGAAACATTTCCACAGCAATTGTAACTGTCACTAATAATGATGGTTAGTTAGAGAGTTGATGGTCGTTGTATTGTTACAATAACCACCTCTTTCTTTAGCAACATTTGTTTCACTATCAACTAATGCTTACTTTGTCCATGAAAATGATTACCAAGTTAAAATACTGGTGACATCATCAAGCATCAGTTCAACTATATTTGTGGTGGAATTAAACATTAGAGAAGGTTCTGCAACAGGTAAGACACTTTTACTATAATAATTAGTGTTATATATATAAGAAGGCCTAAGCATAGGTGATTAATGCTTAGTTTTAGAAATAATAATAAAGAAGGCTAAGACATCTATAAACAGACCTCCAGGTGAGATATGTTCAATGGCCGATTTTTGAAGACTTTGATGAACTTACTTTCATGGTCATTCACATGACCTGGTCATTCACATGACCTGATTTGGTGGCAAAATAGGGAGAATAAATCCAATATTCTTGCACCAAGATGTACTGGAATGATGTTTGGGTACAGCAGTGGCTCCTCAAGTTGGAGGGATGTGCGCCTAACTATGTATGTTTGTATAGTAACCCTCCCCCCTACAAACCAGCTGCAGAAGCCTAATATTGGCTACCAGTTTTTTTTCTATTTCAAGCATGCAACATTGAAGTTATCAGTACCTAATGTAGAGTTGTGCTGCATGTTGTACCCTTGATCACTTTCAATGTCTTAACTATCCTAACTTAGTAATAGTATCTACATGCCAACTTTAATGTTGGTGGTAGGACTATTGATCCTCCAATCTGGGGATAGTGGTAATTGTACATGTTCCCAGAGTCCTACTGCAGTTCTTCCAGTATTATTCTCAAGTCCTTTCTATCTTTCTACTGGTATAGCACTGTTAACCTAAGAGGATTACCACAGTAAGACCCTATTGGGATCCCACACTATCACATTCCACAAGGAAATGGATGAGGTTGCAGCTGTGTTGCCATGTATACGTAGCTGCAGACCCACTACGGCCTCAAGAAGACCATGTGTACAGGGCATTGCAATGCTCTCTGACTCACCATATACAGGCTGGATGCATATGCTTGGGACACTTTTAAAAGTTGCCAGTTGCCATTTATGTGCATCCTCAACAAATTTAAGGCACATCTAATGTGAAAATTGTCCCATAGGGCAGCAAATTTATGCCAAAAGTACGCATGACACACTATTATGTGTTTGATATAAGGTGCCATTATACTGTCAGTCCTTACTTGGTGATGATGAGTATGTCAAAATCCGCTGACTGTAAAGAATCACTACAAAGTCTTAATTCTCTGTCCAAATCATATTATGCTTCAGGAATTCTCAAATAACATTTTCCATCTATTCCAACACAACTCATGGCTATAATTCACTATAAACTTGAAAAAGGTTTTTCAAATATGTGACCAGATTACAAAAAAGGGTTTCCATACATATCAACGTTGACAATTTATAACTTCAATTAACTATTGATTTGAAATTTGGTCAGAAGTGAGCAACAACTTAGCAACATAGCCTAATGGGTGGAGAAAATCAAGACACACGATAGTGTGTCGTGTGGCCCAAGAAGCCAGCGCACCACGCCGTGGGTATATTGACAGGAAGAAAGAAAACGTCATTTTCACACCTTTGTATCTCGGTGATACCTAATCCGATTATAACCAAATTTGCTGCAGAGTTGCCCGCCAACTAGGGAAGTCCACATTCCAAATTTGAAGGAAATCGCTCAAGCCATTTCCAAGATACGAGCAGCCAAAGTTTCTGTCTTTTTTCTTCGTTTTTTTCTTCGTCTTTTTGCACACTTGCACAAATTGCTATAAAACGCAAGTGATCCTTCTAGCTAAGGTGATCCTCAGCTAGAAGGACCACCTTGTAGAGAGTTCAAATATGAACAAATCACCTTGCAGATAGTTCAGCTACAAACAAGTAACCCTGTAGAGAGATCAGATAGAAACAAATCACCCTGTGGAGTGTTCAACTACAAACAGATAATGCTGCAGAGAGTTCAGCTAGAAAAAGTCACCCTGTAGAGAGAATCCTGTAGAGAGTTTATCTACAAGCAAATCACCCTGTAGAGACTTCAGCTACATTTCAAGTCACCCAGTAGAGAAATCAGCTGTAAACAAGTTATCTGTAGGGAATAATTGACATGTAATAAATATATGCATTGTATATATAATTTGTACATTTAGTGATGAAATCAGAATTAATTTAAGTATTTAAAATCTGCTTCATCTTTTTCTTCTTCTTGTGGTAAAGAAAAAAAAGATAGATTAAAAAGCCCCAAAGCCGGCCATAGGCCGGCTTTGGGGTATACAAACACAAAAAGAAGTGAAATCTAATCCAAAACAGCCAAGCTGTAAAAAAGGAGTGCGGCCCTTGAAAAGGCTATGGTGAAAAAAGATGTGAAATCCAAGGTGGCGGCCAAGAAATGGCTGTGATGGTAAGTTAATGGTAAAAATTTTAATAATGACAATTCAGGTGAATTTAGTGCCGCTTGGTCTTGGCACAAAATTCACCTGAATTGTCGTTATTAAAATTTTTACCATTAACCTACCATCACAGCCATTTCTTGGCCACCACCTTGGATTTCACATCTTTTTTCACCATAGTCTTTTTTAGGGCCACATTCTTTTTACAGCTTGGCTGTTTTGGATTAGATTATATTTTACTTTTTAAACAAAGCTATACCTTTCAAATCAGTGCAATTGGATGTGTCTAGAAGACTCCTTTTTGCAAATCTGGTCACATATCAGTATCATTCCTGGCACCACACATATGTTTGGTTGAGTAAATACATGTAATAGTTGTAACACGGGCATGAGGGCAGAGGACATGGATATCAGGCAAAGCCCAAATGCCCCATGTTACAGCTAATATGTAACACTTATCAGAGTTGATGGCCTGTACAGGGCAATTAATCACCCAAGCCAATATGAGTGCAGCCACTGGATGTATTATGTATGCATACCTAAAATTTTTGATTATGGGTCAGTAGCTAGTACGTTCTGGTTACGTTTGGTTGCAATGAACGGACATATCCTAGAGTATCACAGAGAATTTTGGTTATGCAAGTTTAATGTTTTAATCAGTGCTATTGAATCGTTTATGTAAAAGTTATGAAGTTCACTAAAGACCTAGATAGGAAAGCTCGCTTTTAGAGTGGTTACTCCATGCAGAGTGGTAGCTTTGTGATGGGAGCGTGTGCGTATTCGAAAACATGCGGAAACGATTTGTAAATAAGCTATAGCACTCGTACTCACCTGTTTGTTAACTCATAGGATGGCGAGGATAACAAACCACCCTCTGCCTGAGTGGTTTTCATGGCAAAATCCAAGTCATGCATCGTAATCACATGAGTATTAATCGATCCCCACAACTTATTTCGGCATCAACATCTATATAATCACTGCCCAGTTGTAGCCCTGCTACATTTTGTATGTAGCCTGGCTAGCTGGGCTACATACGAAATGTAGCCCGGGCGGTTCCTTTAATCTGGGGTGTGATAGTGTTACATGTATTAATACTAATACTGGTTTATCATCAGTGATCCACTGAATATTGCTTGTAAATCAGTAATGCATCAAAGAATGGTATTTCATGAATAATGTTTATATTAACTGTAGCCTCTGATTTTACTGCCGCAAATATAATTCCAATAAAGTTTGAGGCTGATGTCACAGTGGTAGCAGTGAATATCACTATTGTGGATGATACACAACTAGAACACACTGAGGAATTTAGTGTTGATCTAATAATACCAGATAATGTTAGAGATATTGGAGTAAATCCTGGCTCCATTTCTAGTGCAGTAGTAAAGATAGTAGATGATGACAGTGAGTGAATACAATGCTATATAATGTTATTTTACTACAGTTAATACTTTGTTAGCTGTCTCCGTAGAGTTTACACAACCAGTATTTAGTGTATTTGAAGATGAGTCGGAAATAATAATAAAACTAGATGTCACTCGTCCTGCACTAGTAAACTTTATTGTAATTGTTTCAGCTACACCTGGTACTGCTGACGGTAAGTGGCAAGTGTTTGACAAACTACAGGTTATTAAAACACTCTCAGATTCTGACTTTGTTGTTGGTAACACAAGTGTGACATTTGGGCCAACTGATACACAAGCTAACTTTTCAATTGTCATTACAAATGATAAAAAATTGGAACCCACTGAAGAAATTAATTTAATCTTGACTCTTCCTGACACATCTAAAGCCATCGGAATAAAGGAGGGTGCCCCAGTATTTGCAGTTGTTAGAATATTGAACAATGACAGTATGTTATCAGTAGAAATGATATGTATTTATATTGCTATTGTTGACAACAGGAGTAAAAGTTTGGTGGTCACTTGATACAGCTGTAGTGACTGAAGGAGAAATGATATCAATTAATTTAATGTTGGATAGAGAACCTGGTGTACAGTTTAATGTATCAGTATATACTACTAATATTAGCACCACAGGTTAATAAGCAAACATATTTAATTATGTGGCTGTGTGCATGTGTTTTTGATATTTTGTATGCAAGATACATAGTGTAAATAATAAACTATTGTAAGTTTGAAAGTGAATAGCCTACAAAAGTCCAGTTTTCACTGTTCAATAGACCATTCTTCAGAAACCAAATTTCAAAGTGTTGATGGAAGTAATCAGCTCATTATGTCAAAAAGCATAAAACCATAAATTAATCAATCATTGTTGCAATTAGTCTATTATCAACTTCCTAATACATTTCCATAGATCTATTATCAACTGGTTTAGAAACTTTTCGCTCCAACTTTCTATGGAATTTTACGGATTCACTAAAGATTTTTATGTAATATAGCGATATTCTTGAAGAGCAATTGGCTCAGGTTTGGCTTTGTTGTGCTGTTGTATTACATTATGGGCTTTTGCAGTTGGTAAAAACCACCCAATTATTTGCAATAATTTGGTAACTAGGACCTAGGATTAGTAGAAAATATACAAGAAACACTTTCTAACACCAGTAAAGAAAACGATGTATTTTACTTCTTGTTAATCTGTATACTACTAATATCATTGTATTACCATTTACATTACACATGCTTCAATATCGTTGATAATAGATGTGCATCAATTATTGGTTGTTTACGCTACATACATACATACATACGTCCCTCTTGTGATTGAATATAATAAACATTTCTATCTACCTCACAGGATATGATTATTCAATAACTCCAACACTTGTCACATTTGGGTCTAATGAAATGATGCGATCTATCAATATTGCAGCAACAGCTGATATGTTACTAGAGTACAATGAAAGTTTCCAACTGTCATTTGAACCTACTGCAAGTGCAGAAGAAATAGGAGTAATAACTGGTTCTCCTTCAACCACTACTGTTACCATCTTAAACAATGACAGTCAGTTAAAAATAACATGTGAGATAACATTGACTGATATTATCTTAGGTGTGGTGGTTGAATTTCAGACAGTACAATATTGGGTTGATGAGGGATCAGTTGTATCAATCACAGTATTAACAGACAAACCTATTTATAACAACTATTCAGTTTTGCTGACTACTTTCATAAACTCATCCTTACATGCAGCATCAGGTGTGTACATTTATTTCATGTATGCATGTCATATGTAATAACGTGTTTATTTATTTATTTGTTATAGATGAAGATTTCAATAGTGGAACATTTGAGGTGGTTTTTGCTCCAAATCAAACTATGGCACATTTGCAGATCACTGCACATAAAGATGTGTTACTAGAGCAAAATGAAACTTTCTTTGTCAGATTAGAATTAAGTGAAGGGATTGAAATGATTGGTGTTAAAATTGCTGAAGAAAATAACATAGCTTCTGTTACAATAATTAACAACAATGGTAGGAGTCAATATACTGAAAAGTAAATGCAGTGAATAGGTATGTATTTATTTCTTCTTTCAGTTGTTAAGATTGGACTAACATCTGCTGAATATTTCACTATTGAAGACAGCACTGTAATGAAGGTGATATTGACTCTTGAGGACAATCAACCGGCCAATACCAGCTTTACTGTCAGTTTACAACTAACTCCAAGAAGTGCATCAGGTTGTATATGTACTTTACACATTTATGTATATCACCAATGATGTGTGTGCTATTGTTTTGATCAGATGTAGATTTCAGAGGTGATGACATTGATGTAACCTTTGGCCCAAGAGATACACAAGTAGTTGTTAATATTTCAATTGTAACTGATGAATATCCGGAACAAAATGAAACATTTGCAATTTCATTGTTTATACCAACTATGAGTAGAGAAATAGGTGTAGGTGATGGCAGGATTACCGATGCAGTTGGGCAAATATTAAATGATGATAGTAAGTTATTAGTTAAAGTTGTAAACAGAAAAAGATAACCAATAATATCTTAACAGGTTTGTATGTCAGTTTTCATAGTCCATCATCTAATGTGGATGAAGGAAATACTGCCATACTACAAGTTGTACTAGATCATGCTGCTGGAAGGAATATTTCTGTAGGTATAATTGCTCAACCTTTAACAGCTACAGGTATACACACCTTTCTGTTGTGTGTATACAGTTGCACATGTACTATTTACCTTTAGATTTAGACTATATAATACTACAATCTGTTATAAACTTTGGACCAACTGACACTTCTCAAACCATATCAGTATTAGCGGTTGATGATGATATTTTGGAGTATATTGAAATGTTTGCAATGGGCATTGTAATTGCTGATCACCTATCAGAGATTGGAATATTACCAGGAGAGAATAATATTACTTCTGTCAGCATAAATGATAATGACAGTAAGAAATTCTTTAATTGCATTTTCATTTATAACTGTATTTTGTAGGAGTCACAGCCACTCTGTCTATATCAGATTCCAGTGTTAAGGAAGGTGACAATTGTACAATAACTGTTAGCCTTAACCAAACTGCTTATACAAAGATTGGTTTTCTGATTAGCACCACCACTATGACTGCAACAGGTAATACAACTGATTACACTTAAATAGTTGCATAATGAAGTAAATCATTCCAGACTTTTGTTTATTGGTAACAAATGGTACATTTATACATTAGATTGTAACTGCTTACAGTAAATAGGACCGCTGTATGTTATATTAAAACAAAACGTTGCTGTCATTTTTCACTGCAAAAAGTATTTGTAGTGAGTGATGTATGCATGTTATTCCTATTTGATGCTTGAACATATTTTACTAAAGTAGTACGTATGCAATAGTCATACCATAGCTGTAAAGGACTTTGCTGATATGTACATTAAAGCCTGAGGGATGCAGGCCCGAGGGCTGCAGGTGGATATATCAGCAAATCCCAAGCAGTCGTGGTATAAGTGATATATCACACACTCACCTAATAGGTAAAAGAACTACAGAGCACTCACCTTATTTGTTTTATACACTGGGCATCTGGTGATTGATCATGGTTTTAAAAGCATGGGCTAATAGCCCTCAGAATGTTATCTACATGTCATTATGCTTTAAAACATGTTACAACTTATGATTGTGGATTTGGGGTTTTTTTTTTACTCTTTTGCACTACATTAAACCTACTAACTTTGCTATTGGGACAGTAAGTAAATTACTATATTGTAAGTAAAGTATTTAGAACTATAAACCTATTATAGTGATCTTGTTCTGTGGTCTGCTCAATGGCTAACATGTGATGAATAGAAGTAGTATGCATTCTCGCATCACCCAAAATTAATGATCCTTCATCACAGAAAATAGTTTGTAACAATCAACTTGTCATAATTTTGTGACTACCCTCAGCATGGCTAAAGAAATATTACTGGTTCTCACAATGTAATCCTGTGTGTCAATCAATATAACTAGTCAAAGCATATCGTATCTTTGAAATGGTTGGGCACCAGGGGCAAGAAGGGTTCCACTCTCAATCACAACTTCAGCCTAGCTGTAAGTTGAAGACCAAAAAAAAAAAAGCGGTCACTATGTGCCAACAATGACAATAGCTGCCCTTCACCAACTATATCTCCTTATTTATAACTACATGCATAGCTTGCTACACTGCTCCTCTGAAGAATACGGTGACCGCTGTATTAGAGTATCTAGATCTTGACTGTTCTATTAGAGTATATTGATCTTTTTAACAAGTATTCAAGGGGCCGTCATTGATGAGGGCCCCTTTCAGGCTGGGGCCTGGGAAAAATTTCCACAGTCCCCCCCCCTCCCCCCTGTGGGTGACCCTGATCACAGTAAAACAATGTGAAGTGTTATATCCCTATTGTGCTTAAGATACCATAACAGAAATGCACAGTAGGGATGCACAATAGGGATATAACACTTCTTATTGTTTTACTGTGATTTAATACCATGTACTACTCCAACTTGTTTCAATGCCTTTTGTTGATGTGCTATGGTCCCTACTCTAGTTGAAAATTCCAATTTTTTGCGTACTTGTTTGTTAACTTTTTTGTAAACAATTATTGTGACTGGTGAACCCACGCATATATACTGCATCTGAAATGGTGCAGTACGCCCCAGCTATATCAATTATCATCTGAAAAGTGAAGTATCCATTACACTTTGTTGTCAGCTATGTTCAACCTGTTACACAGCATTTTGAATCAAGAACTGTTGGAAAAACATCACTGCAATCCATGCATACCGAAAGAAATAAATAAATGGTGCTTATTGTCTGAAAAGTGTGGTATCCATTATGCTTCATTGTCAACTATGTTCAACCCGTTACACAGCAGTACAAATCAAGAAGTGTTCAAAAAGTACCTCTGCAATCAAAATAGCCACTATGAAAATACGGACGATTTTCGTTATAAAGGGAAGCCATCACATGCTACCACCAAATCAACACTGTTCGCTGTCAGCAAAGATGAATGGAACACAAAAGGAGAACACTGGTAAGTCCATGAAGAATGCATTGTTAGTACTGCGGTATGCCAAAAGGCACCTCTCGGGTCGAAGCAACATCGAACAGTGAAAAAATCAATCCAGTAGCCTTAGCCGTCAGTCAGTCAGTAGAAAATTCCATTAGATAATTTTTTTTAAATTCCATAGCAGCCTATTGAAAGCATTTCGGGTCGACCTGAAAGCTTGTTTGGGCTTAGTTTTACCATAGATACAGTATACCAAAGGGATTGGAAACAGAAGTCGCGCACTAAAACATTCTTGTTTCGGTTTACGTCATCATGCGGCTACTAAGGATGAGATGGTGAGCAGGTGTGCCCATAGCTTATCTGTTTATGGCTAACCTCACTTCAGGATGAAGGAGTTAAGTCTTTCAGGACAGTAACAAAAGTTTAAAAAGTTTGCAAGAGCCATGTTTCGGCAAATTTGTGGTAGTGGCACACGGGGTAACACATTGGATGCTGGTGATTTTTCCAGATTTATCAGTGTGACAGTGTCTATTTAGTGACTGATTTTCAGCTACCCGTGGCCTTGTAGTCATGGAAATGGAACTTAATCTATTCCTTGCTGTGCTGCAAGTGTGTCTGCAACTATCAAACACCACCAGGCCATGTTCAATTCCTGAGTCGTATGATTAGATGAAACCAGGAGACCTGTATGGAAGCCTTACATTCCATCAGACTATGGAGTGGATAAACATATGATTGATTGGTCCCAGTTACGACCTATTTCAGTGGTTTACTACACACCAATAAAGAAACTATTGCTACAGAGTTGGCTAAAGCTATAGGGGTAGCCCTACCAGTACAGAATGCATTAAGACAATGGTTTTCTTTGACAATCTTTCACACTGTAACCATACACTTTAAATATTTCAACTGTACAGTGCAATATGTGTACATTGATTATGAATTACACGTGTGCAATGTAGCTGTGTGTTTTACATCAGTTCTTTTGAAGGTACACCGAATGTTTAAATGTATAATAATTATGGTAGTGCATCTTGAGCTCTTGCTTGTCGGTCATCAGTACACTGTCATTTGCTGTTCTTTGATGGATGTCTAATCATGTGGCTTGGGTGATTTCTTCAAAATTTGTGTCTTATCAGAACATTCTGCCTTTCATCCCCATACCATACAGCTTTGGCTTCAGAGCAATCCAACACACTAATTGCACCCCCCTAGTGTGGTAGCAGTTAATGGTATGGTAAAATAATATCTAGCATTGGTCAGGAGTCTACTAAAAGTCCACAAGTGTAAAGTGGTAAGTAGTTTATTTATACAATATGACAATTGATACAATCAATCTAAGTTGCCTATTACACTACACACTTGATATCGATATCAAAACAAAACTAGCTAAGCTGCTTCACAACACAGGTCATTTGTGAAAAGTTCACAAAAATGAGAGGGTGTGGCCATAACATAATTCACTTACCTCTTGACATACTGGTGGCTTGTTTATTACAAACAACAGCCTCTTGTGGTCACACGCACCTCCCTGTTATTGTGTATAAGGCTAGGTTAACCAATTCATCAAGTTAAAAGCCGACAAATAAAGCCATTAGAAATAATCTCGCGCTCATAACTACACACAGTATCTATGGCGACTAACTAGCGCAAGCAAAACAATAAATGTTTTTTCGAACTCATTACATCACATTTGGGAATTTGTGCAGAGACATCACGTGAGTTACTTCCGTTTCCAATCCCTTTGGTATACTGTATCTATGGCTTTACCTAACCAATACTGCCTCATCGTCGTCAGGGAAAATTAAGGCTGGTTTTTGGGTGATGTTATTTTGTGGGCCACACCTACTCTTTTGTGGTCCCTACTATGCATTACATGATATATATATCTAATCCAAAACAGCCAAGCTGTAAAAAAAGTGTGCGGCCCTTGAAAAGGCTATGGTGAAAAAAGATGTGAAATCCAAGGTGGCGGCCAAGAAATGGCTGTGATGGTAGGTTAATGGTAAAAATTTTAATAATGACAATTCAGGTAAATTTTGTGAAGCGGCACAAAAATTCACCTGAATTGTCGTTATTAAAATTTTTACCATTAACCTACCATCACAGCCATTTCTTGGCCGCCACCTTGGATTTCACATCTTTTTTCACCATAGCCTTTTCAAGGGCCGCACACTTTTTTTACAGCTTGGCTGTTTTGGATTAGATTTCATTTCTTTTTGTATTTGTATACCCCAAAGCCGGCCTATGGCCAGCTTTGGGACTGTTTTAACCTATGTTTTTTTTCTTTACTACAGGAAGAAGAAAAGATGAAGTAGATGTACTTTAAATATTTTATCAGTAAATGTACAAATTATATATATATAATACATATGGGACCGGATTTGCGAAAAGGGGCCTTCCACACACATCCAATTTGCCAACTTTGACAATTGATAACTTCAGAATGGAAAGAGCTATTGCCTTGAAATTTGGGCAGTGGTGATTTCTTTGCAGCTGAACTCTCCACATGATGATTTCTTTGTAGCTGAACTCTCTACAAGATAATTTCTTCTAGCTGATCTCTCTACAGGGAGATTTGTTTGTAGCTGAACTATCTACAAGGTAACTTCTTCTAGCTGATCTCTCTACAGGGTGATTTGTTCGTAGCTGAATTCTGTACAGGTGATTTGTTTGCAGCTGAGCTCTTTACAAAATGGTTTCTTTGTAGCTGAACTCTCTACAAAGTAACTTCTTCTAACTGATCTTTCTACAGGGTGATTTGTTTGTAGCTGAACTATCTACAATGTAATTTCTTCTAGCTGATCTCTCTACAGGGTGATTTGTTTGTAGCTGAATTCTGTACAGGTGATTTGTTTGCAGCTGAGCTCTTTACAGAATGGTTTCTTTGTAGCTGAACTCTCTACAAAGTAACTTCTTCTAACTGATCTTTCTAAGGGTGATTTGTTTGTAGCTGAACTATCTACAAGGTAATTTCTTCTAGCTGATCTCTCTACAGGGTGATTTGTTTGTAGCTGAATTCTGTACAGGTGATTTGTTTGCAGCTGAGCTCCTTACAGAATGGTTTCTTTGTAGCTGAACTCTCTAAAAGGTAACTTCTTCTAACTGATCTTTCTACAGGGCAATTTGTTTGTGGCAGAATTTTATACAGGGTGATTTCTTTGCAGCTGAACTCTCTACATGGTGGTTTCTTTGTAGCTGAACTCTCTACAAAGTAATTTCTTCTAGCTGATCTCTCTACAGGGTGATTTGTTTGTAGCTGAATTCTGTACAGGTGATTTGTTTGCAGCTGAGCTCTTTACAGAATAGTTTCTTTGTAGCTGAACTCTCTACAAGGTAACTTTTCTAGCTGATGTCTCTACAAGGTGGCTAGTTTGTAGCTGAACTCTCTACATGGTGGTTTCTTTGTAACTGAACTTTCTACAAGGTGACTTCTTCTAGCTGATTTTTCAATAGGGTGATTTGTTTGTAGCTTCACTCTCTACAAGGTAACTTCTTCTAGCTGATCTCTCTACAGGGAGATTTGTTTGTAGCTGAACTCTCTACAGGTGATTTGTTTGAAGCTGAACTTTCTAAATCATGGTTTCTTTGTAGCTGAACTCTCTACAAGTTAACTTCTTCTAGCTGATCTCTCTACAGGGTGATTTGTTTGCAGCTGAGCTCTTTACAGAATGGTTTCTTTGTAACTGAACTTTCTACAAGGTGACTTCTACAAGCTGATTTTTCAATAGGGTGATTTGTTTGTAGCTTCACTCTCTACAAGGTAATTTCTTCTAGCTGATCTCTCTACAGGGTGATTTGTTTGTAGCTGAATTCTGTACAGGTGATTTGTTTGCAGCTGAGCTCTTTACAGAATGGTTTCTTTGTAGCTGAACTCTCTAAAAGGTAACTTCTTCTAACTGATCTCTCTATACAGGGCAATTTGTTTGTGGCAGAATTTTCTACAGGGTGATTTCTTTGCAGCTGAACTCTCTACATGGTGGTTTCTTTGTAGCTGAACTCTCTACAAGGTAACTTCTTCTAGCTGATCTCTCTACAGGATGATTTGTTTGTAGCTGAACGATCTACAAGGTAACTTCTTCTAGCTGATCTCTCTACAGGGTGGTTTCTTTGTAGCTGAACTCTCTAAAAGGTAACTTCATCTAACTGATCTTTCTACAGGGCAATTTGTTTGTGGCTGTATTTTCTACAGGGTGATTTGTTTGAAGCTGAACTCTCTACATGGTGGTTTCTTTGTAGCTGAACTCTCTACAAAGTAATTTCTTCTAGTTGATCTCTCTACAGGGAGATTTGTTTGTAGCTGAATTCTGTACAGGTGATTTGTTTGCAGCTGAGCTCTTTACAGAATGGTTTCTTTGTAGCTGAACTCTCTACAAGGTAACTTCTTCTAACTGATCTTTCTACAGGGCAATTTGTTCGTGGCAGAATTTTATACAGGGTGATTTCTTTGCAGCTGAACTCTCTACATGGTGGTTTCTTTGTAGCTGAACTCTCTACAAGGTAACTTCTTCTAGCTGATCGCTATACAGGGTGATTTGTTTGTAGCTGAACTCTCTACAAGTTAACTTCTTCTAGCTGATCTCTCTACATGGTGATTTGTTTGTAGCTGAATTCTATATAGGTGATTTGTTTGCAGCTGAGCTCTTTAAATAATGGTTTCTTTGTAGCTGAACTCTCTCAAGGTAACTTCTTCTAGCTGATGTCTTTACAGGGTCACTAGTTTGTAGCTGAATTCTCTACATGGTGGTTTCTTTGTAACTGAACTCTCTACAAGGTAACTTTTTCTAGCTCATCTTTCTACAGGGTGATTTATTTGTAGCTGAATTCTTTACAGGTGATTTGTTTGCAGCTGAGCTCTTTAAAGAATGGTTTCTTTGTAGCTGAACTATCTACAAGGTAACTTCTTCTAGCTGAAGTCTCTACAAGGTCACTAATTTGTAGCTGAGCTCTCTACATGGTGGTTTTTTTGTAACTGAACTCTCTACAAGGTGACCTCTTCTAGCTGATCTTTCTACAGGGTGATTTGTTTGAAGCTGAACTCTCTACAAGGTAACTTCTTCTAGCTGATCTCTCTACAGGGAGATTTGTTTGTAGCTGAACTCTCTACATGATGGTTTCTTTGTAGCTGAACTCTCTACAAGGTAACTTCTAGCTAATCTCTCTACAGGGAGATTTGTTTGTAGCTGATCTTTCTACAGGGTGATTTGTTTGAAGCTGAACTCTCTACAAGGTAACTTCTTCTAGCTGATCTCTCTACAGGGAGATTTGTTTGTAGCTGAACTCTCTACATGATGGTTTCTTTGTAGCTGAACTATCAACAAGGTAACTTCTTCTAGCTGATCTCTCTACAGGGTGATTTGTTTGTAGCTGAATTCTGTACAGGTGATTTGTTTGCAGCTGAGCTCTTTACAGAATGGTTTCTATGTAGCTGAACTCTTTACAAGGTAACTTCTTCTAGCTGATGTCTCTACAGGGTCACTAGTTTGTAAATGAATTCTCTACATGGTGGTTTCTTTGTAACTGAACTCTCTACGAGGTAACTTCTTCTAGCTGATCTTTCTATAGGGTGACTTGTTTGTAAACGAATTCTCTACATGGTGGTTTCTTTGTATCTGAACTCTCTACATTGTGGTTTCTTTGTAGCTGAACTCTACAAGGTGATTTCTTCTAGCTGAATTATCTCTTTCTATAGTTGCATG
The DNA here is from genome assembly GCF_963678975.1 of Dysidea avara. Taxonomy (NCBI): domain Eukaryota; kingdom Metazoa; phylum Porifera; class Demospongiae; order Dictyoceratida; family Dysideidae; genus Dysidea; species Dysidea avara. The sequence goes on along the minus strand of NC_089278.1, from coordinate 33,194,176 downwards.
AATTCCCTACAAGGTAACTTCTTCTAGCTGATCTCTCTACAGGGTGGATTGTTTGTGGCTGATCTCTCTACAGGGTGGCTTGTTTGTAGCTGATCTCTATACAGGTTACTTGTTTCTAGCTGATCTCTTGAATTCTCTTCGGGTGACTGCTCTATTAGGATGACTGCTCTATTAGGATGACTGCTCTATTAGAGTATCTCGATCTCGCACTTGCTACACTAAGTTGAATTTCGTGTTATAACTCCGTGGTTTTAAGTCTGATTCTTCTACACCATTGAAGAGCCTTTCTAAGATGATAACTCCATCTGTACAGCGATTTTCAAAGCATTACCCCAAGCGGTTTACCTGGTAGGCGTGGCAAGCAGTCGTTTTTTATTAGCTAATCTCGATTGCGTAATTGTTACACACTGTTGGTTTTTTCGTTGTATCTTCCTGGTTTTTAGCTCGATTTCTTTCAAACCACAAAAGGTTTGAGGTTCAATAGTTAACCTATTCACCCACCGATGTTCAGCTTCTTCCCATACGCGGTTTACCCTGTAGGCGTGACAACATATTGGTGTTAATTTTCGTGAATAATCGCTCATAACTCTTTGCCTGTTTATCGTATTCCAGCCAAAGTTGGTACAGAGATGCGCCTTTATATCCCCCTTCTGTGTGCCAAATTTCAAGGCAATCGGATATGGCGTGCGAGTTTTATAGCAGTTTTTGTAAGTGTGCGACAAGAAAAAGAAAAATAAGAAGAAAAAAAAAACGAAGAAACTGAGCCAATTTTTGAAGTCGCATATCTCGGAAACGCGCGAAGCGATTTCGCTCAAATTTGGAATGTGGAGTGCTACAGTTGGGGGGCATGTCCACAGCAAAAATCGTCTTGTTTCATCAAGGAAGCACAGAGCTACGGAGGTGCGAAAATTGCGTTTTCTTTCTTCCTGTCAATATACTCACGGGTGTTACGCGCCAGCTTCTTGGGCCGCACGACACACTACCGTGTGTCTTGATATATATATTTGCATGTGTAAGAGTTAAAGCACTGCCGCGAGTGCTATACATCAAATATAGCACATAAAAAGTGGGCAAGAGACAAATACAAAGTTGAGCGCTATATTTCATCTCAAGACCCTTCTTTTAGTGCTATATTTTACATATAGCACGAGCCTAGGCAGTGCTTTAACAGAGAACTGTCAGCTTGAGGTACACACAGACATACAAAACAATAGGCCTTTTTGTTTAAGGCAGTGGAATGTTGTGGTTAGACTGTGACAACATAATTGGTCTATGACGAGGTTTCCATAGTGCGATGTAGCCTTCAATGACTAATACTTACATTACATTGATACTGTCAGTGTTTATACCAGTCCAGTTCCGTATTATCGCTAACAATTTCATATGAATAGGTAAGCGTTGACGAGTGGTAGATTGTTACTTGTAGTGCTAATCTAATCCAAAACAGCCAAGCTGTAAAAAAAGTGTGCGGCCCTCAGAAAGGCTATGGTGAAAAAAGATGTGAAATCCAAGGTGGCGGCCAAGAAATGGCTGTGATGGTAGGTTAATGGTAAAAATTTTAATAATGACAATTCAGGTAAATTTTGTGAAGCGGCACAAAAATTCACCTGAATTGTCGTTATTAAAATTTTTACCATTAACCTACCATCACAGCCATTTCTTGGCCGCCACCTTGGATTTCACATCTTTTTTCACCATAGCCTTTCTGAGGGCCGCACACTTTTTTTACAGCTTGGCTGTTTTGGATTAGATTTCATTTCTTTTTGTATTTGTATACCCCAAAGCCGGCCTATGGCCAGCTTTGGGACTTTTTTAACCTATGTTTTTTTTCTTTACTACAGGAAGAAGTAAAGATGAAGTAGATATACTTAAAATATTTTATCAGTAAATGTACAAATTATATATATAATACATATGTGACCGGATTTGCAAAAAGGGGCCTTCCACACACATCCAATTTGCCAACTTTCACAATTGATAACTTCAGATTGGAAAGAGCTATTGCCTTGAAATTTGGGCAGTGGTGATTTCTTTGCAGCTGAACTCTCCACGTGATGGTTTCTTTGTAGCTGAACTCTCTATAAAGGCAATTTCTTCTAGCTGATCTCTCTACAGGGAGATTTGTTTGTAGCTGAACTATCTACAAGGTAACTTCTTCTAGCTGATCTCTCTACAGGGTGATTTGTTGGTAGCCGAATTCTGTACAGGCGATGTGTTTGCAGCTGAGCTCTTTACAAAATGGTTTCTTTGTAGCTGAACTCTCTACAAAGTAACTTCTTCTAACTGATCTTTCTAAAGCGTGATTTGTTTGTAGCTGAACTATCTACAAGGTAATTTCTTCTAGCTGATCTCTCTACAGGGTGATTTGTTTGTAGCTGAATTCTGTACAGGTGATTTGTTTGCAGCTGAGCTCTTTACAGAATGGTTTCTTTGTAGCTGAACTCTCTACAAGGTAATTTCTTCTAGCTGATCTCTCTACAGGGAGATTTGTTTGTAGCTGAACTATCTGCAAGGTAATTTCTTCTAGCTGATCTCTCTACAGGGTGATTTGTTTGTAGCTGAATTCTGTACAGGTGATTTGTTTGCAGCTGAGCTCTTTACAGAATGGTTTCTTTGTAGCTGAACTCTCTACAAGGTAATTTCTTCTAGCTGATCTCTCTACAGGGAGATTTGTTTGTAGCTGAACTATCTGCAAGGTAATTTCTTCTAGCTGATCTCTCTACAGGGTGATTTGTTTGTAGCTGAATTCTGTACAGGTGATTTGTTTGCAGCTGAGCTCTTTACAGAATGGTTTCTTTGTAGCTGAACTCTCTACAAGGTAATTTCTTCTAGCTGATCTCTCTACAGGGAGATTTGTTTGTAGCTGAACTCTCTACAAGGTAATTTCTTCTAGCTGATCTCTCTACAGGGAGATTTGTTTGTAGCTGAACTATCTGCAAGGTAATTTCTTCTAGCTGATCTCTCTACAGGGTGATTTGTTTGTAGCTGAATTCTGTACAGGTGATTTGTTTGCAGCTGAGCTCTTTACAGAATGGTTTCTTTGTAGCTGAACTCTCTACAAGGTAATTTCTTCTAGCTGATCTCTCTACAGGGAGATTTGTTTGTAGCTGAACTATCTGCAAGGTAATTTCTTCTAGCTGATCTCTCTACAGGGTGATTTGTTTGTAGCTGAATTCTGTACAGGTGATTTGTTTGCAGCTGAGCTCTTTACAGAATGGTTTCTTTGTAGCTGAACTCTCTACAAGGTAATTTCTTCTAGCTGATCTCTCTACAGGGAGATTTGTTTGTAGCTGAACTATCTGCAAGGTAATTTCTTCTAGCTGATCTCTCTACAGGGTGATTTGTTTGTAGCTGAATTCTGTACAGGTGATTTGTTTGCAGCTGAGCTCTTTACAGAATGGTTTCTTTGTAGCTGAACTCTCTACAAAGTAATTTCTTCTAGCTGATCTCTCTACAGGGAGATTTGTTTGTAGCTGAACTCTCTACAAGGTAATTTCTTCTAGCTGATCTCTCTACAGGGAGATTTGTTTGTAGCTGAACTATCTGCAAGGTAATTTCTTCTAGCTGATCTCTCTACAGGGTGATTTGTTTGTAGCTGAATTCTGTACAGGTGATTTGTTTGCAGCTGAGCTCTTTACAGAATGGTTTCTTTGTAGCTGAACTCTCTACAAGGTAATTTCTTCTAGCTGATCTCTCTACAGGGAGATTTGTTTGTAGCTGAACTCTCTACAAGGTAATTTCTTCTAGCTGATCTCTCTACAGGGAGATTTGTTTGTAGCTGAACTATCTGCAAGGTAATTTCTTCTAGCTGATCTCTCTACAGGGTGATTTGTTTGTAGCTGAATTCTGTACAGGTGATTTGTTTGCAGCTGAGCTCTTTACAGAATGGTTTCTTTGTAGCTGAACTCTCTAAAAGGTAACTTCTTCTAACTGATCTTTCTACAGGGCAATTTGTTTTTGGCAGAATTTTCTACAGGGTGATTTCTTTGCAGCTGAACTCTCTACATGGTGGTTTCTTTGTAGCTGAACTCTCTACAAGGTAACTTCTTCTAGCTGATCTCTCTACAGGGTGATTTGTTTGTAGCTGAACGATCTACAAGGTAACTTCTTCTAGCTGATCTCTCTACAGGGTGGTTTCTTTGTAGCTGAACTCTCTAAAAGGTAACTTCTTCTAACTGATCTTTCTACAGGGCAATTTGTTTGTGGCTGTATTTTCTACAGGGTGATTTGTTTGCAGCTGAATTCTCTACATGGTGGTTTCTTTGTAGCTGAACTCTCTACTAAGTAATTTCTTCTAGCTGATCTCTCTACAGGGTGATTTGTTTGTAGCTGAATTCTGTACAGGTGATTTGTTTGCAGCTGAGCTCTTTACAGAATGGTTTCTTTGTAGCTGAACTCTCTACAAGGTAACTTCTTCTAACTGATCTTTCTACAGGGCAATTTGTTCGTGGCAGAATTTTATACAGGGTGATTTCTTTGCAGCTGAACTCTCTACATGGTGGTTTCTTTGTGGCTGAACTCTCTACAAGGTAACTTCTTCTAGCTGATCTCTCTACAGGGTGATTTGTTTGTAGCTGAACTCTCTACAGGTGATTTGTTTGAAGCTGAACTCTCTAAATGATGGTTTCTTTGCAGCTGAACTCTCTACAAGTTAACTTCTTCTAGCTGATCTCTCTACATGGTGATTTGTTTGTAGCTGAATTCTGTATAGGTGATTTGTTTGCAGCTGAGCTCTTTAAATAATGGTTTCTTTGTAGCTGAACTCTCTCAAGGTAACTTCTTCTAGCTGATGTCTTTACAGGGTCACTAGTTTGTAGCTGAATTCTCTACATGGTGGTTTCTTTGTAACTGAACTCTCTACAAGGTAACTTTTTCTAGCTCATCTTTCTACAGGGTGATTTATTTGTAGCTGAATTCTTTACAGGTGATTTGTTTGCAGCTGAGCTCTTTAAAGAATGGTTTCTTTGTAGCTGAACTCTCTACAAGGTACCTTCTTCTAGCTGATGTCTCTACAAGGTCACTAGTTTGTAGCTGAGCTCTCTACATGGTGGTTTTTTTTGTAACTGAACTCTCTACAAGGTGACCTCTTCTAGCTGATCTTTCTACAGTGTGATTTGTTTGAAACCGAACTCTCTACAAGGTAACTTCTTCTAGCTGATCTCTCTACAGGGAGATTTGTTTGTAGCTGAACTCTCTACATGATGGTTTCTTTGTAGCTGAACTCTCTACAAGGTAACTTCTTCTAGCTAATCTCTCTACAGGGAGATTTGTTTGTAGCTGAACTCTCTACATGATGGTTTCTTTGTAGCTGAACTCTTTGCAAGGTAACTTCTTCTATTGATCTCTCCACAGGGTGATTTGTTTGTAGCTCAACTCTCTACATGGTGGTTTCTTTGTAGCTGAACAATACAAGGTGATTTTTTCTAGCTGAACTATCTCTTTTCATAGTTGCATGAACTCCCTACAAGGTAACTTCTTCTAGCTGATCTCTCTACAGGGTGACTTTTGTGTAGCTGATCTCTATACAGGTTTCTTATTTCTAGCTGATCTCTTGAATTCTCTTCAGGGTGACTGCTCTATTAGGATGACTGCTCTATTAGAGTATCTCGATCTCGCACTTGCTACACCAAGTTGGATTTCGTGTTATAACTCCGTGGCTTTAAGTCTTATTCTTCTACACCATTGATGAGCCTTTCTAAGATGATTACTCCATCTGTACAACGATTTTCAAAGCATTACCCTAAGCGGTTTATCTGGTAGGCGTGGCAAGCAGTCGTTTTTTTATTAGCTATCTCGATTGCGTAATTGTTACACACTGTTGGTTTTTTCGTTGTATCTTCCTGGTTTTTAGCTCGATTTCTTTCAAACCACAAAAGGTTTGAGGTTCAATAGTTAACCTATTCACCCACCGATTTTCAGCTTCTTCCCATACGCGGTTTACCCTGTAGGCGTGACAACATATTGGTGTTATTTTTCGTGAATAATCGCTCATAACTCTTTGCCTGTTTATCGTATTCCAGCCAAAGTTGGTACCGAGATGCGCCTTTATATCCCCCTTCTGTGTGCCAAATTTCAAGGCAATCGGATAACGCGTTCGCGTTTTATAGCAGTTTTTGTAAGTGTGCGACAAGAAAAAGAAAAATAAGAAGAAGAAGAAGAAGAAGAAGAAGAAGAAAAAAAACGAAGAAACTGAGCCAATTTTTGAAGTCGCATATCTCGGGAACGCGCGAAGCGATTTCGCTCAAATTTGGAATGTGGAGTGCTGCAGTTGGAGGGAATGTCCACAGCAAAAATCGTCTTGTTTCATCAAGGAAGCACAGAGCTACGGAGGTGCGAAAATTGCGTTTTCTTTCTTCCTGTCAATATACTCACGGGTGTTACGCGCCGGCTTCTTGGGCCGCACGACACACTACCGTGTGTCTTGATTCACAAGTAATTAGTGAGATTATCAAGTTTAAGCCATCTCAACTTCGTTGCCATGTTAGGTGAATGCTAGTCCTGTACAACTTGGTCGTGTATCATTCACTAAAACAGCATGACAGGAGAGTACTGTATGTGTTATGGAGTAAATTGACTTTTAACTGTTGAATTGACTAATTATTGTGTAATTAGACTACAGCTAATTATTATGTTGTTTATTGTTCTTATTCTGGAACTATCTCCAGACTTCTAGAATTGTAGTCTATAAAAGAGCATATTGTTGTACAATTTGTCAGTCCGCTTGAAATCAGTCATTAAAGTTGCTCTGTGAAAACCTTTCTATTACAACAGGTTATGGGCCCAAAACGTCTTGCTGCGTTTTTTGGCTTGAAGACTGACGCCTCGACTGGAAGAGGAAGGCAAGGCTTCAAGCAATTCGTCTGGAGGAGACGAGAGAGAGACTCGCTACCTTCGTGACCTTTGACCTTGGCTCTGGCTGAGCGCTTGGGACTAGCGGAACGATGGCTGAAGTCGACAGGTGGTCGATAGACAAGCTGTATTCGTCGAACTGTCCGATGTGGAAATTCCAGATGAAGCATCTTCTGCTGGCGAGAGGGCTGTGGGGGCTGGTCAACGGAACGGAAGCTCTACAGGATGACCAGCAGCAAGCGGACTACAACAAGAGATCCCAGAAAGCTTTCTCAACAATGGTAATGGCGATAGGCTCGTCGCAACTCTACCTAGTAACTTCGTGCGAAGGTCCAGCAGCAGCATGGACGGCCTTGCGGAACCATTTCGAACGTGAGACGCTCGTGAACAAGTTAATGCTGAAGAAGCAGTACTTTCGCATGGAGATGGAGGAAGGAACTTCTGTTGAGGAATACATCAAGAGAATGAAGTTGACGGACAGACTAGCAGCTATCAATGCTCCGATAGCAGAGGAAGACCAGATAGTGACACTCTTAGGGAGCCTACCTGTTACTTATTCCACCCTGGTGACAGCTCTGGAGGCCAGAGACACTGTTACTCTTGGCTATGCTCAGCAGGCTCTAATCAGAGAGGAGCAGAGGCTGAAGGGACTGACAGGTGGAAGTGTAGCTACAGGAGGTAGCACAGGGCGAGCACTACTTGGAAAGCAGTCTGATAAGGGAAGAAAACATAGCTAGAAGAAAGTATGTTTTTTGTGTGGAGAAACTGGTCACTTCTGTAGGGATTGTCCAAGAAATCAGCAGAGTTCCAGGCCTAAGCACAAGGCAAAGCCTGTTAGTACTGAGTCTGTGGGATCTCACTCCGATTGTGACACTGATGATGGAGCATTTGGAGCGTCATCTAGTTCATGTGAACCTGGGAGGTGGATAGTTGACTCTGGAGCATCAAGACATATGACACCAGTAAAGGAGACACTGGTCGATTATGTAGAGTTCGACAAGCCCCAAATGGTTTGTCTAGGGGATGGCCAAACGGTAGAGGCCTTTGGAAGAGGAAACGTCCACCTCACTATGGTTTTTAGCTCATGTAGTCCTAAGAAGATTACTATGTATGATGCTCTGTATGTTCCTAATTTGAAATGTAATTTGTTCTCAGTTAGAGCAGCTGTCACAAAGGGCAATGTTGTCAAATTTGGAAAAGCCAAATGCTGGATTCATGGGAAGAGTGGCAAGCTGTTAGGAATGGGAACAATTGCTAGCAAATTGTACTATCTAGACTGCCACACTGTTGCTCTGGACCATGTGACTGTAGTATCAAGACCTCAATCTGCAAACACTGCTGACCTTTGGCACCAGCGTTTGGGTCACTTGAATGGAGGTCAACTGAAAGAGATGGTTACCCATAAAATGGTGATGGGAATGAAGATTCCCAAAGCTGAAGATCTTTCTTTTTGTGAGAAGTGTGTGGAAGGTAAGATGGCTAAGATACCTTTTAAGTCAGTGGGAGAGATTCGCTCGGTACGAAAGTTACAGTGTGTGCATAGTGATGTATGTGGGCCTATGCCTACTGTATCAATTGGAGGTAGAAGGTACTTTGTTACCTTCATTGATGATTACACAAGATGTTGTAGGGTTTATTTTATGAAGAATAAATCTGAGGTGTTTGATAAGTTCAAGGAGTTTGAGCTCTGTACTACTAATGAGTGTGGTAACTTAATTGGAACCTTGCGTTCAGATAATGGTGGAGAGTACCTCTCAAATGAGTTTGAAGAATACCTACGAGCTAAAGGAATACACCACAAGCTTTCAGCTCCATATTCACCTGCTCAAAACGGTGTTGCTGAGAGGCTGAACCGCAACCTGATGGAGTCTGCACGTACTATGATGGCTCAAGCAGGACTTTCAGAGAAATTCTGGGTGGAAGCTGTGGCTACTGCAGCCTACCTGAGAAACAGAACAGCTACCAGGTCTCTGAAGAAGATGACACCCTACGAAAGATGGTATGGTCATAAGCCAAGTCTTGCACATCTTAGAGTGTTTGGTTGTGTGGCTTACGCGTATGTTCCTGATAGTAACAGAAATGGAAAGCTGAGCAAGAAGGCTGAAAGGTTACGTTTTGTTGGATACAGTCTTCAAACAAAGGGATACCGCTTGATTGATGAAAGCACGTTGAAAGTCATCATACGTCGAGGTGTCATATTCAATGAGGCTGATTTCCAAAATGATCGAGGTATCAACAGGAATTTGGATTGTTTCAATGATGATGTGATTCCTGAGGGAGAGGAGTCAGTTGTACAACAACCCGATGATCAAGATCAAGGTCATCATCGGTATCCTGCAAGACAGAGACGTCCGCCAGTAAGGTATGGCATTGATGAGTACACAGACGTGGCATTGCTAGGTGGAAGCCAAACAACAGATCCTCAGAGTATTGAAGAAGCTCTACAGAGTAGGCTTTCTAAGAAGAGGCAAGAGGCAGCAGATTCAGAGTTCCGGTCACTGACAGAAAACAACACATGGGAACTAGTAGAGTTGTCCAGTGGAAGAAAGCCAGTTGCATGTAAATGGATCTTTAAGACTAAGTGTGGTAGTAATGGAACAGTAGAGTATGATGAGAAGACTAGCATGTGGATGCACCAAAGGCGGTACATCCTAACGCTTCTGGATAAGTATGGGCTAAGTGAAGCCAAACCATTCACAACACCAGCTGATATTAGTGTTAAATTAGTTAAGGATGATGGAGTCAGTAAGTCTGTTGACCAAGTAATTTATCAGTCCATGGTGGGAAGTCTGCTATATGCAGCTGCTGCAACTAGACCTAACATTGCCCAAGCAGTGGGAGCTATGTCAAAATTTAACTCCTGTTCCACTGAAGCTCACCTTACTGCAGTTAAGCGAAGAACTACGCATACTGATGTTAAGTTTCACTTTGTGAAAGAAGTTCCAAGTAATGGATGTACTGAAATGATTTATTGTCCAAAAGAACAAATGGTGGTAGATGTGTTAAAACCTCTCTCATGTGACAGATTCGAACATTTTCAGCTGGAGATGGGACTGAATACCTTACCCAGTGTCAAGTCAATTTAAGTGGGAGTGTTGTGGAGTAAATTGACTTTTAACTGTTGAATTGACTAATTATTGTGTAATTAGACTACAGCTAATTATTATGTTGTTTATTGTTCTTATTCTGGAACTATCTCCAGACTTCTAGAATTGTAGTCTATAAAAGAGCATATTGTTGTACAATTTGTCAGTCCGCTTGAAATCAGTCATTAAAGCTGCTCTGTGAAAACCTTTCTATTACAACAGTATGCAGGTAGTCCAGCAATGTAGCCTAGATCAACAACAGCATGCCACTCACAAGCTATCCAAAAGCTGTATAGCATCAGATAAATTCCCAGCAGTGCATAGTGTCAACTGACATCTATTTAGTATTTTTACCTTCTTTAGTCTCCCTAGTACACTGGTTTCTCTATACAATAACTACCATCAAAGTTTAGGAACAGTATACCGGTCGAACAGCACTTTCATCATTGCTCCAGGTATATTGTTCACTATAAGACCACGTTGTTGCCATCCTTAGCTATATAGGCTTGAATGGCTGCTAGTGGTGAGAACAGTGGTGAACTGCACTAGTGGTGAGAACAGTGGTGAACTGCACTAGTGGTGAAAACAGTGGTGAACTGCGCTAGTGGTGAGAACAGTGGTGAACTATCGTTAGCACTGGAATTATCACCAGTGGCTTCATTAACCTATACAGCACTAAATGATACAATTCAGTACATGATCAACCATTTATACAACTTCTGTGACTCAAAGATAGGTTGTTGAAACACAACGGCACAAAGCTTTTTCTGAGAGAAAGGCCACTTCCAACATCTAAGGAACTTGGGGTGCATTTCAGCTTTGTAAAAAAATTATTTTGTACAGAAGTCAATGGGAACCACAAGTTGTGGTTAGCAATATTGTACTCTGGAAAAGTGAAGAAAGTAATTACATATTTTGGCTAGTTAAATGAACAGGCCTATATTAGAAACTCATAGAGTAGTCTTATCATTGGTAGAATAGGCATTGCACCTGTATTGCACCTGTGCTGTGCCTGCATTAATCCATATGTGGACTTTGATGAGTATAGTCTATCTTCTTAACAACTAAAAAAGCATATTTCCATGATATTCCTAGGACTTGTCCATCTATGTGGCCAAAATGTAGTAAGAACATTCACTGCTGCTGACTACAAGCAACCATTATTGAAATCTTCAAGTACAGTATGTCTATAAGTTCAATCCGGTGGTTCTAGTTTTACTGGTTGAGTTGACTGGTCAACCAGTGCAGCACAGGCTATTACCCTAGAATTGCTTGCATGGTTCAAGTGATTGGTTGTACTGGTCAGAATTGGTTAATTAATCACTCAAACAGGCTACTAGCCTGCAAATAGGCCTGACAGCTTTTGATACAGACTATATCTAGAACTTCCCAATATAGAACAGTTACATTCTGTATATGGCTTCTATAGAACCATTGCTTTGATCCTCCCACACAAGGTTCTCATGTGTGTGTGTGTGTGTGTGTGCGTGCGTGCGTGCGTGTATTATATCTGTATCAAGTATATTACACTTTGAATGGATTTTAGATGATGATTTTGAAGGTGGAGCATTTGAAATGTATTTTGGGTCTACTGAAATATCAAGAAATTTCACTTTGACAACAATACAAGATGAAATATTTGAGCCAAATGAAAATTTTTTTGTATTTTTGCAAGTACTTTATGAATACCAGAAGCTAGGAGTAGACATAGATTCAGCTAACAATGAAGCCATAGTTACAGTTGTCAATGATGATGGTAAGATACATATACCACCCATTTATTTTTAACAGATTTTTTTTATTAGAGTTAGCTATCACCTTTAATGAATCTCATTACACTGTGTTTGAAAATGATGCAATGTTAAGGGTCCAGTTGAAATGTAGTCAACCACCATACAGGAGTATTTCATTGACAGTCAAGCCAATTACAGTTAACATTACAAGTATAGTGTATATGTGTTGTGTAAGCAATATTATTTTTTGAGTCTACAGAAGGAGATGTAAGTTTGAAGACTATTACAGCTAAATTTGAACCCAATCAAACCAGTACAGAAGTTGCTATACCAATACAAGACGACAATGATTTAGAATTATTGGAAATGTTCAGAGTAACACTAGTCATACCTACGAGGATGAGAAGCATTGGTGTAGTTGAAGGTGCAGTTTCTACTAGTATTGTGAGCATAATTGATGATGATAGTAAGTTTACAATTTGTACTACAACTGAGCATTTGGTGTGTTTACTTTATCAGCTGCAAAAGTGGAATTCTCTGCCAAGATGTTTAACTTCAGTGAAAATAATGTTCATCAACCTATTACACTCACAGTCAATAGAATAACCAATATTCCATTTAGTGTGATGGTAACTACAATAGTCTATACTGCTACAGGTAAGCTGTGAATCAGTTATTGTTTAGTATACAGTATGCATGTATGCATACAATTTCTCTTAGTGCATTAATAACTGTGGTTTTGTGTGTGAATTGTACTGTTTCTTTATACAGAAGAGGATTATCGGTGGGCTGACCCAATGCTAGTAAATTTCAGTGGAGATTCATTGACTGCTGATGTTAATATAGAAATAATTGATGATGAGATATTAGAATATCCTGAAATTTTTGGTCTTGAGTTGAAAATTCCACAGGCATATGCTGACCTAGGGATATTGGTTGGAGAACAGTATAATGTCAATGTAACTATTATTGATAATGATGGTAAGCTGCAATATGACTAGTCACATTCTGTTATATTTAGATATGTATTGAATTTAGAACTAGCAGTATACTTTGATGATGATGTTTACATAATTCATGAGAATCAGTCCAGTTTGTCGGTCACTCTGATTACTGAAAGACCAGCTTTAATACCTTTTAATGTTTTACTTTATCCTGTATTGACTGATACCAATGCAACAGGTTTGTTGGTAACTTAGTAGTTAGCATAAATGTACAATATGTTACTGCATGCCCAGTCATTCAGTAATGTTACTGGATCTGCCACAGCAAGATGAAGATTCACAAGCATTTTATGCACTGTCTAGAGTTTCTACCCTTCAGGCTGGTTTTGTCCATTTCCAAAGGTTCTTTTATGCAATGAAGTCATATTCCTAAATAGTGGTCTAAGATCTTCAAATAGCTCTAACTTGATCCAAATAGAAGGACTTCGTGTAAGAGTCTCTGTGCTGCTGAGCAGTAGCTAGACTTTGAGGTATCTGCATCATGTGCAGATTCAGAGAGGGAAGATTTTGATTCTGTTCATTCCACTGCATTTTTCTTCTAATTTTCTGTGTGATTATCCATCCACCACTCAATATCCTCTACTTCTTGGAAAACCTGTGGTATAGTAACAACACTAATATTGCATGCCTATCTAAAATGACAGTGAAAATACACAGGCAACTTTCAAATATTTTGAAACTAAAGAAGCAGGGTAAAAATTTTCTGGACATAGCCTAAACCTGTGGCAAGCTTCATATCACTGTTTAGATATCTCAAATTTCAATATCTGTTTATCTACTACTCTGATTATATTATGTGGACACTTACTGATAGTCTGATGACTGAAAATTAAAGTATCTAATCCAAAACAACCAGCCGTAAAAAAAGTGTGCGGCCCTCAAAAAGGCTATGGTGAAAAAAGATGTGAAATCCAAGGTGGCGGCCAAGAAATGGCTGTGATGGTAGGTTAATGGTAAAAAATTTAATAACAACAATTCAGGTGAATTTTTGTGCCGCTTGGTCTTGGCAAAAAATTCATCTAAATTGCCGTTATTAAAATTTTTACCATTAACCTACCATCACAGCCATTTCTTGGCCACCACCTTGGATTTCACATCTTTTTTCACCATAGCCTTTTTGAGGGCCATACACTTTTTTTACGGCTGGCTGTTTTTGATTAGATTTCACTTCTTTTTGTATTTGTATACCCCAAAGCCGGCCATAGGCCGGCTTTGGAACTTTTTTAACCTGTCTTTTTTTCTTTTCCACAGGAAGAAGAAAAGATGAAGCAGATGTACTTTAAATATTTCTGATTTTATCAGTAAATGTACAAATTATATATATAATACATATATTTATTACAGAACTCTCCATGATGCACTCTACAAAGTGACTTCTTTTTGCTGCTCTCTCTATAGGGTGAATTGTTTGTAGCTGAACAATATACAAGTAACTTCTTCTAGCTGATCTCTCTACAGGGTGGTTTGTTTGTAGCTGAATTCTGTGCAGGTGATTTGTTTGTAGCTGAGCTCTTTACAGAATGGTTTCTTTGTAGCTGAACTCTCTACAAGGTAACTTCTTCTAACTGATCTATCTACAGGGCAATTTGTTTGTGGCTAAATTTTCTACAGGGTGATTTCTTTGCAGCTGAACTCTCTACATGGTGGTTTCTTTGTAACTGAACTCTCTACAAGGTAATTTCTTCTAGCTGATTTCTCTACAGGGAGATTTGTTTGTAGCTGAACTCTCTACAGGTGATTTGTTTGCAGCTGAACTCTCTACATGATGGTTTCTTTGTAGCTGAACTCTCCACAAGGTAACTTCTTCTAGCTGATCTTTCTACAGGGTGATTTGTTGTAGCTGAACTCTCTACAAGGAAACTTCTTCTAGCTGATCTCTCTACAGGGAGATTTGTTTGTAGCTGAACTCTAAACAGGTGATTTGTTTGCAGCTGAACTCTCTACATGATGGTTCTTTGTAGCTGAACTTTCTACAAGGTGACTTCTTCTAGCTGACCTTTCTACAGGGAGATTTGTTTGTAACTGAACTCTCTACAGGTGATTTGTTTGCAGCTGAACTCTCTACATGATGGTTTCTTTGTAGCTGAACTCTCCACAAGGTAACTTCTTCTAGCTGATCTTTCTACAGGGTGATTTGTTGTAGCTGAACTCTCTACAAAGAAACTTCTTCTAGCTGATCTCTCTACAGGGAGATTTGTTTGTAACTGAACTCTAAACAGGTGATTTGTTTGCAGCTGAACTCTCTACATGATGGTTCTTTGTAGCTGAACTCTCTACAAGGTGACTTCTTCTAGCTGACCTTTCTAGAGGGAGATTTGTTTGTAACTGAACTCTCTACAGGTGATTTGTTTGCAGCTGAACTCTATACATGATGGTTTCTTTGTAGCTGAACTCTCTACAAGGTAACTTCTTCTAGCTGATCTCTCTACAGAGAGATTTGTTTGTAGCTGAACTCTCTACAGGTGATTTGTTTGCAGCTGAACTCTCTACATGACGGTTTCTTTGTAGCTGAACTCTCCACAAGGTAACTTCTTCTAGCTGATCTTTCTACAGGGTGATTTGTTTGTATCTGAACTCTCTACAAGGAAACTTCTTCTAGCTGATCTCTCTACAGGGAGATTTGTTTGTAGCTGAACTCTATACAGGTGATTTGTTTGCAGCTGAACTCTCTACATGATGGTTCTTTGTAGCTGAACTCTCTACAAGGTGACTTCTTCTAGCTGACCTTTCTACAGGGAGATTTGTTTGTAGCTGAACTCTCTACAGGTGATTTGTTTGCAGCTGAACTCTCTACATGATGGTTTCTTTGTAGCTGAACTCTCTACAAGGTAACTGATGTCTCTACAAGGTCACTAGTTTGTAGCTGAACTCTCTACATGGTGGTTTCTTTGTAACTGAACTCTCTACAGGGTGACTTCTTTTAGCTGATCTTTCTAGAGGGTGATTTGTTTGTAGCTGAACTCTCTACAGGTGATTTGTTTGCAGCTGAACTCTCTACATGATGGTTTCTTTGTAGCTAAACTCTCTACAAGGTAACTTCTTCTAGCTGATCTCTATACAGGGAGATTTGTTTGTAGCTGACCTCTCTACAGGGTGATTTTTTTTTGTAGCTGAACTTTCTACGTACAAAGTGACTTGTTCTAGCTGGTCTCTCTACAGGATGACTTGTTTCTAGCTGATCTCTCTACAAGGTGACTTGTTTCTAGCTGAACTCTACCGGGTGATCTGTTCGTAGCTGAACTCTCTACAGGATAATTTGTTTACAGCTGAACTATCTACATGGTGGTTTCTTTGCAGCTGAATTCTCTACAAGGTGACTTCTTCTAGCTGAACTCTCTATAGGGTGATCTTCTCGTAGCTGAACTCTCTGCAGGGTGATTCGTTTGCAGCTGAACTTTCTACGTGATGGTTTGTTCATAACTGAATTAACACTCTACAAGGTAACCTCTTCTAGCTTATCTCTTTAAAGGATAACTTGTTTCTAGCTGAACTCTCTACATGGTGATTTTTTGGTAGCTAAACTCTCTACAATTCGATTTGTTTGTAGCTGAACTCTCTACATGGTGGTTTCTTTGTAGCTGAACTCTCTATAAGGTAGCTTCTTCTAGCTGATCTCTCTACAGGATGACTTGTTTCTAGCTGAACTCTCTACAGGGTGATCCTTTCGTAGCTGAACTCTCTACAGGGTGATTTGTTTGCAGCTGAAGTCTCTACATGATGGTTTGTTTGCTGCTGAACTCTCTACAAGGTAACTTCTTCTAGTTGATTTCTCAACAGGGTGACTTGTTTCTAGCTGATCTCTCTACAGGGTGATTTGTTTGTAGCTGAACTCTGTACAGTTTGATTTGTTTGCAGTTGAACTTTCTACATGGTTGTTTCTTTGTAGCTGAACTCTCTACAAGGTAACTTCTTCTAGTTGATCTCTCTACAGGATGACTTGTTTCTAGCTGAACTCTCGACAGGATGATCTGTTCATAGCTGAATTCTCTACATGGTAGTTTCTTTGTAGCTAAACTCTTCACAAGGTGACTTCTTCTAGCTGATCTCTCTACAGGGTGATTTGTTTGTAGCTGAACTATCTGCAGGGTGATTTGAACTCTCTACAAGGTGATGTTTTCTAGTTGATCTCTCTACTCAGTCTGGATGACTTGTTTCTAGCTGAACTCTCTACAGTGTGATCTGTTAAGTTTCTACTTGATCTCTCTATAGAGTTATATCTTGTTTGTATAGCTGAACACTTTTACATGGTGGTTTTTTGATTGGTTGCTGAACTCTCTCTTCACGGTGACTTGTTTGTACTACAGAGTGACTTGTTTGTAGCTGAACTCTCTACAGAGTGACTTACTTGTAGCTGAACATTGCATAAAGTAACTTGTTTGTAGCTGATCTAGATGAACTCTCTACCAGGTAGCTTTTTTGTAGCTGAACCCTTTACGCAGTGACTTGTTTGTAGCTGAATTCTCTACAGAGTGACTTGTTGTAGCTGAACTCTCTACAAGGTGACTTGTTTATAGTTGAATTCTCTTCAGTGTGACTTATAATGTTCTGAATCTCTACAGCAACATATTTGTAGCTGAACTCTCTACAGGATGACTTGCTTGTAGCTGAATTGTCTATAAGATTAACTGTTTGTAGTTGAACTCCCTACAGAATAACTTGCAATGCCATATAATTCTATAATGGAGTAAGTTATAAACGTAGCTGAATGCTTTATTAGGGTGACTGTTCTATTAGAGTATCTCGATCTCGCATATGCTACACGTAGTTTGCTTTGGAATCACAACTCAGTGGTTTGTAATCCGATTCTTCTGTACTACTGCAAGGACTTTCTATGATAATTATTCCAGCTACACACCGATTTTCAGCTCACTGTTCTAAGCGGTTTGCCTGGTAGGCGTAAAAACTAATAGTTTTTTTATTCATAAAAGTCGATCGCGTAATTGTGACCCAGGTTGGGTTTTGTATCATATCTCGATGGCCTTTAACTGGATTCCTTTCAAACCACAAACAGGCACTCCTACGATAGTTACTCCATCTACATAGCAATTTTCAGCTCATTCCTTCAAGCGGTTTACCCTGTGGGCGTGACAGACCTTCGACCTTATTTTACGCAGATAATCGGTCATAACTCCGTGAATGTTCATCGGAGTCCTACCAAACTTGGTACTGAGATTCGCCTTAATGAGCCCTTTAAGTGTACCAAATTTCAGCCCGATCCAAGCACGCATTCGTGTTTTATTGCGAATTTTGCAAAGTGTGCGAAAAGAAGAAGTAGAAGAAGAAAACGAAGAAAAAAAGCCCAAACTTTGGCCGCTCGTATCTCGGAAAAGGCTCGAGCGATTTTCTTCAAATTTGGTATGTGGACTCCCCTACCTCGCCGGCAGTTCTGTAGCAACTTTGGTTTTAATAGGATAAGGAATCACGGAGCTACAAAGGTGTGAAAATCACGTTTACTTTCTTCCTGTACATATACTCACGGTGTGGCGCGCCGGCTACTTGGGCCGCACGACACACTACCGTGTGTCTTGATATTGAGTATACAAGATGACATATAAAGCAGATAACTAGAAAGTACAATATTCATTAACACTTTTACTTGGTTGTATGAAAAATAAGTTCTCGTGGCAAGGTCTTGTGACTATTACCCCAAAGCTATGATAGCTAAACGTTTGTAGCTAGATGTCATCATATGTATTACAATGCAGTTTGAGCTATTTTAATTTCTTTAGGAGGTGATTTCAGTACTTCAACACTACTGGCTCAATTTGGTCCCAATGTCACTACCAGTATTGTAAATGTGATCATTACAAATGATGCAGTAGCTGAACCAAGGGAGGCATTCAGGATGTCATTATCCCTTCCAGTTAATTCTATAGAGCTTGGTATTATTATTGGAGAACCAAGTACTGCCATTGCTTTAATATTGGATGATGATCGTGAGTTATCACACAACTAACATCTGGTTACCACATACATGTTTTTATTCTGTTATATGCAGACCTTCATGTGTTCTTCAGACACTTAACATACAGAGTTGTTGAAAATGATGCTGTAATGAGTGTTGTTATAGAGGCAAGCAAACCAGCTGGAATTGCCTTTAATGTTTCTGTGGTATCACAACATCTGAAAATTGAAGGTATTATAAAACACTGACATGATACAGCACAAATTAATGCATGAGCAGGGCACCAGTTGCAATCCATTTTTCATTAACTGTTTATTGCATTATATTATAGGATCTACTGCAAGTGATGAAGACATTGACAGTACACAGATGTTGTTAGCATCTTTTGGACCTAATGATATTACCAGTGTTGTTAATGTATCTATAGTTGATGATAACATTGTTGAGGATCAGGAAATATTTCAACTTCTGCTTGTAGTTCCTTCACCTGCAGAAAATATTGGCATAACAGCAGGATCTCCACATGTTGCAAATGCTGTAATACTAGATAATGATGGTAATGTATAAAGAATTGCATTTTGTGATTAGTGTTTAGAATGACCACATAATTTATATTTTTATACTCAGTATTAGTGGTCTTCTGTAGCTATTGTTTAGTTTAAAGAACTACTATTTCACATAGTGATGCATATCAGATTTGATCAACCTTTACACAAAATTACTGAAGGAGACGTGGCAAAGGTTGAAATACTATCAGATCATGTTGCTGAAGTAAATGTTTCCTTTATCATACAAATTACATCTCTAACTGCTTCAGGTAAAATAAATTATCACTAGTTCATAGCTTTTGTAAGCTTTTTAACGCAATCTGTATTCAACCTATGCAGTTGAGGACTATTGCTATAACAGCACAGTTCAAACTACACTACAGTCAAATCACAAAAATGTATCAATCAGTATTGCTACTGTGGATGATAGTGTTGTGGAGATGAACGAGGTGCTTGAGTTAAGTATTGTAGACATCATAGTAGTTCCAGGTGTTTCTGTACTAATACTGGAGCCAAACACTACCTCCATAGAAATCACCAATAATGATGGTAATACCCTCTGTAAAATATATATGTATATATATAAAACATTTCATTTTGTTGTACGACAGAAACACATGTCAGCTTATCATCTGATCAATATTCAATCATTGAAGGAGATCATCTTGTGTTAACTATTATATTGGACAAAGTGTTAAGCTTTAGTGAAACTGTATACATCAGAACCATCACATCCAACACTTCAACATCAGGTTAAGAATCCATGTGAATACACTACTGTATTCACTATGAAATATTACAGCTACTGCTGATGATTACAGCTCAAGTATAGTAGCAGTCAATATCAGTCCAGGAGTTTGGAACACAACAGTATCACTAGCTATTACTGATGATGACCTACTAGAACCAACTGAATATTTCAATGTTTCACTAATGCTACCATCAGTGTCAACCAATAATGGTATTTCCCCAGGAAACATTACTAATATTTTAATAGCTATCAGAGATAATGATGGTAAGATTAATTTTCTTGTTGATATTATATGTATGCAATTTTTTCACTAGAAACGTCTATTTCACTGTCAAGTGATGAATATTTTGCACATGAGAATTTGCATCAAGTAGCACTATTACTAACATCATCCAGTGCTAGCTCAACTGTATTTGAAGTAGAACTACATGTCACTCAAGGAACTGCAACTAGTAAGAATCGTATCTGCATTATTAGCACTGCAGTTAATTATATAATTACTAGATACTGATTTCAATGCTCAAAGTGTTATCCCAATATTGTTTGAGGCTAACATCACAGAAGTAGTAGTAAATATCAGTATTGTGGATGATAAAGAATTGGAGTACACTGAAGAGTTTAGTGTTGATCTAGTAATACCAGAAAATGTTAGAGATATTGGAGTAAATCCTGGCTCTATTACTAGGGCTACAGTGAATATAATAGATGATGACAGTAGGTCAAATAATAATCCTATATAATTTCATACTTTTATTTTAATAGATGTTGCAATACAATTTACAGAGCCAGTGTACAATGTGAATGAGAATGCATCAGAAATGATAATTACTTTGGAAGTCAGCCGTCATGCATTGACTCAGTTTACAGTAATTGTTGTGGCAACACCTGGCACTGCAGATGGTATGAGGCACTCTTGATATGCAAGCATTATCAAATCCTTTTAGCAGGTATCGACTTCGATTTTAGTAATGCTACTGTGGTATTTGGTCCAAGTGATACCCAAGCAAGCATATCAATTGATATCAAAGATGATGAAATTTTGGAACAGATAGAAGAGTTTAATCTAACTATCATAATTCCTGAAGTAACTAAAACGATTGGAATAAATGAAGGTGCTCCATTTTCTGCAGTTGGAAGAATTTTGAATGATGATGGTGAGTAAACAGACTGTATACATCCTAAGAAGACAATCCTAGGAAATATTTCAGTGTAATAATAATGTGTTGTTTACCATTTTAATTCTGTGTGTACAGTTTGTAGAGTGACATTTGAAAGAAACTATTACAATTCCACTGAAGATACAAAACTTTTAAGTGTAGCAATACTAGCCAGTATAAGATCTGATGTTATATTTAGTGTATATGTAACACCCATACAACAAAATCAACAAAGTAAGTGATATTCATAAGTCAACATGTGTACTATTAATGATCATTTTGAAGGCTCTAATAGCTCTCTAAACTACAGTGAGATTACATTTAATCCTGGACAACTTGTTGCGGTATATAATATTACTATTACTGATGATGATATTTTAGAATACACTGAAAATTATACCCTTTCTTTAAGCGTACCAGAGAAATTCACAGTGATTGGTGTAATATTGGGTGAACAAATGACAACTACTTTAATTACTATATATGACAATGATGGTAAGTAACAAGTGTGGTGATTGTATTTACCAATCATGCAAAAAGAATCTTGGATCCCAGGCTGTGAGACTCCTTAAACAGTTGCCTAGATCGTAATTGTTTCCAAGGATCAAGTCATCATTACCTGGTCTAGGATTTTTTTTGCATTAAACATAGTTTCAATGTATGTCCTGACTCCCTGCTATACATTAGGACTGGGACAAATGCTCGAATGTTTATATTCTATTCATATGCCTATACCTCTATATGAGCATTTGTTTTTCTTGTGATAAACTCTGTTTGAGTACTTGACTGGTAGAATTAACCAACTAAAATGTGTAAAATCTTTAATATTAATCCCCACTGTTACATTGTTTGTTATTTAGGCTCTTTATATTGGTTTTCTGTGATCAAAAATTCAAGAATATCAATTTTTAGTTTTTCTTTTTACAGGCTTATAGAATGCTAGAGAATAGAAGCTTTGTTCGTTTACAGTTAAAACATTTCCAGTTATCAAAAACCATGCAATGTTGATTCTAGCTCTACTATACAGGGTTTCAGTAGCCTTGTTATGGATCCCTAGTAGGATAAATAGTAGTTAATAAACTACAATCATGTACATGTTCACATACATGTGTTTAAAATCCCTTTTTATTGTATTCAGAGTTAACTGTTAGTCTGACTAGCAAGGATTACACAATTGCTGAAGGAGAAATGATTGTCGTTGGAATTACTGCCAGTAAATCAGCTGGTACATTTTATGATGTCTACCTTTTTATTCCAGCAAACAATGCTACTGGTATGTTACTTTGGATATAAGATATATACAGTCACATGTGTGTATTATTTCATTAACAGTTAACAGGTATACCTATTTGCATCCTGTTGTCATCCAATTTGGACCTAATGATACTTATCATCAATTGGAACTGCAAACAAAGAGTAATACAATATTAGATCCTCCAATAGAGTTTCAAATTTTATTTAATGTATCAACTAATGCTTATCAGCTAGGAGTTATGCTTGGAGCAAATGAATCAGCAACTATAGCAGTGACTGATATGGGTTAGCTGTGGTTGCTTTATTATATAATTATATTTATTTGCTCTCTTTCAGGAGTTGCTGCTGTTAATTTTACTCAAACCACTTACAACATACCAAATGAGCCCATAGCAGACTTCTGCTTACCTCAAGAAGATAGTTTAGCGCTACCAGCAGCTATACAACTAATGCTTACAATGCCCACATCAGTGGAGATATTTCTTAAGATAGCAGTCACAGAACATAACACGCAAAGTAAGGGAAAACGTTTATGCATAATGTCATAATGTAAAACAAACTTTTAGCAAACCTCACTGAGCTTGCAGTCACCATTCCAGCTGGCAATACCACATGGGTTGTGGATAGTACAGTTTTAATAAAACTGGGATATACCAAGCTAAACCTAGCTATATCATTTCTTGATGACTCCAGTATTAATGTTGTCACATCTTCTCCATATAAAGTCACAGCATCAGTTGGTAAATAATAGTTGACTTTGATTTGTTTCCATTTGTTAAAGTAATTTCCTTTCTTTTCAGAAACGCTAAAACCTGTTATAAACTCAATAGATTACAAATCATTTGAGGTTGCTGTTAATGGAAGTAATATCACATTGTTTTGCCATGCAAAAGGAAGAAGCAAAGTTATCTATTATTGGGAAAAATACAACAGTATTTCTAATAAATGGAGAGCAATATCAGAAGAAATGGACAATGGCTTGTTGGTCATTCCATTCATCACTGATCAAGATGAAGGAGTGTATCAGTGTGTAGCTTGTGATTGCTACTCTTGTTCATATTCTGCTAATATTACTGTCATTGCTTATGGTAAGATTTCTCATGTAATGTACTTGCACTAAATACTACGTAATTGCAGATAAACCTACAGTAACTGTGCAATCACATGTCATCAAATTGGAGCACACTTCATTTAACCTGACATGCTCTGCTGGTATTGATCCTGACTCACCAAATACAGTGATTAGCTTTGTATGGAGTGACAGTAAAGGCAACATTTTTGCTAACTACAGTAATGACAAATTAACTGTCTTAAACTTCACTGATGCAGTTAGAAATATGTCTGGTATGTATACATGTTTTATATCAGATGGACTATTCAACTACTCTGATACTACTAATTTGGAAATACAATGTAAGCTATTGAAGGGAATGAGTATTACATACTAACATACATACTTTATTGTGTAGATGGTCCTAACATCATTAATATCACATCATCTACTACACTAATAGCAGGTCAACCATTATTGTTAGTATGTGAAGCTAGTGGTGACCCAGAGCCATCATACTCCTGGAGTCATAATGGAGCACACTTGGCTTCTAGTTCTATATATTTTAAACCAATGGCAACTGTAGAAGATTCTGGCAGCTATATATGTGCGGCTACTAATAGAGCAGCTGGAAATATAATACAGGATAGTAGCACCACTGAAGTTTCTGTGCTATCAAGTTAGTATAAATGACAATATAAATTAGCTTCGCTATGTAAAGTGAAGTATTTAACTATGATGTGGAACCCCTCTAAGACAGACACCAATGGGGGAATTTATTATTTTTGTCCTTTGAAAGGTGGTGTCCTTAGTTCAGGAGTGTATGAACTACTAGTACTCTTGATTTGGGACCTAGACAGATGTCCCATATAAAGAGGTTTTCAACAATTCAGCAGTGTCCTTAATAGGGATTCCACTGTACTAGCTGTTGTTAATTTTATGTACCTCATACATTCTCTAGTATGTTCATTGATTAGCATGAGTCATTATTGCATGTTGTCGGTGTGCAGGTCTTCCTCCACCAAGAAACTTCAGATACAGTTTACAAGATGACTTCGGTGTTTCATTTACTTGGGAGGATCCTGCTCTACCTAGCACCATCAAACTAACTAATTTCATTTTATCATACAATCTAACTGACGTCTTTCATAATCAGTTAAATGAAACATTTGTCATTAGTGCTGATGATCATTCATATGTTTTCAATGCAAAATGCAGCTATGAAACAGCTCTGGCTTTGTGTCCATCATCTAAATATTGCTTCATGTTAAGAGGAATTTATGATAGAAATGGAGTTGCAGTACTGACAGATACTAGTGGAGAAATTTGTTTTTCTACGAAGCAATATTGTAAGAATTTGGTGCAATGCATGTATCTGCTTTCTAACTGTAAACATTCTTCTTATAGCACTGTATGTATCACTTGCTGATACAAGGTATAATATTACAGAAGGCAGAAAATTAGATGTAAAACTAGTTGCTTCAAGACCTTTCTCCACCAACTTTTATGTGCGTATGAATGTTTCACTATTAACTGCTAACGGTATGGAAGATTTTATATTTCAAAATGTTTAATGCATAATTAGGGTGCTATACTTTAGTGACTGACTTTAATGTATCTTCACTGGATGTTTTGTTCAACATTACATATGGACAAGAAGCCACGTTCACTATTAGTATAACTGATGATGTAGTATATGAGCCTGAAGATTCCTCCATTGCCATGTCAATATGGATTGGTAGTTTTGCTGAGAAACTTGGAGTTACCATTGGAGAAAACAGCACTGCTATTGTATCTATTATTGACAACGACAGTATGTTGGTAATAATGCATAAGATCACAATAGTATAAGTATATGATTTTTAGAATTCAGATACTGTGAGTCAGAAAAGGATTCACTTTGGTCAATACAATGGAACAGAACTAAACCAAAGAACAATGATGTGCAGGAATGCCCTGGAGAGTTTCCTCTTGGTTTGTGAATTATAGTGGGAAGGGGTGTGTGGTATATTTGGTATCAATGCAGTTTTCACATGGTAAATATATAGCAATATCATGAGTAGTCTGTAATGAATGAAAATCTTTCCATAAAGCACTGTACACTTGCCATAACTTCTTTACCACCTCTCCTCTCACCAAAGCTACATAATTTTGTTTCAATTATTATTTTTCAGGAAACTCATCTAGATTATGTGATTATGGAGGAATATGGCAACAGCCAAATGTCAGTACTTGCACAACTAAAAAATTTGTGGAAATCAAAGACAAGGTGCTGTAAAAAGTTGGTTCTGCATTCACTTAACACTGAAACAACTACAGGTTGAAGCACTTAATACCACAGACATTAGAAATGTTACTACTATCGTCAGTGAGCTGGCAAACATTACAAAACCAAAGAACCAATCACAACTACCACTTGACATTTTGGCAGCTGTAGAAGTGTTAGAAACAGTTATAAAAAGGTATTGATTTCATTATTATTGTTGCTTGCGTATGTTCACAAATGGTGTAGACTAAACAACACAAATGAGGAAACAGTGGAGGAGACATTAGAAGAAGATGATTTAGTTGATGTATGTTATGTGCTACCTATACAGAACATGCAGAGTAGTTGCTAATTTTTTAATTCTAGAGTGCAGTTGACGTAATTAACAACTTGTTAAACAAGACAAACGAAGCTGGTTGGAACACACAAGTTCAAGTTTGCTAGCTACTTCCTATTGTGTAATTTGTAGTAAATATTATGTGTCCCTTACACAGGACACAGAATTTGCAGGTAAAATACTGCTAGAAAGTGCCGAGGAATTTGGAGTAATTATCAGTTCTACTTTGACTCATAATTCATCAAGTATTGATTCTATCCATGAACCTGATATTGAGAAAGAGAATATTGGTTAGTTCGTTCATAGTTATCAGTGTCAAGGATATTATTTGATAATGATTGCTGCAGTTGTGCAAACAGTTGAAATAGTGAAAGAAGAACTCACAGAGGCAGAGTTCATATCTTTTCTTAATGACACAAGATACACAAAGTACCAAGGGAAACATGTTTCAGTGAAGTATCCAACAAACACTATCAAGAAGCAGTTATTAGATGGTAATTTCTTAACTATCCTACAGTATGTATATAATACTTTAATGATGTTGTTTTACAGCTTTAATTTTGCTTATTATAGCATGCATTGTATAATAGGTATATTATAATACTGTGGATGTTCCCTCTCTGTTCCCTCCCGTAGCACTATATTATGGTGTGACAAGATACTATTATTACATTATCAATTGCTTTTCTGTAGGTGAAAATGTTACCTTTATCAATATGATATTTAGCAATTTAGGAAACTTCCTAACTGCTAGAAGCAACAGGTAATTTGTGCACTTCTGTTTCTAATTTAGTTTTCTTATATATAAGTAAAGTACATTATGTGAAAGTCAGACCTACTTATGAAGTGGAATCTCTGACTGATATTATGTTGTGTTACTCCTTATCAGATATACA
The DNA here is from genome assembly GCF_963678975.1 of Dysidea avara. Classification (NCBI taxonomy): domain Eukaryota; kingdom Metazoa; phylum Porifera; class Demospongiae; order Dictyoceratida; family Dysideidae; genus Dysidea; species Dysidea avara. Next base: position 33,167,339 of record NC_089278.1, on the reverse strand, counting down.
TGTAGCTTGATTACTTAACATAAACATTTGGAATTTGTTGCATGTTGCTAATTAAGCTCTAACTAAAGGCCTGACATAGCTATGTACCATTGACATTAAGTGTGTGTATGTTAATTACTATCTAATCCAAACAGCCAAGCTGTAAAAAATAGGGTGCAGCCCCAAAAAAGACCATGGTGAAAAGATGTGAAATCCAAGGTGGCGGCCAAGAAATGGCTGTGATGGTACCATAGAGTTGGGTTGTTAAGCGCATATTATTTGTTAAGCGCATACAGATTTCTTGTAATTAATCATGGATGATAAGCACACATGGCAAAATGCGATGATAAAGCTACACGCAGCAAAAAATGGCAAGAAAATCTGAAAGTACTGAAAAGTTAAGGGTGCTCGCTGATATTTGAAGCCGTTTAAGTGCCAGCCCAGAAACCACATGCGGTTATTGCATCATAATTGGCATTACTACACATACTTGTAGTATCCGTGTTAAGCGAACATGTTTTGCGCCAGAGAACACAAGGAAGAATAGCATGTTTTTCGCTTCAGAATTGTCACTGAAGTGTTAGCAAATGATTGTCTGATGGATCAACAGTTATGAAAGTAAGTGTTATTTAAGGCAACAAGTGTGAATGCACTTTTCGGTTGTAGGCAACATGCGTTCATGCCTTGTTTTCTCAAGTGATAGGGTATGCTGGTAGTTAGTATTGTAATTGTAAGCTGCTTATGTAGGGGACAATGTTACCAGCTGGAAACACAAGGCGTTACAAGCTGCTGATGATGGCGTGCCTAGCATAACCTATCCAAGAGCGACTTGGAGACTCCAGTCGGAGCAAGAAGCTGTTCCTTTGTATGAAGAAGAGAAAACAGAGCTTTTTGTGTTTTGAACAGCGTTTATGACATGTTATTTGAAAAGTTGGTGATTGCGGTCAATAGGAATTTGTGTGGTTATTATATCAATAATGTTGGGCGCACGCAATCTTTGCACATGTTTACTAAAAGTAAAACTAGTTTTTGAGTGATAGCCGTGAAGGCTTCAAATTTTGTAGGGAGATTATTCGCTGATAAATTCTCCAGAGGTCTATGTTTAGATTTTGTCCATAGCGTTATGGCTTCATGAGTTACGGCACCGAGAACATGAGGTTTTGAATGGTGTAGCACACTTTTAGTACTAACTTCTTAAGTTATATGTACGCTGTGTACTAATACTAAACATAGAGTTGTGAGTTATAAGCTGAAGTTTGTTAAATGTGGTTTCCAGTGCGCTACTGTGAAAAATGGAGGACTAGTTTTGATTTAAGCGCTTCATAAAGAACTACAAAATGGTATAGGCTAGAAGAATTCTGTTTGGTTTGTGTTGAAGAAAAAGCGAAGCACTTCCAACGTAAGTAGCATATGGATTCATTTTATACATTATGTGAGTATAAGCAACAATACAAAAATTGCATGTTGTATGGCTTCAAATAGCCGCGAGCACCCTTAATGTCTCCTCAAGCGCTTACATCTCCCTTAAGGTCTCTCTTCGCTATGTATACAGCAAATCAACCATCTGGATAGTGATAATCTCGTTCATCACAAAGAATTTTACCGAGAAATAGAGTCAAATATCCTTACATACTGGTGTGGTGACCGGCACAAACTATTAACTACTCTATTACAACGTAGTGATTCCGTGTTACACTCACCATAATTATTTATTAGGCATATGTGCCTAACAGATAGTATGATTTTTACTAAAAGTTTTCTCTGAAAATTATAAGCGCATGCGCTTAACAACCCGACTTTACGGTAAGTTAATGGTAAAAATTTTAATAACAACAATTCGGGTGAATTTGGTGCTGTTTTGTCACTTCTTTTTGTAATTTGCATACACCAAAATCATCTTATGGCCGGCTTGGGGTTATTTTAACCTGTGTTATTTTTCTTTACTACAGAGAAAGAAGAAAGACATTCAAAGCAGACTTTTTTATATTAACTATTTTGATTTTGTAATTATATAAATTTTGAATTATTACATGCCATTTCTTTTCTACAGGATAACTTGTTTGTAGTTAACCTCTACTGGGTGACTTGAAATGTAGCTGAACTCTCTACATGGTCAGAGACTCTCTATGAGATGATTTGTTTGTAGCTGAATCCTCTACATGGTGACTTATTTCTAGCTGATTTTTTCCCTACAGGATGATTTGTTTAAAGCCAAACTCTCTACAGGGTGATTTGTATGTAGCTGAACTCTCTACAGGTTAAATTAGCTGATCTCTCTACAGGGTGACTAGTTTGTAGCTGAACTCTATAAAGGGTGATTTGTTTGCATCTGAACTCTCTATAGGGTATCTTGTTTCTAGCTGATCTCTCTACAGGGTGAGTTGTTTCTAGCTAATCTCTCTACAGGGTGACTTGTTTCTAACTAGGATGACTTTTCTCTGCAGCATGATTTGTTTGTAGTTGAACTCACTACAGGGTGACTTGTTTCCAGCTGAAAGAGTTGTTTCTAGCAGATTTAACACAGTGATTTGTTTGTAGCTGAACTCTGCTTTAACTGATCTCTCTGGTTTGTAGCTGAACTCTCTACAGGGTAATTTGTTTGCAGCTGAACTCTCTACATGGATATTTCTAGCTGATTTCTCCACAGGGTGATTTGCTTGTAGCTGAACTCTCTATAGGATAACTTGTTTCTATTTGATGTCTCTACAGGGTGACTTTTTGTAGGTGAACTCTCCATAAGTTGAAACTTATTTTTACCTGAACACTGTACAGTGTGACAGAAGTGTAGTTGAGCTCAGTCTGTACAGGGTGACTTGTTTCTAGCTGATCTCTCTAGTTTGTAGCTGAACTCTCTACAGGGTGGCTTATTTGTAGCTGAACTCTCTACAGGGTGATTTGTTTCTAGCTGATCTCTCTACAGGGTGACTCTTTTGTAGCTGAACTGTCTACAAGGTGACTTGTTTTTAGCTGATCTCTCTACAGGGTGACTTGTTTCTAGCTGATCTAACAGGGTGATTTATTTGTAGCTGAACTCTCTACATGGTGACTTGGTTCTAGCTGATCTCTCTGCATGCAGGGTAAATTATTTCTATAGCTAATCTCTCTACAGGGTGAATTGTGTCTAGCCGATCTATCTACAAGGTGATTTGTTTGTAGCAGAATTTTCTACAGGGTAATTTGTTTGTAGCTGAACTCTCTACAGGGTGACTTGTTTGTAGCTGATCTATCTAGAGAGTGAGTTTTTTTCTAGCTGATCTCTCTATAGTGTGACTTGTTTCTAGCTGAGCTCTCTACAGGGTGGCTTAATTGCTTGTAGCTGAACTCTGTACAAGGTGATTTGTTTGTAGCTGAACTCTCTACAGGGTGAATTGGTTTCAAGCTGATCTCCCTACAGAGTGACTTGTAATAGTCTGAATCGCTAGAGCGATTTATTTATAGCTGCATGGTGACTGTTCTATTAGAGAATCTCGGCAGCTGAATGTTTTATTAGGGTGACTGTTCTATTAGAGTGTTTGATCTTGCTTTTGCTGCAAGTAGTTCGTTTTCGAATCATAACTCAGTGGTTTGTAATCCGATTCTTCTGTACTACTGCAAGGACTTTCTATGATGATAATTCCAGGTACATACCGATTTTCAGCTCATTACTCTAAGCGGTTTGCCTGGTAGGCGTGAAAGCTAATAGTTTTTTTTATTCATAAAATTCGATCGCGTAATTGTGACACAGGTTGGGTTTTGTCTCATATCTCCATGGTCTTTATCTTGATTCCTTTCAAACCACAAAAAGGAACTCCTATGATAGTTACTCCATCTACATAGCAATTTTCAACTCATTCCTCCAAGAGGTTATACCCTTTGGGTGTGACAGAAGTTTGGTCATAACTCCGTTAACGTTAATTGGATTCCTACCAAACTTGGTACTGAGATCCACTGTAGTGAGCCCTTCAAGTGTGCCAACTTTCAGCCCAGTTGGAGCACGCAATGGTGTTTTATGGCAGATTTTTCAAAGTGTACAAAAAGGAAAAACCGAAGAAATTAAAATGAATTTTTGACCAATTGTAACTCAGAAATGGCTGGAGCGATTTTCTTCAAATTTGGTATATAGGCTCCCCTACCTGGCTAGCACTTCTGTAGCACATTTGGGTTCAATCGGATAAGGGATCACAGAGCTACGTATGTGTGAAAACCGTTCTTCCTGTCAATATGCCCACGGTGTGGCGCGCCAGCTTTTTAAACCACACGACACACTACCGTGTGTCTTGATAATATAAGGTACATGTCTCATCTGTAATGTTTTGTGTGATAATAATGATGTACTGAACTTTGTTTATTATCCCAACTGTTATGCTATGGAATAATAGCTACCCACAAGGCCTAATCATGAGGGGCCTAACACAAATATTATTAACAATGCTGTTTAAATGTCATATAAATAAAGAGATTAATCTGCTGAAACAAGACACATGATTGCATATCATTCATAATGAAAAAAATGTAAAATCACTGTTTGTAGTTGTAATTTTCTCTGTGCTAAAAAAGGATTTACCACTTTTTAACACAATCCTTATATGAATCTCAGTTATCCACTTTGTTCCTAGAGTTAGACAAAGGTATTCAGCTAAGTAAAGTTTTTCAGATGACTGAAACCCATTGATTTATGCACAGAGCTTTGTCAATTACTCTAACAAAACATATTAATAGAACACATACTAGCTCTAATTAAACTGTCACCTTTTTTCATTTGGATAATTGGTGTATTCAAATCAGAGGAGGTAGGACATGACGTCACAATAACTGCACGACATGTGCGTACTGTACATTTTTAGCATAGGGTATAGTTCTAGTAAACTGTGAAGTTTAGCTCTGGATTTATTGTCAGAAATGATAATTCACTAGTGTAGAAATCGTTCCATGTGATGAACTTCATTGAACTCCAGCGATTTTACAATGAACTTTGCAATAGAGCGTTATTTAGAATAAATTCTGATCTTATTTTCAGGTACCTGTGTTATTGTTCGCTGTATTCTTAGTCACTAGTAGTAAATGCAATCGACTTCACCGTCTACAATGATGCAGGTAGCTAGTACATTAGTTTTTCATCATGCAATTATCATTGGAATTCAATTACATTACGCAAAAATCGTATGCGTTATGACATCATGTCCTACCCTCCTGTATTCAGATTACTGAAGTTTGGATAGCCACTGTACTTCATTTAAATTTTAAACATTTCTAAATGCACTGTTTATTTACTTTTCGTATAGCTATGGTAAGTACTTAGGAGGTGCAACTGTTCTATTTTATATTCAAGTTAGGTCACTATATTAGGGTGACTACTTTCTTAGTCTTGTGTTAGGAATAACTGATTTAAGGTGAATGGTCATGGTGCTCAATTTAAATGTAATTTATTTCCCAACAATAAATTGAAGTTAACATAAAAGGTGGGTTCCGATGTTGATAGAACACGCACATGCCCAGAAGGAGGTAACAAACCAGTTTGACGGGTTTATTAACTCACATGAATTACACCTGGCTTGAAGGAATGCCACGAGGTAAAGCTTTATCGAAGTGCCAAAGAATGGTCGTCGCTGATTTAGAGAGTTGCTGCTGCTGTTGCCGTTGCTGTCACTGTGTTAAACTTCTGCTGTTGCTGAGTTAAACATTCAGCACTACAGACAAAACCACGTTCAGTATATTCCCACAAAACAACAAGATGCCTTACACCTGCAGCCACCAAACCCAACACGTCTCTCCTACAGAGACTGAACACTCTGCTAACCCAGCACCGTCCAGCTCCTCACCATCAGCCCTTAATGTTGAATTATCTGTCCTAAGTGTCACTTCACTAACAGTGAGGTTGCGAGAGCACAATTTGCCAGCCTCTGGTAATAAGGCAGCCTTCATCAAATGCTTGCAACAGTCTTCTGCTGATGACTCCACTACTCCACATAACGATCCTGCTACTGGACACACTTTTCCTGCCACTCAATATGAAAGACCGTCTGACCCTCCTGCCTAGCAAGAGCGCACTACTGATTCTGCTGCATAGTGTGAGAGCCACAGCGTGCATAATCCGCATACTGCCACTGCCACAGAATCTACCATTATATCACAGAACTTACTTGCACAACTAGCTGCCTACCTTCAGCAAGCTGGCAACACACCAGGTACAGGTGGCAATCCAATGGAGGATAAGCATCAGAACTACCGCATGGCAGCAGACAAGAGTTAAACCCTCAGCAGCATGTGATCAACCCACCTACCCCGCCCACCTGTCACTGTTCTCCATGGTACCAAAGCATTGCTAAAAGATGCCTCTTATAGACCATCACTGCCACCTGTAACACCACGTATCCTAGACAAGATACAAAAAGGTGAATATATTGTTTTGCTGCACTCACCACAAAAGCCATGTTTGGTGCATCGGAGTAAGCATCACTAACCTCATTTACACTTGAACTTGCCCCTTCTGGCGATTCATTTGCTATTCAACCTGTCAGTATCCATGATTAGAGGCCTGGAACAGTTTTCTAGCAATAGTTGTTAACCACAAACCTGCTAAGGCTTCAGAACTGATTGCATACAAGGCAATCATCACCTCAGCCAGTAAACAATATCCCCTCCGTGCCTGGCTGAAATATGATATGCAATTCCGTATCACAGCTGCCAGTGATCCCACTTTGAGGTTGGACAAGCGCCACTCAGACCTGTGGTTTAAATGTATTACACCGTTTGCAACTGCCATTCAACCAGGTCGATTCCCATGCACCCATTGTGGTCAGACTAATCACTACCCTGAGAACTGTACTATTCGCCCCTCACCTGCACAACCTCCTAATCAGCGACCAGTTACCAGAGGAGCAACTACCAACACAGACCCTGGAACCCCAGTATGCAAGGACTTCAATAACTTCAGGTGCACCCGAAGACCCTGCCGTACCTGCGCAAGTGTGGCCACTGCGGAGGTAGCCACCCCCGTAGGGCATGCCCCAACAAAGGGGGCATGCACTAAACCTCTCCCATGGATTCTGGTATGACCATTCATACTTGAATGGGAATTAAGCAATCATCCTGACAAAACTTTTGTTAAGCAGATCATTCACGACTTGCAGCATGGCTGTAATATAGGCTACCTTGGACCACAATTTGCTCACTTAGCAAACAACCTGGCTTCTGCATTGCAGCAGCTGAAAGTTATTGACACAGCACTTCAGAAAGAGTGCGAAGCAGGTAGAATTCTCAGGCCATTCCAGTCACCTCCCTTGCCCAACTTTCACTCGTCTGGCCTAGGCCTTGTACCCAAAAATAATGGAGGGTGGCGAGTTATTAACCATCTTTCTGCACCTGCACAACACAGCATAAATGATTACATAGACCCTAATTGTTATTCCTTAACCTACTGCACTATTGACTATGCATACAGCATTATTAACAGACTTGGTCGCAATGCACTTCTTAGTAAAATTGATGCATTCAGGTTGATTCCAGTTCGCCCAGAGGACTGGAACCTCCTTGATATTCAGTGGCACCGGCATTTTTATGTAGATACATGCCTCTCATTTGGCTTGCATTCTGCCCCTTTCCTAGTTAATCGTCTGTCTGATGCCATCCACTGGGTATTACAACATAATTATGGAGTGGCACACTTGCTACACTACTTAGATGATTTTTTCACTGCCGAGCCTGCCGACACCAATGACTGTTTGAATAATCTAACAGCAATGCTTTCTTTTTGCAGCAAGATCAATGCACCAGTGAAGTCATCCAAGGTAGAGGGCCCGTCTACAGTATTAACATTCCTTGGCATTCTGCTAAACACTGCCACTATGGAAGCAAGTATTACACAAGAGCAAAAGCAGGCCTTGCTCTCTGAAGTACTCCATCTCAAATACCGCTGTAATTGCACTAAGCAAGCTTTGCTTTCCTTAATTGGTAAACTTTCATTTTGTTGCAAAGTCCTACCGGCTGGCTGCATTTTTCTACGCAGACTCATAGACTTGAGCACAACAGTACCAAAGCTTCACTACCATCTGCCCTTGACTGCTGAAGCAAAACTGGATCTCCAATGGTGGTTAGACTTCTTGCCATGATGGTCAGGAAAGAACCTCATTCTGCAAACTATTTGGCTTCTCAGTAAATCAATGCAACTCTATACCAATGCTTCCGGCACCCAGGGATGGGGTGTTTACTGGTCGGGCAGGTGGCTGCAATGTATCTGGTCCCCAGCACAGCAAGCTATGAATATAACCTGGAAAGAATTATTCGCAATACTCATGGCAGTTCACACCTGGGGTATTCACTGGACCAAACAAAAAATTATTTCCATTGTAACAACCGGGCAGTGGTGGATATCTGAGAAAAGGGTACCACCCACGATCCCTACATCATGGCTCTGGTGCGCCTATTATACTTCAGAGCAGCTCAATATAACGTCAATGTATGTGTAATGCACATACCTGGTACTCACAATAATATAGCTGATGCTCTATCTCGCTTTCAGATGACAAAGTTCTACCAGCTCGTCCCTCTGGCAAAGTAAACTCCTAACCCCATCCCTGTTAGTCTCCACAATCATTCATCAACACTTCCTGCAATGCTGTTATCATGGAGCTGCCACCTCAACTAGATGCTCATACCAATCAGGAATGTCAGCCGTCCAACGCTTCTTCGTCGAATATGCTTTTGTACCATTGCCAGCATCATCACTAACTCTCCAATACTTCTGTACCAGTGAATCATATAACATGTGTTGCACAAAACCTTGTACTTGTGGTTTCCATCAATAGTACATTGTTTTAAGACCTGACATCAGATCCACTTTTACAACTAGTTTGCCAGGGCACATGACTACACTACCTACCAGCTGACTTACAACACTGCAAGTGCTTTTATTGCTGTATGCCACTTTTACGCTTATACCACAACCACTAATACCATATGCCATTGTTGTCTGTATGTTTATGATTACAACTAATAGATCATTGCACCATTCAATCAGTAATATACCTTGTGTTACATATAGAATTGTTGGGTACTAATTTGTGTGTGTATACAGTATGTGCTAATTTGTAAGTACGCCTTATAATACATGTATGCATGCATACTGATGTTGAGTCTATCTATGTATGACAGTGACAAGGGGCAATCATTCCAAAAGCATCAACAGTTAAAAATAATAATGATAATAAAAATAAAATGAGAGAAATTGGGCACAAAGTGTTGCTTACTAAGACATAAATAAATAAAGTTAGTTCGGTACCTATTCACATGTCGCTGTGGACTATGTTACCATACTCTAGATGGCTCTACTAAGGATGTCAAATTGTGTGAGCATCACACTGGACAGCATGTAGGCTCCAAATTGCTATAGTCACTGCTGCACGACTGCTTTACTTTCCCGTATAGCTTTTGTGTACATATGCGAGTTCCTATCGCTACTGCCGCTGCTACCATTGCTTTGCATGACTGCCTTACCTACCCCACATAGCTGTTGTATACATGTGGGTTCCCACTGCTGCTGCGATTGTTGCTTGCATGGCTGCTTTACCTACCCTACATAGCCACTGTACACATGTGGGTTCCCAGTGCTGCTGCTACTATTGCTTACATGGCTGCTTTACCTACCCCACATAGCTGCTGTACACATGTGGGTTACCACTGCTGCTGCGATTGTTGCTTGCATGGCTGCTTTGCCTACTCCACATAGCTGCTGTACACATGTGGGTTCCCAGTGCTGCTGCTACTATTGCTTGCATGGCTGCTGTACCTACCCCACATAGCTGCTGTACACATGTGGGTTCCCATTACTGCTGCTACTATTGCTTGCATGGCTGCTTTACCTACCCCACATAGCTGCAGGTTCCCATTACTGCTGCTATACTATTGCTTGCATGGCTGCTTTGTCTACTCCACATAGCTGCTGTACACATGTAGGTTCCCAGTGCTGCTGCTACTATTGCTTGCATGGCTGCTTTACCTACCCCACATAGCTGCTGTACACGTGTAGGTTCCCATTACTGCTGCTACTATTGCTTGCATGGCTGCTTTGCCTACTCCACATAGCTGCTGTACACATGTGGGTTCCCAGTGCTGCTGCTACTATCGCTTGCATGGCTGCTGTACCTACCCCACATAGCTGCTGTACACATGTGGGTTCCCCATGCTTAATCCAATCCAATAAACGTGTAATCCATACCACGTGCCGTTAACTGCACAACTGAATAAGTAAAGCAATTCCGCCCAATGACTCCTCAGTTGCCCTTTGTCACCCTAAAGTTAGCACAGCAGGCTAGTAAGCACTAGACACCACAACCTGAGGATGAGAAAGCATGCTGTTTAAGCTTCATGTTAAAATAATTGTATAGTACGTAAGGTTAAGTAGATGTATGTGTTTATGGTGGAAACAACTATCCCCTTTCCCCCTTCAGGGGAGGGTGCAAGGAGCCCAGCTCATTTACATTAAGTGCTCAGGGGTGGTTGGGTGGCATACAAGCAAGTGAGTCAGGCTTGCACTTAGCCCTCCTATGGAGGATGGGCAGGGGACCTTGCATATGTTAATGCCTTGGTATGTTTCTTAAGATGACAACAAGGGATGAAAGGGCATAGAGAGTGGATGTTTGTCAGAACCACCACTTAGCATACATTGTTTTGTTATTGTAGTTGTTGTGCACTGTGCAGCTTAGTCTCTAGACATGCTTGTGGTCAGGCTTGCTAACATAACAATAAATGCATGTCCTTTGTTGATTTTACTATTAGTACATTTTAGTGCTGGTCAGCCATACAACTTTTCCATGAGAGTACTTTTTCAGCATAAAATAATTCTAAACTAATTTTAATGGTATTTTCTGTTATACTTTAACTTTCAAGCAAAGTGAGAATAATAAAAAAATTATAGTTTTAGTAGTGTTTAAATTACCCATCTCCATTAGAGCAGTTATGTATATTCACTCCCACACAGTAACTCGGTTTAAAAGCAGTTCATTACACTACTACATTACTATGTAATATAATTATGTTCAAGGTTGGCTGTATTTGTACACAATTTTACCTAACACACTTATTTTAATTTTTTTGATTACTGCATTATTTTTGTATATTGCATTGTTTCAGGGAACAAGCAATTAGTGATATAATATCAACACAAATCAAATGGAATCAATCAAATGACTTTGCCAATATACCAATAGAAATTTCATTTGAAGTTTCTGACGTAAGTGTAAAGTAAATGCTACAGGTATTCATAGCATGCATATCTGCAGATTAAAGGCTACAAGCATCACCACATTTCTTGTGTGTTCTGGGATTTCAATATCAACCCATTCCTGTAAGTTTTCGTTCCAATGTGGGTAATCTAGTAGTTTGAGAGTTAATTAACCTGAAATACATGCAAAAACCACCAAATTCATATATGTGACTGAATTTTGGAAAATCACCCTTATGGGTGCATTGTTGATTCAAAGAAAAATGTATTTAATAATTTAAAGCTTTGTTACTCACTAGCCTTGGCAGCTAGATGTATGGATTTTTCACCAAAGATGGAGCAATTCACAACCTTTAAGAGCACCTGGTAGCCAAGGTAATCCCTGTAGAGCTTCCCACCATTTTAGATAGGTTTTTTCATCAGTGGTGCTGTATTATAAGTCCTCAAAAAAGGGGGAGGGTGGGGGGTGGGGGGTGGCGGGGTGAGTAAGAGATAAACTACAAAATGGATGAAAATGGTAACTGAACACACCAGACCACAAAACAGCCCGTCAGAGGCAGGAAATAGACTGAAATCTCACAAAACAGACATACATCACACATTCAGCTCCCTGCTCGTCTGTTCAGAGTGTATGAACCCCCAAAGCACTTCCCTGTTGCTTTACAGACATCTGGTGTGGTTATGCAGGCCACCAGAGAACAGTCCACCAAAAGCAGACCTGACAAGTTGAAGGCGAGCTTGATATGGAAATTGCTAGCCTGATAGTGCAGCAACTTCGTGCTGGTGTTGTCTCACTTTTGGCTCTTGTGCCCATATGGTTGATTTTGCTAAATCAGGTCACATATTATGGTTCAGACAGTATTTTTACTAGCCTTTTAAATCTTACAATAGAAGTATTATTCCAATATGCTTTAAGGACTGACTTTTGAGCTTTTGTGGCACAAATTGCAAACATAGGGGTAGTTGTATAATGAGCATAATTCAAACAGTGTGTCTAATACACAATACAATTTACCTGATAATAATCAAACTTGTTTCATTGTTTATTTCAAATTTATGGTCTACCTATATAGCACTAGTACCTTCACAAGCTGGTCTAAGGATGGAATTGATACTAAAATTACAAATGATTCATCATCAGTAACATGTTTGTCTCATCACTTGTCAACTTTTGCTGTGATTGCTGAAGATCTGACAATTGAAATTCCTACTAGTCCAACAACTGAAACTCCCATCACAAAAGTAGAAACAACTACTGCATCTACTGAACCACCTACAAGTACAGAAATACTACTATTTTATGCCATTTGTACATCATATTGTTTAGCACTGCCAGGTACTACTTCCTGCGATGAAGATGTACAAGAATACAGGGACTTTGAAGTCATCTGGAATGTAACTGAAGCCGGCCGAACTGTGGTGACAGAATGTATAGGAGATGGAGTAACTGGTAACATTACTCTGTCATATTATAAACTTTTAAAGGCATACAAACTTTGGTGTGAGCCTATAATATGCAAGATTTGTATCTCACACATTTGAATGCAGTTCAGCAATAACTGCAAGTAATTGCATGCACAATGCAATTTTGACTGTTATGTATACAGATTTCCAGAATTGCGCAAATTCTGTGTGATTGCCCTATAATCACATAGTGACCACCCATAGCTGTTGTTTTCTAATACAATTCTCAGTGTGTAGCCATTAACTTCTACTGACAACTGCATCATTAATAGAGCATTTAAATGACTTCTAGCCTTGCTTGGCTACTATGATATTACAAGTTGTTGCTCTAAGTGGCTTCTTATTTCAGCAAATCTGATTATTACAAAAAATACCTTTCGTTACAGGTTGTACCTAATTTATTAAGGCTCTTGTTGCTGGTTCTTTTGATTGACAACTTATTATAATCAATTTCTTGTCACACTTTAAAATCTTGTTGCACTTATTAATATATGGCTTTTGTGATTTTGTTTTTAATTGGTTGCTTTATAGTACAATAACAGAAACCAAGCATGTGATTAATTGCACTCAGGGGTGGGAAAAGCTATCTCCTAATATCACTATGTGATTAATATTAAAACTGTCTAGCAGCAAATAACATGCAATGAAATGTTGCCATATATGAGAAATTACCCCTACGTTGATATGAGATTTAAATAGATCCCTCATTTTGGTATGTGTACCATCCAGCAATAATGCATGTGTGTAATATGCATTCTAAACTTAAACATTGCATTTTATACTCATTGCTAAAATGTCAGAAGTTAGCTGGCTGTTTGTTGTTATTGTTGGTGTCATTATAGCTTTACAGTGACCAGCACTTTTACAAAGCAGAAAACCTTCTGTAGTCTAGTAATGGCTTCTCTGTTGAAAGCATTCAGCATATTTTAGCTAATTATAAATTACTGATTAATATTCACTATGGAATTATTAACAACGCTGCATGAATCTTTCATACAGGAAATGTAACACGTACTTGTGATGCTAACAGTGAATGGGAACCTCCTAAGATCTATTGCATTCGTGAGAAAATTAGCAATGTGATTGCTGAGGTATGTACATCTCTGTACAGTATAAAATACATTTGTGAGGGGGCATAGGAAAAGGGACCTATAGTGGTTAACATGGAATTTGAGTTATGCTAATCAACGAATTCTACAACTCACCAGCTATTCATATTTCAAATTTCAAGTCAATACTCAATTGTTTCACATAGTTATGAATTTAAATACAAGTGTGATTTCCCAATGTATGTAATTTACTATAATTACCTAACAATAAACGGAAATTTACTGACTTTTACTCAAAAGTTAAAAAGTCTCTATAGGTCCCTTTTCCTATGCCCCCTCACATTTATAGATCAAATACATTTGCTATATTGGATGAGCATAAAAATAAGTTGATGCTATGCTACGTACTTCCAAAACTAGATACTCAAACTAATACTATGTATCCCTAAGTATAGCACCACCTTACTCAACTGCTCCATAATCACAAGGTTCCAGGTTCAATGCCTGGGTGGTAAGAAACTTTACCACCATTGCTCCAGCCTCCTAATTGTAAAACTGGAAAACAATTGTTGTAGGACATGGTTAAAGAACAGCCTGTGACTGATGCTGTCTTTTCATTGACAGCCAAATTCTCAGGGACCACTGACCAAATTGTCAAGTCACGTCATACTAACCAACTATTTAGTATCCATATATCTAAATGCTTGCTATAAACTAAGGAGGTTGACTGTATGTTTTTGTTTGCTATCAAACAGCAAAGTCTAAACTTTGGTAGAAACCAGCCCAAACGAACAATGGAATCCTGATTATTTTATTAATTGACAATTGCTTAAGTTCATTGCCATGTAAATGTTAACTAAGCATTGTTTAACCATAAGTAAATGCATGCTAGTGCTAGTTGGGAGTCTGTTCTCTTGCTACAAAAGCCTCATTGCTGCTCTTTATTTTCATACACACGTAACTGGAACATGCCTACTTTAAATTCAATGGAATTCTTCACACCAGCTGCTTTTAACATTAAATTATATGGATCCCCAAACAAACTTTTTAAATTTCTGATTATTCTTTCTGGTGAATCTTCTAAATTTATTCTACCAATCATTCTGCAAGAGAAGCAAACACAAAACTTTTTCCATTACACACTGTAAGTAAAATTCATGAATTTTAATTAGTTGTTTCCAAACATTTTCCAATTCTAAAAATATTCCTTACCACCTATTCCTGAAATTGTGCTGACATAATTGGCAGGTCCATATTTATATATTTCTGGCCCACATGGGTATAGGCAGGTTCATGAACACAGATAAATATATAATACATACACACATCTGAAAATTTACAGGGAACTGGGCATATAGTCACTCATTGAGAAACAAAAGGTACAGTCATAACAACAAGTTGCAATCATATACTACTTGGCCAGCCTACAGCTACATAGCTATTTGCACATACATATTGTTATATGTGTATGTTATGTACACAGTCTAATTTTAATGTACATTTGGCTTTTACAGATAACTAACATCACACAATCATTTGATAACTTGACTGCAACAGAGCAGATCAACAGGACAGACAGTATTGTACATACACTAGTGAGCATAACAACTCCGGATGGACAATCACAGTATCCACAAGAACTGAGTGCTACAGTTGATATCATTACAAGTATCAACAAGTTAGCATTGTTTTTAAGTTTTTGCTATCATTACATTATTACATATATTTGTTAACAGCTTTACTGAAAAAGTAGTTACAATGCGACAATCAAATGATAGTTTCTTTGAGGTATGGTCATAATAATACCAACTTTTCAATGCCATTGAATGACTATCACAATAGGAAACAGTGCAAGTTTTTGACAATTTGTTAAGCCCATCAAACGAAGATGGCTGGGTACAACTTCAAAAGGTATGCAGGATAACTAGGCAAGGCAGTGGAATATCTGCATGAATTTGTGTTCCAGATATCCAGTGATGCAAATGAAGATCTAGTAAAGAATGCAGAGCAGTTTGGTCAACTTTTAGTGCAAACTTTAGATGAAGAAACTCCTGTGACAATCAAATCAAAAAGCAATATAGGTAGATGATTATACATAACTAGTATTAGGCATTCCAGCCCGATTTTTAAATTTTGGAAAAATGGACTTTTTATATGCTCAACAGATAGAGTATTGATTGCCGATCTCAGAAATATATAGTTTGTTGGGTTGGAATTAACTACCTTGGCATGCACAGTGCTTTAAAACTGAAAAAGGGTACATTTTTTCTCCGGGGCTCCCCATACATTTTAAAGGGGAAAAAGGCACAATTGAATCAGGAAGCCATGTAGCAATCTGGACTGTCTTGAAACTGCAGTTGCTTCTAGCTGCAAGTTTGTACATATAATGAGAGTAACTTCAGATGTTATCGGATCTCAGCGATCTTTGTATGCTGTGTAATGAGCAAATATGTTTCACCTACTGCACACTTCTCAATACAATGGTGCATACCCACAGGCAAGAGGCTATCTCAAGTAAGTAAAAACATCAAGTTAACAACTTATAAAGGTAAACAACTAAAGTGGAGGTGCCACAAAGATGCAACAATACCTAAGGTGGAGTTGTGGTTTCAATTACAGCATTGTTATGCTGACTTTGAAATGGTTTGTATTTTTGAGGCTGATGACACAGCCATCAGAAAACTGCTCTGGAGCTGAAAATCGCTAACCCGAGCAAAGTAACTACGTACTTTAAAGTAAGCAACAGTGACTACCTTCCACCCGACACTACGTTTTTTAAAGTTTTAAAGTATTCTACATACATTACAAGGCTTGAAAAGATTACAAAACAACACAAAACTTACTTATATGAAACGCGCACGACAAAACTAAGATTTTCATGATGATCAGCGTGTGGACAAATCCCATAGCGATTTTCATCCTCATTGGAGCTCGGACTACGGAGCAATCCCAAGTTAAACGCGAGTTGTTGTTTTGTGTCAGGGTTCTATTGGGGAATATACGGAGAATTTTTTTATTAAAAAATCTCGGATACTGGAATGCCTACTAGTATATTAAAAATTATAAATTTAAAAATGAAGTAGGAATCCAAGCAATAAAAAGTAGTGAAACAAGAGATGAACAATGGTAGCTATTACAGTATAGCTCAGTGGGAAATCCCGACTTTGGCACTGACCACAAAATAATTGTTATACCATGCCAAAGTAGGGATTTCCCACTGAGCTATACTGTAATAGCTACCATTGTTCATCTCTTGTTTCACTACTTTTTATCGCTTGGATTCCTACTTCATTTTTAAATTTATAATTTTTAATATACTAGTTATTTTTAGTTTTTTGATAAAGCATACAGCTAGCTATAAACATGTGACTAGGGTGACTGCTGTATTAGAGTATCTCGAGTCAGTCTGCGATTCGCCGAAGATGTGTGCTCCCAAAAGGGGTGTGGTCATCGTGGTTTCGATCGATTCATAGTATTAGACTAGAGTATCTCGAATCAGCCTACCAACTTGAAGGTGTGTGGTCACAAATACAGCTAGCGTAAAAGGGGCGTGGTCATTGTGGTCTCGATCGATAGATTGATAATATGCAGATTAAAGAATGGGCGTGACGTTGTGACCTATCGTGGAGTACCGGTACCTCCGTACAGTAGCATAGTTTAAGCGCCTTAAATATTTTTGTGGCGTCTTAGAAAGTGTTGCGGATATGGAAAATTAATGCCTCGATATGGTTTCATTGGATGAAGAAGAAGACAAGCAGCCTGATTGAAGATAAAAGAAAAGACAAGGCGCACAGGGCGTACACTCGTCGGAACCCCAAAAGGCACATAGAGTTTGTTGTTGTGGCGTAAAATGGTGAGCGTGCGCTGCTTCGTTTGGGCTCTAGGCTTGCGACTGTGCAGGTGAGGCAGCGAGACTAAAATTGAAATTTTGGGCGATTTTTAAAATTTTATATCCAGCCACCTGTGTTTTGTTGTTTTTAATGCTACATTTGATGCTAGATGGATTAATATTATTCCGTAAAGGTGATTTTCGTCGCGTAAGAAGTTTCTAAGCTGGTTTTTAAAAGGAGATATTTTTGGCGACGTGCGTCATTTCAGGGGGATTCCTACTTAAACACGTACTGTTTGATACATATTCATACAGCAAGAAAGTACCATATAGTATGGATCATGAAGGTTTGGGCTTTCTGGCCAAAAATATCACCCTAATTTTTCCTTCATGACAGCTTGAAAGCATTGGTTAGGCAGGATTAAACCAAAAATACTCTTCCAACAAAATTTTGAAAAATTACCTATTTAACTGAATTTTCTGTTGACTGACTAACTGATGTATCCAGATAAGCATAACTCAAGGCTATGGGCTTGATTTCTTCAGTTTGACATCACTTCAGCCCCAGACATTTGCCTTTTTGCCAACTACAGCAGCTAGAGTTCAAGGATCATGGAATAATTATTGTCCTCTTTTGTGTCCCTCCACTACCAATTTGTGGTAATTCCTGATGACTTCAGTACAGCTGGCTATATTGAGAACCACCTGTAATTTCTGCATGGTGAATGGATTTATTGCAGAGGTGCTTCTCATAGTGTTCTTCATTGTAAACACTGTATAATAAGTAAACAAAAACTAAGGGAATGGCTACTCCACCAGAATAATTGATGGTCGGGGTGCGCATTTAATCACAATTTCTATATAGTGGCTGGATTGATTGCAAAGGCACTTCTCATACTGTTCTTTGTTTGTAATACTAGCTGAAAACAAAGTAGAATGGTCATCACATTACTTTCAGAAAGTGACAATATAGTAGAAGGAAATTTACAGCACAGATCTTTATTCAACATCATGGAGCTATACAGCCACATACAGCCACCTCCAGGCTGACTAAAGTTCCATTCAGGTCCCAGAATGCTTGTACAGCTTACCACTGTGATTGGGAAAGGTAGTCAGCAAAGGCAGACCACTCAAATCTAGCTGATTTTGATAGTGAAATTTATTAATGTAGCTTTGTGATCTTGGTGAAAAATCAAATCTGTCAGATCCAGTCACATTTAATTTCATGGTTATAAATGAAGTATAGGGATTTAGTATATCAGCAGGTATAGACAATCTTCCTTGTTTCACTACATTTTTCTTTGATCCCTAATTCAACTTAAAATTCCCAAATTTTTCTTTCTACCATATAGAGGGAACTTAGGCAAATTTGATGATTTGCTACCAATTCGCCAAAGTTTAACCCACAGATTATTCATAGCACTTGAGATTAGCATCTCTCTGTCTAAAAATTGAGCTTGAATTCACCAAAGTTTATTTCATCAAATGCAATTTAGCTGGCAATTTGCCAAAGTTTACCACTGATAAAGTTTCCTTCTATACAGTAATTATTAATGTAACTATATTATTCAATTTCATTTATCTCCCTGTTAGTTGTTAAAGCAGAAATTGCAACAGCGAAAGATGTTGAACAGTTAATACTGAAAGAAGAATCTTTAAAATTTCCCAATGAGAATGAAATTAAAAACATTCAAGAGAACTTTGATGGGCTGAATGTTCAGTTATCTATACCAAATACAGTTTTATCTAAAGCTTTGGATTCATCAAGTAAGATCGTTCAATTATGTACATAATTTTAGTGTCTGTGTGTTTGTAGATGATGGAAAACTACCAATAGTGAACACCATATTTAGAAATCTTGCACCAGTATTGCCTAATGTATCATCCAATAAGTTAGTTGAATAAATGTAATATTTAATACGCTGTTACTGGACTATACCACTTAGTGCAAGCACGTTTCCAGTCAGTGCAGTTCTATCTACCCAACTGTCAGCTACACAAAGGTTTAATACATCAATTCCTATTGAAATGGTCTTTGACCTTGATAACGTATGTAACGTTATTATGTAGAATTTATTGCTATCACATTCTTGATAGAATAATATTGGTAATGTTAAGAATACAAAGGTGGACAGATCATGTGGATTTTGGGATTTTGATTTAAATGTTGGCAAGTATGTTCTGTTGCTGATTCTATATGAATGGTGTGGATTTATATACTTCTATAGTACAAATAATGGAGGATGGTCAAATAAAGGAGTTGAGCTGATTAAAGAGAATTCTACCGACACATCAGTTGTTTGTCACAGTTATCACCTTACAAGCTTTGCTGTCCTAGTTTCAATTGAGCATAAGCCAGAACAAGTAACAGATCTCTATAGTAACAAAGAGGCTGTGGATTGTGTATTCTTCTTAGGCCAAAGAAGCTGAAGCACTTACTATTGTGTCCTACATTGGCTGTTCTGTCTCAATAATCTGCTTATTTATTTCTGTTGTTATACTGGGATACTTTTGGTATAGGTAAGCTGGTAATCAAATATGTAACTGTTGTGTTTAATTGTGTATATATAGGAAATATCTTAAAGGAACTCACGTGTTTGTGCATCTGAATCTGTGTGTTGCACTTTTACTTGGAAATATTACATTTGTATCTGGTATTGACACTGCCACTGATAACAGAGTAGGTAAATGATTCTAATTATTTCAGAAGTAATGTCCTTGTAATAGGGTGCTTGCATATTTGTGGCGGTTCTACTACAATATTTCTTCATATCTGCTTTTTGTTGGATGCTCTGTGAAGGAATTGTGCTGTATATGATGCTGGTAGTTGTCTTCAACAGCCGATTTAACCGTCCTCTGTTCTTCTTTGCCTTGGGATGGGGTATAGCATGAAGGCAGCTAAAGATTTTATTTGTATATTTATGTCTTAACAGGTCTTGCTATTCCAATAGTTGCAATATCAGTTGGTATAGCACACGATCAGTATGGAGTTGACTAGTAAGTGTATCATGTGATAACTATATGGTTATCACACATATAAAGATCATACAACATGTTTAGTCAAACAACTCACAATGGCATTACAAATGTTCATGTAAATTGCATAACTTTCCTTCATTATGGATGTTGTTTACCCTATACTATCGTAGTTGAATTCAGTGAGCAGATTTACAAAGTGCACACATACAATGACTATAGAAATAATCCTATAGCAATGTATGTTAAGCATACTGCAGGTCACCGTAAATAATTATTTTTATCACAAGAGCTCATTTGAAGAATGCATGTGTAATACAGGAATATTGAACCTACTGTATGAGGTTTGTATCAGATTTGTAACCTGGTACCAGAGTGCCACTTGCCTGAACAAGTTGAATGAAAGTTTTTTAACTCTTGTGGTGTAAGTGCATGTGTATATCAAAGTCACTTGCATTTGTAATACTACTAGCTTTGAATATGCTGGTAGTGAAGACTGGCTTCAATCAAATTTATTAAGTGGCCAAAGTGTGATGTGTTCATGCTGGTCACAAAGCTACTTACTTTTCCAGTGTACAATACTGTTTACATTAATGGTTTGTATACTGGTGGAAGTCTCTTTGATTTGTCACTGCACAATAGTACAACTTATTATGTTCTATGCAAGCGACACTTACAATTACTAAACATGCATACTATATATGGTTCCTAATTATAACTTAGTTGCTGGATATCTACAGAGAAAGGTGCAATAGCAGCATTTATTGCTCCAATAGCAGTAATCATTCTGGTATGTTTGAATCTGCCGTACATTGTATATCTTACAAAGTTTTGGAATTTTACTAATTTTTAGCTTAATTGTATCTTCCTTGGATTTGCATTGCGAGCATTGTACAGAAGTAAAAGTGGAGGTCTGACTAGCGATGAAGTTTCTCATGTTGAAATGGCAAAGTAAGCAGTTTATCACCTTATAATTATTGTGTAATTATCATGTGTCCATGCAAGTTTGGAGTAAACCACTTGTCATTGTCCTCATGATGTATTATGTTCACCCACCCTCAACTTAGCATTTTCAATCCCAATTCCACAGTAAAATACTTTGCTTATACTATAATGTGATGTAGGAGTCAAAAAGAAATAATAAATCTGCATGCAATCACATAGAAATGTACAAGGCACATGCCACAGTTGACTGTAATCACACTTCCTGCATTCCATCTGCAAAGTTGTGACATGAATCTTGCCAGCAATGCTTCGGTGGTTTGAAGACAATTAACATAAAAAAGGCTGACTTAAGATATGCCTTCGGTAAATGATTGGTCCAACAAATGCTTTTAAAGCATCATTGGACAAACATGGTTGGAGAACTTTTATAACTTAAGTAACTAACATGATTAATTAATTAGTAATTTCTAATTACTAATTGTATGCAGAGGAAGGCACAAATATTTTCATACAGTTTGGTTCAGTGAATGAATGATAAAACAACTATAGGCAGTGATTAGGCACCCAAAGTCGGATTATCTGGCTACACGGGTGCACTATTCTACATGCTTGCAAGTACCATACCAGTCCTCTGAATACCCAGCACAACTATCAGGTAAGCCATTCGTCAATTAACTCAGTTTAAACTCATTTACTGTGGCTTACTTTACCACAACTATATGAAGTAATCAACCTGTAGATTGATAGCAGAGCACCTGTCAAAATATGAAATAAATATCAGTAATGTCATGACATTTCCCATGATATATTGTGATAGTAAAATTTCAATACTGCCCAGTCCCTAAATAGGCCATGACCAACAATATTCCAGTGCTGCAAACAATGGAGACACACAGCCTTAAGTTTTACAACTGCAATGAAGCCTGAAATACATCAGATGGATTCCAAATGCACTCTTGTTGACCCTTGCAATGAACTGGCAAAAGCAGCTGGGTTATTTTGTTTAGTCTTAAAGAAGAAAGTTAAAAACAAAAAGCTGTTATCAGTCTAATGACTTGCCATTTTTGTTATTATTGCATTGATAAAGAATGTGTTATTCAACTGGTTGTAGCTATATCTCGTGTTCCAATCAAATGATTGATACAAAACATGGTGAACAACTGAACATGTACATTAATACACACTGAATTACATCATCTATGGCAGGATAAGGCAGAGCTTTCAGATGTAGTGCATGTTAGTACCTGGTCAGTAATTTATATATGGAAAATAAATATACATGTAGTGTACAACAAGTTCTGGTGATTGATAATTCCTACTTTGCATGGTCTCATGTGCAGAGTGTTAGAATTAATCAGTCTACAAAAATGGAACCACGACTACTTATAGCTGAAAGACAGCCAGGGCAGATGGTGAGCCTATAGGACTTTCCTTCACTAACACTGCAAAAATGTGTTTCAATACTACCTAAACTAACTCTATCTTTAGTCAGTAGTGAAACCACAGATTCAAAATAATCCCTATACCGACACAAAATGGACCACTAATCCATTAATGACTCTAATGTCATTCAGTATTGACACCTGTGGTATGTTTTGTCTGGGATTTGTAGTTCCAATACTGAAATATAGACGGAACAAATTAACACAGGCAGTATTTGTACACAATTTTTGCTGTAGGAGTTAGGAGTTAAAGGACAAACAAAACTTGGTTGACAATCGGTCATCTACACTGTGTTGTAGTTCTGGTGAATCTGACTCCCAAGTGCCACAAAGTAAAATGTACCTAGAAAATGAAGGAAAAGAATTCCTTATCTACACCTGCGGATGTTTAATTAGTTCCTATTTCAGTCATAGTATAGCCATGACCGAAGTAGGGAGTATAATATGGATGAAGTAGGGATTAAATGTCCACTAGTATAGCTCCAAGTGTAGATGACTTCTGTTAATTCCTTGCTTTTTATTTCTATGATGCTTACTCAAATATGAAGTTTCTATTTATTGTAACAATGACTGCTGAACCAATGTATACTGAATCAAAGGAAAGAATGGAGCCAGCCAGACATAGCATGTGTCCCGACTATCAATTACTGGAAAGTGCTGTCAAGATTTGCTTTGTTTTTGTACTTAATTTGTTCCACGAAGAACAGTGCAATGAAGTACACCTCCAATCATCCCAGTCACTATGAAAATTACAATTAATGCATGCCCTAACTATTAATTGCTGGGAAGCGAACTGCTACTCCATTTTGTTTCAGGTATGTTCTACCCGTTATACATACAGTGTTACAAACGAAGAACGGTATGATAAGCACCTCTGCAATCAATCCACCTACTATGGGAATCAAAAATAATTCTCATAACAGCCAGCTTACACTGAAGCCACCTCACGTTACCATGAATCAACACCTTTGAGGAAGTGAAGAAAGAATTGGGACACAAAGGACAACAAAAATAAGTCCACGATGCATGCACTGTAGCTGCTACAGTTGGTGAAAGGCACATCTTGGGCCAAAGTGACATCAAACAGCGAATAAATCAAGCCTGTAGCATTAACCATAGTTGAGTTATGCAGTTATGCATGGCTGAAGGTATCAGCTAGTCAGTTAGTAGAAAAAGTAAAATTTTAAAAAATTCCATAGGAGTACAGAGTCCCAGAGTTGTTTGTTAACTTTGGCCTAATGTATTTCGCGGACTGGACTCACGGACTGGACTCGCGGACTGGACTCACGCACTGAGCTGGGAACAGCTTTTAAACATAATCCAGGAATTATCCATCTCTTGGAACACTGGAGACACCACTATCGAGCTACAACTGCTGATACTGCTCTTCCTTACAAGTAAACAAACTAGCGGTGCACTAATTAATTAGAATACACTTACGATACACGAGTACTAGCAGTGATAAAGCGTGGTAGAGGCTATTGTTGTAGCTTAGATGTTTTTCCTTTATTGCTTTAGCACTAGTGCTAGGGTTGTAGAGATGAGCCAGTAATAATTCTTAGCAGGGTAGCTACAGGTGGCACCGCCCATAGAGTTGATGGGGCTATGTAAATAAACTGACTCATCACTACAGTCCTAACACTAGTGCTAAGTACTGGAGCAACAAAGGAAATACATCTAAGCTATAACAATAGCCTCTATCACACTTTATCACCGATAGTACTCGTGTATCATAAGTGTATTCTAATTAATTAGTGCATGCGCTAGTTTGTTAACTTGTAAGGAAGAGCAGTATCAGCAGTTGTAACTCGATAGTGGTGTCTCCAGTGTTGCAAGGGATGGATAATGCCTGGAGTATTGTTTAAAAGTTGTTTCCAGCTCAGTGCGTGAGTCCAGTCCGCGAGTCCAGTCCATGAGTCCAGTCCGCGAAATACATTAGGCCGTTAACTTTCAACTTGATTGTATCATTCTTTACTATTGTGCTAGATGAGTGCTCAGTGATGAATGCTCAGTGCTACAAATGAGCCAAATTTAAAGATTGTGTGTAATTGCATCCATGTGTTATTAAATATTTTTGAGGATCATGCTCAATACATACATACTATAGCAATAGAAGCTCATACTCAGCTTTGTATCACCCACATTATAATGCTACTGTACAATGTCTGCTGTAGAAATATTCTATCTTCAATAAAAATCCAACACACTTTGCATCATTTTCATAAAGTTCCTGACAAATCTATTAATATTTTCATATTTGCATGAACGCTCTGTTACAGTATACTCTATTAGAGGTTAACTAGGTGACTGCTCTATTAGAGTATCTTGATCTTTAATTTCAAGAGGATTAGTATGTGACTGAATTTGACAAAACAAGTCTTCCACACACATCCACTCTTATGACTTTGAATTACCATAACTCAATGTAGGAGTATGCTATTAGTTTCAAACTTTGACCTGTATTGTACTATGCTATGGAAGAACTTTGTGAAAATTTTAGGTCAATAGCTTGCTGAATAGTGAAATTACAGTGGGTTAAAATCAGAAAATTGGAAGTGTGTGGAAGCCTTGTTTTGTCAAATTCAGTCACATATAACCTCTGTAGATCTGGATCCTTCCCTTTCCTGAAGTTACAATGGCAGCAATGTGATGTCTCACCATGTTTGCAGTAGGTTACTACGAGTTTACGGCGGTAATTACAATTGCACGATAATATTGTTTCCAAGAATTTTTGATGATACTGGTATCGTTTCATCAGAATATCACAGTTTGATGATGTAGCAGAGATGCAGCCCATTCCTAGTGATCTGCCACCTTCTTCTCTACTGAAATGGAGTGATTTATTTATTTTTATTTTATTTTTTTATTATTACTTTATGGCAAGTATGCCAAGGGTCTGCAAGCAACTGGTGCTTGCAGCCTAAAACACAAGTTATACATACATTATAATTACTTTAACTAATTATAACTTAGCTATAGTGTTTGAAAGTTTGATGGTGGCGAGAGATCATGACATTTGCTGCACGGGCATAGATAATGGTAGGTACAGTGATTGTCATCGTCAAAATGAGTTACAAAATGATTCCACATAAATTTCTTTAGTTTAGCCTTGATGGTTGCAATTGATAAATTGGTATTGATTACAGGAAGAGCATTCCACAAATGAGGAAGACGGTGGAAATAAGAGTTTCTATTTAAGTTTGTACTATGGAGACGATGTTTGAGTTTATTATGTGTAGAGGATCTGGTGTGACCCTGAGTAAATGTAATGTACCTATTAGAGGTGTACCGATATGGGTTTTTGGCATGTACCGATATCCGATATTGATGCCACCAAAAGAAGCCGATAACCGATGGTCGATCTGATATTTGCATTATAGTTAAAAGTGTACATTTACCTACCCTACAACAACATGTATATATATTCATTGCTATACTCTACCTGTGGTGGTATACAGCTTGGGTTTCTATTGTGCAATCCAGACAATTAGGCACCCACAAACATTTTTATGTATACTCCCATGAAGCCTTATACGGACATTTCTGCATTCTAATTGTTTGTGAGAAAGCTGGTACAGCAAGTTTCCTTGGTTATCTTGTGACCCTTTTTATTACAAGGTACTCTATAACTGCTTCATTTATAAAGACTGATAAGCTTTCTAGCAACAGACAGTAGAATCACGTGTGTTTATATGGCTTCTCGTAGCGTAGCGCTTGTTTCAGAGTGAACAATAAGCCACTGGTACTAAGGAGCCACATGAATAACGTAGAAAACCAATGCACAATCCGTTTATGTACAAACTATTGCTACTGTATAAATATCGGTAGCGATATCGGTCCTCCTGCTGTTCTGTACAGATTCCGATATTGGTAAAAATTACCATATTGGTGGTCGATATTATAGCCGATCCGATTATCGGTACACCTATAGTACCTATTAATGTCAAAGTTTCTTGTGGGTGACTTAAGTGACTTGATCGCAAACAAAACATCCTGAATCTCGAGGATATACATGAATGGTAGAAGATGAAGTTCTAATAACCTGGATTTGTAGCTGATATTATAATTATTCAAGATGTGTTTGGTTGCTCGACGTTGAATACGCTCAAAACATAAGATGTCCTTGATTAGGTAAGGTCGCCATAACTGAGAGCAATAGGTAAGATGAGGACGAACTAAAGTAATATACAGATGTAGCTTGACTGATGGGTAGTGATTGGAACAAAAAGTACGTCGTATCAGAGCCAACGATTTATATGCTTTAGATATTATAGAATTGTAGTGATTTGACCACTTCAGGTCACTGGAGACAATCACTCCCAGGTCTTTTTGAGTCTCCTGACAATTGATTTCTGTGTTGGAAATAAGGTATCTGGTATTGGACGTTGATTTGAAGGGTACATGTACACACTTGGTAAAGTTGATAGTTAGATTGGAAAGGAATGTTTGGTGAATAATAGAGTCAACATCTTGCTGGAGCTTGATGCGGTCCTCATCACACGAGATGGTCATAAAACATTTCGTGTCATCAGCAAACTTCAGTACTTGACTAACTTCTATACTGGAAGAGATATTGTTCATATAAACTAGAAATAACAGGGGACCTAAAATACTTCCCTGGGGGACGCCAGATATAACTGGTTGTACACTGTCAGATAAGGTATTGTTGATAGATACCTGCTGTACTCGGTCAGTGATGTAACATTTAAACCACGACCACAGGGTACCAGTAATGCCAAAAGACCAGAGGTGATTTAGTAGGATTCCATGTGAAACAGTGTCGAAGGCTTTACGTATATCCAGGTATATTTGTCTTTGCATTAATTATAACACAAACTTGTAACAAGAAGCACTTGGCCTAGTATGTTGTAAAATACTTCTCTGATGGTTAAAAACCTATAAAAGAGGACAGAAACCTTAGAATCATTATAGTTTAGCAAGCAAGTATGAGTTTACGGAGGAATTCATTATTTGGGAATCATTAGGTCAATAATACGTACCATTTCAATAATCATTTGTTATGTTGTACAGTCACAAATTTACACCAACTGACAATAAACAAGCCTTGATTGATTTTTATGAATACTTTTGATTTTATTTCTCTGTTCTTTTGACGGATTTCTAGTGTCAAACCATGATATGTATCCTTGTGCCAATAGTTATAAATTGAATACTGCTAGAGAATATATGTATCTTCAATTTGTTTGATATCCATGCTGAAAGATAAATATTTTCTAACTGTAAATTACTGTTCTAATGAATTCTTGTTGTTTAAGATAGAAAACAGATTCAATTTTTTGTTGATTCAATTTTTTTTGTTTAACAAAGTTCTGACACCTAACTAATGGTTTATTTTTCATGTTTGTGATTTTACATTGCTTGAACAGCAACCAGTTCATTGTAAGACTGTTTAGATCATCGATAGTATTCCCAAGATGTGATATGATACAATGTACACCATTGTATCTGTAGTTGTATCACATGAAATAATTAAGCTTTGTAAATGTATCCCCTGGATTTTTTTTGTTATACGAGGTGTCAAAGTATTTCATCAGTTGTGCAATATAATTATTTTGCAGGCACTTGTTAAAAGCTACAGTTGTATTATTACCAACACTGGGACTCACGTGGCTGATTGGAATCGTGTCTGTCAATAATGACACCACTGCGTTTGCATGGATTTTCACCATTCTAAACTCTCTACAGGTAGATGCTTTAAGCTACATGACTTGCAATTTTACATACTCTGTTTGAGTAGGGAACATTCATTCTCTTCTTTCATGTCTTCAGAAACAAAGAGGTAAACTACTTAACTGTACTACCCACTTATACATGCATGCCATTGGATTCTCTACATATGTGTAGGTAAAGAAACGAATCCCAAGTGTGAAGGGAAAAAGATTACTATTCCGTTCAAACTCATCTGTGAGTATTAATATCACTGCTAGATTTTATCATATCTATTTATCTGATCACAAACAGACAAACAAATTTTATCAATCATCTCCAGTGAGTATTATGGTAACCTATAATAGAGCGTAATTTACTTTAACTTTGTAGACACATTCTTCTTACACTGCTGGCATGAAGAAGAAAAGTGAGATGGTGTAATTGTCATTATGTATGAGTGATTTACTGTAGCAGCACAGGAGGTAGATTGCACGCTTTGTATTACACTGTATGAAAACTTCCTCGTGGTTATTAGTACACCTCATGACATGTAACTTGAGATGTGTAGACTTCCTATACATTTAATAAGTGTAAGGAGAAATATTTTCAATTTTTCCTTACACTTGTTTGTTACTTTAATTAAAGACTGATGCGCTGCATCAAAGAAAATAATGGAGCAGGTCTGTCATCATACATGTAATAAAAATCAGTTAAGCTATGTTTATGGACAAATAATATTAGAATGATTTTGCAATATTTGACTCCGCAAGGTGTTGATGACAACTCCCCCATACATGTACTTTCTTCATTTTCATGTTTATTGCTGTGAATTAGCTGTAGACTTCCCTCTAGCTCATTTAGTAATATACATTGTCTATTGCATTTAATAATTACATTAAGCGAGTAAACGCATGCCCAAACTACGCAAAATGTACTGGAAATTGATATACCATCACACTTCATTTCTTACCTGTTAAACAGCATTACAAATGAAGAGCAGTACAAGAAGCATCTCTGCAATAAATCCAGCCATTGCGTTTGTCACAACTAAATCATCTCCTTAAAGTGGTAATGTTTTACAAAATATCACATGGCCTTGTTGACATCACATGGACACAGCCAACACTCCACTATTCTATTCACCAGAACTGATAAATATTTAAATTCTTTCCTCCCTGCTACCATCAAATTGTGGAATTCTCTCCTGATTCTCTAGTCATACTGGATGCTGTTAATCAATTTAAGATGACTTATCCTTGCACCTCTTCCCTTATCTGATTTATGTATAATTATCTGTGTTTTTATGCTCTTTTTGAGTTCTACACAGTGAGCAATGTGTTTGCCTGACTGTCAAAGTGAAGTGGCCATGTTGCTTCGTTTTTCAAGGTAGCTGTGTTCCACCCCTTATACAACGTTACAAACTAAGGACAGTAAAAGTAGTGCCTCTGAAATCAATCCAGTCACTGTGGAAATTTTGGACAATTTTTGTGACAGTAGCTGCACTGAAGGAGTCAATCATTATCACAAATCAACACCTAGTTATGCAGTAGTGGAGAAAGGAAATGATCCCTATACAATAAATGATTCCTAGATTTGTACTATACAGTGCTACCATACTGTATGATAATGACAAAGTATCTCAAGACCAAGGGGTCCGACACGAAGACTTTAGATTCAATCTTTGCAAACTTTTAGCAGGGATTTGGGATTCTGAACAAGATTTCACGGGATTTAATGCATTTCAAATATTTTGAAATACATTGAAATAAACCGCTAGAATTATGCAAAGTATCTAATTACAGATTAACGGTGCAAGATCTACTAAATTTGAAGAATTCTGACTACATTTTAGCTTTTCTTTTTCAATATCTGTTGAATATTCTATTAGAATAGTTTTTACTGCTGCAGCTGACTGCTCTATTAGAGTATCTCGATCTTGTACAAGGAATAAACGGAGAATTGAGAAATAGAATACAAAAATTTACGGGTTTTTCAGGAAATTTAAGATTTATTCAGCCCTAAAGATTTAAAGGATTTTATCCAAGATTTAAGGATTTGAATCCTGCATAATGCTAGATTCCATGCGTGTCGGACCCCTCGATCAAGACACACGGTAGTGTGTCGTGCGGCCCAAGAAGCTAGCGCGCCACACCGTGAGTATACTAACAGGAAGAAAGAAAACGCAATTTTCACACCTATGTAGCTCTGTGATCCCTAATCCAATTGGAGCCACATTTGCTAGAGAAGTGCCGGCCAGTTAGCAGGGGCGGATCCAGGACCTGGCAAGGGGAGGGGCACAAACAGGCCAAGTTGTAGGTGGTTAGGGAGAGTCAGATTCTGTTGTAAGTTGCTGCATTTTTGTGCAGCAAATAATACACCTCTTAGTAGTATCTCACTGTTGATGTTTACCATTTTGGCCTTTGTGAAGTCTTAAAAACTGTTTAAATAGCTCTGAATGTCTTAAACAACAGCAACACTATAATTATTTTTAGAGGCGCTTAGTACCACGAAGGTGCAGGGTGAAAATTTCATATCTAGTTTGAGTTTGGTTCGCTTTGGTTTCAGGTGAATTTGTAATAAATGCTAATAAGTGTGCATATTTTCATGAGTTATATATTATAAGCTGATCTTGGCCTGACATAAAGTTGTAATAGTATGAGAAGTAGCTATGGCTCCTCCACAAGGTCACTGGGGAAGGGGGGGGGGGGGGGGGGGCATTTGCCCCAAATGCCCCATCCTGGATCCGCCATTGGTTAGAGGAGCCTACATACCAAATTTGAAGAAAATCGCTCCAGCCATTTCCGAGATACGAGCGAACAAAATTTCGTTTTTAATTTCTTCGTTTTTTCTTCTTCATTTCGCATACTTCGCAAAATCCACCATAAAACACGAATGCGTACTCCGATCGGGCTGAAATTTGGCACACTTAAAGGGCACTTTAAGGCGGATCTCAGCATGAACTTTGGTAGGAATCCGTTGAACATTCCCGGAGTTATGACCGATTATTTGCGTAAAATAAGGTCGAAGGTCTGTCACGCCTACAGGGTAAACACCTTGGAGGAATGAGTTGAAAATTCATAATATGGAGTACCCATCGTAGGAGTGCCTTTTTGTGGTTTGAAAGGAATCGGGATAGCTACCATGGAGATATGACACCAAACCCAACCTGTGTCAAAATTACGCGATCGATTTTTATGAATAAAAAAACTATTAGTTTTCATGTCTACCAGGCAAACCGCTTAGAGCAGTGAGCTGAATATCAGTGCGTAGCTGGAATAATCATCATAGAAAGTCCTTGCAGTAGTACAGAAGAATCGGATTACAAACCACTGAGTTATGATTCGAAAGGCAACTACGTGTAGCAAATGCGAGATCGAGATACTCTAATAGAACAGTCACCCTAATAGAGCATTCAGCTACGTTATAATTTACTCCATTGTAGAATTATATTACATTGCAAGTGATTCTGTAGGGAATTCAGCTACAAACAAATCACCCTGTAGAGAGATCAGCTAGAAGAAGGTACCTTATAGAGAGTTCGGCTACAAAGAAACCATCATGTAGAGAGTTCAGTTGCAAACAAATCATCCTGTAGAGAGTTCATCTACGAAAAGATCACCCTGTAGAGAGTTCAGCTACAAGAAGTCACCTTGTAGAGAGTTCAGCTACTAAGAAACCACCATGTAGAGAGTTCAGCTGCAAACACATCACCCTGTAGAGAATTCAGCTACAAACAAATCGCCCTGTAGAAAGATCAGCTAGAAGAAGTAACCTTGTAGAGAGTTCAGCTACAAAGAAACCATCATGTAGAGAGCTCAGCTGCAAACAAATCGCCCAGTAGATAGTTCAGCTATGAACAGATCACCCTGTAGAGAATTCAGTTAGAAACAAGTCATCCTGTAGAGAGATCAGATAGAAGAAGTCACCTTGTAGAGAGCTCAGCTACAAAGAAACCACCATGTAGAGAGTTCAGCTGCAAACAAATCACCTGTAGAGAGTTCAGCTAGAAACAGGTCACCCTGTAGAGAGATCAGCTAGAAACAAGTCACCATGTAGAGAGTTCAGCTAGAAAGAGTCACATTCAGCTACAAGGAAACTACCATGTAGAAAGTTCCGCTGCAAACAAATCACCCTGTAGAGAATTCAGCTACAAACAATCGCGCTGTAGAAAGATCAGCTAGAAGAAGTTACCTTGTAGAGAGTTCAGCTACAAACAAATCACCCTGTAGAGAGTTCAGCTAGAAACAAGTCATCCTGTAGAGAGATCAGCTAGAAGGGTGACCTTGTAGAGAGTTCAGCTACAAACAAATCACCCTGCAGGTAGTTCAGCTACAAACAAGTCATCCTGTAGAGAGATCAGCTAGAAGGATCACCCTGTAGAGAGTTCAGCTACAAAAACAAATCACCTTAAGCCAGACAAAGTAACCCTGTAGAGAGATCAGTAAGAAACAAATCACCTTGTAGAGAGTTCAGCTACAAACAAAATCACCCTGTAGAGAGTTCAGTTACAAACAAATCACCCTGTAGAGAGTTCAATTACAAACAGATAACCCTGCAGAGAGTTCAGCTAGAAACAAGTCACCCTGTAGAGAGAATCCTGCAGAGAGTTCATCTACAAGTAAATCACCCTGTAGAAAGTTCAGCTACATTTCAAGTCACCCAGTAGAGAGATCAGCTGCAAACAAGTTATCCATAGGGAATAATTGGCATGTAATAAATGTGTACATTTACTGATAAAATCTGAATTAGTTAAAGTATTTAAAATCTGCTTCATCTTTTTCTCTTCCTGTGGTAATGAAAAAAAGATAGGTTAAAAAAACCCGGTGGCTTTGGGGTTTACAAATACAAAAAGAAGTGAAATCTAACAAGCGGCACCAAATTTACTTGAATTGTTGTTATTAAAATTTTTACCATTAACCTACCGTCACAGCCATTTCTTGGCTGCCACGTTGGATTTCACATCTTTTTCACCGTAGCCTTTCTGAGGGCTGCACTCTTTATTTACAGCTTGGCTGTTTTGGATTAGATATCATTATAGTATGCAGCTATGCAATTTGTGATTCATACAATGTTCATAATATTTGACTAAAACTAGCTAACAAGTATCAACTTGCATTGTTCTTTTCGATAAGGTTTTTAATTTGACACCCAGTTTGAACTATTATCGTTGCATGGGTGATGTATAGACTATTTTTGGCCTAAACAAACTCCAAATATCAAATCTGTGATGACTCCTCATCTCCATTAATTACTTCTCATGTGGTCAACTAACTGTGCTGAAATTTTTGTAAATTTATCACAGAGTGCATGACCCTTTTGGTTCAGTATACTGCAATATTATTTTCGCTAATGATAATGGACTTGGTTGTTTACTAGTCTTGTATTATTCAGTTTCTACTCAGAGTAATACTCTTACACCTAATCAACCAATGGGTGCAATGGCTACTTTTGATTCAACTCTACTGAGTGAGGGATACTTAGCTACCACCCTTGATAGAAGAGATCCTAAAGGTCAGCAAAGTAATGAAAATAAAATTAATGTGTTGACTATAAATTATATATTGTTCTAGGACATTCTATGTGTTGTATTAGAAGTGCTCAGAAAAACTATGCACTAATAGTTGCGGCCCTTGGGCAGTCAGGCATACATATCAGGCAAAGCCTGAATACCCCATGTTACAGCTAATATGTAATACTTATCAGGCTGATAGCCTGTACAGAGCGATCAATCACCAAAGCCAATACGAGTGCAGCCACCAGCTGTATTATATATGTATACCTAAAGCGTTTTTGATTATGGGTCAGTAGCTAGTACGTTCTGGTTACATTTGGTTACGATGGATGGACATATCCTAGAGATATCACAGAGAATTTTGGTTACACGAATTTAATGTTTAAATGAATGCTATTGGATTGTTTATGGAAAAAGTACAGAGTTCACTAAAGGCCTGGATAGGTAAACTTGCTTGTAGAGTGGTTACTCCGTGCAGAGTGGCAGCTTTGTGATGGGGGCATGTCCGTATTCAAAAACATGCGGAAACGATCATTGAATAAGCTATAGCACTAGTTCTCACCTTAGCCCAATGTTTTTCAACTTGTAGGATGATGAGGATAACAAAACACTCTCCATCTGAGTGGTTTTCATGGTGAAATCCAAGTCGTGCATCCTAATCATGTGAGTATTAATCAATCCCCACAATCAATTTCATCCTCGACATCTATATAATCACTGCCCAGTTGTAGCCTGGCTACATTTCGTATGTAGCACCCGGTTAGCTGGGCTACATACAAAATGTAGCTTGGGCGGCTCCTTCAATCTGAGGTGTGAAAGTGTTACATAGACATATGGAGTCACACGATCGAGATACTCTAATAGAGCAGTCAGCATTGCTGCAATCTGTTGTCATATGTTCTTTCAGCCAAACTGCTTATATGTGAACTAGTTGAATTTTGTACATGTCAGGTAACTCTCAAGATATAAACCTTCAGTAATGTAATAAATATCAATAAGTTATAATGTGAGAACCAACTGTACATGCATGTATGGCCAAGAGTGTTTCAGAATCCCTTAGCTATAAAGCTTGCAGTCATATACATGCGACATTCAGCAACTAATCTGAAGTGAAGATAATTTCAAGTCTAGTTCTACTGTTTACCTGTAGGAAAAAATAGACAGAAAGATGTTAGCATAGCTATACAAATACAAAAAGAAATGATATCTAAACAGCCAAGCTATGAGAAAGGTGCGGCCTTCCAAAATAAAGATGTGATATCAAAAGTGGTAGCCAAGAAATATTTGGCTGCAATGATATTATGTCAATTAATTTGTAGCATTCACAAAGTAGTTATCATTGAAGCCATTTCCACCTTTGATATCATACCTTTCAGTATTTTTCAAAATAAAGTAAAGTTCCAGTAATAAAATGTAGTGAAACAAGAGATATATATGATGGTAGCTATTATAACATAGTTATGTGGGAAAATCCATATATTGGCATGTACAGTAGTACCATTAATTTTTAAGTAGGGATCGCCCCAAAACGTTTGTGCCACCCAAAATTCTGCCATTGAAAATCATCTTAGAGGCATCTGACACAACAAAAATAACCTTTACGGAATAGTACTAGCTCATATAATACAGCATTAAATATTATAACAAAATACTTACAGGTGGCTGGATATAGAATGTAAAATGTCGCCAAAACTCATTTTTTAGTCTCACTGCCTAGCTGACTGTCTGACCACAGTTGCAAGGCTAGATGCCAAACAAATCAGTGCATAGCCACCATTTTACACCACAATAACAAACTCACTGGTGGGATGTGTCTTTTGGGGTTCCAACAAGTGCAGCCCCTCTGTACCTTTTATCTTAAATCAATCAGGCCCCTTCTCCAATGTACATCATTATTGCATTATAGCTGTCCACCCGGTAGGATAGGTCACATAGATAATTTGATTAAATTTGCACCAGCCATTTTCAAAATATGATGTTCAAACTTTCAATTTTTTCCTTAAACCATAAGGGGTCTATTAGGGTTCAATTTCTTTTTGCACACTTTGCAAAAATTGTTATTAAATGCAAAAATGTAGCTCGATTGCTGCAAATTTCAGCACATATTAAAAGCCTACAAAGGTGAGTTAATTTTCAAAGTTTGCTATGAATTTTGATAAATATCCACAGAATTATGAACATTTATTTGCTCAAACTTTACTCACAGCTACAGGGTAAATGGAACATGCAATAAAAAAACAATGGAGAACATCCTATGTGCCCTATTAAAAATCCTCAAAAATGTGCACTCTATAGTCATATCACCAATTACATACAATGCAATACACTTATAACACTGTCTTTAACAATCATCATTGTGTCTGTATAAATACAAGGAAATGAGAGTAAAAATTCTTAAAGTCAGCTATAGCCTGGTTTTGGAACCTATAAAGTATGAAAAGAAGTGAAATCCACACAAAACAGCCAAGCTGTAAAAATGGTGTGGCCTTCAAAAACCTGCAGTAAAATCAAAAATAGCAGCCAAGAAATGGCTGCAGTGATGTTAATGCTGATAGATCTGTGTGCTTTACCTACATTTAACATCTTTGCAATCATTTCTTGGCCTCCACCTTTGACTTCACAACTTATTTCACCCAGATTCATTTTGTTCACAGCTTGGCTGTTTTTGTGTGGATAATTTTATACAGAAGTATAGTAACACATTCAAATAAATTTAAAGCAATAAAATAATAGTGAAGTATTTATCCACAAATAAAATGTCTGCACTGGATCTCTTCTGCTGTAAAGAAAAAAGACAGGTAAAAGAAGTCCCAAAGTATATAATTACAAAAAGAAGTGATATCTATACCAAAACAGCTAAGCTGTAAAAAAGGGTGCAGCCCCCAAATCCAGAGTGAAAAAGATGTGAAATCAAATGTGGCAGCCAAGAAATGGCTGTGATGGTAGGTTAATGATGAAAATTTTAATTACAACATTTTGGTACCAGATCCTTGTTTTTTCACCATGGCTTTTTGGGGGCCACACCCTTTTTACAGCTTGGCTGTTTTAGTATAGATCAAGACACACGATAGTGTGTCATGCGGCCCAAGAAGCCGGCACACCACACCGTTAGTATATTGACAGGAAGAAAGAAAACGTCATTTTCACACCTTTGTATCTCGGTGATCCTTTATCCATTTTAATTAAACTGGATAATTACACCATGGTGGATTTTAATTAAACTAGCTGTTAGTAAACCAGATAGACGAGAAGTCATATTCTTGTTTGCAATAGATTTGGTAGCTGACAAAGACACATCAATAATATTAGTTTTCCCAGAAATTTTGTGCCACCCTCAGTAATCAATTTTGTGGTCCCACCTGATAACGGAATTCTCTGTGACAAATGTTTAGAGCCATCAAATAGAAATGAAACGCACTTTGAAGGCTTAAGTGTTAGATCCAAGTCTGCAGCTTTCTTGTCAATCTCTTGGAGCACAGAAGAATGGGTTTCCAAATTGGTGGAAATCAAGGTAGCATTTTTTTTTCTTCGTGTTTTCGCACACTTGCAAAAATTGCTATAAAACGCAAACGCGTACTCCGATCGCCTTGCAATTTGGTACACAGAAAGGGAGTCAAAAGGCGAATTCTAGCATCAAATTTAGTGCAAATGCGATGAATGGTTCAGGAGTTATGACCGATTATTCGCGTAAAACAAGATCGATTTGTTGTCACGCCTACAGGGTAAACCGCTTATGGAATGAGTTGAAAATTGCTATGTAGATGGAGTAACCATTGTAGGAGTGCCTTTTTGGTGGTTTGAAAGGAATCGAGATAAAGACCATGGAGATATGACACAAAACCCAACCTGTGTCACAATTACGCGATCGATTTTTATGAATAAAAAAGTATTAGTTTTTACGCCTACTAGGCAAACCGCTTAGAGCAATGAGCTGAAAATCGGTGTATAGCTGGAATAATCTTCATAGAAAGTCCTTGCAGTAGTACAGAAGAATCGGATTACAAACCACTGAGTTATGATTCGAAAGCCAACTTCGTGTAGCAAATGCGAGATCGAGATACTCTAATAGAACAGTCACCCTAATAGAGCATTCAGCTTACTCCATTATAGAGTTCTATTACATTGCAAGTTATTCTGTAGGGAATTCAGCCGCAAACAGTTACTCTTATAGACAGTTCAACTGGAAGCAAGTCACCCTGTGGAGAGTTAAGCTACAAATATATCACTGTAGAGATTCAGAACATTACAAGTCACACTGAAGAAAGTTCAGCTATAAACAAGTCATGCACCCTGTAGAGAGTTCAGCTACAATTAAGTCACTCTCTAGAGAATTCAGCTACACACAAGTCACTGTGGAGAGAGTTCAACTACAAACAAAGAGAGATCAACTACAAACAAAACACTTTGCAGAGAGTTCAGCTACAAACAAATCAACCTTTAGAGCGATCAGCAACAAACAAATCAACTTGTAGAGAGATCAGCTAGAAACAAATCAACCTGCAGAGAGATCAGATACAAACAAATCAGCTCATAGAGAGATCGGTTACACACAAATCAACCTGTAGAGAGATAAGCTAGAAACAAATCACCCTGTAGAAAGTTCAGCTACAAACAAATCACCCTGTAGAGAGTTCAGCCAAAACAAATCAACCTGCAGAGAGATCAGCTACAAACAAATCACCTTATAGAGAGTTCAGCTACAAACAAATTACCCTGTAGAGAGATCGGCTACAAACAAATCAACCTGCAGAGAGATCAGCTACACACAAATCAACTTGTAGAGAGATCAACTACAAACAAATCACCCTGTAGAGAGATCAGCTAGAAACTAGACACAATGTAAGGAGTTCAGCTACAAGCAAATCATCCTGTAGAGAGTTCAGCTAAAACAAATCAACCTGCAGAGAGATCAGCTACAAACAAATTACCCTGTAGAGAGATCGGCTACAAACAAATCAACCTGCAGAGAGATCAGCTACACACAAATAAACCTGTAGAGAGATCAGCTACAAACAAATCACCCTGTAGAGAGATCAGCTAGAAACCAGACACAATGTAAGGAGTTCAGCTACAAGCAAATCACCCTGTAGAGAGTTCAGTTACAAACAAATTACCCTGTAGAGAGATCAGCTAGAAGAATTCACCTTGTAGAGAATTCAGCAACAAAGAAACCACCATGTAGAGAGTTCAGGTGCAAACAAATCACCCTGTAGAAATTTCAGTTACAAACAAATCGCCCAGTAGAAAGATCAGCTAGAAGAAGTTACCTTGTAGAGAGTTCAGCTACAAAGAAACCATTTTGTAAAGAGTTCAGCTGCAAACAAATCACCTCTAGAGAATTCAGCTACAAACAAATCACCCTGTAGAGAGATCAGCTAGAAGAAGTTACCTTGTAGGCAGTTCAGCTACAAACAATTCACCCTGTACAGAGATCAGTTAGAAGAAGTTTCCTTGTAGAGAGTTCAGCTACAAACAAATCATCCTGTAGAAAGATCAGCTAGAAGAATTCACCTTGTAGAGATTTCAGCTACAAAGAAACTACCATGTAGAGAGTTCAGCTGCAAACAAGTCACCCTGTAGAAAATTCAGCTGCATTATAGAATTCTATTACGTTACAAGTTATTCTGTAAGGAGTTCAGCTGCAAACAGTTAATCTTATAGACAGTTCAGCAAGAAGCAAGTCACCCTATAGAGAGTTCAGCTACAAATATATTGCTGTAGTGATTCAGAACATTACAAGTCAAAATGAAGAGAGTTCAGCTATAAACAAGTCATGCACCCTGTATAGAGAGATCGGCTACACTCTCTAGAGAATTCAGCTACAAACAAGTCACTGTGGAGAGAGTTCAGCAACAAAGAAACTACCCTGTAGAGAGTTCATCTATACAAACAAGTTATCCTATAGAGATCAGCTGCAAACAAGTAACCCTGCAGAGAGTTGAGCTACAGACAAGTCACTTTATATTTTATACAATGTTCAGTTACAAGTAAGTCACTCTGAAGAGAATTCAGCTACAAATAAGTCACTCTGTAGAGAAGTTTGCTACAAACAAGTCACCGTGTAGAGAGTTCAGCAACCAAAAAACCGCCCTGTAAAGAGTTCAGCTATACATCAGCTAAACACAAGAGAGAGCTCAGTTAGAAGAAGTCACCCTGTAGAGATCTCAGCTGCAAAGAAACCCTGTAGAGAGATCAACTACAAACAAATCACCCTGTAGAAAGTTCATGCAGGTACAAACAAATCACCCTATATAGAGTTCAGCTACAAAAAAAGCACTCTGTAGAGAGTTCAGCTACAAAGAAATTATCCTGTAGAGAGTTCAGCTACAAACAAGTTACCCACAGTGCGATTGGTTTTAAACAAGAGATTTCAGCTACAAACAAATCACCCTGTAGAGAGTTCAGCTATGAACAGATCACCCCGTAGAGAGATCAGCTATGCAAGTCACCAAATAGAGAGATCAGCTAGAAGAAGTCATCGTCTAGAGAGATCAGCTAGAAGCAAGTCACCTTGTAGAGAATTCAGCTATAAAGAAACCATCCTGTAGAGAGTTCAGCTACAAACAAATCACCCTGTAGAAAGTCCAGCTAGATAAAAGTTACCCTACAGAGATATCAAGTCACCCTATAGAGAGATCAGCTAGAAGAAGTCATGCACCTTGTAGAGAGTTCCGCTAGAAACAAGTTACCCTATAGAGAGATCAGCTAGAAACAAGTCACCCTGTAGAGATTTCAGTTACAAACAGATCATCCTGTACATAGTTCAGCTAGATACAAGTCACCCTCAGTGTAGAGAGATCAGCTAGAGGAAGTCACCTTGTAGAGAGATCAGCTAGAAACAAGTCACCTTGTAGAGAGTTCAGTGACAAAAAAACCATCCTGTAGAGAGTTCAGCTACAAACAAATCACCCTGTAGAGAGTTCAGCTACAAACAAATCAACCTGTAGAGAGATCAGCATGAGGAAGTCACCTTGTAGAGAGATCAGCTAGAAACAAGTCACCTTGTAGAGAGTTCAGTGACAAAGAAACCATCCTGTAGAGAGTTCAGCTTCAAACAAATCACCCTGTAGAGAGTTCAGCTACAAACAAATCAACCTGTAGAGAGATCAGCATGAGGAAGTCACCTTGTAGAGAGATCAGCTAGAAACAAGTCACCTTGTAGAGAGTTCAGTGACAAAGAAACTATCCTGTAGAGGGATCAGCTAGAAACAAATCACCCTGTAGAGAGATCAGCTAGAAACAACTCACCTTGTAGAGAGTTCAGTGACAAAGAAACCATCCTGTAGAGATATCAGCTAGAAACATATTACCCTGTAAAGAGATCAGCTACAAACAAAACACCCTGTAGAGACTTCAGCTACAAACAAATCAACCTGTAGAGGTTTCAGTTACAAACAAATCACCCACTGTAGAGAGATCTGCTACAACCAAATTATCCTGTAGAGAGATCAGCTAGAAACAAATCACATTGTAGAGAGTTAAGCTACAAACAAATCACCTTGTAGTGACTTTAGCTACAAACAAATTAACCCGGAAGAGAGATCAGCTACAAACAAAACACCTTGTAGAGACTTCAGCTACAAACAAAACACCTTGTAGAGACTTCAGCTACAAACAAATCAACCTGTAGAGGTTTCAGTTACAAACAAATCACCCACTGTAGAGAGATCAGCTACAACCAGCTACAAACAAATCACCCTGTAGATAGTCCAGCTACAAAAAAATCACCCTGTAGAGAGATCAGCTAAAAGCAAATCACCTTGTAGAGAGTTCACTTACAAACAAATCTACCTGTAGAGATATCAGTTACAAACAAATCACCCCCTGTAGAGAGATCAGATCACCCTGTAGAGAGTTCAGCTACAAACAAATCACTCTGTAGAGAAATCAGCTACAAACAAATCACCTTGTAGAGAGTTCACTTACAAACAAATCTACCTGTAGAGATATCAGTTTCAAACAAATCACCCCCTGTAGAGAGATCAGATCACCCTGTAGAGAGTTCAGCTACAAACAAATCACCCTGTAGAAAGTTCAGATATAAAAAAATAATCCTGTAGATAGTTTTGATACAAGCAAATCACCCTGTAAAGAGTTCAGCTATACAAATCACCCTGTAGAGAGTTCAGCAAGATAAAAGTCACCCTGCAGAGAGATCAGGTCACCCTATAGAGAGATCAGCTAGAAGAAGTCACCTTGTACAGAGTCCAGCTACAAAGAACCTACTCTGTAGAGAGTTCAGCTAGAAACAAGTTACCCTATGGAGAGATCAGCTAGAAACAAGTCAACCTGTAGAGAATTCAGTTACAAACAGATCATCTTGTAAGTAGTTCAGCTATAGATACAAGTCACCCTGTAGTAGGAAAGTCACCTTGTAGAGAGATCAGCTAGACACAAGTCACCTTGTAGAGACCAGCTACAAAGAAACCAGAGTTCAGCTACAAACAAATCACCCTGTAGAGAGTTCAACTACAAAAAAATCACACTGTAGAGAGATCAGCAGAAACAAATCACCCTGTAGAGAGTTCAGCTACAAACAAATCACCCTGTAAAGAGATCAGCTAGAAACAATTCACCCTCTAGAGAGAATCCTGTGTAGAGTTCAGCTACAAGCAAATCACCCTGTAGAGAGTTCAGGTACATTTCAAGTCCGTTAGTAGATAGATCAGCTACAAAAAATTAAGTTATCCAGTAGGGAATAATAGACATGTAATAAATATATGTATATAATTTGTATAATTACTGATAAAATCAAAAACAGTTGAAGTATTAAAAATCTGCTTTGTCTTTTTATTCTTCCTGTGGTAAAGAAAAAGGGGTCATTCCATGTCAAATCAACAAGGAATTTAGGGTCACCTCTCAGATTTTGACAAAACTTGGTGTGTTTGTAGTACCTGTGGTGCTTATCACTCATGCAAATTTTTAGTTCCATACATTCCATTCCATAGTTTCTGATTTATGACCGCAAATATTTTGAATATTTCATGAAAATTTGGTCCATCTCTAGTTATAAAATTGACTGCAACTTTGTTCTGTGTAAATATTTTTAAACGCAGTTTTCACTGATGGAAGACTGTTGATTGACCTTTCCAGTGATCCCTAAATTATGGGATATCTACTTAATTATGGTTCAAAAGTACTTCATTGAAAACTTTAATCCTTTATATTTTGAAAAATGCTGCTTGAAATTTTTCAAATTCTTGTGTGAATAATGATTGGGTCATAGTCTATGTTTGATAAAATTTTTGTGGTGGGACCACAATGGGCTCAAGAGATATAATGAATTATGTTGTGGTATGTGGAGAAATTTGCAGGCTATTATTGCTGTATTGGAGTGTACACCTCCAATAACCACTCACAACAAGGCCATGCCAAGTTTGTCTTACAGAGTGAAGGTGTCTAGGTACATTGCAACCTGTATTAGTGACCACCTGTATTGAAAGGCCACCTATATGCTGCAGTTAAATTATACTTCTTTAATGTATAGCACAAAAGCATCAACCCTTTCTAGCAAATCCAAAAATGGTCCTTATTAGACAGGTTGACTATAAATTATAGATCTGACCACCATGTGTCCCTAAACATCATGTAAATGTTTACCATCTCTTCACAAGTACCTTCTTTATTAAGTTGAATCCCACTGTAGTGGATTTAGCCATATTTAAGTTCCGTATGTGGCTGCATAGATACATATAACAGAACTCCTCAGAAGGGATACCTGGATACCTTGATAACCAGGACACCTGTTTATACACTGTACTCCCACTCTAGCGGTGCACATACATTTGGACTAAGATACTTCTGTAGCTTCTGTAATATGAGCACTTTATTATGGTCCTAACAATGGAGGGGTTTTACCATATACGTACATGCATTAATTGTACCTCAATGTGTGAAATTAATTACTACATTACTTTACATTCACGACCACTTTGAAGATCAAGTCATAAATTCATACACATACTCACGTAGGAAGTAAACATGTTGACCAGATATTTAACATTTACCTGTACTGATCTTCAAAAACGTGAACACAAAATACTTTGAAAAACCATTAATTTTAGTAATTACAGTACTATAAATCACGCATTGAGGTGCAAGCAAGTGTTAATAATATAAAAACTCTTGGTACAAGTAATGCATCTACTATATACAGTGTAACTCTTCTATTACCTGGACCATTGATAAAGTGTTCATTTCTGAGAAACCACAGACTTGTCTTGGGTCCAAAATGTACGTACAATTATAAAGTGAGATCATGAGGCTATCAAGGTACCCAGATATCATTTTTGAGGAGGTCTGTTGTACCTATGCAGCCATGTACGTAACTTGAATAGTGTAGAGTGGGGATATGTATGTAAGTGCACTACGGCGAGATTTAGGTATAACTGAAGAGATGGTACAACATTAATGTGTTTATGGATGCATGATGATCTCATTTATAGTCAACTTGTCTAATAAGGACCATTTTTGGATTTGCTAGAAAAGATTGATGCTTTGGTGCTATACATTAAGATCCAATTAAAGTATAAATTAGCTGCAGCTTATAGATGGTCTTTCAATACAGGTGGTCATTAATACAGGTTTCAATGTACCTAGACACCTTCACTGTAAGACAAACTTGGCATGGCCTTGTTGTGAGTGGTTATTGGAGGTGTACACTCCAATACAGCAATAATAGCCTGCAAATTCCTCCACATACCACAACATAATTCATTATATCTCTTGAGCCCATTGTGGTCCCACCACAAAAATTTTATCAAACGTAGACTATGATCCAATCATTATTCACACAAGAATTTGAAAAATTTC
This sequence comes from Dysidea avara, assembly GCF_963678975.1. Lineage (NCBI taxonomy): Eukaryota > Metazoa > Porifera > Demospongiae > Dictyoceratida > Dysideidae > Dysidea > Dysidea avara. Next base: position 33,122,464 of record NC_089278.1, on the reverse strand, counting down.
AAGCAGCATTTTTCAAAATATAAAGGATTAAAGTTTTCAATGAAGTACTTTTGAACCATGATTAAGTAGATATCCCATAATTTAGGAATCACTGGAAAGGTCAATCAACAGTCTTCCATCAGTGAAAACTGCATTTAAAAATATTTACACAGTACAAAGTTGCAGTTGATTTTGTAACCAGAGATGGACCAAATTTTCATGAAATATTCAAAATATTTGTGGTCATAAATCAGAAACTATGGAATGTGTGACGCTAAAAATTTGCACGAGTGATAAGCACCACAGGTACTACAAACACACCAAGTTTCATCAAAATCCGAGAGGTGACTCTAAATTCCTTGTTGATTTGACATGGAATGACCCAAAGGATAGGTTAAAAAAGCCCCAAATCTGACCTATGGCCGGCTTTGGGGTATACAAATACAAAAAGAAGTGATATCTAATCAAAAACAGCCAAGCTGTAAAAAAAGGTGCGGCCCCTAAAAGGCCTAGGCACCGGCCGATTATGCCGGCATAATTTAAAGCATAATAGGTGGCCAAAAGCATCAAGCATAATGCCAGCATAATAGGGACGATATTTGAAAAATTAATTAAATGCGCAATATGCGCGCCTGAAAGAAAGCAAATATTCACTGCCAATAGTATTGTTAGTGCATTTTATAATCAAAAACACGTAATACAACTTATTAAACCGTTTCTTTGTTGGTTATTCACACTTTGCAGAAATAAGATCGAGATACTCTAATAGAGCAGTCAGGAAAGGCTGATATACTCTAATAAAACAGTCACTTCTAGAGCATAATCTTGATTTTGAAAGCATAATTTTGAGCATAATAGGCTTAATTTTTGAGCAATGCTCAAAAGCATAATAGGTAAAATTTCGGGCATAATAGGCCGGTGCCTAAAAAGGCCATGGTGAAAAAAGATGTGAAATCCAAGGTGGCGGCCAAGAAATGGCTGTGATGGTAGGTTAATGGTAAAAATTTTAATAACGACAATTCATGTGAATTTGGTGCCGTACCTTTTTTTACAGCTTGGCTGTTTTTGATTAGATATAATATACATTAGACTCTTCAACTCATTATTATTCATTGATATTATAAATTTTCATTCCATTATTACCTAATGCATGGTGTATCTATAATTTAGTTCATAAAGGGATCTTTCACACAATCTTTCATACAATTATTGCTTTTGTATAAAATTGCTTACACACAATTGATATTAGGTGAAAGCATTGCCATGGGAAAAGTAGCTGCAACAGCAAGTGCTTCTGTTGATACAACCCAAGTTAAAGGATCTTGTGATGCTAAAGAATTTGATGCAGTATCTGAAGCTGGGACCATCAAAGATGATGACTCAGTTATGTCATTACATTGTGATAACACTGAAGTTGAAGATGATATAAAAGATTTTGAAGAGGCTAACTGCTATGGAGAAGCCTCGTTGTAACATTTTTCTTTCCATGTAACAATTCTTAGTTTTAAACTTTACACCCCTTCTAACTTAGTTGTTAGTTTTGAACTTACTCTAGGATATTTTGTACATAGTTCAGCTGTATACCAGTGAAAGGCAGACTGTTTATACCATTTTGTGGATTATTCATCATTAGTTGTTTATCTGAAGCACATGCATATTTATTGCTATATAACTAGACTTAGGGGTGTAGGGAGGAAGATTCAGCAACCCCTTGATTACAGAAATTGGTCAGCCATTTCTGGAACATGGATTTTTTTACAAGCTATAACGGGTTCCCCATTGATAAATTTGTCTGGCCATAATGTACTTACATATACAGTCCTGAAACACCAAACTACCGTTAAGTCGGGTTGTTAAGCGTATGCGCTTATAATTTTTGGAGAAAATTTTTGTAAAAGTCATATTATCTGTTAGGCACATACGCCTAGTAAATAATTATGGTGAGTGTAACATGGAATCACTACATTGTAATAGAGTAGTTAATAGTTTGTGCCTGTGTAAGGATATTTTATCCCATTTCCGGGTGAAATCCTTCGTGATAAACGAGATTATCACTATCCAGATGGCTGATTTGCTGTATACATAGCGAAGAGAGACCTTAAGGGAGGGGTAAGCGCTTGAGGAGACATTAATTTTTCAGTACTTTCAGGTTTTCTTGCTGTGTGTAACTTTATCATCACATTTGGCCATGTGCACTTATCAGTCATCCATGGTTGATTACAAGAAATGTGTATGCACTTAACAAATAATATGCACTTGATAGCTAGATAAATGCGCTTAAGGGAGCACGCAACTAATTCATATGGCTTCACATGCAAAATCTTGGTTTTCCTTGATCTGTGCTTTCTTTCCATCCCCTTTCGCATCAGATGTGTTTGTGGTAATTAACAATCACCATCTCCAGTTAGAAGTACTGGCTTTAAGACTCATTAATGTTTAGTATTTAGACATAAAGAATGAGAATTCTACAAATTTTGGATCTAGTCTCACAGTTTTAGTCCTACGCTTCTTATACTTTGTCATCTGCTACCTAAGTATGTTTGTAACAAAAGTATGGAAGTAATTTTTTGAAGTGCTTTATCAAATGAGCTATTGAAATTTTCTATGAAAAACAGTAATCTCCTCCTTTGAAGCCATAGTAGTCATTTCTAAAAATCTGTTTCCATACTTTTAAAGATAATGTTATTACAAGCCACTACAAGAATTTTTAGGGAGTTTCACAATTAGCTGTAGGAGGAGAATCAATTTTAGTGCTAAAATTACAGTGTTTTGTAACAGTGCCATAATTTGTACATACTTCAGAGGATTTCACTCAGATTAACATTTGCACTAAACAGAAGTGCAATGTCTCAACTAAAACACATTTTATATGTTCATCGGGAGGAGAACAGTATCTATGTTGGCTTTACAGCTTCATTTAAGACACTTAATTTTATTCACGACATAGTTGCTTGCCCCCTTAACAACTTGACTATATGTGGTATACTGTAAGTGGAAACACTCTGACTGAACAGTCATTTGATCAACACATAAACAATGTGGACAAACAAGGGTTGAGGGAATACCATAAAATATACCACTTTAGCGTGGGAATTCAAAGGCACCACTTAGGGTTTAACTGGCATATTCTAGGGGTTTGCTCATGGCTTTGGTGTCCAACCAGTTCAAAGATACGATAGGCTTTGACTCACTCGTGACAAGGAAAATTTTATTATGGGTTTGGATTTACAAGTTAGGCTAGGCTCAGTGTAGTTGATTGATTGATTGATATTTTAGGCTCCATGCAATCTGCTACAGCCGCTCTTCCTTGCAGGAGAAGCATTACAACACAAATATACAATATAGGCTACAAAAGCAATGCACAACAACAACAACACAAACTACACTTAACTAAAGCACAGTAACTACAATAGTCCTGCGCCGATTATGCCAGCATAATTTGGGGCATAATAGGAAGCCAAAAGCATCAGCATAATGAGGCAAAATTTTGTACATTGGTTATGTGAGAAGCTGAAACTCTGCCTATTTTGCATGATGCAGAATGGGATAGTGTGCAAACATGGCAAAAATCAGATTTACAGCTACGTTGTGATACTTGTGAAGAAAAGATTAGTTGAAGATCGATATACTCTAATAGAACAGTCACGCATAATGAAATATCCTAATAGAACGTTCACAGATGCATTAGGTACTCTAATAGAGCAGTCAAGACACAATTTTATATGACCATATTTGGAGCATAATGGTACACAACTGGGCATAATTGGAGTATAATAGGGGAAATTTTGGAGCAATGCTCAAAAGCATAATAGACAATTTCAAAAGCATAATAGGCTCAGGCCTAAACTACAAACAAGACAGTAAATACGAAAAATAGTCATTGCAAAACAGATTATAATGACACCTTGTTATGATATCATGTAGTTGCTAAGTTTAGATTATTTGACACAAACTAAAATAGTCCTAAGTACTTAAATTAATGCATTAACTTACTGCTAAAGGTTTAATGTAGTATTAAAAATTTTACACCACAAAAACAATCCCACAATCGTGCACCCCATATATTTGTTTTATACACTAACACCTGATGATTGATTGTGGTTTCAATTACGTGGACAAATAGCTATTCCTATGTTGTTATGTTTCAACACAAACCAGGAACTTTCGATTGTGGGATTGTTTTTGTGGTGTAAAATTTTTAATACTACATTAAACCTTTAGCAGTAAGTTAATGCATTAAGTTAAGTACTTAGGACTATTTTAGTTTGTGTCAAATAATCTAAACGTAGCAACTACATGATATTATAATCTGTTTTGCAATGACTATATGCTCTGTAGTTCTTTCACCTATCAGGTAAGTGTGCCCTGAGTGATATTACCACGGCTGCTTGGGATTTAGTTGATACATACACCCGCAGTCCTTGGGCTTTGAGTGTATATATCAGCATAATCCTGGGCCTTGGAGCCGTGGTATAACTATTTATATTAGTAGAGCTCTTAAGCACTTTCCTTGTGCACTTTTTGATAAAAGCATGAAACTTAGTACATATATATATATAGTTTGTATATACCAAAAAGGTCATTTTAAGATCGGGAGCCACCTTAGATTTGACCTTTGGTGACCTTTCAATTTGTGTCCAATTTATACTTAAAAATTGGCAATTTTTACTCTATTTCACTTACACATGACTCAAAATCCACAAACTCAATGCCAAATTAATGCTTTTACTCTAAATAGCAAATTGATACTTACAGAAAGTGCATAGCTTACTCTGATCCAAAGTTACCAAAATTTTATAAGTAACAAATGCCATTATTTCTCCTGCCCATGCATATACTTTAGATATGTAAAAGAAAGAAGGTTGCTTATTCAATTATTATACTATTTGGTAGCTAATCACCTCAATTGGGCATGAGGATCAGGAGCAGACCCATGAACTATCAAAGAGTGCATATAGGGTAATAGGAGTACAATATATAGGAGGTGGGGAGGGGGTTGGGATAACCCACTAACACTGCTTGAAGTTTCTTAGTTTACTAGAGTGGTATATCCCCAGTGTATGGAACAGTTAATTGTTTGTTATTTTAGTAGTTTTTCAGTAAACCTGCATTCACTGATGTTTTACTGAGAATTTTAAACTTAGTAAAACAAATAATATTATGTTCCATGTGCTAAATGTTACTGATAATTTACTATCAGTATAACTGTATATAACTACAGTAAATTAGTAAACTAAGAAGAACCTTCAAGCAGTGTTGCACAGTATCATAAATTATACACAGTATAGACACCAATTTTAAATAGTTCTATTAACTAAGTGGGTATAGGCTAAGGTTGTAGCAAGGAACCTATGGAAGTGTAAAGAAGATTATTTGCATGGCATCCCTATTACTGTTAGACTTGTGCATGCACTTACAGGTCAAGATATTTATGTTGATAGTTTGGAATACGTACGTATCTACAAAATCACCTTAGGAAGAGCTTTAGTATGTAGAATTTGTGTACAAGCATAGAAGTAAAACATTTGATGATATTTGAAACATTCCTGATGTTGGTTTGTTAATAGCTACTTACATGTACGTTTGACTTATAACATATTGGCTTCACAGTCGTACTCTAGCTTTACTGAGAAATCTATTTATGCCATTTTTTGGTCCAGGCATGCACGCAGTGATACACACAGTGAAACTGTTCTATAACTTTAATTTGTATTCCAATTTTGTAAAGTTAAGGCACATTGGGTGATACACAATTATAGGTAGCCTCCAGGCCAAGCTGAAACTAGCCATGTTAGAAAGGCTCTATTACTGTATGGGTTAAAAATATTATGGAACAAAATTTTCACAAATTTCATGAGTGATGACAAATTTGTGAAAATGTAATTGTGATTATGAATGAATATGGTTGAGATTATTATTTTACTAGGCTGCACAATCTAGAATTTCATGAATAAAATTGTAAAAATTGCTTTTACATGATTTTGTTCATTCCTTGATTCTGCCTATATATGGTATAATAACAGGTTTGAATGGTAACAATTAAAATGAAAGTATATCCACATAATCACCAAATGCTTATTAAGTTTTAGCATTCAAATATCAAAGAATATGAATATCCTGTTGTACAGATTTATTAACAGCCATTGTTCACAAATATGGAGAGGCAAACTACCTTGGAGCTATGTCAATAATATTATATTATGGCCATATATAGTCTTGGTTGGTTTTTTATTTACGTAGCACAACAGTAGGATTAATATAATTATGTAATGTTTTAAAGATAATATACTGTATTCACTTTTATTCTACTGCAGACTATACGGAGTGATCACCCTTCTATACTGGATATTACTTAATCTGTTACACTCAGTGCATATCGCTGCATATAGTTTACCATTATAGCCTGAAAATTTATACAGTTGCACTGCTTGGAAGCTGATACCTTACTACGTAGTAAAACTTCAGTAGATAGTCAATTTACTGAAAGTTTACTGTCATATAAACTTACTAGTAAGCTTCCAGTAGTTCTTAGTAGATGGAACATACAGTTTTATTGGGTAATTACCACCCTGGTATTACTTCAGTTGTTTTACAGTAAAACAGCAGTACTATTTCAAGATTATTTGAAAACCACTTAATGGAATCAAACACAAGAAAAAAACAGTTGGCTGTTCACTGATAACTGATATCAGTCTGAAGTTGAATCAACATCACTGTGTTCTCCAGATCCTGATGAACTGCACATGAGGCGTCCATTTTCTATAAGTAAACAGTAATAGTAACATGCACAAAAAAATTTGAACATACGTCTTCTCCAGTTTTTACTAATTGTCCATGATGGAGCACTAGCAGGGGGTATTGTTTCTACGACGGCTCCATATTTTCTTGGTTTGCGTGGAGCAGCATGATGCTTGGATGACTGAACAGCTGCATCAGCCCTTGCATCAAGGGTTTTCAAATACTCTTCAAGTTCTAAAATATTACACATGAAAGTAGGACACAAAAAGGAAGTTAAACGTTTTGATCGCCATGATAAATGGTGCACTATGTTTGTATCATCTTCCTCATCGCTGGATTCTAAACTCAAGTACTCGATTGACAACTGGTTCCACCATTCTAATTCATCACTCCGAACACATTTCTTATGCCGATCAAACAACTAAAAAGTAGTACACAAATAATCTCATCAACAAATGGACATTCATTTTTTAGTTATAAACTTACGCGTTGACGCCTTGATCTTCTTTTCGTTGCTTTTCTTGACCATTCACCCTCTCCTTTTGATTAGGCTTTGACTCTCTCAGTATTCGCTTTCGTGATTCAAAGTAACGCTTGATGGCAGCTTCAGAATCTCAATTAAATCTCTACAGTTGTACAATAAGCCATCACCAGTAATAATGCTAGAAGAATACTTATTTTCTTTATCAAGGATGAACTGTTCTTTCAGTGACTTCTTTACTTCAGTATTCCAAGCAGAATTAGACCTATGAAACATTATATTTTTAGAAGATTTCTAATGAACAAACCTCTCTTCCAAGTTGAACTGCTTTTCATCAGATAAATGGCACCAATTTTGCTCTAAATTTCATATAAATAAAACTGATCAATATAGAAACCGATATGTTTACACTTAAGTCTGAAGGCAACCTCTTTTGCTTATCATCCAGTGTACTAGTACTACTGGATGACAATGATGAATCTGCCACCTCAATACCAGTCAATTTTATTAACTCGAATCATTATTCCATTCATTTGTTGCTTCAGTTCGCTTTGTGCTTTTAACATCTTCCTCAAAGCATCTTCCATTGAAATGATTTCATCACTTTCAGTTAATGGCAATTGCCGTACAGGTAGAGGCTGCAATTGTCTTCTAGTTGGGGTATCAGGTGGATTACATCGAGGTGTTGGGTGAACCACAGCAGTACCAGACTCTAGTGTAGCATTCCCAAGTTTGGATGGACATAAGGTTATGATTTAAAAAGGAAAACTAATGTATTGCAAACATATGGAATGCAAATTTAAGGTAACATGGTGTAGAAGTGAAGACTGCTACTGTTGAATAGCATTAAAAGTTGTCAGCCATCTATTAATATATGATTTAGCATCAGAAAATCAGGAAATTATTGTTGTTGTCACCTGGCAATTTCAGTATTTTACAATATTGTATTCCTCATACAAATGTACTAGAAATACAATATTATAAAATACTGAAATTGCCAGGTGACAACAGCAATATTTTCCTGATTTGCTGATGCTAAATCATACATTAATATCTGGCTGACTACTTTTGATGCTTTTCAACAGCAGCAGTCTTTTCACTGCTGCACTATGTTGCCTTAAATTTGCATTCTCTTACGTTCATTATTTTCCTTTTTTTATCATAACGTCATGTCCCTTCTTCTACAGACAAAGTTGGTAATGGATGGAGAAAACGAAGGAATTGCACTACTTGGTGGCCAATAGTAAGAGTTTTCCGGCTGCTCCATGTAGGATGAGCTTGACGAGCATCGCACCGCATAACTCACCTTGAAATTTGTTACCTGTAGTGGCTGTAAACAAAACATGGCACCATCAGTGTTCAGTTTCGGTCTACTAACCAATCTAAACTTACATTTCGTCTTTCTTCCATGTGGCCCGAATGAACTGGGAAATAATACTCACCGTACTGCCTGTGTACAGGCATCCTCTTCGAGGTCCTCTCAGCAGGCCTGCCAACCTAGGAAACAGAAAAACCTTGAAACTTGGTCTTGACATATAGAATGGACTGCTGTAGCTATCTGCACATTACACAGCAAGTTGCAACAGCCCCCATGCCCATACATTGGGCAGGTAGGCCACCTTTATCACGCAACACATATCCACATGCCCATCTTCATATGGACATCACTATAGCACTTAAAACATGTTGTGTATCACTAGCTAATCTATGCATGGAATAGCTAGACCTGCAGTAAATGTGTGCACAAGTCTTATTTCACCAGCTAGCTAAATGTACTTACTCGGAAGCCACTGTGTTGAAACAGTTACTCTTTTATTGCTGTGAAGTTACAACACCTTTATAATTAACAATCGAAAGTCTTTCCGGCATCACCATTATAATTACTTTAATATGTGTCAATTAACTTTTGTATCACTGTTTTGTGTTTTGTTGTGTATTGTTTAGTTTGTAGTGTACTGTAGGTATATGTATGTATGTTTGTTTTTGTAGGCGGACACCTTGTACAGGCTTTGCCTTTTGTGTATGCCTTCCCTTTTGGTAAAATTGATAATAATAATAATAACACATGACTGGACTATGGAACATTCTTGATATAAGCCACTAGGTGCTTATAATATCACATGATGACTTAGAGATGTGTCTATTTCATCCTAGAGGCTGAAAGTGAATACAATACTCCAAAGTCCAAACACATAGTACATACCATTTGTATAGGCTACAAACCCAGGAAAGCAGTAGTCTCGCATTGCCAGACCACTTTTTCTCCGTCACGGCGCTTATCGATTAGAGAGAGAAGAATAAACGTCTTAATGATTAAGACAAAATATACATTACAAGCATACAGGGGCCTAGACACAGGGGTACCATGTGCTGATGGATCAGTACAGGAGCCCTGGCAAGACTTACATTAACTAAAGGTAAATTAAATTACAATACACAAAAAAAAAAAAAAAACTATATCTACATATATGTAATACTTAAAGTTTACCTAAGGTGGAAAAAGGGTCTGGTCCAGAATCAATACGTAAACTCGTTCTCACACCCCAAGCAAGAGTTCGGGGTGTTTAATCAGTTTTCGTCATAAAACGTAACTTCCTTTTAAATTTCAAGCAACGTACACACTGGAAATGCCATGAACGATAGCCGGTAGAGTTGATGCAGGAGTGGTTGATGAGAGACACTGAGGCTGGTTTTCTAAGGCTAAAAAAGACACGGGTTGATTCCTTGCTCAGTTCGCCTTTAGCCTTTTCGTTTTCACAAGGAATCGATCCGTGACCTTTTTAACCGTTGAAAAACAGCCTCAGTGTCTCTCATCAACTCTACCGGCTACCGTTCATGGCATTTCCAGTGCGTACGTCAGTGGCGGATCTAGAATTTTTAAAAGGGGGTTTCTGAAAGTTGGTGTAGCTGAATAAGGCATCTAATGACACTTCTCCGGAAAAATTTGAGATTTTATGCACCTATCAATGTAACGCCCCACTACCACAGGTACGGGCTGAGGGTGGGAGAAAGTCGGGGTTGGTAGGGGAATTGATAGCCCGATTGCCCCGAGGTAGTGGGGCTTTGTATTTACCTTGAAAATTATAAAAGAAATTCACTTGTATCGGATAGTCAACCATCAGCGTACTCCAGCCGTACATATCACAACCCGCAAGCGTATCCTCAAAGTGCATTAAAATGCAATGACTGGCAATCACGTGAGATAATTAACTGCGCACGCCTCGTTTTTGAATGCAGCTGGCCTGGTGGCGATGTGTGAACGAAGCGAGGAACGAAGAGAAAGCAAGAGTGCGCTGGTGTCTATCAGCACACCTAGTGGGCTAAGAACAAGAGTTGTGAGATATAGTGGCGACGTCTCTGTCCTCCGTTCTGCAATTCTAGAGAGCTTTAAGGATATTTTGCAGTGCAGCCAGAGTAGTGTGATATTGCAAGTACGAGATGACAGCTGGGGAGAGAACGTGTTTGTTGATGTAGTTGGCTTGGACCAGGAAATTCCTGACAGAGCTGTGATGAGGATAATGGAAACAATTCAGTCCGAGGAAGGTGCAGCCAACAATCTTTCCACCGCACAGTCGGTTAGTAGCTTGTATATAAAATAAATTAGCTAGCTAAATAGCTATTTTTTCTTGGTGCATTTTGTCATGATAGGTAGGCAAAAACTATACTTGCTTGAAAAAGATTGATGTTTGTCACACAGTGCATGTTGCTGGGGGTAATTAGATGCATACAATACATTCCTGGTATTAAACTACATGGTATACAAGTGCTGCATGTACACTGGCTTGCTCTACTTGTTATTGTGAAGCCTAACAGTGATAACCTGTTACTGCTAATAGCACTCTTATCCACCACACTCTAATCTGTGCTAAGATGGTCTGTAAAACAGTTTCAGCTTAAGTCTAAAACTACAGAATTGTACGCTTAGCTTTAGTTGACAGACTGATTGCTTCATGCTATATATATAATTGAGGCTTAGCTGATAAATTTTACTTATAGTTGGAAGTTCTGAACAGAGCTCAATACAGCCCACCAGTCTAGACTCCGGCTCTAGAGTATTGAAATGTATCTGTGAAGAGTTTATCTATTTGTTAAAATCTTTTATCTTCACCTACATTTGCTTGCATATGGTTTGTTGGTTAATTGCTGACAGTGCTATAGTTAAATGCATAGGTTGTGATTAATAGCTATTTGATTAGCTGTGGTACCACCCAACCGCAACATTGCACTTGCTAGCAAGAGTCAATTTGTTTGCAGTAGAGCTAATAGCCAGGTTCACCCTGTATTCCGCAGGATGAAAACTCGTGAGTATAGTGAATACCACGTCCCTTTACTGGCAATAAACCTCATCGTGAACAAGTTAACTCTTGCAAGCAAGTGCAATGTTGCACTTATGTAGTTATCATACTGGTATCTATAGTTTTAATAGTTTGCACTACTAAATATTAGCAATCTTTTGTTAGCGGTTAGAGTATTATGATATTGTTCTAAGCATTTATATACATGCATTCATGCATTGTTAAGTTGCAGCTACTTACTATCTTGTATAAAGCATGCATAGTGTTACTAAATTTATATTGCAGAATATGTATTCAATCTTTCCAGTGGTAAAATTATACATAGTATCTATATTTTGTGTACAGGTGGCCTTTAACCATCCTCAGGATTCTGGTGCGGTTGCAGCAGCCCCTGGTAAAACTTCTACCCAACTCCAATTAAGCTTATCCAAGTCTGGTGTTTCGCTTTGCAGAGGCACAACACAGGTATACCATACGTATAAATTTTACGTAAAGAATTTAATTCAGTCTATATTGTTGCTGCAAAAGAACACACACACACACACACACACACACAAAAACAAATGTATGCTTATTCCTGTTAAGTGCATGTAACAGTTGCATTGCATTTACATTCTGTATGTTTTATACCCTATAAAGGAATCTAGCATTCCAAATGTTGAGATGGCTAGTCCAGGTCTGTCTGATGAAGACATCAAGCAGAGAGCCCTTATTTACAAGAAGGAATCCATACGACCTCTAACTGAATATCAAATATCAGTAAATAAAGCAGCTCAAGAAATTTGCCTACAGAATCCCGTATATCTTTCAAGTCGTCAGAAGCTCTTGGATGCGGCTAGGAGTAAAGTAAATTCAAGCTACTCATTTAAGAAGGGGAAAAGCCGCAGTAACAAATATTGTGGAGCTGTAGAGTCCACTGCTACAAAACGGCCAAGGCTCACTTTTGATGCTAGAGTGGAACGCATGAAACGGTTGGAAGAAGACATACAAAATTTAAAGGAAAGAATATCATACAAAGAGAAAAGAAGACAGATGGCTGAAAATGTGAAAAACTACAAGGTTTGTGACGATATTACTGAAGAGATTGCCAGTTTGTCCAAACAAAAACGAGAGCTAGAAAATGAACTGCTGGTTTTACAGAAAAAAACTAAAAGATCGATGTCCTACCATAGCAGAAATGTTGCTTCCAGTCAGGAGTCAGATGATTCCTCTAGTAAAACCAGGCGTTTGCATAAATCTTTGAAACCAAAGGAATCTAAGGTTGTGCTTGAAGTGTCAAGTGTATATAGTGATGACAGCAGTAGTGCAGATACAATCATACTCTCTGACAATGAAAGTTCACAAACATCTTCCAGAGGTCAATCATCATCAAATAGCCAAATGTCCTCTGGTGATCAGACTTCTTTTGTTGATGAATCACCTTCGGTTGACCAGACATCGTCCACTGAACTCATGTCTTCCACTGACCAGATCTCTTCTACTGGCCAGATGTCTTTTGTTGGTCAAATAACTAACCAACAAAAAGATACACTTTTTTAGCAGAGCCTCCTTGTACTGGTATTGCTGGTACAGGGAGGCCTCAGACTGACTTTGTTAGTACTTACCATGATTATGTTAATCTTTCACTATCAGATTATGAAATACTTTCTAATCGTGTAAGCATAAGTAAAATTAAAGAATTTAACCTTAGACAATACTGTTTAGCTAGAACACAATACTGTAAAAGCCACCACCATAATTGTAAGGAATGCCCTAAAATGATAAAAGCTGCAAATATTGTAATGGAGAAAGGCATCACTCCTCTTAAATCATTATTTCAGAGCTGCTTTCCAGGCGTAACTTATCATACTCCAAATGCTAAGCATAGACTGTTACAAATGCCTTTAGCTGCCTTGCTAATCAAGATAAATAAAGATCCTAAAGTGTATGTGATGGAACTCAATCCAGGAGTCGACTATGAGAAACTCATTGATATTTGTGAATCATCTAACAGCTCTGCTACTAGTTCAAAAACATTCTCCAAGATTGACCTTCAGAATTTGTTGTCCCTTGCTCAAAATGACCGGGAGAGAGAACTAGTTAGGTATGCAACATTCAAAGCTTCTGGACTTACACCATCATCAGCCAGGCGCTGTTATGGGTTTGAAAATATGACTGAGCGAACTGCTAGGGTGGAGGCTTGTATTGAAGAGTCTCTGCATATTCGAGAATCAATCAGAAGTTTAAGTGAAGATCAAGAAGCTGCGGTAACTCAGTTATACATTGATGATTCAGATATTGAGCCTGACTGTTCACTAGAAACTGCCACAGAAGATAAATGTTTTGTTTTTGATGAGCTGCTTGTAGCATTAGTTGAAAGTAAATTTAATTGGTTTCATTTAGTTGACCACATGCTAACAAAAGCAGATTGTGATGATGAAAAAGGTATTACAAATCAACTGTCCCAACAGTTTCCAAAATTGTTAGAGAAATGTTTGACATCTGATCATAAAATGTTGCTACAGCAATCATATCAAGCATTTACCAACTATAATAATACCCATCGACATGAGGCAGAAAGGAGTGTGGATGCCTTAAATGGTTTTATTGTGACAGACTCAGTAAGTGAAGATCCTGATGAGTACATTGGCCTCAAAGATGCATTTAGTGAGAAGGCAAAGGCTATTGTAGCAAAACAAAGGAAGACCATTCAACGAAGAGCCCAGTACTTAATAAGTAAAACTATTGCTAGCCGAAACTACCTTAGGAAGAAGCAAAGTGACCGTGTGAAAACAATTGTAAAGGAGTTTCCTACTATTGGAAGAGAAATCGAAGATTTTGTGAAAAGTTGCAATGTTGGGGCTGATGCATGGCGCAGAACTGGTGTGTTGACATTTGATGGGAACATCCGTGTTAAATCAAAAGCCACTTTTGGAAGGATACGTGATCATTTAATCAAAACCTTTGGACGAAACTTTGCTTATGGAACTGTAGTAGAGCTATGCGTGGCAAGGAACAAAAGAAGAAAATCTGCTGAACGTTATAAAGGCTTGGCCAAAGTCACTTGTAGACGTGCACGAAAGGGGTTCATGCTCAAGTTTAATCCCGACGCTCATTGGAGTGCAGCCTTTTATGCTGGTTTAAACTACCTACAATACAAGGATGGCTGCAACATTGTTAATGTTAACAGAGATGATGCTGCTGGATTCCGCTTAGATACGATGATGCTGCTGGATTCCGCTTAGATACGATGGCTACTCATCGTTTGCACAAGAGCCCAGTAGTGCAAGATCATGAAGCTCTAACGACTTATACAGACTATGTTAATCCTTATACCTCTATTCTGCAGACTACATCATATAATTTTACAGCCACAGATACTACTGCAGAGATGTGTGCAGGTGTAGTTAAGGCAACTGGTGTTTTTCCAAAAAACCCATTTCAACACAGTGCTGATTTAGAAATGCTAGAACTAACACCAGAATTCAAGCCAATGTTCTTCAATCCTAGTACAGATATTAGAAAACCAGTTGAATGTTTTCGGGTAGATGGTGCCAGTGATGAAGGCCCGATTCATGAAGAGGTTCAATTCATATGGACAGAGAGACATTTGAAACGGTCAACTATTGCATGCCTTGTTACAGCAAGGAACAGTGGGTCCAGCTATTTAAATCGCGTTGAATTACAGAACGGTTATTTAGCATTAGCACATGCAAATTTATTCATTCCATCCACTCTTGGAGGAACATGCATGGATTCAAACACAGGAAAGATCAATAAAGAAAAATATGAGCATAATATGGAATTGGCTACTAATGTTTACATAAACAGAGTTAATGATGCTCCATGTGGAGACACTGTCATACATTTGTACAATGGAGCGAATTCTTCAGAACAACAAGTAGTCCGTAAATATTTTCTACAATATTGTAAGGGTACTAAGAAGCAAAAAGAAGCATTAAAAAGGGAAAGGCCAGAATTGTACAACTATTTTGACACTGTGTGGCAGTTAAAGGAAAGGCATAGCATTAAGGGACTACCACCCCAATACGCATTTTTTCTTGTTTGCTGTTTTGATCCCTCTTGTTGTCATCCTGTGTGCAGGAGTGAGCAGAAGCACATGCCACCCTGGTACAGTGGAGGACCACTTATCACGCACTTACCACTGCCTATTCCTGACCCTGACAGACCATGGGGTAATGTTGATTGCACTGAATGTAAAGAAAATTGTACTGGTCATTATTTGCCACCTAAGTCATCTATTCAATCACAACTTTTGCCAATGAAAAAGCCTCCTTCAACAGTACTTAAGGAAAAATTTGACCAGTGAACTTCATACCCTCCACCCGAGTCCCTTTGTTCTGAAATTGCTAAAGAAACCTTGCTATCAGTAAGTGATGTCACTATATGGTTCGAACACCTACACACAATCAAGGAGAACCGCAGAAGAGGTGCAGTAAAGGCTGCTGAAACAAGAAGAAAAAACAAAGAACGTAAAACAGCTGTAGCCACTTACCACTGTGCAGTTTGTTATGAAGAGTTCCAGGAGTTCACGGATTCCGTAGAAAAGTGGATAGGCTGTGATTTATGTGACAGATGGTTCCATTTTGTTTGTATAGGTATTGTGGAAGAGCCTGAAGAATTTGTATGTGAAGAGTGTAAATAGTTGGTGTGGCTTAATGCAGAGTGTGTACATCTTTTATCATTAATGAAATTTTTATTATTGTTGAAAAATATCTAACCCCCTCTAAGCTCCACATTCCCCCAGGTATATACTAGGGGTATTGTCGGGATTTGTAGGGGCTTTTACCAGCTGTACTCCCCCAGTAGGTGGGGCATTGTAATTTTCAGGAATACAAATCCCCACCTTCCCCCACCTCAGCCCGTACCTGTGGTAGTGGGGCATTACATTGATAGGTGCATTAGAAGTTCTGAGATTGGATTTTAGGCTACTTTTAGTTAGCAATTAGCTACAAGAAATCCAATGCTTTAAACTGTAAATACTATAGCTAACTATAGGGCAAAAATGGTGACTATAAGCTGTAGCTTTGATTGCTCTATTAGAGTAGTTGCTTGACTGCTCTATTAGAGTATCTCGATCGTTTTTACTGCAGTGAGAGATGAAAAATGAAGTGTTGCTGAGGGTTTAATAGCTATAAATGGTGTTAGTTAAGTGTAGCTGCATGCATGCTACTGAAATACACTGGTATTATAGTTGTTTGATATTACAAATTGTCAGTACAACAATGTTTATGTATTTAGACTTGCACTGAGCTAAATTTAAAAGGGGGTTTCTGTCGAAACTCCAGAAACCCCTCTAGATCCGCCACTGTACGTGGCTTGAAATTTAAAAGGAAGTTACGTTTTATGACGAAAGCTAATTAAACACCCCGAGCTCTTGTGAAAACGAGTTTACGTATAGGAGAATTTGTGATTTGCGCATACTCGAAGTATACGGAACATAAATAAAACTGGACGTATAAATTTATGAGGCCACTGGACAAAACGTGAAAAGCAGCCCTGTGAGGTACTCTTGTGTATTAACGAAGGTTTAGAATTGGTTGCTAATGTTTTTCAAAGCTTTCTAGCGAGATATTTAGAGAGAAACTTCGCTAGGAGGGTGGTTTTGCTCGTACCCATGCCTGATACGGACATTGGCATAACAGCCTTACTATTAAAGCTTCGGAGCTCAACCCCCCGACACAACATTGCTGTGAGCTGATTAACAACAAGACGTGTTCAGTTACGAAATCGCGCTATGTGTTCGGTAGAAATCTTTTTTTTTTTTTAGCTGCTTTTTTTGTCGTTCAGTAGAAATCTCGACCGGACTTCAATATCACCGTACATTTCCAATGGCGAAATTGAAGACGAGGTTTCTGCTGAACAAGCAGCCCGATTTTGTAATTGAACACGTCTTGTTGTTAACCAGTTCACACCAATGTTGTGTCGGGAGTTTGAGCTCTGAAGCTTTAACAGTGAGGCTGTTATGCCAATGTCCTTATCAGGCATGAGTACGAGCAAAACCATGCACCCTCTTATCGAATTTCTCGCTAAATATGTCTCTAGAAAGCTTTTAAAAACATTAGCAACCAATCCTAAACCTTCTTTAATATATAAGAGTACCTGACAGAGCTGCTTTTTCACATTTTGTCTATTGACTGCCAAGTTTTATACGTCCAGTCATGGTCCAGTTTCGTAAATTTTCGTGACGCATGAAAAATCCGTAAATATGCCCAATTCACAAATTCCCCTAATGGACCAGACCCTTTTTCGGAGTAGGCGCTTATAATCTCTAATCGATAAGCGCCGTGACGGAGAAAAAGCGGTCTGGCCACGCGAGACTAGGAAAGCAGGTGCATGACGCGCAAACCAAGCGCTTCAGGATTGGTATTCTGATCAGAGTTCTGACCGCTTAAAATCAACTCCAGATCTTGCTTCAAATACCCTCCAATGTAAGGCGAATCCTTGCCACAATACCCACCTTTATAATCACGTGATCTTTCCTTTATTAGTTGTACCACAATTACGTACCCGGGGAAATCCCCTGAGAACTAAAAGGCTAGGAAAGGAAATTCTGAGAGCTTTGACTCTGGCCTGAGCTTGAAAGTGAAAGAAATCTGGTAAGTTTTACGGTGATGATTCGTGAGAATTGATAGGCTTAACTAAAAATCCGTGAGTTTAGAGCTACTGCTTGTGAGACCTTGAGCTTGGTAGTGAAATCGTGAGTCTCACGGTAAATCTGTGAGGGTTGGCAGGCCTGTATATCACTCTGACTTTTCTAGGCAGTGGCACACAACTGATCAAAAAGATGATAGCAGCAATTTAAACATTAAAATAAAATGGTCTTTATTATTATTATTATTGGTTAAATAGGGCAGACAACCGAGGCTGATTAGGCCCTACAAGGTACAAGTAAATACATTACAGACATTCAATTATGGTCTCTGAAAATTTAGTTAAATTGTCCATTTCTATCAGTGGTATTGGTAGTGCATTCCATTCTCTAATCGTCTTCGGGGAAAAAGCTTGTCATATATGCAGTGGTAATTGTGGATGGTATCATTAGGTGGAATGGGTGATGTTGTCTAGTATGTGTGGTGGTAAAGTGATAGTAGTCAGGTAGAGATAAGCCAATCGTGTCGTGCATTATTTGGTAAAAGATGTTTAGTCTTTGTTGCTTCCTTCTCTTTGCTAATGGCAACCAATTAAGCTGTTCCAGCATAGTACTGACACTACTGTGATAGTTATAGTCAGAAAGGACCCATCTTGCAGCACGCCTCTGGACTTTTTCTAAAAGTGTTATTTGTACAATGTAATGTGGGTCCCAAACAACACATGCGTATTCCATTAATGGTCGAACTAATAATAAGTATGCAGATGTCTTGATATCAGTTGAACATTTAGTAAGGTGGCGTTTGAGAAAGTTTAACATCCTTGTAGCCTTACTAGCAACATTAGTAACATGGGTAGACCATGAAAGGTGATCATCCAACGTCACTCCAAGATACATATGTTGATGGGTTACAGATAAAATGGACCCGTAGATAGAGTACAGTTATAGGCCTTGAACATCTCATAACGGTACATTTACCAAGGTTAAACCTCATCTGCCAGACCAATACCCATTGGGATAAAGTGTCCAGATCCCTTTGCAATGAGACAGTGTCCTGCTCTGTTTTAATGACTCGATACAATAGGCAGTCATCAGCAAAAAGTTTTATCTAAGACGAAATATTTTCAACAATGTCATTAATATAGATTAAAAACATTAGTGGACCCAATACAGTACCCTGAGGTACTCCAGATGTTACAGGGACATAATCAGATGATTCCCCATCAAGTAAGACCCGTTGTTTGCGTACGCGTGTTGTGAGACACTTGTCAATCCAGTGGATAACTTGGCCATCAATATGATAATATTCTAGCTTTTTTAATAGGCGGCAGTGCGGTACGGTATCAAATGCCTTTGAAAAGTCTAATAGTATCATATCAACTTGTAGATTACGATCCATATGAGAGTTCAGGTCTTCTATAAGTGAGATTAGTTGAGTAGAACAAGAGTAACCAGCTCTAAAACCATGTTGACTATTAGATAACACATCGTTATGATTTAAATGACTCATAATGGAATGGTATATGGCATGCTCCATCACCTTAGAACAGATAGTTGTTAGTGATATGGAATATGGGATAATAATTTGCAGCAAGATCCTTGGCACCTTTCTTGTATACTGGAGTTACATTAGCTACCAACCAATCTGCAGGGATATTATCAGTGTTCAATGATTGTGTAAAGATAACTTTCAAGATAGGCGCAAGTTCACTGGCACAGTGTTTAAGAATGATAGGGTGGATTCCATCAGGGCCTGGTGACTTGTTTGTGTCAAGATTTTGCAGAAGTGCTTGAATCCCAGCTTCAGAGAATTGTACAGGCTGCATCATATTGTAATTACCAGTGCCAATCTCAGGTACGTTAGACAGATCTTCAACAGTGAAAACGGAACTTTATGAAGAGGTTGTCTTTGTTAGAAGGTATATAGTCTTTCTAAAGATCACTTAGTGAAATTACCGTTCCATTCCACCATTCCATTCCAGTCCACCATTCCATTCCACTATTCCATTCCACCATTCCATTCCACCATTCCATTCCACCATTCCATTCCACTTAATCCAGACACCCGACACAATTTACTCAGCCAAGATTACCTCTAGCTCTAGCTATATTCCAAAGAGTTTATTATAGATAGCTAGCTGGAAAAGAGTACATTTTGTTGTAATTATTTTTTTTCATCGTAATACCTCCCTTGCCAAGGTGTGGTCACCCGTGTGTACGTGCTGTGCGGCTATTTTATTTTTTATAATTTGTGCGGCTACCCACAAAGGAAGTCAGCCATATAAACGGTATAACCTTGCGCATTGCTCACATCAGGCACGCAAACTAATTTTGCTGACTCAAACCGTTGTGCTGAAAACACAGTTACAGCTGGGAGTCGTTTATCGCAGGTAAGATGTCTGTCAAGTAGCTAACAGTTGTAGTAGTGAAAGTATATACAGTAGCTACATGCAGTTTATGCTGTACAGCTAGCTAGTAGCTAGCTAAACTGAAAATAGGCATGCAGCAGTGCTTGCCGGGTAAATTCACGTACACTTAAGCTTGTTGTTAGGTATGTGTACTGAACTTATCAAGTGGAATACTATGCCTGAATATGATAAAAATGGAATCAGTATTATATTTAGCCAACCTTAGATGAGCTTTGTACTAACCTGAACATTCATTATGATCACACCTGTGCACAGCAATCTTTTTGATTTCTGCACAGTAACAAATATAATAATAATATAATAAGTAGGACGCGAATTAGCTACGTGACGACGAGCTTTTTCTCAGTTCACGTCTTGCAACCGCGGTTAGCCGCTCTCACCAGCTAGCTAGTTAACAGATCTTTGTGGTATGAATCAGTCAAGTGCTTCATTGACTTCCCACTAAATGGCTTAATAAAATAATAAGTTGGCCTAGATTGCCATAAATGGTTAATTCTATAAAGCAACACAATTAGCTACCTGTTATATTTAATGAATATGTTAACCTTAACCGCCATGCAGGTATGTATAGATCTATTGGCAAAATATTTGTGATCCCAAAGTAATGTATTGTGTCTATCACCTAGTATTAAAGTCAGTAGCTAGCTACATTATATGCATATCAAAAGTCGGTAGCCTCGAGTCACTTGCACATGATCAAAATGTGCAATAAAGCACCTGCAGCATTGCTATGAATGTGTCCATGCTGTAATGCATGTAATTCCTACATCTGATACGTACAATCAGATGACCTTAGTATGTACATGAATACCGCAAGTGTGTAAATGGTTAGTGTGCTAGCATGTGGTATGGGTAAGAAAATCACAACATTTATTTGATTATATAGGGTTTCTTCAACTGTGGCTTCCCATGTTCTATCCAACTACTAGTGTTTTACCCAGCCCATCCCTGTAGTTACAAATTAGAATAGAGTAAACAAAATTTGTATTAAATTACAACTACAGAGTATAATTTTTATAATGCACATTATTCAAGTGGCGTGTTATTACGGGACACAGAAGTGAAAGCATGGCATATTCATGAATGTTTAGTTATTCAAATGCCTGAACAAGGGACTAACAATATTGTAAAGTGAGGAACAATAATAACCGGCATAACATCATTATGGCTAGTTTTACTTTATGAATAGCTATGTGTACATATTCTGTAAACGCTTCCAGAGTGCCGGGTATCTAAAAATTATTTAGATATATTTTGTGTACATGAATTCTAATTTTATCACACAGGCTGTGTAAGTATAGTGCATTAACATCTCATGGAAATATAGAGGGTTGGTCTTACTCAATACCAATCACCAGAAATTGTATTTATTTGACCACCAAAGGTGAACTTTACCAATATTACATATACAAAATATTTAAACTCTCTTTATGAGAGTATTCGATAATATGTGCGAAATTCCCAGCTGGAAAAGGTTTCACAAGTAGTAGTTTTTGTGTGTGGTTGGTACTGGATCCTTTTAAGGCTATCCTTGTCAGTGAAAGATACTGTTTTTATTTGTATAGGGCTTCTGGAGACATGATGGTTCTTAGTGTGTTGACCACTGCTTTGGTCATTTTATGTTGCTATGATTTATCAGGTAACTACTCAGTAACATGACATGTGATGAAGATAATCATGTAACTATTGTTTGCTTACATAGTTGTAGAGGGGAGAGCTCATGGTAATCTACGACTAGTTGAAGGATCCAGCTACAGACAAGGGAGAGTTGAAGTTTACATATCATCTGGTAGTCAAAAGAGATGGGGTACTGTGTGTGATGATATCTGGGATAACCTGGATGCTAGGGTGGTGTGTAGACAATTGGGATTTGGTACCACTGGTAGTGGTATACAAAACTTTCGACCATCAGCTACTTCTAGTGTTCCAATATGGTTGGATAATGTACGATGTGATGGATTTGAGCCTAGATTAATTGACTGTCAGCAGAACAGAATTGGGTCTCATGACTGTTCTCACAGTGAAGATGCTGGAGTGAATTGTGGAGGAGACTTTCCTAGTTAGTTATATTACTGCATATTTGTATTGAAACTCTGTTGGTTTATTAATCATGTAGGATTGCCTATTAGACTGGTAGATGGAAGATCTACTAATGAAGGAAGAGTTGAAATTTATTATAAGAATAGTTGGGCCACAATATGTGATGATGGATGGGATAATACTGATGCAAGTGTAGTGTGTAGTCAATTGGGATTTAGTCCTACTGGCACAGCTTTGAGTAGTGCAGAATTTGGTCAAGGAAGTGGTACTATACTGCTTGATAGTGTCACCTGTACAACAGGTCAATCAAATATTTTTGATTGTCGTCATGATGGATTTGAAAATCATGACTGTTCACATGGTGAAGACGCTGGAGTGAGATGTCTTTCTAGTATGCATATATAATATGGCTTTATTGAGACACTTTATATCTAATTTTATTTTATAGATAATATATTAGTCAGACTGGTGGCAGGCAGGTCACACAATGAAGGTAGAGTTGAGGTGGACTACAATGGTGAATGGGGTACAGTGTGTGATGATGGATGGGATGATACCGATGCTGGTGTGGTGTGTAGACAACTGGGATTTGGATCATCAGGAACAGCCATTGGATCAGCTTCCTTTGGTCAAGGATCAGGACCAATTTGGTTGGATAATGTATTGTGTTCTGGTAATGAGTCAACACTAGCTGGTTGTGGTCATTTTGGAGTTAATGTTACAAGATTCTGTGGACATAGTAAAGATGCTGGAGTGAGATGTAGTGGAACACAAGGTATGTGTAAAACTGTTAACAGCCTTTATTAATTTTGTGATTACCTTCTTCAGTTATTCCAGTCCGTTTATCTGGTGGTAGTAGTGTCAGAGAAGGAAGAGTTGAAATGTTCTTCAATAATCAGTGGGGTACTGTCTGTGATGATCTGTGGAATGTTGGATCATCTGCTGTTGTCTGTAAACAATTGGGACTGGGAAGCACTGGAGATGATATTGATTTTGGTGCTGGTCCAAGTTACTTCCCCATTTTACTTGATGATGTTGTTTGTGATGGAACTGAAGCAAATATTCTGGCGTGCCCACACTTAAGGCTTGGTAGTCACAATTGTTTTCATGGTGAAGATGTGGGAGTCAGATGTTCAGGATTATATAGTGAGTGATTCACATCTTTAAATTAATCAGGAAATAAATGCTATATGTAAAAGGTGTCTTCGAGGAAAGACCACAACTACACAGAATAATTTCTCCTTAATAATGTCTCCTTTCTCCTTATTACTCTTTACCATCCTGACATTGTCATCTAAAATAAATGTTGACATAATTACTTAACTTACTGTAACTTGCTAGTAACTAGTGTTTGAAGTACATGCTTCATCATGTAATACACGTTCAGCCTACTATGTCTGGTACCATTCATTCCTTTTGATGTGGTATGCAAGAGTTCGCTAACAATGAAGTTTCAGAAAAATAGTAGATAAATAAGTGTAATTTAAACTTCTATAAGCCACAATCATTAGGTGTGTGTACATCATAATCATTCTGAGCCATGCCCACATATTAGGAATGTGCCTTTTTATGTAAACAGATATATGCACTGTGGGTGCCACCATACTTTCATCTACCATGAAAGTTATTGCAAATAAGTTTATTTGCCCTCTATATACTGTGAAAGTTTTGCCCATGAAACTTTCCCCTATAGCTATAGTATATCATGTGTCTATAGCTATGGTATATCATGTATTTGCATGACATAATTGTACCGTATAGCGGGTTATTTTCCCGAGGTGCAGGTTTTCCCAAATTTCCCGAATGAGCTCATGACTCGGAAAAATTTATTCTGCGTGATTGCTTTCAATTAGCTAGCTAGCTAAGAATTGTGGGATTTAGATAATTTTGGCACGATTGTCAGCTGGCAATTATGTCGAGATCACTGTTAGATTATTTCTCTAGGAAGTGGTGTGAAGCTCATTTTCCGGATCCCAGGGGGCCATTGAGCAGCAAAATGCTTCCCTCTATAATTGCAGCTGCTAACACTGAAGTCATGCATGTCATAAAAGCAAGTGGTCATGATTCTAGCAAGTTCAAGTCTACTGGCAAAAAGAGGGGTGTTTACAATAGGTATACTCCAGAATTCAAGGCAAAAGTAACAAGATATGCTATTGAAAATGGCAATAGTCAAGCTGCTAGGAAATTCAGCACTACAGATAAAGTTATTGATGAGAGTTCTGTGCGAGGGTGAGTTACACCATACAATAGGGAGATGGAAAGGAAACGAAAAGCTGGTGAGGAAGTTTCTGCAATGCCTGTGCTACCTGTAGCAAAACATGGTCGACCATTACTTCTGGGTGACACACTTGATAGTGAGGGTAAAATCTTACATTAGAAGTGTTCACGAAGGAGGCGGAGATAACAATGGCAGCTGCAAGAGCAATTGTTAGAAAGTACAACCTAGGATTAATAGCTGACGAGTCTACGGGTGAGGATAGCCCTATAAGAATAACATCAGATTGGGAAAAATCATTATTGTATCGTATGGAATTCGAATTTGTTAAAAGAAAGGGTAGTACAACTACAAAATATCTGGTTGATAATTCTGATGCCAATTCTTAGCTGATATTGTCATGGTTAAAGAGCTACAAGAAATCCCAATTTTGAACTGGGACCACATGGGGATTAGCATTGTTCTTGGTTCTGCATGGACCATGAATCAAAAGGGTCAGCAACACGTTGAGCTTTTAGCCTTGGATGACAAACGACAGATTACTGCTGTTGTTTGTGGATCACTTACTGGAAATCTGCTACCTCCATAATTAATATATCAGGGGAAAACATTGGCTTGTCTAAAGTCACGTTGCCCCTGGATTGGCATATCACATGTACTAACAACCATTGGTCCAATGAACAGAAAACACTTGAGTATATAGAATTGATTTTGCTACTGTATGTAAAAAATACAAGGAGAGAGTTAGGTATGCCAGAAAATTTTCCTGCAATGGTTCTGTTTGATGCCTTTAAGAGTCAAACTACGGATTCTACTTACCAATTATTAGAGCAGAACAATATTTCTGTTGTAAATATTCCTGCTAACTACACTAATAAATTGCAACGAATGGACCTCAGTGTTAACAAGAGCCTTAAAGAGTTCCTGAAGAAGCAGTTTGGGGATTGGTACTCGCAGATGGTATTTAAGGATTTAGAAGAATCCCGGCAAGTACCTGTTGACCTGTGCCTTTCAGTAATGAAACCCTTGAATGCTACATGGCTTAGACAGAAGCACACAAATATTTAAAGAATAATCATTAAAAATGGTTTCAAAGCTTCTGGAATCACCGATGTGTTAAAGAAACAATCTGTTTAATTCACTATTTTGCCTTGCATAGCTATGTATGTGTTTCAAATTGTCTAACAGGTACAGCTGCACATACATATATACAACGTTGACAACATTAAGTATTATAATTTTTTTACTTTCACGTGTAATATTAAAACATTATCTTAATCAAGTTAGCTATATAATGGTTTAACAGTCAAGTTCCAGATAGTCACTTCTTTGAACACTGAGTAGGAAAAGTTGTCATTTTACCCTTTTCAAAGCAGTTTATTAGATGTGATCTTATCTGGTACTGATGATATTTTACCTTTGCTGGATCACATTTCTTAGCCAGTTGAACAGAATTGGCAATTGCGAATAGGCCACAATCATCACCTCCACATTGTTTTTGAACTTCACTCATCTGCACCTTGACTGACTCATCTTTAAACAAAAATTTAATGGATTTTAAAGTGTCCTCATCAACAGAATCGTACAATGAATCATATACATTCACCTGTCCCTTTTCTGAGAGCATGGTACTGGCAACAGTCCAATGGTTACCATGGGAATGGATAATTTGTAATTCATTTCATGAAGGCTATCAAGCAGTTTGGAGTAGGGTACACTGTAACCCCTCTAGGGAAAACTGGGATTTGGTCATGGCTTGTGCATAGTTTATAACTTATGTTGATCATTTAACCTGCTACCACCATCAATTTCTTCCCTATCAAATCAGATTGCAAAGACTAGATTTGCCTAGTTTCACCCATTGCACTTCACGTGAATTCTTACGCCTTATCTCTGAACTAGGGTATCCTTTCTTCATGCTAGTTTTCTTACCATAAAATGTAGATGTTGCCAAAGCTTTAGATTTAGACGTATCACAAGATGTTACATTGTCTACATCCACTGTAATTACAGATTCTTTCTCAGAGTCTTCCTTGGATTCAGGTGATCTTAGTACTTCTTGCACTAACCCTTGAGGTGATATTGTGGTATTTGGCCATGGAGAACTGAGACATACGTTGCACTGAGCTTTGGGGTTGGTCTGAACTACATATACTCCTTGTAATTGTATTGGCATCATCTAAAGCATTATCACCAGATTTGTTATTGCTATAGGTTTCTGGAGTATCTTCACTATCTAATGCAGCTGCTTGTTTTATGTTACTCATCTCTGGGTCTTCAATCTCAGCCTTGATTGGAGTAGCATGATATAAAGAATTGTCCTGCTGTACTGGCTGTAGGTTTCCACACATTCATTCTTGACCAGAGTAACATTTTCATTGATGAAACCTTTTATTATTTCTGCAATCTCTTTCTTGGAATACCCATCCACAATATTTTATCAATTAATTGTGTTGAGTTGAGTAAAACTACTAGACTTCTGATCTTTTCAATGTCAAACTCCTCTCCATGAAAAATAAGGTGACAAAGCACTTCCACACCTTCTTTTGGTGAATCATGATCACGCACATATCTCCTATGCCCTGTAATCTTGCACGTAATAGAACACCAACTGTTTCCAAGAAAAGTGTAGCACATTGCAGAAATACGCCCAGAAACGTGGCCTACAATGATGGATCCCTTGTATACAGCCACAGCAAATGGATCATGAATATTGTGTTGTTCTCATTTACAAACAAGCAGCTCACCTATTACAGACGCTCTTGTACACATGGTGACCTTGAACAGCAGATTCTATACTGACAGCACCTCAGACGGCACTCATTCCACATTGACAGGTGCAAAAGTAACTCACGTGAGACTTTTACTGTAGTGTGGTGGTCAGGAATTTCTGAATTGGTAAAATTTCTGCTCAAGCTAAAGGTTCTTCAATCGGGAAAATTTGCACCTCGGGGAAATAACCCATTATACAGTATACTGTCTATATAGACTAGGGCTGTGCGATAATGGAAAAACCTATATCTCGATACGTTTTGATAACAAAATCCATTTTATCACGATAAACGATATTATCTCAATAATGAAATGTTGCTATTGAGTACTTTTACAAGCACAGTTGCGCCTAATAATAAATGTTTATCTCTTGCAAAAATCGCCCTTTTCAGAATTACCACAGCCGGTTGTGACCTTACTCACAAGAGTACCATCTACCTGCTTTTAATATACAATAATCTACAGAGATTTACTATTATCTTAAGTTATCGATAATAGAAAATTCATTATCTTTATCCCGATAATCACATAGGTATCACGATAATCATGTTATCGCCATTATCGCACAGCCCTAATATAGACAATTACTAACGAAGAGCAATTACATCTTTGCCATTACAGATGCTCCAATAAGACTTACCGGTGGCACAAATGAAAGAGAAGGATTCGTAGAAATAATGTACCAAGGAATTTGGGGGACAATATGTGACAGTGGTTGGGATGGCATTGATGCTACTGTTGTGTGTAAAGAACTAGGTTATGTGAATGGAATAGCAACACAACAAGCTCAATTTGGGTCTGGCAGTGGTCCTGTATGGTTAAACCAAGTTGGATGTTTAGGAAATGAGAGTAAATTATCTCACTGTACACACAATGGAGCTGGAAATGTAGGAAGTTGTACACATGTGCAAGATGCTGGAGTTGTCTGCAGTAATGTAAATGGTAATTAGTATTGTTGTATTAAATTTTTATACATGGCATTTAACAGTTCGCCTAGTAAATGGACCAACCAGATATGAAGGTAGAGTGGAGGTGTATCACAATGATGAATGGGGTACAGTGTGTGATGATGGATGGGACTTGAATGATGCACAAGTTGTATGCAGTGAACTGGGTCTTGGTAAAGCAGTTGATGCTAGACGCTCTGCATTCTTTGGACGGGGTAGTGGTCCTATCTGGCTTGATGATCTACGTTGTGTTGGTACTGAACAAACAATTGGAAATTGTTCCCATAGAGGATGGGGAAATCATAATTGTGGTCATGGAGAAGATGCCGGTGTGAACTGTTCTAGAGGTAAGTATTTTGTGTACATCATAAATAACAATAAAAATCAGTTTTTGATTTGATTGGTTAGTTGAACCTCAGAGCAATGGAACTCTTCGTCTGGTTGGACCAAGTGCGACCAATGCTGGAAGAGTTGAATTGTATTTTAATGGTGAATGGAGTACAATCTGTAATGATGGATGGGATGATACTGATGCTAGTGTGGTGTGTAGACAACTGGGATTTGGATTGTCAGGAGTCACACTACAACCAGAACCAGGAAGAGGACAAATATTACTTGATGATGTTAATTGTTTTGGTAATGAATCATCACTGCTGGGTTGTGGACACAATGGAATAGGGATATCAAACTGTGACCACAGTGAAGATGCTGGAGTGAACTGTACTGGATCTCTACCAGGTAATATTACTTGATATACAGTATAGTGTAAAATAGATGCAGGAAGTTTTTGGTCAACCAAAGTATAAAGTTTTTAAGAAATGCATAATTTCATCAAGTTTTGTTCCCAAACAAAAACACTGCAATGTTCTGTGGTTCAATAAATACAAGGTGAGAAGCAGGATGTACTAATCACATAAATGTATTGTGGCTTCCTAATGTAATTATGAGTGTGTACTTATGCTTTGTGAATAAACATCAGAGGAGGTTGGAGAGGTTTCTAAGTGCCACCTGAATATATTAGCCTTAATTGCATTGTTTTATTTGGTACTTAATGTGACCCTTAATAGTTGCAATGCAAAATAGTGGGGTTCGTAGGATATTTATATCGTGTTTCACATAATTAAGCTTCAATGCAATGTATTTTGTTTTCTATAAATCACTTGAGTTCTGTGTGAAGTTAATAAGTCACGGTTTGGTGGATGCAACTTTACCAGACTTGTCACGTACGTGTTCTATAAACGTAACAATAATCCAACCTCCTCTAATTCAACATAATAATGAGGTGCATTTTGGAGATAAAAACACCCAATTTGACACAGAGGTAGAGAATTACATTATAAGCAAATTTGGATATTGGGCCAATACAGATCATGCTCCCATTGGTGCACCAATAAATAATTCATAAATGAATAATGTGACAAATGAGCATGACCTCCCTACCATGTGATGCAGTATTGCATTAACTATTCTAGTGTACAACATGTATGTAATATATATTCTACTGAAGATGCTACTGTTACACACAGAAGTATCTTCTAAACTGTTTTATAGTTTGACTATCATGTTCTTTCTCACAAATTCTCTCAACAAAGCCTCAAAGCTGCTCTTCATTTTCATTTGCATATGTAGGGACACACCCACTTTCAACTCAAAGGGATAAGCTGTTCCTGGTAGTCTGCAAAGCCTGCACTATTGCTTTTCAGCTGTTAAACACCTATAAAACTTGAAGGGAAGATAATTCACAAAGTCTAAGAAGATTTGCTACACCAGTATTTCAGACCGCCAGAAAGAAACCACCTCAGAGTAAAGTTTACTCATGTGGACAGACTTTAGTTTGCTTTTACTCCTTATGTGCAAGCTGCTTTTACCTTTACACAATTTTGCTTACGTGGGAGTGTACGGACAATCATAGATAGGTAAATGCACACACACTTTTACAAAAATAATTTCAGTAAACCAGGCACAAACCTTAAACTGTTTTCACAGGGCTCAACGCAACTTGTATTCATTTGTAATCGCTTTTTTACCAGTAGACTTTGCAATGTGTAGAGTAGTGGCACATATTTGTCAAATCAAGACATGTATTTTCCATGATTTAAAACACCACAAGCAGGCTAGTGGACAGGCATAGGTATATCTGATATTGGACTATTGGAGGTCTTATCCATGCAAGGCCCCACCTATCAACCATCAGAATATAACATTAAGCAATATCCCTGAATAAGATATCAACAGTGATGACATATGCATGTTTTCTAAAATGCATATACATGGACCTGTAAGCACTCTGTTTCTCATCAACAGCTCAATAAAAGCCTCAGTTAGAGTGTGGTAATAGGCAGGCTTCTGTATTTATCCAGCCTCAGCTAATGGTAGGCAAATTAAGGTAATACAGGTGCTGTTAACAATGACTGTCCCATACATGCCCTCCGTGATAAGTTGCTCTCCTCATATACTGTTCTTGTTTGAATTGTTGCTTTTTTATTGGCACATTGGCACTATTGGTTGTGTGCAATCAAGTCCATGCATACCTTCAAGGCAACTTCTGAAAAATGTACATTAATTCTACTTGAAATTTCTACTGACCAACTGACTGACTAAGAACTGTTACCTTCAGACAAACATAACCATAATGACCAATGCCTGGTGTTGTCACAATTAGATGCTGCTAAGGCTCAACATGTACATGCATTATGGACTTATCTTTGCTTCTGTTGGTGTTTTGTGTCCTATTTCTTTTGCTCCTAGCTCAAAGCTGTCAATCAATAGGTAGCATATCAATGGTGTTAGTGAGTTTGCTGTCATGCAGTAAGTACATGTGCAACAAAAATTAGACCCATATAAGTAGTTTTGAATCACACCTGCTATGGTTGCAGTGAGTGAATTATATGTTGACATGATTACTTAACTTAACTTGCTATTAACTATTGTTTGAAGTCCATACTTCATCATGCAATACACGTTCAGCCTCCTATGTCTGGTACCATTCATTCCATTTGATGTGGCATGCAACAGTTCACTAGGCACCCGCCTATTATCCTCAAATTTTACTTATTATGCTATGCTGCACTGCTCAAAAATTTTACCTATTATGCTCAAATTATGCTCAAGCTTTCTGCCTCATTTCTAATGTTTTGCTAATAAATTTGCAGTTTTGGGTGCATATAAGTGGCTGAAGCAAATCTTTGCTCTTCAAAATGCATGTGATAGAAAAGATCAATATTTTCTATAGAACAGTCAGCTGTCTGATTGTTCTATTAGAGTTATTGACTGTTCTATTAGAGTATGTCGATCTTTTCCTGTGATATATACTTTGATCACCAAGGATTTGTAGTATGGCTCAAATATACCTAGGTCCAGTCATGGATTTTTTCTCCTTTCTCCAACTTTTCAAACACACCTTCTGTAACTAAAGTCTTTGAGCAGGCTGTAGGACCAGTGTCCTACAGACCTTCAGCACTTATGCTGTAAAGCATTAATAAATAAATAAAAAAATAAATAAATATTCTTCCTATTATGCTAGCATTATGCTCAATGCTTTCAGGCTCCTATTATGCTCATATTTATGCCAGCATAATCGGAGGGGCCCTAGAGTTCACTAACAATGAAGTTTCAGAAAAATAGTAGATAAACAAATGTACTTCAAACTTTTATAAGCCGCAGTAAAGATCAATACTGAGACAAGAGAACCATCAGCTGACATGCAAATTCAATCTCTACTTTAGTAATGCTAGTTCTATGCTAATTATCTGGGTTACAATAGTGATTATAGTGATGTGATGATCTCCCATGTTTCAGCCTTTTTTATTGTATTGATTTCTACTAGCTAGTAAATTTCCTTAGATTTGTGACTATCATTACTAATGCAATTACTGTAATTAAAAAATGAAGTAGAGTTTCAGGGATAAAAATAGTGAAACAAGATATATGAATGATGAGCTACCGTAGACTCTGGTTGTTAAGCACATGTACTTATAATTCTCGGAAGGATTATCTGAGAAATACACTATGCTTAACAAAGTGCATCCACTTAATATGTGACCGAATTTTGGAAAATCACCCATATGGGCGCACATGAAATAATTAGAATTTTCATGTATAGTGGGCTACTGTTACGAGCAGAGGAGAGTTATAAAAATATTTCTAGAATTTTCTAGTACGTAATTTAAGGTATTGAGAATGGCTTACAATCATCAAAAAGTAGATTTGCACTATAAAGCTAGCTTGTTATTTGGTCATTAAATATTTTAAGTGTCAAATGCACCCATATGGGTGATTTTCCAAAATTTGGTCACATATGTGATTGTAACAGGTTTCTGCTAGGAGAGTATTACTCGTGCCCACAGTGTCCAGTCAAACAGCTTACTTCAGTTGAGGAAACTACAGTCCTGAAAAGTCAGTTGCAGCTATCATTAATACAGGCGGCTACACATGTGCCTGGCGAAGTATCAAGTGTACCGTGACTCTACTGGCTTGTACTATTAGTATTTTACTACCATTCTATATAGTACTAGCTTGCAGGAGCGATATGCACTTAAAAAGAAGTGTTTAGCACAAATATTCCATATGCGCTTAACAAGTAATATGTACTAAATAACCATATGCATCTAATAACTGGATTTTACGGTATTACAACATAGCTATGTAGGAAAATCTTACATTGGGCCTAGGCCTGAGCCTATCATGCTTTCACATTTGCTTATTACTCTTTCCAGAATTTCTTAAAATTATTACCAATTATTCCCAAACATGAGACCTATTATTCTTACATAATTCTTGCTTTTTATGTATATACAGTATGTGATATCAAGTGAAGATTAAAAAAAATTTGGAGTTTCAACTGTCATTGAAGAAATGCATCAAAACAGCTATGTAGCTGCAAACATACATGTATGTACTGGGTTTCAAATGAATCAGAATCTTTACTTTCATCACAATTTGTACCCCTTGAGTCCTCAAAGATATCCCCAACCAAGGTGGTCGATTATATGCCTGACAGCTTTCAATTATTCTAGAATTATTCTAACCACCCATTATTCTTCTGGCATTATAGGCTCAGGCCTAACATTGGCATGTTACTACCATCTGTTCAATGTCAAAGTAGGGAATTTCCCACATAGCAGTATGGTTTCCCATGTAAATGGAAAGGCATATATATATGCCAGCAGTAAAATTGTTATTGTGGCATAATTAATGGTAGCAACATGCAAAATAAATCAATTTGCTTGTAGAAAGTCCTGCAGCATTCCAGTTTCTTTTGTGAGTCACACCCATTATCAGAATTGTGTGTCACTGTCTGTAGTCATACGTGGCATTGAAGCCACACCCATTTATTAGAGTTATGCAAGAAGCCATGAACATTCCTGTGAATATGCTTACATGGAGCCATACCCAATGTCCTAATCAATCATTAAGTGTATGTGTGCATCATAATCATTCTGAGCTACACCCACTTATTATGAATGTGTTTTTTATGTAAACAGATATGCACTGCGAGTGCCACCATACTTTCATCTACCATGAAAGTTACTGCAAATACCACATACTCAATTTGTATCCCAGGGGTACTATTAATGTTTTGCCCAAAAAAATAAGGATAAAACCCTTCGAATAGTGCCGCACTGCAGTATTATTTGAGGGTGCGCTACTAATATTTTAAACCTGCCACTACTATAGCTATTCTACATTATAGTTTTATAAAACAATCACAGTACATTGCTGCTTACTTGTTCTATACAAGACCTTTCTTTCACTCAAGTCCTTGTAGCACAACCATGTCACGCCTCATGCTACATGGTCAATTTACTAACAAATATCCGGAATTTCGATTATGTGACAGCTGTTTAAGTTTTCCCAGGACAATGCCTTCCTTAAGTCGAGATGGAGATTATAACTAAAGGTATGAGAGCACTAGTAAAGTGTAATTACGAAAGTATAGTACAGTACTATTCGAGGGTGTGAGATTATTTTCAGAAACTGTAGTACTATACGAAGAAACAAGTATCTATTTAAAACAACAAGTATCTTCAAGGATACGGCACAAATCGAGTGAATATGGTAAGTTTATTTTCCCTCTACCGTGAAAGTTTTGCCCACGAAAGTTTCCCCCATAGCTATAGTATATCATATATCTATAGGTATGGTATATCATGTATTTGCATGACATAATGTTATACTGTCTATCTGGACAATTACTAACATAGAGCAATTACATCTTTACCATTACAGATGCTCCAATAAGACTTACCGGTGGCACAAATGAAAGAGAAGGATTCGTAGAAATAATGTACCAAGGAATTTGGGGGACAATATGTGACAGTGGTTGGGATGACATTGATGCTACTGTTGTGTGTAAAGAACTAGGTTATGTGAATGGAACAGCAACACGACAAGCTCAATTTGGGTCTGGCAGTGGTCCTGTATGGTTAAGCCAAGTTGGGTGTTTAGGAACTGAGAGCAAGCTATCTCACTGTACACACAATGGAGCTGGAAATGTAGGAAGTTGCACACATGTGCAAGATGCTGGAGTTGTCTGCAGTAATGTCTACGGTAAATAGTATTGTTGTATCAAGTTTTTATACATAGCATTTAACAGTTCGCCTAGTAAATGGACCAACCAGATATGAAGGTAGAGTGGAGGTGTATCACAATGGTGAATGGGGTACAGTGTGTGATGATTATTGGGACTTGAATGATGCACAAGTTGTATGCAGTGAACTGGATCTTGGTAAAGCAGTTGATGCTAGACGCTCTGCATTCTTTGGGCAGGGTAGTGGTCCTATCTGGCTTGATGATCTACGTTGTGTTGGTACTGAACAAACAATTGGAAATTGTTCCCATATAGGATGGGGAAATCATAATTGCGGTCATGGAGAAGATGCCAGTGTGAATTGTTCTAAAGGTAGGTGTTTTTGTTTTTTATAATCATAACAATAGAAATCAGATTTTGATTTGATTGGTTAGTTGGCAATGGAACTCTTCGTCTGGTTGGACCAAGGTTGACCAATGCTGGAAGAGTTGAATTGTATTTTAATGGTGAATGGAGTACAATCTGTAATGATGGATGGGATGATACTGATGCTAGTGTGGTGTGTAGACAACTGGGATTTGGATTGTCAGGAGTTACATTACAACCAGAACCAGGCAGAGGACTAATATTACTTGATGATGTGAATTGCTTTGGTAATGAATCATCACTACTGAATTGTGAACACAGTGGAATAGGGATATCAAACTGCGACCACAGTAAAGATGCTGGAGTGAACTGTACTGAATCTCTACCAGGTAATAGCTATTACTTGATATACAGTATAGTGCAAAATAGATGTAGTAAGTTTTTGGTCAACCAATTTATAAACTTTTTAATAAATGTTTAATTTCATCAAGTTTTGTTCCCAAACAAAACATTGCAATGTTCTGTGGTTCAATAAATACAAGGTGAGAAGCAGGATGTACTAATCACATAAATATATTGTGGCTTCCTAATGTAATTAGGAGCATTTACTTATGCTTTGCGAATAGATTAAACATCAGAGGAGGTTGGACAGCATTTTAAGTATCACCTAAATATATTGCCCTTAATTGCATTGTTTTATTTGGTACTTAATGTGACCCTCAATGGTTGCAATATAAAATGGTGGGGTTCGTAGGATGTTTAGATTGTGCTTCACATTAGCTTCAAGGCAATGTATTTTGTTTTCTAAAAATCACTGGAGTTCTGGGTGAAATTGATAAGTCACAGTTTGGTGCATGCAACTTTACCAGACTAGTCACATACGTGTTCTATAAACGTAACAATAATGCTTCACTGTACTACCGTATAAGCAGAAATTTTTGGCGAGCTGAATATTTGGTCATTCCTCAATAAATTGCATTTGGCAAAAAATAAATTTGGCAAAATGTATTACCGTAAAGTCGGGTTGTTAAGCGCATGCGCTTATAATTTTCGGAGAAAACTTTTTGTAAAAATCATACTATCTGTTAGGCACATACGCCTAATAAATAATTATGGTGAGTGTAACACGGAATCACTATGTTGTAATAGAGTAGTTAATAGTTTGTACCAGTCATCACGCCAGTATGTAAGGATATTTGGCTCCATTTCTGGGTGAATTCCTTCATGATGAATGAAATTATCACTATCCAGATGGCCGATTTGCTGTATACATAGCAAAGAGAGACCTCAAGGGAGACGTAAGCACTTGAGGAGACATTAATTTTTCAGTACTTTCAGCTTTTCTTGCCATTTCTTGCTGTGTGTAGCTCTATCATCGCATTTTGCCATGTGTGCTTATCATTCATGGTTAATTACAAGAAATGTGTATGCGCTTAGCAGATGCATGCACTTAACAACCCGACTCTACGGTGTGTGTAAATGTGTGTGTCAGCAAGCCTTTCAGCGACATGGAATTCCAGCTGGAGTTACACGTGGTGAAAAAGTGTGTACGTGGCTACCAGCTGTGGTATAAAATCAGACGAAAGAAAACTGAATGATTGAAGTCGATAATTTCGAGGGCCACTCATCTTCCAGGAAGAGGGAGCACGCAGCAGAGATCTTGCGTGGAATATTATGCCCAATCACATTGCTTCCTTTCTCAGTGATAGCTACAGCATATGGATCGAATAAATTTTCATCCTCCATTTCACAAGTTGGATTGTAATTACTTATAATTAAGAGTCGCGGCATGTACAAAATTAAACGGCTAGTAAGGACTGGCCCTCCCATAGAGGCCGAACAGACGGAGCCATTGAAAAGAAATCCAGACTTGCCACACAAACCACCAACCAAGAAGAAAATGACATTAGTAAAAGTTGACACAGCTTCGATTTCAGCAGGTCTTGACACACGTGCAATTCGATTGCTTACTTATTATAATTATTACTAGCTATTACAGAAACACATGGCGAAATTTTAATTTGGCAATTTTGTAACCATTCGTCAAATTGCCAAATTTAATTCCACACCAAAATTTCTGCTTATGCGGTATACTGAGATTGACATCCTACCCTACTCAATAAATGAGTTTTGCATAATAATTTGTTTAAATGGTGCTTAAAGCATGTCCAACCTCCTCTAATTCAACATAATAGTGAGGTGCATTTTGGAGATGAAAACACCCAATTTGACACAGAGGTAGAGAATTACATTATAAGCAAATTTGGATATTGGGCCAATACAGATCATGCTCCCATTGGTGCACCAATAAATAATTCATAAATGAATAATGTGACAAATGAGCATGACCTCCCTACCATGTGATGCAGTATTGCATTAACTATTCTAGTGTACAACATGTATGTAATATATATTCTACTGAAGATGCTACTGTTACACACAGAAGTATCTTCTAAACTGTTTTATAGTTTGACTATCATGTTCTTTCTCACAAACACTCTTGACAAAGCCTCAAAGCTGTTCTTCATTTTCATTTGCATATGTAGGGGGCATGCCTACTTTCAACTCAAAGGGACAAGCTATTCCTGGTAGTTTGCGAGGCCTGCACCATTGCTTTTCAGTTGTTAAACACCTGTAAAACTTCAAGGAAAGGTAATTCACAAAGTCTAAGGAGAGTTTCCCACCACTATTTCAGACCGCTGAAAGAAACCACCTCAGAGCAAAGTTTACTCATGTGGACAGACTTCAGTTTGCTTTTACTTCATACATGCAAGCTGCTTTTACCTTTTAACATTTTAACAATTTTGCTCATGTGGGTGTGTACGGACAATCATACATAGGTAAGTACACACACACACACTTTTATGAAAATAATTTCAGTAAACCAGGTACACACCTTTTAAACTGTTTTCACAGGGCTCAAGTCAACTTGTATTCAATTTTAATTGTTTTGTTACCAGTAAACTTTGCAAT
Organism: Dysidea avara; assembly: GCF_963678975.1. Lineage (NCBI taxonomy): Eukaryota > Metazoa > Porifera > Demospongiae > Dictyoceratida > Dysideidae > Dysidea > Dysidea avara. The sequence continues at coordinate 33,084,108 of NC_089278.1, read as the reverse complement.
GTGTAGAATAGTGGCACATATTTATTAAATCTCCATGATATAAAACACCACAAGCAGGCAGGCAGACTGACATAAGTATATCTGACATTGGACCATTGGAGGTCTTACCCACGCAAGGCCCCATCCATCAACCACCAGAAAATAACAGTAAGCAATATCCCTGAATAAGATATCAACAGTGATGATATATGCATGTTTTCTAAAATGCTTATACATGGACCCATAAACACTCTCTTTCTCATCAACAACTCAACAAAAGCCCCACCTCAGGTAGGGAAGTTCAATTAGAGTGTGATAATAGGTAGGCTTCTGTATTTATCCAGCCCCAGCTAATGACAGGAAAATTAAGGTAATACAGGAGCTGTTAACAATGACTGTCCCACCGTGATAAGTTGCTCTCCTCATATGCTGTTCTAGAGCAGCCCCTATTGGTAGGATCTGTTTCATTGCAATTTTTCCGCTCTTTTACAGATATGTACGTATAATGGTACTGTCAAATGTGCATAACAACATCTGGTAGTTAAACCACAGTTCACTTGGCACATGAGACCATTTCAGCAGTACAATTGTGAGCATTGACATTGCATTCCCATGCTCAATCACCATATTTGCCAAAAGTATGGAAACTATGCCATAACCTGCAATTGTATGAAACTTCCTCTAATCCTGCAATGTAATAGGTTGTCAGACAACCCAACATTTGTTTGACCCATAGCCAAAGCTTGCAGCTTGGAAAAGTATTTTCGGCAACTTTGACTGAAAATTGCATGTGGGCTTCTAAATGACTTACTTCATAACGTTAACTTACAGGATTTTATTCCTCGAATACTAGTTTGGTAGTCCATACACTACCCTTTTATAGGTTGTGGGTTCATACTGACAATTGTAACCTTTGTTTAAAGTTATTCATTTAAACGTGTTCTAGACAAAATAAATCCGGTGATGACAAAACACTATATGAAGTAGGGCTGACAAGTAGTGAAACTGGAGATACTATAGTGTATTTAATATAAAAGGAAGTTTGTAGGAATTCAAGTGGCTTAATCAGTCATACCAGGTATGGAGCAGTTATGTAATGTGTGCATGGCTCACACTGTGAGGGAAGGCTTGGCACAGTAGCCATAGAAAAATTGAATTCACCTGCTTTTGTATCATCATTCTTGTGACCAGTGCCAGTACTGTGTCATGTTGCTGTTTCTAGACTGGTCACCGCAACCCCTTGCCTGAAATTACTGGAATGCTGATGTATATAACTGGCATTCTACCAACGACTGCAGTGACACAAAAGCAATTGTAAGGACGCTGCTCACACACTCTTTTGCTAGCAATCACTACAAACCAGCAAATACTGAACTGTGTTTTGTGATATGTACCCATTGCAGGGACAGCAGCAAATGTTCCTGTTTCTATGTACGGCTTTTCCAGAAAAGTTATACCTAGTAGTTCAGCTAAGTAATTTGCCTATGTAATGGAGCTGACAACAAGCAACAATAAAATTAATTTCTTCAAATCCTAACACTTGCATGGACAGGTCTTAACCCACAGCCACGAGTAAATAGTAAAAGTCCAATATAGAGTTGAAATGTTAGGTTTACATCAATCTTCAGCTGGTGGACGTACGGTTGAGTTTTGAATATCAGCCAGTAGCATTGTCAGCTCAAAGTATCGGCTAGATTGTATTTGCTTTACTATCATTGCTGTTATGGCAGTAGCGGAAAGGGTTCTGTTAGTGGCTTCTGGCTAATTAATCATTCAGAGTAGAATACAAACTAGCCAAGCAGCTTCAGCAAAAATAAACAAACAAACAAAAACTGGACTGTCAACTATGATCACCATTTCTGTCAAACAGCAGCTGCCAATCCAACACAGTGATCTTGGCATTTCAAGGTACAACCCCTGTATGTAAGAATTGGAGTTTCGCACCTAATCCAGAATGTGCTTTCCAGGTACACAAATTTCAGCATGCTTGTATCTATTGCTGTAAAGACCCTACTTAACAAAGCAGCAAATTACCCACAAAGGTACAGCAATACCGGCAGTATCAGCACCAGTGATAGCTATGGGTCAGTCATTTTTATCAGCATGTTCAAGGGAGTAGCTAACTTTCAGCATCGATGCATCTGGCGTCACTTTTCAAAGTGACACCAGATGCACTACATACGTAGCTTCATGCATCAGTTGTCACTTTTCCTATGATGAGAGTTGAATAATAATTATTTTATGTTTCTATATAGTTAATATTAGAATCAGATTGATAGGAGGTAGTTCACACAATGAAGGTAGAGTGGAGGTGGACTACAATGGTGAATGGGGTACAGTGTGTGATGATGGATGGGATGATACTGATGCTGGCGTGGTGTGTAGACAACTGGGATTTGGATCATTGGGAACAGCCATTGGATCAGCTTTCTTTGGTCGAGGATCAGGACCCATCTTATTGGATAGTGTGACATGTTCTGGTAATGAATCAACACTGGCCAGTTGTGGTCATCTTGGAGTTGGTGTTACAAGATCCTGTAGTCATAGAGACGATGCTGGAGTGAGGTGTTATGGATTGCAAAGTAAATTTAGATGATTTGTAAAGTGAATTAGTACAGCAATATGCTCCCAAATAGGGATATTTCTTTACATGAGTAATTTTCCTCAGAATATATAGCTAGCTCAGCTATTATCAAATACTTTTATAGCCCCACTTTTATGTCTGCCATCTTATGGCTTCACAAACAGCATAACTGTCATTTTTGCACTACAATTATGCAATGGCTGGTTGATACTGTTAACAATGTGTGGTCTCAAACCACCAACTATTTAATACCTACTGGGCAGCTGTGATTATAAATAAAACTGCAAAATTTTGGGTAGGTATAAACAGTGGACCTGGGAACCAAGGACCCAGGACTAGGGGACCTGGGGACCCACGAGGATCAAGATCTTAATAGAATTTTATACACTTCACAATACTAGGTACCTCTGCAAGTAGTCTTGCATGGCTAATCCACCTTTTCCCTGTCATGCGGTGTTTCATACGATGTATACCAATTAGAAATTATAAGTGCCTCTGAAAAAGTGACTACATTTGTAGGCCACTCGCCTGCTGCACAATGAGCATACTAGTCTATTATGTCACCTAGCTACAGAATCACTGTGTAACTGCACCATGATAATATGAGGTCCAGTTGTCAAGCTCCTGGGCTGAAACTTGCTAGCTAGTGATTGTTATTTCCCAGAATAATTACTTGCAATGTTTTTAAAGTTTAGCTAGGCAGTATAACAGACTAGTATGCTTATTGTACAGCAGGTGAGTGGACTATAAAATTAATACAGTCAACTTCAGACACCTTTTCATAAGCGCTTATAATTTCTAATTAGTGTTAACATCGTGTGGGGACGGCACCGTGATGCTGATGGGGGAAAAGGTGGATTGGTCATACAAGACTATACTTGCAGAGCTACTTAGTACAAGTATAGAATATTGTGAAGCATATAAAATTCCAAAACAAGCTGGATCCTCGTGGGTCCCCAGGTCCTTGGTCCCCAGGGTCCACTGTTTATACCTAACCCAAAATTTTGGCTCTCACCTGTAGAGGGAACCATACTACCAATACTTGACCTTGTATTTTAGAAGGGTTGAAGCCAAGCATTATTATCTCATTACATCCAAAGCTAGTCATTTGGAATGTAGAATTATATCTTACATATCGTATGTTAAACTTTCTACTAAGGTTCAGATTCCTGTTATGCAACTGGCTTCTTATGTTTTTATTTTAAACAACTTCCTTTATAGTCCAGCTCCTAAGCCACAAAACCGTTCACTTTTTGATAAAAGCACCAAATTCATTATAAAGTTTGTAGTACTTGTACTACATGATTTTAGAAGGGGAGGCATGTAAAAAGTCCTTTGGAACCCTATTTTTTGGACCTTGTCAATAAAACTATTGTTTATATGGAAAACAATGTAAAGCTGGATCTAGTATTAGACCAGTACAAAGCCTACAGCTGCAACATGATGGCCCATTAAAATGCCACTTGAAACAAATTGTTTTCGCAACCTGGCAGTAAACAAAATAGCTGAAAATGCTATTTTCAAGGGGTTTTATTAAAGGTTTGCATTTCCAATGTACACAGTTCTGTAGTATCATGTACAAGGATTATCCTGATGTGTACCATTTTTTTATTGAAGGTGTATAACAAAAGTTATCAAATGATGAAGTTTTAAATGGTTACAGGTAGGCATAAAATTATTGAAATCCCTCTGTATATACATAAATCAAGCAATTATCCTTGCAATCTTGATCAAATCTAATTATTATTATTGTAGAGATACATTGTTGTTTGGTATAATACTCTGATGTTCCAATGATTTTATGTCCACTTGTAATCAATTAAAACTTCACCATTCGATAACTTTTGTTATACACCTTCAGAAATGATACACATCAGGATGATCCTTGTACATGATACTACAGAACTGTGTACATTGGAAATGCAAAACTTTAATAAAATTATTTGAAAATAGCATTTTCAGTCATTTTGTTTACTGCCAGGTTGAGAAACAGTTTGTTTCATGTGGAATTTTATTGGGCCATTTGTTGCAGTTGCAGGCTTTGTACTGGTCTAATACTATACATCCATGTTTAAAGTTGTTATAAACCTCATAAGAAATTTGGTGCTTTTATCAAAAAGTGAACAATTATCTCAATTAGAGGGTCTTAGGTGCTGCATTATTAATGTCATGTCAACAACTCACTGGATTGTATTGTAGTTATTATCCTGGCAACAACTGCCATACAGTGTTTTGAAGTGAGGCTTCAGTGGGATGAAAGTTGGAGTTATATACATTATGATCAAACAATGCATAATTAATTATGTGTTCTGTGAGCGTGTTGCTCACTTTGGAAACTCTACCTGTACATTTTTCTATTGTTTGATTTATTGAGGTTTGTATATGTATAGTGTACTGGGTTTAAGCAATGTTTCATACAATTATTTACCATTAGGTATGACATTTTATGCATACTTTGTGTTAATATATTTGCTACTGTGTTTATGTTTGGAATTATGTAGGACTTCCTGTGAGACTAGTAAATGGGCGAACAACTAGTGAAGGAAGAGTTGAAATCTATTATAAGGAAAACTGGGCCACAATATGTGATGATGGATGGGATAATACTGATGCGAGTGTAGTATGTAGACAGTTGGGATTTGGGTCTGCTGGAACAGCTGTTGGTAGTGCTGGATTTGGTCAAGGAAGTGGTACTATATTACTTGATAATGTTCAGTGTACTACAAATCAATCAAACATTTTTGATTGCATCCATACTGGTTTTGAAAACCATAACTGTTGGCATGGTGAAGATGCAGGAGTGAGATGTGGCAGTGTATCTGGCGGTGTATCTGGTAAATAAAATTACATACAAAAGATATCAAGGGAAATTGAGATACTCTAATAAAGCAATCACAATCACGTGTGTATGTCATAGCTAGGAAACTTTACTAGTGCTAATTATATTTAAAATGAAGTAGGTTTATAGCTATAAAAAGTAGTGAAATACCAGATATATTTGTACCTATTATAACAAAACTAGATAGATGGTAATGAGACCATTAAACAGATTGCTTTATTAGAGTATCTCAATTCATGCCAAAGTAGGGATTTCTACATTGCAGTAGCTACATAACCAAATCTCTTGTTTCCTTACTTTAAAACCCTACTTCTTTGCAAGTTCTACATTAAGTTTTATGATGATGCCAATGCTTATTTTGTATCTATTGAATTATTCTTTTGCATGTTTATTGTTGTAGTTAATTTTTATCTGTATGAGTGCATTGTACTGTTATTGTATACAAGTATATGTGTGTTCTATTATGTTTGTAAGTATTTGTACCCATCCAATGAGGAAGAGTGGCTCTGCTGATCATTGAGAAATAAAGTCATCAATCAATCAATCATTTTCAATTAGTGTAACTGTACTTTGTGTTGATTGTGCATGTCATACCGTTTATTGAAATATTTGATGTTACTTCAGATTTAGATTTAGTGTTTGTTTTGGACACCTCTGGAAGCATTGGACAAAACAATTTTGATTTAGTTAGAATGTTTGTACAAAATGTTTCTTCATCCTTGAGTATTGGTTCAACAAGAAGTCAAGTTGCAGTTATTCTGTTTTCTTCAAGCTCATACATATATTTCAATCTCACAATTCATGACACAAAAACATCTTTAGTGCAAGCTATTAATACAATACCGTATGATGATGGAGGATCTACAGAAACTGCAAGTGCTTTACAACTTTTAGAAAGAAGTTATTTAAATGGGTCATTGGGAATCAGAAGAGGGTATAAGCATGTTGCTGTTGTTTTTACTGATGGGCAATCAAGTGACAGAAATGCTACAATACATGCTGCTAACAGTCTCCATTCAAACACTGATTTTATAATTTATGCAGTTGGTGTTCGTGGGGCACAAAATTCTGAACTGTCAACTATTGCAACAAACCCTAATAATGTTTTCTCCACTGTTTCATTTACAGATGGATTATTCCAACAATTTTCAAGTGAAGTGATACAACAATTGGAATTAATATTGTCAGATGGTAGGTTTAAGAGTTTGAATACTTTTATACACAGTTTTGCTGCATTAAATTGTACATGTGGATCCTAGCAATAAAAGCACAAAATTTTCTGTGGAAATTGAGTAAGGTATACTAAAATCATCTGAGATATGGTGCCATGTCAAAATCATTTCCTTAGGGCATGTTTTGAAACTTTTAAACAAAGTTATAATCCCATTTCTAGCTGGTTAGGAATCTATACAAGTGCATTCAAGCAAATGTTGTACCAAATTTGGTGCTTTTATCAAAAAGTGAACAATTTTTTCACTTAGCTGGCTCTACTATTGAGCAAATCTCTCTGTACTCACTTTTTATGACTTTCTTTGTGTCAGTGGATTGCACTATAACACAAAATAATCCTAACCTTATAAATAGTTCCTTTTGGTAAAGGACATGTTTTGTGCATTACATTAACAGGTTTGTAAATTTGACTTGTCAAGGCATTACAAGTCCAGCTAGATACAACTATTTTGATCCACAAGAAAAGTCACTAGTTTCAGCCAGGCAGTGCCCCTCTAGCAGAACTTTACTGAATTATCTGCTACTGTATAGCATCAACTTGCTGACACACACAGGTTTACAATGGGTGTGGCAACCACATCAACAACAGAAATACAAACACTAGCTAATTAAAGCTTTGAGACAACAATGCATCATCTCCACAGCCCCACATCCGTGATTAGACAAGTATACTACCCTTTCTGACAAGATCTATGAGTAGTTTAATTTATCATACTGCATTGTGCTTCACCTTTCTCACCAATTAACCTGTTCAATTATTGATGTAATTTATGTAACAATGCTTACACCAACAATTTTAATTAATTTTGTTGCTTGTCAAATTAACACCAACAACAGAATATACTGGTTGATGTTCAAGTAATAAAGACTAAATACCTAGGCTTTTGTATGGATATTGTATGCAGCAGCTAATCAAATATTTAATGTACAGAAATGATGAAAGCTTGCGTGTTTGTCTGTGTGTGCATGCATGCGTGTGTGAGAGAGAGAGTAACCAAGTGGCTAGAGCATCAGCCTGGTAATCAAAAGGTTCCAGGTTTGATGCCCGATTATACCGGGCTGGTGTTGTTTCCTTATGTAAGAAGCTTTACTCACATTACTCCAATCTACACCTGGGGACCTAGTTGCCTGGTGTCAACTGGAGAAGCAGCCCACCCAGCTGTAACATCAATGGTACCTGGTGTTAACTGAGGATGTAAGTGCCCAGCTGCCGTTGTCTTATTTAGTGGTATTGGGGTCATTGTGCTTTGAATTCCATGGCCTCTGACCTTGAGACTTACTAGTCCTGCTCCAGTAGGATTTTTCCACACAAGACTTGGGCACCTGAGTAATGCATCCCAGTACTGGTTTACTGGGTGATAGCTAGTAGTTGAAGCTTTGCTTGCCATGTGTGTGTGTCAGCTATATGATAAATGCAGATTTTTTTCTGTTCCTACACATAAATGAGCTGCCTGATTACTACTGAGCACAGATTTCAGACAGTGGTTTACTTGCTTGATAATTTGAAAACATGTTGACCTCTGAGCCAAAACTTTCTGACCATAAGTGATTGCATTAAGCAGGTCACACAAAATGACATGCACAACTTTTAGGATTCTTGATTACCAGATCTCCTTATTATACAAGGACCCAAATAGGGAGTTTCACTGTATGTACAAATGTAAAATGTTTTAGTACTCAATGGTACAGCTATATACAACTTACATTGCTTAGGTACTCTTCTGAGATTAGTAGGAGGCAGTTCATACAATGAAGGTAGAGTGGAGGTGAACTACAATGGTGAATGGGGTACAGTGTGTGATGATGGATGGGATGATACTGATGCTGGTGTAGTGTGTAGACAACTGGGATTTGGATCATCAGGAACAGCCATTGGATCAGCTTCCTTTGGTCAAGGGTCAGGACCCATCTTATTGGATAGTGTGACATGTTCTGGTAGTGAATCAACGCTGGCCAGTTGTGGTCATCTTGGAGTTGGTGTTACAATATCCTGTGGACATTGTGAAGATGCCGGAGTGAGATGTACTCAAGAACAAGGTATATAATTATATATAAAGAACTTTGTGTGGGAGGATCAAAACAAAAAGTGTCCTATATTTGCCATACAAGCACAAGTGTTCTATATTGGGCAGTTACAGAACACTTTAATAGGCCACAGTTCTATATCAGATAGTTGCAGAACTGCCAGGTCTAGTTTGCAGGCTGATAGCCTACATTTAGTGAGTAATCACTCATTCTGGCCAGTACAACCAATCAAATCAACCAAGCCAGTGTAGGCTGATAACCTGACTGCGCTGGCTGACCAGTCAACCCAACCAGTAAGAGCAAATTAAGCCACTAGATTTAATTTATAGACACATTTGAAGTTTTTGATGATGGTCAGCAGCAGTGAATGTTCTTACTATGTTTTGTTCACATAAACGAATGAGTCCTAGGAATATCATGGAAACATGCTAATTAAAGTACCACAATTGAAAACTTTAGTTGTTGAGAAGACAGACTTGACTAACAAAATGACTAATGAAGGAGCAGCACAGTGCAACACAGGCAAAACACAGGGGCAATGCCTATTCACTGATGATAGCACTACTCTGTGAGTTTCTAATTGTTTCATGTGTCTTCTGTGTACCTCAAGTTGACAGTTCTCTATACCAGATAAGCACTGCCTTTGCTCATGCTATACAGGAAATATAGCACTCAAAGTGTGGTTTCAAGACAAAATATAGCGCTCGGCTTCGCCTTATGCTATATTTGTCTCTCGCCCACTCTTTTCGTGCTATATTCCCATATAGTATTCATGGCAGCACTTTATGAGTGATTTCTGTGTTTGCATTTTTAAAACCATAGTGCACAAACACCACTTTCATTTTGGATATGCACTCAAATTTAAGCGCGGAAGGTTGTAAAACATGGGAAGTACCTACACTTGCAGATATACTGATTTCCCTGTGGAACAAGTTTCTGTGAAATCAGAATTACCCACAGCCTTAGTTATTACTAAGTCGTTAAAAAATTTTGCAGTTATTTGGTAAGAAATATTATGTTTAATTTTGTTGCAACCGATCGGAAGCATTTTGGGCTTTACTGAAGGCACTTTTGGACTTCTAGCTAATACTACGTACCAAGGTACCATGAAGGTCAATATTATTTTGTGAAACAGTGCAAACCTCCAAATATACAGTACCATATTGCATGATATTGATGTAGATTACCACATATATGTGAAATTGTGAGATGGTAAATGTTTGTATTATGCAATTCTATTTAGGGTTTTTACTCAGACTAGTAGGGGGTAGCTCATTCACTGAGGGTAGGGTGGAGGTGAACTACAATGGTGAATGGGGTACAGTGTGTGATGATGGATGGGATGATACTGATGCTGGCGTGGTGTGTAGACAACTGAGATTTGGATCATCAGGAACAGCCATTGGATCAGCTTTCTTTGGTCAAGGATCAGGACCCATCTTATTGGACAGTGTGACATGTTCTGGTAATGAATCGACACTGGCAAGTTGTGGTCATCTTGGAGTTAATGTTACAAAATCTTGCACTCATAGTGGAGATGCTGGAGTGAGATGCGAGGGAAACTATCGTAAGTAATTTAAATGTAGTACATACAGTACATAATACTCTACAGTAAGGATCATCAAATTTTATGGCTTCCTACTAACAACATCTACAAAAACTGAAGGCTTATGCTTCCACTAAAATCATCAACAAAATCTGGAGACTCATGATTTCCCGTTAAAAAACAACCAAGCTGTAAAAAAGGATGCAGCCTCCAAAAAAGCCAGGGTGAAAAAAGATGTGAAATCAAAAGTGGCAGCCAAGAAATGACTGTGATGGTAGGTTAATAGCAAAACTTTTAATACCGACAATTCAGGTGAATTTGCATTGCCTCCCCCTTGGAAGATTGACTAGAATTCAGCACCAAATTCACCTGAATTGAAATTTTTGTTATTAACCTACCATCACAGCCATTTTTTGGTTGCTATCTTTGATTTAACATCTTTTTTCACCCTGGCTTTCTTGGAGGGCACACCCATTTTCAGCTTGGCTGTATTTTGATTAGACATCACTTCTTTTTGTAATTTCATACCTATAGCCAGCCTGTGGCCAGCTATGGGTATTTCTTTAACTTACTATATACAATAATGATGATTACGAGGGAGAAGATTTTAATTTAGCTACATGTACAATATTATTAGTAATTTACTTGTGTGTTAATTGATCATAAAATTAAGTAACATAGCTGAAGTACTGTATATAGAGACACATTTATTGTCTGAATATTCATAAAGCAGTGGGGGTGGATAACATTTCTATTACGTTCACAGCTTCACCAAACAGTATGCCGGGCTCTGCTTCTTACTAAACTTATCAATAAAAGTATTAAATCACATACATTTCCTGATGCTTGGAAGAATGCTGTTGTGATACCAGTTCAAAAGTCCAATCAAAGTTCCTCATTCTCTAACTTTTGCCCAATCTCTATTTTGCTTGTTTTTCTAAAGTCTTAGAAAAGGTTATTTTTGATCAAGTTATTAACCATTTCAATAGACACAACCTATTTTCAAACAAGCAGTCTGGTTTTCATCCTGGGAATTCTACCCAAGATGTGTTGCTGCATGTCAGTGATTCATGGCTCCGAGCAATCAATACTGGGAAATATGTGGGTGCCACTTTTTGGACCTGGCTAAAGCCTTTGATTGCATTAATCATGACATCTTGCTACAAAAATTCTGTCGTTATTGCATTAGGGGATGTAGTTATGAATGGATGAAATGCTTTTTGTGTGGCAGAACCCAGCAAGTGCATGTACAAAACACCCTTTCATCCAGGGGGGTTAATTACAGTTGGAGTTCCTCAAGGATCTATGTTGAGACCTTTATTGTTCTCTATATATGCTAATGACTCACCGAATTCCATCAACATTTGTGACATTAATATGTACGCTGATGATACAGAGTTACGCTATTGTCATAGAAAACTACAGAGAGTAGAGCAGATCCTTCAGGCTGAACTTGAATAAGTGTATAACTGGCTGGCAGTCAATAGATTCAAATTGAGTATTGCTAAATCAATGTGTATACTGATTGGTTCACGACAAAGAATTGATGGTAAGACTTTATGTTTCAAGTATCACTTAAAGGCAGTATTTTGAAGCAAGTTTCGTCCACTAAAAATATCTTGGACTACAGCGGGATCCCTCTTAGCAGACAGCCCTGAATGGCGGACAGCCTCTTTATAATGGACAATTAATAAAGTCCCAAATGCAAATTCCAATACTCGTGTGTATTAATGCCCCCTAAATAGCGGACACTTCTCTATTCCGTACAACGGACAGTGCACAATTCCCAGATATGGCAAGCACTACAGTACAACACCTCACTAATCACAAGCACAAGTAAGAAAGGTTCCTTACCAGTTACAACAATCAATCAAACTACATCATTTAATGTAGAAAGCACTGTCTCTGTATTGCATATTGTACAAAACGCCAAAGTTATGAGAAGCCATATGAATGCATATAAAAGTACTGCTGTTAATCATAATCTTCTTACCCAGGTCTTCTGAAAATAGTAGCTGGTGCACTTGAAGAATAAACTGCATAAACTGCACTACAGAATAAACTACATAGTCTGTATAGCCAACCATCTTGATAGCTAATTAGATACGGGGTAATCCGAACAAGTCTTTATGACAGCATGTATAAACTTTTGTGGTGCTTAATTGTCTAGATAGTGTAGTATAGGCCACACACCATAGGTAACTCATGCTCAATAACATCACTTCTGTTGCTATTTAACTGATCATACTGTATCTGGTTCACATGGTACCATAGCCCATCTTGCTCCACCACTTGGTCTAGTCTCGTGCATTAAAACTGATCACTTTTAAATTTTAGAAAACCACTTAAATAAGGACATCTCCATATAAAGGTCATATTTCATTACCCCAAGGTGTCTATCTTAGAAGGGTTCCACTGTATACATAGATCAACATTTAACTTAGAAAAATCATATTGATTATGTTTTGAAAAGAGTAAGAGGAAAGATTTATCGTATCAATTGCCTTAATCCTCCTTCTACAGTCAGGTAGTTACTATCTAATCCAAAAAAGCCAAGCTGTAAAAAAAGAGTGCGGTCTTGGCACAAAATTCACCTAAATTGTCGTTATTAAAATTTTTACCATTAACCTACCATCACAGCCATTTCTTGGCTGCCACCTTGGATTTCACATCTTTTTTCACCATAGCCTTTTTGAGGGCTGCACTCTTTTTTTACAGCTTGGCTGTTTTGGATTAGATTTCATTTCTTTTTGTATTTGTATACATAGGCCGGCTTTGGGCCTTTTTTAACCTATCTTTTTTTCTTTACCACAAGAGGAAGAAAAGATGAAGCAGATGTACTTTAAATATTTCTGATTTTATCAGTAAATGTACAAATTATATATATAATACACATATTTATTACAGAACTCTCCATGGTGGTTTCTTTGTAACTGAACACTCTACAAGGTGACTTCTTCTAGCTGCTCTCTCTACAAGGTGAATTGTTTGTAGCTGAATGATCTACAAGGTAACTTCTTCTAGCTGATCTCTCTACATGGTGGTTTCTTTGTAGCTGAACTCTCTACAAGGTGACTTCTTCTAGCTGATTTTACTACAGGGTGATTTGTTTGTAACTGAACTCTCTACAAGGTAACTTCTTCTAGCTGATCTCTCTACAGGGTGATTTGTTGGTAGCTGAACTCTCTACAGGTGATTTGTTTGCAGCTGAACTCTCTACATGATGGTTTCTATGTAGCTGAACTACATGGTAACTTCTTCTAGCTGAACTCTCTACATGGTGGTTTCTTTGTAGCCGAACTCTCTACAAGGTGACTTCTAGATCTTACTACAGGGTGATTTGTTTGTAGCTGAACTCTCTACAAGGTAACTTCTTCTAGCTGATCTCCCTACAGGGTGATTTGTTGGTAGCTGAATTCTGTGCAGGTGATTTGTTTGCAGCTGAGCTCTTTAAAGAATGGTTTCTTTGTAGTGGAACTCTCTACAAGGTAACTTCTTCTAACTGATCTTTCTACAGGGCAATTTGTTTGTGGCTGAATTTTCTACAGGGTGATTTCTTTGCAGCTGAACTCTCTACATGGTGGTTTCTTTGTACCTGAACTCTCTACAAGGTAACTTCTTCTAGCTGATGTCTCTACAGGATCACTAGTTTGTAGCTGAATTCTCTACATGGTGATTTCTTTGTAACTGAACTCTCTACAAGGTAACTTCTTCTAGTTGATCTTTCTACAGGGTGATTTGTTTGTAGCTGAATTCTGTACAGGTGATTTGTTTGCAGCTGAGCTCTTTACAGAATGGTTTCTTTGTAGCTGAACTCTCTACAAGGTAACTTCTTCTAGCTGATGTCTCTACAAGGTCACTAGTTTGTAGCTGAACTCTCTACATGGTGGTTTCTTTGTAATTGAACTCTCTACAAGGTGACTTCTTCTAGCTGATCTTTCTACAGGGTGATTTTTTTGTAGCTGAACTCTCTACAAGGAAACTTCTTCTAGCTGATCTCTCTACAGGGAGATTTGTTTGTAGCTGAACTCTCTACATGATGGTTTCTTTGTAGCTGAATTCTCTGCAAGGTAACTTCTTCTATTGATCTCTCTACAGGGCGATTTGTTTGTAGCTGAACTCTCTACACATGGTGGTTTCTTTTTAGCTGAACTATACAAGGTGATTTCTTCTAGCTGAACTATCTCTTTCCATAGTTGCATGAACTCCCTACAAGGTAAGTTCTTCTAGCTGATCTCTCTACAGGGTGACTTGTTTCTAGCTGATCTCTATACAGGTTACTTGTTTCTAGCTGATCTCTTGAATTCTCTTCAGGGTGACTGCTCTATTAGGATGACTGCTCTATTAGAGTATCTCGATCTCGCACTTGCTGCACCAAGTTGGATTTCGTGTTATAACTCCTTGGCTTTAAGTCTGATTCTTCTACACCATTGAAGAGCCTTTCTAAGATGATTATTCCATCTGTACAACGATTTTCAAAGCATTACCCCAAGCTGTTTATCTGGTAGGCGTGGCAAGCATTCGTTTTTTATTAGCTAATCTCGATTGCGTAATTGTTACACACTGTTGGTTTTTTCGTTGTATCTTCCTGGGTTTTAGCTCGATTTCTTTCAAACCACAAAAGGTTTGAGGTTTAATAGTTAACCTATTCACCCACCGATTTTCAGCTTCTTCCCATATGCGGTTTACCCTGTAGGTGTGACAACATATTGGTGTTATTTTTCGTGAATAATCACTCATAACTCTTTACCTGTTTGTCGTAGTCCAGCTAAAGTTGGTACAGCGATGCGCCGTTATACCCCCCTTCGGTGTGCCAAATTTCAAGGCAATCAGATAAGGCGTTCGCGTTTTATAGCAGTTTTTGTAAGTGTGCGAAAAGAGGAAAAAAAATCAGAAAAAAAAACCCAAGAAACTAAGTCAATTTTAGAAGTCGCATATCTCGGGAATGCTGGAAGCGATTTCGCTCAAATTGGGAATGTGGAGTGCTGAAGTTGGAGGGCGTGTCCACAGCAAAAATCGTCTTGTTTCATCAAGGTAGCACAGAGCTACGGAGGTGAGAAAATTGCGTTTCCTTTCTTCCTGTCAATATACTCAAGGGTGTTGCACACCGGCTTCTTGGACCGCACAACACACTACCGTGTGTCTTGATATCAAGTATATCTCTCACCAATTCTGGACTATTGTGATGTTGTGTGGGCACCCACTAATGCTAAACATCTTGAAAGACTTCATTCCATTTCTTTATGTACTGATTCATCTATCTTAAGATATTCTCTACCTGAACAATGAAAGTTTCATACCATTATGCAAATTTATAAAATACTGCATAATAAGTCAGCTCCAGCATATCTCCACAATATGTTTGAGTATGCCATCAGTGTCACTGGACGTGCAAGCAGAAATGTACATTGTTTGTTTGTTTGTTCCATGGATAATTACTAATTATGGGAAACACAGTTTCTACTATCGTGGAACTACATTATGGAATGCTTTGCCAACAGCCTTATATGATTCAACTCAATTTTGAAATAGTTATTTAGGAATATTTTAGTAATGTTAGTTTGTACATGGGCCTGTGTCAAATATTGCAGGATAATAAAAAGCATAATAGGCTAGAGTGGTATGCTAGCATATTAGGTGGACATTTCAAACTATGTAGCTTAATTCCTTGAAAATACATCGATACTCTCTAATATAGCAGTCAGTGGAAACTGCAAATTACAATAGAACACTCAAATGTGGTGTACATAGCTCCTTAGATTGATGTTCTCTAATAGGACAGTCACTTTTATTGTAATATTGTAATAGAAAATTCACTGATTAAAATATTCCAAGATTATGGTAAGAAATGCTGCTAACCTAGGAGCATATTGCAAGCATAATGGAAGAAACTGAAGAGCATAATAGGCAAGAATTTTGGAAGTTCCTGAAAGCATTTTGGACAAAATTTTAAGCATATTTGACTCAGGCCTATTTGTACATAAGTAATTACTGTATATGTGTGTGTGTTTATATGTACGATGTGTGCAGGGCATAGCTGAAGACAGCTTTGGCTGATGCTACCTCCCTGTTAAAATAACAATTGAAAAAAAATCACACAGGTTAAACTGTTTGTAGCTGAATACTCTACAGGGAAATGTGTATGTAGCTGAAATTTCTACAGGAAGACTTGTAACGTAGCTGTACTCTTTGACTACATGGTGAATGATTAGTAGTTGCAGAGTGGCTTGTAACCTGACTAAATTCTTGCAACACAGCTGAACTTTCTACAAAATTTTGCTGGTGAAATCTTTACAGGGTGACTTGAAATGTTGTTGAACACTCTGTGACTTGTTTCTAGCTGATTTTTTTGAAGGGTAACTTGTTTCTAGCTGATTTCTTTACAGGGTGACTTATTTCTACTTGAAAACTCTATAGGGTGACTTGAAATGTAGTTGGGATGACTAGTTTCTAGCTGATCTCTCAGCAGGGTGATTTGATTCTAGCTTATCTTTCTACAGGGTGACCTATTTCTAGCTGATCTCTCTACAGGGTGGTTTGTTTCTAGCTGATCTCCGTACTGGATGACTTGTTTCTAGCTGATCTTACAGGGTGCAATAACTTGTTTCTAGATGATCTCTCTACAGGGTGGTTTGTTTGTAGCTGATCTCTCTACTGGGTGACTTGTGTCTAGCTGATCTCTCTAAGGATGATTTGTTTGTAGCTAAATTCTCTACAGGGTGACTTATTACTAGCTGAACTCTCTACAAGGTGACTTGAATTGTAGTTGAGCTCTTTATAGGATGACTTGTTTCTAGCTAATCTCTTAACAGAGTGTTTCTAACCAATCTCTCTACAGGGTAACTTCTAGCTGATTTTTCTGCAGTGTGATTTGTTTCTAGCTGACCTCTCTACAGAGTGGCCTGATCTCTCTACTGGGTGATTTGTTTGTAGCTAAACTCTCCACACAGTGACTTATTTCTAGCTGAATTGTCTACAGAATGACTTGAAATATAATTATAGGGTGACTTGTTTCTAGCTGATCTCCCTAGATCTCTCTACAGGATACAGTAACTTGTTTCTAGCTAGGGACCCACTGATTATGTTGGCATAATGATCTTTTCTGTGACATGCATTTTGACAAGCAAGGATTTACATTCTGCCACTTACTGTTTTCTCATAAAGTGCTAAATTATTTGATGAACATGGGAACTGATGTATAAATATTGAGCATATTTTGAACATAATAGGTAAATATTGAGCATTAATTTAAGTATAATAGGTAGGGAAGTAATATCTCGATCACATAATTGTTATATGTTGTTGGTTTTTTTGCTGTATCTTCGTGGTCTTTAGCTTGATTTTTCCCAACCACAAAAGGTTTGATAGGATCCGCAAACTGAAAAATTAACTTTTATAAATCAATCCCCTACCAATGTGGGATGTTCACTGCAAGATCCACTATGAAACTGGAAGCAGAATTGTTGTCTTCATCAAAATATCAAATTTTATATATCATGAGACGTAAAATTTATTTTTTAAATTTCATGATCCACACAAATTACCAGATGAAACTTGTTACTAAGTCAGATCTTATCTAGAGTTGTTGTGGTTAAAAATACACACAGCAATAAGCAAATGATTTGTTTGATTCCCAACACAAGGCTGCTTCTTTCAAAAATCACAAACAAAGCATGATTTTTCAAACCTATCAGCCAATACAAGTAAAGCCAACTATTCTTCACAGTATTTTGATAACTTTGGGTGCATAGTCTATCTATGCTGTTAGTTTGGAAAGGATCTGGAAGAAGAACCACAAAATTTCCATGCTTTATTTCACAGTATTCTCTCAATGACGCTGAAGTCCCTTCCAGCACTACTGATGCCACACTCATCACCTGGTTTTGTTTAGAATGATGATAAAAGATGGACCAAAATGTTTGGCAGTAGTAGCAGTTGTTGTTTCTGTGGTTTCATAATTATGATGTAGTGTTCCAGCAGCTTGCCAGGAGCCCCACCTAACAGGATCTGAAAATGAATGATTTCATGCTTTTTCAGTTTATTTTTAAAACTTTTACAACATAATGGTGCTGTAGAGTGATCTAGTGAAGACTTGAAACCACTGTGGAGCAGTGGCGTATCCACACCTGGGCCTGCCCAGGCCTGGGCCCTGGTTAATTTGACTTGTGCCCAGGTAAATGCTTTTCACCATCAGTGTTGAATAACCACGAAACATTAATGATTGTAAAGAATACTTACGAAACGAGAATACTTATGAAACGCTGATCTACGTCAAATCTTTCCAGAGGAGAAACGGCGATCTTGAATTGGTTTCGATTGTGGTATTTCCAATGTAAGGCACTTAATAGAAAGAAGATCACGTGACTACCAACTGCAGCATCGTGACAAGGAGTGAATGAATGTTTTGTGGTGCGGTGAATAGCGCCCATTCAAGATTAAGTCAATTTCAAAATTCTGATGTGAACAGATGCGAGCAAGTTTTGAGACATGCACCCCGTATGGCTGTGTGATGCCTTGGTAGACGATAGCTATGGAAGATCTTGACAATATAGACTTACTTACTTTCAAAAACCATTTGCAAAATGCATAGACACTAAAATTTTGTTTTTGTACATTAGCGATTTACCCAATGGGTTTTGCTAATCAATAATAATAAATAAATAAATAAGCTAGCTACTGACTAGTCCAAAGGTATGAATACTTGTTTAGTCAATGTTTTCATTTATTCTATTTGTAGGTTGACTACTTTAGTCCACAGTTGTCACGTGATCGTATAAGCGCCCAGTGCTTTAAATCCAGGTCTCAAGTATTATGCATTGCTGTATTGTATGTGTGAAGAAGGCGATAGTAGTCAACGTTTGTGTCTAGTGATATTAGCTATTTTGCATGTAGTTAGTGTAGGTATAGCACATAGATAGTGATGCACAACACATTTTAGATGTTATATTGATGTCCATATGAAGATGGGCATGTGTATGGCTGAGTGGTTTGCCCACCCAGTGCCCGTGTGAAGTAAGAAATCTAGATACGCCACTGATGTGGAGCATGAGAGGTGATGTCAGTTTTGGACAATTTAGCTGCCTCGAGCTTCAAACGGTGATGTATGGAGGATATCAATGAAATAATAATTGACAGCCCCTGGCACCAACTGTCCAGTGATATCTTTTTCCATTTTTCCAGTCCATCATTGATGGGTATTGTGGCTGCAGAAGCATTGGAAATGGCTAGAGGGCACGATGTAAGGCCATCATTATTATAATTATTATTTGTTTCCCATCACCCAATAAAATAAAAACTGATGTTGGCAGGACGTGATTATTAATTATAATATATTTCAGTCTCTGACTGCTCTATTAGAGTATCTCGATCTTGAAGGTCACCCTGTTGAACAAGAGTGGAGGGACTTCCACCCTTCTGCTATGTTTATATACATAGCTAATCAGTGGCTAATGCACTTGCCTTAATACCGGTTACTCTGTAGCATGAAATAGTACATTCATGTGATTTATAATCAAATAATTTAAATTCGGTGCGGGTACCTAAAATTGATGCGGGTGATGACAGGAAACAAGGAATTTAATAATGATGACCTAATTCCCAAATGTTGTAGAAAATTTTTGATGCTCGTCACCCAAATGGTGACTTTCCAGACTTACAACATAGACAAACTATGCACCCAACCTTATCCCAATATTGTGAAGAATATTTGGCTTCTCTTTCTTGGCTGGTAGAGTAGCTTGAATTCGAAAGTTCATGTTTTGTTTTGTAATTTTTAATAGAAGCAGCCCTGTTTCATGAATGTAGCAAATCATTTCCTTATACTGCTGTGTGTACTTTTAAACTACAACAACTCTAGATAAGATATGGCTAAGTAGCAAGTTTCATCCAGTCCTTTGTGTGGAGCTCAAATTTAAAAAAATAAATTTTGCATCTCATAAGATACAAAAGCGATATTTTTGTGAAGGAAACAATCGTGCATCTGGTTACATGGTGAATCTAGCAATGGTATACTATGATGAACATCCCACATTAGTAGGAAGATCAATTTTTAAAAGTTGATTTTTCAGTTTGCAGACCCTGACTTGAGGTTCAATAGTTCACCTATCCTAGGGTTTCCGATGTAAAAATCAACATCTTCAAAATAATTTGTTAACTTGTTGGACTAACTCTCACTTGAATACAGCTGCAGTGCAATAATTTCCATTGCCTTCTTGGGGTAGAAATCAATCGAAATATCTGGAAAACCCGAGATTACAAGCTGTAACTCTCGGAAGCCTTGATCTTTTTTTACAGTACTGGTGTTCAACCTTTTACTGTGAGTAAACCTTCACTTAATAGCATTGGTAGTTTAATTGGTAAGGTAGGTTTCCTGTCACTTCCAGCATCATTTGAGCAACATTTTGGGCTCCAAAAACATGTTATTGTCTACAGACACCAAACAATTTCCAAATAGCCCAAACTTCCTCATGTCACAGTGGTAATGGACAAAGAAGTCACATACGAAGTATGGTTAAGGTTGAACATTGCTAACTATCTGGGTGAGCATGATATATGACTATTAATCAGATTTGCACCAAACTTGGTACATGATTGTGCCGCAATACATTCTTAAAGTGTACCTAAGCTCAAGAAAATTGAGCTATGCATTTGCATTGTATAATGGTTTTTGTAAAGTGTGCGAAAAGAATTATCTAAGCCCCAAACCCTCTAAATGAAGAAAAAATGAAGAATTTAAGCTGAATTTAATTTCAGTAGGCAATCTTGCTTAAATTTGGTATACGAGGTACTTAAGGTGGAGGTACTGCAAATGATCCCAATTCAAGAAGGGAGCATGGAGCTACTTATGTATGACATTTTGTTTCTGCCTGTAAATAGGCTCACAGTGTGGCGTGCCTGCTTTCTTGGCCATGGACGCAACACACTACTGTGTGTCTTGATCATTTAGAATATCCAGTGTTAACTGGATAAAATGAAATGTTTGTTAATATTTTATACAGGGTTTGATGTCAGAGTTGTACTCCAACTGTCGAGTAACATTAGGCAAGGCAGAGTGGAAGTGTTCATTAATGGGATATGGGGATTAGTGTGTGCTAATGACTGGGACACATTTGACGTTACTGTGGTTTGTCGAGAGACAAGTTTGGGAACTAATGGTACAGCTTACCAAGTGACTAATAATGGTAGTGGAACATTGTGGTTAAGTGGAGTTGGTTGTGTGGGAAATGAATCTCATCTCTCCCAGTGTCCACACAATGGTATTGGTAACTGTGACCAACTGTCAGGTTTTGCTGGAGTGACATGTTTTGGTGAGTAAAACAGTTTATAAAAATTATACCCATACATTTGTTTGAGGGAAGTTGATTCATTGTCTCTATATAGTTTTACTTGTAAAAGTAACAATACAAACTGATCATTATATATTGTAATTCTATGTTTAGGCTTGAGTACATTATGCTTTTTAAATTACCTATTGTTCTTTGTGGCAATTCTTTTTTTTATTCACCTATTATTCCCAAATATTCCTGGAGTAATTCCTGGAATTGTAAAGGTCAAATGGATATTCTTCTGCAGCTGAAAATATAACCACTTGCATGCATAAAAACTATACCCAAACATCGAGATACTCTAATAGAGCAGCCACAACTAAACTTGTCTGACTGAAGTGACTGCTCTATTAGAGTATCTCGATTTTTTGCCCGATTTTGTGCTAGAAATTATTGTGGATGTTCTTTTACGAATTTTTCTGTTATACTACACGAAAAATGTGTGAAATCTAATTAATTATTCTGGAAGATCACCCTATTATTCTGGAATTATTCCTGATTCTTTTTACCACCAATTATTCCAAAAATTATTCCGGCATAATGTACGCGTGCCTATCTATGTTTAACTGGCCAAAGTTTTTTTATTATATAAATACAATTGTGATGATGGCAGGTTGAAAACTCAGAAAATAAAACATTTGTATGTCAACCGTGTCCTCTTTCAATTACACTGTTAGCATCCCAGCTTTGAACAACAACTCAATAATTTTACAAGAATTGAACAATATCTCATCTGTATTTTAATAGTTTTAATCTTTGCTCCAACAATGAAAGTCTATATCATATTTTAAAAATGAGAGCATCCTGGGTTTAAAATGATTTGGTGGTTCTAGAGACCATAAAATAGCAAACTGAATTAGAAAGATGTGTGTGTGGCATCTCTTAATATTTGGCAGTTATTACTATCAAGACTATGATATCATGGCCATGTGAATTTGCATAATTAATTGAATTCTGACCATACTTACATTATGAAAAATTAATACAGTAAGGATTATTCATCACTACAGTATGTACACGTTGAGCTGGATCCTCAAAAATATTAAATAATTCATGGCTGCAATTACACATAATCTTGAAATTTGGCTCATTTGTAATACTGCTTGACCCACTGAAAATACATCAAAATCTTTTTGTTCAAATGTCTGACATCAAGACACACGATAGTGTGTCGTGCGGCCCAAGAAGCCGGCGCGCCACACCGTGAGTATATTAACAGGAATAAAGAAAACGCAATTTTCACACCTATATGTAGCTCTGTGATCCCTTATCCGATTGGAACCAAATTTGCTAGAGACGTGCCGCCCCGTTAGGGGAGTCTACATACCAAATTTGAAGAACATCGGTCCAGCCATTTTCGAGATACGAGCGAACAAAATTTCGTTTTAATTTCTTTGTTTTTTTCTTCTTCATCTTCATTTCGCACACTTCGCAAAATTCGCCATACAACATGAATGCGTGCTCGGATTGGGCTGCAATTTGGCACACATAAAGGGCTAATTACGGCGGATCTCCGTACCAACTTTGGCAGGAATCCGATGAACATTCACGGAGTTATTACCGATTATTTGCGTAAAATAAGGTCGAAGGTCTGTCACGCCTACAGGGTAAACCCCTTGGAGGAATCAGTTGAAAATTGATATGTAGATGGAGCAACCATCGTAGGAGTGCCTTTTTGTGGTTTGAAAGGAATCGGGATAAAAACCATGGAGATATGACACAAAACCCAACCTGTGTCAAAATTACGCTATCGATTTTTATGAATAAAAAAACTATTAGTTTTCGTGTCTACCAGGCAAACCGCTTGGAGCAACGAGCTGAAATCAGTATGTAGCTGGAATAATCATCATAGAAAGTTCTTGCAGTAGTACAGAAGAATCGGATTACAAATCACTGAGTTATGATTCGAAAGGCAACTACGTGCAGCAAATGCGAGATCGAGATACTCTAATAGAACAGTCACCCTAATAAAGCATTCAGCTGCATGTATAATTTACACAGTTATATTACATTGCAAGTTATTCTGTAGGGAATTCAGCTACAAACAAGTCACCCTGTAGTCAGATCAGCTAGAAGAAGGTACCTAATAGAGAGTTCAGCTACAAAGAAGCCATCATGTAGAGAGTTCAGCTCAAATAAATCACCCTGTAGAGAATTCAGCTACAAACAAATTGCCCTGTAGAGAGATCAGCTAGAAGAAGTTACCTTGTAGAGAGTTCAGTTACAAAGAAACAATCATGCAAAGAGTTTAGCTGCAAACAAATCACCCAGCAGAAAGTTCCGCTATGAACAGATCACACTATAGAGAGTTCAGTTTCAAAACAAGTCATCCTGTAGAGAGATCAGCTAGAAGAAGTCACATTGTAGAGAGTTCAGTTACAAAGAAACAATCATGCAAAGAGTTCATCTACAAACAAATCTGTTCACCCTGTAGAGAGTTCAGCTAGAAACAAGTCACCTGTAGAGAGATCAGCTAGAAGAAGTTACATTGTAGAGAGTTCAGCTACAAAGAAACTACCATGTAGAGAGTTCAGTTGCAAACAAATTGCCCTGTAGAGAATTCAGCTACAAACAAATCACCCTGTAGAAAGATCATCTAGAAGAAGTTACCTTGTAGAGAGTTCAGCTACAAACAAATCACCCGGTAGAGAGTTCAGCTAGAAACAAGTTACCCTGTAGAGAGTTCAGCTAGAAGAAGTTACATTGTAGAGAGTTCAGCTACAAAGAAACTACCATGTAGAGTGTTCAGCTGCAAACAAATTGCCCTGTAGAGACAAACAAATCACCCTGTAGAAAGATCAGCTAGAAGAAGTTACCTTGTAGAGAGTTCAGCTACAAACAAATCACCCTGTAGAGAGTTCAGCTAGAAACAAGTTACCCTGTAGAGAGTTCAGCTAGAAGAAGTTACATTGTAGAGAGTTCAGCTACAAAGAAACTACCATGTACAGAGTTCAGCTGCAAACAAATTGCCCTGTAGAGAATTCAGCTACAAACAAATCACCCTATAGAAAGATCAGCTAGAAGAAGTTACCTTGTAGAGAGTTCAGCTACAAACAAATCACCCTGTAGAGAGTTCAGCTAGAAACAAGTTACCCTGTAGAGAGTTCAGCTAGAAGAAGTTACATTGTAGAGAGTTCAGCTACAAAGAAACTACCATGTACAGAGTTCAGCTGCAAACAAATTGCCCTGTAGAGAATTCAGCTACAAACAAATCACCCTATAGAAAGATCAGCTAGAAGAAGTTACCTTGTAGAGAGTTCAGCTACAAACAAATCACCCTGTAGAGAGTTCAGCTAGAAACAAGTTACCCTGTAGAGAGTTCAGCTAGAAGAAGTTACATTGTAGAGAGTTCAGCTACAAAGAAACTACCATGTACAGAGTTCAGCTGCAAACAAATTGCCCTGTAGAGAATTCAGCTACGAACAAATCACCTATAGAAAGATCAGCTAGAAGAAGTTACCTTGTAGAGAGTTCAGCTACAAACAAATCACCCTGTAGAGAGTTCAGCTAGAAACAAGTTACCCTGTAGAGAGTTCAGCTAGAAGAAGTTACATTGTAGAGAGTTCAGCTACAAAGAAACTACCATGTACAGAGTTCAGCTGCAAAACAATTGCCCTGTAGAGACAAACAAATCACCCTGTAGAAAGATCAGCTAGAAGAAGTTACCTTGTAGAGAGTTCAGCTACAAACAAATCACCCTGTAGAGAGTTCAGCTAGAAACAAGTTACCCTGTAGAGAGTTCAGCTAGAAGGAGTTACATTGTAGAGAGTTCAGCTACAAAGAAACTACCATGTAGAGAGTTCAGCTGCAAACAAATTGCCCTGTAGAGACAAACAAATCACCCTGCAGTAGAGAGTTTAGCTAGAAACAAGTTACACTGTAGAGAGATCAGCTAGAAACAAGTCACCCTGTAGAGAGTTCAGCTAGAAGAAGTCACATTGTAGAGAGTTCAGCTACAAAGAAACTACCATGTAGAGAGTTCAGCTGCAAACAAATTGCCCTGTAGAGACAAACAAATCACCCTGCAGTAGAGAGTTTAGCTAGAAACAAGTTACACTGTAGAGAGATCAGCTAGAAACAAGTTACCCTGTAGAGAGTTCAGCTAGAAGAAGTCACATTGTAGAGAGTTCAGCTACAAAGAAACTACCATGTAGAGAGTTCAGCTGCAAACAAATTGCCCTGTAGAGAATTCAGCTACAAACAAATCACCCTATAGAAAGATCAGCTAGAAGAAGTTACCTTGTAGAGAGTTCAGCTACAAACAAATCATCCGGTAGAGAGATCAGCTAGAAGAATCACCTTGCAGAGAGGTAAGCTACAAAGAAATCATCCTGCTTCATCTTTTCTTCTTCCTGTAGTAAAGAAAAAATGACAAGTTAAAAAGCCCTAAAGCTAGCCATAGGCCGGCTTTGGGGTATACAAATACAAAAAGAAGTGAAATCTAATCCAAAACAGCCAAGCTGTAAAAAAAGAGTGCGGCCCTGAGAAAGGCTATGGTGAAAAAAGATGTGAAATCCAAGGTGGCGGCCAAGAAATGGCTGTGATGGTAGGTTAATGGTAAAAATTTTAATAACAACAATTCAGGTGAATTTGGTGCCGCTTGGTCTTGGCACAAAATTCACCTGAATTGTGGTTATTAAAATTTTTACCATTAACCTACCATCACAGCCATTTCTTGGCCGCCACCTTGGATTTCACATCTTTTTTCACCATAGCCTTTCTCAGGGCCGCACTCTTTTTTTACAGCTTGGCTGTTTTGGATTAGATAGTATTTACAGCCAATCAAAATTTTCACCATACATTTCCTATGAGGAAGCCATAAAGTGCAGTGTCCATTACAGCCCTTTTTGAACTTTTAATGAAGCCAAACTGTATATGTCTGTTGTTGACACCTTTGTTGTCACCATTAATCATCTGGTTGGTTGAAATGTTTATTTTTTGAGAAAAAATCCACTTTTAATTTTTAGCTGTTTTTCAGGATCCAGCTCAACTTGTACATACTATATAGATGTCACATAGTGACGAAGAACACAGTGTATGATAACACACATAGCTAAATACATTTTATCAGAACTATTATTAATAACTCTCTCACCACCATAACTGCCATATGGCGGTTTTGATATATAAAAGCCCATAGCATCACATTCTAAGTGCTCTGTAACTTCAGTCAAGCATTTTAGTAGCTTCAGCGCTTATCCTGTAGCGGCCATGCCCTTAAGTGAACGGGAACAGGGATAACCAGTCTCTCGCACACTATTGCGTGGTTAGATGATGCAATTGCGTACTTTTGGAATGTCAATAAAAAGCATTGCAGACAATTCTTTGAAGTGATAATGGCACTACTAATGAAGAGAAACAGTAAGGAGAAAGATTGTATAGGTTGGAGCAGTATGTTGCTACTTATTTACACCTCAAAACAGTGACCTTGTATCTGTATGCGCATGCACACTTGCTCAAACCAGACTTGGTGATCATTGCTTCACCTGTAAATGGGTTAGCAATATTTATTGTGTTATTATAAACAGTCCTAGTCTGTAAAGTAGTGAATTTCACGTTTGGTTTCACTTAGGCCGATTTTTGCACTTTGTAGTTATATAATGGCTTTGAGGTTACTCTTGTGTAAACAGCAACTTGATAATCAAATTACTTGTTCTATAGCAAGTAAATTGACATATAGATTATATGGTATGGTGTGTAAGTTATAAGCAGTAAATTGGAGGCCTCTACAAATTTGGCGGTGAGGGGTTAAAAGTGTGTAATCACAAAATTTGCTGATAGCTATTGCTTAAGCATGAGTACATGAAATGACTACCACAACAGTGAATTACCACATCTGACAATAAACACAGTGCTAAATTTCACAGTTTACTATAGCCAGACAGACCAAACATAACTCAATCATGATAAGTACTACAGACTCAGTGGTGGATCCAAGTGGGGGCACATGGCACATCCCCCCCCCCCCCCCCCCCCCCCCACACACACACACACACACCCAAAATACAAGATCAAGATACTCTAATAGTAGCAGTCAGTAAAATACTCTAATAGAACAGTCACCACACATAAGACAATTGAGAATCCTCCGTAGTTGTTGAATATGAAAACTAGCATATTCAGCACTATCCCATCCATGGACACTCTTAACCTGCTAAGAATGTCATTAGGTCTAAGTCCTTAAATTAGGTTAGGTAATCCTAAGGTTGTAGCACATGTTGCTGTCAGTCCTTCAGTACTGGTCATTGTAAAGTGCTAATAATAATTTGCAAATGAAATGCACATGGTTTTTTCTTTAGGTTCATATATAGCTAGCTGATGTCTGTATACTGGCATCTCTTGAACAATATAGTTCACTTAAAGCAGTATTATTTAGACATCTGTGCATAAAACCACTTTACATCAAAAAATTCAGTCCTGAGATATGTGGAATAGCTCTGGCTTCAGCCCCCCAGACCCCTGCTCCTACTACTTTGGTGCACCCCTTTCCAACCCCTGGATCCACCCCCAAGGCTTGTATCACTTATTGATGTCATTTAGACTCTTAATGTGCCTTTTTACCAACTGCAGTAGCTACAATGTATACATCATGAATTTACCCTTATCCTTCTTTGTGTTCCATTTTATTTTTCCATTATCCCATGGTTGTCAACATCTGTGAATTGCATTGCATTGCATTAATGGCTCATTGTGTTGGAGAATAATCTGTAACTTCTGTAGTGAGTGGATTGGTGATTCTTGCACTGTTTTTAATTTTGTAACAGGTTGAACATAGCTGAAATGAAGTGAAATGACCACATAATTTTTCAATAATTAATAGTCTAGGCTAGTGTTCAGTTGCACAATCATTACCTCATACACCATTATTTTCTTTCATGCAGTATGCATTCAGTGCACATGTTAGTCAACTTGAACAAATTCAAAGCATGTGATATTGTCTGGTAAACTCAATGCCAGTGTAGGGACAGTTACTTTTTAAAAGTAACTAGTTACATATTACATATTACTTGCAACTGAACTATTTAGTTACAGTTACATATCACCCAAAAAATAAAGTAACTATAATAATATTACATATTATATTACTTTGTGTCCACAGCCTTAAGCTGTCACATGTGAAGCTACCACCTTATCACGTGACACGATTGCGTTGTTGGACAATGTGAAAATCTTGATTATAAGTAAGAAGCTGATGAATAAGCTTCATTCAGTAGGCTTCATTACTTCGTTGTGGCTAGGCATTACTCAGTGGATTACTAATGAGATTAGTGACTTTATTACTTGTAGTAATAATATTACGTAATATTAGACTCGTTACAGTAACTATATTACTTAGGTAACGGGTTACATTTGTAAGTGAAGTAACTTGAGTTATAGTACCTGCTTTTATAGTATATTTCGTTATATTACTTAGTTACCACAAAAGTAGTAATATTATGTAACATGTTACATAAGTAACGCATTACCTCCAACACTGCTCAATGCATACAGCAAAGTGAAAAAGTGGTGAAGTAATAATGTGTGCATGATTGTTGAGTCTGCAGAGCAATGTACACCATGGCAAAAATTACCAAAAATTATCTCTTAACCCTGTCAGAAATGCAAGCACTGAAAGTTTGTTATCCAGTAAAATGGATATATGCATTCCTCTTAAACGAAACCCCAGGACTGTTACAGCTATGTATCTAAAAACTACAAACACCTTTGTGGGATATTATATAGTTATACAATGGGTACGAGTGCTCTGCCTGATATAAATGCATGAGCCCGAGGGCCATCAGGCCTGAAGGCAAGTGCATTTATACAGGCAGAGTACAAGTGCACATTGTATAACTGTTATGTACCACTCACCTAATAGGTGGGGAAAGTCTCACAGGACAGCTTTAACACTTATAAAGGCCAGGTTTCTAACATCGATTGTGGGTAACCAAGCTGAACATTGCGATGACATTCCCTCTACAGTACTGCAGCTACCTGAGATATTGAAAGCTAGTACACTATGGGTTATATCACTAACCTGCATTAGCTGTTTGACTCTCATCATGCAATACTCAGCATGCCAGCATGATCACTCAATTGCCATATAGACTAAGCGCCAGACTAATCACCATAGTGATTCTCTCAAGCAAAAAAAAGCAGCTAATAGACAGTTTAAGTAAACAAAACCAAACTACTAAACGATACTAGCCTGATTCTTACTATTCACACTGGCTATACTCGAATCTGGTGGCAAGACAAAAACTGGTTACCACAATTGAACGTAAAGGTGAGTATTATTTAGAATATAATAGTTCTATCGAGTCATTGTCAAAGTAGACTACAGTTTATCTGGGCTCAGATGGCACCAGACTTGTAAGTTGTATAAGTACATTATATATATGTGTGTAGACTAGAGTTGTGGCCACCACGTTGGCTTTTTCGATCGCCATTGGCTCTTGGTAATCATTATACGTATTGGTGACATTATGGCCCACAATCGACCTTTACATGTCAAGCTATAAAAGAATTCGAGTGATCTGTGAGGTGTGTTTCCACCTATTAGGTGAGGTGAGGTGAGGTCTCGTGGTGGTCTCGGCTGCCGGCACTTGTGCATTGCTGCACAAAACCACAGCCAGTGAAATATCTGTATATTGCACTGTATATTGCATTGAATTCTGTGCATTATAACTTATAATGCACTTGTTGTGGTCTGCAAAACCGCAATCAGTGCATTATAAGTTATAATAGACTCGCAGTAAGAGTGCCATATACAAATTATGGTACTGGTGGGGCCTTTGAACTGTCCACGAAGAGTGGTACATTTTGCTTTAAATGGTCCCATTCTTCGTCACATCTGATGAGCCCAGAATTTCATGTTGTACCTTGAAAGCATAAGGAACTACCTCTTTTGTCTTCCTTTTTCACATAATAAATAAATAGAACACTATAACTCAGCAGTACTTCTTTCTGTTGAAATTTGCTTGATGCCACTTTGTCTATTATGATTCGGCTGTTATATAGTGGGGATGGATGATATTACTTCAATGTATTTGAATCATGGTATGATATTGATACTGAGTACTTGGCTTGGTAGTCAATTGGTGAACCTTGCAGTAACTTACAAACCAAAGTATCAGCCATGCCAATACTGGTACCAATATTACTTGTATCTCCCACCCCTAAAGGTATCATGTGATTGATAAACTGGCCAACCAGGACAATGATAATTGTATCATGAAAGGATTAAATGCATTTTAGTGGGTAGATTCTTTGTTGTGTTTTAAAAGTTTTATAAAAATTATGTACAACCTAAATTTTACATTACTTGTAGGTGTCAATGTCTTAAGTCACCTCTCCAAGTTTTAAAAGGATAGTATATATATAAGTCATGAGATATGACATTTTGAAGTTGCAATTTTCCCATACATTGTCAATGAGAGGGGCAACAGTTCCCCCTTCTCAGTAATCACACAAATCATGGGATTTAAAGAATGTCATATCTTATGACCTATATACTCTATCCATTTATAACTTGGAGAGATTATTGTTGACATTCACACCTACAAATTAATTTAAAATTGAGATTTGTGTACTTTTGAATTTTTGGTCTTTGCATACATTGAAATACCTCATTTTTGTGATTGCCCAGAAGGGGCAACTGTAGCCCTCTCACATAGATATGTATGGGAAAATCACAAATTTCAATATGTCATATCTTATCACATATACATGCTATCCTTTCAAAATTTGGAGAAGTTGCTTTAGACGTTATCACCTAAAAATAATGGGAAATTCAGGTTGCTAGGGCAACAGTTATTTCTATATGCTAAAAAGCCTCATTATGGAATTTGTCTATTGCTAAAATCTACATATTTCTAGAGAACAATTGCCTGTTTGAAACCAGTTATGTAAATATTTTGTACATTTTTATGTTTTTTTTTAATTCCAGTTCCTGGATTACGCACTATGCTAGTTTAAGGGTTAAGCCATTGGGCTGCATGAAGTAAATTATTAGTTTCTGATTCTCCAATGCTCAAAGTAGCAATGCAGGAGGGCAGATTTATGTTGTTGTGTTTTTGTAAGCTAGATAGCTGATTTAGATACGGTAGCTCACATTACTCAGAAAGCTACTTTCTTGGTCTACTTTAGCTAGTTACTAACTTTAAAGTTGCATAACACTTGTGTTCAGCTAAGCTACTTTTGGTATTAAACATCATTGATGTAGTAAGAAAAAAACGGCAATGTGGGCAGGGTCATTGTCCATATTTATGTTATTTATTTACAGGAGGTGTACCAATTATCACATCACCACCTCAAAATCAAACAGTTGGGATTATTACTGGTGATGAAAGTGTGACATTTACTTGTCTTGCTGAAGGAGAAGGTTTATCATACTCATGGCAAAGACAAGGATCACATTTACCTCTCAGTACTACAACGCATACACTAGTAATATCAAGAGTGAGAGAAGAAGACAGTGGTAACTATCGGTGTATTGTGAGGAACAGGTTTGGACAGGTGTCATCCGATTATGCTTCACTTAATGTTACAGGTAGGAACTACATAGCTGTACAGCATTAATATCTATGTATTTGTGCAGTCACAATGGTGTTAGGTTAAATAAAGATCTGCAGTTCACAACATGTGTATGCCTAGAAAGGTTGTGATACTCTAATAGAACAATTAACTATGCTAATGTACTGATAAATACAACTATTCAACTAACAAAGTGCTACATAAATGTCACTGAATTTGCATCAACATGTCAAAAGTGTAGGGATAGATTGCCAGACCATTGAGCTTAAGCTAGACCACATTGGTTCCCTTTTTTAAAAGACTATCCACTTAATTTCTGGACACATGTACCCGGATAGTTTACATAATTAGTACTAATGTAAACCTGACAAACTGTTTATAAAAGATACACTACAGTAGCACTTTATAATAGGGATCAAGTTTCTTGTATCACCCAATAATCAGCCTTGTCTTCAAGCCAGTTTGGCAGTATTGGTAGCACTGTATAATAGGTGGAACATGGCTGAAAACTAAGTGAAATGGCTACTTTGCTTTTAGTAATTGATAATTTGGGATGCATGTTTAGTTACACTTATAATGTTTCTTGTGTCCGGTGTGATTTTTCCTTTGATGTGGTATGGTTCACCAGCCATAAATGTGACCTAATTTGGGAAACCGTACATCAATAGATTGTGAGATGCAATTTTAAGCATTTCAATCCAGTTTAGCTTGGCAATGTCAAACAAAAGCTATGAGTTTGAAATTTTCACCATCAATGCAGCCAACATATTGTTTATTTTGCTTCAATCTATAGCAAGCTACGTAGCTATTGATACAACCATGATTTGAGCTCCTTTTTCCACAACAGTATGTGTAACACAAGCACGTTATCCTTGGTGGTGGTGGGTGGACAATTGATATATGAACAGAAAACAGCTGAGTAGGTCATTATGGTGTCTTCAGCTTAATATTAGGCTCTCAAGACCATGCACCTGTGTCACTGAAAATTAAAGAAATGTATGTGGAAAAATTTGGGCAACTGTCCAAGGCTGATTTTAAAAATGAAGTAGGGATCCAAGCATGGTATTACAGCATAGCTCAGTGGGAAAATCCCTGCATTGACGTGCTGTCACAATAATTATTTTATTCAATGCCAAAGTAGGGACTTTCCTGTCAATCTATGCGTAATACCATCATTCACCTCTTGCTTCACTACTTTTTATTGCTTGGATCTCTGCTTCATTTTTATATACTAGTTTGCTTGTTTGTTTGATGTTGTTTTTGTTATAGCACACATTATAGCATATAGCTATACATTCTGTCCGCTGTATTAGAGTATCTCGAGTCAGCCTTCTACTACCAGGGAGTGTGTCACTATTTCATAATTTCATTGTGCTAGCATTATGAATACAGCTAGGCCAACAATGTGTCAATGCGATTGACTAACAGATTGTTATGAGGCATAGTCTCAGTGCTCAATCGTTACCAACATCGCATTAATAGGTGTTGTGTTGAACCTATCATGAAGTTACAGGTATCTACTGAGCGTAAGCACTTAAATAAGTTCATGGTGTCTAATTATGCTGCTCAAGGAAAAGTGTAGATAAGGAAAATTAATGCTTTAATATGGTTTGATTGTCCGAAGAAGGATGAAGACTAGCCTGATTGAAGATGAAAGGAAAGAGAAGGATAGAGGGCACACATTCACCAGAACCCCAAAAGGCTGGTGAGTTTGTTATTGTGGCAAAAATGGTGGCAGTGCACTGCTTCATTTGGCCTCCAGCCTTGCAACTGTGGTCAGGCAGGTAGAATTCAAGTTTTTAGCGATTTAAAAAAATCAATATCCGGCTACCTGTAAAAGTTTTCTTGCTTTTAATGTTGTATTTTTTGTAACATTAAAGATGATTTTTGTCATATAAGATGTTTCTAGGATGATTTTTAAAAACGGTGTTTTAGGCAGAGTGCATCGTTTTGGGGATCCCTACTAAAACAGCACAACAATACTATTGACAAACTTTACTTGACTGCAGTAGGAAATTAAATGTCCATTATAGTATAGCTGAAGACGTAGATAACCTCCCTTGTTTCATTTATTGTTATTCCAATGATTCCTACTAAATTCCTTACATTAAACAGTGCAGACGTACTGTTTAGTAGGGTTCCCTGTAAAATTACTGGTGTCACCAAAATGCTGCCTCTAAACACTCATCCTATAGACATCTTACGCATGACAGAAATAATCACCTTTACATAAATTTTTAGTCCAAATGTAGCATTAAAACAAAAAAAAACACTGACATCCAGATATGTAATTTTAAAAGAAATTACCAAAACTTGTATGCCTGCCTGTCTAACCACTACTGCAAGGCTAAAGACCAATGAAGCAGTACGCAGCCATCATTCCATATCCTAATGCCACAATAACAAACTGGCAGGTGGCATAATTATGCTTTTTCTGGTTGGACAAGTGTCTGTCTTATGCACTGTAAAAAAGGATTTTTCATTTTAACAAAGAACTTGTTATCCCTGCTGCAAAAAACAGCAAACACTTCATTCATTAAAATAACAACAGGGAAATTTTGTTGTTGTAACATCATTTTCTTGTTAAAGTAAAAAATTGTCGTTACACTAGCAGTCACTTTTTGTTAAAACATCTAGAATGTTAAAACAGTAATTAACAGTTCTGCTGAAACAACGTATGCTTTTGTCATTTTTTGACATTTTTTACAGTGTGCACTTCACTATTCCCTTTATCTTTAATTACATGATCGTCTTCCAAGGAAAACGTACCAAAGCATTAATTTTCATATTGACACTTTCCTTGGAAAAGCATAGTTAGATATTTGAAATGCTGAAAAGAGAGTAAATATACAGTATGTAGTTGCACTTATAAAATGATTGTACAGGACCACATCCGTAAACGATCAGAACATGCCACCATGCCCTGATTAGAGCTGGGTGACCACCACTCTTAACCTTAATAACCTAGCTGTGATCAGTAGTAAGCAAAACATGGCATTAAATCACAGCCGCTTTACTATAGCTCAGCAGCAATATTGAGCTACTCTAATAAAGTAATTAATCATACTATATACAGCATTGCATAGTGAAGCTTGCATTTGCAACACAAATTTATATTATCTTAGCAATACCACCAATTCTTATAATGACACCACAAAGTCAAACAGTGGAGATTGTTACTGGTGATGAAAGTGTGACATTTACTTGTCTTGCTGAAGGAGAATTTTTATCATACTCATGGCAAAGACAAGGCTCACAATTACACCTCAGTTCTACATCACATACACTAGTAATATCAGGAATAAGAGAAGAAGACAGTGGTAGCTATCGGTGCATTGTGAGGAACAGGTTTGGACAGGTGTCATCCGATTATGCTTCACTTAATGTTACAGGTAGGAACTACATAGTTGTACAGCATTAATATCTATGTATTTGTGCAGTCACAAGGGTGTTAGGTTAAATAAAGGTCTGCAGTTCACAACATGTGTATGCCTAGAAAGGTTGTGATACTCTAATAACTATGCAAATGTACTGATAAATACAACTATTCAACTAACAAAGTGCTACATAAATGTCACTGAATTCGCATCAACATTTCAAAAGTGTAGGGATATATTGCCAGACCATTGAGCTTAAGCTAGATCACATTGGTTCCCTTTTTAAAAAGACTATCCACTTAATTTCTGGACACATGTACCCGGATAGTTTACATAATTAGTACTAATGTAAACCTGACAAACTGTTTATAAAAGATACACTACAGTAGCACTTTATAATAGGGATCAAGTTTCTTGTATTATTGTTGTTCTAGTATTATGAAATCTGTTAGTATAGTTTTGGTATTAGTATTTAACCTTGACTTTCAATGATAGTAAAGTACTAGTATTACTTTTGGTATGTAAATTTTAAAAGTAAGCATTTCAAAGTATTTACTACCAAAACTTGATTTGGTAAAGTATAGGTTACCAAAAGTTATAGTAGTAGTTAGTACATAACATAATTATATCTAACCAGTTAGTAACAATTAGTCTGTATCTGCCGGTGCAATCTACAGATTTCTTCAAATAAATATTTCTGTTTAAATTTTTCTGTTTCTCTTTCCACTAGTAGCATCCCCACCAGTTGAAAAAATGTGTTCTATAGCGGCAGTTGAGGCTGGTACTGCTAAAATATCAGGCCATTAAGGAGCTAATACTGGAAAATGCCTCAGTTTCCCAACCCAGTAATCTAATGGATCCATTCTATGCTCTTCAATGGTTATACTGGCATGTGATGATTATTTAATAACTCCCAAATTCCAAACAGTTACAATGAACTCCAACAATTCCAGATACCAAAGTGAACTAAGCAAGTAATATACTCTATACTAATGATAGACCAAACAACATGAGCAAGTGATTATTTGAGCCTAAGCACAAAGAACACTTTTAAGGCTTGCCTACTTGTGGTAGCTTTGAAAAGAAATCTTCAAAAGTTTATATGCTGTAAATAATGTAAGAACTTAGCTGAAATACTGAATAAACGAATCAGTCACTTATGAAATACTAACTAAATCTTGATGAAGCAATTATAAGCAAAGAGTAAGTATGTAGTATCTAACCATTCCTTTACTAAAGTATTGAGTATCTCTTTAGTAAATCATCCAACATGTGGTATAGTATTAGTAAGTAATACTAAACAGAAAAAGGGCTATACTTTTCCCAAAGTAAGTATTAGTAAAAGTATACTGGAACAACACTATCTTGTATCACCCAATAATCAGCCTTGTCTTCAAGCCAGTTTGGCAGTATTGGTCGCACTGTATAATAGGTGGAACATGGCTGAAACTAAGTGAAATGGCTACTTTGCTTTTAGTAATTGATAATTTGGGATGCATGTTTAGTTACACTTATAATGTTTCTTGTGTCCGGTGTGATTTTTCCTTTGATGTGGTATGGTTCACCAGCCATAAATGTGACCTAATTTGGGAAACCGTACATCAATAGATTGTGAGATGCAATTTTAAGCATTTCAATCCAGTTTAGCTTGGCAAGGTCAAACAAAAGCTATGAGTTTGAAATTTTCACCATCAATGCAGCCAACATATTGTTTATTTTGCTTCAATCTATAGCAAGCTACGTAGCTATTGATACAAACATGATTTTGAGCTCCTTTTTCCACAACAGTATGTGTAACACAAGCACGTTACCCTGGGTGGTGGTGGGTGGACAATTGATATATGAACAGAAAACAGCTGAGTAGGTCATTATGGTGTCTTCAGCTTAATATTAGGCTCTCAAGACCATGCACCTGTGTCACTGAAAATTAAAGAAATGTATGTGGAAAAATTTGGGCAACTGTCCAAGGCTGATTTTAAACATGAAGTAGGGATCCAAGCATGGTATTACAGCATAGCTCAGTGGGAAAATCCCTACATTGACATGCTGTCACAATAATTATTTTATTCAATGCCAAAGTAGGGACTTTCCTGTCGACCTATGCTGTAATACCATCATTCACCTCTTGCTTCACTACTTTTTATCGCTTGGATCCCTGCTTCATTTTTATATACTAGTTTGCTTGTTTGTTTTTTTTGTTGTTTTTTTTGTTATAGCACACATTATAGCATATAGCTATATGTTCTGTCTGCTGTATCAAGACACACGGTAGTGTGTCGTGCGGCCCAAGAAGCCGGCGCGCCACACCGTGAGTATATTTACAGGAAGAAAGTAAACGCGATTTTCACACCTTTGTAGCTCCGTGATTCCTTATCCGATTGAAACCAAAGTTGCTACAGAAGTGCCGGCTAGCTAGGGGAGTCCACATTCCAAATTTGAAGAAAATCGCTCTAGCCATTTCCGAGATACGAGCGGCCAAATTTTGGGGGTTTTTTCTTCTTCTACTTCTTTTCGCACACTTTGCAAAATCCGCCATAAAACACGAATGCGTGCTCCAATCGTGCTGAAATTTGGCAAACTTACAGAGCTCATTAAGGCGAATCTCCGTACCAAGTTTGGTAGGAATCCGATAAACATGCACGGAGTTATGACCGATTATTTTCGTAAAATAAAGTCGAAGGTCTGTCACGCCCACAGGGTAAACCGCTTGAAGGAATGAGCTGAAAATTGCTATGTAGATGGAGTAACTATCGTAGGAGTGCCTTTTTGTGGTTTGAAAGGAATCCAGTTAAAGGCCATCGAGATATGACACAAAACCCAACCTGTGTCACAATTACGCGATCGATTTTTATGAATAAAAAACTATTAATTTTCACGCCCACCAGGCAAACCGCTTAGATCAGTGAGCTGAAAATCGGTGTGTAGCTGGAATAATTATCATAGAAAGTCCTTGCTGTAGTACAGAAGAATCGGATTACAAACCACTGAGTTCTGATTCCAAAGCCAACTACGTGTAGCAAATGCGAGATCGAGATACTCTAATAGAACAGTCACCCTAATAGAGCATTCAGCTACGTTTATAACTTACTCCATTATAGAATTATATTACATTGCAAGTTATTCTGTAGGGAGTTCAGCCTCAAACAGTTACTCTTATAGACAATTCAACTACAAGCAAGTCACCCTGTAGAGAGTTCAGCTACAAATATGTTGCTGTAGAGATTCAGAACATTATAAGTCACACTGAAGAGAATTCAGCTATAAACAAGTCACCTTGTAGAGACAACAAGTCACTCTGTAGAGAATTCAGCTACAAACAAGTCACTGCGTAAAGGGTTCAGCTACAAAAAAGCTACCCAGTAGAGAGTTCATCTAGATCAATTGCAAACAAGTTATTTTATGCAATGTTCAGCTACAAGTAAGTCACTCTGTAGAGAGTTCAGCTGCAAACATATCAGCCTGTAGAGAGTGCAGCTACAGAGAAACCATCCTGTAGAGAGTTCAATTACAAACAGATAACCCTTTTAAGAGATCAGCTAGAAACAAGTCATCCAGAGATCAGCTAGAAACAAGTCACCCTGTAAAGAGATCAGCTAGAAACAAGTCACCTTTTAGAGGAAACCATCCTGTAGAGAGTTCAATTGCAAACAGAAAACCCTATAGAAAGTTCAGCTAGAAACAAGTCACCGTGTAGAGAGATCAGCTATAAACAAGTCATCCAGAGATCAGCTAGAAACAAGTCACACTGTAGAGAGATCAGCTAGAAACAAGTCACCTTTTAGAGGAAACCATCCTGTAGAGAGTTCAATTGCAAACAGAAAACCCTATAGAAAGTTCAGCTAGAAACAAGTCACCGTGTAGAGAGATCAGCTATAAACAAGTCATCCAGAGATCAGCTAGAAACAAGTCATCCTGTAGAGAGATCAGCTAGAAACAAGTCACCCTGTAGAGAGATCAGCTACAAAGAAACCATCCTGTAGAGAGTTTAATCGCAAACAGAAATCCCTATAGAGAGTTCAGCTAGAAACAAGTCACCGTTTAGATAGATCAGCTAGAAACAAGTTATCCAGTGATCAGCTAGAAACAAGTCACCCTGTAGAGAGATCAGCTGGAAACAAGTCACCCTGTAGAGAGATCAGCTACAAAGAAACCATCTTGTAGAGAGTTCAATTACAAACAGATAACCCTATAGAGAGTTCAACTAGAAACAAGTCACCGTGTAGAGAGATCAGCTAGAAACAAGTCATCCAGGGATCAGCTAGAAACAAGTCACCCAATAGAGAGATCAGCTAGAAACAAGTCACCCTGTAGAGAGATCAGCTACAAAGAAACCATCCTGTAGAGAGTTCAGCTACAATCAAGTTACACTATAGAGAGATCAGCTAGAAACAAATCATCTTGTAGAGAGTTCAGTTGCAAACAAATCACCCTGTAGAGAATTCAGCCACCCTGTAGAGAGTTCAGCCTGAACAAGTCATCTTGTAGAGAGTTCAGCTACAAAGAAATCACCATGTAGAGAGTTCAGCTGCAAACAAATCACCCTGTAGAGAGTTCAGCTAGAAACAAGTCACCGTGTAGAGAGATCAGCTATAAACAAGTCATCCAGAGATCAGCTAGAAACAATTCATCCTGTAGAGAGATCAGCTAGAAACAAGCCACTCTGTGGAGAGATCAGCTGGAAACAAGTCACCCTGTAGAGAGATCAGCTACAAAGAAACCATCTTGTAGAGAGTTTAAATACAAACAAATAACCCTCTAGAGAATTCAACTAGAAACAAGTCACCGTGTAGAGAGATCAGCTAGAAATAAGTCATCCTGAGATCAACTAGAAACAAGTCACCCTATAGAGAGATCAGCCACAAAGAAACCATCCTGTAGAGAGTTCAATCGCAAACAGAAATCCCTATAGAGAGTTCAGCTAGAAACAAGTTACCGTGTAGAGAGATCAACTAGAAACAAGTCATCCAGAGATCAGCTAGAAACAAGTCACCCTGTAGAGAGATCAGCTAGAAACAAATCATCTTGTAGATAGTTCAGTTGCAAACAAATCACCTGTAGAGAATTCAGCCACCCTGTAGAGAGTTCAGCTTGAACAAGTCATCTTGTAGAGAGTTCAGCTACAAAGAAATCACCATGTAGAGAGTTCAGCTGTAAACAAATCACCCTGTAGAGAGTTCAGCTAGAAACAAATCATCCTGTAGAGAGTTCAGCTAGAAACAAATCACCCTGAAAAGAGTTCAGCTACAAACAACGAGAGTTTCAGCTACAGTTCAGTTATGTAAGAAGTCACCTTATTAACTACAGTATGTGATAATCATCATTCAATGATAAATATACAAATATTTCATCAGACAAAAGCTATACATACAATTACTTCCTTTCTTCCACAATTCCTTACAAGTTAAAAGGAAGCAGTATCAAAGCCATATGGCCAGCTTTGTGACTTGCAATACAAAAAGAAGTGATATCTAAACCAAAACAGCCAAGCTGTAAAAAAAGAGTGCGGCCCCCAAAGTGAAAAAAGATGTGAAATCCTAGGTGGCGGCCAAGAAATGGCTGTGATGGTAGGTTAATGGCAAAAATTTTAATTACGACAATTCAGGTGAATTTGGTGCCGAATTCTAGTGGAGGAGGCAACGCAAATTCATCTGAATTGTCGTAATTAAAATTTTTGCCATTAACCTACCATCACAGCCATTTCTTGGCCGCCACCTTGGATTTCACATCTTTTTTCACCTTGGGGGCCGCACTCTTTTTTTACAGCTCGGCTGTTTTGGTTTAGATTAGAGTATCTCGAGTCAGCCTCCAACTACCAGGGAGTGTGTCACTATTTTATAATTTCATTGTGCTAGCATTATGAATACAGCTAGGCCAACAATAACAGGGTGTGTCATTGTGATTGACTAATAGATTGTTATTAGGCATAGTCTCAGTGCTCGATCGTTACCAATATCGCATTAATAGGTGTTGTATTGAACCTATCATGAAGTTACAGGTATCTACTGAATGTAAGCACTTATATAAGTTCGTGTTGTCTAATTATGCTGCTCAAGGAAAAGTGTAGATAAGGAAAATTAATGCTTTAATATGGTTTGATTGTCCGAAGAAGGATGAAGACTAGCCTGATTGAAGATAAAAGGAAAGAGAAGGATAGAGGGCACACATTCACCAGAACCCCAAAAGGCTGGTGAGTTTGTTATTGTGGCAAAAATGGTGGCAGTGCGCTGCTTCATTTGGCCTCCAGCCTTGCAACTGTGGTCAGGCAGGTAGAATTCAAGTTTTTAGCGATTTTAAAAAATCAATATCCGGCCACCTGTAAAAGTTTTCTTGCTTTTAATGTTGTATTTTTTGTAACATTAAAGATGATTTTTGTCATGGAAGATGTTTCTAAGCTGATTTTTAAAAACGGTGTTTTAGGCAGAGTGCATCGTTTTGGGGATCCCTACTAAAACAGCACAACAATACTATTGACAAACTTTACTTGACTGCAGTAGGAAATTAAATGTCCATTATAGTATAGCTGAAGACGTAGATAACCTCCCTTGTTTCATTTATTGTTATTCCAATGATTCCTACTAAATTCCTTACATTACACAGTGCAGAAGTACTGTTTAGTAGGGTTCCCCGTAAAATTACTGGTGTCACCAAAAATGCTGCCTCTAAACACTCATCTTATAGACATCTTACGCATGACAGAAATAATCACCTTTACATAAATTTTTTAGTCCAAATATAGCATTAAAACAAAAAAAACACAAACATCCGGATGTGTAATCATGTACCACGGTAGTGGTACATAATAGGGATCAGGCAGAAATTTTTCAAAACACTCTAATAGAACGCACGCCAAAAGCAGCCTTCCGGGCTTTAGATTTTATTTCTAAAACATTCTAGACCTTTCTTTTGTGTTTACAACACTAGCCAACAAGTATTAAAAATAAGTGGTTTTAGGTGTTTTTTAAAATTTTGAAAATGGTTAGATTCTCCATCTTCTTCTTTCTTCTTTCTTTCTTCTTTCTTTCTTCTTTCTTTCTTGTTTCGCGCGCCTACAGCTCGTAGGAAGTAGATATCAGCCCTAAAAACGTATGGCGTATTTAAAAAACATTCGTACCCAGGTCTGTGTGGTATTAAAATCTTCCCTCTCTAATGCGATTGCGAGATATAGAGCAAGAATCACTCTTCGAGACGCCATTCGATCGAGAAGCCATACAGATGATAATATAGAATTGTTTAAAATTCCATTGCTTTAGCTCACAGGACTAAAATGCATCAAGTTGTATCACACTAAACATTAAACATAACTATTGTTCACTGAAACTCGGGTTTTAGACTTCCTTCATTACGAGACAGTGAAGGGGGTGTGGCCCGCACCTCGTCACTTAAACTATTACTGTACGCCTTTCGTGTATACTTTCTATTATATTCTTCAGCTGTTTACCAGCTAAGAGTCGACATAACAAGGCTTGTAAGCTATTGGAACACACTGGTAAATTTCGAATTGAAAAGGGGTGTGTCCCTTCCGTACGCGATTGAAAAATAAAAAGCGGGATACTCCGTATACTCAGCACTTTAATTGGAGTCGACCACGTTTTGTCAAGCGTGTGTTTTACTCGTGTTGAGATTTCCCACCGCTTCGTTGCAGTAAACGGTCACACTAGTGGATTTATCTACTCGTCAAAGGAAAGTGGTATTGTTTACTGTATTGTTAACTGTATTGTTAACTAATTGTTTATTAAACTTATTTATGTAATTGTTTATTGCCAGTTGATATTACAATGGTTTTCTTTATTAAACAATCATGTACTGTTGAACGTATATTTAAGAAGTAGTCCATGTGCATGGACATGAAAAAAATCATGAAACTAGTGGGGCAAAAAAATTATTAATTTTCAACAAGTAGAATAGGGATCAAAGATTTGATTTTGAAAAAAACTGCGTAAACAAGAAGTAATAGGGATGATAATCCACAAAATTCTAGGGATGATAATCCACAAAATTTTATGCATCATCAGTTCAAAGCAAGTTATTTGAATAGTGTACACTCAATTTGCGATTCCTATTTCAACTTGTGGTTAAATTTTGTTAAAATGTTGAAATAGGAATCGCAAATTGAGTGTACACTATTCAAATAACTTGCTTTGAACTGATGATGCATAGAATTTTGTGGATTATCATCCCTATTACTTCTTGTTTACGCAGTTTTTTTCAAAATCAAATCTTTGATCCCTATTCTACTTGTTGAAAATTAATAATTTTTTTGCCCCACTAGTTTTAAAAGAAATTACCAAAACTTGTATGCCTGCCTGTCTAACCACTACTGCAAGGCTAAAGACCAATGAAGCAGTACGCAGCCATCATTCCATATCCTAATGCCACAATAACAAACTGGCAGGTGGCATAATTATGCTTTTTCTGGTTGGACGAGTATCTGTCTTATGCACTGTAAAAAAGGATTTTTCATTTTAACAAAGAACTTGTTATCCCTGCTGCAAAAAACAGCAAACACTTCATTCATTAAAATAACAACAGGGAAATTTTGTTGTTGTAACATCATTTTCTTGTTAAAGTAAAAAAATTGTCGTTACACTAGCAGTCACTTTTTGTTAAAACATCTAGAATGTTAAAACAGTAATTAACAGTTCTGCTGAAACAACGTATGCTTTTTGGCATTTTTTACAGTGTACACTTCACTATTCCTTTTATCTTTAATTACATGATCATCTTCCAAGGAAAATGTACCAAAGCATTAAATTTTCATATTGACACTTTCCTTGAAAGAACATAGTTAGATATTTGAAATGCTTAAGAGAGTAAATATACAGTAACTATGTTGCTGCACTTATAATATGATTGTACATGATCACATCCGCAAACGATCAGAACATACCACCATGCCCTGATTAGAGCTGGGTGACCATCGCTCTTAACCTTAATAACCTAGCTGCGATCAGTAGTAAGCAAAACATGCACATCCACTTTACTATAGCTCAGCAGCAATATTGATCTACTCTAATAAAGCAGTTTGTACAGCATTGCATAGTGAAGCTTGCATTTGCAACACAAATTTATATTATCTTAGCAATACCACCAATTCTTATAATGGCACCACAAAGTCAAACAGTGGAGATTGTTACTGGAGATGAAAGTGTAGCATTTACTTGTCTTGCTGAAGGAGAATTTTTATCATACTCATGGCAAAGACAAGGCTCACAATTACACCTCAGTTCTACATCACATACACTAGTAATATCAGGAGTAAGAGAAGAAGACAGTGGTAACTATCGGTGCATTGTGAGGAACAGGTTTGAACAGGTGACATCTGATTATGCTTCACTTAATGTTACAGGTAGGGAGTTCGTGAGTGGATACAGTATATAATAATGAGAATATCTATATTTAGTTCATCCACCTAATGTAACCGTTGATCCCTACACTACTACTTCAAAAGTGTTTGGAGAAGTCGTATTCAATTGTTCTGCTGTTGGGGTTGGAGAATTGTCTTATGCTTGGGACTTCAA
Source organism: Dysidea avara (assembly GCF_963678975.1). Lineage (NCBI taxonomy): Eukaryota > Metazoa > Porifera > Demospongiae > Dictyoceratida > Dysideidae > Dysidea > Dysidea avara. Next base: position 33,039,171 of record NC_089278.1, on the reverse strand, counting down.
TATGTCATCAGTTTTACTCTCAAATGAACCTACTTTTGTCATTGATCGTGTGTTACCACGACAGCGGGGAGGGTACAGATGTACGGTGACATCATCTTACATGCAATTGAGCTCAAGTGTAGTTGCCACATTATCTCTGAAAGGTAATTCTGTATACTAACTCTAATGCTATATATATTTCATTGCATACTTTGTTTAGCACCTTCCTTTAGTGCTGACATTATGTTGAGACAAATTAGTTCTGATGCATCGACAAATACAATAACAGTCTCCATACCACAAATTGATGAAAGTGGTGGTCCCATCAGGTTAGGTAATTGACAGATGATATACGTAATGTATATTATCATATCTTATTCTGTAGCCACTTCTACATTGTAGTAAGTTTAGAGAAATTAGAACATACCAATGCTATAAAGGAGAGCGATCTGTTGCCATCTGATCAAGAGATGAAGAAGAAAAGAAATAGCGTTTTTCCATTTTATGTCACTGCATCTGTGACTAATAGCATATCTTCTCCGGTCACTGAATTTACCATTGGTAGTGGTAGTGACACATATGACTCAGTTACAGAAAGACAGTTTTATAATGCTCCACTACAACAGGATGAGACATACTACTATTTTATCAGAGCATACTCAGAAGCTCACACTCCAGCAGTATGTTTGACTTTTATTTAAGTGTTTGTTTACTTATCCTGTAAATACAGGAATCTTTCTTTGGTACCAGTAACATATCACCTCCAATTGGTGAGTATACAAATGGTTGCTATTCAGCAATAGTGTTAGCTTTTGTTCACAGGAATAAAATTAGAAGCTGATCCAATTGGTGGCTCATCATCATCCAGTTCATCTCCAATCCCTATAATCATTGGAGTTCTAGTAGCACTTATGATAGTAGTTGTAATAATTATAGTGATTGCCACCATATTAATAAGGAAGAAGAAAAAGAAGACACTAAGTGTTACTAATCCTGTTGGGTAGGTAGCTTCATTTTATTTATGTAAATACAGTGGTGGATCTAGGAATTTATAAAGGGGGTTTCCAGTTTAGAAGGTGGACATATCCACTGCATAGGAGGCAGAAGGATGCTACAGTTAGGGGGTGCCCAAAATTTATGGTGGTTTGCATGCTAATTCTAGGGGGTCTGGGGGCATGTCCCTAGGAATTTTTTGAACTTTGATGTTCTGAGACTGCATTTGGCAACAATTTTAGTGTGAAAAATAAATATTTATGAAGTCTATATTTACAGAGTATTGAGCATGCGCTTATTATAGGCATATGCCACAATAATTAATTAAAATGCTCAACTGTTGTGTAATCATTTTTCAAAGGGGATTTCCGTGGAAACCTTGAAACCCCCCTAAATCTGCCACTGAAATAATGTTATTGTGTAGTCTGTTTGAACTATTACACCCAAATCAGAGACGATACAGGGCACAATAATCCTAATGTTTTAGTGCTATGGCTTCCACTCAATATGCTCACATTTTACATTTGTAGTACTCGTAGTATTGTGTACACCTGCAGGTGTAAGCTGATTTTTATAGTATATGTGTTTCAAGTAACTTTCCAATGCCTACATTGATGTGCACACCTGAATGAAAAGGATTCATATTTTAAGTGGTAGCCATACATCTTGTTTATATTAAATTATTAGTCTTTTGTTGTTACCTTTTGTTAGGCGTGATCTCACTAATCCCACTTATGATGCTAAGCTGTGTGCTAGCAACAAGGAGGCCAAGACTTTACCTGATTATGAAGATCATGTTTATGATACTATCAAACATGCTGGCAAAGGAGAGAAACAGGAAGTGGCACCTTCAAACAAAACACCTTTAAATCATTATCAAAATTTTAGCCATGCTGCAACAAGAGATGCCAATCGTATGAGCATAACATCAGATGATGTACCTTTTGATGAAGCCAGTGGTTATTGCATATCAAATGTTAAAGAAAACAAAGTCCAATACAGCAAGAAAAATAAGCCTCGACCTCCACCAAGGCAAAAGAATTCCACAGCTAAAGTATCTACATCTAAAGTACCAGCAGAAAAATACGATGTTCCATCCACACCAGCAATCAGTGTGGGAAATGAGTATGCTGTACTCAGTACAGCTCACACCAATACTGCAGTTGATAATGATTATCAAGAACTTGTAGTCCATCGTGTGCCACCTGGATATGATGTGCCTAGAAATACACCAACTATTGCCACACTAGAAAGTTACCACTCCTAAACCAAGTTGTTGATGCATTTATATATTTATGAGTGTATTACATGTGTTAAAACATCATACATTTCTCAGAGGTTTGGTCACAATTAATCAAGTTCATAATGATTAATCATACTATATGACATCTTCAAGGGGGAAGTTCACAGTTACAACTGTGAAATAGCTGTAGTGGGATTTTATAGCAATAATAAACGTTTTATTTAATATGATACTCTTAAATTGGGCAGTCATATGCTATTCTAATAAGGGTTTCGTTACTTTCACATCGTTTGATGCCCCCTACGTAAAATTACGTAGCAACACTGCGCTATAGGCGCTTTTATAAAATAATTATTAAGCACACTGACACGCTTTATCAAACCTCGATTCAGAGGAGAGGTGACAGCCAGTGGCCTGTGATGCATGTGATGACGTGCTACTAAGGGGTCTGCCAGGATAACAGAGGTGAGTTATGTATGCATCAGTATGTATCACATCACCACCAAGATCACCACTGTTCAAGTTGCCTGGTTGTAATGTTTTATGCTACAATGCTATGAACAGAATTCTTAACATAGACATGGTGATAATTTCCTTCAGTCCAGATATATTTCAACTTGCCTTGGTCAATTATAGTAAAGGGGCAGAGGCTTAGATTGTCCCATGCAGTTGCAGTGGTGTTGATGGTTTTGCAGTGGTGTTGGTAGTTGAACTAGACCTACAGAATCCCCCCCCCTTCCCCTTAGAATTTCCTGTGAGCATAACTACGTAGCTAATGGATAATACTATAGTACAATTTCTGAAACAATATTAACTGTAAAATTTACAACAGGAAAATTTTAAAGTAAACTTTGACAAATCGGTTAAATTTTAATTTGTCCAATAAGCACCTCAAAAGTCGGTGTTTATTTTTTGCTTTTCGTGAAATTTTAATTAGTCAAAGCTGATCAATAATATTGCAAATTCTTCAAATTTTTCTTTCGTCAGTACTTCCTGTTGTATCTGTAAAACTTTGTTAGATATCTGTGTACCTAATCATCTGTGCAGCGCTGTCTGCCTTTCATTTGTGACAGTTAGCTATAGTGTGTGGGTCATGCCATTCTACAGGTGTACGTTATATATTACTCCACCATTACTGAAGCTCAAAGCAGCCACTGAAATCAATTTATTGTCATGCACAGTGCTGTATAGGTTGAGTAGCTGTATTGCATGATTAAACACCTTAAATTAATTTTTAATATTTTATTGAATTAGTTAATACAGAAATATTGGCATTGAGTTACATTTGCAATCTTTGCTGATAGTACAGTCTCGTGTAAGGTTTTGTACCCTTCCCCATGTTGTGCATACAGATAACCTTAGTTATTTTATACAATTAGGCACGAGCAGCTGTTACTTCATAACATAAACACAATGGACTGCTTATGTTGGGACTGGTGGGATACAGGGAATTTGGGGATTCACTCATTCACCATAGGGACCTGCAATATATTAGTACAGACTGTCCCAATATTCAATGAGATTAAGTAAACTCAAGAGGGTTATCATTTCTGCCATTTGTTATTCAGCATGTGCAAGTTCAACTCTTGCTCGTAATTAGATATAATTGAATCACTCCAGTCTAACAGTTAAATTTCAAGTACATTTACTGCAAAATGGTGTTACACTTCACACAATCAGTAGAGTCCGAGTTAAAAGACAAACCAAGTGAATCGCCTCAGTTGGTAGGCATCAAATCATCCTCCATAATCAGTAGCAAACAAATCAAGGTACAGCAACATGCATGTGTGTGTCTTCAAAATACCAGCTATACTGTTACAGTATGTAGTAAATTGAAATTGTTTACAAGAACTTTGTCCTGTACACTGTCATTGTAAGGCATACCTACAGAATGTGGACCATGTCAGCGTGTCCAAGTGTGAAGTAATTTATTTAGCTGGTCTGCACTATATTGAACAACGACAATTCAGCACGTGCACTATTCTCTTTCCCTACATCAGGACCCTTTCCCCTTCACTAAGGCTTGAAACATGCTATTACTATGTAAAGCTGCTCCTGTACAACTGTAACTACTCTATTTATTAGACTGAAATGTTGTTTAAAAATCCACTGCTTTCATATCATGTACAGCACAGCGTGTTTGCACTGCTAGGGACATAAGTACGTATAGGCTTCAGATGAAGTGATCCAATTCATGTGTGGTAACCCAGGGGTTTAAATCAAAGGTAAAGTGCAGTTGTGATTCTGTGTACAGTGAATATGTATGGGGTTTGTTGGAGAGTCAACTACGGAAAGGTTAATAATATTTAATGTTTAATGGTGAAATTGTACTTAGAACAAGTAATGTCCCCTCTGTTGGAGAAGCGACAAATTCCTGGTGATAACAATCTGACTGAGTGTACAAATGATAATATGAAGTTATAGATAATGACACTCTTGAACCGTCTGAACATTATTGTTAGTGTCTGTATTGATTATGCATTACCCCTCCCCCCACATACCGTATAGCGGAAAATTTTGGCGGGAGAAAATTTTGGTGAATTGATCATTGGCAGAAATTGGTGAATAATATTTTGGCGAATGCATTGCTTTACTTTGCCCACATAATTTTAATCTGACAGCGTTGGCGACGAAGCTTTGCGATGTCTACGTACAAAGTACTACAGTTCAATGCCTCTGATTCGAATCGACGCACTCTTATGTAAATAGCTATATAGCTGAAATAAAAACAACGTGCAAAGTCAGTAATCGAGACTGGACTGAATGCTGGCATGTGGCAAGCGAGGCAAGGCATTTGCACATGATGGGCACTGAGCTAAATCGCTCGAGTGAATTTCCCATCTACCTGAGCTATTAGTCTAATACTGGCTGTGGATACTTGCGGAAGATTAACCACTCACCGCTGTAACAGTATTTACAGAATAAATTAATTCACTCACCGATGAACAGCGTCTACTGTACTTTCAGTGTTTATAAAAATGGCGAATAAAATTTTGGCGAATCCATGCATACTCGCCAAATTCGCCAAAATTTTCCGCTATACGGTACTGGATGCATCAATAATTACAGACTGTCCAGTATAATAAATAAATAAAGACATAATGGTTTGGTTCCAAATTCAGAAAAGGAGACCAAATGGTGTGTTTCCTAGTACATATAACACAGTGGAATTGTCGGACCACATAGGACATTTGAAATAAAAGCTTCAGGGTGTTTTAGCAGGTCAAGCATTACTACGAATAAGCCACATTCCATTCATAAATTATTAGGGCTACCATCTGAATGTAATAGAGGTAACATACATGTTCTGTTACGGAAAGTTGTAGTAAAATCGGATCTATTATAAAGATGTGATAACAAAGGGTTAGTTATTTGTAAATAAGATGTGATATTTAAACAACAATAATATGATCAGTTACAGCATGTACATAAAACTTGGAACAAAAAGTTATTGAGCAAGGTACCACAGTCTAGCATCACATTATTGCAAATGCTGCAGCTCTTCAGCAAAAAAAGTCACTCTTGATGATAGGGTTCTATGTACAACACGAGGAGATACTGGCCAATTTCACCTGCTGTGCAAGTAGTCACGACTGACCCACAATTAGACGATGACATCATTGCTACCTGCATTAACAAGAACAAACAAAATACTTACTATTATATTTCATTTTACAGAGTATGTCTAAAAAACGTTTTGCAAAATGACATTTGTATTAGGAGAACGGCAGAATTCTACATGGAAAGTCACTACTGTCATCAAAATGAAGAAGTGAACACATACATAGCTACAGAAAGAAACTCAGTCATTACTGATGACATTACTGATGTGCATAACATGTGTATGTGGGTTTTTCCCTGAATCATCTTGGTGTTGGATGGCTCAAAATTTTTATGTTTTGATTTTTTGTTGCTAGCCCTCACTCTCCATTGTTGTATTTAGTCTTTCATTATATTCTATTCACTTATGAATGGTTTTCAGGTGGTAGTGCTCCTGGACTTACGTATGGTTATTGTCTTGTATCTATGGTTACTTAGTATGTTGTTGGTTGTTTGGTAACAATGACAGATAGCCTGCTACAGTTGCTAGTGGTGCAAACCCAAATGTTATAGATTACAATGGGCAAACAGGGTGTGGGTTATTTGGAGTATGGTGGAGGGGGGTTAGACTGTGACTTCAGAATCACCTGTTTAATTGTAGTGCTAGGCTTATAAAACAAAACACTAGGGGTATCACACAGCACTTACTAAGTCAATCTCAATCTGTGATTGTGGTCAAACTCACAGTCAAGACTACAAAATATCACTACAGTGGGAGATGAGAAGAAGTGTTAAAACTCACAGTTACATATAAATAAATATTAAAACTTACGAGATAGAAAAACTTAAATGTTTCAAAGCTCTAACAATTTCACTGTGATTTCAATGATGTATCTTTCACAGCTGTAGGTCAGGGGGGTAGGACAAGATCACGTGCACTACAAAGCACTAACAAAAATATTTTATTAAACCGTAGTCATACTACACAGCAAAAATAGTGTTTCAATACTACATATTCTAACCCCGTCTTTATTCAGTATTGGAACAACTATTTTTAAAAACTCCCTATAATGAGACAAAACAAACCTCAAATCTATAAATGAATCTAATGTTATTCACTATTGGGGGCTGTGGTCTGTTTTTGTTTGAGCCAAGGTAGAATTTTTAGACTTAGTTCCAACACCATAACATAGACGGAATAAATACAGTCAGTATTTGTGTATGAATTATGCTGTGCTACTTGTTGAAAGTAATAACAACGATTGTATTGTAATCATTGATGCCTACTGTTACTGTTGACATGAAAGTCATGAGACAAAGTGGCAGTAAAGAGGGATTTCTAGGGGTCTGGGCATACTCCCTAAGGAAACTTTTTTGAAACGTAAGTGTGCCAAGATTGAACCTGGAAATGATTTTAGAGAATGATTGAGATCTGAAAATAATTAGCAAACTGAAGGGACAAAATAACTACGTATATAATTATGTGCATGAAAGCATTGATTTGATGAATGTGTTGATTTTCAGGTTATTTTATTTTATAGTGAACTGTGAGAGGGGGATTGGGACTAGTAAGGTAATTTTTAATCAGAGTAGTAGACCATGAAATATAAAATGGCTATCTCAAGATGCATCTTTAGACTTTTAGTCCAATCCTTGTGGTAAATTGTAAAAGAGTTAAGAGGTACAATACATAAGTATACTTTCCTGTGGTAAACCTGGCTATTTTGTCTAAATATTAGAACTAGCCCAATCACCATTTGCAACTAGCCAAAAGTCGTTTACAACTAGCTTTTTGGCCACAACTAGCCCCCCTTTTAGCCCTTGCCATAACAGCAGCATCTTTCCAATCATGAATCACACCATTGCAAGCAACAAACTAAATAGAGCAAAATATGTATCAAACCCCTTCCTCTACTTTTTGTACAGGGTCTATTCAGTTCACTTTAAGTACTTGTGCAACATTATTACGCATTCACGTGGTATTGTCCTACTCCCCTGGTTATTATATAGGTAGCATGTATTAAGAAATTTCTATAGACTGTTGGAAGCACAGGACTGGTGTGTATTGGTAAATGGATATAATAAACTAAATAGTTTCAACACTTAAAGCAACAATGAAGGTGTACGGATTTATATCTAGCTGGCTCACATGGCCCAGACAGCAGCTTTCTTGGTTTACTATAGCTAGTTATACAAACTTTAAAAATTGCTAAATGGCCACATTGGGTGTGGCCAGGGATGAAAGCCTAACAATTAAGCCTAAAACAGCAGACAAAATTTCAGGAACATGCATTCAAGTCAGGTCAAAAGCTGTAAACCAAAGGCTAAGGTAAATTTTGTCTTTGACGCAGATCATCCAATAGTGAGTGCTTGTGTGACACCCCAGTGAAACAAACGTACACTAGGTCCCTATTAAAAGATGGTCACTAGTAGGTTGAAATATCCCTGAAGTAAATTATCACCATGCTTGTGCTAAGAATTCTGTTCATAGCATTTTTAAAACAGTACACTCGGAAGGTAACAGTGGTGATGTGACACATAATGCATACATACCTCTATTATCCTGGCAGACCAATTAGTCGTACATCATCTTCAGTCATCACAAGACTGGCTGCTGTCACCTATCCCCAGTATTGAGTTTGATGTGTCTCATTGCTTTATCAATGCACCTATAATGTAGTGTTATTACATAATGTATGTAGGGGTGCATCAAACGATGTGAAAGTAACAAAACTGTTTCAGAAATTGTAAGATAATATGTGAGTTTCAGACCCGTGGGAAGGAGGCTACAGTATTATCCATTAGCTACATAGTTATGCTATTCTTCTAGTTAAGAATACTTCAACTATGAACACTGCTGCAAAACCATCAACACCACTGCAACTGCATGGGACAATCTAAGCCTCTGCCCCTACTATTAGACCAAGGCAGGTTGAAATATATCTGGACTGAAGGAAATTGTTACCATGTCTGTTAAGAGTTCTGTTCATAGCATTAATACCGGTATTGTAGCATAAAACTTTACAACCAGGCATAAAGTAAGGCCACTCCAAATAAATTCTCTGTTTCCCGTCCTGGACTCGAGCATATTTGATTGCGGGCGGGCGGTCCATTTCCATTATTTCATTATAAGATTGGCAGCTTTTCAAGTCATTATTTGCCTGGCACAACCATAAAAAGCTGCATAAAAGCATGCTTAAGCTTGATACTTCCGCTTTAGTTGCAAAAATAGCACAGTGAAGTGTGGGCCAACTTGATTTCGAGATGGCTTTTACTGAGCCTGTCAGTATGCAAGAATAACCGGAAAATAATGGAAGAATACGGAATAATGGAAGTTTTAGAGCTGACAGTAACCAGATACGGGCGGTGGACGGGAAACAGAGAATTTATTTGGAGTGGCCTAACAGTGGTGATCTTGGTGGTGATGTGATACATACTGCTGCATACATTACTTCAGTACCTCTGTTATTCTGGCAGACCCCTTAGTCACAGAACACTGGCTGCTGTCACTTCTCCCCATTAGATTCTATGTATCGAGTTTGATCTGGTTATAAAGCGTGTCCAGTCAGTGCTTAATAATTATTTTATTAAAGCGCCTCTAACGCAATTTGTTACGTAATTTTACGTAGGGGCATCAAACGATGTGAAAGTAACGAAACCTATTCTAATAAGGCAGTCAAGAAGAGTTTTATAGAACAACTATGACATCATCCAGATATGCTAGTATGTTGTTCAACTATGGACCCACTTCTATATATATAACTTAATTTTTGCACATTTTATGCATTTGTGAACTTACCATTTTATAGAAGGTCATGTCATGAATCAACATACCCCCTTCATTGGATAGGTTCAATCTCGAGTTGAATATATAATAAAACCAGTGTGTTCCTCATCTTCTCAAGCAATGTTGTGAACTCTAACATTTCCTTTCTCAACTATACACGCCTTCTTGCACACACAAAATAACTGAGGCAGACATGGAGCCGGTGATTGAAGCTGGTAGTGATAGAATAAAGGCTAAGAACATAGTGAACACTGTGAAACTGACAATGGTGTCATTGGTGTGAAAGTTACAACTGTGACACCATGTTAGATGGTTAGTTGTATACTATGAACTACATGAGTATCTTAATTACTTGTTGATGTCAGCTATTGTCCAGCTTGTGACCCCAGTAGTTTGCTGTAGTTTGTCCATGAAAGCATATAGCAAATCATATCTGTGAAGCATCAATAACTCCGCTAGTGTTCACATCTACTAGGTGAATGGAAAGGGAAGAACTCATATTTGCTAGCTATGTCTAAAGCTGTGAGAAACTGTGATAAGATCTCAAAACAATAATTATTGACAGCCTGCCAACTTACATAGTTGAAGGCCTTTAAAGGTATTGTGCCATATCCTCAAAAAGCACGGTATTCAGTCTCATGGATGCTGTTTTGGCAAACCCAAAAATTGAGTGCTAATATGGTTGTAGATTCTCCTAAATATTGTGCAAAGTGTAGTAGAGAGAAATGTACTTATTTCAGCATGGCCTTAACTCCTGCACCTAGATCAAGATACTCTAGAGCAGCCATTTAACCCAGTCTAAACTTTTTGTCAACCCGTTGGATCACTATACTAGAGGGATAAAAAATTTGATGAAATGCAAAGCATGACCCAATTTGGTACCTGCCTATTGTTATGAAATGAAAGAAGGGCTCAATGGTCCGGTGGATTTGATTATTGATAAGAAAAAATGGTAAAAGCAAGCCAAAATGTATGGCTGGGTTTGGGATATTTAAAATACAAATAATTTAATTTCTGTCTTCTGTAATGAGTTTCTTAGGAAGATTGGATAAGTCAATGATAAAGGACCAATGTTAATTATTGTTAATTATATTACCATTGACCATTCATTCTTGGCCTCACCAGATATCAGTTCTTTCAATCGCTAGTTACTTTAACTTTCCTGGACATGTTCTATATTTTTTTGGAGGAGATTTCATGTAGCTACTTTATGAAACGTAATCAGTAAGACAATGAACTATTATTGACTACTGCATGCATATACACATGCCAATTGGTGCAATCAATGATGAATCTGGCTACTATACTGTATTCAGATTTTTTTATTTTGGATCACACAATATAATATATGTGTACTGTATGTATGATGCTTGAAATTGGAGATACCACAAGTCATTGCAGTTTGCACAGTATACAGATTTTGGTCCAGTTCAGTGGCAATAAGCTATAAAAGCTAAGCTATCACAAACACGCACACGTACGCACATACCTATACATATGAAGGCACATAGCAAATATCTTGTTGCATGGTGCACCATCCACACATCCCCATGTATTTACAATCTAACTGATGCTTCTCATTTGTTTGGTTCACATGTACACACAACATGAAAATGCCACCTATTAATTTATATATAAAATAAATGCATGCCATAAGTAATGATAAGTCATGTAGATTTCACAGAAAGCTGACCAAAATTGTTGTCTACAAATATCAACCACCAGAAAGTCCTTCTGCCCATCTGCTTTTACAAGATCAGATTCATTTATATCCTCCATACTCCATAAAGGACTAGTATCTTAACTAATGTTTTTTGTTCTAAGGAACTAAAACTATAATTGTGCTTTTAGTACACTAGTTCTAGTACAATAGAACTAAGCTAAACTTGTGCAAAACTAAACTTTAAACTAAAATAAAATTCTTACAACCAAACTAAAACCTTTAAAACTTTTAGTTCAAGAGTTAAAACTAATATAACTATAACTGAAAGGTTTCTCAAGCAATCCCAAAATGGTGTTGTACATTACTGTATTATTTCTTTAATGATGTCTGCAATTGCTACCATAAAAGTGTTATGTTAACATGAATTAATACTGCTGGCTTAGCACTCTTTATGCTATTTAAGCTCAGTAAACAAATGTGAACGAAACAGAGAGGTGACCTAAATGTGTAATTAATAATTATTAATAGGCTTGTACCAACCATAATATTAGTCCATTGAATACTTTCAACAACAAAGCCAGATATATTGCATAGCTAGTATTCATTCAAGTGAGCCAGTTTATTTAAACGGTGTCAGTTGCGGTTGTTGATTGTGGTGCCAGATTATTGGCTGAACTGTGAAGAACCCATGCACATTCAGGTGACCATTCACACAGTTTCAAATCATTGGACATATGCGACCATACAGAACTGTGCAGTATGTTTGCAACAATATGTAATGCTATACGTAGCAGCAAACCACACTACTGCCACTTTGATTGCCACAGAGCTCGATCCTATGTATCCAAAGGAGGATCATGTGACTCTTCTAAAAATTTTGGCCTATTGCTGTGGTACCAATTGCAATTGTAGCTGAAAAAATTCAGTGATGCTTTTCAACTTAGTTCATATCTTACATTTTTTCAGTAAGGTGCTTATCATAAAAGTAAATTCACAGAAAAAATGGTAGCTGTTGACACTATTCCTAATGCCTTGGATAGAGAACTGGTCACCTGTGTTGCATTCTTAGGCTTGCGCAAAGTGTTCAACTGTCTACATCATGTGTAATTTTGTTGCAGCAGCTACACAAGCTTGGTATGTATCACATTGAACTTGCCTGGTTCACCGAATGTCTCACTTCTCATGTATATATATACACAACATATCAAATTTAATAATAACTATTCTGAATGGGGTTCAGTAAATGGTGGATCCCCAGGGTTGTGCAATGTGCACCTGGACCACTTGTCCACATGAATTGCATGCCATCACAAATATACAGTATGGCAAATTATATTAACAGGGCACTGCCTTGATTTGTACTGGTGCTGATTGTTCTGAAGTGCACAGATGATCCCTAGCTGTGCAAGGATTTGAGTCTACTCTCTCATCTAGTAAAATGCATATATGCAGCTGAATATACTTAGACAAATCAAGTGTCACATGGTTTAAATTGAAGCTCTGTAGTGCTGCAACTCCAACAGTACACTGTGACATTGAAAGCAGTCTTTTGAAGAAAGTTAGCACTCAGAAGTAGATCTATATACTTGGAAATTATCATTGATAGCTAACTTCATTGAATTCAACAGGTGTCTTCAGTATGTAAGAGTCTATGTTACTTCTTACTACCTGTTTTGGATCATGGGTGCATCTATCACCTTCTGTTATAAACTATGAATGTTAACAGGCTCCATGGTGGTGTGTCACATCAGTTTGGAGTACAGCATTGTCTCAGCATTTTCTGCAACGTTTACACCATCTCGAGAACTGGGCAGCTGGAATCATTGTGCAATGCACCTCCGATATCATCACTGTTATTGTATCAGACATGCCGCTCTCACTCTTTGGCTAGTAATCTCATGCTCTCACGCCTAACCCTCTGTTTCTCACTCTTTCACTTTAGTTCATGTGATATCTTAGTAGTACCTAATTTACTAAAGTTAAGTTCACATCAATAAGATTATAGCTAATTCACTTTAATTCACACTCTGAAAGTATTACTAACAGCACACATTTATATAGTCACACTAAGAGAATGTTCTAGAACTACAAAGGAAATTAAAAGGTACTAAAATAAGTATCAAGTACAAGAAACTAAAAATAGCTAATTTTATTCATGAACATTAGTCTACATACTTACAGATTATTGTCTCTATATAGTTCAAAGTCTACAATACCACATCTCCTCCCTCTGTCAAGAGTGACTTTGTCTATCAAAGTTAAGTGTAAGACGGTCAGGAGGTCGACGTTGTCGTAATGGATAATGTCTTTCAGGAGGTTCTGTTGTAGCTGGATTAGTGGTATGTTGTTCAGTGGTAGTTTCAGAGACAGTGGTATCCTCTGGTGGTGAATAAGGATAAGTGTCAATGTCAATAGTGTCAGATGAGGTGGTAGCAGGTGTGGCTATAGCCTTTGGAGTGACTATCCTATGACGTAGTTGGTCTATGTGACGTTTGACAGTTCTGCCATTATTAATTGCAACACTAAAGTCACTGGACCCAGTTTCTGTAGAATCACACCAGGTATCCATTTGTGTGGTCCATTGTATTCTCTGACAAATACAGAAGTGCCTGGAAACATCTAGAATGTTTGTCATGATGTTGCTTCTGATCTGCTTGTTTAGATGTCCTTGTTGTTTTGTGTTTGGCATCATTAAGTCAAAACGTGTTCTCAGTTTTCGTTTGAAGAACAGTTCACAAGGAGCAACATTAGTGGTGGCATGAGGAGTTGCACGATACTCAAACAAGAATTCTGATAAACGGTGGTGAATTGATTTGCCATCATTGGAACTAGGCTTCAGGGTACGTTTCAGTGTTTGTACAAAGCGTTCAGCAAGGCCATTTGAGGCTGGATGATAGGGAGCACTGAGAATGTGTTTAATACGATTGCCTTCTAGAAATTGTTTAAATTCTGCAGATGTGAATTGAGGACCATTGTCCGATACTAATTGTGCTGGCAATCCATGACGAGTAAACAGTGACCTTAGTACTTCAATTGTCTTTACAGAGGTAGTAGTTGACATCACTTCTACTTCTGGCCACTTTGAGTGTGCATCTACAACAATAAAAAACATGTGACCCAAGTATGGCCCTGCAAAGTCAACATGAATACGTTTCCATGGGGTGTCAGGCCATATCCAAGGGTGTAGAGGTGCTGCAGCCAGATTGGCTTGGTTAGCTTGGCAAGATTGACAAGATTTACCCAATTCTTCAATTGCTTTGTCTAGTCCAATCCACCAAAAGTAGCTTCGTGCAATTGCCTTCATTCTTGTGATTCCAGGGTGATTAACATGAAGAGATTTCAGTACTTGTGAATGAAGTGTCTGTGGAACAATCACACGCATACCCCACATCACACAGCCATTCTCAACACCAAGTTCATTCTCATGGTGTTTGTAGGGTTGAAGTTCCTCTGGTACCTTGGTAGGCCATCCCTCTTGCACATAATGGTAGACTTTGCCAAGTATGGTATCACGCCTGGTAGCTTTCTGAATATCTCCAAAAGTTACAGGAAGAGCTTGCACTTGTGCAATGTTAAAAGTGGTTACACACTGAGAATCTAAGTCTGGAAGTGTTGAAGGTAACGGTAACCTTGACAGACCATCAGCATTACCATGGTTTGTAGTCGACTTGTATTGGATAGTGTAGTCATATGCTGACAGTAAAATTGCCCATCTTTGTAAACGTGCAGCTGCTAGAGAGGGTATTCCCTTCTTTGGTCCCATGATTGTAACTAATGGTTTGTGGTCAGTTATGAGAGTGAAATTACGCCCATAGAGGTAACGGTGAAACTTTTTAACACCAAAAATCAGTGCCAGAGCTTCCTTTTCTAGCTGTGCGTAGTTCTTTTCTGCACTTAATGTACGGGAAGCAAAAGCTATTGGACGTTCGGAACCATCTGAGAAAATATGAGAAATAACTGCACCCACTCCATATGCAGAGGCATCAGCTGCTAAGGCAATTGGCAAATTGGGGTTAAAATGAGTAAGTACGCAAGCTGAGGTTAGCTGTTTCTTGGCATTCTGAAAAGCTTTGGAACACTCAGTTGACCAACACCATTTCTTGTTTGATTGTAAAAGTGAGTTCAAAGAGTGTAAAAGTGAGTTCAAAGAGTGTAAAAGTGTTGACAAATTTGGAATAAATTTTCCATAATAGTTAATCGAGCCCAAAAATGATCTAAGTTGTTGCACATTGGCAGGAGGTGGGGCTTTCACAATGGCCTCTACCTTCGAAGGGACAGGTTCAATACCATCCTTAGTTATCACATGTCTTAAGTACTCAATAGACTTAAGTAGGAACTCACACTTCTCCAGTTTCAGTCTGAAACCATGAGTAGTCAGTCGAGTAAACACCTGTTCAAGGATACAGTGGTGACTGTCTTCATCTGAGGTACTGACCAATATGTCATCAATATAGCAGCACACTCCAGGAATTCCTTGTAGGACAGTGTCCATCAGTTTTTGGAAAATAGCTGGAGCTGAGGAAATGCCGAAAGGCAATCGGTTGTAGGCATACAGACCTTGATGAGTGTTAATAGTCAAGTAAGGTTTTGAGTTGTCTTCAATTGGCAACTGTAAGTAGGCTTGGGACAAGTCTAGCTTAGAAAATATTTTCCCTGACGATAAGGTAGAAAACAGCTCTTCAGGAGTTGGTAGTGGATATTCTTCAACTGACAAAGCTTGGTTGATGGTCACTTTGTAATCTCCACAAATACGAAATTTCCCATCTTTCTTTGGGACTGGAACAATTGGTGTGGCCCACTGGCTATGAGGAACCTTAGAGATTATCCCTTGCTTTTCTAGCCGATCAAGTTCTTGGCTGATGGCATCTTTGATTGCAAAGGGAACTGGTCGTGGTTTGAAAAATCGTGGAGTAGCATCTGGCTTTATGTGAAGTGAAGCTGTGAATGGCTGAATCTTTCCAAGTTCTTTTGAAAACAGTGTCTCATGCTGCTGTAAAAGTGAGTTAAGTGGCTTCAGTTTAACTGTTCTTAAGGTGAAAATGTTGTGCCAGTCAAGTTGGATGTGTTTCAGCCAATTTCTGCCTAGGAGACTTGGTCCATTCCCTTTTATAACCACTAGCATCAGTTTCCTTGTTTGGTTGCCATACTTCACTGTCACATTGAGTGTGCCCTCTACCTTCATGCATTCATCTGTGTATGTTTTGAGTACCAGATTAGATGAGTGTAGAGTTTTGTTTCTAAACAAAGCTTGTTTTGTGGCCTCTGATATGACAGAGAAAGCTGCCCCTGTATCAACCTCCATGTCAAGTTTCTGTCCATTTAGAGATAATGAAACAATAATGGGGTCAGCAGAACGAGTGTCCACTCTATGGAGCCCAAATTCATCTTCACTGCTGTTAGCATTTTCTTCAGCAGGTGGTTGTGTGTCATCTTGTAAATGATGGGTCTTTTTGCCTTTGATGTGAGTTTTTGTTTGTCCAGGAGTTGATTTAGTTTGAGGGACTTTGGTATGTGAAGCCTTAGAGCGACAGGCGGGGGGCGATATGTCCAGTCTTGCCACAGTTGTGACATTGAGCCTCTTTAAATTTGCAGTTTGCAGCATTGTGATTTGAACGCCCACAACGGTAGCAGCTTTCAAATTGACGGTTAGAGTTTGCTGGGCGTGGCCTTATTGCATTGATTGTGTCAGTCTTCTTAAATGATTTAGAGTCTTTATCAGCTGACTCCATCCCCCTCGCGATTTCCAAAACCTTAGGATAGGTCAAGGTAGTCTCTGCTAATAGACGGCGTTGTATGGCTTCATGACGGAGCCCACATACAAAACGATCACGTAAGGTTTCTTCCAGATTACCTTTGAATTCACAATGAGTAGCAAGCTTCCTCAAGGCTGCATCATACTGTGCAATTGACTCAGTAGCTGTCTGATCACGTTTATGAAAATGAAATCTTTCTGTAATTATGGAGCGTTTCGGTTCAAAGTGATCGAGTAGAGCTTTTGAAATAGCTTCAAGTGATTTTTCACCTGGTGTAGCTGGAGCAAGTAGATCACTTAGGAGAGTGTAAATAGGAGCACCAATTGAACTAAGTAACACTGCAACTTGCTTCTTAGCATCAATCTCATTGGCTTCAAAGTATAAGGTTACCTTTTGCAAGTATGACTTGATAGAGTCTGATTCAGGTCGAAATTCCTGCAGTTTCCCAAAATGAGTAGCCATAGCGTGAGTATATAGAAATTCTCGTCGCCAATATGTGATATCTTAGTAGTAGCTAATTTACTAAAGCTAAGTTCACATCAATAAGATTAGGCCACTCCAACTTGTTTTTATGTTTCTGGTCATCTGAAGTTTGGTTTTAGGTGCGGGCGGGCGGAATTCAGCAACAAAGCAACAAAGCAACAATGATGTGACTGCTCAATTAGAGTATTTTTGTGATTTTCTGACTGTTTTATTAGAGTATATTGATCTGTACTATGCACTATTCCCATTTCTTGCAGGTTTTCATTGATAAAAGACATATAGTGACACGTAAGCAGTTAGATTTAGCATGTTTGTAGCAGCCCAATATTTGTTTCTGAAATCCAGCCTTTTCAAAAATCTGATGCGGGCATATTCCCCATGTATTTCTGAAATTTCACTTTCTGCCAAAAGGATGCGGGCGGTGGACCAGAAACATAATTACCAATTGGAGTGGCCTTATAGCCCAGGGGCGTAGCCAGGATTTTTTGAAGGGGGGTTCCAGCACCAGCATTGAGTTACTAGAAGCAGGGGTCTGGGGGTGCAGCCCCCAGCCGCTGAGAGCCTTTCAATATTTTAATAAAGCAAAACTCAGCACATTGCTATATTTTATGCAAAAAGTACATTAATTATGATGCATTAAGTACCCCTGGGATGAAGGTAGTACTAGATAAAGTCACCTAGTGGAAACAGATAGCATAACACATAGAGACACATATAGTAATCTGTAAGTGATGGTTATATCTCACTGTGATATATAGGAGCCATGAATCCACTGATACAAATGACAATCAAAACAAGAGATAATAAAAATCTTAAAGATTAAGACAAAATATACATTACAAGCATACAGGGGCCTAGACACAAGGGTACCATGTGCTGATGGATCAGTACAGGAGCCCTGGAAAGACTTACATTAACTAAAATTAAATTAAATTACAATACACCAAAAAAAAAATCTACATATATCTATATGTAATACTTAAAGTTTACCTAAGGTGGTCTAAAGGATCCCAGTCCAGGGAGGTTCTAGAATTAAAAATTCTGTAAGAACAGGACACAGCAATGCGAGCTTCCTGCTCAAACAAGGATCTTACGATTTTCTTTGGCACTTCACAAGCAGTAGCCATTTGAGCAATTGTTTCTGACAAAAAGTGGCCTAAACAACCAATTTCAATGGGAACAAGATTGACAGTTAACCCAGAAAGCTGAAGGTCATATTGCAAGGAGCTATATCGATCTTCCTATCTAGCTCTAGCAGCAAGAAGATGTTGCTGGGCATTAGTTGGTACTGTCAATTCGAACAAATCATTAGAAACCAATACCAAGTCAGGCCTGCTGAGGGTGGAGGAAAGATTGGTTGGGATGGTACTAGGGGGGCTGGAACTAGCTAGATAACCTGGAAGGTCTGCATGTAACTATACAAATATGCATAGCATGAATTCATTTTGCATAACACAAATGATAAATTACTGGAGCTCTATATCTTTAAACACTGCACACCAAAGCTATAGCAGTATATATAAGGTCATGCTAAGTTTTGCATTTAATGTTGGAATGTCTGAAAAACTTCATATGGACATGGATATTTACATGCATGTTCTATTAGAGTATACCCGACTGCTCTATTAGAGTATATACCTGACTGCTCTATTAGAGTATATACCTGACTGCTCTATTAGAGTATATCGATCTTTTTAACAAGTTTTGAAGAGGGCTCATGTTACCTCTGTAAATCCTTCCCTGAGAGATGAATGTAAGTTTTATCAATTGTTGTGCTGTTCCATTACACTATACTGCTCACTCATTTTGTCCTGCCACACTAAATGGTGTGTTAGAATCCTGCTTGCAGAAGTCTAAATTTTACAGGGGGGGTTCCTGAACCCCCCCATCCCTACGCCCCTGTAATAGCTAATTCACTTTAATTCACATTCTGAAAGTATTACAAACAGCACACATTTATATAGTCACACTAAGAGAATGTTCTAGAACTAGCTAAAAAGGAAATTAAAAGTTACTAAAATAAGTATCAAGTACAAGAAACTAAAAATAGCTAATTTTATTCATGAACATTAGTCTACATACTTACAGATTATTGTCTCTATATAGTTCAAAGTCTACAATACCACAGTTCTCACGCATTTCTCACGCCTAATCTGCTTCATAAGTAGCCCTGTGCTTAAAATTGTACAGACCTGTGCTTGTTTTTGTACTTTGAGTATGTAGCGACCTTTTTTTTTTTTTCGTCTTCACTACCAAAAATCCTGGAGGTCTCATTCCTAAAATTGTTCAGAGGTTGGCATCTCTGTTGTATATCACTGGACCCTCCATTTCTTTGGACTTCAGCCGGCACTGACCATAGATAATATATACCTTACCCTATGCACTGACACACATGGAACCTCAGCACACACACACATGGAACTCACTGTCCTCCCTATTTTGCCAATCTTCAAAGATGTACACTTACCTCCACCCAGAAATTCTTTTGCCATAGTATATCCTTTCCTTACGAGCTACCCATTGTTTTAGGCCCATCTAGCGCTTTCTCGTCAGTGATTCATGACTCATCTCAGTAATTATACTGTTAGCTTTGTAAGTAGCTATGCTTTGTAAGTATGTTTAGTTTTGTGTTTTTATTATTTTTGTAAGTAATGATCGGTGGGGTCAATTCTACGGAACGGAATGATGGACTAAACCACGGAACGGAACGCTTTCTCAAATTGAAGCTTGCAACTTACAGCCATAATGCCTTTTTCTCTGTATTTAATAATAATAATAACTTACAATTGCTGAAACTGCCCTTACAAGTTATCAGTGGCACCTCCAGTGGGTCATTAAGCATAAGATAAAAGAAATTAAAGGATCGATTGTGGGTTCTTGTTGGTTGTCATTAGTAACGAAGTATTAATTGTGGGATGAGCTGTATCAGTGATGTTCATCCATGGTTCATCTACGGATATATCAAGAAGGGCACTTTATGTGGGCTGTTTTGCTTATTTTGACTTTAAAAACAGTCTGGGCCAGCTTTTCAAGTCACAAGTCAGTGTACAAATAAAGCAAGCAAGAAGACACTGGTAACAGGAAAGAGCCAGCTGAATTAAAACTTGAAGGATTTTGTGCAGTGTGTGAGGAGCAAATATTTTGGCAGACCGCAAGGAGGCTATATTCTGCAAACATCACTGAAGTGTATGCATGGAGTTATTAACAGCCGGTGTAGTGGACTAATGCCGTGTTCAATAGTGAGCCGATTTTTTCCGTTGCACAAATTCAAGGATGTGTCTGACTGTTAGCCTTGAATCATGCAGGCTAAATGCCAAAACTCCAAGATCAACCAGATCTCAATTATAAGCCTTCTATGCATGTGAAACCATGTCCATAGCCACCAGGCAAACGTGATTTGGACCAAGATGTGTGTATAATTTCAATGTATCTAGTCAGACCTGAAATGGAACACTCACATTAATTACATACCACCTAAGAATCCTAGGATTTCTTAAGTGTAACATTTCACATGCTTCACTTCAAACAAAATGGGCTAAATTTGTTTGTCTAATTTCAAGTGATTCCCAGTTCAGCTGGTCCATGAAATTACAGTGGGACCACATGTATTTGTTACAGTGTGGGCTGCTCTGTGTTGGATCTACTCTAGAGTTGAGATTTCAAGGTAGACTGCCAATGTACCGACACTGTTGTAGCATATTTCAGTGGAGGACAAATGAATACAGTAATACATTTTTTTCATAATGAAATTGATATCCCATTTTGATTTGTACCTCCACTTTGCAACATATTCAAGAACAAGAAGTTACCACCCTTTTAATCTCCAACCACTGTCGTTAATTTACCAATTAAGATCTCACCAATCTTTGTTTTTTCCATCTACAATTTTGCTTTGGAACAATAATTATCTAAAGGCTCTAATTCATATAAAGTAGCTATTTAAATCTGTAATTCACCTTATTATAGTTGTACTAATTTTATTGATTTGCCGTTCTGTATGTTTTCTTCATTTTCCTTTAATGTTGTACAGTATAGGTAAACAAAGATAAATTTTCTCCCATCTTATTCTAGGATTTCTATTGACTAAGAAAAACTACTATGTAGTAATTATTTGTATACAGGCTCAAAATTGAGAAAATATAAAGAAAGTGAATTAATATTATACAGTCAGTTTGCTTTTGGATATTTAATGTCTCCAACTGCAACAAAAATTCGATGAATTCATGCATCTCATCGCTGGTCATCTGAACATTCTGACAGTGATACCTCACTCAATAAACCATATATTCTGTTTATTATACTGAATAAAGTTATGATCACCTAGACTTTTCCTGTCACTAGTAACTTTCTAGTTAATTTCTCTGTGGATACTATGCTCTGAATCTGAAGAAATTGACTTGTCAAGATCAGCAGAAATAACTGACATCCAAATGGCTACTGTATTGTAGTAACAAAACTTGCCTTGGTCATGCAATAAATGAATTGAAGAGACTTGCTTAATTTATCAGGTAGTAGAACAGTCACTGCATGAGACAGCTATTAATGTATTATTATCCTATTCCATTTTCCTGGAGGCTCCACTGATAAAATGTAATTTCAGCAATGATAGTGGCTAGTCAAGCTGCAAGTTTTGATTCAGCCATTCTGTAAAATAGACCCCATCCTAGTTCAACTCACTACTGAGGCTGAGATATCTGCCATTAGTCCACTACTCTGTTAATGAATCATTGATGTTCACACAATATAGCCTCCTTGAGGTATCTGAATGTTTGCTCCTCACACACTGTACAAAATTCCTTTAGATTCTGTTTAGACTGATGTTGATTCAGCTTGTCACCATACTTGTTTCCTTTGTACTAGTGTAGCTACTGACTTATGCCGATTAGAAAGGATGGGCCCCAGACTGTGTATTCTAAAGCCAAAGTAAGCAAAAACAACTCACATACTAGTAAAAACAAGTCATGCATTAAGTCCCCTACTTGATACATCCGAAGATAGAACACATTGAGTCAGCTATTCCCACAATTAGCCGGTACTTCGTTACTAATGACAACCAACAAGAACCCACAATCGATCCTTAAATTCGTTTTATCTTTCTTGGGGTGCGTTTGATTACCTGCTGGAAGTTCCACCGATAACTTGTAAGGCAATGGTAAGCTGCTAGCTTCAATTTGAGAAAGCATTCCGTTCCGTAGTTTAGTCCATCATTCCGTTCCGTTCCGTTCCGTTCCGTAGAATAGACCCCACCGTAATGATCTGTGTAAGGTAACAAATAAATTTAAAAAATCAATCCATTGATATGCGCGCGCTGTGCGACTATCCACAAAGGAAGTGGCATATAAACAGTTTAACCGCACTGCAACTCCCATTGTTCACACAGGCACTTGTCGAATTCAGTGTGTCAAATGTCTCATTTGCTAGCTGGGAGTCGTTTATTGTAGGTAAGACATATATTAAGTAGATAACAGTTTTAGCCATATACGTAGCTAGCTATAGTGTATGTACGCACATGCCGGGAATTGCACTGTAATCAGAAAATCGTGCGCTTCCTTGTGAATTCACATCTGACTCGAGCTTGTAGCTTAGCTATGTGTGCTGAAAGCATCAAGTATTTACATTACTACTGTTGGCTGTAAAAAAATTAGTTCTCCTCAGTAGCTACGGTTGAACTACGTATATATGTTGTCGAAACTTTTTGTATGTCCGTTAGCTAATGCACCTATCAATGTATTGCCCCACTACCCCCCCCCCCCCCCCCCCTCGGGCATATATGGGGCTATAGTGGGGATTTGACACAGCCGAATGTCAAATGCCCCATAGTAGGGCAAACCTATCGTGTCAAATCCCCACCGTTGGCCCCAGTTGCAATGCGGGATTAACTCGGGATTTGACATAGCGAAGGAAGTTACAACAAAAAATATTTGGGCACTTACTGAACGATCGTCAAATGCCCCATAGTGGGGCAGCAGTTTCGTGTCAATTCCCCCTGTAAAGCCCCACTGACGCCCGAGGGGTGGGGGGGGGGGGGGGGGGGGGGGGCGGTGGGGCAATACACCGATAGGTGCATAATGCCCACGCAGCCAAGCAGATCGTGTGTAATGCTTCATCGACTTCATTTTCAAGCTCAATATTGTAACATGCTCCTATGTGCTACTGTAAATGGCTAAAAAATAAATAAATAAAAGTGGGAGTGTTGCCATAAAAGGTTAATTGCTGAAGCTATAGCTAGTGATCACTTTGGGATTTACTAACATTTAACCACCATGCACTGCTAGCTGCTCTTTGTAATCCCAAAATAGTTAGCTATGAATCATTAAGGCCAGAACATAGCTAATACACATCATTATATCATAGACTTTCTAACTTGTACACAATCATAATAGCATACTTGTACTCATAGATTTTTAAACCCCATGCAGGTACCTGAGGTTTATCTATAATGTACTCACTACATGTGACAAGTACGATCATTTGACCTAAGTAGATATATATATACACGAATACCACAAGTGTGTAGATATGGTCTGTGCTAGCAAGTGTAAAATATGCACTTGAGGAAAATCATAGCATTTGTTTAGGTTTCTTTAAATGTGGCTTCCCATGTAGTCTTTTACCCAGCCCATCTCTTTGGTTACAAATTAGAAACTAGAGCAAACAAAATTTGTATCAAATTTCAACTGTAAAGCATGTTATTCAGGTAGCACTGATAACACATTATTACAGGACAAAGAAGTGAAAGTGGAAGTCGAACTAGCAATAAAATAATCATGTTGTAGTTATTTTTGTTCTTCACATTACAATGTTGTTAGTCCCTTGTTCAGGCATTTGAATAACTAAACATGAGTAGCTGATATGTGTAGATATTATGTGAACTTATTATCCGGAATGTTATTTGATATGTTGTATAGAATAATTTAGATGTACAAGAGCAAGCAGTTCCATAGTAAGTACTCAACTGTTTGGCAAACAGGATATTTAAGTATAGTGCATGGACCTCTCACTCTATTTAATAAAATAGACTTATTCAATACCAGTCACCAGAATAATTATATGTTCATTTGATCACCAAAGGTTAGCTGTAAAATATTTATAAGAGTATTAGATATAATTGATGGAAATCTCCCCTGCTGGAAAGTACATGTTAGGTCAATCATGATTATATTTTGTGTTTGTAACTAAATTGGTAAAGTATTTTATCCTTTAAAGGTATCTTTACAAGTGGGTGATGCAATGTTAGGCTGTTTTCATTTGTATAGGGCTTCTGAAGACATGATGACTCTTAGTGTGTTGACTACTGCTTTAGTCATTTTATGTTGCTATGGTTTAGCAGGTAATTAAATAATGTTACTCAGCAACATGATGTCACCATGTTTACATGACTTTAGCATTGTGTACTTGTGATGAAGGTAATCATGTAACTGTTGTTTACTTGCATAGTTGTAGAGGGTAGAGCTCATGGTAATCTACGACTAGTTGAAGGATCCAACTACAGACAAGGAAGAGTTGAAGTTTACATATCATCTGATAGTCAAAGGGGATGGGGTACTGTGTGTGATGATTTCTGGGATGCCCCAGATGTTAGGGTGGTGTGTAAACAATTGGGATTTGGTACCACTGGTAGTGGTATACAGGGATTTCAACCATCAGCTATTTCTGGTGTTCCAATATGGTTGGATGATGTAAACTGTAATGGATTTGAGGCTAAACTAATTGAGTGTCAGCAGAACACAATTGGGTCTCATAACTGTCAGCACAGTGAAGATGCTGGAGTGAATTGTGGAGGAGACTTACCAAGTTAGTTATATTACTGCATATTTGTATTGAAACTCTGTTGGTTTATTAATCATGTAGGACTGTCTATTAGACTGGTAGATGGAAGATCTACTAATGAAGGAAGAGTTGAAATTTATTATAAGAATAGTTGGGCCACAATATGTGATGATGGATGGGATAACACTGATGCAAGTGTAGTGTGTAGACAATTGGGATTTAGTCCTACTGGCACAGCTTTGAGTAGTGCAGCATTTGGTCAAGGAAGTGGTACTATACTGCTTGATAGTGTCACCTGTACAACAGGTCAATCAAACATTTTTGATTGCCGTCATGATGGATTTGAAAATCATGACTGTTCACATGGTGAAGATGCTGGAGTGAGATGTCTTTCTGGTATGCATAATTTATCAAGGTCCTCTTGCAGCCAGTTTTATTTTATAGATAATATATTAGTCAGACTGGTGGCAGGCAGGTCACACAATGAAGGTAGAGTGGAGGTGAACTACAATGGTGAATGGGGTACAGTGTGTGATGATGGATGGGATGATACTGATGCTGGTGTAGTGTGTAGACAACTGGGATTTGGATCATCAGGAACAGCAATGTATACAGCTAGTTTTGGTCAAGGACCAGGATCAATTTGGTTGGATAATGTATTGTGTTCTGGTAATGAATCAACACTGGCTGGTTGTGGTCACCTTGGAGTTGGCATTACAAGATCTTGTAGTCATAATGAAGATGCTGGAGTGAGATGTAGTGGAACACAAGGTATGTGTAAAACTGTTGACAACTTTTTCTACATTTTGTGATTACCTTCTTCAGTTGTTCCAGTTCGTTTATCTGATGGTACTAGTGTCAGAGAAGGAAGAGTTGAAATGTTCTTCAGTAATCAATGGGGTACTGTCTGTGATGATCTGTGGAATGTTGGATCATCTACTGTTGTCTGTAAACAATTGGGACTGGGGAGTGAAGGAACAATGATAAGTTTTGGTTCTGGACCAAGCAACTTCCCCATTTTACTTGATGATGTTATTTGTGATGGAACTGAAGCCAATATTCTAGCATGCCCACACTTAAGGCTTAGTAATCACAATTGTTTTCATAGTGAAGATGTGGGAGTCAGATGTTCAGGATTGTATAGTGAGTGATAGATATAATGTAGTTAGTCAGACCATATTATTATTAGCTCAAATCAGGAAACAAATGCTTTGTGTAAAAGGAAAGACCGCAGTATAATAGAGTACATTTTTAACCAGGCAAAATTTATTGTCACCTCCTGCATGGTGTCAAGATCACTATGACAATTTATTTATTATAGATATGTGTAATTCCACAATAGTAAGGTTAGCATTGCTAAAGCAGAGATTGAATTTGCATGTCAACTGATGATTCTCTTGTCTCAGTATTGATCTTTGCTGTGGCTTATAAAAGTTTGTTCTTGTTAGTCTACTATTTTTCTGAAACTTCATTGTTATGAATTCTTGCCTTCCACATCAAAAGAAATGAATGGTACCAGACATAATAGGCTGGATGTGCATTACCGTATAGCACAAATATTTGATGAGGTAAAATTTTGATGAATTGGATGATCGATCAATTTGAGAAGCAAAATGATGACGAAATGGTTCAACATTGTATTGAAATATACAAAATTTGAGAGGGAAAATTTGAGGAATTGTGATGCAAATTTTCAAATTTGTCAAAAAAATTTCCCCATTAAACTTTTGCATTATACAGTACGTGATGAGGCATGTACTCCAAACACTAGTTACTAGCAAGTGGAGAATATGTCCTGCCCCTTACAAACCTTAATGGTATAAACATTAAGTATGTATGTCAACATTTAATTCACTCACTGCAACCATAGCAGGTGTGATTCAAAACTACAAGTGGGTCTGATTTTGCCAACAAACTTGCCTGACATGCTATCTGTGAATTGACAGCTTTGAGTTAGGAACAAAAGAAATAGGACACAAAACACAAAGAAAGGCAAAGATAAGTCCATGATGCATGTGCATGTTAAGCCTAAGTAGCTTCTAGCTGTGACAACACCAGCTAGGTGTTAGTCTACAGTTATGCTTGTCTGAAGACAACAGTTCTTAGTCAGTCAATTGGATAGTAGAACTTTCAATGTAGCATCTCTTTAGAAGTTGCTTTGAAGGTATGCATGGACTTGATTGCACACAACCAACAGTGCCAATGTGCCAATAAGAAATATTTTACAAGCGTAGTTTCTTGTGGTAGAAAAAAGAAAACTTTTCATGATCATTATTTCATTATGAGATTAAAATGTGTTATACTTCGGAATTCATTGCTGATCTACATTTCAGCTAAGCTTTATGATCCATATGCAAACATGATTATAGCTACGTTGGCAGCAGAATGCAACATACTGTAAGTATCATTGCTACTTTACAGCTTGTAATAGTTCACAGACCAAAGAGAGAGGTTATAAGCCATATTACAAGTCCTAGGATCTCATCCACTCAAACTACCTGTGAAATTCATGGAGTACATCAAACAACACAGACTTTATTTACATGCATTTAATATGTTACAGCTAATTGTCTTACAATGCATGCAGACTGGACTCAGCTCTGTGCCTCACTGTTTTATTCAAGTATTAAGTATTGACCCTTGTAGTATATCTCCATTTTACAATGTGATGGAGTTGAGGATATAAAAGTGCACAGATGCTTCAGCCCCCCAGCTTCTATTCCTATATGTAAAAGTTTATGTTGGAAATTTAATCCCTAATTCAGTCTATGCTATGGATTAAATGTCCACTAGTATATCTTCAGGCATAAGCAACCTCCCTCATTTTTTCTATGATCCTAATCAAACTTAAAATTACTTATTTCCTTGCACTTGTTTATTTTGTTTAGAAAGGAAAAATTGGGAAATTTTATGCATAATTCGATATCAATTTTACTCCTAATGACACATGATGTCTTGGGGGTTGCATCTCCCAGAACCCCTGCTCATTATTTAGGGGCATGGTAACAGTATGCTCTGATTGTTAAAGGGACAGTGCGTCAGTATTGTTTACATGGTGAAGCTGTGTAAGTTTATGATGCAACATTACCTAATTGCATGACATAGAAGTAATAAAGTAGTGGGTGAAGTTTGTAAAGTGTGCTTTAATCTTGTAAAGCTACTGCTGTGAAAACGTAGCGAGGCATAGCTGTATAAAATTAATGCTACACAACAACCTATGTTTATGTATCACAACCAGGTGAGTGGTCAGACCGCTACCATCGTCACTGTCGAAGCGCTACACAGCAATTGTTATGAAGCGCCTGTTTACCGTCTGCTACAGTGTTGTGTAGCTGAAAAAACGTATTAGACTACCATATGGC
The DNA here is from genome assembly GCF_963678975.1 of Dysidea avara. Classification (NCBI taxonomy): domain Eukaryota; kingdom Metazoa; phylum Porifera; class Demospongiae; order Dictyoceratida; family Dysideidae; genus Dysidea; species Dysidea avara. Next base: position 33,010,598 of record NC_089278.1, on the reverse strand, counting down.
CTAAATATTTTGAGGGGCAAATATTTCGAGGTTGAGCAATGTTGCTAAAAATAAAATTTTCGTGGATTTGCAAACATGATAACACCCAAAACCACGAAATCAGCAAAAAATTTTCACCTCGAAATATTTAGGCTATATGGTATATCTTAGGTGGCTAACTAGTGATGTACAAGCGTGGATCCTACCATTCCTGGTATACTTGCCGTAAAAGTGTGTATAATTCCCATTATGCAATGATTTCACTAGCAGTGAAAAAACGCAGAATTGAATGGCTTTGATACCGATGCACTGTCCCTTTAAGAACAAAGCAGTATGCTCTGATCATTTAGGGGGTATGGTTGATCCATGCATTCGTTTTATAAATACAGCTACATGTATCTACTCTACTTATTACTGTCACTAAAGTGCTTTGAATTATTTTATGGCTTCCAAATACATTCCTTTAAGGAAGTGTCAGTGAGGAAAATTAATACCTTGGTATGGTTTCCCATGTAAAAGGAAGGCAAAGCACAGAGGGCATGCACTCACATTACCAGAAAGGCAAATGCCACCAGTAAGATGGCATACAACGGTGGCCCTGCACTGCCACTAGCCTTGTTATGAATATCTCTTGGGTCTGACGTGATGTACAAAGTAAATCAATTTGCTTGTAGAAATCCTGGTTTCTTTTGTGAGCCATGCCCACATTTCAGGATTGTGGGTCACTGTCTGTAACCTTACATGGTACTGGAACCACACCCATTTATCAGTAAGGTGTGTTGCAACAGTCTAGAGGTATGCAAGAAGCCATGACCATTCCTGTACATGTGTATATGCTTACATGGTCATACCCAATGTCCTAGTCAATCATTAGGTGTTTGTGTGCATTGAAAAACAGCTTTAGCTGATGCTGTCTCCAAAACCATAATCATTCTTAGTCATGCCCACTTATCGGGAAAGTGTCTTCCTTATGTAAGCAGATATATTATGCTGCAGGTGCCATCTAACTTTCATCTACCATGAAAGTTTAGCAGCAAATAAGTTTATTTGCCCTCTATCATGAAAGTTTTTCCCATCAAAACTTTCCCCTATAGCTATGGTATATTTTGTATTTGCATGGCATAATGTTATATTGTCTACACAGTCAGTGTTAGACAATTACTAACATAGAGTATTTACCATTGCAGATGCTCCAATAAGACTTACAGGTGGCACAAATGAAAGAGAAGGGTTTGTAGAAATAATGTACCAAGGAATTTGGGGGACAATATGTGACAGTGGTTGGGATGACATTGATGCTGCTGTTGTGTGTAGAGAACTGGGATTTAGGAATGGGACAGCAACACGACAAGCTCAATTTGGGTCTGGTAGTGGTCCTGTATGGTTAAGCCAAGTTGGGTGTTTAGGAAGTGAGAGTAAACTATCTCACTGTATACACAATGGAGCTGGAAATGTAGAAAATTGTACACATGTGCAAGATGCTGGAATTGTCTGCAGTATTGTAAATGGTAAATAGTATTGTTGTATTAAATATTTATACATGGTATTTAACAGTTCGCCTAGTAAATGGACCAACCAGATATGAAGGTAGAGTGGAGGTGTATCACAATGGTGAATGGGGTACAGTGTGTGATGATCACTGGGACTTGAATGATGCACAAGTTGTATGCAGTGAACTGGGTCTTGGTAAAGCAGTTGATGCTAGACACGTTGCATTCTTTGGACAGGGTAGTGATCCTATCTGGCTTGATGATCTACACTGTGTTGGCAATGAACAAACAATTGGAGACTGTTCCCATATAGGATGGGGAAATCATAATTGTGGTCATGGAGAAGATGCCAGTGTGAATTGTTCTAGAGGTAAATATTTTTTGTACAATTATAAAAAATAACAAAAATCAGTTTGGGTTTTGATTGTTTAGTTGAACCTCTGAGCAATGGAACTCTTCGTCTGGATGAACTAAACTTGGCTAATGCTGGAAGAGTTGAATTGTATTTTGATGGTGAATGGAGTACAATCTGTAATGATGGATGGGATGATACTGATGCTAGTGTGGTGTGTAGACAACTGGGATTTGGATCATCAGGAGTCACATTACAACCAGAACCAGGAAGAGGACTAATATTACTTGATGATGTGAATTGCTTTGGTAATGAATCATCACTGCTGAATTGTGAACACAATGGAATAGGGATATCAAGCTGTGACCACAGTGAAGATGCTGGAGTGAACTGTACTGGACCTATACCAGGTAACCTACCATAAAGCAGTATATTTGATAGGAAAATATGAGAAAAATATCTATTTGATGAAATCAAAATTTGACGGCCTATGTTGCTCGCAGGGGCCCTCATTAATCACACATGTAATATTGCATCATGAAGGACCAAGTGACAGTTATAGCAGCTCAAAGGATAGCTTTGAGCATTATCCAAGGCTGAAGTTACCAATGTAGCTACAATAGCTATCTAGCCTTACAGATGCCTCTGGCTGTACGAAAAATCAGAAAGTTTCAGAGAAATGTCTTGCTGCAGCTGTTGGGACCATGCTCAGTGTACCTAGCTATCTTCAAATGTTGGCTAGATCTTCTAAGCTGTGAGGTTCACTGTCTTCCCTTGGTTTTCTCCATGTTTTTGGTCTAGCTGAATATTTGGCGGATCTAAATTTGAGGATTTTAGTGAAAATTGGCCAAATGCAAAAGTTAATTCCCTGTCAATGTTTTGCTTATACAGTATTACTTTCAGTGATATGCAGTATATTGCAAAGAATAGATGCAGGACCACCGAGTATTAGTAAAGTTTTTAAGAAAATAATTTTACAGCAAATTTTGTTCTCAATCAAAACCTATGTACTGCTCTGTGGTTCCTTTGAGGTTATAGGCACGAAAATTACCCTGTAAAATGAATATGCTAACAGATGGGGCTATTGGTAAAATGCAGAATTATGGAATTCCTGAGTGGAATTCTGCGCCCATTAATTTTATCACGCAAGTCATAGTAGACAAGTCTTTGGCATCGTGCATGGAGGTGGAATCAATAGAGACATGCTGGAATGAACAGAGGTCAATTCTTCATTAGTACAGAAACTCAGATTACTGTACAGAAACGTTACTAGTTACCGTATTAGAAATGGCTAACAATTAGACTAAGGAGACATCATAGCACTGAGAAGAAATTGACCAGTGGCAATTGAACTGGAAAAGCAATTTGCTCAAGGATTTCCTGCCCGCCATGCATTCCACACTTTACACTTAGCTAACCACCAGCAAATGCACTACACTCTCACCTGGCGTGGTACTCAGCATGATTGAGGTGGAGCCAGTCAGCAAGCAATACATTTAGCCCCATTAAAAGTCTTGCAATGCTGTCTCAGTGTTATCATGTGTGCAGCAATAATTCAGTGATAAGTAGCATAGTAGAACAGAGCTAGCTCAGTGAGTGTAGCATGTCATTCTATCATGGATTTACTGAATTTCTCTGTGGCCGTGACACTTAGTGATTTAGCCAGGATTTGCCAAGGGGGCACTTACAGATAAACAAACTATGAAGAGCACCAATACTTGCAGTGTAACAGTTGGCACCAGTTTCCTGTCTGGTTTGTCTGCTGCGAGGTCCTCTGCTTTGCTGTTGCGGTCATCCACTTTTAATAGGAACACTGTTTTACTGTAATGCAATACTTACGCTAGGATGAAATTTCTGCTAGATACAAATGTATTCACTCTGCCAATGCATCATGTTAAGACTCGATTATATGAATCATGTGATGAAATTGACAGATGCGGAATTCCACTCCAGAATTCCATAATTCCATGTTATTCCAATAGCCAACAGATATGAGAAACAGGAGGTACTAACACGTAATTGTATTGTAATGTATTTATGCTTTGTGAATAGATTTAACATACTTTATGTATAGTAGGAAACTTTGGCAGCATAAACTGTTATTGGTGAAAAGGCTTTGGTGAAATCACATGTCACTTGTCACTACACACATTGGCATTAGCTAATGACGGCCAAAATAATACTTTGGCAAAATAAAACTTTGACAAATTGAAAGACAATAGTTTTTTCTAGATTATCTTTAGCATGTGGATGGTCAGGGACAAGTTCAGTAGATAATTTCAATAAAACATTGGTGAATTTGACCCAGGAAGTGTGTACTAATAAAATCATGAACTCGTATGTGCTGCAAGGTGTTTTATGGTGCTTATGGGCTATTGATAATATATAATTTTCCCTAGCTACTGCTTATAGCTCTGCTGCAATTAATGACCTAAATTGATTTTTAGAAGGTGTTTATACATAAAAATGCATTCATTGGTCATGCCAACAAGATTTTCATAACCATAAGCATATGGAAAGTTTAGTCATTTTTGAATGGACATGAGAGGCATGCATTAGGGCCAAGAATGTGGGCCAAAGTCACCAGATAACCTTTGCATGTTTGAGCATTTGGGTAGCAAAGTACAAAACTGGTCTTTTCTTATCACTGAACATAATATGCTGGCCAACTTGATGGTAGTTTATTTTCAAGATAGAATATATTATGTGCGTATTCCCTACCATCCCTATTAGCTAAGTATATGTAAATATGATGAGTATAGTGTATTCACATTTGTAGGAAATTAATATATGTCAATGTTCGTGATTCTACAATATTCAGTTGTTTTTTTTAATTCTTTTTTTTATTTTTTATTCTGTTCTTTATTCTGTCTTCACATTCAATTTCACATCAAATATTATTCTGAACTACTGAATAGATTACTTTAGGATAGTAGGTAATGCCTGGAAATTTTGGAGAATGCTCAGTAGGTTTGAATAAGCCACCCTATATTTTATTTGTCCAGAGTTCACTAGTGCAATACACTCAATGGAAAGATGGAGATACTCTAATAGAGCAGTCAAAATACTGACTGAAACAACAGTCAGTTTATTCTAAACACCACTGATATGATGTAAATGTTAAGCTTTTTACCATTGCTTATGTGCATGTATATGTATCAAGGCATTGCTAAAAAGCATGCTTGGATGATGTTTCCTTTCTGTGACAAAATAACTGCAGGATGTCTTGATAGAATAAAGTAACAAACTTCAGAGGTATAAAGGAGATGAGGAAATGCACATAGCCATTCCAGTTTTTCCACTTTCAAGAGATACAAAAAACATATAAATGCAGTAATCGGTTTTTCTACTCTTAAAAATAACAGGTATATACAGTAATCAGATGTTCTCTGCTAATTTTTTAGCCCTCCCTATCAGACTGGCTGATGGAGACACTCCTTATTCAGGTAGAGTAGAGATATACAGGAATGGAGTATGGGGTACAGTGTGTGATGATAACTGGGACAACACTATTGCACAATTAGTATGTCGACAGTTAGGAATAGGAGCCAGTGGATCAGTAGATTTGAATGTACCAGCTGGAACAGGACCAATACTAATGGACAATGTTCAGTGTGATAGTGGTCAGAATAACCTGTTAGCTTGTTCTCATAATGGATTTGGTAATCATGACTGTAGTCATGTTGAGGATGTTGGAGTTGTATGTCACCGACCATCAGGTTAGTTTTCATTGCTTTTCTGAATGTAATGCTATACAGTGAAACCTTATAAATTGTGTAGCCTCTGTAGTCAGACTGGTGGGAGACAGTTCACACAATGAAGGTAGAGTGGAGGTGAATTACAATGGTGAATGGGGTACAGTGTGTGATGATGGATGGGATGATACTGATGCTGGTGTGGTATGTAGACAACTGGGATTTGGGTCATCAGGAACAGTCATTGGATCAGCTTCCTTTGGTCAAGGATCAGGACCCATCTTATTGGATAGTGTGACATGTTCTGGTAATGAATCAACACTGGCCAGTTGTGGTCATCTTGGAGTTGGTGTGACAATATCTTGTAGTCATAGCAATGATGCTGGAGTGAGATGTGATGGAAACTACCGTAAGCAACTAAAACATTGACAACCACATAGTTATCATACAGTACGATAGTAACTGTATAGTAGGGACCACAAAGGAGTAGGTGTGGCCCACAAAATAATATCACCCAAAAACCAGCCTCAAATTTCCCTTACGATGATGAGGCAGTATTGGTGAGGTAAAACTAAGCCCTAACAAGCTTTCAGATCGACCCGAAACACTTTCAACAGGTTGCTACGGAATTTTAAAATTTTTTTATTGAATGGAATTTTCTACTGACTGAGTAAGTAACTGACTGACTGATGCCTTCAGACAAGCGTAACTCGATAACGGCTAAGGCTACGGGCTTGATTTTTTCACTGTTCGGCATCACTTCATCCCGACAGGTGCCTTTTGGCATACCGCAGTACGTGCAATGCATTCTTCATGGACTTACCAGTGTCCTCCTTTGTGTCCCATTCATCTTTGCTAACAGGGAAAGGTGTCGATTTGGCGTGAGCACGTGATGGCTCCCCTTCAAAATGGAAATCATTGTATTTTTCATCGTGGCTATTTTGATTACAGAGGTGCTTTTCAAACAGTTCTTGATTCGTACTGCTGTGTAACGGGTTGAACATAACCTACAGCAAAGCGTAATGGATACTTCACTTTTCAGACGATAATTAATATGATTGGGGCACACAGCATGATTACTTTCTTTTGGTATGCATGGATTGTAGAAGTGCTTTTCGAACAGTTCTTGATTCGAAATGCTGTGTAACGGATTGAACATAGCTCACAACGAAGCGTAATGGATACTTCACTTTTCAGACAATAATTGATATAGCTGGGGCGCATGGTGCCTTTTCAGATGCAGTATGCATGGGTTCACCAGTCATAATAAAAGTATTTACAAAAAAAGTTAACAAACAAGTAAATTAAAAAAAATTGGAATTTTCAACTAGAGTAGGGACCATAGCACATCGATAAAAAGTACTGAAACAAGTTGGAATAGTCCATGATACTAAATCACTGTAAAACAATAAGAAGTGTTATATCCCTACTGTGCATTTCCGTTATGGTATCTTGAGCACAATAGGGATATCATACTTCTTATTGTTTACAGTGATTTAATATCATGGACTACTCCAACTTGTTTCAGTACTTTTTATCGATGTACTATGGTCCCTACTCTAGTTGAAAATTCCTAATTTTTTCATGTACTTGTAGGATATACAATGGACAGTAAAATGGATTGAAAATTTACTTGATGCATGTTATAAATCAGCAAGTACACAGCTTAATAAAGTAAATGCATATAAACTGTATAATCATCTGTTTTGCTTTATGCAGTCACTGGTGCCGTTGACATCAATCAACCAAAAAGCTTAGTCAGGCTTTGCTTCCAGCTCAAGAGTTTGATTCTTGAGTGACACTTCAATGGTTTTATGTAGAAAAAATAAAACTAGAGTCATCTGTAATTTTCACACCATGCCTCTATATATAGTTGTTGAAGTAAGTGGATTGGTTCTAGGCATGATTCACATAGTGCGCACTGTGTGTAGGGCTGTGTAATAGCTGAAATCTAAGCAAAAGGCATATTAGTACTTATAATATGTGATTGGATTTTGGAAAAAAAAACGTTCATTAGAAGTTTCAAGATAAACAGTTTCAAGTCAGCATAACTTGCCAAGGATAGTAAGAACATGTATATGAAATTTACACAAGAGATGCATCAATCTATTACTGTTCATACCACTTCCAGTACTTGTACTTTCTTGTAGAGTTTCCTGTCAAATAAGATAGAAAATCTGAGCAGTTGTACAGTGAAGTAGTATCATGAGTGTTCACAAAGGGGCGGAGGGTGGAGAGTGGTGGGATAGACTTTAAAATGGAGGCAGACCACGATTGAAGTCCAGACACGAGATTACAGGCTGATTTGCAGCAAAATCAATAAACTGTTTGGCCAACATTATCAGGCCGTCCACCAGTAAATCACTCAAGCCAGGCCCTTCACAAGGCCTGAAACTGCCATTTGAGCTCTCCACACCACCCAGAATAGACGTCTAAAACCAGCTTCTTTGAGTAGTACTGAAGGTCAAAACTAGTGGTATGATAGTGTAGTTATCCACTGGAGCATTAGTTTCATTTTGTCTGATGTGCAATTTGGATGCTAATGCTGACATTTTTGGGATTAAATAATTGTTTTGAGGTGAATATGAATCTATAGTGTGTCCAGTGTTAACTGTAGACTATTGAAAAATGTTTGTTATTTTGTGTAGGGTTTCATGTCAGAGTTATACGCCAGCCATCTAATAACATTAGGCAAGGCAGAGTGGAAGTGCTCATTAATGGTATATGGGGATTAGTGTGTGCAAACGACTGGGACACATTTGATGCTACTGTGGTTTGTCAAGAGACAAGTCTGGGAACTAATGGTACTGCCTACCAAGTGACTGATAGTGGAACGTTATGGCTAAGTGGAGTTGGTTGTGTGGGAAATGAATCTCATCTCTCTCAGTGTCCACACAATGGTATTGGAGTAATGGGTAACTGTGATCAACTGTCAGGTTTTGCTGGAGTGAATTGCTTTGGTGAGTAATTTATCAGTTTTGTAAATTTATACCCATACATTATTTGCATGAAAAACAATCCATTGTCCCTAACTTTACCTAAATCACTTGAGCAATGCAAATAATTATCATGATGCATCTTGACCACATTATATTTATTTGTTTATTTAGTTATTGAAGCACAAGGGCTGAGGGTCTATAGATCTAATTTATGTTGCAATTTAAGTAAACTTTACCTCCAGGTTTCTAAGCCAACTTGTCTTAATTTAATTGAGATAGCAAATTCACATAGTCATGAAATCCAGCGAAGAAAATATCACCTGTACATCAACTTTTATATACACTGTTAGCTATTACATGTTTCAACAAACTTATACATATACATTACAAGAAAAAAATTGGAATTTTAAGTTCAATTGAATTGTAGAATAATAAGTAGGGAAACAAGGGAGATCACCTACACCTGCAGATATGCTAGTGGATATTTAATCCCTATACTTCTGTCTATATTAAGCAATTACTATATTAGGGATTAAATTTCTGCTAGTATATCTGCAGGTGTAACAACCTCCCTTTGTTTCAATACTTTTTTTTTATAATCCCCCAAGTTCTTATATTTCCTTTTACCTGTTTGTTTACATTCTTGTACCACAACGATGAAATAGTGATCTCTGCATCAAAAGAAATAATGGCGCTAGACATGCCATAAAATTTATTTTGTATCTGAATGCAAACCCCATACATCAATTACTGAGAAGTGAAGAGGCCATTATGCTTTGTTTTCAGCTATGTTTGGCCTGCTGCACTGTGTCTCTGCAAGCACCCCATTCACTACAGAAAATACAGATGATAACTATTATAGCTAGCCAGCAAAACCGTAGGGAAGCCATATATGCACTATCATGAATTGTCAGCTTACACTGTCAGTGAAGGCACAAAGGAAGACCAAGGAAAGTCCATGATGTGTGCATTAACATACAGTGTACATACTACCAAAGTCACCTGTCAATGTCTAACAGAAAAATAGCCTTAGTCTGAAGGCATTAATATGTAAGTAAGCAAGTCAATCTGTCAGTCAGAAGAAAAATTCACTTCAAACTTTAAACATTTGTGGCAACTGATTAACAGCATTTTGGGTGACACTTAAAGCACTTTTGGGTTTTGCTAATACTTCAATAATATTCTATCAGGTGTTGGTAGGTTTGAGCCAACTATGCTTTGAAAATAGTCTATTGTGCTTTGGAGCAATGCCAGCCAATTATGCTAAAAAATCACGATTATGATCTGGAGTATGTATATATATATATATATATATATATCTAATCCAAAACAGCCAAGCTGTAAAAAAAGTGTGCGGCCCTCAGAAAGGCTATGGTGAAAAAAGATGTGAAATCCAAGGTGGCGGCCAAGAAATGGCTGTGATGGTAGGTTAATGGTAAAAATTTTAATAACGACAATTCAGGTGAATTTTTGTGCCGCTTCACAAAATTTACCTAAATTGTCATTATTAAAATTTTTACCATTAACCTACCATCACAGCCATTTCTTGGCCGCCACCTTGGATTTCACATCTTTTTTCACCATAGCCTTTCTGAGGGCCGCACACTTTTTTTACAGCTTGGCTGTTTTGGATTATATTTCATTTCTTTTTGTATTTGTATACCCCAAAGCCGGCCTATGGCCAGCTTTGGGACTTTTTTAACCTATGTTTTTTTTCTTTACTACAGGAAGAAGAAAAGATGAAGTAGATGTACTTTAAATATTTTATCAGTAAATGTACAAATTATATATATAATACATATGTGACCGGATTTGCGAAAAGGGGTCTTCCACACACATCCAATTTGCCAACTTTGACAATTGATAACTTCAGATTGAAAAGAGCTATTACCTTGCAATTTGGACAGTGGTGAGCACCACTATAGCTGAATACACGGTGACATTTTCAGGTTAATATGGTACTTGAACACTGAGTTATGGTCTCCAACGTTTACGGAATTGGATGTGTGAGGAAGACCCCTTTTTGCAAATCCGGTCACATATATTGATTACAGAAATCTCCATGGTGGTTTCTTTGTAACTGAACACTCTACAAGGTGACTTCTTCTAATTGCTCTCTCTACAGGGGAATTGTTTGTAACTGAACGATCTACAAGGTAACTTCTTCTAGCTGATCTCTCTATAGGGTGATTTGTTTGTAGCTGAATTCTGTACAGGTGATTTGTTTGCAGCTGAGCTCTTTACAGAATGGTTTCTTTGTAGCTGAACTCTCTAAAAGGTAACATCTTCTAACTGATCTTTCTACAGGGCAATTTGTTTCTGGCAGAATTTTCTACAGGGTGATTTCTTTGCAGCTGAACTCTCTACATGGTGGTTTCTTTGTAGCTGAACTCTCTACAAGGTAATTTCTTCTAGCTGATCTCTCTACAGGAAGATTTGTTTGTAGCTGAACTATCTACAAGGTAACTTCTTATAGCTGATCTCTCTACAGGGTGATTTGTTCATAGTTGAATTCTGTACAGGTGATTTGTTTGCAGCTGAGCTCTTTACAAAATGGTTTCTTTGTAGCTGAACTTTCTCCAAGGTAACTTCTTCTAACTGATCTTTCTACAGGGTGATTTGTTTGTAGCTGAACTATCTACAAGGTAATTTCTTCTAGCTGATCTCTCTACAGGGAGATTTGTTTGTAGCTGAACTCTCTACAGGTGATTTGTTTGCAGCTGAACTCTCTACATGATGGTTTCTTTGTAGCTGAACTCTCTACAAGACAACTTCTTCTAGCTGAACTCTCTACAGGTGATTTGTTTGCAGCTGAACTCTCTACATGGTGGTTTCTTTGTAGCTGAACTCTCTACAAGGTAATTTCTTTTAGCTGATGTCTCTACAAGGTCACTAGTTTGTAGCTGAATTCTCTATATGATGGTTTCTTTGTAACTGAACTCTCTACAAGGTGACTCCTTCTAGCTGATCTTTCTACAGGGTGATTTGTTTGTAGCTGAACTCTCTACAAGGAAACTTCTTCTAACTAATCTCTCTACAGGGAGATTTGTTTGTAGCTGAACTCTCTACAGGTGATTTGTTTGCAGCTGAACTGTCTACAGAGGTATGTTCCTGAACCATTGTTGGTAGGTTTCAAAAAGTAGGTTTACTAAAACCTGCCAAAGATGACTTGTGAACATACCTGGAGCGAGGCTCTACATGATGGTTTCTTTGTAGCTGAACTCTCTACAAGGTAATTTATTTTAGCTGATGTCTCTACAAGGTCTCTAGTTTGTAGCTGAACTCTCTACATGATGGTTTCTTTGTAACTGAACTCTCTACAAGGTGACTCCTTCTAGCTGATCTTTCTACAGGGTGATTTGTTTGTAGCTGAACTCTCTACAAGGAAACTTCTTCTAACTGATCTCTCTACAGGGAGATTTGTTTGTAGCTGAACTCTCTACAGGTGATTTGTTTGCAGCTGAACTCGCTACATGATGGTTTCTTTGTAGCTGAACTCTCTACAAGACAACTTCTTCTAGCTGAACTCTCTACAGGTGATTTGTTTGCAGCTGAACTCTCTACATGGTGGTTTCTTTGTAGCTGAACTCTCTACAAGGTAATTTCTTTTAGCTGATGTCTCTACAAGGTCACTAGTTTGTAACTGAATTCTCTACATGATGGTTTCTTTGTAGCTGAACTCTCTACAAGGTGACTCCTTCTAGCTGATCTTTCTACAGGGTGATTTGTTTGTAGCTGAACTCTCTACAAGTAAACTTCTTCTAACTGATCTCTCTACAGGGAGATTTGTTTGTAGCTGAACTCTCTACAGGTGATTTGTTTGCAGCTGAACTCTCTACAACATGGTTTCTTTGTAGCTGAACTCTCCACAAGGTAACTTCTTCTAGCTGATCTTTCTACAGGGTGATTTGTTTGTAGCTGAACGCTCTACAAGGAAACTTTGTCTAGCTGATCTCTCTACAGGGAGATTTGCTTGTAGCTGAACTCTCTACATGTGATTTGTTTGCAGCTGAACTCTCTACATGATAGTTTCTCTGTAGCTGAACTCTCTATAAGGTAACTTCTTTTAGCTGATGTCTCTACAAGGTCACTAGTTTGTAGCTGAACTTTCTACGTGATGGTTTCTTTGTAACTGAACTCTCTGCAAGGTGACTTCTTCTAGCTGATCTCTCTACAGGGTGATTTGGTTGTAGCTGAACTCTCTACAAGGAAACTTCTTCTGGCTGATCTCTCTACAGGTGATTTCTTTGTAGCTGAACTCTCTACAAGGTAACTTCTTCTATCTACAGGGCGATTTGTTTGTAGTTGAACTCTCTACCTGGTAGTTTCTTTGTAGTTGAACTCTACAAGGTGATTTCTTCTAGCTGAACTATCCCTTTCCATAGTTGCATGAACTTCCTATAAGGTAACTTTTTTTTAGCTGATCTCTCTACAGGGTGAATTGTTTGTAGCTGATCTCTCTACAGGGTGACTTGTTTCTAGCTGATCTCTATACGGGTTGCTTGTTTCTAGCTGATCTCTTGAATTCTCTTCAGGGTGACTGCTCTATTAGGATGACTGCTCTATTAGAGTATCTCAATCTCGCACTTGCTGCACCAAGTTGGATTTCGTGTTATAACTCCGTGGCTTTAAGTCTGATTCTTCTACACCATTGAAGAGCCTTTCTAAGATGATTACTCCATCTATACAGCGATTTTCAAAGCATTCCCCCTAGCGGTTTATCTGGTAGGCGTGGCAAGTAGTCGTTTTTTATTAGCTAATCTCGATTGCATAATTGTTACACACTGTTGGTTTTTTCGTTGTATCTTCCTGGTGTTTAGCTCGATTTCTTTCAAACCACAAAAGGTTTGAAGCTCAATAGTTAACCTAATTACCCACCGATTTTCAGCTTCTTCCCATACGCGGTTTACCCTGTAGGCATGACAACATATTGGTGTTATATTTTCGTGAATAATCGATCATAACTCTTTTCCTGTTTATCGTATCCTAGCCAATGTTAGTACAGAGATGCGCCTTTGTACCCCCCTTCTGTGTGCCAAATTTCAAGGCAATCAGATATGGCGTTCACGTTTTATAGCAGTTTTTGTAAGTGTGCGAAAAGAGGAAGAAAAATAAGAAGAAAAAAAAAACAAAGAAACTAAGCCAATTTTTGAAGTCGCATATCTCGGGAACGCGTGAAGCAATTTCGCTCTAGTTTGGAATGTGGAGTTCTGAAGGTGGAGGGAGTGTCCACAGCAAAAATCGTCTTGTTTCATCAAAGCAGCACAGAGCTACGGAGGTGCAAAAATTGCGTTTTCTTTCTTCCTGTCAATATACTACGGGTGTTGCGCGCCGGCTTCTTGGGCCGCACGACATACCGTGTGTCTTGATATATAATATATCAGCCTTTCCTGAATGCTGTATTAGAGTTATTGACTGCTCTATTAGTACTAGTAATAGCATGGGTAGCAGTGAAATTTGGGATAACTATCACGAGTGTTGTATTGGAAATTTACCATTTCCAATACAACAAGAGTGGTATTTATCCCAAATTTCACTGCTACCCATGCTATTCCCAGTTAATACCATACTCGCTGCATATGCTGCATTAGCTTTGCTATGTACGCAATTTGTCATTATGTACTAAACACGCGTCGACACTAATTGGCGCTACATTGTTAACATAAATTCTAGCCAAAGAAATTGCAATTACAACTTTTTCACTGCTGTCAGTGAAATACGGGATAAATTTCACTGCTACTATTGAGACTTTTGTACGGGCAGTGAAACAGGTATGGTATTAGAGTATATATCTTGATCTTATTTCCATGAAGCCTGAATAATCAGCCAAGAAACAATAAAAATGATAACATTGCACACTTTCTTGATATGAAATGCAGTGTGTGTGCATGTGTGTGTGTTCATACTTTGCTGTATTTCAGCGTGCGCAATGCTATTAAGTAAAAATCTAGAAAATCATCCTTTTGTATTGACATAATGCTTTGCTAGCCTATTATGCCTGAAACTATGCTTAGATGCTGGACATGATGTCATCACACCTTTGAAATTGTGTAAATTAAGTATTAAATTCCAATGATTACATCGTGTGGACTAATAATACCAAGGTTTTTACATCAATGTAGACATAAAATTGATTGCATTTACCTCTAATGAGTAAACATACAGCAAACAACAGTAGAATACAAGACCAGAATGTGTTCTCAAGTAATAATGTGCAGTCACTAATTACTGTGATAGATCACATAGACTTGTCAAGGCTCGGTAAATATAATAATAGTGAATTATCATTGCTGACTAAACATTTCAGCTTACTAAAATTTTTAATTCCAAACCTATGGTAAACTTTACAGCACACAATTATTGTGGTGTCATGTTCTACCTTGTTACCTGAATGTATTTTGAGAATGTACTTACAAAGCTGTATAGAGAACAGATGTATTAATTTTGGACTTTAAAACCTGAGGTATTGTTAATTATACAGTAAAATGCTGTTAAGTAGAGATCATGCAAGTTTGCACTTTCCCCTAAAATCACTCAAGAAACAGTCTCACTTTTTCTTCACAACAATTTGGCAGTATTGGTTAAGCATATGTGATGGATTTTGGAAAATCACCCTTATGGGCGCATTGTTGATTCAGAGAAATATGTATTTTAATAATTTAAAGCTTTGTTACTCACCAGCCTTGGCAGCTACACGTTTGGATTTTTCAGCAAAGATGGAGCAATTCACAACCTTTAAGAGCAGCTAGTGGCCAAGGTAATCCCTGTAGAGTTTCCCGCCATTTTAGATAGGTTTTTCACCAGTGTTGCTGTAGCATGAGTCCTCAAAAAGGGGTGGGGGGTGGCGGGGCGGGCAAGAGATAGACTACAAAATGGACGAGAATGGTAAATGAAGGCACCAGACCACAAAACAGCCTGTCAGAGGCAGGGAATAGACTGAAATCTCACAAAACAGACATACATCACACATTCAGCTCCCTGCTCATCTGTCCAGAGTGCATGAACCCCCCAAAGCACTTCCCTTTTGTTCATAGACCTGTACAGACGTCTGGAATGGTTATACAGGCCGCCAGAAAATGGTCCACCAAAAGCAGACCCGACAAGTTGAAGGCTAGTTTGATATGGAAATTGTTAGCCTGATAGTGCAGCAACTTCATGCTGGTGTTATCTCACTTTTGCCTTTTGCGCCCATATGGTTGATTTTGCTAAATCTGGTCACATATATAGTCAAGGCCAAATATGCATTCAACCTGCAATGAAGTACAACAAAGTTACTCCTTTCCCCAACATTCAAAAGCTTAAGAAAGTGTAATATTGGCTGGTAAGCCTAATCTAATAGCCAAACTGTAAAAGTGGGTGCAGCCTTAGGCTAGTATGAAAAGGTGTAATATCAAAGGTGGCAGCCAAGAAATGGCTGCAATGATATTCTGTCAATTAATTAATATTTTGTAATGTCACAAAGTTAGAGACAATATCATTGCAGCCATTTCTTGGCTGCCACCTTTGATATTACATCTTTTCATTCTAGCCTAAGGCTGCACGTTTGGCTGCTTTGGATTAGATGTTGCTGTCAGACCTTCAGTGCTGGTCACTGTAAAGTGCTAATAATAATAATTATACAACCAAGTACTAAAGATAATACGAAATGCGGTTAAAATTACATCATAAATAAAATAATTAATAATTAATGTTCTCAAAAACTACGAGGTCTAGAGACATGAACTAACCGGGGATAGATTCGCCTGTGAATGAAAGCACAAACGTATAATTGTCGCTCCTGTTCTTGCTGATGACTTGACCATACGTATAATTCTATATAACGCCCAGTACCACATCCTTGCTTAATTATTTACAGATTGCGCGAAGGAGAAGATTAAGATGCCCGTGCAGGAAAGCCAGAGGCCACTTTACGTGTAAACAAGAAGATTACAAGTAAGTTTTTATGTTTGTAACATCTCAAGTCTCCATGCCAGCTGCCAGTGGATTCATTCAGTAAATAAACAATACAAGAAAACATTAAAACATATACCACGCTCTTTACAATACAGTTACATATAAAATACAAGTAAACAATTTTGTCTTGTGCAGCTGGCATGGCGAACTTCCTTTGTGTTGGTGTCAGGCAATTCAATACATGCTTAATCTTTTTTGCCTTCATCTGGCGTAGCTACTAGGCTCTGGCTGGCTTGGCTGTCTTCCTTTATCTGGTTCATCTGGCTTGCATACTCCTACAGTATTGTGTAGCTATCTCCTGCAAGTTGTGTATGCATAATTATAGTGTGTCACCCATCACTGTGCCATTGCTACACCACTGATGAACCCTATGTAGCTCTAGGTGATGTTGATATACTGTGCTGTATATTGGCTAATAATAATTTTTATCTGGTGATGTTGCCTATAATGTATTGCTGCATACTGCAATAATGCATAGTTCTCTCGTGTATGTTTTGTATACATATACTTTGTACACATCACTGTGCCATTACCACACCAATGATGTACTGGCACTTAGCTACTGGTGGCCTTTAGTTACGATGCCACTATTGTGTTATATCTGTCACTACTGTGACATATTGAGATGATTTGGGGATCGTGCACCTAATAGCCTCACCGGGGGGCTGTCACGTTGGTGTATGTACTTGGTTGTATGTGACGCGGTCCTAGATAAATATAATTTCATTTCTTTTTGCATTTGTTTATGCTGGCTTTTTTCTATTTTTTATTTTTCTACAGGTAAGCAGAACTAGTAATATGTATTTGTATTAGTTTTGAGCTTGTTAAATGTCGTATGTATTAAGGGATCTTGATGTGCTTGTTACATGCATGCAACTATTGTTGATTTTCACATCATAACTCATTGATGTTTAAACAGACTTCCATTACATTATTGAATGCTTTTACCTTTTGCATGATAGTTTACTGACACATGCAAACTAGTTACAATAATGTTTTAGATGGTAGGGGTGACAACAAATCCTACTTTCACTCCATGTCTGCTCTATTCTAATCACATGATTCTTATCTGTGTTGGTATATTTATTTGAATGTACTCTAATGGAATGCATGCCTAAACCCTTTACCACTCTGCCACTGCTGTCAGTTACTCAAGTTACTTACGTAATTTCTACCTTATAAATGAAAGTTCTAGTTCACTACACCAGAATGGGCAAGCTTTATAATATCATAATCTAACAATAGATATTCTAGATATTTCCATGTGCACTGTATTAGAGGTGCTCAGAAAACATGTATAGGTGTGGAGGTCCCTGGCTGAACAATTTTTTATCGATGTTTTTTTTTAACTTCTCAGTAACTGTTCTATTAGAGTATTTTGATCACACTTGTTTCACATGTTTGGCTTCTGCCTTATATCTGCTTAGTTGATATTTGTAGTACTTTCAAGGTATATGCTATGATGGTCAGTCTATTTGCATACCAGTTTTTTAAGTTGTTTCTATGAGTAGTTTACCCTGAGACATAATCCACTTGCAATTTTTGAAAATTGTCTGCTACTTTCCACTACTTCTACCAATCGGTACACAAATTGGGAAAACAAATGTGCTATAATATGCTCTTGATATACCACCCAAATTTGAAAACAATCCAGGAAGGCTTGCATAAGTTATGACACTTTTTATAAGTAGGCGAAAAGAAAATTAATGGAAGAAAATGAAAGAAAATAAGACAAACTTTGAATGCATGTGTTTCAAAGACGACTGGAGCGATTAAGCTCAGATTTGGTATGGAGATTGTCCCACCTTGAGGAATGTATTACAGGAAAAATGGACTATTTCTGTGTATCTGTTACTGAGGTACAAATGAGTGAAAATCATGTTTTACTTTGTTTGTGTAAAATACACAATTGTCTGTCGCACAACCAGACACGTTGGCTTTCCTTGGCCTTGTCATGTGTCCTGATACACAGTGAAACTAAGCAGACATGAAAGAGTGGCAGTGAATGTGAAATAGCAATATTATATGCATGGTTATTGAGTCTAACAGTATATTATGATCAAACTACGTAGCTATAGTTATGTTTCTGTGAATTTTAAGGCTAGTTTTCCCTGAGAAGCAATCATCCATTTTTTTACAGGAGGTATACCAGTCATCACATCACCACCTCAAAATCAAACAATTGGGATTATTACTGGTGATGAAAGTGTGACATTTACTTGTCTTGCTGAAGGAGAAGGTTTATCATACTCATGGCAAAGACAAGGATCACAATCGCCTCTCAGTACTACAACACACACACTAGTAATATCAGAAGTAAGAGAAGAAGACAGTGGTAACTATCGGTGTATTGTGAGGAACAGGTTTGGACAGGTATCATCTGATTATGCTTCACTTAATGTTACAGGTAAAGAATTTGTTGATTGGGTACATTATATGATAATATCTATAATTTATTTAGTTCGTCCACCTATTGTAACAATTGATCCTTACACCACTATTACAAAAGTGTTTGGAAGTGTTGTATTCAATTGCTCTGCTGTTGGGGTTGGAGAATTGTCCTATGCTTGGAACTTCAATCTGTCATTAGTTGTACTGTCAAATGAACCAACATTTGTTATTGATCGTGTGTTGCCACAACAGCGGGGAGAGTACAGATGTACGGTCACATCATCCTACATGCAACTGAGTTCAAGTGTAGTTGCTACTTTATCTGTGAAAGGTAATTCTGTATACTAACTCTAATACTTCATATATTTCATTACATGCTTTATTTAGCACCTTCTTTTAGTGCTGATGTTATATTGAGACAGATCAGTTCTAATGCATCAACAAATACAATAACAGTATCTATACCAAAAATTGATGGTCCCATCAGGTTAGGTGATTGATGGACGATGTGTATGCTGTATGTTATATTGTATTTGTAGCCATTTTTACATTGTGGTAAGTGTGGAGAAATTAGAACATACCAATGCTATAAAGGAGAGCGATCTGTTGCCATCTGATCAAGAGATGAAGAAGAAAAGAAATAGCGTTTTTCCATTTTATGTCACTGCATCTGTGACTAATAGCATATCTTCTCCGGTCACTGAATTTACCATTGGTAGTGGTAGTGACACATATGACTCAGTTACAGGAAGACAGTTTTATAATGCTCCACTACAACAGGATGAGACATACTACTATTTTATCAGAGCATACTCAGAAGCTCACACTCCAGCAGTATGTTTGACTTTTATTTAAGTGTTTGTTTACTTATCCTGTAAATACAGGAACCTTTCTTTGGTACCAGTAACATATCACCTCCAATTGGTGAGTATACAAATGGTTGCTATTTAGCAATAGTGTAAGCTTTTGTTTACAGGAATAAAATCAGAGGCTAATCAAATTACTGGCTCATCATCGTCCAGTTCATCTCCAATCCCTATAATAATTGGAGTTGTAGTAGCACTGATGATAGTAGTTGTAATAATTTGTATAGTGATTGCCACCATATTAATAAGAAAGAGGAAAAAGAAAACACTTAGTGTTACTAATCCTGTCAGGTAAGTATCACATTTTCTGTATAAAATTTTTTTTGTGGTGTGTTTGAACTATTTGCAGTTGAATCAAAGACAATACAGGGCACAATGTTCATAACATTGTGTTATGCACTTAATAATTATGCTCATAAATGTGCATATTGCAAGAAATTAAATAAAATTAATTGTCAAAGTATGTATTTTGTACATGTTGGTCTCTACCTCGTGTACAGATATATCTATGTGCATGGTGACCATGCATTGTGATCTTTTGTTAGGCGTGACCTCACTAACCCCACTTATGATGCTAAGCTGTGTGCTAGCAGTAAGGAAGCCAAGACTTTACCTGATTATGAAGATCATGTTTATGATACTATCAAATATGCCAGCAAAGAAGAGAAACAGGAAGTGGCACCTTCAAACAAAGCTCCTTTAAACCAATATCAAAATTTTAGCCATGCTGCAACAAGAAAAAACCAATATCAAAATTTTAGCCATGCTGTGACAAGAGATGCCGATCGTATGAGCGTAACATCAGATGATGTACCTTTTGATGAACCCAGTGGTTACTGCACATCAAATGTTAAAGAAAACAAAGTTCAATACAGCAAGAAAAGTAAGCCTCAACCTCCACCAAGGCAAAAGAATTCCACAGCTAAAGTATCTACATCTAAAGTACCAGCAGAAACATATGATGTTCCATCCACACCAGCAATCAGTGTGGGAAATGAGTATGCTGCACTCGGTACAACTCACACCAACACTGCAGTTGATAATAATTATCAAGAACTTGTAGTCCATCGTGTGCCACCTGGATATGATGTGCCTAGAAATACACCAACCACTACCACATTAGAAAGTTACCGTTCTTAAACCAGTTTGTTAATGCATTTCCATACATAAAGTGTATTATACACATATGATTCAGAGTTTGTTTACAGATCATTGGTCATTATTATTACCACATCTTCAGTGAAACTTCACAGTTACAGTCAAATGGTACATGGCATGGCAATTGCATTTCAATGTATATAGGGATGAATTAATATAATAGTGTCAATGTAGGGGGTAGAAAAGAGGTCTCACCAGCATATGAAGCACACTCAGCATACATAACCATGCTCCACCATCTGGAGGCATGCTCCCCCAGGGAATTTGAAAAATAGTTACTATGAGATTAGATCTGCATGGGAGCAATTTTTAATGAAATATTGGGCTGAGAAATATTGAGATATAGAAACAGTTGCAATGTTAACAGAAAATTGAAAGAAAGGAAGTTGAAAAACTATATACATAGTAGCTATACAAAATTGGGTTTGGTATTTGAAATCTTAAAACTATCACCTTAATCTTACTATAGTTGACCATAAATGAAAAGTAGCTATGACAAGATTGAAGCAATTTTAATCAAATGGTGTGCTATGTGCAAAATTTCTGTGGCGTAGGTTGCCATTTCAGTTTGACATTTACAAGTAGCAAAAAGTCATAACTATGCTTTTTGAACATGTCATACTTTCTTAGTTTTAGCCCTTGCATTATATATCCTCCAAACAATCAGAGTATTCTACATGATTACAGTATACCCTTAAACAATGGCAGTTGGACTTTTAATTTCTCTATAAGCACAATATCTGTGATCATGCACTCTACCACTACAGTACCTTAGCACACCAAATGAAATTAAAATCAGTCAGTTTATAAATGACCAAGAGCGTATCTAAGCAACAGTTTATCATGGCATAATCATGTTGGTTTCATCAAAACACCATCTAGTCGCACAGTTTCTTAAAGCAAATTTGTACAAAAATAGGGCAAGTGAGCACAAACTACACCCCGTCACATAACAGTTCATATATTAGTAACAGAACAGTTGGCAGTAAAGTGCAGAAGAAGACAATAACAGTGCAGTGTATAGTGTATAACTAACAGGAAACTTACATTGGCTCATTTGAACTTACATTGACGTGGATAACAAAGGTAGCTATATGCATATGCATGTAAATACAATAAAACATTGAAGAAGATATAATCTTGAGATACTCTAATAGCAGTCAAGTGGATTCTTATAGAGAGGGTAGCAAACTGCTCTAATAGAACAGTCATTGATGATAGACACATGCTGTAATAGAATACAGTTATGTGTTATCTATCAAGAGTATAGAAGCAAGCATTCCTTTAATAACTGTAGCTACAAGACAAGTACATGATAATCATGTGCACCCACGTTCCAAACTTCAGTTATGTTCTACCTATCATACTGACATTATACCGATCAAACTGCTACTGAATGTATATATTGCTACAATCATTAGTTACCACTTTATTCCTATTCCACACTGACCTCACTCACAGATTTTGAAACATTGACATCTTACATCTCTCACTTTGTAAAATGTAAATCTGATTGCATACATTAATGCAAACACCCAGTCTGACTGCCAACTAATAATAAGGTTAAATATCTTAACCATGTGAGCATTATGTATAATCGTGTGGTCAGGAAGCCGGTGCGACAAGTGTGTATATTGCAGCCTTTTGCTAACTGGCAGGTATTTTTGGAGGGCTCTGCTATTCCATACCAGCAGAAGCCCATTTTTTATATCTCAAAAAAAAATTAACCCTTGTACAACAATGATACTTTAATGTACTTACAGCACAGATATTAGACGCTATCAAGTATACCATATATAATAATATATGCTTCCAGTTTAGAATTAGATTTTTATTTATTTGCTATTGCTTTACAACACCAGATGCAAGATTACAGAATTAAAATAGCTATGTACAAAAATAGTGTGGTTATGTTGAGGGTCAGATGGCAACATATGCCAACTTTCCAATTTGGCAAACTAATACAGGCAACATACCAAGACACTTACTTACATAAATGATTAAAGTTTACAAGTCAGGACATTTTAGAGCACTTACAACAGGGACACAAGTAATGGAGAGTACAATTGTTGTTTACAACAAAGTTGTTGACAGAATGATTCCAAAACTAAGTTTTTAGTTGCCTTTTGATTTACTGGATAGGGAGAGAGGTATTAATCACTGGTATAATTCCACAATCAGAGTAGTCATTATAGTGGCTCTCCACTGTGCTCAAGTACAATTATGTCTTTTAGTATAAGATGTGGCCTCCAAAGAGGGGAACAAAATAGTAAACAAAATTGCACTAGATATAGGATATGTTGACTGGGATTAAATTGTATATATAGGAATACACACTTGGAAAATGAGTGGTAGACTGTCTATACTTTCTAGTACTTCAAGAAAAACAGAAAATCAATGTCCTCTTGTAGATGAATTACGGGATGGGTTATGTCCTTAATTTTTATAGCACTTGGTGTCATCAGCAAAGAGAAATGCTTGAGCAAATGTGATGGTAGATGGTATATTTAAAAAAATAACCGCCCCAGAATGCTACCTTGTGCAGTGTTGGGCAAGTAACTAGTTACATATTACATATTACTTGCAGCTGAACTATTTAGTTACAGTTACATATTACCCATAAAATAAAGTAACTGTAATAATATTACATATTATATTACTTTGTGTCCATAGCCTTAAGCTGTCACGTGTGAAACTACGACCTTATTGCGTGACACGCTTGCGTTGTTGGACAATGTGTAAGTCTTGGTATAAGTAAGAAGCTGGTGAATAAGCTTCATTCAGTAGGCTTCATTACTCGTTGTGGCTAGGCGTTACTCAGTGGATTACAAACGAGATCAGTAACTTCGTTACTTTTAGTAATAGTATTACGTAAGTTACAGAAACTATATTACTTAGGTAACGAGTAACTTGAGTTATATTACCTGTTTTTATATTACTTTGTTACCACAAAAGTTATAATATTACGTAACGCGTTACATAAGTAATGCGTTACTTCCAACACTGCTTTGTGCAGGGGCGGATCCGGGGGGGGGGCTTTGGGGGCTGAAGCCCCCCCCCTTCATATTTAGGCTTTACTTGATCAATTTACTGAGAATTACAATGAAATTTTGTCTTAGCATAATTGTATGATCACTAATAATACAAATATTCATAAAACCACCTTATAAACATCTTTCCAAGGTATTATCAGTGGATTTATGCTAAGGTTTATGCAACAAGGACCCGGATCAGCATTGGAGGTGTACAAGATCGAGATACTCTAATAGAGCAGTCAGCTAACTACTCTAATAGAACATTCACTGGAAACATGTAGTTGGTTCTGTTATGGAATTTTTCCAAATCTGCCTGCACTTATACATACAATGAAGTGCATTGGTCTGTTTAAAAGGCTTCATTCATCTACTTGTGTAGTTAATATGTATGGCAATACTTAATTCAAGTACACAATTTTCATTGAAAATGCTCTCTGGTTCAATCTTGTATTGTTCAAATTTCAAAATTTTCCACTTTCAACATTGTTATTCTACTATTCAGTGTTGTGCAATTGTGAGAGGGGTGCATCATGTACTTGGTTGTCTGTACCTACCCAAACTTTTCCATTAGCAAAATGCTTCAGAGAGCCATACCTATAATCTAAAGGCATGCAGTACATAAAATATCTACAGGCAGAAAATATTACGAATTTTATGTGAAAATGTCTCCAAATTACAGTATTTTAGTATCCATTTTTCAAAAATTTTCAGGGGGGCATGCCCCCAGACCCCCCTAGTTCCAGCATGCTTTGCACACCTCTACCCAAGAGATTAGTACCTTGAGTTAGCCCCCCCCCCCTTTCATATATCCTAGATCCGCCCCTGTTGTGGTACCCCAGAGATAACTGGTAGAAAACCTGAGCGCTGACCATTAACAACTGCTTGTAATTAGTATGTAGCTGTATATATGTACTGTAACTTACTGTTTATAATTAGTAATTGTAACATACAGTAATTTAATTACGTAGCTCATAGGCGGATCTGAGGGGGGGCCAAGGGGTGCTGTGCCCCCCCTGGCCCTTCTCTGGCCCCCCCTTGGACCTACAGTACTATATGTATACCAAAACTAGAATCATGCACTCACACTGTATTTATAAGAAGAGAAAGCCAATGGGCAAATAGAAGACAACACTTATATATGTAGTTAACATTTATAGTTAAACTGTACACCGTAAAGAAAGTGAGGCAAATAAATTTGAATTTTTGTGCAAAGATCGAGATACTCTAATAGAGCAGTCACTACTCTAATAGAACAGTCGCAATTCTGATGTCATCAATTTAACAATGCTAGCTACTCCTTATTTTGATTTGGTACATACTTTACCATCAAACAGGTTATCTCAGATAGGCTAACCAATCTTTGTATGCATTGTAAAGCATACACTTTTTTAGCTAAGTGTTATCAAAAATGCTCTGAAATTTAAACCTGGGAGGTCTGATTTTTAAACTTTTCTCCAACTACAGTTTTACAAACTGTATGTCCATCATTCATCCAGCTATATGCTGAATAAGGTTATGCAAATGAATAGAACTTGTGTTCTAGAATTTCCCCATAGCTCATAGTAGAATAAACACTGTTGTGTACTAAAACTTCTTGCCCCCCCTTGGCCCCCCCTGACAGTGTCTCCTAGATCCGCCTATGACGTAGCTAGTAATTGTAACATACACTGTAGCTAACGTTTTAATGTAACACGTACATACTGTAACTTTTTGTTCACATGTACAATTAGTAATTGTAGTGTACATACTCTTATTGATTGTAACATGCACTCACTATACATTGTTGATTTTACATCCTATAGGCAAATCAGCTGTGCCGCCTGCCTAGTAATTAATAATAAAGAATAAAGTACACACTAAGACCTATCCTTGAGGTAGCTAACCATTGCCACAAGGAGTCAGCAACACCAATAGAGTGAAGCTTAACAAACAGTTCATTGTGTGGGACACAGTCAAATGCCTTACAAAAATCTGTGTCCACTTCATCAGGACTAGAGACAAGATCATGGAAGTACGTATATTAACAATTGTTGAAGTGTAGATTTCGAGGTAGATTTGGATTCTATAATATGGAGTCAATGCAACAGTGTCTATAATGTACTGACAAGAGCTAACTACCAATCCAATGGTGCATCATATAATGAAGCAATTAAGCTATAATATTAATTAAGTATAGCTAAGTGTGCAAACCACAGATAAGCATGCATATCGGTCATGTGACTTCATATGGCATTGATATGGCACTGTCATACCTCCCGGTGCGGCGCCGATATGCAAATAAAAGGTTCGTCAATGCTTAGTGCGATGACATTATTCCTAAATGCAGAAGTGTGTGAAGTACTTAAAGAGGGGAACTGAGTAGCTATATTACAGGTAAGCGTATGGGTTATCGGCATGACGTGCGAACACGTTTGCGCCCCAGGGATCAGTCCGTGTAAGTGTCTGTTGCAACTTATTGTTCATGTTTGCCATGAATGAACTCGATTTGCAGTTGGCACCAATAACACGTGCTATTAAGCCTATTATACTTAACGTACAGTGTTTCTTCGTAGCTAGCTAGTCATGTATATATGCATAGCTACGTCCGTAGCTATCGTGTTTGTGTGCACTGAAATTTGAAGCAACTGGATGAAATGTGTATATAAGGGCAACCTGATGCCAGTATTTGTTATGATGACACATTTATGTAGTAACAAATCTAGTGCTATAATATTATTTTTTGTATTATCAATTGGTGGCCGAGCCACTATAAAACTGTTTCTGACACTCCCTGGCACACTATATGCATGTAAATAGGACAGCTCCCACTTCTCAACATCTGTAGAACTAATCTTTGGTTATGTCATATCATGGTCATATCATGTAGGTATGTGTGTATGTCTCTCCCATTATTTATGATTTGCAACTAGTACAAAACCTTAACGGATTATTGTAAGTACACCATGCACTGTAATGATTATTACGTATAAGTCAGTGAGTATAAAAATATGTATTACCACAATCAGTAGTAGTATCTAGTTTGCTATTATTCTGACTTACCTTTTCAGTACATGGTCAAGGGAAATGTTCTTGGCTCTGAGCAAAATTTGCATTGTTGGTGATAATTTATGTAGCTACAGACTGACAAAGAAACTTTATTTCATGGTGGTTAGTTAAATTCGGAGGATCAAGTCACTGCAATGATATTGGACACAATATTCTTACTCCCTGTATTTACGGAGGCTTTATAGACTTTCTGTGGGCCCCTAGTATTACAACAGTTCTTAGCCCTTAAAAAGTTTAGCCTACAAAGCATTATACAATTATTAGATATGTAATTGCAATGCTAGTAGCGTCAAAGGTATAAATTTAAAAGTGATCTCACTCCATTATTTCTATGTAGTTTACTTATATGGATAATGTAACTATAGCTAATATTCATCAGGAGTGCATACATATCACAAGGTGCCTTGTTATGGTCATACACTTCATCCTCTGCTTCATCATTGTATGTGTTAACTGTTTTTTTTGGGAAAACCCAGAAACCTTAGTAGTATGGTAGTTAAATGTCTTCTCAATAAATCTGTTTAACTTGAAAGATCAGAGACCAAACAAATGCAACTGATAATTTAAATTACATGTATGAATAATACTCATGTTATGAATTACCTCAATGTAAATAGTTTCTATAGACAAGTGTACCCATCACCATTGTGTAGCATGTGCCAATAGTAGATAAGTGTATAGCACCTTTATTTACATGTGGTTAAATATTTTACAGGTTTCCAAAGACATGACATCTCAAAGTGTTTTGGGTGGTTATACAACATTAATTCTTCTGTTCTCTTTCCATGGTTTACAAGGTACAGTAATAATAATATGTAGCTGTGTTATTATGGTGAATGTAAGGTACTATACCCTGCTGATATTGCTATATACAACACATGTACTTTAATGTTTTCATTAATTAATTATATATTTTAGTAGTACAAGGTAGAGCTCATGGAGACCTAAGACTAGTTGGAGGATCAAATTACAGAACAGGAAGAGTTGAAGTATTCAATGAACCTAACAATACATGGGGTACAGTATGTGATGATACCTGGGATGGTCGAGATGCTAGGGTGGTGTGTAGACAATTAGGATTCGGTACCACTGGTAGTAGTATACTAAACTTTCAACCATCAGCTGCTTCTAGTGTTCCAATATGGTTGGATAATGTACAATGTGATGGATTTGAGCCTAAACTAATTAACTGTGAGCACAATGGAATTGGGTCTCATGATTGTTCTCACAGTGAAGATGCTGGAGTGAATTGTGAAGGAGATCTTCCAAGTTAGTTATAGAACTGCACATTTCTGTTACAATTGTACTTTCCAATTATGTAGGACTGCCCATCAGGCTGGCAGATGGAAGGACTGCTAATGAAGGAAGAGTGGAAGTATATTACAAGAACAATTGGGCCACAATATGTGATGATGGATGGGATGAAGATGATGCAAGTGTAGTGTGTAGACAACTAGGATTTGAAGCTAATTCTGCATTGGCCTTTGCCGAAGCAGCATTTGGTCAAGGAACTGGTATTATTCTTCTTGATGGTGTCAGTTGCACTACAGGTCAATCCAATATTTTTGATTGTCATCATGATGGATTTGAAAATCATGACTGTTCACATGGTGAAGATGCTGGAGTGAGATGTGGCAATATTCTTAGTGGTAAGTAACACTTGTATCATCTAATGTATGTACTCTTCATTAGTGACTGGGCCTGCAAAACCAGGGCATGTAGGCACATGACTTTTGCCTACTTTTTCACACTTCATCACTTCTAACTTTTGATATCATTATGCTATGGCAATGTAATTTTCCACTCTTAGTTGGCATTTAATTGTCTTTATGATGCAAGTTACAGAATGCAAATATTCTGTTCCATCACTGAGATATGACCTGTAGTGTGGTGAGGTGTGGGGAAGCCATATAAGTACAGTGTTCATTACAGCCCTTTCCAGAAATTGTAATGGAGCCAAACCATATGTGTCTGTTGTTGACACCTTGCTGTTACCACTAATCATCTGGTTGGCTGAAATGTTGACTCTGTTGAGAAAAAATCCAATTTTAACTTTTACCTGTTTTTTAGGTAGGATTCAGCTCAAACTTGTACATACTATAGTTTGTGTCCACATGCCCTGTTTTTGCAGGCCTGGGGACACATTAATTTAAGTAATGCTGAGCTTGGTTATTTTATTTTAAAAATTGGTCAATGCACAGACTTGAATTTACCATTATCTGTAATAAATTAGTTGATCACATATTTTATCAAATTTGTCCTCTATAACTGTTAATGCTTCTCATTCCATTATACTTCATTGACTACATGGAAAGCAAAATGTAGCAGTATGTATGTACCTAGATGAAAGTACTTGAGTTGGGTGTTACTATTCAGTGGACTGGACTACTGGACTGGAACACTGGACTGATACATATTTGGATTTTGCACATTAATTTTTATTGCTAGAATTATTTTAAGTCTTGCTAGCTATAGGCATTCAGGAAACCTTTAGCTTATTACTAAATGCTGGATAAGTAAGAGCAGTAGAATAACCGAAAACTGTCTTAAGAATTTTACTATTCCTCTTTATACACTCCTTACCCTTGTGTATAGTAATGCTGCGTATCATGATAGCAATGGTTAAGGCCATCATGGCCATCACTCTGTGTAGGCCATCATTATTGTATTGCTTGTTTCCCATCACCCAATGGAACAAACTGATGTGGGAAGGAGATGATTATTGATTATTAATCATATTGTTATTTTAGTCTCTGGCTGCTCTTAGAATATCTCAATCTTGAAGGCTGCCAGGACTGTACACCCATGCACCCTGTTGAACAACAGTGGAGGAATTTCCACCCTTCTGCTATGTTTGTATGCACAGCTAATGCATTTACCTTGGTCACTCTGTGCCTCCTTCTATCATGAAATAGCGCATTCGCATGATCTATAATCAAATAATTAATTTGGTACAGCTCCCTAAAAATTGATGCGGGTGGTGACAGGAAATAAGGAATTTAATAATGATGGCTTAACTAGTAATATAGAATGGCAAGCGTGCAATGCAATTCTACAGTAGGCCATTTAGCACATGCAAGCAAGTATGGTAGGCAAAAAGAACTCTTTAGTTGTGTCACAATTTTGTATATTAAAAGTTTAACTAGTAATCCTGGACTGTGTAACTTGCGTTTCTCAAATTGTATAGCATCCCTAAAAATCACTCTACATCATTGATATCATTGGCAAGTTGATCATTAGTTGACATGGCCCTGCAGCATTACCATGTATATACAAGAATAAGGAGTGTATAAGTGTTGGAGAGCAGTCTGTATTTGCATATTTCACTACTCCTATTCAGCATTTAGCAACTTGCTGATGGTTCCCTGAAGATCTTTAGTTAACAAGACTCAATAAATTGAACCATAGTATGTGGAAAACCAACAATTGTCAGTCCAGTAGTCCCTTGGCCCCTGGAATATTTTTACAAAACATGCATGTTGCTACATTGTTAGTTTCAACCTTGAAGTCTGAATTGTTTACCGGACCCATTATAGAATTGATCTGGCAAATCTCTTTGAAGACTACCATGCCCATCAGGAGACCTCAACACCCCCAAGCAGCCATGGACCTTTTCCGATTCATGATTTTCACAATTTCTCTTTATGCATTCATAACTTGGAAAAGGTTGGTCCTATCGACAAAACACAACTACCATTTTACTGAGCATAACTTTATTGCAAGTCAGTACATTAAAGAGTACAGACATTATGGCCATTTATGTTTCAATAAAGAATTATGCAGTTTCATCTTCTTGAAATTGACGGTCTTAAGGGGGTCTTTATTATCTTTCCCTTCACTCTAATGCTAAAACTTATACATCATTTATTTGTCAAGGATTCTGTTAAACATTGCCCCATCTCCACCCATTGTAGTATGCAGAAGTTACAGGGATTTGTTCAGATTAATCAATGTATCAAGTGATAATATCCCTTGCTTAGGCAGTTTTTATCCCTACTAGCTTGTAAAATTCCTTACATTGTACTTATTAGAAGGGACAGTAAAGGTTTATGATGGCTAATCACAAAACATATAGAAAAAAATTGAATTAGTTGTGTAAGTAACCAAGCCCTCAGTATAATGTAGTACAATGTACTTTGATCTAGTACCACATAGCGTAAACTCTCAATTATCGTGACATATAATTACAAACTTTGTAACTTCGTCGGGGAACATCGCAGGAACACAAACTTTGTGCGACGAAGAATGCTAAAAGCTCCTCTACCAAGTACTGAAATATCAGGCGCGTACCTGAATTAGTGACAGTTTACACTCGCTTGAACTCACGTGGGTGATTCTCAATTATCGGCACGCATACTCAATTAACGGTTTTCCGTTACTTTTAATGCTTCAATTATCGGCATATTTATAAAACCCCACCCGTAAGTCATGCATACATCATTCTAAAAATTTGAAAAAAATACCCTCAAATACTTCACCTTCCTCGTAACGTTTCCTGAAAAAACCTCATCAAAATACCTTAATATGAGTAAGATACAATTTTTAAAATATACACCATGCAATCATGCATAAGTTTTCAACTGCCATTATAACACACAATAAGGACAAATCAGTTCTCTTCCATGCTTGTCTGTCAATACTTCTGTGATGCAGTCTTCATGGATCCATCGTTGGCATACGCACTTCACCCATTGAAATCCTGTATCTTCAGCCTGGTCTTCTTCATACATACAAAAATACACTCAGCATTGGTTGCTGTTTTCCACTACAGGGGCATTACGGTTAAATCTTGCTGCTGATCTAGCTGGGCGAGCTGATCCATTCACTTCCTCCTCCTCACCATCATCATCATTATCATCATCATCATGTTCTTCAGAGTCTGATGTCCCCTCTCCCACAGTACTGTTCCGCCTTTGTTGGGACTGAGATATTTGTTCTGCTTTCTTCCTTGCAGCTTCTTCTTTTCTTTTAGTAGCCTCTTCTTTCTTTTTAGCAGCTTCTTCTTTCCTTTTAGCAGTTTCTTCTCTTTTTTTAGCAGCCTCTTCTTTCCTTTAGTAGCCTCTTCTCTCCTTTTCCCAACTAATTCTGCTTTTTTCCTAGCTGCTTCTTCTTTCTCCTTTTTCTTCTGTTCTCTGGCAGCCTTCCTTGCTTCTTTCTCCTCTTTATCTTTCTTTTTCTTTTCTTCACATTCAAATATAAGTTGAGCACACTCCTCACTAGTTAGAATTCTTGCACCAGTCACACGTCCAGAAGTGGGTGGCTTTTTTGCTTTCACAGGCACATACTGCACCAAATACTTACTAATATACTTCAATTCACCTTCATGCTCGGGAGGAGTAGGCACAACTGCTGATTTTGATTGGGTAGCAGCACCCTGCACAACAGATCGCTCCCCTGGAGGTCTGACTTGTTGCTCTGGTGGATGATCGTCCACAGGAGACACCACATCTTGCATCTCTGTCAGTGTATTATCTGGTGGTGGAGACATCTCTATGCCTCCAATAACAGATTGTTCTCTTAACGGTCCTGCTGATTGTTGCTCTGGAGGATGGTCTCCCACAGAAGACACCACATCTTGCATCTCCATCAATGCATCGTCTGGTGGTTGAGACATGTCAACAGATTGCTCATCAGAAAGTTCACTTGGTTGTTGCTGTGGTGGATGGCCTTCCACACAGGGTACCGTGTCTTGCATCTCCAATAACTCATTATCAGGTGGAGACATGTCTTGCATTTGCACTGGTGACTGATCTGTATCAGCAGGTGCCACACCTTGTGGCTGTTCTACATCTAAACAAGAACAGTGGATGATGTCATTAATCCAAGCCTAAGTTCTGACTCTGAACTTTCACTAAAAGCTGCAGCCAAAGAGAGTTGCTCAGATCATGAAAGTTCTTGAAAACGGTGCTGATGCCTGTCTTTTAACCAAAGCTACTGAAACTTGTCCAGGGGTCGTGATCTTTTGTTGTGACTGGCTTGCCCCGTAATCAAGTGCCTTGGGGTTAAACGGGTATATACCACTCCTTCTAAATCCAGATGTTATTACTGTAGGGATCATGGTATTGTTCCATGCTTCGTGTAGAAGCGGAGAGAAATCATACTTGGTAATTACTTTACCCGGGTTCCTTTGTACAAAATTATGGCAAGCATTATGCCAATTTTGCTTCAGTGGTTTAAATACACTAGCATCAAGAGGCTGACTTTCATGTGTAGTGTGTGGTGGAAGGCACATCATTATGACACCATTTTGACAAGCAAATTTGATTGTGTCGGGTTGATAATGTGTACTGTGGCCGAGGCCACATGGCTTTCTAAACACAGGATCCGTAATTTATTGATGGACTTCACGGAAACCATTCCGATTATTAATGCCGATAATTGAGATGATAATGCCGATAATTGAGTAGCGACGATAATTGAGAGTTTACGCTAACTAACATGATGTTTACAGGTAAACACAGACCTTAAGTTTGACTAATGCTGCAGACTTGTAATTTTTAGATTATAGTCACTGTATGGGCTCACAACGTACCTTTACCATACATACAGGAGGAGATACAATGCATGGATTGTGGTCTTAGAAGTTACTCTTCTTTGTCTAAAACATATCTTGCCACTCCAGTGCCACCCACTGATAGACAGCAATGGCCTGTAAACATTGTAGCTCTAGAACATGGGCTTGAAATATAGTTAGTGTGAAAATTTTTAACCAGACAGTGTAGCCATGTTGTGACAGCATTATTTTTATTTTTTGTTTAAACCAAGCATGCACCCACAGCCAACTACAAGCCGATCATCAGCTGATGCCTGGTTTTCTGAAATTGTTTTCTTCAAAATGTGTGTATGCTGGCAACCACACGTCTATCTATTGTGTAGCTCGCTCGAGATAAGCAGCAACAAGTTACTCTAATAAAGCAGTCACAACCATGCATGTATCTCATAGCTATGCTACAGTAAAACAGTCAACAATCTAGTGCAATTAAAAATCATAAATTAAGTAAGGTTCCAGTAATAGAAAGTAGTAAAATAAGATATTATATGAATGATGGTACATAGCTATGTGTGAGAATCCATGCCAATGTAGGAATTTCACACATAGCTATATTGTAATAGTTACCATCATTCTTATCTCTTGTTTCACTGCTGGAACCCTACTTCATTTTTAATATGCACTAGTGCACATTAAGTAAGGATGGATGTGTATCTGTTGATTCCACATAAGCAAAATGTGACTGTATGTAAGAAATGAAGGCTACATAGAGTTAGTAACATAGCTTCACTTTGAATACAAGAGAAATGAATTCCTGAAAATGTTGCAAATTCCTTTCTCAATGGGAAAGCACATAGGTACTAGGGCTGAGCAATAGTATCGATAGTGCGATATATCGCGATAGTAAATCACTATCGTTATCGCGATAGTAGGGATATCACTATCGTGATAGTTATGATAAGCTCAGATCTGCATTAAAATTGTATCAACAACCCTTCTATACTGTTTTACAGTTGGTATTACCAGCTTTCTTACAAAGGAGTGGCCTGTAAAAGCTTTACCAAAAGTCCATATTCATTGGCCGCCCACACAGTTAATTAACAAATGTCCTGTGCATGCAAAATAACTTTCTATATGACTGCAAATCATAGCTATACAACTAATACTTTGTTAAGAGCAAAGTGTTTCATAAACTATCGGGATAGTATTCACTATCGTAATATTCAATGAGTAACTATCGTGATAGTAAATTTTTTACCATCGCTCAGCACTAACAGGTACTTCTGGACACTTCGCTCATTCTCAGCAATGGTAGAATCTCTGGCAGTACACTTATGCAGTATCCTGTGGGCATTATGCAAACCAAAAATTGAAATGGATCTACAATGGTTGACATGAATTTGTAGTGCAATTTTTGTTCTAAAATACTTTTAAAATGTAGGTGTGGATTTACATATTAATATCACACCCTTAGAATACCACAAATCATAAGAATACATGGCAGCACAAATAAAGGGGCAATTGAATTGTAGCAGCTGTGAAGTTGAAATGCAATGAAATAACTCAATTGTGAATTACATAAACTTTCAAGTACATGCTGCTGCTTCCTCCAGAAGGATATATGTTATATAAACTCCATACTTGATTTATACACAGCCAATCAGTAGTACTTTAGTTTCTATACTTAGTTAGATCAATTAGTAGTAATCTGTGGAAAGTGCTATGCTAACTGCTTTTTATTCAAAGTGCCTAGAATTAGCTATACATTCCAATTTTACTAGCAGTTAAAATTTCAAGCCATAACACTTGTATTGCAACAAAATCTGTACTGCAAATACACCACAAAAATGCTTTGCAATGATAGTTAGAATTTGTGTTATCTTGTTGTGAGTACAATGTTAAAGCAGTTTTATTGAAATATCCTCATATAATAAACAGTTGAGAAGATATGTCTGTGTATAATGTACAATTTAAAGTAGTTTGCTTGGGATATGCTTCCTTACCAGTGCGTACAACGTTTACAAACCTGAAGTACAAGCTAGCTTTTATACAAGTAAAATTATACATGGTTGCTTAATTACAAGAGATTCCTGATAGCTTTAACTACATGGGAACTTAAGGAAGCACAATATTACCTGGTTACATAATTAGCATCCAGTAACTGTGTTTATTTTACATGTTCTATGGATTGTAAAACACATACAGGGTCAATGAATGCATTGACAGTATCTATGTTATATACTGAAAGACTTACATTATATTCCTACTTAGGTTTTCCAGCTAGATTGGCAGGAAGTGCCTTAAAAACTGAAGGTAGAGTGGAGGTGAACTACAATGGTGAATGGGGTACAGTGTGTGATGATGGATGGGATGATACTGATGCTGGTGTGGTGTGTAGACAACTGGGATTTGGATCATCAGGAACAGCCATTGAATCAGTTTTCTTTAGTCAAGGATCAGGATCAATTTGGTTGGACAACGTAATATGTTCTGGTAATGAGTCAATGCTGGCCAGTTGTGGTCATCTTGGAGTTGGCATTACAAGATTATGTAGTCATGATGAAGATGCTGGAGTGAGGTGTAATGGAACACAAGGTACGTGTTTACAAAACTGTTGACAGCTGATTTAATCATATCATTGTGATTTTCAGTTGCTCCAGTCCGTTTATCTGGTGGTACTAGTGTCAGAGAAGGAAGGGTTGAAATATTCTTCAATAATCAGTGGGGTACTGTCTGTGATGATTTATGGAGTGCTGGATCATCTACTGTTGTTTGTAATCAATTGGGTCTGGGGAGTGAAGGAAAAATGGAAAGATTTGGTGCTGGACCAAGCAACTTCCCTATTTTACTTGATGATGTTTACTGCACTGGAAATGAACCTAACATACTTGCATGCGTGCACCCAAGAGTTGGTAAACACAACTGTAACCATCCTGAAGATGTTGGAGTCAGGTGTTCAGGATTATATGGTTAGTGATTTGTGATATGATTTTCACTAGCAATATTTGTGCCATTACATAAATCTCTTATACAGTACCAATGCAGCAACTATACATAACGGAATAATGTCTATAATAATTATTACAAACATTGTCTTCTTATAGCTGTGTGAGATGGTATCGTTTCTATCAGTCAATTTTTGCTTATCACCTTTTCTATTTCACAATATTTGACTGTATTGAGGTGTTTTTATTGTGAAAGAAAGACACATAATTAATAGAATCAGGAGTTCATAATATTTGTATGGGGGCCATACAAATAATATGAACTCTTGGTAAAATTCTGCTACAATTGTTACTTGCTTTGTATAGGTACTCCTGTACTCTTTTGACCTCTCGCGATAGTGCATGTACTGTACCTAAACATAGAGCTATATAGTGGTTAAATTCAATATCCTCTTAAAATATTGAATTATCAGTCACAAAACTGGCCCTAAGATGGCTTTGAAGCTTGCAATTGCATAATTTCTGAATGTCTTACTTTGTAGCCAGACCTATACACATGTACACGTGCTCTATTTTATTCAGTGGAGTGCTGATGCAGAGGGCTAATATCTATCAAGACTAACAAGACTAGAATATACAATTTTTTTATGGACACATTTTTATCTAACTTTAGACATGACAACCCCTGTATCTACTATTTCGTATGCCCATGTAGTAGATGCTCCAACAGTCCCCTTTAGTGTAATTTTATATACCTGCATACGTATATACTAATGGACATGTTATAGACTAAAGTATAAGGATTAAAGTAATGTCCATTATATAGCACACGTGTATATCTGCAAGTATAGACAACCTCTCTTTTTCACAATTTTTTAGCTATTCCCTTGTTTCAGTACTTATTTCTTTGATCCGTAAATTATTCCTTCTACAGTGTAAAATAAAGGAGGTCATAGAGCCAACTGCAGGTGTAGATGACCTTCCTTGTTTCACTGCCCATTTCACTTCAGTTTCAGCTATGTTCCACCAATTACACATTGTTACAAATAAAGAACAGTATGAGAAACATATCTGTAATCAATTCAGTTACACTGCACAAATAAAGTACTGAAACCATGCCATACATTACTGTGAATCAACACCTACATACATGGTAGTGGAGAAGGAATTGGGGACAAAGGTAGGTCCATGATGCATGTTGTGGTTGGTACAAAGGTGCATCCTATGCTGAGTGAATGCATGAGAGCAAATAGCTAGACTACCTATATAGATGTGCTGGAAGATGCAACTTGTTGTACAATAATATTATATATGACCATAAAGCATTACACATACACGAGACCATTCAAATTCATATGTGGCTATGTATGAGATATTTAGAAAAATGAGGTTTGAATATCAAAAAGAGTACTTGATTGTTACATTGAAAAATATTTTTGAAACAGAATCTTGTTTATTGTGCTACGTCTTAGATAAATACCTGGAAGGATCCATGAATTCACAACTGAGCATGGTGCATTGCTTGGCTGGAATCCAAATGGCCTGCAGATTGAGTTGATCCAATTTTGGAAAACCACCCTTTTCTGCATATTAGCCTATTTTCTCTTTTTAGCTAAAATGAGTCACTGGGTGTTTATCTATCTTGTTTTAAACTTTTAGCTTAGTATTCTAGAGATATGGCCAATTTATTGTCTAATACATTATAAACTAACTTTTTATAGTCATACATTGAGTTAATGTGAGTGATTAAGTGTGACAGATGGTGACAAATCACTTTGTTGACAAATATTTCCATTCTTACCATCTAAAATATATGAAAAGAGATTTCTGATGATTAAATCAAGTGTTCTTAGTTCTTCTCTTCAATTAAATAACATGCATCATTGTCTAAAGACTAGTGTTGTTTTAGTACTGCAAAATCATTTTGATTTAGTTCTAGTACACTATTTTAAGAGCAGTTTTAGTTAGTCGTAGTTCTAGTATCCCCAGTTTGCAAACGTTTTAGTTAGTTTAGTTCTAGTACCTCCTGTTTGCAGAAGTTTTGTACCATCAGTGTACAGGAATTTTAGGTAGTGTTAGTTTTAGTACCCAGGAGTTTTGTTGACAGCTTACAAAGAGTAAATAAGTTGAAGATTTTTATGACTTCACTTGCAGACATAAGCAACTTTAATAAATTGTGATAATTGACAGTGGTCTTTGCCTTTTAGAA
This sequence comes from Dysidea avara, assembly GCF_963678975.1. Lineage (NCBI taxonomy): Eukaryota > Metazoa > Porifera > Demospongiae > Dictyoceratida > Dysideidae > Dysidea > Dysidea avara. The sequence goes on along the minus strand of NC_089278.1, from coordinate 32,972,051 downwards.
TGCACTGCAGTTTGCTTTAGTCTGGAATGTTTAAATTTAGTAGTAGTATTAGAACTAAAAGTTCAAGGAATTTCCTTCAGTTTTAGTTTTTGAACCAAAAATTCTCAAGGTTTTGGTTTAGTTTTAGTAATATAACCAAAATTTCCATTGGTTTTAGTTTAGTTTCCAAAACAACTCATAATTTTGAACTAAAACTAAATTACTGTACTACAAATGCTTTTATTTCTGGTACCTTAGAACCAAAACAACACTATATACTAGAGACTTAATTTTAGCTATTTCATCACCTAAACAAATCACCCAATTTCTCAGTTATTTGGTGTCCCATGCATGTGAAATTACTACATGGTTTGATATGATCATCTATATCTCCTAGAAACAAGAAGCTATGGGTGTGAAACTTCATAGCAGGAAGGCTTAATAGTTGCTTTATCCAACTGTACAAAAATAATCTAAAAATTGAGTATTCCCACAACTTTTGCATATGCAGAAAAGGATGCATGGTTTTCTATAATAAATTCAAATACTGCATGTCTAAATTCGATTTGTGGTAGTTACGGAAACAAACTACAAGCATGTTGCTGCCAACTATTTAACATACTGTATTATGTACATAATAATTAGTAATGAATTATATGTTCTCAAAAAATTTCTAGTTGTCACTCACTGTGCACAGCTCCCTAAGGGGATCAGATACATTAAAGTTTAATAAAAACTGGGAGAGCTGTTCAACATTTTTCATATATATATATATAAAAGTAATCTTTGCTTAAACTTCACTCCTGCCAAAGCTTACAACATTTGTTAGCGTAACCTTGATGACTAATGTGTTAAGCACAGCCTTTTAAATGGAGTTTAACTAGTTAAACTAGGTTAATGTTGCAGTAAAGCATGCATGTGTGTATTATGATAGTGACTAACCCGAAGCTCCACCATGATTAGGGGGAAGATTGGGCAGGCACACACGTGAGAAGGGTTGGCAATAACTGGAGAATAACATTGCGCATGCGTTACAAGAATGAGGCATGCTGAGAGGTGTTAGACACATGGTGCTACATGGCATAGTGGATCTTGTCCCACCCATACCACTCCCCTCTACCAACTATCTCTTATTAGTATTTTTAGATGATAATCACAAAGGGATTGTTCGGTAGGGTAATGTATTGCCCAAAAAAATAAATAAATAAAATAAATTTAATAACAGGGGTCTGGGGAGGTGAAGCATGCACCACAGATAGTCCCAGCAGGGAGCTTAGTAAATCCCCCATTTTTTTCCATTGTCTTTTCCATCCTGAGGCTAGCTCATGGTGTGACAGTGCAAGGTTTCTATTAGGAACATTGTGGCATACGAAAATTCTTGTGGCTTCAGAGAATGTTAGAATCCCCAAGCATTCCTACCTCCAAGCCTTTGTAGTAAAACATGCTGTATACGTCATGTAAAATTGTTTAAAAGGAGCCTATTTGAGAATTAATAGGAGAATCCATGGAACCCTGCACACCTACCAAAACAACCACCATCTGTTGACGGCGGCAACCTGCTCACAACACGGTAAGACCTGCTGACCAGGTTAAACTGACAAGCAACATTAATTGGTAGTTGATTATTATTAATAATGATAACTTATTGGTTGTTTGCTCACATTCTAGAGCAAGAATAGTAATTTGTGTGCGATCTGTACTGTGCTCTTGTCATATTTACCAGTCTAATGTCTTACAACATTACAGATGCTCCGATAAGACTGATAGGTGGTGCACAACAAGAAGGGTTAGTAGAAATAATGTACCAAGGAATTTGGGGGACAATATGTGACAGTGGTTGGGATGACATTGATGCTGCTGTCGTGTGTAGAGAACTGGGATTTGAGAATGGAACAGCAATAAGACAAGTTCTATTTGGATCTGGTAGTGGTCCTGTGTGGTTAAACCAAGTTGGGTGTTTAGGAAATGAGAGTAAACTGTCTCACTGTATACACAATGGAGCTGGAAATGTAGGAAGCTGTTCACATGTGCAAGATGCTAGTGTAATCTGTAGTGTTGTAACTGGTTAGTGTTTTATTATATAATCTCATCACAAATGTTACCTTAATGTGTTGTGTAGTTCGCCTAGTTAATGGACCAACCAGATATGAAGGTAGAGTGGAGGTGTATCACAATGGTGAATGGGGTACAGTGTGTGATGATGGATGGGACTTGAATGATGCACAAGTTGTATGCAGTGAACTGGGTCTTGGTAAAGCAGTTAATGCTAGACACTCTGCATACTATGGACAGGGTAGTGGTCCTATCTGGCTTGATGATCTACATTGTGTTGGTAATGAAACAAAAATTGGAGACTGTCCACATGGAGGGTGGAGAAGTCATAAATGTGGTCATGGAGAAGATGCTGGTGTAAATTGTGCTATTGGTGAGTCTTACATTTATCTACTAAAGTTATCGCCCAGTGCAGTATGGTAGTACTGCACAACAGGGATCATAAAGGGTTGCAGTTTCCCACCAAAATATACCCACCAGAGCCTAACTTACTAAACCCCATGACTATATACAGTAGTATTGGTTTACCAGTCTAGATAAATGTTTGAAAAAAGCCTGCAACTATCCAGTTGTACCAGAATTTTTGTTTAATCCACAGAAACAGGTTTTCCTCACTCACTCACTCACTCACTCACTCACTCACTCACTCACTCACTCACTCACTCACTCACTCACTCACTCACTCACTCACTCACTCACTCACTCACTCACTCACTCACTCACTGTTAAGTTCAATGGCTATGCATCCAATTATTTCTGAATCATAAAGAATTGTCACTTGCAATTGAGAAGTGTCCTTTTGGCTTGCTAAAGGTGGAATACTGAAGGAGATCTAGTTAGGTTCCTCCTCAGTGGACTGAATTGCTTATGTGAACACAACACTGTAGACTCAATTCCATAAATCCAGGTCACACTCTTTTCACAATTTGATTCAACACACATTATGCACCCCAGGGCAGAGCATCTGCTTTTCATAATTTGTTTAAACATGCATCACTATTTGTTAATTAAAAATAAGAAATACTGCATGAGCCTAGTTATGCAATAAAGCTAGGTTTAACCACTCATGGAATTTTAGAGGTGTTAAGTCACACAAAATTAGACAACGGGATTAGCCTAACTCAAATTGTGATTTATGTTGCAACTATGATTTACATATGTACTTTTCACTTTTGCTTTAGTTGAACCACTGTTTAATGGTACCATCCAGCTTGTTGGATCACGAACATCAAGAGAAGGAAGGGTTGAAATATATTTTAATGCTATATGGGGTACAGTGTGTGATAATGGATGGAATGATACTGATGCTGGTGTGGTGTGTAGACAACTAGGATTTGGATCATCAGGAACAGCCATTGGATCAGCTTCCTTTGGTCAAGGATCAGGACCCATCTTATTGGATAGTGTGACATGTTCTGGTAGTGAATCAACACTGGCCAGTTGTGGTCATCTTGGAGCTAATATTACAAGATCCTGTAGCCATAATGAAGATGCTGGAGTGGCTTGCACTGGACTTCCACCAGGTACACTTGTTAGTCTTTGGAGAAATTAAATTGAGAACGCTGTGAGACAAATTAGAAAGGCAACAAAATTAGTTATAATAGTGCTCAGTCCTAAAATCTGACTGATTTTTGTTAATCCATTGAGAAATTGAGATGGAGCCAAGGTTTCTAAACCATGAGGGACTAGAGGAATGGTTCCTATCTAACATATTTAGAATATGGCTTGTTTGCATTGCTCACAGCCCACTCACAATACAGGACTATTGTCATGTATTGCTCATTATAGCAATGTGTGATATGTATATACCTCTATGGAGGTATATACTGTAGTGCAGTATTGATCAAGACTCACAGTAGTGAGTCGCACGGCCAAGAAACTACAAAGCGCACGCCCAATTAAAAGACGCGCGGCCACTACTGTGAGTTATTTACGTGTAGGGTCGGTTTCGTAATATTAGTCCCAGATTACGCAACATCTCTCAATAGATTTGTATGCGTTACGTGATAAAAAAATCTTTAGGAGTCGTCATCATCATCATAGTTTTCTTGCGACCTCACTAAAATAAAAAAGTAACCATCGCAAAATAAAAAATAGGCGTATTTCACTTTATTTCTCTACCTTATGTTACAACTACTGTCACGTTATACCAGTCAACATAGCCGTGTTTGTATAGTCCATCTAGCACTGACGTCGACATTATCCAATCCTGGTTTGCCTATACGCGTATTTTCTTCAATCAAACCTCTAATCCCTACAATAACTTTTAAAGACACGACGTGGACACAAACTCTAATACCTGATAAACAAGTTGTGACAGCGTGCTGAACCATAAGTTCCCTAGGGATGGCATTTCAAGCAGAAATCTTTTAAATTCCATTTAGTGCCACACCCCATGCGAGCGTTTATAAATTGCCAGTTGTCTTATGGTGTGAAGAACAAAGTCACTAGCGAAGGTGCTTTAAGCATACTCTTCAATTCATGTAATATTTAATAGATTAACCACAAAGGCCGGTAAGGTGAATACAAAAGGTAACAAGCCTTTAGGGGTTACCACCTCTATGTAGTGTGTACCATGTAGCTTGTGTTGTGGCTTTCATTAAGTATTATGCACACACAAATGGTGCAACAAAATTTTGTAATGGATTGCTCCAATGTGGTTGGTGGTGTTGTGGCTCGAATGTGGTTCGTAGTTTACCAGTGACCATGTATGAATTGGGGTTGTTCCACACAACTTACACAATATTCAAATTTCATGATGGCCATGAAAATTTCTTGCCATATGGTAAACATACAACAATGTGTAACAACATTAATGACTAAAAATAGTTCCAACAATAGTGATGATTTCTTGTATGTCAGCATGATGATACTGAGACCTGTAAAAGAATAAGCAGGCACTGAAGTTAACCTTAAATTAAACACTCATGCAACTGACCTGGAACATCAGTCGCAACACCAAAAACACTTGTTTCGATATCTGATGACACAATCCAGCAGGCACTGAATTAAAAGAGAATGTATAAAAAATCAATATTCAGGGCTGTATCAATAATAGCATGGATAATCAAAATGAACAAAAATTATATCCCAGGTAAGTGAATGAATAACATAACTGTTGGGTAAGCATGTTAAACCTGAACATTAGGACATTAGTCAAACAAAAGTACGCTATCACAACTTGGTCATAATGCAATGTTTGTACCACTGGACTTCACACTGGTTGCCCAAAAATTGTGCCATTCCGGGACAACAGCATAATTATGAAACAAATAGTTACTACAACACAGAAGGCTTACTGTTGCACTGTCTACACTGATATACCATAATTTAAAAACATAACAGGTGGGCATTAAATACAATACACTTAACATCTGGGTACTGGGAAAAAATCACTAACATCACAACATGTACACTGACCTGGAAATTAACACCCTTGATGCCACTACAGTCTACACTGGTTTGAACCCATCAACACTATGCCCGATACATCTGAGTATACTGACCTGCAAATTCACATCACTAGTATACAGTGATAATTGATAACTACAAAAACAACAATTGCAATAATACAATTCTTCTGTACGTCAACTGACCTGAAATTCATGACACTCGATACCGAGACCTGTAAAAGAATAAGCAGGCACTGAAGTCAACCTTAAATTAAACACACATGCAAACTGACCTGGAACATCAGTCGCAACACCAGACACCTGTTTCAATATCTGACGAAACAATCCAGCAGGCACTGAATTAAAAAAAGAATGTGCAAAAAATCAATATGCCAGGCTGTACCAATAAAGGATAGATAATCTAAATGAATATATCCCATATGCAGGTTAAGTGAGTAACATAACTGTTGGGTAAGCATGTAAACCAGAACATTAGGTCATTAGTCAAACAAAAGTACGCTATCACAAACTGCATGGTCACTGATAATTGATAACTACAAAAAGAACAATTGTAATAATACAATTCCTCTGAACATTAACTGACCTGAAATTCATGACACCTGTATCTTTGTTCTTGCATGGTCTCAACTTACATATGTACCATGATCACATTCAACTGCTAGTGGATAAACCAGTATGACCAGATGGCCTGCAAGAACCAACAAGCAGGTGTTAAATACAATATACCTAAAGCCTGGAATATGAAAAATATTATATAAGCATTATTCCACACTGATATAGTAATAGATTATAGAATGTTGTGGAACTTGCCTAAACGTGTAAACTTGAACATGAGGACAACTGCATAATCTGGACACTTGGAATTGTCCAATACCTGATGAACAAGTTGGTACTAATGACATTCACTTCAACATTTTATCCCAGCTGGATGAATCTCTCGTAACTGAGTAAAAAGGTGTTTATTTTCCACCTGCAACCAAAGTTCTACATTTCTGTGGTTGAGTGTACATAAACTGACCTGGAAAATCAGTATGCCTTAGGGGTATGGAAATGATTCCTTTCCTTCTGTTGTGACATTACTTACAGCTTACTGGTAAATGATCATCGATGTCCCCGTGGACCCCAACAATGAGTATATCAATAACTTCACAAGTTGGAATGAATTTCCTTTCAACATGTGGTGGAATGAATTTCCTTTCAACGCCTGGTGGACAGGTCCAAAAACCCTATCGCACAAACATGGTGAATCAGTGTGTGGTGATGTGACACGTTGCACAAACTTCACTCCTCGTTTCGTTAGCATTCAAGGCCGGCATATATCATAGAGTACCTCAGTATAATTGACTCTTACTTCTTCAAGCGTTGCTCAAGCGATGTAGTTTCTCACAAGGGACTCGAGTTTCTCATTAAACTCAAGCCGATTAAAGTACGCCTCACCATCCAGTTACATTCTTAAACCATTCAATTTAAAACCATGTATCACGAGTGTCCGCTTAAGGTAATTAGGGACTTTCCACGAGATTTCCCCTAAATAGATCACGTGTTAGTTGTAAATCCGGTGGATTCTGGTGGTATACATGGTTCAACAATGTGGTAAGTGTACTTTAATATAGTATAAGCTGTCAATAATTGTTTGTGCACTGCTAAACTAAGTTATTTTTGTGTGATAAGCATGCTTGAGGAAGGGTCTGGCAAGGGGTCTGGGGGACGAGACTAATGTTTTGACAACAGTTGATGATGGCCAGGCAAAGAACTGCGAGAAGAACTACTGTGATAGTGTGATAGTAGGGACAAATTCCCACCCCTATAGTTCTGCCTAGGGGCATTAACTAGCATTATCTACAGCTACTGTATTATGTTGCTGATATGTACATCCGGGCCAAGAATAAAGGTGAAAGTGGTAGTAAGGCTCAATCCTATTATTCTGCTGAACAGGTAAGGGAGTCTGGAACTCTGGGGGCATGCTCCCTCAGGAAAGTATAAGTACTACAACTTTTTTTGTTTTAATTGCTTCATCAAGTATAAAAATTTCAGTCAAAAGGTGATGATCAAGGCTCTGGTCTTATGCACTGGTTGGAGTGGTTGTATCAATACTGCACTGTGACAACCTTGAGGGGTTAGTGCTGGCATTGTCCATGGCAATACTATTCCATCTCCCCGAGTCTTGATGATTGAGTCCTCCATTCCTTTCTCTGCTGCTCCAATCCTGAAGTTGTGACCACAGTCAAAAGGTGACGATCGAGGCTCTGGTCTTGCACTGCAACACCCTTGAGGGGTTAGTACCGGCATTGTCCATCACAATACTGTTCCATCTTCCATATACAAATCTTGATGGTTGAGTCCTCTATTCCTTTCTCTGCTGCTCTAATCCTGAAGTTGTGACCAAAATGTTAAAAAATGGTTATAACATGATGAATGATTATGATGATAACAATTACAAATGTATTTATAGCTGTGTAGCAGCTAATTAGGTACTTGCAAGTTTAATTAGGTGTCTGAAGCATTTAACATGCACAGATATGAGATATATTCGTCACATGCAGGCAGTAAAGATAGATTTACTCTAATAGAAAACAATCATTATTATGTATGGATTTTACTGACTCTCCAAGATAATATTCTGCATTAATGTTAATTGCTCATTTCCAAAAAAATTACCTTTTAAACCAAATGTAGAGTCTATCACTGACAAAAATGAGTGATATCCACCCCAAAAACACCTTCGCTGTAAAAAAGGCGCGCCCAAGAAACTACAAGTACCTGGAACCCAATGTAAAAAACAAAAAGAAAAAACAGCTCAGCTGAAGTGAAAAGTAACTGGTAACTTAAAGAGCTGATATCTGAAGCGGCCACGAATACAATTACTAAAGTTTAATCCATGCAAGAACACCTTGGCTATAAAACAGGTGTGTACATGAAAGTAACTGGCAACTGAAATGGCTGATATCTGAAGCGGCCAAGAATGAATGGTCATATACAACTAATTCAAAAATTTAACACTGAACCTTTATAATTCAGCTGTGTTCTATATTCACTCTTGCTGCATCGTAAAGTAATTTCTTTTAACTCTAATTGGCTGGTAATTTGGCCGCCTTTTTTGTTCTATTATACTGACTATTAAAAAAGGCGGCCAAATTACCAGCCAATTAGAGTTAAAAGAAATTACTTTACGATGCAGCAAGAGTGAATACAGAACACAGCTGAATTATAAAGGTTCAGTGTTAAATTTTTGAATTAGTTGTATATGACCATTCATTCTTGGCCGCTTCAGATATCAGCCATTTCAGTTGCCAGTTACTTTCATGTACACACCTGTTTTATAGCCAAGGTGTTCTTGCATGGATTAAACTTTAGTAATTGTATTCGTGGACGCTTCAGATATCAGCTCTTTAAGTTACCAGTTACTTTTCACTTCAGCTGAGCTGTTTTTTTCTTTTTGTTTTTTACATTGGGTTCCAGGTACTTGTAGTTTCTTGGGCGCGCCTTTTTTACAGCGAAGGTGTTTTTGGGGTGGTTGTATATAGATTCTGCATTAAGCCCCCAGTATTAAAATTGACATCCAATATCTATGAGCTTTGTGTAGATTTTATAATCTTATTTTTAGTTGTCAGCAAGATTCTAGTATTACAGAAAAGTAGGAATTGGTTACAATAAGTAGTGCTTATCAAGGTGGGATCATGCACTTGAAGTACAATTTAATAATTAAAGTTACACTTCAGCTAGGTGATGATCCCCTTGTTTAAGCAACATCTCATTGAGTTGAAGGAATCAGTTAGATAGTCAGTCAGTCAGTTATTAGAAATTCCACTACATAGAAAATTAATTTAAAGCAATTTGTTGAAAGTTGCACTGAAGGCACTTTTGGGCTTGATGGTACAAGGCACTGTGAAGGTATTGTGTGGTTGGTTTCTGGTAAACATTGATACCGTTTCCTGATAAAGTGCAGTACTATCATACTGTATGATGATGAAATTATTGACCCAATCATAGTGGTAAAGATCATGACATTCTAGTTTTATTTATCATTTTTAGGCACTAAAAGGCTAAGGTGGTTGCTTATAGTCTGAGGCGAACGATAAGTAAACAGCCTAATAAATTACATGATCGAGCGAGGCATGTAACTAATGAAAAGTGAACTTGCAATATGCCATACTTGGTGAAAATACAGTATGGTAGTACTGACCAGCACGGTTTGCGTTTTGCTGCCAAATATATGAGCCAAACACCACCTTTATTTTTCTTCATGATGACTTCATAGAGGATACGTATAATCAAGCCCAAATTATGTGACTTGAAATGTTTCCAATAAATTGCTACAATTTTTGTATTTCTGCTGACTTGACTGACTGATGCTGTCAGACAAGAGTAGCCCAATAATAGCTAATGCTGAAGGATTTTATTTCACTATTGAACATTGCTTCGGCCTGACACATGCTTTTTGCTATGCCACAGTTGATACACTGTACTCATCATCAGCATTTGTGACTGGATTTTAGAAAAATGGTCCAAATTGCACATTAGAAGTTTGAGATAAACAGTTTTAAGAATTCAAGTCAGCATAAAGTACCAAGGATAGTAAGCAATTTACACAAGAGAAACATCAATCTATTACCTTTTAGACCACTTCGAGTACTTGTGGCTGCTTGTATAGTTTCCCACCAAACAAGATAGAAAACCTGAGCAGTTGTATGAGCGAAGCAGTATCACAAGTACTTACAAAGGGGAAGAGGGTGGGGGGTGGCAAGGTGGGCAAGAGATAGACTTTAAAATGGAGGCAGACAAGATTACAGGGCTGTGTTGGCTTCTTAGGGGCTAATATGCAGCACAATCAACAGGAAAAATGTTTGGCCAACAATATCAGGCCATCCACCAGTAAACCACTGATTCTTGCCAAACCAGGTCCTTCACAAGACCAGAAACCACCGTTCGAGCTCTCCACACCACCCAGAAGAGACATCTGTTAAACCAGCTTCACGTAGTTTGAGTAGTACTGAGGTTCAAAGGTCAAAACTAGTGTATTGTATTAGTTTGATTTTTCCTGATGTGTGATTTGGGTCGGTTTTGTAAAATTTAGTCACATATACCTTAGTCTTTCTTCACGGGTATCCCATTTTTTTTCACTTGCAGCTCACAGTACCACTTCACAGGTAGCACAGTAAAGGCTTCATGTGTTGTCTATTGCACAAGAATAAATTAATTGAGAATTATCTGTAATATTTGTAACATGCCTCCAACAGTTTAGTAAGTGGACTGATTCTAGGCTGACTTTACATACTGTCCTCGCTGCAGAGAAAACTGAGTGAATATCTACTTGCTTAGTTGTAGTTAATCTTTTTGCCATGCAAAATATAGCTCATGTCTGGTACCATTCTTTCTATAGATATGGTACATAGAAGCTCATGTCACACATAACTATTATGGCATGGGGAAAGCCCTTTTCTTAGAGCACTTTTAAGAGTGGAGCTGAAGTATGCATCACTTGGCTGTCAACATAAATTAATTTGACAGATTACTTCACAACCAGAAATCCCTTTAATGAACCTAATCTCTGGCTTCCCTTGCCACATCATTACCATGTGGTCTCTTTGCATAGTTTATTAGGTTGTACATGTTATTGAAGCCATCTAGGTAGAAAACTTGTCTCTATTTGGTGTTATTATAAACCTCAGACCATTAAAATTTACCCCAAAAAATTTCATTTCTTATATAGATGTGTTATATCATGGTGGTTTTGTTGCTGGCAAAAACATGATACTGAGTCACACTATACTGAAAACTGTGATTTTGTACTTGAATGATATCACTGCAGTAATTGTAACCACACCATGTAGTGAACTTCGTGAAAAGTAATCTAAACCATTTCACTAAAGCAGTAGTCTAGCTAGTTGTCATAGTAATAAATGTATATAGGATTGGTATACTATCTGTCACATCTTCGTTGATAATCACTTTGATCTGCAGACGTTCTTATGACAACAATCTTTAGTGCCAGCTAGACATACAGGGTTGTTGCTATTGACTTATATGACCATTGTTTCACCTTACATAAGACTATTATTTGCCATGGAAATTTTAGCCAAACAATACAGTGTTTATCAATGTTTAGTATATGATGTAAACTGAAATACTACTTGTGTTGTGTGTGGAAACAAAATGTTTGAACAATGTTTGTCTAGTGTGTGTGTGTGTGTGTGTGTGTGTGTGTGTTTACGTGCATGTTTTCAAATGTGTGTGGTGTGTGTGTGTGTGTGCTTCATAGTTATAATGTAACTTGTAGAGGACATGATTTATTATATGCATGATGTGATGCTTGACTTGCTTGTCACTGTTCACTCCTACTGTAGCCCTCCCTATCAGACTGGTTGATGGAGATGATTCATACTCAGGTAGAGTAGAGATATACAGGAATGGAGTATGGGGTACAGTGTGTGATGATAACTGGGACAACACTATTGCACAATTAGTGTGTCGACAATTAGGATTAGGAACTAGTGGATTGGTAGACTTGAATGTACCAGCTGGAACAGGACCAATACTAATGGATAATGTTCAGTGTGATAGTGGTCAGACTAACCTGTTAGCTTGTTCTCATAATGGATTTGGTAATCATGACTGTAGTCATGTTGAGGATGTTGGAGTTTTATGTCACCAACCATCAAGTTAGTGCATGTGCACATATTAGACATGCTTTGGGTTTAATTATTATGGTTTTATGTTACTGCAAACATCACAATATGTATCTACTTCTGTTGTGTTGATTCAAGAAAGCTTTATATAGCATTCATGAACTCTGTTTTCCTTAGAGAAATGATATTATATAGTTTGAAATCATTTCTGATATGATACTATCAGATACTCAAGCACAGCACACTTACAAAGTCTCCCTGCAAAAGTTAAAAATTAATATTGATCACTTGTCCATATCTATGTGTACATGCATTGCAGTTACACACACGCATGCACACGCATACACATGCACGCGCACACGCATACACTCACATAGTCATACACATTCACACACACACTCATGTACACTCATGTACACGTGCAAGCACTCACATGCACGATCATACTACATGCATGTGGACCACACATTCACATTCATCAACACAATACACACACAAATGTTATAGAGAATTACACAATGTGAGGTCTATGTTACATTTAAAACTACAATAAATTTGTTTCTCAGCATTCCTGTATAAAGAGATTGTTTATGACAAAGGGGTCTACTACATATATAATTATGTTGTTTTTGTTGTTCTGTTTAGTACATGAACTGTACCGTTAATCATCCCATATTTAGGACCTTTAATCAGATTAGTAGGAGGTAGTTCACACAATGAAGGTAGAGTGGAGGTGAACTACAATGGTGAATGGGGTACAGTGTGTGATGATGGATGGGATGATACTGACGCTGGTGTGGTGTGTAGACAACTGGGATTTGGATCATCAGGAACAGCCATTGGATCAGCTTCCTTTGGTCAAGGATCAGGACCCATCTTATTGGATAGTGTGACATGTTCTGGTAATGAATCAACACTGGCCAGTTGTGGTCATCTTGGAGTTAATGTTACAAGTTCTTGTAGCCATAGTAAAGATGCTGGAGTGAGATGTAGTGGATTACAAGGTAAAATTTAAAAGCAGAATAATAGCTATTGCTAACAGCATTATGCAGTGGCAAATCTAAGTGGGTTTCTGTGGTTTCAACAGAAACCCCCCTTTCAATATTAACTCAGTGGCACTCTAGCTAACTAGCTTTATAATTATCGTTATTGCTGTATTAATAATTTTTATCATAGTAATCAATTATATTCCATTGCAATAAAAATGATTGAGATACTGTAGTAGAACAGTCAAGTAACTACTCTAATAGAGCAATCAAAGATACAGTTTAGTAGTTACAACTTTTTATCCTGAAATTATGTGTCTTTTTGTTAACAGTTTAAAGTATTGGACTTATCATTACTGCTAACCAAATCCTAAAATCAAATCTCAGAGCTTCTTGAATCTCTAAATTTTCTAAACGAATGTCCACACTATATTAATTTTCAGATACCCCATTTAAAATTCCTAAATTCACAACTATTATGGTATGGAAGTCGAAATGGTGACTAATGTAATGCATGATAATCTGTGAGAAATAACTGTTGCAATGCCTTAGTGTGTACTTAAAATCAAATATTCACTCACATGGTCCCTAAATGCTTTTAAATGTGCAAAAACTCACCTAGTTCATACAACTTTCAAAATTATTTTTATTTTCTCAGAATTATCTATAGTGTCCAAGAAATGGATCACCAAAGTTCAGCTTACTGTGGTTATTAGTTTTAGAATTATAGTACTATATATAGACAGTAAGAGAAGCAAGGAAATGGAAATGGACTTATACAGCAATTATATTAAAATAAACTACAGGCACTTACATTTGCAGCCAAACTTAATTCCAGTCTACTACAGTGTTGGGAGTTTGCTTACAACATGGATTGGCAAATCAATGGAAGTATAGTTTTAGTTCTGTTGGATGAAGGCAGTTTTGTTGAAGAAGTGATGATGATCTTGTTTACATCTATTGCATCATATGCTACAGAAACAAAACAAAGAGTTTTGTATACTCTCCATGAGCTGCTGAAAAATATGGTCTGTAGGCTTTCCTGATTAATAGCTTGTGTATATAGTTTTTATCTGTAGCATGCATAATTTCACAAATATTCTTGAACTTAAAATGCTAGCTTGTGAGAACTGGGCAGGGTTTTGCTAAGAAGGTTAGCTTGCTGTGGATTAAAGTAGTATGGTTGACTGCATTCACAGTGAAAATTTCAAATTCGGAGATTTTGACCTTTCTAAGCTATACTGGATTGAAATGCTTTAATTCACATATCTCACAATCTACTGACTATTGATGTGTGTACATCAATGGTTTTCTCAAATTAGATTGCAAATTTCTTCTTATCTACAGATACAACGATGATCATATAAGACAAAGTAGTGCTCTACCAATACAGAAAATACCTACCAATCTGATACCAATATGTGTACTGATAATTGTGTGCTTGCTTGTTCATGGCTATGGCTATATTACAGTGTTGGTATTTGCACTAGTCTTTTAAGTATATTGCATGATTGTACTATTAGAATATTTTGCAGTGACTGTTCTATTAGAGTACCATGTAAACATGGTAACTTGCAGTTTCTCATCCTTTAACAAAGCAAATTCTGCACCTAGAATGTGACATCCAACCTTTTGCATCACAAGTTTTGCTAACAATATTATCATGATGACAATCTAGATTTTCCATTGGCTATATTGTACTAGAATTTCAATTTATATAGGGTAAAAATAAGATGAGTTGATCAGCTAGCAACAGTGGTTCAATGCATCTCTATCAAACCCTGGACAACTTGTTCCTACATTTTTGTGCATTTTTCTATTATCTTTCTATTATAGAGTATTGACCCCGCTATTTTGCACTAGGTTTATAACTAATTGCCTATATGCATACTGACTTTAAGATATTCCCAAAAGCGGTCTACACTGTAGACATGACAATATGTCAGCCTTTTTAATGTAAATAATCATACATATATAGCTCTATGACCATTTATCAGATTTGCAGTAAACTTGATATGTGATTTTTTTGCAATACATTCTTAAAGTTGTCTAATGTTCGAGAAAACTGAGCTACGCATTTGCATTTTATAATGGTTTTATAAAGTGTGTGAAAATAATAATCAAAGTCCCCAAGCTCCCTAAATGAAGAAGACATTAAGCCAAATTTTGAGGTTTTACGGCAATCTTGCTCAAATTTGGTATCTGAAGTGGTGAAGGTGGAGGGTATTTGCAATACAAAAAAATGATTCTAATTCGAGAAGTGAGTATGGAGTTACATATGCTTGGCAATCCCATTTTTTATCTTCCTTCAATATATTCACAGTGTGGCATGCCGGCTTTTTTGGCTGCACAACACACTACCGTGTGTCTGATTTTGAGCATACCGTCAGTCAAATTGTCTATTTGCAATGGCAGTATGTTTTATTGTAAGAGTATAGTGCATAGCCTATCAGTCATATTTTTGTAGATATTACCCTAAGACTAGAGGGAGGAAGTTCACACAATGAAGGTAGAGTGGAGGTGAACTACAATGGTGAATGGGGTACAGTTTGTGATGATGAATGGGATGATACTGATGCTGGTGTAGTGTGTAGACAACTGGGATTTGGATCATCAGGAACAGCAGTGTATTCAGCTAGTTTTGGTCAAGGATCAGGACCCATCTTATTGGATAGTGTGACATGTTCTGGCAATGAATCAACACTGGCCAGTTGTGGTCATCTTGGAGTTAATATTACAAGATCTTGTAGTCATAGTGAAGATGCAGGTGTAAGATGTACTCTTGCTCAAGGTTTGTAATTCACAACACTGATAATCATCATCCTGCAAAGCTGACCAGAGGCCAGATGCAACTGTTGTCTTAAAAAGAAATGTATTAAATGCTGGCTGAATGATTGTAATAAGAATTAGGCATCACTTTATAGTAGACAATAAGCCTAGCAGTTCCTTTATCCCATTTTTTATAATTTTTGAGAAGATATAGGCACATTATATACTACTGATGACTTATGGTACTAGTAACAGTGAAGCATTTAGCATTTAAGAAGACATGGTGAGGTCAAAAATGTCTTGCTGAAAGCAGGTTCTGGCTGTCATGTAATGAGTGTAGTCAATCTAATAATAAGGTTCTTGTTAGGATTTTCCCTAGGAAAGTATTAATATCAGTGATTGCCATCTTCCTAAAGCTTGCAATATAAGTGTGGACTACTGTACAAACTACTAATAACAAGAGTTGATAATATATTAAGAGAGAGAGAGTATCAAACACTCAATATACCCTGTACAAACCCAAGTTTACCTTTAATAGTCAGTATCAGTGCTCAATGCACGTAATAATCTTTGATTTGTCACTTTGTGTTAACCAAGGTTGTGTTTGTGTGTAGGTACTTTAGTCAGATTGGTAGGAGGAATTTTGCACAATGAAGGTAGAGTGGAGGTGAACTACAATGGTGAATGGGGTACAGTGTGTGATGATGGATGGGATGATACTGATGCTGGTGTGGTGTGTAGACAACTGGGATTTGGATCATCAGGAACAGCCATTGGATCAGCTTCCTTTGGTCAAGGATCAGGACCCATCTTATTGGATAGTGTGACATGTTCTGGTAATGAATCAACACTGGCCAGTTGTGGTCATCTTGGAGTTGGTGTTACAAGATCTTGTAATCATAGTGAAGATGCTGGAGTGAGATGTAGTGAAACACAATGTAAGTCAATTTCATCGACAACAGCTAATCGTCTAATCCTTTCCTGCCAGAGTGATTTCTTTCTACATAAAGATAGGGTGCTAAGCACTCTACTGAAAATGTGTTTTAGACTTAGATTAGTCTACTACACAGCACTGGTTATCTTTAATTGGTATCAGTTATGTTTGATCCTATAGTTTTTTGCAAAGTGAAATTTTGACAAATGAGCAATATTTCATCTGTCAAAACTTCACTGAGCTACACACTATTATAAGGATAATAATGTAGTAACTGCAACATTTAATAAAATATCAAGAGTAATGGCAGGATGTTGTGTGGTCAATAAGACTGATTACCTGGTGTTCAATGAATTAATCAAAACACAGAGTAGTATATCATGTGGCTATAAAGGAAGAGTTGGTGCAGGTATGCCACAGACAAGTATAATATTGTAATAATGAAACAGCATCAAATTTGAAATGTTTGCAATCACTGTAAACCCCTACAAGTTTAGAAGATCAATCAGCAAATGGAACAAATTACCCCTTGTGATTGCTCTGTAGATTGTTTTAAGACCATGCTTAAATCAATGACTGAAATTATTTAATTATGCTCATTTGTGATGCTTACAATTAATAATTTCCCACCTATAGATGTTGGTCATAAGTCAGAAATTGGGTTTTTGTGGTGAAGGCTACGTTGGGGTATCAGAGGTGGTAGACTAAAATCAACACTGCATGTCATCTTCATCGTGCAATGTAACCATTTGTTGGTCACCATTTTTGATACTATATGTACTACATGTACACACTAGCCTTGTGTGATCACTTCAAACAGCCTCCGCTATGAATTGTGGCAATACATACTCACTTTCTATGACCGCAGACTAAAAGCAAATAGTCGTAATTTGAAGAATAGTAGTGAATAGTGTTTTGAGTGTGCATGCACGTGTTTAAAATACTCTAATAGAACAATCAAGCACCTACACTAATTTGACAGAAACATGGTATAATTTTATTCTGCTTTGCACACTACAGTACAGGTAATGACTCATAGTTATAGGGATACTTCCTAATTGACAGCCACCACATGTAACTTTGCTTTCTTCTGGCCTTGCATGAACATCATTTTTCCACTGTGTTGTAACTATTATGTGTACCCTGCTGAAGATATGCGGTTGAATTAACAAAATTAAACATAGTTATTTGTTTTTATTTAGATGTTATTATCAGCTTGGCAGGAGGTAATTCATTTAATCAAGGTAGAGTGGAGGTGAACTACAATGGTGAATGGGGTACAGTGTGTGATGATGGATGGGATGATACTGATGCTGGTGTAGTATGTAGACAATTGGGGTATTTGTATGGGAGAGCAGCTCTTTCAGCTTCCTTTGGTCAAGGATCTGGACCAATTTGGCTGGACAGTGTGAAATGTTCTGGTACTGAACTAACACTGGCCAGTTGTGGTCATCTTGGAGTTGGCATCACAAGATCTTGTAGTCATAGTGAAGATGCTGGAGTGAGATGTATTACAGTAACAGGTGTGTAACAAAATGCATACACAGTAGTAACAAGAGTTCATAATATTTGTATGGCATACAAATTATGAACTCTTGGTAGTAAGATGTACAATGGTGTGTCATGCAAACAGGAGATACCGGTGTGTGAACGTGACAAACACGTGTGTACAAGAAATACATTTTTGTTGTTAGTCATGCTAAAAACATTGTAACTAGAAAATGTCCAATTTCTGCTTTATGCATTCCCTTGGGGTGTGGCACCTTCTATCCTAAAATCAGGATACATGCCTTCAAAGCTTGTTTATTTGCTTTGTATTGGTGTTTATCTTCTGCTTCCACCACCTCTTTTATGCATCACTCTAATAACCTTTGTCTGATCCATGGCGAGTTATGCCAGCATGTTAAACTATGTATATGTATATTATAATTTTTGTATGACTAGCTACATGAGTGATTTTCTACAAATTATAGGGTCATTCCTTTTAGGGTAAATCTCTTATGGAAGTACACTGAGTAGATTGGTCATTATCCTTTTGTAATTCCATAGAAATAGGACAATAATTTATGGTTTGCAAAGAATGTGTAGCACTGCAAGATCACGATGCTCTAATAAAACAGTCATACAAAATAAGGAGGGTCTAGAAATATAAATTTGAAGTAAGTTGCTCTGGATCAAATGTAAACAACTCCACAGCCCTAGCCACTGAGTTGCTGCTGCCATGATCTTATTATTATAACTGGTTGATATAAGCATCATTACAACAATTCTTGGCCATTGCATTTATTTCACAATTACTGCAACTAGATATGGGAAAACTGGTCAACCAGTTTTATTACTAATGACAGCAGGTTTGGTTTTTTGCCATGAACACATTGCTACATGAATGCTCTATCAAGTTTCATTGTAAAAGTCAGCTAGGCTTGAGTGGTCTGCATTTTCTGGCTGCAAAACCTAGTGGTGAGCCATGCAAGTGGTCTGGGGCCTCAACACTGTACAGCTTCATGGTGTTGAATAAAAACACATACCTGTCCTTTCATGTTAGCCAGTTTTGAGACCTGAATGGCTTATATTTTTTGCCAAATCCACCCCATACAGTGTAGTGATTCCTCTTTCATTTTGTAAGCTTGTGTAGAGAACAGTCAAGAAGCGGAACACGAGGCCTTAAGGATGATCACGTGATTATATCCAATCAAACATACGCAATCTTACAACACTATCAGGTGTGATACAAGTGGGCGTGTGTGTGCAATAGTCACGTGTGTGCGTAGTGCCTATATATTGTATAAGTGTTCTGTCTCTTGCATCCCCCCACCAAGCATGGTGTGGCTGGATAGTCACACATGCTGATATTAGTGCCAAGTAGGGTCTTCTATCAGGCGTTTCGGTGGTCTGTGCGGCCGGTCTGATTGACGCATGTCTGCTGTCTGATCCTGGGATGGTTCGTGACGGTTGCGTCCTGTTGAATTAGGTTCTTCGTGTGGTAGGGAGACATCTAGCTGGTGTGGGTTCCTCTCAGATGCATCCAGAGATGCTGGAGTGCGACGTCTTAGGAATCTTCGGTTACGTACCAGTACACGTCCACCCTGGGTCTTGATCGAGTATCGACGATAGGGACTAATGTGAACTACTGTACCGTATATGTCCCAGAGCTTTGTCCTCTGGTTTTGAAGGGCGACGTTTGATCCCAACTGGATGTCAGGCAAGTTTCGAGCGTGCGCATTGTAGCATCTCTCTGATTGTTCTAAGGTGTGAGTTGCTTGTTTCTCTGCGTCTGCCACGTTTCGTTGCCACTCTGGCGCAAAGGAACGTCGGTGCGCTGATAGTGTATCCTGTATGGGTCTACCGTATAGCTTTTGCGCAGGGGACTGTCCATCTCTGCGGGATGGTGTATTCCTGTATTGCAGTAATGCGCGGCATATCACATCAGTGTTCAAAGATCTCCTCCCCCAAGAGGTGGCGATTAATTTCTTCATACACTTCACCATAGCCTCAACTTTTCCATTACTCTGTGGGTAATGTGGGGACGAGGTCTTATGGGCAAACCCCCAATGTTTGGAAAATTTACTGAAGAGGTTGGATGTGAACTGGGGGCCACCATCAGACCACACGATGTCTGGAACAGCTGTACAACAAAAGGCTTGAGTTAAAGCTTGGGTTAAGCGCTGTATGGATGTGTTGAGCTGCATCGGGATAATGTCAGGCCAGTCGGTACAGCAATCTACTATGATGAGAAACTGCTGGCCCCCGTAGCTACAGAAGTCCATTGCAATCTCCTGGAACGGTCTTGCGGGTCTGGGTTTGGACATGATGTATTCCTTGTTATTCGATGGAAGCCGGTCTTGACACATTTTGCATGAGAGCACAACATTATCGATATCGTTATCGATTCCAGGCCAATAAATGGATAACCTAGCTCGCTCCTTCGTCCATACTGATCCCTGATGGGACTCATGGAGGCTGATTAACACCTGGCGGCGCATTGAGGCTGGGATCAACAGGCGACAGCCATAGGCAATCAACCCATCATCCACTGAAAGGTGCTCACGTGCACTCCAAAAGCACCGGCAAGACTCCGGCAGCTGGCTACGGTGATCTGGGAAGCCATGGGTGATTGTATGTTTCAGCTGTTGGTAGGCAGGGTCATGGGCCGCTGTCTCGCGTAAATCTTGAAGCCGGATGTTGTCACGTCCAGCACTAGTACCTGCTCTAAGTTCTGTGATTGACGGTTCTGGGTGGTGTTGATGGTCAAATTCTGCAAGTGCGTCATCCAACTGGGGGTTGGAGACTGGGTTACGTGAGAGGGCATCAGGGGCACTGTTGCTTTTGCCTTTAATCCATTTAGCTGTGAGGTTGTACGCCATCAAGCGAGACTTAAGGCGTTGGAGTCTGGGGTTCTCAATCTCGTCCAATCTCTTGGTATTAAGTATAGGGACTAAGGGATTGTGGTCAGTTACCACTGAGAATTGTTGAAGGCCTGCTAAGAACATGTTGCATTTTGCCACAGCCCACGCGACTGCGAGTAACTCCAGTTCTATAATGGCATAGCGGGATTCAGCATCGGACAGGAACCTAGAGCCTGCCTGAACTAAGGACCAATTTTCTCCATGCTGCTGTTGGAGTATATACCCCAGTCCCTGCCGGCTGGCATCAGTGCTAAAACGGGTTGGCTTGGTGAGGTCAAAGAAAGAGAGGGCTGGCTGTGTTGTTAGGGACTTTTTGGCCTCCAAGAACGCTGCGTCATGGCTGGGCATCCACACGAACTTGTTTTACGTGCTTAAAAGCAGTCGAAATGGGGCCAGGAGTGAGGCAACCAAGTTAGTGCTGGATGATAATTGGTTAATTAATCCGACGAAGGAGTGGAGCTCGGTACGGTTGGTTGGAACGGGGTAGTTTGATATTGCTGATGTGATGGATGGGTCAATTTGGTAACCCTCCTCAGATAGCAAGAAGCCGGCAAAGGTGGTCTTGGTTTGAAAAAACCTGTCTTCTCCAGGTTCAGTGCAATGTTGTTGTCAGCGCAGCATTTCAAGAATTGTTTCACGTGTGTGACATGGTTGCTAAGGTCGCCGTCATATATTACAAAATCGTCCACCACGCACCTAAACCCTGACAAGCCTTTAAAGGCTTCTCTCATGCGGCGGTTGTAATGCTCCGATATCGAGGAGACCCCGTAGGGTGCTCGAAGGTACTTAAACCTCCCAAATGGGGTTATAAACGTTGTCAAGGGTTGGCTTTGTTCATCAAGGGGGCACTGGTGGTACCCTTTGAGGGCATCGATGACTGTAAAGAATTTGGCATCGCTAGCGGCGATGTCAGCCACGGCCTGAGCTGGGGTAAGTGATTGGTATCGTTCGCGGACGACGAAACGGTTAAGGTGGGATAGGTCGACACACATACGGATTTTGTCTGAATATTTCTTTGGGGCAACCACAATTGGTGCACACCATTCGGTGGCTTCTGTGACTGGTGCGATAATGTGTTCTGACTGCAACAACTCGAGTTCGGCCTTCAGCTTGTCGCGATAGGCGAAGGGAACAGATCGTGGTGTGCTTACGCAGAAGGGCCTTGTATTGGCCGACAGTAATATGTGGAATTGTTCCCCTTCCATGGTTCGAATTTTCCCATCAAAAACTGTTGGAAACTCTCTTTTCAGGGCGTCCACCGACGGTGGGGCATGAGGGAGGGTGGTGGCTTTGATACTTGGGGACGAGGGGGGAGCTGTTGAGGGGGACGGGAGCGGGTAGTGCGGGGGCAGGACGTGTAGAGCCTTAGCGGCCTTCCAAGACATGATGACTCCATCCAAGGTTGGGAAGATGTACATGTCTTCTTTATGTTCTTTACCTGCAAGTTGGAAGTGGATACACATCTTTCCTATGGGGCACATTCTCTGGCCATTGGCTACTCGGGGTCTAAACTCTGATGGTAAGAGGTTCTCTTTGTACTCATTCAGGGGCGGTAGGATATTCTCTCCAGCAGCTGAGATATCAGCACCTGAGTCTGGGAGTATCGCAGTACGAACGGATCCGTGGATTGTACTGACCTCTACCATGATGGTTGGTGCGGGGTCGATGGTTGCCACTTGCTTGACACTGAGGACAGTCATTGATGTGGTCTCCTGATCCACTTCATCTTCCTCGGCTGTAATGGCTTTGGCAGCTGGGTACTTCTGCCGTGGATGTTTCTGTGGTGGCTGCCGACTGTGGCAGGCTCTGGCAAAGTGGCCAACCTTGAGGCAGAAACGGCAGGTCTGCTTGAATGCCGGACATTGTACTCGCCCGCCTTGGTGTGCTTGGGCACCGCACCCTGGGCAAGACTTGAGGACTGACTGACTGGCTTGGGTGACTTGTAGTGCGCGTGCTGCTTGGTGATGCGCTGGATGGTCAACACAGGGTTGTCGGAGATATCCTTGCGCTACTTTTTAGCAGCTTCTTGGGCACGACATATGGCAATGGCATTGTCGAGGGTAAGGTCTTGCTGCCGGAGCAGGTGTTCCACTGTGTCACCGTCTATGAGCCCTTCGATAATCTGGTCCCTGATGCTCTTCTGAGAGCATGCCGCGGAACAGAAATTGCAGGTTTTCACCAGTTCTCGCAGGAAACCAGGTAATCGTCAAAACTTTCCCCTGGCTGCTGCATGCAGCGACGCAGTCGACGGCGTTCCATGGACTCATTAATGTGGCCTTCAACATGCCGTTTAAGGGCAGCTATAATTGCGCTGGAGTCGTTTCGCTCCTCCGTTGTAAGGCCAAGGTTATCTACCACCGTGAGTGTTTCGCGAGAAAAACACAAAGTTAATGCCTGTACCTTGGTGGCTGCTGGTTCTTCACTCAGTCCGGATAGGGTTGAGTAGGAGGTCCATTGGGCTGTCCACGCTGTGAAGTCGGTGCCGTGATCCACGTCGAGGTCCAACTTTGGTAGGTCGCTCAGTCGGAATACATAAGGCATCTGGCCCGCTAGGAAGAAAACACAAGGGAGAAAGACTGTGTAACAATATGGCGTCACCTTTACGGGTGCCTCACACCGGCACCAGGGATTTGCTCCGAGGGTTAGATAGGTTACCCACGCTAGAACGTGGCTGCTCGCAGCGCCATGTAGAGAACAGTCAAGAAGCGGAACATGAGGCCTTAAGGATGATCACGTGATTATATCCAATCAAACATATGCAATCTTGCAACACTATCAGGTGTGATACAAGTGGGCGTGTGTGTGCAATAGTCACGTGTGTGCGTAGTGCCTATATATTGTATAAGTGTTCTGTCTCTTGCAGCTTGCCTCCATCCTCTATTAAAGCTTGCCTGATACAGTCAACATGGAGTTAAAAACTATCTAAAATGGAGTGAAACTTAGCTGTTGACTACTTGTGTGCAATGGATACTCTGGAAGATAAGAAATTGGTGAAAAACAGTTGAAACGTTGGGGCACGTTGCTGCATCCATTAGCAAGCTACAGCACACTAAACAGATCCGTATTTCTAGATATTTTTAAATAGGTGATAAGACTGGTTTTCCAAGACACAGACACAATTGGCTGTACATACACTCTGATCAGTGCAACATATGCAGTATATACCACCCTATCACACAACAACTTGAAGAAAGCTAAATGGTAACTATCAAAGCAAACTTCAGTGAATCAAACAGTGTGGTAGTACTGTTTAAGTAAGAATACCCAAAAATGATGTGTGCCATCTAAAATTCCACCTTTAAAATCATCCTAGAAACATCTTACAGGATGAAAATCACCTTTACATAATAGTGCTAGTCCATCTAATATCAAACACAGCATTAAAATCAAGAAAACACTTACAGACGGCTGGATATAGAATTTTTAAAAATCACATAAGCTCAAAGTTTTTTCCTACTGCCTGCCTGCCTGCCTGCCTGCCCGCCCGCCCGCCCGCCCACCAGCCTGCCTGCCTGCTGGCCTGCCTGCTCGCCAGCCTGCCCATCTACCTGCCTGCCTTCCCACCGGCCTCCCTGCCTGCAGGCCTCCCTGCCTGCCCACCTGCCTGCCTGCCTGCCTGCCTGCCTGCCTGCCTGCCTGCCTGCCTGCCTGCCCACCTGCCTGCCTAATAACAATCGCAAGGCTGGAGGCTGAACGAAGCAGCACAAGGCCACCATTTTACGCCACAATAGCAAACTCACTAGTGGAATGTGCCTTTTAGGGTTCCAATGAGTGTGTGCCCTCTGCACCTTGTCTTTCTTTTTATCTTCAATCAGGCTGGTCTTCTGTAAACAAATAAACTAGTATATTAAAAATTATTAAGAAGTAGGGATCCATGCAATACAAACTAGTGAAATAAGAGATGAATGATGGTATTAAAGCATAACTCGGTGGAAAAATCCCTACATTGGCATGAGGTTTAATACATTTGTACATCAAGACACACGGTAGTGTGTCGTGCGGCCCAAGAAGCCGGCGCACCACACCGTGAGTATATTTACAGGAAGAAAGAATACCTGATTTTCACACCTTTGTAGCTCCATGATCCCTTATCCGATTGGAACCAGTTTCCCTTCAGAGGTGTCCGCCAGGTAGGCCATGCCACATACCAAATTTGAAGGAAATCTCCCCAGCCATTTCTGAGATATGAGTGGCCAAAGTTTCATTTTAATTTCATTTTTTTTTCCTTCACTGTAGGGGGGCTACGGGGGTTTTGATTTCTTTTCGCACACTTTGCAAAAATTGCTATAAAACACAAACTTGTAACTCCATTGTATCGATATTTAGCACAAGTAAAGAGTGTATAAAGGTACATTCGCATACCAAGTTTGCTATGAATCTGTTATAGTCTAGTTCCTTATGGTTTTGATCGTGATTTACTGGACCAAAGCACCAAATTTGGTACAGTGACTTCTTAGGGTATACAGAGTGATTTCAGAAGGGGTGCCACCATGAACTTACCCTGCACCCCTTTGTACGACAGCTATGTTGGGCAATCCGCGAAATTAAAACCTCCTATTGAATAAGTCCTTAATACATTCCCAATTTTAATTTTGAGTGAGCAGTCCATAATATCTCATAATCAGATTCATTAAAATATTATGGCTCTGTATAAAGATACATAGCTTAAACAAAACTATACATTTAGCAAAAATTAAAATCGCTAAAATTTGAACACGGTTATCCATGGAGAACTGTCAAATATTACCTTGTTACTTATTTCCATTGAAAGCCATGTCCACTACAATGGCTAAGTTCTGCACACAGAGCACCACCTGTTTACCGGATACTTCACCTCCTGGGTTCCAGAATTACACTCATTTCTACTTACTAGTAAAATGTACTTTAGCTATGATTCTAAGTGCACTTTTGGAAAAAGTAGGAAACTTACCACATAGTTTATTTCTTTAAAAGCTAGTTTTTAAATAGAGAGCCACACCATCTCTGATTTGACCTTTGGTGACCTTACACCCAATTTATTGCCTAAAATTAGTCAGTTTTTTTACCCATACACAATTCAGTATACACTAGCTTAGTTTCAACTTAATACTCTTGCTCTAAAGAGAACATTAACATTTAAAGAAAGTCCATAGCTTGCACTAAGTTATAAGAGCAAAAGTAGCCCTATACAGATTGCATTTCCGAAATTATTATTAGAGCCTGAGTTGGATATATGGTATTATTCACAACTGCATGTACAGTGGAACCTATGGCTACCTGTACTAGGAGACCACTTCTGTATACATTCAAGAAATGTACAGTAGCATACATACGTCATATTACTCATATAGTAAAACACTGCTTGTCCAAATCACATTGCTAAAACGGTGATAATGCCTATGGGATACCCAGTACACTCAAGCATGCAATATTTTAGTTATCACCCTTCTCCTTAACTTCAACTGTTGACTTGTCACAGTGACACTACCACATTCTGTGTGCACCCTTAATTGTTGCTGTATAGTATGTCAAGGATTATGTTGGCGTGTCATGATTAAGTAGTACAAGGAGCTGTCATGCAGCCCTATTGATAGTACATAGTAACTATATGTGAGCGGGTTTTCGAAATTCCACACATATCCAATTCTATGAACTTGGAAGACCATAACATAGTGGTAAAGAAACATATTATTTTAAATTTGTTCCATTAACTAAGCTGTATGGGGGCTCAATACTGACCTAATTTCTAGTCAATAGCCTTTTTATTCTGAAGTTATGAGTCGTCAAAGTTGTGTGGTAAATTAGATGTGTGTGGAAGACTCCTTTCGCAAATCCAGTCACATATATTAAATCCAAATAAGAAAACTTGCACTAACAAATTACAGATTGTCATTCTGTATTAGAGCTAGACATGTAGGATTCCAGAGATTTCATTGTGGTAGTTTTGATAATAAACATAAGGAAAAAGATTTTTAGTTGCACTAAATTATTGCATTTCTATAGGGTGATGTGACATATTTTCCAGTAATATGTGTACAATATTGTCTGAACCTATGTTTGTGAGTACATGTAAATGTTTGCAAATCAGAAATTCTATAATTGTAAGCTACAAAACACAAGCAATTGTCTTGGCTATTCAATATAAAATAGAATCCAAATGGTTTAATCTAAAATTTAGCCAAAATTCACACAAATTGAACCTCACACATAAACCTGCTATCATAAGAGATATGTACCCCATTATACTGTTTTTCATTGATAAGTATAATGCCTATTTAAGGTGCTAAGTTTCTAAGTACACCCTATTAGAAATGTAAACATGTTCTGTGCATATTTCAAGCTTGTGCATGGGAAGAATATTAATCTGTTTTTACAGAAAGTCTGTACATAGCTTATACTCTGTTCTAAAGTTACAGCAACTTCAATCACGAACCACTATTTTTCCTTTGGGACAATAGCTTCAATTTGAAACCAATTTTGTGGATTTTAGATCATGTAAATGTGATTTAGTGACAGTGTTTGAATATTAAATTCCTGTAAATGTCACCAAAGGTCAAATCTGAGGTGGCTCCGTATCGAAAAATAATCATTGTCATATGCAAAACTTTTTGTAAGTTCATGTTTTTAACCAACTGAGAGATGCATTTTTAAGGCTTAGAACCAGCTAACTATTATTCAGATTCCAAGAGGTGACAAAATCAGCTAATGGTGAGTCCATTGTAGTGCTAATGATTTTTTAAAAGTCTACACAGATTCTCTGATTAAGTGTCCGTTCAGAGCTGTGTAACCTTCTCATTGTCCCATATTGTTAATGATCATTACTTTTTACTCTTATAGTCTCTACCTGTTACAGTACACATAGTTGCAGGATTATAAGCATCATAATACTTACATTCAACACTCTTCATCAAGTAGTAACTTACCCCATATACATGCGCTGTAGAGTTTTGTAAAGCATTTGAAATCTGTGCTTTAATGAAACTAACATTAAATCTAGAGAATTGTATTTCTTGAACAAAATAGAGCTAATAGAAGACTGGCTAATAAATAAACCTGTATGTACACATTCAGCTTATTAATAGATAACTATGATCAGCAACTGTACATAATCATAATTAAGCTGGCAAAGATTAAAGCCAAAGATTTTTCCGATCATTGCTTTCTGAAACCTTGTTAATTCTATAAGGTTGACCTTGCTTGCTCCCCAAGGAGATCAGTAAACAGATGTACCGTGATTGGCCAAAGTAGTGGAAATATAGATATGGTTATTGATAGAAAATTCTCAAAATTAGCTATATTTAAATTTTAGTGATTTTAATTTTCGCTAAACTTATGATATTTCAATAAAACTATAATGGGATGTCATGGAGTGCTCACAAATAGGAATTATTAAACTTGTGTTTAGTAAAACATAAGTTATTCAATATAGTAAATATGATGGATTTTAATTTTACAGATTGTTGAAAATAGCTGTCATACAAAGGGGTGCCGGGTGAGTTCATGGTGGCACCCCTTCTAAATCACTTTGTACATCCTAAGGAATAAATGTACCAAGTTTTGAGCTTTGGTCCGGTAAATCACAATATTGCCTAAAATTTGACATAAGAGACTGGACTATTAAGTATCCAAGGAGTTATGAGCACGTAAAAAATGATGAAACTTTTGTCACGGCTACAGGATAAACCGAGTAGAGGAATAACTTGAAAATTGGTGTGTACATAGGCTGATCATCGTAGGAGCACTTTTTGGTGGTTAGAACAGCAACAGACTTACAGCTACAAAGTTATAAAGCAAAAACTGAGAAAGTGTAAAATCACGGGATAAAGATACTCTAATAGAGCAGTCACTGGGGGAAAAAAAAGGTGCATAAAAAATGTCGAAAAAAAAATGAACTGATCATGACCAGAGTTCAAACCAAGGACCTCCATACCTAATGCCTGCATCCTTAACCACTGAACCACTGCTATGTTGGCTGATAACTTCACTTAATTTCTACCTTATATATGAAAATTCTAGCTTAATAAGTAAAACTGATCTACCAATAGAAAATTTAGATTGTTCTAGAACATTCTATGTGTGTTCTATTAGATGATTTCAGCGAAAGCAAAACGTGCGCTTTATTAAAGCATTAGCACCATACTATTGTTGCAACACTTTGAGGCTCAATCTAGTAGCTATTTTATCAAATCAGAGCCATTTTCATATCGATCAGTGGTATATTTGTAGTATTAACTTAGTTTTTCCCCCAGGCGGTTTGCGAGCAGACTAGTATGACTGACTCATGCCAATCATCATCATCAAATCAGTCGACACTGACAAGGGAGCCATAGTATCTGCAGCCAGTAGCAGGCCCTTGGCTTCAACCTCCAATATGAACTCATCAAATGACCGTAGATTTAATGTTGTGGTATACGGAATTGAAGAATGTCCTACTAATACAATCAGACCGGCTCGTCTCCAAAAAGATTTTGACTCTGTGTCATCGATCTTCAGTGGACTGGGTGTTACTCCTGACCCTGGGACCATTGTGGACTGCTATCGACTTGGAAAATTCAAAGTACAATCGCCAAGACCAAGGCCTATTCTTGTCAAATTCCGTAGTGTTATTCACGTCAACCAAGTCCTAGCCAACAAGAGATCCTTATCAACTCCGGTTTTTATAAAACCTGACCTGTCTCCGGAGGAAAGGACAAGGGAGGCAGTCTTGCTGAAGGAAAGGTGGGAATTGTTACAGAAAGGGTACAGTCGAAGTATCATCAGGATACGTAACAACAGCATCTTTGTGAATAACCAATTATATGGCCAAGTCAAAAACTCTGTCTTTCAGACCTGTCCCACCAGTCTACCTCAAGCCCCTACAGACCAACCTGTCGCTGCCTCACAACTTATGGATCAATAAACACCATTAATAACCTTAGCATCTCCTGATCCCCCATCCGCTACCAGTAGCCAGCCCAAGTGACTAGATCATGTATGTTTAATGAACACTCGTAGTATAGTCAATAAAATGGATTTGTTTCAGAACTATGTATACTCTAATTCTCCTGATATTATCGCAGTAACTGAGACTTGGCTATCTGAAAAAATATTTGATAATGAAATTTTACCTAACAACTATACAATCATTCGGAAAGATCGCAAAACTCTTGGTGGTGGAGTAATGTTTGCTGTTAAATCTTCTAAACCATATCAAGTGTTACAATCCCCTACCAACCTAGAGATGCTAACTATCAGTATTGGATCTACTTTACCAACTGTGTATTGCTTAGGATATATTCCTCCCGATTCATTGGTCGATTATTGCCAAGAATTTCTGAGCTACATTAACACCCTCAGGGATCTTACTGGCCATTTAATTCTACTGGGAGATTTCAATCTAGGAGATATCAACTGGGATTCCCTATGTGGTCAATCCCCCTTTTCATCGAATTTCTGTGACGTTGTATTTGACCTTAACCTTGTTCAAATGATAGATGAACCTACTCATATAGCTGGTAACATACTTGACCTAGTCCTAACCAATGCTCCTGACAATATTTTGAATCTAAGAATACACTGTGATCCTCCTTTACCTATCCCATCAGACCATTTTGTCATAACCTTTGACTCTCATTCATCATTGAACAATGACAGTGACCAAAGGGCTACACCATTTCTAAATTACTCTAAAGGTAACTACAATGACCTGTGTTACTATTTATATAACTCTGATTTCACACCTTGTCTCATGTCTGAAGATATTGAATTTGTGTGGTCATACCTTAGCAACACCATTAAAGATGCTCTACCACATTTTATTCCCATAACTACAATTAAACCTAATAGTCAGCCCGTGTGGTTCAATTCCGACATTAGACACCACATCAACTGTCTACGCTCACTTAGACATAAATTTAACAACAACTCTACTGAATACAATAAAAATAAGCTGGAAACCTCCCAAAACCTGCTTCAAGCAATGCTAAAATGACATATGAATCCAATTTAGTCACTACATCTGACAATCCCAAAATTTACAAATATATCAGAGGGTTTACAAAATCCAAATCTATCCCCTCCACTATGTATCACAATTCTACGACATTCGACTGTGATAATGATAAAGCCAATGCTTTCAACAATTACTTTTACTCAATTTTTAATAACACTTCCACTGATTTACCGCCTTCTTTTAACTCCTATTGTCCTGTATCACTCTGTCATATTACAATCACTGAAGCTGATGTCTATGAAGCATTGGTAAGCTTAGACACATCCAAGGCCATGGGCCCAGACGGCATCCCACCCATTCTACTTTCCAAGTGTGCTTCGGTCCTCTATAAACCTCTTCACTATCTTTTCAATTTGACATTAAAATTTGGTTATCTTCCTTGTGAATGGAAAGTTCACAAAATAATTCCTGTGTTTAAATCTGGTGACCCTACCCATATCAACAACTACCGACCGATATCCTTACTCAGTAATACTTCTAAAGTGTTGGAACGAATACTGCATGATAAAATTATTGGACATGTTACAAGCAGAATAAATCCTGCCCAGTTTGGATTTATTCAGAATCATTCATCAGTACAACAACTCCTTTTAGTTTTATCTGACATTTTTTACCTCTCGTCATCAGCTGGATATCATTTACCTGGATATCACCAAGGCTTTTGATACTATTTCTCATTCACATCTACTTCATAAACTTCGTATGTACGATATTGGCGGTGAACTTTGGTCATGGTTTCTGGCATATGTTACTAATAGGTCTCAATTTGTATCAATTAATGGCTGTAATTCCAATCTTCTCCCTGTTGAATCAGGAGTACCTCA
This sequence comes from Dysidea avara, assembly GCF_963678975.1. Taxonomy (NCBI): domain Eukaryota; kingdom Metazoa; phylum Porifera; class Demospongiae; order Dictyoceratida; family Dysideidae; genus Dysidea; species Dysidea avara. The sequence continues at coordinate 32,940,092 of NC_089278.1, read as the reverse complement.
AGGTAGTATACTTGGTCCTTTATTATTCATTATTTACATGAATGATATCTCCTGTGCCATCACTTACAGTAAAATCTTTCTTTTTGCAGATGATACAAAATACTTTAAACATATCAAAGTACCAAGCGACATGCAGCTCTTACAACATGATTTAAACTGCTTATCAAATTGGAGCACAACATCTCTTTTGTCATTCCATTCCTCTAAAAGTACCCATCTGTCGTTTAAATGTAAATTTACATCCACTTATAACATCAATGGCAATCCTATAAACACTTCCCATTTGCATAAAGACCTAGGTGTCCTGATTAGTGACAATCTCAATTGGAACGAGCATCATGACTACATTCTAAAGAAAGCCTATAAGACTCTGGGACTTGTACGTAGAACCTTTTGTAAAACCATTGTGCCTTCGGTTACGCTCAAACTATATATATCCTTAGTAAGATCGCAGCTCCTATACTGTGCACCAGTGTGGCGACCTCATCTCTTAAAAGACATCTCCAAAATTGAACAACTCCAACGTAGGGCAACTAAATATATTTTACAAGACTTCTCCTCAGACTACAAAACACGGCTGACTAAACTCAATTTGCTTCCATTAATGTACATCTTTGAAATATCAGACATAATCTTTTTTGTCAACTCTCTGAAACATCCCACTCCAAGCTTCAATATCAACCTCTACATTTCATTCTCCCATAGTACTACAAGATCCAATTCAGTCAAGCTACACCACAACATATCCTTTACTACTAAAGAGCGTCATTTTTATTTCAATCGAATCTGTCGCCTTTGGAATTCCCTACCAATCATTGATATAAGTTTGCCTATAGAAACCATCAAAAGACGCATCAAATCTTTTCTCTGGAATCATTTATCACAAACTTCAATTCTACTGACCCACACAAATATCACTATCTCTGTCCGTGTGGTAACTGTGTCAGCAATCATCTTGTCATGAACTTTGACCTCTTGTAGTTACATACTAATTGATTTATAATTAAATAAATAAGTAACTTACTGTAGTTAAGTAATTAATTTTTGTAACATACTCAGGCCACTAGCACAGGTTGCTAGTGGACCCTCAGCATGGACTAATATTGTTTTCATGAATGTATAACCAGTGTATCTGTATGTAGTTGTACCCATGCTGAAAAGCCTTATAAATAAATAAAAAAATAAAAAAATCATAATCATCATAATAAGTGCTATGCTAGCAAAACTTGTGATACAACAGCCTGGAAATAATATCCCAGTAAAAAGGTGCAGGATTTAGTTTTTGAAAATACAAAAAGAAGTGAAACCCACTCAAAAACAGCCACGCTGTAAAAAAGGAGTGTGGCCCTCTAAAGCCTGGGTGAAAAAAGTTGTGAAATCAAAGGTGGTGGCCAAGAAATGGCTGCAATGATGTTAATGCTAAAAAATTTTAATAATGGCTGTGTGCATTGTTAAAATTTATTAGCATTAACATCATTGCAGCCATTTCTTGGCCACCTCCTTTGATTTCACAACTTTTCACCCAGGCTTTTGAGGGCCGCACTCTTTTTTTATAGCTTGGCTGTTTTTGAGTGGATAATTATTATCTGTTCTGAAAGAATTTTGGACACTGTTGTTACCTAATAGTTTGAGGCTGGTTTGTGGGCTAGTAGTGATTAGCACTTTAATCATTGTACATTAATTAAACATTTGTTTCAGATTTTATTTTAAGACTTGTGGGAGGTACTTTATACAGTGAAGGAAGAGTGGAGGTGAACTACAATGGTGAATGGGGTACAGTGTGTGATGATGGATGGGATGATACTGATGCTGGTGTGGTGTGTAGACAACTGGGATTTGGATCATCAGGAACAGCTATTGGATCAGCTTCCTTTGGTCAAGGATCAGGACCCATCTTATTGGATAGTGTCGCATGTTCTGGAAGTGAATCAACACTGGTTAGCTGTGATAATTTTGGAATCAACATGACAAGATCTTGTAATCATGATGAAGATGCTGGCGTAAGATGTAATGGATACCAAGGTAGGCTTTATTTGTGAAAAATTGTTGTGGTTGTATGCTTATGCTTATACGTATTAAAAAATTAAAACTTTAAAAAGAAGTAGGGATTGGTATAATATACATGCTACAAAAGTAAGGAGACAAGCTAAAAAATGTTACAGCTGAAATGAGAAATGATCCAGCAACAAAAAGTAAGGAAACAAGATTAGATGACTACTTGCTAAAACGAGACACACTTTAATCCCTACTATTGGCTAGCATCTTGGAATGAGACCATCAAATTAGCCAAAAGTAGGGATTAAAGTGTGTCTCATTTTAGCAAGTAGTCTCCTAATCTTGTTTCCTTACTTTTTATTGCTGGATCATTTCTCATTTCAGCTGTAACATTTTTTAGCTTGTTTCCTTACTTTTTGTAGCATGTATATTATACCAATACCTACTTCTTTTTAAAGTTTTTAATTTTTAAATAGCTAGTCTGTTAACTTTTTTTGTCTAGCTAGCTAGCTATATTATACTCTTTTTGTTTCCACATAGTATAAATATCACTTGAAGTCTTTTACTGTATAGCGTAAAAATTTTGAGGGGAAAATTTTCATTGATTTTGCAGTTTTGGGTGCTGGTCTGCGAAAATTTTACCCTCAAAATAATACTTATTTAGACCTCCATATAGTCTAATACATTTGGGGGTGTTTGCAAATCCGTGAAAAATTTGTTTTTAGCAACATTGCTCAACCTCAAAATATTTGCCCCTCGAAATATTTAGGTTAGACGGTACCTTCGTACGCAATAAGTGCCTCTAAAAATAATTATTGTTTTGTCTTTTAAAGCTATTATAGCAACTGTTAAAGGCTTCAACTGCATTGCTAATCATCTAAATGTTGATGATTTTACAGTTAAACATTGCTGGAGAGCCCACCATTAAGAGTGGAACCCTCGCTTTTAGAAGTCTGGATCCCAAGGTGGATCCGCCCCTTAAAGACATTATTAGCTAGCTACCTCACAAAAAAAAGCTAAACTGGTAATTAAGACTATACAAAATGACTACCCAGTATTAATAAATGCTAGAGACAACTACATTGGTACTACACCTGTTCATCCTATCTTACGCACATGTACTCACACTTCGTTCATCACGTGTTTTTGTTGTGGCATGTGCCACAACTATTGGGCGCCTCAACTATTAATTATCCTTCGAGAAGAACAAAGAAGCAAACAAATGATGAAAGCAAACAGCATGGTGCAGTGGACAGAACGTAATCGGAACACCGGATTCGTGAATCCGCTGTCATTACTTTAGCTGTCTGAAATTTCTGGAGCTGTACACCTAGCGCAACCGGGTCTTACAGCAGGCAGGCTGGCAGACGAAATCCAGGTGAGTTTCAAAATTTTTAAAACTCACTGTACATTGAAACATTCAACTTTTCGCTTCATTTAACCAAGGTACAGCATCATTGCAGTAGTACTAATGTATTCCAGGTGGTTTTTTCGGGTAAAACTTATTACAAGGCCATTTTTTAAGGTGCGAAAATCCATGAAACCATATGATTTCCTACCAACCCTTACTATTCAGTACTATCATACGTTATGATATGTGAAAATCATAGAAAAGATTGAAAGTCTAATGTCTTGTCATTGATTATTGAAATTACTTTGCCTACATTCATCTAATCATTAGCTATACAGCAGAAAACTTTAGCATGAGGAACCTTTAGCTGATTTTAGTGCAATGAAAGTTTAATAAGAAAAGGCTGGGTGTGTGATGAGTCTAGCGGTAAGTGAACAGGTTCTTGTTTCTTGGACCACGAGGAGGAATCGCACCTTACTTACTCACGTGACACACAATGAACAACGGTTCAAAACCCACAATCTAAAGTTCTAAACCTAATACAACATTCAACTCTAATATAATAGTTCAGTTCAATCTGCGACATCCTCCGGGAGCGCATGAATTATGTCTGCCCACTGCTTCAATCTCTTGCGTGCTGCAACAGTAGCCTCCCTGGTAGGTCTATCTCGCAACATTGTATTCTCTGTGTTGACATCAGCTTCTGGTGGTTGAACTTGCTGAACTTCATTTGAAGATTCATCCTCCTTGACCTCCAGTAGGAACAATCTGGTTATAGGACGGTTGGTCCTTCCATTTGCGGTTCTTATCTCAGCAGCTCTGGTGATCCCATCTAATCCAGTGATCAGCTTCTCCACAACAGCTAGTTTCTAGGTGGTCCTCGGAGTGTCATCGTGTATAATAACCACATCTCCAACTTGAATTTCCTGTTTGGTTTTCCCAGATGTCTTGTGGTACTCACAAAGGGATGTTAAATACTCTTTCCTCCACCTGGATTGGAAATGCTGAATCAATTGGCTTTGTCTCTTCGCTGTTTCCCTGACTGAAGGTACTCCATATGTAGGATCACTTATCTCATCATCCATGATTGTGTGTGGTAAGGAGGTGACACGTCGACCACAAAGAAGGTGAGATGGCGTGAGGGGTTCTGGGTCTCTTAAGTCTGCAGATACATAAGTCAGTGGCCTGTCATTGAGTATGGCTTCGACTTCCATGATCACTGTCTGTAACACGGGTAGGGTTACAAGGGCTTTCCCCAACACTTTCCTCAAGGTGGTTTTCGTAAGGCCTATCAGACGTTCCCAGAACCCCCCATACCATGGGGCTCTCTTGGGTATGAATCGCCACTGGATTCCAAGTGCACATAATGACTCCCCCATCCTGTCAGAGTTAATGAGATGCCCTAACTCATCTGCTGCAGCTTCATAGGTAGAAGCATTATCTGAGAGCATAATACGCGGTAAGGACCTGCGGGCAGCAAAACCTTCGAAGTGCCTGTAAGAATGTCTCAACAGATAAGTCAATAACAATTTATAGGTGCACTGCTCTGCTTACACCACATGTAAATTGACACACATATACCTTGCTACTGCCATCCATGGTCTTAATGTGGAGAGCTCCAGTGAAGTCAACTCCAGTAACTTCAAATGGTCTGCTCTGTTTGGTACGCACACTGGGAAGAGGAGGAGGTTCTGGTCTGGAGTATGACTTTCCACTGACTTGACGACAAGTAACACATTTCCGTAGCAAAGATCTTACAACTTGCCTGGCTGATGGAATCCAAAACTTTTGTCTAAGTGATGTGACAGTGGCATTGACTCCTGTGGAGATGTATCTTGTGTGTGTGATGTACTACTAAGGCAGTTAAGGGGTACTTCTTTGGGAGAAGACAAGGAAACTTTGTCTCACTGTCAATCTTGGCATTATGTATCCTCCCGCCACAACGAATGATGTAGTCTTTGTCAAGAAACAACTTGAGTTGGTGAATTAAGGGAGGTCGACTGGTCTTGTTGGTTGTTTGAAGAGCAAGAGACTCCTCAGGAAATGAAACCCGTTGAGCGCAATGGATTCACGCATTAAATGCTGCATCAATGTCATTTGGAAGGAGCTGACCAGTACGCCTGAGACTTGGGTTGGACTGCTTACAGTTATGAATGAAGCGTAGTACATAAGCTGACACTCTAAGTAATCTCTGTAGAGTGCTATAGTGGTCAATGTCTATGATTGAGCAAAGGTCGTGTTGGTGTGGGGGAGCACTATCAACCTTTCTTGGCTCCTCTACAGGTTCCTCCTCAGCTTGTAGATGGAGTGTCTCTGAGTGTTCCCATTTAGGCCAATGTGATTTGCATGTCAGCCAAGTTGGTTCATATTGCCATAACTGTGAATCCCTTAAAGAATCAAGTGAAATCCCCCTAGTGACTAGGTCGCCTGGATTATCCTGGGTGGGGCAATACATCCAAGTAGCAGTAGGCACTAAGTCATGTATCTTGTTCACTCTGTTGGCAACAAAGCGTGGTAACTTTTTCTTGTTGGAAATCCAACAAAGTGTTATTTGACTATCTGACCACATTGTGATTTTGAACTGAAAATGGTCAAACAAAGATATAACAAACTTACACAAATGTGAGCCAGTAACAGCTGCCATCAGTTCCAACCGTGGTAGAGTATGGTTCTTCAGTGGAGCAACTCGAGCCTTAGCTATAACGAAGGATGAATGTGTGTCATCACAGATGTAGGCCACTGCACCATAGGCCTTCATGCTGGCATCTACAAATACATGAAGAGTCAACTGTTCAGTATTAATGGATTTCAGGTACCTATGTGGAATGTGATATTGAGGTGTCTGTGTTAAGTTACCTGTGATGCAGTACCATTCAGATGTCAGGGTGGAGTTCAGGGGCTCATTCCAACGAAGTTTCTGCTGCCACAATTGTTATATAAATAATTTAGCGGATATGGTTACTGGGGTGAGTGTTCCTAGAGGATCAAAGATTTTTGACAGATCTTGTAACACAGTTCTCTTGGTTGACTGAGTTGTCTGGGATGTTTGTAATGACTTTGGCATCAGACTCAGCACGTTGCTGGCTGTATTCCACAGTAGGCCTAAGACGTTGACAGCAGTATTAGTATCGGCAACTTGATCATGGTTTGCCTTTGTCGTTAGGTTTGGACTGTTTGAGGCCCAGCTTCTCAGGTTAAGGTTGGCCTTTGACATCAATTCTCGAGCTTCAGTGTAGTAGTCCACAGCAGACGTTTCATTGGTCCAGCCAGACACAACGTTGTCAACATAAAGATTAGTTAAAATATTGCTGGCAGTTGTAGATGTTTCAGTGATGAGATGAGATGATGTCTCAAGGCAGTGTGTAGCATAAAAGGCAAACTGACAGAGCCAAATAGTACGACCCGGAATCTAAAATTTGTAAGGTCACTGTTAGGATTATCTAGCTCTGATAACCAAAAGAAGTGAGTGTAACTGCAGTCCTCTTCAGCCAGTTGTATGTGGAGAAAGGCCTTTTCGATGTCTGTAGTGAGTGCATACTTGTGGATACGGAATCTCAGTAATAAGGTAACCATGTCAATCAAAAATGGAGGCCCAACCACAAGACAATCATTCAAACTGGGGTGGTTGGGGGAAAGACGGCAACTGCAGTCATACACTATCCTCACTGGGGTAGTTGCTGAATCCTTCTTGACAGCATGGTGAGGGATAAAATGGTAGTTCTGGGGTACATCAGCTTCCTTGACTTTCTCTATGAATCCTCAGCTAAGTTGATCTGTAATAATGCCACCATACGTCTTTAGCAGTTCTGGTGTCTGAACTAGTTTGCGTGCAAGAGACCGTGCTCTTTTTTCACACACTCCACGATTTGAAGGCAAAGGAGGATGATCAGTCTTCCAAGGGAAACCAACAATGTATGAGCCATCGGAATCTCGATGGACTGAGTAGTTGATAAAGGAGGTGGGTTGCTGTGTACTGCTTAGTAAGGATTGGGTATTGACTGATGTACCCAATTGTTCTGTGTCCCAAACTTTGGCTCATTACACTGCATGACTGATGCATGAAACATGCTGACACTAGCCTTGGTGTCTGAAGGGGAAAGAGGACCTGAAAGAAGGTACCCTATCTTTGACTCAACAGTAGTGGGGCCGTTGCCACGAATTACCTTGTCTTGGACAAGGTTCCAGTAAAAATCTACACCTACTAGCAAGGTGATCTCGAATTTGTTGTCACTTCCCACTGGGTGAGCAAGCTGAAGGCCGTGAAGGTGAGGGTACTGGTTCCCAGGTAGAGGTACGGAATTCTGAAGAGGTACTGCTATCTCGGGTACAACCAGTACTGAAACGGGAACTTCTCCACCGTCATTAGTTTGTATTGCAATAGAGGTTGATTGCAATTCTCTTGGTATAGCTTCTCCCCCAAATGTAGAAATACATATCCTTTGACATTTGCACGAGTCAACCTTCAAACTGTCTACCAGTTGCTGAGTAATGAAGGATCTTTGTGCACCCTCATCAAATAATATTTGTGCTTTGCAACGATTGGGCCCTAAACGTACTTCAGCTATAGCAGTCTTCAGAAGGCAGGCTGTACTGCCAGGTAGTAGGTCAGTCCCTGGTGGCTTGGATGGAACTGAGACTGTAAGTAAAGCGGTTGAGTCATCTTGAGAATTGTTCTGTTTGACTGTGGGTGCAGTTGCTTTCTTTCCTGTATTGTCCTGATCCTTGCTAGCAGTGGTCTCACAGAGGCTAGAGTGATGTTTTCCTCTGCAGTGCCTACATCTGGCCTTTGATGTGCACTGGGAGACTCTATGTCGCCCCAAACAATTGAAACACAGGTTGGCTTTCCGAACGATCTCCATTCTTTTCTTTGGGTCAACAACTACATTGCAGGCAAATGACAAGTGATCTGTTGAGTTACAGTAAGTGCAACGTGCAGGCTTTGCTGATTGTGTTCGCTGTTTGAAATTGCTGCTGGCTCCTGTGAGAAGTGAAGCTGTCATGGTTGACACGGCATTGTCTGATGATTCAGTGTAGTCTAGTGACACTCCTGATTCCAGTATCTGAATCTCCAATAAAATCCGATCTTGTAAGTCAGTAAGTGTCCACGCTGGGTCGGTGTGTGCACGAGTGAGGTTTCTCCTTGTCTCTGGAGGGAGCTTTCCAAGAATAATTGGTACTAACAAGGCTCCGTAGGAGTCCTCACGCTTATCTAAAGCTGTCAACCCTCTGATGTAACTTTCCACTGTGTCGTGGAAGAGTCTTAAACTAGGTAAGGTGTTAACTGGTTTGGGGGTGTTTACCAGGGCTTGCATGTGGGCATTGATGATTCTGTGGGGTTGCCCAAAGCACACCTTCAAAAGTGCTACAGCATGATCATAGTTTGCACCTGTCAAAGGAAGCCCAGCAATTGCCTGTAATGCTTCACCTTGGATCTGAGCTCGAAGATAATTAAACTTCTATATGCCATCTTAGAATTGACAGCTACATCAAACGAGTCCCAGAAACTCTGCCATGCTAGGGGATTCCCAAAGAAGGTAGGTAAGTCAATTTGGGCAGTCGACTTACGGGCTGTCTGGCAGTGGGTGGAACAGTGAGTAACTGGGCAGGTGGCTCTCTCACTGTTGGATGTTGAGGTGGTACAAACTCTGCAGCAGACACATTCAGCGTGACAGGTGGAGTTGTAGTGGTGGGGCCAGTAAGCTTGTGTATGATACTCTTGATTTGACTTTTCTTATCACAAATCATTTCTTGTATGGCTGCACTCTCAACAATCTCAGCTTCCAGCTCATCTTCACCTGTGATTGTGTTGGCGATCTCTTGGTCTGCTTCTTGTAATAACTTCGCTCGTTCATGGAGTTGATCGATGGAACTAGTCAGAGTCGTGAAGTCTTTCTCACTTGGTGTACCCTCGGAGTCCATAATTGCATCCACCTTCTTAAAGAGGTGCGTTAAATGGGACCTGTATCCTTTCCGCGAAGTTTTCTTACGTTGCAATTCCTCCATTCTAAAACAGATAAACAAACAAAAACAGTCACTCTGAATATAGTTCGCTCGCCTTTGAGGGTACCATTCTCAAACAGGTGCCACGGTACAAAAGCTTCTGCGTTTCTGGTTAGAAAATAACTGCGGGCGATCGACGAACAGACAAGTAATCACAGCACCAATGTGGTGAGTCTAGCGGTAAGTGAACAGGTCCTTGTTTCTCGGACCACGAGGAGGAATCACACCTTACTTACTCACGTGACACTCAATGAACAATGGTACAAAACCCACAATCTAAAGTTCTAAACCTAATACAACATTCAACTCTAATATAATAGTTCAGTTCAATCTGTGACAGGGTGGTTATTAGCTTAAAATTTTGCATCATGGACCATAATAGTTAGTTCACAATAGTTAGGGACCCGCCAATTATGCTGGCATAATTTTGAGCATAATAGGTGCTTGAAAGCATTGAGCATAATGCTAGCATAATAGGAGAATATTTGAGCCATACTACAAATCCTTGATGGTCAAAATACATATCACAGTAAAAGATCGATATACTCTAATAGAACAGTCAATAACTCTAATAGAACAATCAGGCAGCTGACTGTTCTATTAGAGTATATCTATCTTTTCTGTCACATGCATTTTGAAGAGCAAAGATGTGCTTCAACCACTATGTACCTGTAACTGCAAATTTATTAGCAAAACATGGGAATTGAGGCATAAAACTTGAGCATAATTTGAGCATAATAGCTAAAATTTTTGAGCAGTGCAGCATAGCATAATAAGTAAATTTTTGAGCATAATAGGCGGGTCCCTAGGATTGCCCATGTTTTTGGAAAAATCCAATAGAACCCACACCTAAAGATCACCTTGGAAGGCATCCTCCAGTTAGATAACCTTCTGGTGGTTATTTGCAATGAGTGTAGGATCAAGTGAAAAGGAAACAATACATGTATTGTGACCAATTTGAAAATTTTGCTGTTTTGTTCATCTTCATAATTATTGTTATATTGTTTCAATGATGTAAAGCTAATGGTATCTAAACTAAATCAGCCAAGCTCATCGTTACACATTGCAGCCATTTCTTGGATGCCACCTGTGATTTCATATCAGGACACATGATAGTGTGTCAGATAGACAAGTGTATATTGTACAGGAACCAAACTATTTTCACACCTTTGTACCTCAGTAATGGCTGAACAGAAATAGCCCATTTTTCTAGGGTGGGACATCTTCTGTTTCAAATTTGAGCTTATTGAGATACGTGCCTTCAAAATAAATTGGTCTGTATTTTTCTTCTGCTGTTAATTTCCTTTTTGTAACACTTACAAAATTGCCATAACTAGCACAAGCTTTATTTGGATTCTTTAATAGCATATTATAGCACATTTATCATCCAAATTGTGTATTATGTTGGTAGCAGTGGAGCAGCAAAGTTAAGAACAATTTTCCAAGGTATTTTTGTCACACTTAAACTACTGACAGAGTTGAAACGATAAATGCAACCACTGCTTGTCAGAATTCCATGTCTCATGACAGGTAGTTAGCTCAATCAATATACTGTATAGTGGGTTATTTTTGAAGCAAAAATTTTGCATAGGAAGCAAAATCTGAATTTCGAAGGATTTTAATTTCAAAGAGTGCATATTTCGAACTCCCGGTGGATTTCAAACAAACGAAAATCCGTGTCACAAATTTATGAAGATACGTGAATGTTTGTCAAAAACTGACTTACTGATGGAATAATCCCCATCCCTGTGCACTGGAGAGAAGACTAGGGGAGTCTTGAGTGGAATAAGTTCACTGGCTCGATCGTAGCTAGCTAGCTAGCTATCACCATAGAACGGCATTCTGGATTTCCTGTTTTTTAGTCATTGGCACAGTAATGATACAGTTTACCCATTATCATCAGTAATACTGAGTTAAAGTTCGAGGAATACATAAGCAAATCGCTGAAAGTTGGATCATTGCTTTCACTGTGGGAATTTATTTTTGAAGAACAACTGGACGTGGAATTTATTTTCGAATAGAAAGACCTCTTCAAAATATCCAAAAATAAAAATCCTTCAATAATTACCAGCTGTACGGTACATAGCATCTTTTGTTTGTTTTCATTAACCATTGGGAGTTTTTATACCATTAACGCTGAGGATGCTACTTCTAGCATGACAACAATGACTTGAGACTACAACTTCACATTTAGCCATAACAGAAGATGCTCATTTATAAGATTGTGCATAATGCCTAGTGTATACTGTGTGTTTTCACAAGTCAGCTGGAGTGTTTAAACTTTAAGGACTAATTATACAGATTATAAAAATATCTAATAAATTAATCTGATTAGTATACTCTGGGTAATCTTTCACTCTCTATACCAATATAAGGTGTCTATACAAGTATATTCATACTGGATTCAGTACATAAACTAGACTTAATAAAATTGTAAAAAATAATTCGAATTAGAGATCACTGAAAACTGAAAAGCATACAAAACAAGAAGGGATTGCTGGTGTAATCAACAAGGAACATGGTTACATCAAGTAAACTTAGCTAACACTATCAAATGAGTCATAATGAGGATTTGTAGGTTTACCGCAATCTTTGTTAATTTACTCCAGTGATCCCTTCTTGTTTTGTGAGTTTTTTAGCTATCCCTATTCCAAATTTCAACTATTTTTATATGTCTTTGGATATAAGGATTTAATTTGCAAACACTTACCATTTACTAAATGTGACCCACAGAGAGAAAACCTGGTCTGCATTCATTAATAACTTAAGAATCAGTCTAACTGCCATAGTATGGACCTTTTGTGAATTGAAAGCACTGAGAGTATTAGCTTAGGAGATAAAAAGCAAAATCCAAGCATGTGAAACAAGATACTCTAATAGAACAGTCACCAAGAAGTAAAATAATGTGCATAAAAATATCAAAAGAAAAAGTTTCAGGATTTGAATTAAGGACCTCCACAGCCTCTGCCACTCTGCCACTGCTATCAATTGCTCGCCTTGCTTAATTTTTACCTTATGAATAAAAGTTCTAGGTTGCAGCACGGAATAGCTAGATCTATCCACTAGATTGTTCTAGAACATTCTATGTGCATTGTAATAAAATTGCTCAGAAAAAATGTGTGCTCTATTAGAGTACTACTACAAAATTTAATAAGAGTCATGCAATCTAGAAACTCTAATAAAGCAGTCAGCCTTGCTGCGATTTATTGTCAAGCCCTACCAGCTAAACTGCTTATGCAAACTGGCTGAATTTCTTGCATGTGTCAGGTAACTATCAAGATGCAAACCTTCAGTAATGTATAATGGAAATTTGTTTAATTATCAATGAGTTACAATGTGAAAACCAACCATACATGCATGTACCAATCACCCTATATGTATATAGTTTTGAAACTCTCTACAGGATGACTTGTAACTTACAGGATGACCTGTTTGTGACTGAACTCCCTACAGGGTGACTTGTAACATAATTGAAGGGTGACTTTTTTGTGGTTGAACTCTCTACATAGTGACTTGGTTGTAGCTGATCTCTCTACAGGGTGACTTTCATAGCAGAACTTTTCACAGCAGGGGTGTATATAGAGATGTTCTGGAAACCCCCTCTGAAATTTTATCTTGTGGGTTTTTCAGCAGGGACACCGGATAATCTTAGTTTGGCATCACAAATATGAAGAATAATTGGCAGGGCAGTATAGCTACAGTGTAATAGAAAGCGTACATTGATTCCTCAAAAGGGGTACAAGGGTATGCCATTATGAGATCGAGATACTCTAATAGAGCAGTCAGATATAAGCAGTCAGACTACTTTAATAGAACATTCATAACGGAATACAATTTTACAATGGGTATTATAAATGTTGATTTGAAATTTAAAGGCTCGTGTAGCAGCTACATACTGAGTTTTTATTTCAATTAGAGAATTTGCATATGGGTCACAAGTAAATTGCAATATTGAAAGTAGCATGAAATAATGATGAAAGAATGAATCTAGTACATCTGAAGAATTTTAATATTCAAAATCTATCAGTGGCTAGGGCTATTCCCCCTGGCCCCTGCATCTATATTCTATACCTCACTACCAAATCTGGAAACCACTGAGGAAAAATACCCTGCACAGGGTGATTTGTTTGTGGTTGCATTCTCTACATGGTGACAGCTGATCTTACTACAGGGTGACTTTTGTAGTTGAACTCTCCATATAGCTACTTGGTTGTAGCTGATTTCTCTATGATGTGACTAGCTGAACTCTACAGGATGAATTTTGGAGCCAGTCTCTTTATTATTATGTGAATAAACCAAATAGTTTTTCTTATAATATTCACTTTGTGATTCTTGTAGTGAAGACGACAATGTAAGCCCTAAAGCCAACCTGCAGGTAACTTTGGGGCTATACGCATACAAAACAGCTGATATCTATGCCAAAACAACCAAGCTGTGACAAAGGTGCAGCCCCTTAGAGATATTGTGAAATCAAAGGTGGCAGCCAAGAAATGGCTGCAATATAATGGCAATCATTTTAATGATTATAAAACTAACATCCCTGTATCCATTTCTTGGCTGCCACCTTTGATTTCTCAATCTTGTCACCCCGGATTGTGGATACTACACCCTATTTCACAGCTTGGCTATTTTGGTATAGATTAGTGATTTAATCCCATACTATAAATACATACACACTGCTATTCAACTATACACAGAGCTAACTATATTTTGCTGAAGTACGTAAGCCACACAAGCTATTAGGGTTCAGTCATATGCAGCTACACAAATGTAGCAAATCCAGATCTAAAGTATCTTTTGAAAATTGCAACTACATGAAAGCTGGCCAGTCAATTATAGATTGTAATTGACAACTTTTAAAAGGATTAGTCATTTTGTTCTTCTAATTCAATGTAGTCAACACTTTGCATAACAGTGTATTATTTGCAAAATACCACATAGAAATAGTGTACAGATGTTTAGTTAGGTATTGGTTCAAACAAAGAAACAAGGTTGTTATGATGTGCATTACTTTTATGTAGACTTTAGAATCAGACTGGTTGGAGGCAGGTCACACAATGAAGGTAGAGTGGAGATGAACTACAATGGTGAATGGGGTACAGTGTGTGATGATGGATGGGATGATACTGATGCTGGTGTGGTGTGTAGACAACTGGGATTTGGATCATCAGGAACAGCCATTGGATCAGCTTCCTTTGGTCAAGGATCAGGACCCATCTTATTGGATAGTGTGACATGTTCTGGTAATGAATCAACACTGGCCAGTTGTGGTCACTTTGGTGTTGGCATCACAAGATCTTGTACTCACAGAGAAGATGCTGGAGTGAAATGTAGTAGTGGACAAGGTTTGTGTAATGAATAATCTGACAGCCTCTCCATTAAAATTGATTTTATATCTTGTTCAAGATAGGTATACTCTTTCTAGCATGCAATTACTTTGGCCAATTAAACAGCAGTTTTTGTAGCGTTAACCTTGTAGTGTTTTATAAAGTTCACAAGCTGAATAACTCAGTAAGGGGGGACATTTTATGATATACATACATAATCATATAAAGGTAGGTCATCAACTTATGGTGAAACCAGAGATCTCAGATCCCAGGTGTTGTGGCTCATGCCTAGACTGCATTGCATGTTGCTTGGGATCAAGTCACCACTGGGTCTGGGATTTTTCTGCATTCTTCACATTCTAGTTACATGTTTCTGACTCCCTGTATTCACACGCTTTAAGCCTTCTCATAGGTCCCTGGTGGGATAACACTTACAGAAAACAGATTGATTATTCTAATCATTCAAGTTATATTTTGTTCATGTCAAGGTATCATCCGCTTTTTAGAATATCTATGTGATATAGTAAGCCCAGTTGTATTAATTGAAATGCAGATGTACATACTCAAAGCTTTCATGCCCAAATTTTAGGAAATGTGTATTTCTGTCTGTAAACCTGTAGCATTCATGAAGCCACCCCTGCCTACAGTATCTGGATCATGCATTGCTGTCTGTGGACTATATAGCCATGCTTATCAGAATTACTAAGGTTTCTACCTGCTATGTGGAACCATACTATGTATCAATTGTTTACTATCTGTTTGGATAGCTACTCAGTACAGATGACCCTTCCTATGCTGCTATAAATACAGCTTTGCACACAACATGACCAGAAAGTCAGACTACATCACTCATTGTCTCTGCCAAAATTTGCTTATAATGCCTGCCTCTGCTTTAATTGAACTGTGTCAGATCCAGGTCCCATCCAGATTACTATTTGGGTCAACTGTGTTAGCAGTAGTGATCCACTTTCAATTCTGGATAACATCGACAATATCTATCTTGCCAGTTAAATACTGGTATTGGTCATCAGACTTTTGCCAACCAATTAGCTCAAAGATCACCCAATTACCTGCTAAATTGGCTGAACATAAATTATACTCTAATAGAACAGTCAGTTACTCTAATAGAGCAGTCAAGTTGCTTCTAAAAAAGTGCACTTAATGGGTCTTTAAAACGAACAAAAAAAATATCTCATCGGAGAATAGGACCTATGCCCTTCAGCATTGTATTGTGTTATGCACCTTTCCAGCTACCACATGTTCACACATTAACGAAGTGACTTCAACAGCTTTTTAAGATGTCCTGCAGTATGATTAGAATTATTGTGTTCATTCACTTCCTTTTTAATTTCAATCCCAGTATAACTCATGCACTTAATGCTTTCTCTGTCCCTGTGCAAAATTCCATACAGATGCTACTGCTCATAATTTTAATTATACTAGTAGATAGCTATATATTTAGCTATATAATTTCATATTTTGAAATAATTGTATGCATAGATAATATAAGACTGTAGTTGTAATACTTGTATAATATAACTGGAGGGACAGTTCACCCACAGACCTTCAAGTTCTTTCAAGACCTTCAAGTTCTTTCAAGACCTTCAAGTTTCTTTTTTTAGGTTAGGTAATACAAAGGCTGCAGCACATGTTGCTGTCAGGCATTCAGTACTGATCACTATAAAGCTCTAATAATTCAAGTAGCTGCTAAAGATAATAAGAAATGTGGTTAAAATTACATCATAAATAATAAATAAATAATAATTAATGTTTGAGAAAACTACGAGGCCTAGAGACACAAACTAACCAGGGATTGATTCGCCTGTTAATGAAGGCACAAACGTATAATTGTTGCGCCTGTTCATGCTGATGACTTAAACGTATGTGAAATTCTATATAACGCCCAGTACCACACCCATGCTTTAATTTCAGATTTCAAAAGAGAAGATTAGCGAACTGCTGCGAGTGATTGCAGGAGAGCCAGAGGCCACTTTACTCGAGACTACAAGTATGTTTTAATGTTTCTAAGCTGTTTTCATGGTGCACAGTGAGTTCCACGTTGCCATGCCAGGTGCTAGTGGACACGCTCCGTGTGATGAACAAGGTTAAGAGTATGTTTTCATGTTAACATGATTGTTTGTTGTGTATTTGTACCATTTTGTATACCTTTGTTCATCTTTTACCTGGCTTCAGCTAGCTGAATTATTTCCATCTCCAGTGTTCAGTGCTAATAATACATTGTTGCATAAAGTTCTACAAGTGCATCTCCTGTATGTTGTACAGTATTGTGTTATGCATCATTATGTCATTGCCACACCATTGATGTACTGGCACTCAGCTACCAGTAGTTTTGCATTGGGCCTGGCAGGGCATTGTGTGGAGAACGCCAACACAGCTGCAAGCAATGAAGCTTAAAAATCAATTAAAAATCAGTATCAAGAGTAGCAGGTCCTCACAATTGTTATTGCATAATTTATGTTTACTGTATGTGCTACTGTGTATGTGCATCTTTTCCATCCACACACACTGTTTGTACATGCCCCATTTGTAGATTGTCCCATTGGTGGTTGTGTGTGACCCGGGCCTAGTATTAATAATAATAATAGCAATTCACATTTTCTGGTAATCATTATTATTACATAAATTCATAATATGTGTGGCTTACCAATGATGCAGTTTGCATGGCTTTTTTGTGTCAAAATATTCATCATTTGAGCATTTAAAATCACTGGGATGTATGCTCCCAAATCCCCTATCTTGGTATGCTTACACATGCTGCATGTTTACCATTGTTATATATAGTGTCAGGTCATGTCAGATCAACTTTGACTTTGATCTGACAAAATGTCAGATCAAAGAAAGCTAGTTATAATCTGCTTTGCTGGTAGTGATACAAGGGGACTGAACTGAAGTTATGCTAATGTATGGGTTTTGTAAAACCCTGTTTTGGCATGTTCTGCTAATGTCTTATCACGCTGGATATTATTGTATCTTCATTTTACAGATATTAAGTTGAGGCTGGTAGAAGGCAGTTCATACCATGAAGGCAGAGTGGAGGTGAACTACAATGGTGAATGGGGTACAGTGTGTGATGATGGATGGGGTAGAAATGATGCTGGTGTAGTGTGTAAACAACTGGGATTTAGATCAGGAAGACCTACTAGAAGAGCTTCCTTTGGTCAAGGATCAGGACCCATCTTATTGGATAGTGTGACATGTTCTGGTAATGAATCAACACTGGCCAGTTGTGGTCATCTTGGAGTTGGTGTTACAAGATCTTGTAGTCATAGTGAAGATGCTGGAGTGAGATGTGCAATAATAAATGGTTTGTATAATTATATATGTGTTCATTTATGTACTGGTTCAATCTACTGCACTACTAATATTATATGGTTTACTTTATAAAGATGCATAAACTTTTGATTATGTCTGTGTGACTGATTTTGATACTCTGCTGTATATGTATGCATCATAAGATGTCACAGAGCTATTATTGCTATTGCAAATTTCTTTCCCAATGCAAATCTAGTACCAATAATATTCAAGGAAAAATTAGAAGTTTTACAGTAAGTTCAATTAGGGATCATAGAAATTAAAGTACTGAGACAATGGAGGTAGCTGCAGAAGTACTAGTGAACATTTATTCCCTACACTTCAGACTATAGCCATGACTGAAAATTTTCCCGCTAGTGTATCTGGTGTAGATGACCTCCCTTGTTTCACTACTTTTTTATTTCTATGATCCCTAAACTACTACTCTTGTTCTCATGCTTGTTATTATGACAGATGAACCCATGCATACTGTATCAAAAGGTTGAATAGCACTTAATATGCCATAAAATTAATTTGCATCTGGATGCACACCCCAGTGAAAAGTGAAGAGGTAATTATGCTTCATTTTTAGCTCTGTTCAGCCTGTTACATAATGTTTCAAATGACAAGAGTGTTGCTGCAATCAATCCAGTCACATTGGAATGCTATATGGATGATGACCTATATACAGTAGCTAGGCAGCTGAAGCCATAATGCAGCTACCAAGAATTGACACCTTGCACTGTCAGCAAAAAGAAATGAGACTTAAAGGAGGACAAAGGTAAGTCCACGGTGTGCATACTGTGGTATGTCAAAAAGGCACCTGTCGGGCTGAAGCAATGTCTAACAGTGAAAAATCAAGACCATAGCCTTAGTCATTTTTAAGTTGCACTACAGTAGTAAGTAAGTAAGGAAGCAAGCAAAGGAGTAAGTTATACTAGTAAGTTGGTCATCAGCTGAAAATTTCAAAAGAAATTTCTTAGCAACTTATTGAAAGTGTTTGGGTCAAACTGAAGGCAGCTTTTGGGTTGTTTATAGCTTAATAATACTGCTAAGGCTTTATGTGAGGCGGGTGTCTGGTCAATGTTTTTTTGTGAGAATGTGTGAACCTCCATGATCCCTAATATACAGTACTACTATACTATATGATACAGTATATGCCTGTCTCTGAGACACTCAGTTTTATTGCCTATTTATACAGTTACCATTTAAAATATTTATGGTGTTAGATATAACTTCAGGCTACATGTACCAAATGTTTACAAGTTTTGCAATAATGTTTTAGAGCATCCTTTCTACAAGAAGTTTACAGCTGTGTTTCCCACCATTTTATATAGTTTTTTGATAAGGGGTTGATGCTTCTTAGCACCCTCATTTTAAAATTTATTGCTACACCGCTGCCTCAAACTGAACAAAGCTAGTTTGTCAGATCTATGCTATACAACCAGCAAATTGTTTTTGGTATTGATATTGTAGCCATTAAAGGGCCAGCACAGCCTGACACAGCACAGCCTTCAATTGTTGTACTTTGAAGCCTAGATGGTGCCATCCCTACCTCAGTGTGGCCACTTGTGATGGTGCTACACTCTTAAAATTTTCATTGTCAATGATGATAAACTTAATTAACAGTTGGCTGCTAGTGTATAAGGAATACTCTAAAAGTATAAAAATCTAGCCATCATATTAGTTTCAAATGAAAAATGTGTTGGCAACAGAAGACATGCATTGAACATAAAGTTGGAACGTGTTTGTTTATGCATTCTAATTCTGGTGACAGTAATTTGTAGTATCATAATTGAAAACTATAATGGTTATGGCTTTTGAGGATGCACAGTTGTACTTCCTTAGTCAGTTCCTTTATCTCAATATACAAGTTAACCCTCTGCCACTGGATTATCATATTATAGTGGAACCTCAATTATCCGAGCCCCTTGAGACCAAGAGTGGTCCATAATTCTGAAAAGTCTGTATCTCTGAAACTGCATGTGTAGTATTTCAACTACCTTAATACAACAGTCACTACTCTAATAGAGCAGTCATTTTCGTTGTTTGGTTAACTGAGAATCCAGATACGTGAGATCTGGATAAATGAGGTTCCATTGTACTTGTACACAGACATACCATACATGTAGTTGAGTATATGGGTGCTTAGCGACACTTTTTTACAGACTATAATAATAGAGTAGTAGTATTGCATCATTGAATCTAAAACTGTGAATTTTGTACACTGTAACTTAGCTGTTCATAAATGAAGCTTCAATTACTATAGCCATATTTTATGGAAAATTGTTTTACTTGTACGCATACTTTACTTTTATGTAGAATTTAGAATCAGACTGGTAGGAGGCAGTTCACACAATGAGGGTAGAGTGGAGGTGAACTACAATGGTGAATGGGGTACAGTGTGTGATGATGGATGGGATGATACTGATGCTGGTGTAGTGTGTAGACAACTGGGATTTGGATCATCAGGAACAGCCATCGGATCAGCTTCCTTTGGTCAAGGATCAGGACCCATCTTATTGGATAGTGTGACATGTTCTGGTAATGAATCAACACTGGCCAGTTGTGGTCATCTTGGAGTTAATATTACAAGATCTTGTAATCATAGTGAAGATGCTGGAGTAATTTGCAGTAATGATTTTTGTAAGTGACTATAAAGACAATGAGTAACAGTATTTTGGCAGATAATTTACTATTAGTTGCATTTAAATAATAATCAGATGTCAAGAACCAGGATTAGAACTCATTGGTTCTTGACGTCTAACTTATTTAGACTTCAACTCGGTATTGTACCTTGAGTTGACAGCTGCTTGTAAATAAGAAATGTATCATCAATTACTAGAAACAAGCCGTCTACACCTCCCTATAATTTAGCATGGCTGTTGCTACCCATTTAAACACTCATGTGTTCCCAATATTACAGGCGAGTGCTATGTTTCAGAGTTACAACTAATTGTACTACAACTCGTTGTGCCTTGGCAGCTGCTTGTAAACAAGACGTTGGTTAATACAACAAAGCCCATTACACCTCACTCGAATTAGTACAGCAGTTACTAGTCATTTAAATACCCATGCATTGCCAATGTTACAGGTACGAAATTGCTATGTTTCGTATCGCCTCAGAGCATGGTCTCTATTTGACATGAGCGTGGCACTATGAGATTTAGAGACCCCATTTTCAGCCAATCAAATTTCATGTCAAACTTGTTGTAGTCTAAACACTATATATAACCCAGTCTAGGAAAACTGGTCCTATTGCTGATGTCAGCAGATTCAAATTGGATTTTTCACCCATAAAACAAAGCCTAATTTCACTATCAAAATCAACTAGACTTGAGTGGTCTGGTTTTGCTGGCTGCTTTTCCAAGCCCAGGGTGTGATAAACGCTACACGAAATACTTCGAATACAACAATTGTGTCACGTGTTACATATGCGCATGCGTATATTCTAATATGTTACATCTCCCTTGTTGTTTGAGTGTGCACTCATACGGTTACAACAAATTGTGCATTATGGTGTTTGCATATTAGAGTTCAATAATCTGTGTCGGTGTATCTTGATGGCTTCCGAATTGTTCTCTGTGATCTGCGAAGTTGTAAATGGGGTGATGGGTTACTGTCTTGTTCTGCTGGTATTTCCATCTCAGCAGTGTCATTGTAATCAGCAATACTGTCCTCATCCAGCCAGTTATCATAGCTCTGATTAGCTGTGTAGTGGTGAGATGCATCCAGACTGCGAGGTGCTGGTTTTAGATGGCGTCTGTTCCGACGGTACTTTTGTCCACTTGGAGTATTGACTATGTAGGAGCGAGGTCCATCTGCACTAATGGCAATAACTGTTGCTGGTTCCCATTTCCCTTTTGCTCTCATCATGACTGTGTCTCCTACTGTTAATGGTTTGAGAGTGGCTGTGTGGCGGTCATAGTAAATTTTTTGTCGTGTTTTCCTTTGTCTGAGTTCCTTACGAACAGTCTGTGGGTTGATGAGTTTAGGTTGCAGGAGTTTGGCAGTGGTTGGAAGTAGAGTCTTTGTCCTTCGGCCCATGAGCCTCTGTGCTGGTGATCCTAATGTATCGGAGATAGGTGTATTTCGATATTCAAGTAGAGCTAAGTATGGATCTCTTTTGCTTAGAATGGCTTTCTTAATAAGGTTCTTAGTTGTTTGGACAGCTTTCTCTGCCATGCCATTAGACTGTGGGTAGTGTGGACTTGATGTTAGGTGCTGGAATCCATAATCTTGTGCGAACTGCTTGAAAACGGCACTAGAAAATTGTGGACCGTTGTCTGTTATCAATTTGTCTGGGATTCCATGCCTGGAGAACTGTGATTTACAATGTGTAACAATGTGCTTACTGGTGGTTCCATTTTGGAGCAAATTCACTTCAATGAAACCCGAGTAATAATCAACCATAACTAGATACTTTTGGTTGTTGATTTCAAACAGGTCGGCACCAACCTGAGACCATGGCCTGGTTGGAATCTCATGCGATATCATTGGTTCCTTCATATTGTTTCGCTGGTGCGTACTACAGATATGGCAGTTTGCAACAATGTCTTGAATCTGGGCGGCCATCCCAGGCCAGAACATAACATCCCTTGCTCTTCTTTTGCATTTCTCCATCCCTAGATGTGAACTGTGAATATTGTGCAGCATCTCATGCCTCAAATTATTGGGAATTATGACTTTCTCACCTTTGAATATGATGTCATTGCAAATTGATAGTTCATCACGGTAGTTCCAGTAGGGTAAACAGTTTGCTGGCACTTCTTGCTTTGTCTCTGGCCAACCTGTGACAATCACTGATGCTAGTTGTTGCAAGTGTGGGTCCTTTTTGGTTTCCTCTCTTAGTTGGTCTAGCTTTGTTTCGGAGATAGGCAAAGTTTGTAAAATGTTGATGTCAAATTTCTCTTCTATTGATTCTCCACATTCTGGTAGGAAAGCTCGTGATAGTGTGTCAGCTAATACAAGTTGCTTGCCTGGTCGGTAAGTAACGTTGAGTGAATACTTTTGTGTAGTCATTATCATCTTCTGTAGCCTTAATGGGGCTTGGTGGAGAGGTTTTCTTAGGATTGCTTCAAGTGGTTTGTGGTCGCTTTCTACCTCAACATCAGGCATGCCATAGATGTAGTCATGGAATTTTGTGCAGCCAAATACTATAGCGAGCATCTCTTTCTCAATCTGAGCATACCGTTGTTGAGTGTCTGTAAGGGCTCTTGAAGCATACGCTATAGGGTGGTCATTTTGGAGAAGGACAGCACCTAGACCCTTGGAGCTGGCATCAACTGAGAGTTTGACTGGTTGCCTGGGATTGAAGTATGCAAGAACAGGAGCACTGCTGGCTAGGCGTTTTAATGTCGAAAAGCTTTGTAGGTGTTCCGGATGCCACTGCCATTTTGCATCCTTTTCTAGCAGTGCTCTAAGAGGTGCTGCAGTTTGTGAGAGGTTAGGAATGAATTTGGATAAGTATGTGATCATGCCAAGGAAACGTTGTAGGGCCTCTTTGCTTGTTGGAGGTGTCATATCATTAATCGCCTGTGTTTTCTTGGGGTCTGGCTTCAATCCATCTTTAGTCAGGACATGTCCCAGGTAAGTGATTTCTTGTTTCTTGAATTGGCACTTAGCTTTGTTCAATTTCAGGTTTCGTAGGCGAGCTCTGTCGAGGACTTTAATCAGCCCAGCATCATGCTCAGCCTCAGTTGCTCCCCATACAAGAATGTCGTCAACCACAACCTCCACGCCATCAATGTCTTCAAACATTTCTGTCATCACTTTTTGGAATACATCTTGTGCAGATGATAAGCCAAATGGAAGGCGTTTGAACATGTAGCGACCAAATGGGCTGTTGAATGTGCAGAGCTTGGCACTTTCTTGGTCAAGGCTGATTTGCCAATAGCCTGAACTGGCATCCAGAACTGAGAAGTAGGTGGCATTTGGCATCCGCGTAGTTACTTCTTCTATAGTTTGCATGGGGTAGTGCTCCCGCTGAATGGCTTCATTAAGATTACGAGGGTCAATGCAGATACGTAAAGAGCCATTAGGTTTGATTATTGTCACCATGCTGTTCACCCAGCTTGTAGGTTCAGTGACCTTCTCTATTACGTCAAGGCTTTCCATACGTGCAAGCTCTTCTTGGATCTTTGGACGGAGTGTAATGGGCACACGGCGTGGTGGATGGATTACTGGTGTTTTTATTGGGTCAATCCTTATGTGGTAACGCACATCTGTGACACACCCCAGTCCCTCAAACACATCATAGTACTGTTCAAACAAATTAGCACGACTGTTACCAACAGTGTCTATGCGTTGTACAAGGTTCATTTCAATGCATGTAATGAGTCCTAGAATGTTTGGAACGTTGTGGTCCATGACTTCAAATTCGACAAGGTAATTCAGGTCTTTGTATTGGCATGGTATTTTAGCCTTGCCACAAGTGTGTAACTTATGGCCACCAAATGCTACTAGGCTAGCCGAGGATGGTTTGAGTGGGTCCTTGCACACTTGGTAATATAACCACTGAGGTATCACATTGCATTGGGCGCCAGTGTCAATCTTGAAAGTGGTTTTCTGTTGGTTCATTAAGATAGTAACCGACCAGTCCTTTACTCCGTGAGCCTGTCCGAGTGTGCCGATAAACAGATCATCACTGTCAGGTGTCTCTCTTTGGATACTGTAGTTGTGTAGTGGTTGAGTTACCCTTGTGCGGCATACTTTGGCAAAATGGTTTCTTCGGCCACATTTTCGACATTCTGCTCCAAATGCAGGACAGATTTGTTGCTTGGTGTGCCAACCTCCACATCGGTCACAAGATACCTTTTGAACTTGTTTGCTCTGAGACCGTATTCCATGAATGGCAGGTAGACCATTAGTTTGGTCACCGGTGAACAGCTTCATTTGGGATGATGTCGTTTCATTTGCCCTACATATGTCAACTGCCTTCTGCAAAGTTAAATCAGGTTCTCTGAGGAGTCTGCTGCGTGTTTTGTCACAGTGTATGCCACACACTATTCTGTCTCTTATTAAGCTGTCCTTAAGATCTTTCAACTCGCATGTTTGGGCTTTGGTCTTGAGGTCTGTGACATACTGGTCGATTGTTTCTCCGTCATGTTGGTCGCGCGTATTGAACATATGTCTTTCCCACGTGATGTTTCTCCGCGGCACACAATATGCTTCGAATTTCTCCAGTATTTTTGCTGCTTTATTTTTGTCACTTCCATCTTCCCACGAGAACGTATTGTAGACTTCTAGAGCATCGGGTCCGACCACGTGTAGTAGAGTCGCAGCTTGGATTCCTTCGTCTTTCGAGCTGAGGCCACTGGCAAGTGAGAAGAGTTCGAAACGTTGTTTCCACTTCCTCCAAGCATCAGAAACGTTACTGCCATCCAAGTCTAGCGGATCTGGTGGCGTTAGCTTGTCCATTCTGACACCATGTGATAGACGCTACACGAAATACTTCGAATACAACAATTGTGTCACGTGTTACATATGCGCATGCGTATATTCTAATATGTTACACAGGGGTGATCTGTACGTGTGGTTTAGGGCCTTAATGGAGCTCTGGTCACCCTGGGGATGGCTGTATGTGACTGTACAGCTCTGTGGTGTTGAATAAGCACCTCTGCTGTGAATTTCCTTTCATTTTAGCCAATTTTGAGACCTGAGTGGCCCATAACTTGGCCTAATTCATTCCTATGCCTTCCATCTTAATTTTTTAAACAGCCTCTTGCCCTCCTTCTGGGTCCCCACCTCCTCCCCTTGTGGAGCTCACCTGATACAGCCAACCATGGTTTAAAAACTATCTAAAATGGCAGGAAAAACTTAGTTGTTGGCTACTTGCACAGTGGATGCTCTGATAGGTAAGGAATTGGTGAAAATTTAGTGCAAATAGCTTCAACCATTGACAAGCTACAATACGCTAATTACTTAAAACCTGACATTTCTCGATACTTTTAAATAGGCGATGAGACCAGTTTTCCCAAACTGGGTCACATATATAACTAACGAGCATGGCATACCTGTATATATATATATATATATATATATATATTGGTGAATCAATTCACAGAGTATAGGAACACTACATGCTACGTTTGAAATAGGATATACTTTAAATTTAGTAAAGATCACATCTTGTGCTGTGTCACATGCATGATTAACAATGTTACATATATTAATTTTGTATGCTGTAGTTATGTTTCATTTTAACATCATTTTTATCTAGTTGTTCCACTAAGAATTCATAATATAGAATCAAATAACATTAGACAAGGAAGAGTGGAAGTGTTCATTAATGGTATATGGGGATTAGTGTGTGCTAATGACTGGGACACATTTGATGCTACTGTGGTTTGTCAAGAGACACATTTGGGAACTAATGGTACAGCTTACCAAGTGACTAATAATGGTAGTGGAACATTGTGGTTAAGTGGAGTTGGTTGTGTGGGAAATGAATCTCATCTCTCTCAGTGTCCACACAATGGTATTGGAGTAATGGGTAACTGTGATCAACTGTCAGGTTTTGCTGGAGTGACATGTTTTGGTGAGACTGGTTATAGCTTTTACACTTACATAAATTAGAAAATAATTTGCAGGAGGGCTACCAGTTATTATCTCATCACATCAAAATCAAACAGTGGTGATTCTTACTGGCAATGAAAGTGCAGCATTTACTTGTCTTGCTGAAGGGGAAGGTTTGTCATACTCATGGCAAAGACAAGGATCACATTTACCTCTCAGTACTACAACACATACATTAGTAATATCAGAAGTAAGAGAAGAAGACAGTGGTAACTATCGGTGCATTGTAGAGAACAGGTTTGGACAAGTGGCATCTGATTATGCTTCACTTAATGTTACAGGTATGCATAGCAGGTCATGTGGTTGTATGTCATGTGGCACCATCCAGTGTGTTGTGAACAAGAATAGCTAATAGAAATGTGGTATTTTGCACCTTACTAAAAATTTATTACCATAGAACTACTAAAATACAAGTTTCATATATAAAGTACAGTAAGACTAGAGCTTTCATTTATAAAGTAGAAACTGAAGGAAGTTGACAACTGAAAATAGTAATGGCTCTGGTTGTTACACATACACACAAACACACATGCACACACACACACATGCACACACGGTTTTTCCAAAACAAATACAGAGACACAGTAATGATTTGCATGGTAAAAAAAATGCTTACCACAAATAAAAAGGTATGATCACTATAGTGAGTTATTTACATGTAGCAATGGTTTTGCAATTGTCCTTGTAATTCATGTTACCTTTATAAATTTTCACGGTCACATGACAAGCTTTCAATTGATATTATACTAGTGGGGCAAAAAAATTGTTAATTTTCAACAAGTAGAATAGGGATCAAAGATTTGATTTTGAAAAAAACTGCGTAAACAAGAAGTAATAGGGATGATAATCCACAAAATTCTATGCATCATCAGTTCAAAGCAAGTTATTTGAATAGTGTACACTCAATTTGCGATTCCTATTTCAACATTTTAACAAAATTTAACCACAAGTTGAAATAGGAATCGCAAATTGAGTGTACACTATTCAAATAACTTGCTTTGAACTGATGATGCATAGAATTTTGTGGATTATCATCCCTATTACTTCTTGTTTACGCAGTTTTTTTCAAAATCAAATCTTTGATCCCTATTCTACTTGTTGAAAATTAACAATTTTTTTGCCCCACTAGTTTCATGATTTTTTTCATGTCCATGCACATGGACTACTTCTTAAATATACGTTCAACAGTACATGATTGTTTAATAAAGAAACCCATTGTAATATCAACTGGCAATAAACAATTACATAAATAAGTTTAATAAACAATTAGTTAACAATACAGTTAACAATACAGTAAACAATACCACTTTCCTTTGACGAGTAGATAAATCCACTAGTGTGACCGTTTACTGCAACGAAGCGGTGCGAAATCTCAACACGAGTAAAACACACGCTTGACAAAACGTGGTCGACTCCAATTAAAGTGCTGAGTATACGGAGTATCCCGCTTTTTATTTTTCAATCGCGTACGGAAGGGACACACCCCTTTTCAATTCGAAATTTACCAGTGTGTTCCAATAGCTTACAAGCCTTGTTATGTCGACTCTTAGCTGGTAAACAGCTGAAGAATATAATAGAAAGTATACACGAAAGGCGTACAGTAATAGTTTAAGTGACGAGGTGCGGGCCACACCCCCTTCACTGTCTCGTAATGAAGGAAGTCTAAAACCCGAGTTTCAGTGAACAATAGTTATGTTTAATGTTTAGTGTGATACAACTTGATGCATTTTAGTCCTGTGAGCTAAAGCAATGGAATTTTAAACAATTCTATATTATCATCTGTATGGCTTCTCGATCGAATGGCGTCTCGAAGAGTGATTCTTGCTCTATATCTCGCAATCGCATTAGAGAGGGAAGATTTTAATACCACACAGACCTGGGTACGAATGTTTTTTAAATACGCCATACGTTTTTAGGGCTAATATCTACTTCCTACGAGCTGTAGGCGCGCGAAACAAGAAAGAAAGAAGAAAGAAGAAAGAAAGAAGAAGATGGAGAATCTAACCATTTTCAAAATTTTAAAAAACACCTAAAACCATTTCCCTTACTTTTAATACTTGTTGGCTAGTGTTGTAAACACAAAAGAAAGGTCTAGAATGTTTTAGAAATAAAATCTAAAGCCCGGAAGGCTGCTTTTGGCGTGCGTTCTATTAGAGTGTTTTGAAAAATTTCTGCCTGATCCCTATTATGTACCACTACCGTGGTACATGATATAGACTTAATATCCATACTAAGTCACTCACCTAATATAAGACAGGTCAGTTCTTTGAGAAACGTGGATGATCCCTTACTCCTTGATTCATATTCTCCTGGGCCCTCGTTTCTTGTCAATAGCTCCTGTTACATCTAGTGAAGCCCTTTAAATGCTGGGACTGTTTATCAAAAGCAGTGCTTTGATACGAGGAAAGTACAAGTGACTTATGAAGCTTAAAAATATCCCATGTTGTTATTATGGACAATTAGGCCATACAAACTTACAACATGAAAACATGGTATAAAGCATTGGGAGTGCGCATGTGTTCACTTCTTTGATATACTGTTTTTTTGTAGATGCTCAAGTGAACATGAAACAGCTATAGTTAGGGATTGTTTCCATCCCAATATTTAATAATGGTTTTACTATCCATTTCTTGACATTGTAGCCTCCATCTTTTCGAATGTATAAATCTGCTCTCCACTGTATCAGATAGAGTTGGTGATGTTTATGACTTTGCATATAGTTAAGGCAGCTATATTTCTACTTTGGAGTTGAAAACCAGTTGGCAAAATTTAATACAACTGTCTGTGCCATCGCCTCTGATTTGCCATTATTGTTTTTGAAATATGCACTCTATTTGCAATGAAGTTGGTGAATTATATAACTTTTTTTTTGGTTAGTATTACCACCAGCTGTTTTGATTACACCTAACATCACTACTGGTGAAGTGTTTAGAAGTGTTCAATTCGTTTGCTCGGCCACTGGATTTGGAGACCTGTCTTTTGCCTGGTACCACAATGGTTCTCTACTACAAACATCCAATAACAGTATAGAGAGTACTCTTACTATCAGTAGAGTATTACCACAACACCAGGGGATATATAAATGCACTGTATCATCATCATATAGGCAGTTGAGATCAGATACATATGCTACATTGCTTGTCAATGGTAAGTTCTATAATTTTATGTATAATATTTACAACATAATGCTGTCTTCTTAGCACCCTCCTTCAGTGCTGATGTTGTTTTAAGACAAATCAGTTCTAATCCATCAACAAACACAATAAGTGTTTCTCTTCCAATAATTGATGATGACGATGGTCCCATAAGGTGAGTATGCTAAACATCAACTTGCTGCTTCATCAATAATGTAGTAACCTGAATCACTATTACTGGAATAAACTACTCAAGCATTATACACTAGGATTTAGCACACTCTTAATGTTCTCTATATATATGGCACTTAATTTAGACCTATATTCATTCTTAATGTGACACCTTTCATCACTTAAGTGCATGTAGAATACCTTAATACTGGATCTATCTGCATAATATTAGTTTTTCAATGTTTAGCCACTACTTGATTGTGATAAGCTCAGAATCACTGGAAGATACAGAGGATATAGAGGACATGGAACTGTTACCAATTGGTCAAGATAATGATCACCCATACTATGTCACTGCCTCTGTGACATACAACATATCCCTCCCATTGGTCACTATTGGTAGTGGTAGTGACACTATTGATCCAGTTACTGGAAGACATTTTTATAATGCTCCACTACACAAGGAACAGACATACTATTATTTCATCAGAGCATACTCTGCAGCTCATACTAGTGAAGTAAGTGCATTTGGTAGTAAACTGTGAACATATGTATTAGTTTGGTATTTCAAATTTAGAAACCTTTCTTTGGTACTAGCAAGCTATCCTCTCAAATTAGTAAGTTCTTGAGCTATTTTCAACTGTACAAATGAATGTTTAGGTGTGTGTGTACAACAAACTAAGCATCACCATATAAGACTTTACTCCTGAATATAGCTGATAGTAAAAGTAATTCTGTGTTATTAAACTTTACAGGAATATTATTGAATGACTCTACAATCAGACTAGTGGGTGGTAGTTCATATTCTGAAGGAAGAGTAGAAGTGTTGTACAATGGTGTATGGGGAACAATATGTAGTGATGGATGGAACAATGTCAATGCTGAAGTTGTCTGTAGGACACTTGGGTTTTCAGGTGCTAGTACATTCTTCTCATCATCATCTCAATATGGACAAGGGAGTGGTTCAGTATGGTTGGATAATGTTATGTGTAATGGAAATGAAGCCAGCTTGGTGGAGTGTATCTATCCTGGTGTTGGCATAATAAGAGATTGTACACATGATAAGGATGTTGGTGTGAGGTGTAGTGGATTCCAGGGTAAGAATATATACAATTTGTCTTAATTTAAATATGAATATGAAACTACGCTAAAACAGCTAAGCAATATAAAAAGGGTGCAGTCCTCAAAAATCCTGGGTGATAAAAGTTGTGAAATCAAAAGTGGCAGCCATGAAATGGCTGCAATGATGTGGATGATAATAAATTTTAATAATGGCCTTTGTGCATTAATAAAATTTATTATCATCAACATCATTGTAGCCATTTTATGACCTCCTCCCCACTATTATTAACACTTGCTATTAGAGTATCTTGGTTTTTCATACAAAATGTGATAAGCCCTTTAAACAAAGAAAGAAATTAAGTCGAATTTTGAAGGTTCATATTTCACCACTGCATTAAGCAATCTTGCTCAAATCTGGTATGTGGGGTGCAGTATAAAATGATTCAAATTCGAAAGGGAGCACGGAGCAATGTATGCGCAAAAATTGTGTTTTGTTTCTTCATGTAAACATACTCACAGTGTGGCATGCTGGCGTTCTTGGTAGCACGATGCGCTACCGTGTGTCTTGATAAGTGTCCATGGGCATGTGTTGATTGACCAACATTGGCTTGATGCGTATAGTGCTCTGACTTTAACTATGTAGCACTCGATGTTTGTTTTAATTCAAGTATTTAATTTGTCACCTAGATATACCTGTAAGACTGGTAGGAGGTAGTTCATGCAATGAGGGTAGAGTGGAGGTAAACTACAATGGTGAATGGGGTACAGTGTGTGATGATGGATGGGATGATACTGATGCTGGTGTGGTGTGTAGACAACTAGGATTTGGATCATCAGGAACAGCCATTGGATCAGCTTCTTTTGGTCAAGGATCAGAATCCATTTTGCTATCTAGTGTTACATGTTCTGGAAATGAACCTAGTATAACCAATTGTGTACATCTTGGACTAAATGTTACTAGTTCTTGTAGTCATTCAGAGGATGCTGGAGTGATTTGTAGTGGAAATATTGGTTGGTAGTACAGCATATCTATAAACATATGCATAATATGTGTTGCTTTTTTGTTTTAAATAAATTTCATATTTAAAAACTGTACCAAATTTTTTACCTTAAAGTTTTTATACTGCTATAACTAGGTAGCTATCTAACTATGTTATTCCTTTAAGATTCATAGTTTCCATTACTACCTTTACACCTCAAATATTAACATTGTAGAGAAGCATTATTTTCCTACTACTGCACCAGTACTCCTAAAAATTAGGATACTCTTACCCTGCATGTACCTGGCTAGTTGTTTGAGCTGTAGGCAAGTATTATTACCTATTTCACTTGTAAACATGTGCGATCATCTGCTGTTATGAAAAAGAGAAGTCAAATTTGTTATTAAAAACTCTAAGCTAAAAATAAATGCACGAAGATAAGCAATTACACTATTTTAAGAGTGTTATAGCTCACCAGACAAGATTTCACCTCACAGATAGAGGTATCCATGACCTTCAACAGTATCCAGTGGCCAAGAAAATTCCTATAAAGATTTTCACCATTATAGATAAATTTATTGTCGAGGTTGGCTCTATCACGAATGATTGCATCCGAGCAGTTAATGGGTGGAAAGTGGCAGATTGGGAACAAAATGGATGCAAATTGTTAACAGCTAGTTCTTCAGCCCGGCTTCATTCAGCTATTCCAGACTATAGGAGCTGTAAACTTGTGCTGTATTTGCTGACAGAACTTGTAGTGAACTATAGTGTTTTCTTGTGGCCCACAATAAGCTAACACTGCTGATTTGGAGCTTGCTTAGTGCATTGCATTACCTCTTCAAGCATATACAGGCTAATAAGGCTATTAATAATCTTTTACTAATCTTCCCATACATGTAACTTTATTATAAAACAATTCCAACTTGTAACAGATTGTAAATAAACAAACTTTAGTCTCTAAGTAGTTGAGTGATTGCATCATCCTACTTACATAAACGCTTGTGCTAGATGGGATTGGCGTACTTTCAGCACTTGTGCTGTAAAGCATTAATAAATAAACTAGTGTCCATTTGGTTCCACTTGGGGTACTTAGAGATAATGAGTTACTTTCTAGTATTCCTATGGATATAATTACATGAAAAATAACAAGGAGAAAACATCCTTACCACCTGGTAGACTCCTGTAAGCGTTCGAGCGTATATCGGATGGCTGCAGGTTCGAGGCTACCTAGGTCCAGTCATGGATTTTTTCTCCTTTCTCCAACTTTTCAAACACACCTTAAGTAGCTAAAGTCTTTGAGCAGGCTGTAGGACCAGGTGTCCTACAGACCTTTGCAGTAAAGCATTAATAAATAGCAACCTACAGTACACACAGTTGCTTAGATTTTAAATTTTGGGGGTACAGTCATCAGTTTTACTATTTTATTTCTAGAGAATGACATCAGACTGGTAGGAGGCAGTTCACACAATGAAGGTAGAGTGGAGGTGAACTACAATGGTGAATGGGGTACAGTGTGTGATGATGGATGGGATGATACTGATGCTGGTGTGGTGTGTAGACAACTGGGATTTGGATCATCAGGAACAACAGTGTATTCAGCTAGTTTTGGTCAAGGATCAGGACCCATCTTATTGGATAGTGTGACATGTTCTGGTAATGAATCAACACTAGCCAGTTGTGGTCATCTTGGAGTTAATGTTACAAGATTTTGTAGTCATAGTAGAGATGCTGGAGTGAGATGTACTGGAGTTGTACCAGGTATACATTCACACCTGCGGATCCTACTCAAAGCATGAAAATAAAGAATAGTGCGGCTGCTAGATGGAAAATTGTCTGACAAAATGTGCACCCAGTCATTAATTACCAATTAGGAAAGATATCATTACAATTTGCTATGTATATGTGACCCAGTTTGGGAAAACCGGTCTCATCGCCTATTTACAAGTATTAAGAAATGCCAGTTTTAAGTATTAAGTGTGTTGTAGCTCGCCAATGGTAGAAGTTATGTGTACCAAATTTTCACACGTTTTACAACAATTCCTTACCTTCCAGAACATCCACTGTGTAAGTAGCTAACAGCTAAGTTTCCTACCATTTTAGATAGATTTTAAACCAAAGTTGACTGTATCAGGTGAGCTCAGGGCAAGAGGCTGTTCAAAAAATTGAAAAGGAAGGCTAAGGATGAATTAGACCAAGTTATGGGCCATTCAGGTCACAAAACAGGCTTCAATGAAAGGAAACTCACAGCACAGGTTTTTATTCAACACCACAGAACTGTACAGCCACATACAGTCATCCCCAGGCTGACCAGAGCTTCATTAAGGCCCCACACCACAAGTATGGATCACCACTGGGCTTGGGAAAAGCAGCCAGCAAAAGCAAACCACTCAAGTCTAGCTGAGACAGTTTATTCATGTAGCTTAGTGTTCTTGGTGAAAAAAATCGAATCTGCTGACATGGGTGTAAGACCTGATCCAGTCACATATATGTTCTGCTCATAGGCAGCCTTAAATACTGGAAATAGGCCACTTGCCTGGACTGACGGAAGCATGGTGCAACTCCATTTTTTTCAACAAGCTTAATGGTTAATAAGGCTAAGTAGTGAGGGTACATGATATGTTCCTAAGGCTGCCAACCTTATGTGTAGTATATCAAGGCTACATTTAGTGCGCTTAAATCACAGCGTCAGATGAAAAAAACATATTAATTGAAAATGTCACTTATTCATGTATCAAAGCATGCATATGGTTTATATCATCCATGTGGTGGTAAGGAAAATATCACACTGTTGTGTAATGAAATATCTACGTCCTAAATACTAGTTTTACTTATGTGTATCTCCAGCAAATCATTTTAGTCACTAGACTGTCCTGCTATTCAGGGTACGTTATGTAGTTATTTTTGTGTGTTATAATTTTCTAGTGTTACCAGTCAGAATCAACCACACAGGACTACATACTGTTAGACAAGGAAAAGTGGAAGTGTTCATTGATGGTATATGGGGATTAGTGTGTGCTAATGACTGGGACACATTTGATGCTACTGTGGTTTGTCAAGAGACACATTTGGGAACTAATGGTACAGCTTACCAAGTGACTAATAATGATAGTGAAACATTGTGGCTAAGTGGAGTTGGTTGTGTGGGAAATGAATCTCATCTCTCTCAGTGTCCACACAATGGCATTGGAGTAATGGGTAACTGTGATCAACTGTCAGCTTTCGCTGGAGTGAGATGTTTTGGTAAGACTATACCTTTCTCTTTAACATAAAATAATTTCTTTAACATAAATAAAATAAATAAACTATTTCACAAATTATTTCAACTACATATAAGCATGTGTCACTAGTGCCAATTATTTGCCTACAAAGTTTGTTTATAAATTGTTTCAGGACTTTTGTATGAGCCATGCAGCTGGGTGGGTAAAAACAATGGACCCGACCTGGGACCTGAAGACCCACAGAAATTCAACTCTTCTTGGAATTTTATACACTTCACAGTATTCTATACTTGTACTAGGTACCTATGCAAGTAGTCTTGCATGGCAAATCCACTTTTCCCCCTCACAGCGTCTCTCACCTCGGTCTCACATGATGTTTACACCAATTAGAAATTATGAGCACCCCTGAAAAAGTGTCTGAAGCTGACTGCATTTATTATAGGTCACTCACTATTTCACCAGAGTATTTGTTTACACAATGTTTCTAAACTTTAGTAGCTAGGTGACATAATAGACTAGCATGCTCATTGTGCAGCAGACAAGCAATTACTAGCTAAGCAAGTTCCAGCAGTTCTTCATACGTCATGGTGCATTTGCACAATGTTCCTAAACTACTCTAGTAGCTAGGCAGCATAATATACTAGCATGTTTACTGTGCAGCAGGCAAGTGGTCTATAAATGCAGTCAGCTTCAGACACTTTTTCAGAGGCGCTTACAATTTCTAATTGGTGTAAACATCGTGTGAGATGCCGCGAGGGGGGAAAGTGGATTGGCCATGCAAGACTACTTGCAAAGGTACCTAGTACAAGTATAAAATACTATGAAGTGTATAAAATTCCGAGCAGAGGTGGATTCCGCGGGTCCCAGGTCCTTGGTCCCTGGATCCACTGTTTTTACCTACTCCTTACGGGTGTAGTTTGTTAGGTAAAGGACTGGATAATTAGCAGTATTAAAAGCTTTCTGCTACACACTCACAGCATCTTCATGATGCATAAACCACAAGAAGTAATTATACTTTACAAGCAGGACATTAAAGTTTATTAATTTATATGACTAGATGATATCACCATAACTGAACATAACTGAAGCATTCAATAATAAGACACATGTTATAACAGATGGAATGTTATACAATTATTCATTTGGCAAATTCTTTGTATACATTTTAAGCCATAACCTTAATGATCACAAAATTATTATCTTGTTGCTCACGTACATGGTTATTCCATACAGGAGGTGTACCAGTTATCACATCACCACCTCAAAATCAAACAGTTGGGATTCTTACTGGTGATGAAAGTGTGACATTTACTTGTCTTGCTGAAGGAGAAGGTTTATCATACTCATGGCAAAGACAAGGATCACAATTACCTCTCAGTACAACCCATACACTAGTAATATCAGGAGTAAGAGAAGAAGACAGTGGTAACTATCGGTGTATCGTGGAGAACAGGTTTGGGCAGGTGACATCTGATTATGCTTCACTTAATGTCACAGGTAGGGAGTTAGGTGTGTGTACATTATAGTTGTAGACTTTTATATTTCTCTACTCAGTATCACCACCAGCTGTTTCAGTTACACCTAACATCACTACTGGTGAAGTGTTTGGAAGTGTTCAATTCATTTGCTCAGCTACTGGATTTGGTAACCTGTCTTTTGCCTGGTACCACAATGGTTCTCTACTACAAACATCCAATAACAGTGTAAAGAGTACTCTCACTATCAGTAGAGTATTACCACAACACCAGGGGATATATAATTGTACTGTGACATTAATACAAAAACAGTTGACATCAGACTCATATGGTACATTAGTTGTCAATGGTAAGAACAACAGCATTACATAATTATTTTATCATTACATAATTTTACTTTTGTATTTACTTTTGTAGCACCTTCATTCAGTCCTGATGTTGTTTTAAGACAAATCAGCTCTAATCCATCAACAAACACAATAAGTGTTTCTCTTCCAATAATTGACGAAAGAGATGGCCCTATAAGGTAAGTATATTATGTTGGTTTATATCATTATGTACACAACTGAACAATATATAGTAGTACATTGTATTTGAAAGTTACAAGAGATGAATCAGTTAAAATAGACTACATTGAATATTCAATAACATGCACAGTGTAAACTACAGACGGAAGAATCATTTAAGGCTGAATTGCTAGCACAAATTTCTGGAACTATACTTTGTTGCAATATACATGCTATTGTCCCTTTAAAATGTGCACATTTTTTACTATAGAAAATATTTTTTGATGCTATACTAGTGGGATAGATAGAAATAGAATAATAGAATAATATGACTGGTATATTAGGGTATTACTGACTGCACTATTAGAGTATCTTAAGTGGTCTGGTCAAATGTAGAGCTGTAAGATCATTCCCAATCAGTCTGGCTTTGGACTTCTAATCGTACTGTATAGTAGGGATCACAAAGGAGTAGGAGCGGCCCACAAAATAAGATCACCCAAAAAACAGCCTCAATTTTCTTGACGATGATGAGGCAGTATTGGTTTGGTAAAACTAAGCCCAAAAAGCTTTTAGATTGACCCGAAACGCTTTTGACAAGTTGCTATGGAATTTTAAAAAATTATTTGGTGGAATTTAAAAATTTATTTGATGGAATTTTCTACTGACTGACTAAGTAACTGACTGACTGATGCCTTCAGAAAAGAGTAACTCGATAACGGCTTAGCTACGGGCTTGATTTTTCACTGTTCGACGTTGCTTCAGCCCGAGAGGTGCCTTTTGACATACCGCAGTACATACAATGAATTCTTCATGGACTTACCAGTGTCCTCCTTTGTGTCCCATTCATCTTTGCTGACAGTGAAAAGTGTCAATTTGGTGGTAACACATGATGGCTTCTCTTCATAATGGAAACCATCCGTATTTTTCATAGTAGCTATTTTGTTAGCAGAGGTGCTTTTCATACAGTTCTTGATTCGTACTGCTGTGTATTGAGTTGAACATAGCCAAAAACGAAGCGTATTGGATACTTCACTTTCAGCCAGATGATAATTGATACACCTGGGGCGCACGGCGCCATTTCTTTTGGTATGTGGGGATTGTAGAGGTGCTTTTTGAAGGGTTGTTGACTCAAAATGTTGTGCAATGGGTTGAACATAGCTGACCACAAAGAGTAATGGATACTTCACTTTTCAGACAATTATTAATATAGCTGGGCCACACGGTGCCATTTCAGATGTGGTATGCGTGGGTTCACCAGTCATAATAATTATGTACAAAAAAGTTAACAAACAAGTACACAATAAATTTTGGAATTTTCAACTAGAGCAGGGACCATAGCACTTCAGTAAAAGTACTGAAACAAGTTGGAGTAGTCCATGATATTAAATCACAGTAAAACAATAAGAAGTATTATATTCCTACTGTGCATTTCCATTTTGGTATCTTGAACACAGTAGGGATATAACACTTCTTATTGTTTTACGGTGATTTAATATCATGGACTACTCCAACTTGTTTCAGTACTTTTTATTGATGTACTATGGTCCCTACTCTAGTTGAAAATTCCAATTTTTTTGTGTATGTATATAATAGTGTGCTTATGATCTCTTTTCACATAGCCACTACTTGATTGTGATAAGCTCAGAATCACTGGAAGATACAGAGGATATAGAGGACATGGAACTGTTACCAATTGGTCAAGATAATGATCACCCATATTATGTCACTGCCTCTGTGACATACAACAGGTCCCTCCCATTGGTCACTATTGGTAGTGGTAGTGACACTATTGATCCAGTTACTGGAAGACATTTTTATAATGCTCCACTACACAAGGAACAGACATACTATTATTTTATCAGAGCATACTCTGCAGCTCACACTAGTGAAGTATGCTTATTTTTATATTGTGAACTGTGTTTATATTATGTTCTCTGATTATCATATAGTATCCTTTCTTTGGTACCAGCAGAATATCACCTCCAATTGGTAAGTATAACTATTGTTCCATAATATACATACCTAAGAGACTGATTATTGAAATTATTGTATCTATTTCAACTGGTGCTGTGAGAAGTGTCTAAATTAGATCTAGTAGCTGTGTAGTCACAATACAGTACAATATAAATAACAATACAGAACATGCTCGTACAAGAAACCTTCAGTAATAGCACTAGCTTTTGCCCTCATTATTACACTGCCTTAAACAGTTTATAAAACAGGCAGCTACACTGTTTCATATTGATTTCTGTGATTGTGTAATCAATGTATCAAGTTATGAACATGACTCTCAGTACTGTGATGCTGCTGGGGTATTGCAATATTCCATTAAATTGATGTGCACTACACATTACTAATTTCAACATTACAGGAGTAATATTAAATGACTCTACAATCAGACTAGTTGGTGGTAGTTCATATTCTGAAGGAAGAGTAGAAGTGTTGTACAATGGTGTATGGGGAACAATATGTAGTGATGGATGGAACGTTGACAATACTGAAGTTGTCTGTAGGACACTTGGGTTTTCAGGTGCTAGCACATTCTTCTCATCATCATCTCAATATGGACGAGGGAGTGATCCAATATGGTTGGATAATGTTATGTGTAATGGAAATGAAGCCAGCTTGGTGGAGTGTACCTATCCTGGTGTTGGGATAATAGAGGATTGTACACATGATAAGGATGTTGGTGTGAGGTGTAGTGGATTCCAGGGTAAGGATAACTTGATTGTGTATAAGTATGCATGCATTAATGACCAGTGGCTTGAGGTGTGTGGCATTTTATATGTGCTTCAATTTGAGGAATTAATTTGTCACCTAGATATACCTGTGAGACTGGTAGGAAGTGGCTCACACAATGAAGGTAGAGTGGAGGTGAACTACAATGGTGAATGGGGTACAGTGTGTGATGATGGATGGGATGATACTGATGCTGGTGTAGTGTGTAGACAACTGGGATTTGGATCATCAGGAACAGCAGTGTATTCAGCTAGTTTTGGTCAAGGATCAGGACCCATTTTGCTATCTAGTGTTACATGTTCTGGAAATGAAGCCAGTATAACCAATTGTCTACATCTTGGGCTAAACATTACTAGTTCTTGTAGTCATTCAGAGGATGCTGGAGTGATTTGTAGTGGAATCATCGGTATGGTGATGCAGCATATCTATAAGCATACGTATATATGTGTTGCTTTTTTATTATAAAATAAATTTTGCATGTAAAAACTTGGCAAATATTTTCTTGAAAATTGTTATACTGCTATAACTATGGGTAGCTATCTAACTATATGAAATGCCTAACGTTGTAGAGAAGCATTATTTCCTACTACTGCACCAGTGCTCCTAAAAGTGAGGATACTCTAATAGATCAGTTACCCTGCAGGTAGCTAGCTAGCTAGTTGTTTGGGTTATAGCCAAGTATTATTAATACCTATTTCACTTGTAGACATGTACAATCATCTGCTGTTACAAAAACAAAAAGAAGTCAGCTTTCTTATCAAAAACTCCAAGCTGAAAATAATGCATGAAATAAAGCAATTACACTATTTTAAGAGTGTTATACCAGTAGTTACACGTACAAAATTTCACCTCATAGATAGAGGTATATCCATGACCTTCAAGAGTATCCAGTGACCTAGATAGTGCCTATAAAGATTATAGATAAAATTAATTTTATTGTCGAGGTTGGTTCTATCACAAATGATTGCATCCAGGTAATGGGTAGAAAGTGTCAGAGTGGAACAAATGGATACAAATTATTAACAGTACTTCAGCCAGGCTTCATCAGCTGTTCCAGACTATAAGAGCTGTAAACTTGTGCTGTATTTGCTGACAGAACTTGTAGTAAACTGTTGTGTTTTCTTGTGACCCACAATGGGCTAGCACTGCTGATTTGCAACTTGCTCAGTGAATTGCATTACCTCTTCAAGCATATAGGCTAATAATACTACTAGCAATCTTTTACTAAACATGTAGCTCTATTATAAAACAATTCCAAGTTGTAACAGATTGTAAATAAAATTGCATCATCTTACTTATGTAAACACTTGTGTTGGTGTACTGCCTTTTTAATTTCATAACCAATAATTTTCTTCTTTAAAATGATTCCCTATATCCTTGCAGCCATCTGTCAACACATTTTTATGTTCCTGAAATTGTTTTATAAAAATGCATTTGTACCCTCGTACACCTGTACATGTCATGTTATAGCTAAGTCTAGACAAACAACACCTAAAGTACAGTACACACAGAGTTGCTTTAGATTTTGCATTTTGGGGGTACAATCATCAGTTTTACTATTTTATTTCTAGAGAATTACATTAGACTGGTAGGAGGCAGTTTACACACTGAAGGTAGAGTGGAGGTGAACTACAATGGTGAATGGGGTACAGTGTGTGATGATGGATGGGATGATACTGATGCTGGTGTAGTGTGTAGACAACTGGGATTTGGATCATCAGGAACAGCTATTGGATCAGCTTCCTTTGGTCAAGGACCAGGACCCATTTTATTGAATAGTGTGACATGTTCTGGTAGTGAATCAACACTGGCCAGTTGTGGTCATCTTGGAGTTAATGTTACAAGATCTTGTAGTCATAGTGAAGATGCTGGAGTGAGATGTACTGGAGTTGTACCAGGTATCATATTAATTGGAAATGTCACTAATTCATGTACCAGCATAATATCAATGGCAGATCCAGGATAGGTTTTTTACCCCCCAACCCCACTTCACTTTGTGGAGAAACCATAGCTAGGCTACTTATTTTTAATTAAAATAACTACTACACTTTAGGTCAGGCCTTGTACCTCATGAAAATATGCACATTTGACTATTACAAATTCACCTAAAACTAAAGCGAATCAGTCAAACTAGCTATGAAATTGTTGCCCAGCACCTTTGTGCGTACTAAGCGCCTCTAAAATAATTATTGTGTTGCTGCTTTTAGAAACATTAATATAGCCTTTTTAAGACTTCGCAACAATCTGCAAAGGCAAAAATGGCAAAATCAACAGTGAGACACTACAAGAGGTGATCATTTACTGCTTAGAAATGCAGCAACAAGAGAATCTGGCTTTCCCCAACCATTTACAACTCAGCCTGTTTGTGCCCCTCCTCTTGCCAGCTCCTGGATCTGCCCCTGTGTATGGTTTTATCATCAATGCAGTGGTAAGGAAAGCAAAAATTATTGCACTGTTGTCACACCTTTTAATCACTAGACTGACCTGCTATGTACCGTGTGTTATGCAGTTATTTATATATGGTATATAATTTTCTAGTGTTACCAGTCAGAGTCAACCACACAGGACTACATACTGTTAGACAAGGAAGAGTGGAAGTGTTCATTGATGGTATATGGGGATTAGTGTGCGCTAATGACTGGGACACATTTGATGCTACTGTGGTTTGTCAAGAGACACATTTGGGAACTAATGGTACAGCTTACCAAGTGACTAATAATGATAGTGGAACATTGTGGTTAAGTGGAGTTGGTTGTATGGGAAATGAATCTCATCTCTCTCAGTGTCCACACAATGGCATTGGAGTATTGGATAACTGTGATCAACTGTCAGCTTTCGCTGGAGTGAGATGTTTTGGTAAGACTATACCTTTCTCTTTAGCATAAAATAATCTCTTTAACATAAAATAAAATAAATAAACTATTTCACAAATTATTTCAACTACATATAAGCATGTGTCACTAGTACCAATTATTTGCCTACAAAGTTTGTTTATAAATTGTTTCAGGACTTTTGTATGAGCCATGCAGCTGGGTGGGTAAAAACAATGGACCCGACCCGGGGACCCATGGGAATCCAACTCTTCTTGGAATTTTATACACTTCACAATATTTTATACTTGTACTAGGTACCTCTGCAAGTAGTTTTGCATGGCCAATCCACTTTTCCCCCTCATGGTGTCTCGCACCTCGGTCTTACACGATGTTTACACCAATTAGAAATTATGAGCGCTTCTGAAAATGTGTCTGAAGTTAACTGCATTTATTATAGGTCACTTGCTGTTTCCCCACAATATTTGTTTACACAATGTTTCTAAACTTTAGTAGCTAGGTGACATAATAGACTAGCATGCTCATTGTGCAGCAGGCAAGCAATTACTAGCTAAGCAAGTTCCAGCAGTTCTTCATACGTCATGGTGCATTTGCACAATGTTCCTAAACTACTCTAGTAGCTAGGTGGCATAATATACTAGTATGCTTACTGTGCAGCAGGCAAGTGGTCTATAAATGCTGTCAGCTTCAGACACTTTTTCAGAGGCACTTACAATTTCTAATTGGTGTAAACATCGCGAGGGGGGGAAAGTGGATTGGCCATGCAAGACTACTTGCAAATGTACCTAGTACAAGTATAAAATACTATGAAGTGTATAAAATTCCAAGCAGAGGTGGATTTCCGTGGGTCCCGGGTCCACTGTTTTTACCTACCCCTTACAGATGTAGTTTGTGAGGTAAAGGACTGGATAATTAGCAGTATTAAAAGCTTTCTGCTACGCACTCACAGCATCTTCATGATGCATAAACCACAAGAAGTAATCAGACTTTACAAGCAGGACATTAAAGTTTATTAATTTATATACCACTTTAGCATGGGTATTCAAAGGCGCAGCTCGGTGTTTGACTCGCATATTGCCCGGGCAATATCAAGATATTGCCCAGGAAATATCATGGGAAAGCGGTTTGCTTGATACCCAGCCAGTTCAAAGAATCGATGTGCTTTGACTCATTATATTGAGCGACATAGAGCTTTGTATTGGGGGACTCATTTTTGTAGTAGTTGCTAAGCTTAGCACATTTGTTAAGATAGGGTAGTTGGTTGTTACTAAAGGTTAATGAAGGCATAAACTAATTGTTTGGGTGATTGTGGATGCGTATTTCTACCCACCGCGTATCAGCCTTTGAACAGACCACGGAACAGCAAAGCTACTACTGCTACGTTGAAATAGGTTAGTCACTGACAGTCCTAAGTACTTAACTTAATATAATAACTTACTTACTGTCCCAATAGCAAAGTTAGTTGGCTTAACTTAGTACAAAAATGATAACAATATAAACTCCATCCCACAATCGCAAGTTTTCTAACATTGTGTGTTGAAGCATAGTAACGTATTAATGACATTTTAACGTATGGAGAACGTTTTGAT
Organism: Dysidea avara; assembly: GCF_963678975.1. Lineage (NCBI taxonomy): Eukaryota > Metazoa > Porifera > Demospongiae > Dictyoceratida > Dysideidae > Dysidea > Dysidea avara. The sequence goes on along the minus strand of NC_089278.1, from coordinate 32,895,825 downwards.
GGCTATTAGCCCACACTATTAAAACCACAATCGATCTTCAGATGCTACTGTATAAAACAAATGGGATGAGTTCTTGTTAGTTCTTTCACCTATTAGGTGAGTGCGCCCCAAGTGATATATATCACTTGTACCATGGCTGCTTGGGATTTTGCTGACATATACACCCTTCAGCCCTCGGGCCTGCGGCCATCGGGCTTTGGGTGTATATATCAGCAAAATCCCTCGCAGCCATGGTATAACTATTACATATGACTAGATGATATCACCATAACTGAACATAACTGAAGCATTCGATAACACATGTTGTGACAGATGGAACGTTATACAATTATTCATTTGGCAAGTTCTTTGTATACATTTATACATTTTAAGCCCTAACCTTAATGATCACAAAATTATTATCTTGTTGCTTATGTACATGGTTATTCCATACAGGAGGTGTACCAGTTATCACATCACCACCTCAGAATCAAGCAATTGGGATTCTTACTGGTGATGAAAGTGTGACATTTACTTGTCTTGCTGATGGAGACTTTTTATCATACTCATGGCAAAGACAAGGATCACAATCACCTCTCAGTACTACAACACATACACTAGTAATATCAGGAGTAAGAGAAGAAGACAGTGGTAACTATCGGTGTATTGTGGAGAACAAATTTGGACAGGTGTCATCTGATTATGCTTCACTTGATGTTACAGGTAGGGAGTTTGGTGTGTGTACATTGCAGTTGTAGACTTTTATACTTCTCTACTTAGTTTCGCCACCAGCTGTTTCAGTTACACCTAACATCACTACTGGTGAAGTGTTTGGAAGTGTTCAATTCATTTGCTCAGCTACTGGATTTGGTAACCTGTCTTTTGCCTGGTACTTCAATGGTTCTCTACTACAAACATCCAATAACAGTGTAAAGAGTACTCTTACTATCAGTAGAGTATTACCACAACACCAGGGGATATATAAATGTACTGTGACATTAATACAAAAACAGTTGACATCAGACTCATATGGTACATTAGTTGTCAATGGTAAGAACAACAGCATTACATAATTTTTTTATCATTACATAATTTTACTTTTGTAGCACCTTCATTCAGTCCTGATGTTGTTTTAAGACAAATCAGCTCTAATCCATCAACAAACACAATAAGTGTTTCTCTTCCAATAATTGACGAAAGAGATGGCCCTATAAGGTAAGTATATTATGTTGGTTTATATCATTATGTACACAACTGAACAATATATAGTAGTACATTGTATTTGAAAGTTACAAGAGATGAGTCAGTTAAAATAGACTACATTGAATATTCAATAACATGCACAATGTAAACTACAGACGGAAGAATCATTTAAGGCTGAATTGCTAACATAAATTTCTGGAACTATACTATGTTGCAATACACATGCTATTGTCCCTTTAAAATGTGCACATTTTTTACTATAGAAAATATTTTTTGATGCTATACTAGTGGGATAGATAGAAATAGAATAATAGAATAATATGACTGGTATATTAGGGTATTACTGACTGCACTATTAGAGTATCTTAAGTGGTCTGGTCAAATGCAGAGCTGCAAGATCATTCCCAATCAGTCTGGCTTTGGACTTCTAATCGTACTGTATAGTAGGGATCACAAAGGAGTAGGAGTGGCCCACAAAATAAAATCATCCAAAAAACAGCCTCGATTTTCTTGATGATGATGAGGCAGTATTGGTTAGGTAAAACCAAGCCCAAAAAGCTTTTAGATTGACCCAAAACGCTTTTGACAAGTTGCTATGGAATTTTAAAAAATTATTTGGTGGAATTTAAAAATTTATTTGATGGAATTTTCTACTGACTGACTAAGTGACTGACTGACTGACTGATGCCTTCAGAAAAGAGTAACTCAATAACGGCTTAGCTACAGGCTTGATTTTTCACTGTTCGACGTTGCTTCAGCCCGAGAGGTGCCTTTTGACATACCGCAGTACATACAATGAATTCTTCATGGACTTACCAGTGTCCTCCTTTGTGTCCCATTCATCTTTACTGACAGTGAAAAGTGTCAATTTGGTGGTAACACATGATGGTTTCTCTTCATAATGGAAACCATCCGTATTTTTCATAGTAGCTATTTTGTTAGCAGATGTGCTTTTCATACAGTTCTTGATTCGTACTGCTGTGTATTGAGTTGAACATAGCCAAAAAGAAGCGTATTGGATACTTCACTTTCAGCCAGATGATAATTGATACACCTGGGGTACGCGGCGCCATTTTTTTGGTATGTGGGGATTGTAGAGGTGCTTTTTGAAGGGTTATTGACTCAAAATGCTGTGCAATGGGTTGAACATAGCTGACCATGAAGAGTAATGGATACTTCACTTTTCAGACGATTATTAATATAGCTAGGTCACACGGTGCCATTTCAGATGTGGTATGCGTGGGTTCACCAGTCATAATAATTATGTACAAAAAAGTTAACAAACAAGTACACAACTAGAGCAGGGACCATAGCACTTCAGTAAAAAGTACTGAAACAAGTTGGAGTAGTCCATGATATTAAATCACAGTAAAACAATAAGAAGTATTATATTCCTACTGTGCATTTCCATTTTGGTATCTTGAACACAGTAGGGATATAACACTTCTTATTGTTTTACGGTGATTTAATATCATGGACTACTCCAACTTGTTTCAGTACTTTTTATTGATGTACTATGGTCCCTACTCTAGTTGAAAATTCCAATTTTTTTGTGTATGTATATAATAGTGTGCTTATGATCTCTTTTCACATAGCCACTACTTGATTGTGATAAGCTCAGAATCACTGGATGATACAGAGGATATAGAGGACATGGAACTCTTACCAATTGGTCAAGATAATGATCACCCATACTACGTCACTGCCTCTGTGACAAGCAACATATCCCTCCCATTGGTCACTATTGGTAGTGGTAGTGACACTATTGATCCAGTTACTGGAAGACATTTTTATAATGCTCCACTACACAAGGAACAGACATACTATTATTTTATCAGAGCATACTCTGCAGCTCACACTAGTGAAGTATGCTTATTTTTATATTGTGAACTGTGTTTATATTATGTTCTCTGATTATCATATAGTATCCTTTCTTTGGTACCAGCAGAATATCACCTCCAATTGGTAAGTATAACTATTGTTCCATAATACATACTTAAGAGACTGATTATTGAAATTATTGTATCTATTTCAACTGGTGCTGTGAGAAGTGTCTAAATTAGATCTAGCAGCTGTGTAGTCACAATACAGTACAATATAAATAACAATACAGAACATGCTCGTACAAGAAACCTTCAGTAATAGCACTAGTTTTTGCCCTCATTATTACACTGCCTTAAACAGTTTATAAAACAGGCAGCTACACTGTTTCATATTGATTTCTGTGATTGTGTAATCAATGTATCAAGTTATGAACATGACTCTCAGTACTGTGATGCTGCTGGGGTATTGCAATATTCCATTAAATTGATGTGCACTACACATTACTAATTTCAACATTACAGGAGTAATATTAAATGACTCTACAATCAGACTAGTTGGTGGTAGTTCATATTCTGAAGGAAGAGTAGAAGTGTTGTACAATGGTGTATGGGGAACAATATGTAGTGATGGATGGAACGTTGACAATGCTGAAGTTGTCTGTAGGACACTTGGGTTTTCAGGTGCTAGTACATTCTTCTCATCATCATCTCAATATGGACGAGGGAGTGATCCAATATGGTTGGATAATGTTATGTGTAATGGAAATGAAGCCAGCTTGGTGGAGTGTACCTATCCTGGTGTTGGGATAATAGAGGATTGTACACATGATAAGGATGTTGGTGTGAGGTGTAGTGGATTCCAGGGTAAGGATAACTTGATTGTGTATACGTATGCATGCATTAATGACCAGTTGCTTGATGTATGTGGCACTTTATATGTGCTTCAATTTGAGGAATTAATTTGTCACCTAGATATACCTGTGAGACTGGTAGGAAGTGGCTCACACAATGAAGGTAGAGTGGAGGTGAACTACAATGGTGAATGGGGTACAGTGTGTGATGATGGATGGGATGATACTGATGCTGGTGTGGTGTGTAGACAACTGGGATTTGGATCATCAGGAACAGCAGTGTATTCAGCTAGTTTTGGTCAAGGATCAGGACCCATTTTGCTATCTAGTGTTACATGTTCTGGAAATGAAGCCAGTATAACCAATTGTCTACATCTTGGGCTACACATTATTAGTTCTTGTAGTCATTCAGAGGACGCTGGAGTGATTTGTAGTGGAATCATCGGTATGGTGGTGCAGCATATCTATAAGCATACGTATATATGTGTTGCTTTTTTATTATAAAATAAATTTAGCATGTAAAAACTTGGCAAATATTTTCTTGAAGATTGTTATACTGCTATAACTATGTGTAGCTATCTAACTATATGAAATGCCTAACGTTGTAGAGAAGCATTATTTCCTACTACTGCACCAGTGCTCCTAAAAGTGAGGATACTCTAATAGATCAGTTACCCTGCAGGTAGCTAGCTAGTTGTTTGGGTTATAGCCAAGTATTATTAATACCTATTTCACTTGTAGACATGTACAATCATCTACTGTTACAAAAACAAAAAGAAGTCAGCTTTCTTATCAAAAACTCCAAGCTGAAAATAATGCATGAAAATAAAGCAATTACATGTTATTTTAAGAGTGTTATACCAGTAGTTACACGTACAAAATTTCACCTCATAGATAGAGGTATATCCATGACCTTCAAGAGTATCCAGTGACCTAGATAGTGCCTATAAAGATTATAGATCAAATTTTATTTATTGTTGAGGTTGGTCCTATCACAAATGATTGCATCCAGGCAGGACCGCCCACAGGGAGGGCAACTGGGGCATTTTGCCCCGGGCCCCAGCCAGCCTGAAAGGGGCCCCAGGAGGGCCCATGAAGGGCCCCCTGAATACCTGTTTAAAAGATCTAAATACTCTAATAGAGCAGTCACAGTATTCTTCAGAGGAGCAGTGTAGCAAGCTTATAGATAAGGAGATATGGTTGGTGATGGGTAGTTATTGTCATTGCCAGCAGGTTGTGACATTTTTTTTTTTGGTCTTCACCTTACAACTTGGGTCAAGGGTCCCACTTTAACTCTTTGCCCTGGGCCCCTTAATTTCTCTGGGCGGCCCTGCATCCAGGTAATGGGTAGAAAGTGTCAGAGTGGAACAAATTGATACAAATTATTAACAGTACTTCAGCCAGGCTTCATCAGCTGTTCCAAACTATAAGAGCTGTAAACTTGTGCTGTATTTGCTGACAGAACTTGTAGTAAACTGTTGTGTTTTCTTGTGACCCATAATGGGCTAGCACTGCTGATTTGCAACTTGCTCAGTGAATTGCATTACCTCTTCAAGCATATAGGCTAATAATGCTACTAACAATCTTTTACCAAATATGTAGCTCTATTATAAAACAATTCCAAGTTGTAACAGATTGTAAATAAAATTGCATCATCTTACTTATGTAAACACTTGTGTTGGTGTACTGCCTTTTTAATTTCATAACCAATAATTTTCTTTTTTTAAATAATTCCCTGTATCCTTGCAGCCATCTGTCAACACATTTTTATGTTCCTGAAATTGTTTTATAAAAATGCATTTGGTACCCTCATATATACACCTGTAAATGTCATGTTATAGCTAAGTCTAGACAAACAACACCTACAGTACAGTACACACAGAGTTGCTTTAGATTTTGCATTTTGGGGGTACAATCATCAGTTTTACTATTTTATTTCTAGAGAATTACATTAGACTGGTAGGAGGCAGTTTACACACTGAAGGTAGGGTGGAGGTGAACTACAATGGTGAATGGGGTACAGTGTGTGATGATGGATGGGATGATACTGATGCTGGTGTGGTGTGTAGACAACTGGGATTTGGATCATCAGGAACAGCTATTGGATCAGCTTCATTTGGTCAAGGACCAGGACCCATCTTATTGAATAGTGTGACATGTGCTGGTAGTGAATCAACACTGGCCAGTTGTGGTCATCTTGGAGTTAATATTACAAGATCTTGTAGTCATAGTGAAGATGCTGGAGTGAGATGTACTGGAGTTGTACCAGGTATCATATTAATAGGAAATGTCACTAATTCATGTATCAGCATAATATCAATGGCAGATCCAGGATAGGTTTTTTACTTCCCAACCCCACTTCACTTTGTGGAGAAACCATAGCTAGGCTACTTATTTTTAATTAAAATAGCTACTAAACTTTAGACCCGGCCTTGTAACTCATGAAAATATGCACATTTGACTATTACAAATTCACCTAAAACTAAAGCAAATCAGTCAAACTAGCTATGAAATTGTCTCCCAGCACCTTCGTGCGTACTAAGCGCCTCTAAAAATAATCATTGTGTTGCTGCTTTTAGAGACATTAATATAGCCTTTTAAAGACTTCGCAACCATCTGCAAAGGCCAAAATGACAAAATCAACAGTGAGACACTACAAAGAGGTGATCATTTATTGCTTAAAAATGCAACAACTAACAAGAGAATCTGGCTTTCCCCAACCATTTACAACTCAGCCTGTTTGTGCCCCTCCTCTTGCCAGCTCCTAGATCCGCCCCTGTATATGGTTTTTATTATCCATGTAGTGGTAAGGAAAGTAAAAATTATCGCACTGTTGTTACCTACATTCTAAATAGAGAACTATATAGTTTTACTTAAGTGTATTTCCAGCACACTATTTTAATCACTAGACTGACCTGCTATGTACCGTGTGTTATGCAGTTATTTATATATGGTATATAATTTTCTAGTGTTACCAGTCAGAGTCAACCACACAGGACTACATACTGTTAGACAAGGCAGAGTGGAAGTGTTCATTAATGGTATATGGGGATTAGTGTGTGCTAATGACTGGGACACATTTGATGCTACTGTGGTTTGTCAAGAGACACATTTGGGAACTAATGGTACAGCTTACCAAGTGACTAATAATGGTAGTGGAACATTGTGGTTAAGTGGAGTTGGTTGTGTGGGAAATGAATCTCATCTCTCCCAGTGTCCACACAATGGTATTGGAGTAATGGGTAACTGTGGTGAACTGTCAGGTTTTGCTGGAGTGAATTGTTTTGGTAAGGCTATGCCTTTTTTTCTTTAAATTCACATTTTTTTTCTATAAGCATGCACCATTAGTGCCAACTAAGTTACACTTGCCTACAAATCTATAACTCTGTTTGTTTATGAATTATTTCAGGATATTTGTATGAGCCATACAGCTGTTGCTTGCTAGGTAAACAACTGCATAATAAGCAGTATTAAAAGCTTTCTGCTACACTCACAGTTAGTGTTTGCAAAATGCATAAACTACAAGAAGTGTAATTTAGCAATTGGATTAAACCAGCAGGACTTTTTTTTTTTAAATTATTTATTACACAAGTGCTGAAGGTCTGTGGGACACCTGGTCCTACAGCCTGTTTAAAATTGTTACAGAAAGTGTGTTTGAAAAGGTGGAGAAAGGTGAAAAAATCCATGACTGGACCTAGGCGGCCTCAACCTGCAGCCATCCGATTAACACTCGAACGCTTACAGGAGTCTGCCGGGTGGTCAGGATGTTAGCTTCTTGTCAATTTCATTTATATGTATCCAAGGAACTCTAGAGAGTGACTTATTATCTCAAAGTACCCCACGTGGAACCAAATGGATATTAGTGTATTTATTAAGGCTTTACAGCACAAGTGCTGAAGGTCTGTAGGACACCTGGTCCTACAGCCTGTTTAAAGTTGTTACAGAAAGTGTGTTTGAAAAGGTGGAGAAAGGAGAAAAATCCATGACTGGACCTATAGGCAGCCTCAAACCTGCAGCCATCCGATTAACGCTCGAACGCTTACAGGAGTCTGCCAGGCAGTCAGGATGTTTTCTCCTTGTCAATTTCATGTATATGTATCCAAGGAACTCTAGAGAGTGACTTAATTAAAATTATTATACTAATGCATGATTGTATATATATATAGGTAAAAAGTTTATATCACCATAGCTGAAGAATTTGAACACATGTTGTGACAAGCTGAGTGTTACAAAATTGTTCATTTGGCGAATACTTTGTTGAATATACATTTTAAACCATTGTGTCACTAATAAATTGTTCACCATAATGATCACAAAATTATTATCTTGTTGCTCATGTAACAAGGTTTACCCGCGCGACAACGACCTTCAAGTTGATTTAGCAATCATGAATTAAAGCAAAAGTATAGCGGGTAATGAATACAAAACTAGAGAGAGCGAACCACACTCAGCTTGGCCTTATATACTAAAAGATTACATCATAATTATTATTCAATATTATGTCACAGTCTAATTAATCATCATTACATCATCCTCTCCTTTAATGTATGCCCAGCATACTACCAACGAATGTAATTATCATATCTAGTAGGTGGCTGATGAGTTCTAGAAGGGTATCTTCTTGGTACATCTACAACCTCTGTAGATAAATGTTCATCACTTGACTGCTGAGATACAGTTGCACTTTCTGTCTCCTGTTCCTCCACCACAGGTTCCAGCACCCTAGACTGTTCAGAAGCAATTGTCAGTTGATTGTCATTCCCCACACTGTCATCACCAGCACGATCAGTCAATTGATCATCATCCTCACCCTGTACATTTTCATCAATATCGTCATCATCACTTGAATCCTCTAGCATCAAATCAGTCTCTGAATTCAACCCTGACTCCAAGTGGTGCAACCTTGCAGGTGCTGAAGAGACGAAGGCATCATTCCGTGAACCATATGCGATGCTACTAGATTCCTCCCTAATATCTGAAGGGCACAATTTCAGTCGATTAAAATGGACTACCAATCGCTGCCTCCTACCTTGGCAGCGTTGAATCCTATAAGTCACATCAGATAACTTCTTAAGAATCTTGAAAGGTCCACTCCATGGGCGATGCAGTTTCTTACAATAGCCACGAGGAACAACAGATGTATACAACATAACCAAATCCCCCACACTGAAGGGCCTGCCATGCTTCTCATTATCACTTAATGAAGTATTTTCTACTAATTCCTGAAAAATATCTTCAAGAGCAGACAATTCCTTGCCAATATCATGCGACACAGTGGAGACAGATATTCCACTATCTAAATTAATACCATTCACTGACTTGTGATTATCAACAATTTCAACAGCTTCAGACAAAGTGGCCACGTTGGCTCCTGAATATAGAGTTACAGGCTTCCCTGTTGGATTTAACAGACGTATAAATACAGAACTACCACCTTTCACCAGTGCTCTTGCCACAAACAAATCGGAATTCCTTAAATTACACTCTAACACATAACAACTGCTGAGATTCTGGGTACACCAATTAACACAAGCTAAAATTTCCATTTCACTGTAGCTAGGAATTCTAACATTATCTTGCACCTTAACAGAGAAGACACACGAAGACTTCACAGACTGATCATCCACCTCCTGATTGTGGCAGGTTAAACTATCTTGTTGAAACAACTTGACATTACTCTCCTGTTGGGGTGACTCAATATGTTGGGATGACTCAACATTACTACACATAAATGATGTTGCATCACTACCACCAGGGTCAGCTTCAATCCGATACACATCAACAAGGTCAGCTGTCAGTTTCATGTTCTGCTGTTGACAATGTAAGGTGACAACATGTCCAACACCTGTAATTAATTGTTTATGTAACAGATCAACAGTACATTGTGACAGCAAATCCAAACCAAGGATGGCCTCTGTTACTAAAGGTTCAATAACTACAACTGACAGCTGAAATTTCTCACCCTGAATATCCACAGTCACTTCAGCAGATCCAAACACCCGCAACTGACTACCCTCCGCACCCACAAGCCTCTTCTGATTCCATGGCCTTAAATTCTGTCCAGATTCTTTACACTTCTCCCAAGTGTCCTTACGGAGTATAGTCAGGGCAGAACCCGAATCTACCAAAAATACCACTGCACTACCATTTATTGTGGCTGTAACTGAGAAAGACATGCTAGGATTAACAATTGACACAGCAAAGTTAAACAATTCAAATGCCCTTGTCATTTCCCTTGGGGCCAGAGTGGCCTCCCCAAGGGTTGTCAGTTTCCCTGACTCGAGGACTTCTTGGGCTGGGCACAGCCCCTAGCAAAACGCCCTTCCTGTCCACATCTATAACATACCACTACTCTTTGCTTTGCTGTTGTCTCCCGGTCTGATGGGAGTTCCTCTACCCTCCTCTTTGGAGCCACTTGTTTAGATGATTGTTCCTCCAGCTTATCCAATCGGGCCATTAACTGTGTCATCATTTCCAACAAAGTGCTATCATTTGATTCAACACGCACTGGTGCCACTGCTCCAGCTCTCGCAGAAGTGGACTTAATTAAGAAAGACTCACATTCCAAAGTAATACTGACAGCAGCCTCAATAGTTTTTGGCTTCCTCTGTTTCACACTAAAAGCCACCTGTTCGTTATCTAGCTGAGACAAATATCTCTGAAGTGCTAGCTGTTGCCGAGCTTCACCATCCAATGAAGGATATGCCTTGTCTACCAGAACCCTCAAGTCCTCACCAAAGTCTGGCCAACTCTCAGTTTTCGCCTTATATCGCGTCTGAAACTCTGCAAGATACAGATCCTTACGACTTTCGGGTTCAAACCTTTCCTGTAAAGCTTTCTTAGCATTCTTAAACATCGCACGAGCAGTTACAGAAAACTTCTTGTAAGCCATCAAAGCCCTCCCCTTAAGACGAACCTTCAGCCACTTCAACTTCTGTTCTTCATCCCAACAGTTTATCTCCGCAATACTCTCGAATTGGTCCATCCAATCTTCATATGACTCCTCTCCCGAGAAGCAGTCCGGAACTATTACTGGCCTACTTTCAGGTTTGCCCTCTGACTTCGACATTGCTCTCTAGTTCTTGCTATCCTGCCAACTACGCCACTTGTAACAAGGTTTACCCGCGCGACAACGACCTTCAAGTTGATTTAGCAATCATGAATTAAAGCAAAAGTATAGCGGGTAATGAATACAAAACTAGAGAGAGCGAACCACACTCAACTTGGCCTTATATACTAAAAGATTACATCATAATTATTATTCAATATTATGTCACAGTCTAATTAATCATCATTACACTCACATGCATGGCTATCCCATACAGGAGGTGTACCAATTATCACATTACCACCTCAAAATCAAACAATTGGGATTCTTACTGGTGATGAAAGTGTGACATTTACTTGTCTTGCTGAAGGAGAAGGTTTATCATACTTATGGCAAAGACAAGGATCACAATTACCTCTCAGTACTACAACACATACACTAGTAATATCAGGAGTAAGAGAAGAAGACAGTGGTCACTATCGGTGTATTGTGAGGAACAGGTTTGGGCAGGTGACATCTGATTATGCTTCACTTAATGTTACAGGTAGGGAGTTAGGTGTGTGTACATTACAATTCTAAACTTTTATATTTTTCTGTTTAGTATCATCACCAGTTGTTTCAATTGCTCCTAACATCACTACTGGTAAAGTATTTAAAAGTGTGCAATTCATTTGCTCAGCCACTGGATTTGGAGACTTGTCTTTTGCCTGGTACCACAATGGTTTTCTACTACAAACATCCAATAACAGTATAGAGAGTACTCTTACTATCAGTAGAGTATTACCACAACACCAGGGGATATATAAATGTACAGTGACAATAATACAAAAACAGTTGACATCAGATTCATATGCCACATTAGTTGTCAATGGTAAGAACAACAGCATTACATAATTATTTTATCATTACATAATTTTACTTTCTTAGCACCCACATTCAGTCCTGATGTTGTTTTAAGACAAATCAGCTCTAATCCATCAGCAAACACAATAAGTGTTTCTCTTCCAATAATCGACAAAAGAGATGGCCCTATAAGGTAAGTATATATCATGTCGGATATATATATCATCATGTACACAACTGCACAATATATAGCAGTACCTTGTAGTCAAAAGTTTCAAGTTATGAATCAGTTAAAATTGCATGAGTACATTGACTATTCAATAAAATGCACAATGCATAATACAGTTGGAAGAATCATTTTAGTAATGTAAATTTCTGATCTTATAGAACTTTGTTGCAATGTACATACTAATATTCCTTTTAAATGTACACATTTCTACTATACAAAAGTATTAAAAATGTTTGATGCTACAGAAATAGAACCGCTATATTAGGGCATTGCTGACTGCACTATTAGAGTATCTCAAGTGGTCTAGTCAAATGCAGAGCAGCAAGACCAATCCCAATCAGTTTGGCTCTGGACTTCTAATGTAATAGTGTGTTTATAAACCTCTTTACATAGCCACTACTTAATTGTGATAAGCTCAGAATCACTGGATGATACAGAGGATATAGAGGACATGGAACTATTACCAATTGGTCAAGATAATGATCACCCATATTATGTCACTGCCTCTGTGACATACAACAGATCCCTACCATTGTTCAGTATTGGTAGTGGTAGTGACACTATTGATCCAGTTACTGGAAGACAATTTTATAATGCTCCACTACTCAAGGAACAGACATACTATTATTTCATCAGAGCATACTCTGTAGCTCATACTACTGAAGTATGTGTATTTTATATTGTGAACTTTGTGTATGTATTCTCTCGTTTTTATACAGTATCCATTCTTTGGTACCAGCAGAATATCACCTCCAATTGGTAAGTATAACTATTGTTCCACCATACATACCTAAGAGATTGATTATTGAAGTTATTGCATCTATTTCAACTGGTGCTATGAGAAGTATCTAAATTAGACATCTATATCTAACAGCTGTGTAGTCACAATACAATTCAATATATGTGACTGGATTTTGGAAAACCGATCCAAATTGCATATTTGAAAATGGTATGCATAACATGCTTTGATCTTTGGAGGATAATAAGGTCTATAAAATCCACTAAGAGACCTGCTAGTGGGCTCTTAAAATGATTAGAAACCTGCTAGCAGAAAGACCTCAAGCATCACACAAATCTCACTTTCGATCATTGATTTGCAATACTCCCTCCAAGTATATTCAGGCTGATAGCCTGCAGTGGGCGACCAGTCACCCAGGCCAACATGTGGTTAATCACTCTATTCATTTTATAGGCATGCCTAAAATAATTTGATTATGGGAGGTACAATCTAACATTGTATGTACATTTGTTACGATGTATGGAGAAGTCCAGAAATATCATGGAAAATTCTGTTTAGTGCCCATCTGTTTCTAGAGTGCTTTAAGGCTGCTTTCGTTTTCTATTAAACTGTGGATGGAGTTTACTAATACCCAAATAGGTAAGCTTCCTTGTAGAAACATTATTTTGTGCTAAGTGTAATGTGGGTGTGGTCCATATTCAAAACCATGCCTGTTCTTCATGTTACTGTGGTGCCACTGAAGGCGCAACTTGTAACAACTTGTTCCCAGCATATAAATCCACACAAGCTGCTTCTTCAACATGTGTTCTTACACTGCTGTGATGCCATAGGCACTGGCTACCGCTAACCCGGCTTGATATTTATTGATCACTGCTGTTTCCAAGCTGTGCCAGATCCAAGTCTAACTTGTGAAAGGAAGCAGTGCAAGTTTCAATTTTTTCAACACTTCAACAAAAGCACATTCAGCCTTCTGTGATAATTTTAACAATGTAGGACGATTTCAGTACAACATATAACCTAATCCCACAATGACTCCACCTATATACCCATATAAAATGCATACATTTCTAAGTCAGTTAGAGACCACGCCTTCAGATCTTCGTGGATTTTAAAAACCTCACTAAACCTCACTTCACTTGGTTTTTAAATCCACAAAGATCCTCGTGCCAGGTCTCTAACCTACACTTAAAAATTTTGAGATAAATGATTTAAAAGATCTTACTTAGGCCATTACAACTTGCCAAGAGAAGTAAGCATGTATATGAAATTTACACAAGAGATGTATCAATAGATTAATTTTCAGATTACTTCCAGTATTGGTAGCTGCTTGTAGAGTTTCCTGCTAGAAACATCTGAGCAGTTGGATGAGTGAAGTAGTTTCACAAGTGCTCACAAAGGGGTGGGAGGCAGGGGAAAGGTGGTGGGCAGGAGGTTATACTTCAAAATGGAGGTACACCATGATTGAAGTCCAGACATGAGATTATAGGGCTGTGCTGTCACCTTAGTGGTTGATACACAGCAAAAAAAAATACAGAAAATGTTTGTCCAACCATCCACCTGTGCACCACCAGTTCTCATGAAACCAGGGCCAGAAATAGTCATTCACGCTTGTCACACCACCAAGAAAGGACATTTGTTAAAACCAGCCTCAAGTATTTTGAGTAATTCTGAGGGTCAAAGGTAGTAGTGTAGCTACCCACTGGTGGTGTTAGTTTAATTTTTGCCTGATTTGCGATTTGGAATGGTTCTGTAAAATCCGGTAACATATGTAACTATACAACACATTCTCGTACAAAAAACCTTTAGTGTGCAGTCTACCAAAAATTTTCAGTTGTATAGCACTAACTATTGCTCTCATCAAGACACACAGCAGTGTGTTGTGTGGCCCAAGAAGCCGGCGTGCCACACCGTGAGTATATTTACAGGAAGAAAGAAAACGTGATTTTCACACCTTTGTAGCTGTTTCACTATAGAAGTGCCCGCCAGGTAGGCCACGCCACATAACAAATTTGAAGGAAATCTCCCTAGCCGTTTCTGAGATAGGAGTGGCCAAAGTTTCATTTTAATTTCTTTGTTTTGTTTTTTTTTGCCATCAGGGGGTGCCGGGGGCTTCAATCTCTTTTCGCACACTTTGCAAAAATTGCTATAAAACACAAACTTGTAACTCCATTGTATCGATATTTGGCACAAGTAAAGAGCGTATAAAGGTACATTCGCATACCAAGTTTGCTATGAATCTGATAAATATCCAAGGAGTTATGAACGTTTGTTCATGTAAAAATAGATGAAACTTTTGTCACGGCTACAGAGTAAACCGAGTGGAGGAATAACTTGAAAATTCGTGTGTACATAGGCTGATCATCGTAGGAGTGCCTTTTGGTGGTTAGAACAGCAACAGACTTACAGCTACAAAGTTATAAAGCAAAAACCGAGCAAGTGTAAAATCACAGGATCGAGATACTCTAATAGAGCAGTCACTGGGGGGCAAAAAAAAGGTGCATAAAAGATGTTGAAAAAAATGAACTAATCATGACCAGAGTTCTAACCAAGGATCTCCACACCTAACGCCTACATCCTTAACCACTGAACCACTGCTATCTTGGCTGATCACTTCACTTAAGTTCTACCTTATAAATGAAAATTCTAGCTTAATAAGTAAAACTGATCTACCAATAGAAAATCTAGATTGTTCTAGAACATTCCATGTGTGTTCTATTAGATGATTTCAGCGAAAGCAAAAACATACGCTCTATTAGAGCATTAACACCATACTATTGTTGCAACACTTTGAGGCTCAATCTAGTAGCTATTTCATCAAATCTGAGCCATTTTCATATCGATCAGTGGTATATTAACTTAGTTTCGCCCCCAGGTGGTCTGCGAGCAGACTAGTATGACCGACTCGCGCCAATCATCATCATCATCATCATAATCATCATAATAAGTGCTATATGCTAGCAAAACTTGTGATACAACAGCCTGGAAATCATATCCCAGTAAAAGGTGCAGGATTTGGTTTTTGAAAATACAAAAAGAAGTGAAATCTACTCAAAAGCAGCCAACCTGTAAAAAAAGAGTGCGGCCCTCAAAAGCCTGGGTGAAAAAAGTTGTGAAATCAAAGGTGGCGGCCAAGAAATGGCTGCAATGATGTTAATGCTAATAAATTTTAACAATGCACACAGCCATTATTAAAAAATTTTAGCATTAACATCATTGCAGCCATTTCTTGGCCGCCACCTTTGATTTCACAACTTTTTCACCCAGGCTTTTGAAGGCCGCACTCTTTTTACAACTTGGTTGTTTTTGAGTGGATTACACTGTCTTGAACAATTTATAAAACAAGCAGCTATACACTGTTGAATTAATTTCACATAGATTTTTTTGCAATTGTGTAATCAACGTATCACATGTGTATCAGTATTGTGTTTCTGCTGAGTATTGCGATAGTCCATTCATTATGTTGATGTGCACTGCACATTGTTAATTTCAGGAATATTATTGAATGACTCTACAATCAGACTAGTTGGTGGTAGTTCATATTCTGAAGGAAGAGTAGAAGTGTTGTACAATGGTGTATGGGGAACAGTATGTAGTGATGGATGGAACGTTGACAATGCTGAAGTTGTCTGTAGGACACTTGGGTTTTCAGGTGCTAGTACATTCTTCTCATTGTCATCTCAATATGGACAAGGGAGTGGTCCAATATGGTTGGATAATGTTATGTGTAATGGAAATGAAGCCAGCTTGGTGGAGTGTACCTATCCTGGTGTTGGGATAATAGAGGATTGTACACATGATAAGGATGTTGGTGTGAGGTGTAGTGGATTCCAGGGTAAGGATAACTTGATTGTGTATAAGTATGCATGCAATAATGACCAGTGGCTTGAGGTGTGTGGCACTTTATATGTGCTTCAATTTGAGGAATTAATTTGTCACCTAGATATACCTGTGAGACTGGTAGGAAGTGGCTCACACAATGAAGGTAGAGTGGAGGTGAACTACAATGGTGAATGGGGTACAGTGTGTGATGATGGATGGGATGATACTGATGCTGGTGTGGTGTGTAGACAACTGGGATTTGGATCATCAGGAACAACAGTGTATTCAGCTAGTTTTGGTCAAGGATCAGGACCCATTTTGCTATCTAGTGTTACATGTT
Organism: Dysidea avara; assembly: GCF_963678975.1. Lineage (NCBI taxonomy): Eukaryota > Metazoa > Porifera > Demospongiae > Dictyoceratida > Dysideidae > Dysidea > Dysidea avara. The sequence goes on along the minus strand of NC_089278.1, from coordinate 32,878,951 downwards.
CTGGAAATGAAGCCAGTATAACCAATTGTGTACATCTTGGGCTAAACATTACTAGTTCTTGTAGTCATTCAGAGGATGCTGGAGTGATTTGTAGTGGAATTATCGGTATGGTAGCACAGCCTATCAATAGACTTAAGATGTTAATGAAACATATAGTTGAAATAAACTATACTTATTGTACTACCTTTAAAATCCATTATGTCAGCCCCTGTTATGTTCACATATCACTGTTGATACCAAATTACTTATTGGAAATTTTGAGTGACATAAAAGTCTAACAGAATTTTACACATGTCTATATATTTGTATCCATGTATTGCTTGCTACCTGGTGTGTGCTTGCACTTTTACGCACCAACTTTAAAGATCCTGTAAAGTACTAAAGTACTTTTGCACTAAATAAGAGCAACACAATGTCTGGACATTTATTAAAAAGATTTGTACTTTGTAGCTGAACCTTTTGGTTTATTACGATTATGTGTCCTTATAGAACTGGCTGTAAATAGCTACTACCATAATTATGTGCCAGTTACTGTCATGCATTTCAAAATGAATAGAATATTTTGTGTCTGTATATTACTATTTGTGTCAATATTAAGTGATTCTCTTTATAAATAGATTTTAACATCAGACTGGTAGGAGGCAGTTCACACAATGAAGGTAGAGTGGAGGTGAACTACAATGGTGAATGGGGTACAGTGTGTGATGATGGATGGGATGATACTGATGCTGGTGTAGTGTGTAGACAACTGGGATTTGGATCATCAGGAACAGCCATTGGATCAGCTTCCTTTGGTCAAGGATCAGGACCCATCTTATTGGATAGTGTGACATGTTCTGGTAATGAATCAACACTGGCCAGTTGTGGTCATCTTGGAGTTAATGTTACAAGTTCTTGTAGTCATAGTGAAGATGCTGGAATGAGATGTGGTGGAACTGTATCAGGTACACTAATATGTGTTTATATGCAATGTGCCTGTGTATATGCTACTCAATGTACAGGACTTAATAAATACATTAACACCTAGAAGCATAAAAAATACTATTATGAAAGATAGGTTTGCGCCAATTGTGCCAACATAAATTCAAGCATAATAGGCTAGTAAAAGCATCAAGCTTTATGCCAGCATAATAGGACTATTTTCAAGAATTTATATTAAAACACACAATGTGCGTGCCAAAAATACTGCTTAACATGAACACATTACACTGCATTTCATATCACAAAACCTTGCAGTGTTATTATTTTTACTATTTCTTGACTGATTATTCATACTTTTATGGAAATAAGATCGAGATACTCTAATAGGGCAGTCACGTACTCTAATACAACAGTCAGGAAATAAAACAATCAGCTCTCGAGCATAATCTTGATTTTAAGAGCATAATTTTGAGCATAATAGGCTGAATTTTTGAGCACTGCTCAAAAGTATAGTAGGCAATTTTCAAAGCATAATTGGCTCGAGCCTAATGGAAGAGCCTTAGTCAAATATAGCAGTAAACCTACAAAAACCATCTATAATCTCTAATATTACATTTTTTCTTAAAATCTCTCAAACCCGATTTTTGGTTTGCCTACCTGCCAGCCTGACCACAGCTGCAAGACTAGAGGCCAAACAATACATCATATGACCATCATTTTTAGCCACAATAACTAACTCACCAGTGGCATGTGCCTTTTGAGATTCTGATGAGTGCTTGCCCTCTGCACCATGCCTTTCATTTAAAACCATGCTAGTCATCTTCTTCTTCTAGGAAACCATATGAAGGCATTAATTTTGTGTATCAGCACTTTAATGCCACAAATTTATTTAAAGCACTCAAGCTGAAATGTTATCAGTAGACAGTTGGCAGACACTCTGCCTGCATGATAGGACCTTTTACGATCTAGCTGGACCGATTCAATTGAACGACATGTCCCTTTGTGATTTAGTACAGCTGGACCAATAACAATTGAAGGACACATACCGTAATGGTCTAGCTGTACTTGTAGTGATTGACCATTACATACATGCTTGTTATTGGTGTTATTGGTGGCACGGTGGAAAACAATGACCATGCCTCTTAAATATCACATATAGTACAGTTCCCACTCAAAATACTCTAATAAAGCAGTCATCCTAATACAACAGTCATGTTCAATATTTCTAATAAAACAGTCATATGTGCATATCATAGCTGTAGCTATAACAAAAAATAAACAAACTGGTATATTAAAAAAATATTAATCCAAAAAAGAAGTAGGTATCTAAATGATAAAAACCAGTGAGACAAGAGATGAACAACATAGCTCTGTGGGAAAATACCTGCTTTGGCATTGAACAAAATAATTGGTATGACATGCCAATGTAGGAATTTTACCACAGAGATATGTCATAATACCATCACATTCATCTCTTGTCTCACTTTTTATTTTTTATTGCTTAGACCCCTACCTCATTTTAAGGATGCAAAAATTGCAGCATCTCCACTAACAGCACTAAATGTAGTTCTGATTAACTGTCTGCCTGCATAGCTATCATAGAAGAAACCAAGACATCTGCCTGCTGATTTCTTCTGGTTATTCTTGTTCACAATTGCCAATTGTTTTACTGTACATACGCTAGTTTTCATGATTGTTCCTATTATTGACTGATTGTCTAATGCTGTAGCTGTCTTCATCATTGACTTGGTTTAACCTTTTCTCCAGTGTCTGCAATTTATGTAAAAGTTAATGCATTGTTGCGTTATGAATGTATGAAAGTTTGTATGGTCGTATTGCCATGTGTTGCAACACTTGTGAATTACAGAAGTTGTCCTACTGGGGGAAGGGGCATACATGTGCAAAATAATTACACCCAATGTTTCTCCTATCTACCATGCCAATGAAAAATAGCCAACCAGATGTTTTGCTCAGTAATGCAGTGTTATTTTTTTCAAATTGTGTATATCTTTTGTTATGTATGTAGTCTTGATACAAATTAAAATTTTTATTTCATGTAGTTGGAAACCTCCACTTTAGTAAATATCCAATATCTAAAACCTTCTATACAAGTGTCAGTTGACGCCAACTTACTAATGCCTTGTGCAGTGTCAGGGCAAGCAAAGCCTAGTTGAGGTGTGCAGTTATTGTTAACAGAAAACATTCAACTTGTTTCTGCAAACATTAAAAATTTTCCAGTGGTTTGTTTCCTATAATTACTCTATGATATAGTGTTTTAAACTGCATCCTTGTAGCTCCAAATATTCGTAGTTGGCTATTGTTTGTCTAGATAATATCCATCAGTACGGTAGTACCATTTAAGTAGGGATCACCCTGAAAATTTCACGTGCCTCCCAAAATTCTGCCTTTGAAGATCATCCTAGAAACATTTTACGTGACAAAATCACCTTTATGGAATAGTACTAGTCCATATAATATATAAAACCATTAAATATAACAAAACACTTACAGGTAGCTGGATATAGAAATTTTAAAATCGCTAAAACTCGAATTTTAGTCTCACTGCCTCACTCATTGACCACAGTCGCAAGGCTAGAGGCCAAACAAAGTAGCACACAGCAGCCACAATAACAAACTCACTAGTGGGATGTGCCTTTTGGGATTCCGATGAGTGTAGGCCCTCCGCACCTTGTCTTTTCTGTTATCTTCAATGAGGCTGCTTGTCTTCTTCTTCATCCAACGAAATCATATCGAGACATTAATTTTCCATATATATCAACACTTTCTTTCAGAAACATATATAGATGCCTCATAAATATTTCAGAGCTGGATTTCAGAAGTGCTTCAGTCCTGGCGCTACTATAAGACTAGATATGTGCAAGTTCATGACTGGGATATTTGAAATAGGTTTGTGACCATGCCCATCAATTAATGATCTAAGTGGGCTAATAGTGATCGTGAGACCACACCTCTTAACAATCTAGCTGTTTACTTAACAGCAAACAAAATGATCTCACCCCTTATTGGTCTAGCTAGCTGCACACCTCTTGGCTGACTCAAGATATACTCTAATACAACAGTTACTCTAATACAACAGTCACTCTAATACAACATTTATGTATGATATTCTAGTAGAACAGTCACAAGTTGCATTGCAACTAGCTGTGCTACAAAAAAAACTTAACAAAATAGTATTGTTAAAAATTGTAAATTTAAAAATGATGTAGGGATCTAGGCAGCAAAAAGTAGTGAAACAAGAGATGAATGATGATATTACAGCATAGCTCAGTGGGAAAAAATGCCAAAGTAGAGACTTTCCCACTGAGCTATGCTGTAATACCATTATTCATATCTTGTTTCACTACTTTATGCTGCAAAGATCCTTACTTCATTTTTAAATTTACAATTTTTAGAAATATATACTAGTAAAGAAATGGAGAGTGTGCACAAACAAGTTGAGTTTTTTTTTGCATAGATAGCATTATTTGATTACCAATGGCACGTATTCATTACTCTAATGCACATAATTAGAAAATACGGTCGGAGGGGCATGCGTATTATTTGGAATAACTCCTAGTGATGACTCACTCCTGCTGTGTACCAGGTTGCTCAAATCGATCGGACAGAGAAATAGGTCTTTCTTATTTTAAGTTGCCGTTGAACAGAAAAGCCATTTTGAAGCAATGGATTCATGTGATCAGGAGGACAAATCTACCGATAAAAGGCAGTACTCGTGTTTGCAGTATTCATTTCGTGAATGCAGCTGGGCGTTTGTTAAGGCCAGATGAAGTTCCATCTCTTCACCTTCCAGTGAGAAGCACAGGCGATAAAACTGCTACTCGAAAACCCCCTAAAGATCGTCCCTTTGTCGAGCCACAGCCCAAGCACACGAGCTGCAGCCCAGAAGTGGAGATCCCAACCTCGAGCTCCACAGAAAGTGATGCTACAAACGTGTCAGTGTGTAGTAAGTGTGAGAGTAGTCAAAGGGAAGGGCCAAGCATAGAGGAACTAGAACGTTTGCTTCGTAAAGAAAAGCAAAAGAACACAAGGTTATTGGAGGAGCTTGCCAGTGCAAACAGCAAACTGTTTCGATTAGAAAACATTAAAAACAACGACTCTCAAGTATGTTATTATACAGGGTTTAGTTCATTCTTTGCCCTCAAGAGTTTGATTATCTTGGGCCGGCTGTGGATCACCTGAGTTATTCACATGATGGTCTTATTGCTGACGAACAAGTTAAGAGATGTCAATCAAGAGCACTACCTCCACTTGAAGAGTTCTTTATAACTATGCTACGTTTATGTGCTGGCCTTTTTGAGCAGGACATTGTTAATCAATTCCAAGTTAGTCAGTCAACAGTATCCAGGATAGTTTGCATTTGGATAAATTTTTTGTATCTAAAACTCAAAGATATTCCATTGTGGCCACCTAGAGAACTAGTGCAAATGAATATGCCAAGGAAATTTCGAGAAAAGTACCCATCAACCAGAGTCATCATTGATGCCACAGTAATATTTGTGGAGCAACCACAGTTACCAGAGCTTCAAAAAATGACATTTTCTAGCTACAAAAACCACAACACTTTCAAAGCATTAGTTGGTATTTCACCAGACGGTGCTATAACTTTCGTTTCCTCACTATATCCAGGCTGTATTTCTGATAAAGAGTTGACAGGGAAGAGTGGAATTCTTGATTTGTTGGAAGAAGGGGACTCGGTTATGGCTGATAGAGGCTTTGAAATTGAAGAAGATCTGATGCTTATTGGAGTGAGGTTCAATATACCTCCTTTTTTACATGGTAAAAAGCAACTATCAGAAAATGAATTAGTGTCCACTAGAAGAATCGCATCCCTACGGATGCATGTTGAAAGAGCCATGGAAAGGATTAAGAATTTTCATATATTTGATCGGACCATACCTTCCTCATTGACAGATATCGCAGATAGAATCTTTTTTGTGTGCTGTGTTCTAGCAAATTTTTCACCTCCTCTGTGTAAGTAAATGTAAATTATTGATTCTATGTGTACTCAAAAACCTGTATAGTAATGATATTGTTATTATACATATTACATAATTATGCACAAAAGAAACTTGTATATCTATGTACAATGCATGTTCTATAAATAATAACTGGGCTTGTGTTCTGGGGATATAAGCTCGGGTAAAACATGTTGCATGTAATAATCGTCAAGTTGACTACAAAAAGAATCCTCCCATAAAGGGTCAGGGTAAATCCTTTCAATTGCAATGCCGCATGTGGTATACACGCAAAAATCACACCACTTAGATTTGGGTAAAACATGTAATTGCAGTTGTATTTGGTGATAATAACTGTGTGTTCTTTTCAGGTGTCCATCAATAATGGAACAGTAGAAGTCGACATTCTTACAAGCCTCACGAGGATGGACAAATGCCTTAGAATATGGACTTTTGAACTCAACTATGCCCTGTGGGTTTGTTACAGATGGATCAGTAACCCATGCATCTGGTGAAGCTCCAAACCAGCATTTCCTTGGATGTACCACAAATCCTGCCCTAGTGACTTCAATGCCATCATGACCATCTTTTTTCCATTCTTATCCTCATTGTTGATACCCCAAGTGATAGGTTTGGGTAGGTGCTGCATGATCTTAAGATATATACAAAACTGAAGCAATGAAACAGTCCTTTTCTTCTGCAATAAAATACGGCCACTTTTGGAGCCAGTGATTCTCAGACGATGTGCATTGTGCCATTTGTCACACTCAGATTGCTGTCTGGTGCATGATTCCATAGAATCCCTTTCCTCAGCTGTAAGTATCAATTTCTCCAAAATATTCTGCTCAACTGCAACTGCTAGGATCACAAAAAGTTGGTTTGGCAAAGCTGCTGTGTCATTATCACATTCTTCATTGCCATTGAAGTCAACATCTGAAACTTCACCACTTCTGATACATTAACTATGATCATGCTGAATTTTGTCAACTGATGGCAGAATAACATTCAAGAAACTCGGTAGCTTTTCAAGCTTCAAAAGATTGCAACGGAGTTCCTCTAACCTTTGTGGGCAAGGTGTTCTAAACTTCAATGGCCTAGGATCAAATACTGCCTTCAAGCCTCTTGATCGAGATTGTTCTGGTTTTAATTTTTGACGACGAGCACCAAGGTGGTCTACTGGAATTGGTTCTACACGTTTCCCACTTGGCTGGTTCCATTCCTGCAATTTGTCTGTGCAAGTCATGTACTCTGGCAAACACCGTACTCTGCAAAAGTCTGCTAAAGCATAGGAAAAGGCACCAATGTGCTTGTAACTTCCTTGTGGTGCAACTCCAGCAGGACATCCACATTCAGCATAAAAGATATCACAACTGTTCACATTCAATGCCATCTTGAGAAAGTAGACTCTGTCTTTTCTCATCTCTGGTAAGCACTTGGCTTTTAAAAACAGGTTATCTTCTGTAGCACATACCTGAATGCCTTGAATGTGTCCACATCGAAACAAGTTCTCTGCAGATGAATTGATTGCTTTGAAATCATCAGCAGAAAGTCCATCGGAGACAGATTGATTTACAAAATAAGATACTATTTCACCAAAAGTAAAATGGAACTTGTCAGTGATCGTAAGAGCCTTTACGAACTCTTCCCATCCACTTTCTGAGAATTCTAAGTCAGTGCAATCAGCTTGATTATTAATGTCTACTCCTTTAGAATCAATCTTGTCCTTAATTCCATATTTAATACAAGCCTTCACCCTGTGTAATGTTTATAAGGACACTAATAATTATTCCACACACAATATAAGATGAAATATTAATGTAAACATTAAGCAACATCCTACATGTACTGTAATACACTGTAACAAAGCAAGCTCTCGTGTAAAAATACCCTAACAGATGTCGACCCCGGGAATAGACCTTCGTTTAAGTGTAGTTGTAAAACCTACGTGTACAGGATAGCTATAGTACAGGTCTCACCACAGGCGTACGTGGGGGATGCCACTACAAACACGTATAAATAAGCCTATGAATATCTTACCTGGCGATCAATTCAGCTTTACTCCCCTTCGTTGGTGCTTCCCTGCTGGCGAGCCAGTTCTTCAATTCTGTAACCTTCATTTTGGATAGCCTTTTGTCGTCTTCCGCGAGGTTTTCCATCATCACAGTTATTTCTTTTAACACACATGCCCCTCCGACCGTATTTTCTAATTACGCGAATTCGAGTAATGAATATGCGCCATTACATCGTCACCAAGTTTTTGCTTCAATGTTATACTGTTGATTTGTATGTCTTAAATTAAATATGATGTGCTTTTCTATATAGTGTTTCCAGTCAGAGTCGACCATACAGGACTACATACTGTTAGACAAGGCAGAGTGGAAGTGTTCGTTAATGGTATATGGGGATTAGTGTGTGCTAATGACTGGGACACATTTGACGCTACTGTGGTTTGTCAAGAGATGCATTTGGGAACTAATGGTACAGCTTACCAAGTGACTAATAATGGTAGTGGAATATTGTGGTTAAGTGAAGTTGGTTGTATGGGAAATGAATCTCATCTCTCTCAGTGTCCACACAATGGTATTGGAGTAATGGGTAACTGTGGTCAACTGTCAAGTTTTGCTGGAGTGAAATGTTTTGGTAAGACTGGGTATTGTTACCAAAAGTTAGGCAGATATGTAAATATAATCTGGTTATCTGAAGCATCACTAAATTAGTGAGGTACACATCAACCATAAAGTTTTGAATTTTTACACAAGTATTGTATTATTGCAGCTCTTAGTAACAAAAAAAATCACCCTAAAGTCTGCTCCACAATACCTTAACTTACTTACTAATCTTCAGACAAGCATAACTTTATAACTGCTAAGGGCATGGGCTTGATTTTTCACTACCAGACAGGTGCCTTTCAGCATATACTGCAGTACATTCAATACATGCATCATGTACCTACCTTTGTGTCCAAGTTATTGTTGCTGAAAACACAAGGTGTCAATTCATGGGAGCATGATCCAGCTCCCCTTTGGCTGGCTATCATGCTTATCACTGATATTTTCTGCAGCAACTGGATTGATTGCAGAGATGCTTCTTGTATTGCTTTTCATTTGTAACACTGTGTAACGGGCGGAAAATAGTGTAATGGCTTTACTTTTCAACAATTGATTGTTGGGTGTGCATTCAGATGCAAAATTAATTTTATGTATGTCTGGTACCATTCTTTTTTTTGATGCAGTATGTGCAGGTTATTACAAAGTAAACATAACAAGTAGAAGGACAATTATAGTTAACAATTGTCATGTGCATAGTGAAAATTGATACGTCACCACTATACCTTACAAGATGCCATCCCACAGCTGATATTTCAGTGGTCTGTATGTGCAAGAAGTTTTATTTTGCTTTGTAAAACAATGTCATCAACTAATTGCCATTGTGGCTACTCCATGTAGGTGGTATACCGGTTATTCTCTCACCACCTCAAAATCAAACAATTGGGATTCTTACTGGTGATGAAAGTGTGACATTTACTTGTCTTGCTGAAGGAGAAGGTTTATCATACTCATGGCAAAGACAAGGATCACATTTACCTCTCAGTACTACAACAGATACACTAGTAATATCAGGAGTGAGAGAAGAAGACAGTGGTAACTATCGGTGTATTGTGAGGAACAGATTTGGACAGGTGACATCTGATTATGCTTCACTTAATGTTACAGGTAGGGAGTTAGGTGTGTGTACCTAACTTTTATATTTTTCTGTTTAGTGTCACCACCAGCTGTTTCAGTTACACCTAACATCACTACTGGTGAAGTGTTTGGAAGTGTTCAATTCAACTGCTCAGCTACTGGATTTGGAGACTTGTCTTTTGCCTGGTACCACAATGGTTCTCTGCTACAAACATCCAGTAATAGTGTAGAGAGTACTCTTACTATCAGTAGAGTATTACCACAACACCAGGGGATATATAAATGTATTGTGACGTTAATACAAAAACAGTTGACATCAGACTCATATGCCACATTAGTTGTCAATGGTAAGAACTTTTATATTCCATGAACTTAAATAAGATCCATCATTCCGCTTTGTTATTATTATGTAGCACCCTCATTTAACTCTGACGTTCTATTGAGACAGTTTAGCTCTAATCCATCAGAAAGCACAATAGATGTTTTTCTTCCAATACTTGATGACTCAGATGGTCCCATCAGGTAATGATAGTTTTATCAAACTACTGTACACATCTGTACCATATAAAATATCGGATTTGGTGAAACAAACTAAAAAGAGCATATTTGAAATATCAATTATTTCAAAATTGACAATTCTGTGCATATAGTTAGGAGTTTCATTTGCATGTGTATGATAAAATCACAAGTTAATGATTAACTCTTGGTAAAAGTTTACGGTGTTTGGATAAGTGACCCCAATAGTAGATGTGGAAGTTCCAGGTTTGAGGATGTTTTGTGCATTCATTCTCAGTGACTGTTCTATTAAGAGTATTTTGATTGCACTTGTTATACATGCTTGGTTTTTGTGTTATGATTCATAGTTAATACTCAGATTTCTTTAAACCACAACAAGTTTGAGCTATGATGGATAACCTATGTGCAGACAATTTTCGATTAGCATTTTATTACCTAGCCATGACTAAAATCATACTTGTAAGTTTTGAAGACTGATCACATCTATCTATACACAAATTTGATGTTTTACATTCCTCAAAATGTGTGCATATTGCTAGGATGTTATCTAGGATGTACTAAAAGAAAAGGAAGAAAATTACAAAGGAACTTATTACAAAGGAATAGGGGTGCATGTATACTAGACTAATTTAGCTTAACTTTCACATGAAAACTATCCCATAAGTCATTGGTATGATTTCATTACTGAATGACCAAGCTATATATGGATGTGTTTTTTAAATTTTTCCTGTATAAGTAATAGTTGTAACACACCCATGAGGTTTGTATCTGATTTGTAAACACGACACCCGAGGGCCACAGGCCCGAGGGTGGAGTATTTACAAATCAGATACAAACTGAATGGGTGTGTTCTAACTGATTTGTGGTATGGGGCATGCGCAGATCAAAGGCGCCCATTTGTAACACGGAAGGAGCAAGAACGCAAGGCTAATATTGGCTAATGCTGAGCGCTGTGTACAAGGAACGATTTTACTCACTAATTACTGTCTTGATGGTTAGTTAATTCATTGCTAACTAGTTTATTCATTAGTAGCGCGTTTGTTATGCACGAGTACGAGGTGCCAGCATTGATGCCAATCACTCCAGCCATTGTACAGCTTCCGCATAATTTAAACAGGTATAGCTGAAGTGTCTGATATTCATTGTTGAGTGGTGCAGTGCTATAATAGTCTTGGTTAACTTAATTTATTGGCAAATGAGCGTATGGTATTACCAGGCTCAGCCCAGCGGTTGTACTGCTTCCCATTCATTGAGACGAGTGTGTTCATTCGTTCCAGAGCGATTTACCTCCTTGATGTATTAGCCTTGTATTGTGACTTCCTGTGTTGCTCTAGTGCTTGGTTTTGTTTGAAATCTTTGAACTAATTAGTGGCCAGACTGTGTGGCTAAAAGGAGATACTTAGCCATACTACAATTATTTGTAAACTGGTTTACAACTGATTTGTAACACTGGTGGCAGCCTTTGATCTGCCCACGCACCATACTACAAGTATATGTTAAAGCATAGCCACGAGTGCTATATGAAAAATAAGTACGAGGCGCATGGCCGAGATGCTAATAAAGCACGAGGCGAAGCCGAGTGCTTTATTAGCATTGAGGCCAAGCACCGAGTATTTATTTGTTCATATAGCATGAGCAAGGCTATGCTTTAAATGATTTATGGAACTTTCTAGTCATGTAGCTTCACCATACACTAGGACTCGTAATTAACACGCATTGCACGAACTATTAGTAGCCTGACTGCACACAAAATAACTCATACGTAGTTCACCATAGTTTGGCATGGTAGACGTTCATCGCGTATTTTGGCAGGTTTTGCTCGCAACCCTCAATCGATTCTATTGTGAGTCACATGGTGAAATATTTGCGTGATATCTCCAGGACTTGTCCATTTACATTAACAAATGTAACAGCAACATTACCTTATCCCACCCATCATCGAAGCATTTAGGTATGTCTATAAAAGCAATCCAGTGGTAAAATTCGTATTGGCTGGGGTGATTGATTACTCAGCACGGCGAGGCTATCAGCCTTCACTGGCTTGGGTGATTAGTCATACTGGCATGAGCCCCGCAGGCTATTAGCCTGCACTAGAGCACATGGGCAACTGTGCTTTATTTCCCACAAAGAGTGCTTTATTGCACAGCAAAGAGTGCTTTAGTGAACGAATAAAGCACTCTTTGTGGTCGATGAAGCACTGTTGGCCAGCTGAGAGTGTACTTTATGGTATTTAAAGTACACTTTTTTCCTTTGATCTCGCCCACGCAAAGTTCTATAATACAACTTATTGTAATTATGTTACAAGTCCACACACAAGCTTTCCTTGGCTGCTTTACACACTGTCATGTGTATTGATTACACATACAGTATAATGTCCATGCATCATATTTCACATAGCCACTACTTGATTGTGATAAGCTCAGAATCACTGGAAGATACAGAGGATATAGAGGACATGGAACTGTTACCAATTGGTCAAGATAATGCTCACCCATATTATGTCACTGCCTCTGTGACATACAACAGATCCCTCCCATTGGTCACTATTGGTAGTGGTAGTGACACTATTGATCCAGTTACTGGAAGACATTTTTATAATGCTCCACTACACAAGGAACAGACATATTATTATTTCATCAGAGCATACTCTGCAGCTCACACTAGTGATGTAAGTGCATTTGATAGTATGCAGTGTACTTCATTTTCTTTCATATTTTATGTAGTATCCTTTCTTTGGTACCAGCAAAATATCTCCTCCAGTTGGTACGTTACTTGCCAATGTTACTAATTGCACTATAGAGACCATAAGTTGATTGCATACTGCCAATGTGCATAATAAATTAAGGAAGATTGGTGCTACCTGTAAAACTGGCGTAGTATCTTGACACAGGTCTTAATAAGTGAGAATATTAAATTTAGTTACTGTACACATCATAAACAAAGCACTATATGATTTATGGACAATTACTGTTAAAATGAATACCTACTATGGCAAATCACTAAATGTGTAGCTGAGTAAAACACAACAGCTTTTAACAGCACCGTAAATGACTCCATATGCTGATTGACTGGTAGATAATTTTCAGTACTTTAAATAACAAGTAGAAAGCAGTGGTACTTATTTTTCTGCAGACTGAATCAATATTTATCAGCACTGGAAGCACTAATCATGTATGCCAAGTTTGAATTACATCACTGTCATACAGGGATGTTTGAAGTGCATGAATTATGGTCAACGTCCCTAATACTAGATACAATTCATTGTACAATTATCATGCATTCTTATATGTGTTACAGGGATATTACTGAATGATTCTGCTATTAGACTTGTTGGTAAAAATACATATTCTGAAGGAAGAGTAGAAGTGTTGTACAATGGTGTATGGGGGACAATATGTAGTGATGGATGGAATGATAACAATGCTGATGTTGTATGTAGGACACTTGGGTTTCCAAGAGCCTCTAGATCTTTCCTTACATCTTCACAGTATGGAAAAGGGAATGGTCCAATATGGTTGGATAATGTTATGTGTAATGGAAATGAAGTCAGCTTGGTGGAGTGTACCTATCCTGGTGTTGGGATAATAGAGGATTGTACACATGATAAGGATGTTGGTGTGAGGTGTAGTGGATTCCAAAGTATGCATACTGTATTATATCACTGTTCAAATAGCATGCACTGACTGTGTTTGTTCTTTAGTGTTATTGATATTGTAGTCCTTAATGCTTTTAAACAGGGTATGAAATTTTTAAGACATTTAGTGAAAGCTAAATGTTCAGTAAACACTACATCTGTACTAAGGCTAAGTATAGCTATGACTAATTACGTTTATGATGAATTACGAACATGTATTTAAGTAATCTTATAGAACTTTGCGTGGGCGAGATCAAAGGAAAAAGTGTACTTTAAATTTCATAAAGTACACTCTCAGCCGGCCAGCTGCTTCATCGACCACAAAGAGTGCTTTATTGCACCGCAAAGAGTGCTTTATTCGTTCAATAAAGCACTCTTTGCGGTTCAATAAAGCACTCTTTGTGGGCAATAAAGCACAGTTGCCCACGTGCCTTAGTGTAGGCTAATAGCCTACGGGGCTCGCGCCAGTACGACTAATCACCCAAGCCGGTGAAGGCTGATAGCCTCGCCGCGCTGAGTGATCAATCACCCCAGCTAATACGAGTTCCACCACTGGATTGCTTTTATAGACATACCTAAATGCTTCGATGATGGGTGGGAGAAGGTAACGTTGCTGTTACGTTTGTTAATGTAAACGGACAAGTCCTGGAGATATCACGGAAATACTTCACCATGTGACTCACAATAGAATCGATTGTGGGTTGCGAACAAAACCTGCCAAAAGACGCAATAAACGTCTACTATGCCAAACTATGGTGAAATATGTGTGAGTTACTTTGTTAAATTAGTTTGTGTGCGTTCAGGCTGCTAATAGTTCGTGCAACACTTGTTAATTACGAGTCCTAGTGTATGGTGAAGCTACACGACTAGAAAGTTTCATAAATCATTTAAAGCATAGCCTTGCTCGTGCTATACTTTAACATATACATACAATACCATTGTCTGATTATAGATGGTAAAAACTGGTATTGCACTGTAGCTACATTTATATTTTGCAGATATAGTTGTGAGATTAAGTGGAGGAAAATCATACAGTGAGGGAAGAATTGAGGTGAACTACAATGGTGAATGGGGTACAGTGTGTGATGATGGATGGAATGATATCAATGCTGGTGTGGTGTGTAGACAACTGGGATTTGGATCATCAGGAACAGCCATTGGATTTGCTTCCTTTGGTCAAGGATCAGGATCCATTTTGTTATCTAGTATGGCGTGTTCTGGAAGTGAACCCAGTATTATCAATTGTGCACATCTTGGACTAAATGTTACTAGTTCTTGTAGTCATTCAGAGGATGCTGGAGTGATTTGTAATAGAATTAATGGTATGATTGACTTTTGGTTAAATTATTGGTATTTACCAAATTCAAAATGACTAGCTAGTTACGTAAAATGCAAGACAATCGCACTGTAGCTAGATTTTAACAATTGTGCCATTCCAAGTGTGATTTTAGTGTGTTCACTTAAAGAGACCATGCCACTATTATGACAGTTTAAATAGCTAGAAGACTATACCGTATAGTAAAAAACTTTGGCAGTAAAAATGTTTGGCAAATGTGGCAATAGTAGCATTACAATCGCCAAAGTTTTATCTGTCAATTATTTTTAGCAATCACATGAGCAGATTAGCCATGTTGAAAGGATGGGTATTGAAGTATCGTGACAGGTATTGTGGGAATTTCCAAGCATTCCCTTCGATTGTCACGAGGTTTGTTCATTGTCCCACAAGAGTTCATGAAAATCCATACATTGCTCTCGACATTACAAGAATCAGTGAACGATGCTTACACTTGTATGGCAGCTACTACTAGAATGCAACGTCGCTATGCGAAAGTGCAAGCGATTAAAAGACTTGCTAATTAAGGGGTGTGGCAGCTGTTTCTATCGTGAGTTATCATCCCTCAATGCAAGGGATAAAGACCCACAATCAAAATGGCTGCCACGCCTCTTTATTGGTGAATAAGTTGTTTAATCACTCACACTCACGTGGAGTGATGTTGTATTTGAGCTGTACAGTATGTGGTAGCTAAACACTAAGCCTCATTCGCCAAAGTTTTTTTTGTCAATTTTGCAATGGTAGGCTTTCGCCAAACTTTTTTACTATACAGTATGTTATTTGTTACACTGACTTGGGAAGTATAGGCATGACAAACATATCTGTACTTAATGCAAGTGTTCATATAGGAATACAGTGCATGGGTACCAAAATTGCTGAATAATAAAACAGTAATATAGTCTAACAGAGCATTTAGCACATTACAACTTACAAACGGAGTAATTTTAACTAATTTTGCCATGTACCTATAGAAGACATGATTACAAATGCAACCCTCAAAGCCATTCACAGACTAGTGTGTACAAATACAAAATGAAATAATGTCTGATCAAGCTTCTGCAGAAAGAGTGAAACGTATGTGGCTAGTGTGAAAATGATGTGGAATCTAAGTGTCAGCCAATATATTACTGAATTTATTACAATAATTGCTATTATCACCATTACAGCTATTTCCTGTTACCATCAACTTCTTTTTTAATCCCACGCATGTTTTCTTAGCAAGCATACATTGTGGACTTATCTATGTCCTCCTTTGCATTCCATTTTTTTCTCATGCACTAACATGAAGGTATTTGTTTTTGGATAGTGTAAGTATAGATTCTTGTGCTGGCTATCACATTTATATAGAATGAAATTGGAAATTTTCATGTCACATCTTCTAGCATCATGCCTTCTAGTCATGAAGTGAGTGGACTGATCAAAAATATACTTCTTGTACTCCTCACAATACATATCACTGTGTATATCATAGTCAAAGCAAAGCAGAAAAGTGGAAATATTGCTTACAGTAATTGATATTCACGGAAACATGACTAACTTTCTGATGTCCATTTCCTGATATGTCTGTCTGATCCCATACTTTCCTTTGATACCATATGCACGGGATTCCTAGTGATGAATTAGTCTCATCCTTACAGACCCATTCTCCAGGGTGACACTAGGATTTGGTGAAATGCCTATTCCTATTTTGTTCAAAAGTGATAATTGGTGTTTAACAACTACACAAGATATTACAAGATGTGATGAGTAAACAATAAGTGTCATGATGGCTTTGCAGTACAGACTTAACTAAAAAAAGTTTACCTCAAATCGTCACCTATTGTGTAGTTGTTAAACACCAGTTATCACTCACCAGAGTGGCGATTTCTCAGACAAGAAGGTAATAGGTAGACCCTTTCAGAGGGGGTGCTTATAATCTCTAAACAATAAACGCCACTCCAGAGAATGGGTCTACAAGGACGAGACTAGTGGTGAATTATGATACTACAAAGTTAACAAACAAGCACATGCAAGTAAAATTAGAATTTAAATTTGAGTTGGGGTCATGGAAACAAAATAGTGAAATAAGGGAGATAGCCTACACCTGCATCCATATCGGTGCATATTTCATATCATGGCTACACAATTACCAACAAACTGTAGGGATTATGTGCACTAGTGTGGACTGATATCCCTATTTCAAATTTTTCTACAGTCCCTAATGAAGTTTAAATTCATAATTGTACATAGTACCCAGAATAATAGGTGCATTTTCCCTGCAATATGCTGTCAACCAGGCAGCTACAAGATGAGGCATGGTTTTTTGTTGTTTTTTTAGTATGGATAATTCTTATGACCTGCAATACACTGTTTCTGCATATTTAAGCATGTTTTTGTTGTGTGTGCCTATATAGTTACGTGTGCCTGTATAGTTATGGAAAGATGAAACCTTTTCTTTTAGACTTTGGAATCAGACTGGTAGGAGGTAGTTCACACAATGAGGGTAGAGTAGAGGTGAACTACAATGGTGAATGGGGAACAGTGTGTGATGATGGATGGGATGATATTGATGCCGGTGTAGTCTGTAGACAACTGGGATTTGGATCATTTGGAAGAAGCATTAAACCATCTCGAGGATCAGGACCCATATTTCTGGATAGAGTAACATGTTCTGGTAATGAATCAACACTGGCCAGCTGTGGTCATCTTGGGGTTAGAATTAAAAGATCTTGTAGTCATAGTAAAGATGTTGGCGTGGCTTGCAGTGGAGCTGTGCCAGGTAATAATATACATACATCCATGGTATCTTTGCTCAAATGCTATAAAATGTGACTATAGATTCACAGATAAATGTCCTATAGTACTTTTATTGTCACTTACCAGCCATGGCAGCTACAAATGTGCATTTTTCACTACAGATGGAGCAATCCATTTTTTTTCAATAGTCTATTGCCCAATAGCAATGTATATAGAGTTTTCCACCATATTTGGAAGTTTTAAGGTTAATTGGCTCTATCATAAAGTCACCATACCTTAAGTGGTAGTCAGTGGGGTGGTAGGATAAATAACAGCCTGTAAGAGGCACCATATTGTGCTGAATGGGTAAAATATCATAAAATATGTACACTTATCAAGTTCAGCCCCTCATGGTGTAACAATCATCTCTAGTCAGCCCTTGGCCTTCACAGAGTTGTAAACACATCTAGTACTGTTCTACAGGCAGTCAGAAATCCAACTACTAAAAACAAACCCAACAAGTAGAAGGCTTTTTAGTGTGGAAACACTAGTCTGATAGTGCAGAAACTTTACACTAGGGTTATCTCGAGATTGACTCTTGTACCAATATGGTCAATGTTTAAAAAACCTTGCAGTCATGTGTGCCGTATAAAGGTCCTAATTTCACACAGCAACACAGATTGTGTGAAACAAAATATTGCTTAATGCATACATTAATTTGCCAGGAGGCTACACTGTGACTTTTATCCAATATAATTTTCTAGTGTTACCAGTCAGAGTCAACCATACAGGACTACATACTGTTAGACAAGGAAGAGTGGAAGTGTTCATTAATGGTATATGGGGATTAGTGTGTGCTAATGACTGGGACACATTTGATGCTACTGTGGTTTGTCAAGAGACACATTTGGGAACTAATGGTACAGCTTACCAAGTGACAAATAATGATAGTGAAACATTGTGGTTAAGTGGAGTTGGTTGTGTGGGAAATGAATCTCATCTCTCTCAGTGTCCACACAATGGTATTGGAGTAATGGGTAATTGTGATCAACTGTCAAGTTTTGCTGGAGTGAGGTGTTTTGGTAAGACTATAGAAAGCAATTGCTCTACTCTTATCAATCACATCCATGTAGGAGGATTGCCAATTATCACATCACCACCTCAGAATCAAACAATTGGGATTCTTACTGGTGATGAAAGTGTGACATTTACTTGTCTTGTTGAAGGAGAATTTTTATCATACTCATGGCAAAGACAAGGATCACAATCATCTCTCAGTACTACAACACATACACTAGTAATATCAGGAGTAAGAGAAGAAGACAGCGGTAACTATCGTTGTATTGTGGAGAACAGGTTTGGACAGGTGTCATCTGATTATGCTTTACTTAATGTTACAGGTAAGGAGTTAAGTGTGTGTACATTGCAGTTGTAGAATTTTATACTTCTCTACTCAGTATCACCACCAGCTGTTTCAATTGCACCTAACATCACTACTGCCAAAGCGTTTGGAAGTGTTCAATTCGTTTGCTCAGCTACTGGATTTGGTAGCTTGTCTTTTACCTGGTACCACAATGGTTCTCTACTGCAAACATCCAATAACAGTGTAGAGAGTACTCTTACTATCAGTAGAGTATTACCACAACACCAGGGGATATATAAATGTACTGTGACATTAATACAAAAACAGTTGACATCAGACTCATATGGTACATTAGTCATCAATGGTAAGAACCTTTGTAAATACGTACATACATGTACATTATTCTATTGTATTATGTGTTGCTCATTGCAGCACCATCATTTAGCTCTGATATTGTACTAAAGCAAGTTAGTTCTAACCCATCATCAAATACCATAACTGTATCTCTTCCAATATTTGATGAATCTGCTGGTCCCATCAGGTATATACATGTGTTTATACATTGTAGTCACAGTGCTTATGGGCTATATATGTATGTGATATTATTGATGCATGCCTGAAGTATCCTTGTTAGGCAGGTGTGTTTGCACAAACAAACCACCAACAAGTAGCAGTGCATTTTAGTTTGTAAAATTGTCAAAGAATTTATGAAATATTCTGCATTGAAAGGTCTAAATATTTACAATATACAGTGAACTTTTTATGTGAAACCTTTGCAATAACTCCGACTACACACAAAGTAGTTGTGATGTGTACATCTTATATTGCAAGAAATAGAATCAGGATTTTAGGAGTCAATTTGTAGCAAGCTATCAGCAAAGCTATATTGTGTGCGTGTGCATGTGTGTGAATCACCTAAGGCAATAGTTTACTTGTGATGTACTTGTTTTCTACCTACACTTAGTGCATAGTCAAACAATTTTATAATATGCAATAAAACTTAATCTTCCGCTTTCTTTCA
Source organism: Dysidea avara (assembly GCF_963678975.1). Lineage (NCBI taxonomy): Eukaryota > Metazoa > Porifera > Demospongiae > Dictyoceratida > Dysideidae > Dysidea > Dysidea avara. Next base: position 32,858,789 of record NC_089278.1, on the reverse strand, counting down.
AACACAGCCACTTTTTTTTTGTGATAAGTTTGGAGCTATTGGAAAATGTTAGTGCTATAAAGGAAAGTCAACTGTTGCCAGTTGATCGAGTGAAAAGAGAGAGTGATCTACCATACTATGTCACTGCCTCTGTGACATACAACAGATCCCTCCCATTGTTCACTATTGGTAGTGGTAGTGACACTATTGATCCAGTTACTGGAAGACATTTTTATAATGCTCCACTACACAAGGAACAGACATATTATTATTTCATCAGAGCATACTCTGCAGCTCACACTAGTGAAGTAAGTTCCATTTATTGTGTGAACAAAACAATTTTGTGTTCCCTTTTTATAGTTTCCTTTCTTTGGTACCAGTAAACTATCGCCTTCAATTGGTATGAATGTGTTTGTCTTTTGTGTGTTAATAGACTCAGTAAATAAATCATGATGTTGCATATATGTGATTGGGCCTGCAAAAATAGGGAATGATACATCCCATCACAATATTATAAGTTATATCTCAGTCCTGGGATAAAATATCTGTTTTTTATAACTTGCATTATATAAGGTCAATTAAATGTTTAAAGTGATGAAAATTGCATGACAATAGCGTAACAAAATAAAAAGCTATGATGCATGCAAGTTTGAAATAGTTGTCATATTTTATGTGGCCACATGCTCTATTTTCACAGTTCCGGTTACATATTTAATTGTAAGCATAGTAAAGGTAACAATTAAAATTTATTATGTTGTGCAAAATTTTAGGAATAATACCGAATGACTCTTCAATCAGACTATTTGGTAGTAGTTCATATTCTGAAGGAAGAGTAGAAGTGTTGTACAATAGTGTATGGGGGACAATATGTAGTGATGGATGGAACAATGACAATGCTGAAGTTGTCTGTAGGACACTTGGGTTTTCAGGTGCTAGTACATTTTTCTCATCATCATCTCAATATGGACGAGGGAGTGGTCCAATATGGTTGGATAATGTTATGTGTAATGGAAATGAAGCCAGCTTGGTGGAGTGTACCTATCCTGGTGTTGGGATAATAGAGGATTGTACACATGACAAGGATGTTGGTATGAGGTGTAGTGGATTGCAAAGTAAGACATTTTGTGCAGTATGGAATGTCTAAACAGATATAAGGCATAGCATGCAAGCAAGGGATTTCCTTTTTTATTTTTCATATCCATATAGAAGTACTATAAATACATAATACACGTATGTAAAAGTCTTTAATGTCATTCATGTTCCATAGTTAAATTTTCTATGCAATGCAGATCTAAACATAAGACTAGTGTCAGGTACTTTACACAATGAAGGAAGAGTTGAGGTGAACTACAATGGTGAATGGGGTACAGTGTGTGATGATGGATGGGATGATACTGATGCTGGTGTGGTGTGTAGACAACTGGGATTTGGATCATCAGGAACAGCAGTGTATTCAGCTGGTTTTGGTCAAGGATCAGGACCCATTTTGCTATCTAGTGTTACATGTTCTGGAAATGAAGCCAGCATAGCCAATTGTGTACATCTTGGACTAAACATTACTAGTTCTTGTAGTCATTCAGAGGATGCTGGAGTGATTTGTGACAAACAAAATGGTATAGTTTAGTGAATGTACTATTGTATCACATAGCTAAATATAAACCACTTAATATTCTATGTATCAAGGGCATCAGAGTAAGTGCAACCAGTGAGACCAGAACCTTACCACTTTTTGGCTGGAATTAAAAAAAAAAGAACTTGTAAACTTAATGAAGCTAAAACTAAAAGTGGTGAACATGCAAGACTTAGCTAGCATATATTAATGGCAACAGTTGACAGAAAAACACTTATCTAAACTGTTTTCACTCAGATCAACTTCTTGTCAACTTCATCCGTATCAAGCGCCTCTAAAAATAATTATTGTTATGTGTAGATTTGGCTCAAATATCGTCATGTTTAGATTTGGCTTTGAGCCTACTTTGGAAACATTACTTACACTTATTAATAAAACTAAAATGGTAAGTGTTAAACAGGTACACTCTTGTTGATCACTGACAAGTTTTATCATTGAACACTTGTCAGGTGGTAAGTTAGCTAGCTAGCTAATTATCATTGACACTTGTCAGGTAAGTTAGCCAGAAAACTGCCTCCAGATAGTATCTCAAAGTGTACAGTTTCCTGGGGGGCATGCCCCCTAGACTGAGTCTTACCACTTTCAGTTTACTCTGATGCCCCTGATGTATATTAGTGGAATTATTCAATGGGGAAGAAATGCAACATTAAACAAAGTATTTACATACTCAATTATGCTGCACATAATATTTTATGTTGCTGTATGGTCTTATAGCATAAATCTACTTGTGATATCAAGACTCACGGTAGTGAGTCGCACGGCCAAGAAACTACAAAGCGCACGCCCAATTAAAAGACGCGCGGCCACTACTGTGAGTTATTTACGTGTAGGGCCGGTTTTGCAATATTAGTCCTAAATTACGCAACATCTCTCAATAGATTTGTATTGCGTTACGTGATAAAAAAATCTTTAGGAGTCGTCATAGTTTTCTTGCGACCTCGCTAAAATAAAAAAGTAACCATCGCAAAATAAAAAATAGGCGTATTTCACTTTATTTCTCTACCTTATGTTACACCTACTGTCACGTTATACCAGTCAACATAGTCGTGTTTGTATAGTCCATCTAGCACTGACATTATCCAATCCTGGTTTGCCTATACACATATTTTCTTCAATCAAACCTCTAATCCCTACAATAACTTTTAAAGACACGATGTGGACACAAACTCTAATGCCTGATAAACAAGTTGTGACAGCGTGCTGAACCGTAAGTTCCCTAGGGATGGCGTTTTAAGCAGAAATCTTTTAAATTCCATTTAGTACCACACCCCATGCGAGCGTTTATAAATCGCCAGTTGTCTTATGGTTTGAAGAACAAAATCACTAGCGAAGGTGCTTTAGCATACTCTTCAATTCTCTATTTACATGTAATTTTTAATAGATTAACCACAAAGGCCGGTAAGGTGAATACAAAAGGTAACAAGCCTTTAGGGGTTACCACTTCTATGTAGTGTGTACTATGTAGCTTGTGTTGTGGCTTTCATTAAGTATTATGCACACACAAATGGTGCAACAAAATTTTGTAATGGATTGCTCGAATGTGGTTCGTGGTGTTGCGGCTCGAATGTGTTTCGTGGTTTGCCAGTGACCATGTATGAGTTGGGGTTGTTCCACACAACTTACACAATATTCAAATTTCATGATGGCCATGATAATTTCTTGCCATATGGTAAACATACAACAATGTGTAACAACGTTAATTAACATCACATCAAGACTTGACTAAAAATAGTTCCAACAATAGTGATGATTTCTTGTATGTCAGCATGACGATACTGAGACCTGTAAAAGAATAAGCAGGCACTGAAGTTAACCTTAAATTAAACACTCATGTAACTGACCTGGAACATCGGTTGCAACACCAAAAACACTTGTTTCGATATCTGATGACACAATCCAGCAGGCACTGAATTAAAAGAGAATGTACAAAAAATCAATATGCCGGACTGTGTCAATAATAGCATGGATAATCAAAATAAACAAAAATTATATCCCAGGCTAAGTGAATGAATAACATAACTGTTGGGTAAGCATGTTAAACCAGAACATTAGGACATTAGTCAAACCAGAACATTAGGACATTAGTCAAACAAAAGTACACTATCACAACTTGGTCATAATACAATGTTTGTACCACTGGACTTCACACTGGTTGCCCAAAAATTGTGCCATTCCGGGACAACAGCATAATATTATGAAACAAATAGTTACTACAACACAGAAGGCTTACTGTTGCACTGTCTACACTGATATACCATAATTTTAAAAACATAACAAGTGGGCATTAAATACAATACACTTAACATCTGGGTACTAGGAAAAAATCACTAACATCACAACATGTAAACTGACCTGGAAATTAACACCCTTGATGCCACTACAGTCTACACTGGATACTTGTTCGAACCCATCAACACTATGCCTGATACATCTGAGTAGATTGACCTGCAAATTCACATCACTAGTATACAGTGATAATTGATAACTACAAAAACAACAATTGCAATAATACAATTCTTCTGTACGTCAACTGACCTGAAATTCATGACACTCAATACCGAGACCTGTAAAAGAATGAACAGGCACTGAAGTCAACCTTAAATTAAACACACATGCAAACTGACCTGGAACATCGGTCGCAACACCAAAGACATCTTCTGATGAAACAATCCAGCAGGCACTGAATTAAAAAAAGAATGTGCAAAAAATCAATATGCCAGGCTGTACCAATAAAGGATGAATAATCAAAATGAACTAAAAAAAATATATCACATATGCAGGTTAAGTGAGTAACATAACTGTTGGGTAAGCATGTAAACCAGAACATTTGGTCATTAGTCAAACAAAGTACGCTATCACAAACTGGTCACTGATAATTGATAACTACAACAAGAACAATTGCAATAATACAATTCCTCTGAACGTTAACTGACCTGAAATTCATGACACCTGTATCTTTGTTCCTGCATGGTCTCAACTTACATACGTACCATGATCACATTCAACTGCTAGTGGATAAACCGGTATGACCAGATGGCCTGCAAAAACCAACAAGCAGGCATTAAATACAATACACCTAAAGCCTGGAATATGAAAAATATTATATAAGCACTATTCCACACTGATATAATAATAAATTATAGGATGTTGTGGAACTTGCCTAAACATGTAAACTTGAACATGAGGACAACTGCATAATCTGGACACTTGGAATTGTCCAATACCTGATGAACCGCAAGTAGGTACTAATGACATTCACTTCAACATTTTATCCCAGCTGGGTGAATCTCTTGTAACTGAGTAAAAAGGTGTTTATTTTCCACCTGCAACCAAAGTTCTACATTTCCGTGGTTGGGTGTACATAAACGGCTGACCTGGAAAATCAGTATGCCATAGGGATATGGAAATGGTTCCTTTCCTTCTGTTGTGACATTACTTACAGCTGACTGGTAAATGATCATCGATGTCCCCATGGACCCCAACAATGAGTATACCAATAACTTCACAAGTTGGAATGAATTTCCTTTCAACATGTGGTGGAATGAATTTCCTTTCAACATCTGGTGGACAGGTCCAAAAACCCTATCGCACAGACACGGTGAATCAGTGTGTGGCGATGTGACACGTTGCACAAACTTCACTCCTCGTTTCGTTAGCATCAAGACCGGCATATGTCATAGAGTCCCTCAGTATTCTTGACTCTTACTTTTTCAAGCATTGCTCAAGCAATGTAGTTTCTCACGAGGGGCTCGAGTTTCTCAGTAAAGTCGAGCCGATTAAAGTACGCCTCACCATCCAGTTACATTCTTAAAGCATTCAATTTAAAACCACGTATCACGAGTGTCCGCTTAAGGTAATTAGGGACTTTCCACGAGATTTCCCCTAAATAGATCACGTGTTAGTTGTCAATCTGGTGGTATACATGGTTCAACAATGCGGTAAGTGTACTTTATTATAGTATAAGCTGTCAATGAATAATCGTTTGTGCACTGCTAAACTAAGTTATTTTTGTGTGATAAGCATGCTTGAGGAAGGGTCTGGGGGACGAGACTAATGTTTTGACAGCAGTTGATGATGGCCAGGCAAAGAACTGCGAGAAGAACTACTATGATAGTATGATAGTAGGGAAAAATTCCCACCCCTATAGCTCTGCCTAGGGGTATTAACTAGCATTATCTACAGCTACTGTATGTTGCTGATATGTACATTCAGGCCAAGAATAAAGGTGAAAGTGGTAGTAAGGCTCAATCCTATTATTCTGCCTAACAGGCAAGGGAGTCTGAGACTGTGGGGGCATGCTCCCTCAGGAAAGTATAAGTACTACAACTATTTTGTTTTAATTGCTTCATCAAGTATAAAAATTTCAGTCAAAAGGTGATGATTGAGCTCTGGTCTTATGCACTGGTTGGAGTGGTTGTATCGATACTGCACTGTGACATCCTTGAGGGGTTAGTGCTGGCATTGTCCATGGCAATGCTATTTCATCTCCCCGAGTCTTGATGATTGAGTCCTCCATTCCTTTCTCTGCTGCTCCAATCCTGAAGTTGTGACCACGGTGACGATCGAGGCTCTGGTCTTGCATCTATACTGTACTGCAACACCCTTGAGGGGTTAGTACCGGCATTGTCCATCGCAATACTGTTCCATCTCCCAAATACAAGTCTTGATGGTTGAGTCCTCTATTCCTTTCTCTGCTGCTCTAATCCTGAAGTTGTGACCAACATATTAAAAAATGGTTATAACATGATAAATGATTATGATGATAACAATTACAAATGTATTTATAGTTGTGTAGCAACTGTAAACTAATTAGGCACTTGCAAGTTTAATTAGGTGTCTGAAGCATTTAACATGCACAGATATGAGATATATTCATCACGTGCAGGCAGTAAAGATAAATTTACTCTAATAGAACAGTCATACTACACCGTAAATTCATACTTCCAATTTTATGGTGTTATGAAACAATCATTATTATGTATGGATTTTACTGACTCTCCAAGATAATATTCTGCATTAATGTTAATTGCTCATTTCCAAAAAAATTACCTTTCACTGACAAAAATGAGTGATATCCACCCCAAAAACACCTTCGCTGTAAAAAAGGCGCGCCCAAGAAACTACAAGTACCTGGAACCCAATGTAAAAAAGAAAAAGAAAAAACAGCTTAGCTGAAGTGAAAAGTAACTGGTAACTTAAAGAGCTGATATCTGAAGCGGCCAAGAATACAATTACTAAAGTTTAATCCATGCAAGAACACCTTGGCTATAAAACAGGTGTATACATGAAAGTAACTGGCAACTGAAATGGCTGATATCTGAAGCGGCCAAGAATGAATGGTCATATACAACTAATTCAAAAATTTAACACTGAACCTTTATAATTCAGCTGTGTTCTATATTCACTCTTGCTGCATCGTAAAGTAATTTCTTTTAACTCTAATTGGCTGGTAATTTGGCCGCCTTTTTTAATAGTCAGTATAATAGAGCAAAAAAAGGCAGCCAAATTACCAGCCAATTAGAGTTAAAAGAAATTACTTTACGATGCAGCAAGAGTGAATATAGAACACAGCTGAATTATAAAGGTTCAGTGTTAAATTTTTGAATTAGTTGTATATGACCATTCATTCTTGGCCGCTTCAGATATCAGCCATTTCAGTTGCCAGTTACTTTCATGTATACACCTGTTTTATAGCCAAGGTGTTCTTGCATGGATTAAACTTTAGTAATTGTATTCTTGGCCGCTTCAGATATCAGCTCTTTAAGTTACCAGTTACTTTTCACTTCAGCTAAGCTGTTTTTTCTTTTTCTTTTTTACATTGGGTTCCAGGTACTTGTAGTTTCTTGGGCGCGCCTTTTTTACAGCGAAGGTGTTTTTGGGGTGTAGATTTTTCATATATATATATACGTACCACTTTCACACCTCAGATCAAAGGAAAGCCAGTGCATATATATCACATATCGCACTGACTCAAAATGTTAACGAGATATATGCACTGCTACCAGTGGGTATATCTCGTTACACACTGCCTTAACGAGATATACGCACAGCCACCAGTGCGTATATCTCGTTAGCTTGAGACATTGCACACCTAATAGGAGTGCACACTATATCCAGAAATCATCAGATTTCTTTAATGTTATACTTTGGAATCAAGCAAGCTGTGATTGTGGGATTCAATTTTAATACATCAACAGTAGTTTTTTTTTACTTTTGTAAATGTAGCAATTAAAGAAACACAATTAACACTAGTCTCTTAAAATTGCTATATTAGCAAACTACTGTTTGATGTATTAAAATTGAATCCCACAATCACAATTTGTTTGGCAAAATTCAATCCCACAATCACAACTTACTTGGTTCCCTATATAAGAGAAGGGTATAACAACTAAAGATTTTGCCAATTTGGTGGGTCTACATGCTAAAGTAGAACATATTAGTTATACCACGGGCACTCGTGCTTTGCCTGTATATGTACCACTCTGCGTGGGCAGTTCAAAGGCACCGCCAGTGCCATAATTTGTATATTGCACTGCTGCAGACCGCAGCGAGTGCATTATAACTTATAACGCACTGGTTGCGGTTTTGTAGACCACAACGAGTGCATTATAAGTTATAATGCACCGACCGCAGTGCAACATACAGATATTGCACTGGCTGCGTTTTGTGCAGCATAGCACAAGTGCCGGTGGCGAAGACCACTACGACACCTCACCTAATAGGTGGAAGGACACTTCACAGGTCACTCGAATTCTTTTATAGCCTGACATGTAAAGGTCGATTGTGGGCCATAACGTCACCAATACGTATAATATTTACAAGCAGCCAATGGCGATCGAAAAAGCCAACACGGGTGGCCACAACTCTAGTCTACATATATATAAACATACTTATACACCTTATTAGTCTGGTGCCATCTTAGCCCAGATTAAACTGTAGTCCACTTCGACAATGACTCAATAAAACAAATATATTCTAAGTAATACTAACCTTTACGTTCGATTGTGGTAACCAGTTTTGTCATGCCACCAGATTCGAATTTAGCCAGTGTGAATAGTAAGAATTAGACTAGTAGCGTTTAGTAGTTGGGTTTTGTTTACTTAAAACGTCTATTTAGCTACTTTTTTCGCTCGAGGGAATCACTATGGCAATTAGTCTGGCGCTTAGTCTATATGGTGATTGAGTGATCACGCTGGCATGTTGAGCACTACATAATGAGAGTCGAACAGCGAATGCAGGTTAGTGATATAACCCATAGCGTACTAGCTTTCAATATCTCAGGTGGCTGCAGTACTGCAGGGGGAACGTCATCGCAGCGTCCGGCTTGGTTACCCACAATCGATGTTAGAAACCTGGCCTTTATAAGTGTTACAGCTGTCTTGTGAGACTCTCCCCACCTATTAGGTGAGTGATACATAACAGTTATACAACGTGCACTAGAGCTCTGCCTGTATAAACGCACTTGCCTTCGGGCCTAACGGCCCTCAGGCTCGTGCGTTTATATCAGGCAGAGCACTCGTGGCCGTTGTATAACTATATAATATGCACTCACACTCGGGCCTGCGGCCCTTGTGCTTGTGCATATATATCAGGCAAAGCACTCATGCCCGTGGTATAACTATTATATCAAGACACACGGTAGTGTGTCGTGCGGCCAAGAAAGCTGGCGACCACACCGTGAGTATATTACAGGAAGAAAGAAAACAGCTTTTTCATGCATGCATAGCTCCATGGCCCCTTCTCCAAAGCACACCAGTTTTGCATTATAGCTGTCCCCCAGGTAGGGTACGCTACACAGCAAATTTGATTAAATTCGCAACAGCCATTTGCGAGATATAAGCGTCCAAAATTTCGTCTTCATTTTTCTTCTTCTTATGCCGTACAAGGGCTACGGGGGCTTCGATTTCTTTTCGCACACTTTGCAAAAATTGCTATAAAATGCAAACGTGTAACTCGATTGCCTCGATCTTTGGCACAAATGAAGAACATGTAACGGTGGATTCACGTACCAAGTTTGTTGTAAGTCTGAGTAATATTCAAGGAGTTATGGACGTTTATTCACGTAAAAACAGATCAAACTTCTGTTACAGCTACAGGGTAAACCAAGTATAGAAATAACTTGAAAATTGGTGTGTAGATAGGCTGATCATCGTAGCAGTGCCTTTTGATAGTTTGAATAGCAATAGAGTTATAGAGACAAAGTTATAAAGCAAAAACTAAGCAAGTGTAAAATCGCAGGATCGAGATACTCTAATAGAGCAGTCACCACGGGGTAAAAAAGGTGTGCAAAAAATGTCGAAATAAAAATTTACCAGAGTTCGAACCAGGGACCTCCATACCTAACACCTGCATCCTTAACCACTGAACCACTGAACCACTGCTACCTTGACTGATCACCTCACTTAATTTCTGCTTTATAAATGAAATTTCTAGTTGAAATCTGCTTATAATCAAACGTTTGTAATTTCATAGATCTACCAATAAAAGTTCTAGATTGTTCTAGAGCATTCTATGTATGTTCTATTAGAAGTCCTCAAAAAAATGTGCACCCTATTAGAGTATTACAATAATATTATCAAATATTGAATTAAACCATGCAATGAAATACATTTATAAGTCTGTCTTCAATAATCATCATTGTATCTACATAAAAAAGAAGAAATGTGAGTAAAAACAAACCTCAAAGTCAGCCATAGGCTGGTTTTGAGGCCTTATAAAGTACAAAAAGGAGTGAAATCCACACAAAAACAGCCAAGCTGTGAAGAAATGGTGCGGCCTTAAAAAACCTGGGTGAAAAAAGCTGTGAAATCAAAGGTGGCGGCCAAGAAATGGTTGCAATGATGTTAATGCTAAAAAAAATTTAATAATGGCTCCAGGTTTTTTAAGGCCACACCATTTTTTCACAGCTTGGCTGTTTTTGTGTGGATATATATATCTTGAAAGGCCGTGTGTGTTTTTTTAATCTGCCAGTTTTATTACTATTTGCAAGCATTAACTACCAGTCTTGGAAGTATCAGCAAACAAAAGCAGATCACTTCAAGCTGACAGTAAAATTTTGCAGTGTATTCCTGTCTCTATGTATTTGTGGCAAAAAATCAAACTGCTATCATGGAGTATAAACTAGTTTTCTCCAAACCAATCACATATGTGACTTGGAAAATACAGTGAAGAATATTAATAAAACCTAGCTTCAGTAATCACTTGTATGTTGACATGAGATAGAATGTCATGAAATCTTTAAAACATAAACACCTGTGTAATGCAAAAACACCATAGTTTGAACAACTTGAAAACCATAACTTGTATTGTGAAAAAAGATAGCAATTCCAGCTTGAAGTTGGTGCATAGAACCATCGAGAAAGTTTAAGCATGGAAAGTTATGGTATCTGGAAAATCTATATTCTGTATGTGTACATATACTTTCTAATTCTGTTTTGTAGAGATCATTGTAAGACTGGTAGGAGGCAGTTCATACAATGAGGGTAGAGTGGAGGTGAACTACAATGGTGAATGGGGTACAGTGTGTGATGATGGATGGGATGATACTGATGCTGGTGTGGTGTGTAGACAACTGGGATTTGGATCATCAGGAACAGCCATTGGATTAGCTTCCTTTGGTCAAGGATCAGGATCCATCTTATTGGATAGTGTGACATGTTCTGGTAATGAGTCAACACTGGCCAGTTGTGGTCATCTTGGAGTTAATGTTACAAGATCTTGTAGTCATAGTGAAGATGCTGGAGTGAGGTGTAATTTACAACTAGGTTGGTTCATACTTTTTTGACTATAGAGAATCCATCAGTAAATGTTGCAAGTATGCATGAATTCATAAACTCCCCTCCAAAGGTGATAGCTGAATTAATGGTAATGTTACCAGTTGTATCAAAGCAGAATATTAAACAACAAAGGTGGTTTACTGCACAGTTTCATCATTTGATAATTAATTAACTCGCTCAGTTGACTTTATTGTAGAATTTCTGAAAAATTAGTAGTTGGTCTGGTTTTATTCATTTAGCTAAACTTTGGGTATAAAAGATTCTCTACCTGATGGAAACTTCTAGTAGACTCTGGCTCCAAAATTTTTGAACAAGTGGGCTTGCGGCAGGAACACCAATCTAAAGCTATCGAAGATCGGCAGCACAATGGTATAGAAAAAATCAAGGACATTACAAAGAAGTATAGCTAGCAGAAAACTTAGATTTACTTCTCAAAAGTGGATAAAGAGAATAGAAGGGTGTATGTGTATGTAACTGCAAGAAAAAATCTGTATTACATCGAGTTACTCTAATAGAGCAGTCCTAATAAAGTACTCCAATAGAACATACAATAAAACACTTCTTTGCAACAGGAAAGTAGAGTGTACTATGATCCTTTAAAAATTTTAACAACTGCAGATCTTTAGTTTTCCATGGAAAATTTAGCATTACATTCCATTACCTCCAATGTCCATATTTCATATCCACCCTATAAGCATATGCCTAACTGAAAAGAAACAAGTATTTTATTGAATATGGTTTTTATCATCCATAGAATTTAGTAAATCTTTGAGGTGTTTTAAAGGTTCAAGTCTGGGGGATACACCCCAAGGGCCTACATGTGTGACTCACTACCTAATCTGGAAACCTTTTTAAAACCCTGGCTATGTCCTGCACTGCAAAAAGTCTGTGTTACCAAATTTGTGTATTGCAGCCAACCTTTTGGCCACAAAAACATGGATCAATTTGCCTTAATATTTATGAGTTATCGGCATCTTTTACATCAGTAAGATTTTCTAATTAACTTTTATGAAAAAGAGAAGAATATGTAGAGATGGTATATTAAATATCTAAAAGAAAGGAAGGTGTAAAAAGCACCTTATTTCACTGTTAAAGTTACTCTTTGGCCTGCTCCACCGCCCCTGGCTTATGCACAATCAATGTAAAAATTAACGTTTTACAATGAAAGCTAAGAAAGCATTTTTTCTACAGTAGCTATACAAATTTGAAGCAGTATTCTCATTTTATTCCAATTTAGCACCACATATAACGATTGATGGAATAACACCAAAGGCTTTTATAATGCTGATTAATGAACATTACGACATTAAGTAAACTATTAATCATGAAAATTGTGTTGTGTAGGGTTTGGAATCAGACAGGTAGGGGGTAGTTCACACAGTGAAGGTAGAGTAGAGGTGAACTACAATGGTGAATGGGGTACAGTGTGTGATGATGGATGGGATGATACTGATGCTGGTGTGGTGTGTAGACAACTGGGATTTGGATCATCAGGAACAGCCATTGGATCAGCTTCCTTTGGTCAAGGATCAGGACCCATCTTATTGGATAGTGTGACATGTTCTGGTAATGAATCAACACTGGCCAGTTGTGGTCATCTTGGAGTTAATGTTACAAGATCTTGTAGTCATAGTGAAGATGCTGGAGTGAGATGCAATGGAATTGTACCTGGTATGTATATGCCCAACTAAACACATTCATAAACACAATATGTAATTCATTAATTTAAAGTAGGTACAAGGTAATACTGGGAATTTTATTAGAGATCATAGAAATCAAATAAGGAAGGTCACCTACACCTGCAGATATACATTTAATTCCTACTTCAGTCTAGTCATAACTGAATTAGATATCGAATGCATACTAATATCTGTAGGTGTAGGCAGCCTTCCTACTTTTTATTTCTATATATGATCACCTAATCAAACTTAAAATTCCTTAACTCTTCCTTGCACTTATTTGTTTACTCTTTTTCATAACATAATTATGACTGGTGAACCATATCAAAGGAAAGAGTGGCTTAAGTTTGCATGTGAATGCTTGCCCCAATGGTTACTGAAAGGTGAAGCAGCCATACACTATGTTTTCAGCTTTGTTCCACCTGTTAAAAGTGTTGTAAATGAAAAACAGTACAGGAAGCTCCTCTGCAGTCAGTCACTAGCAAAATATGAATGATTGCCAATATAAACATGATGGTCAACCACCATGTGCTATCGTGAATCAACAACTTGTTCTGTAAACAAAGAGAAAAGGGACACAAAGGAGGACATTAGGTAGGTTCATGAAGCATGTGTTATATGTACTGTGGTATACCAAAAAAAAAGGCACCAGTCACAATGTCTAACAGTGAAAAACTTATGCCCATAGCCTTGGCCATTATTGAGTTTTTAAATATTAGAAGCATTTTTGGCCACTCTGAAGACACTTTTAAGCTTGATTCTACAGTACTTGACCGACATTGCCAAGGTGCCATGAAGGTATTGTGAGACTGGTTTCTCTTGTTAGTCCTATCCACACAAAAACAGCCAAGCTGTGAAAAATGGTGCGGCCTTAAAAAGCCTGAGTGAAAAGCAGCCAAGAAATGGCTGTAATGATGTTAATGCCAAAATATTTTAATAATGAATTAAAATTTATTAGCATTAACATCATTGCAGCCATTTCTTGGCCGCCACCTTTCTTTTTTCACCCAGACTTTTTAAGGCTGCACCATGTTTTCACAGCTTGGCTGTTTTTGTGTGGATTTCACTTCTTTTTGTACTTTATGAGGCCCCAAAACCAGCCTATGGCTGACTTTGAGGTTTGTTTTACATTTCTTCTTTTCTATGTAGATACAGTGATGAGTATTGAAGACAGGCTTATAGATGTATTTCATTGCATGATTTATTATTAGATAATATTATTGTAATACTCTAATAGAGTGCACATTTTTTGAGGACTTCTAATAGAACATAAATAGAATGTTCTAGAACAATCTAGTACTTCTATTGGTAGATCTATGAAATTACAAACATTTGATTATACTGTAAGTAGATTTCAACTACAAATTTCATTTATAAAGCAGAAATTAAATGAGGTGATCAGCCAAGGTAGAAGTGGTTCAGTGGTTACAGATGCAGGTGTTAGGTATGGAGGTCCCTGGTTCGAACTCTGGTAAAATTTTTTCAACATCTTTTGCACACCTTTTTTACCCCGCAGGGAGTGCTCTATTAGAGTATCTCGATCCCACGATTTTACACTTACTTGGTTTTTGCTTTATAACTTTGTCACTGTAACTCTATTGTTGTCAAAAGGCACTGCTATGATGATCAGCCTATCTACACACCAATTTTCAAGTTATTTCTATAGTCGGTTTACCCTGTAGCCGTGACAGAAGTTTGATCTTAAAGCCTGTGAATACAGGGAGACAGAAACATGTAACTAAAACATGAAAAATCCCAGACCCAGAGGTGACTTGATCCCCAACAACATGCAGTCTAGGCATGCGCCAAAGGAGCACAACGTGCATGAAATAATTTTTGAAAACTTACCATGTTTAAACAAGTAGTCTTGAAACAGCCAACGTTGTTCTGGATAATGATTGGATGCATTGGATGCACCATGGAGATCCTCTGGTGTGAGCTCTTCTCTAACTTTTGAGAGCTTTCTTCTTTAGGTAAATCAGCATTTTGCCCATGCAGAATTCTATAACTACCTCCATGTAGCACTGTGGTCAAGTATATAGCACTGTGGCCACATAGACCATTCTGTATGGTGAATATAGCACTATTTTTCACTTTGATCTTTCACTTTACAGTTCTTTAATAAATAAATGGACTTTATTTATCCAAGCTTTTCGATCATCTGAATGCACTTAGGACCCAATGAGTTCAGATAATAGAGAGACCACTGTATTTACTCAAAAGGCTAGTAATCACAGTTTGATGCAGTATTTTTAACTTTCACAGTCCTGGGTCACCTATTATATTACTTCTAAGTTGAGAGGCTTGAAACTATAATGTCTTTTGTTCCTATCAAGCAGGTTTCATTGATACCACATATGCTTTGGGCAATTTTATCATTACCCATACTTAGATGCTTTGGGCAAAGGATATTGTGCTTTGATTAGCCTATGGATACTTCACGCACTGCTAGTTGCTTAAGCAGCATTGAATTATAGCAATTGCAAATAGTGTACGAATGTGGTACACAGAATACTGCAGCACCAACTGCTCTAAGTACTTCTGCCTCAATTGTGTATGGTGAATTCCAAAACTATCTATGCAGCCTGCATGTATATGCCTGGTAGACCATGTGTACCTTATAGCTAGAGGAACAGCATTAATCATACCTAGTTACTATCTCTGAAGATCTGCGTAGGCATGTCATCTAGGGCAGTGGTTCTTGTATCTCTGACTTTGTAACTTTACATGAGTAGTCAGTGCATGTGGATAGCCCATAACCATGTTTGTATGTGGCAATACTTAGTTGCATTGTTGTAGTGGTGCCAGTCAGAGTCAACCATACAGGACTACATACTGTTAGACAAGGAAGAGTGGAAGTGTTCATTAATGGTATATGGGGATTAGTGTGTGCTAATGACTGGGACACATTTGATGCTACTGTGGTTTGTCAAGAGACACATTTGGGAACTAATGGTACAGCTTACCAAGTGACTAATAATGGTAGTGGAACATTGTGGTTAAGTGAAGTTGGTTGTGTGGGAAATGAATCTCATCTCTCTCAGTGTCCACACAATGGTATTGGAGTAATGGGTAATTGTGATCAACTGTCAGGTTTTGCTGGAGTGAGGTGTTTTGGTGAGATTTACCATTGCTGTTATAACTTCTATTATGAAATATATTGCAGGAGGATTACCAATTATTATATTATCACCTCAAAATAAAACAGTGGCACTCTTTACTGGTGATGAAAGTGTGACATTTATTTGTCTTGCTGAAGGAGAAGGTTTATCATACTCATGGCAAAGACAAGGATCACAATTACCTCTCAGTACTACAACACATACACTAGTAATATCAGGAGTAAGAGAAGAAGACAGCGGTAACTATCAGTGTATTGTGAGGAACAGGTTTGGACAGGTGACATCTGATTATGCTTTACTTAATGTTACATGTAAGGACTATATTGGGTATTGTTAATTTTTAATGTTGTATATAAATCTTTATAGTATCACCACCAATTGTTAGAATCCAGCCTAATGTCACTACCATTGAAGTATTTGGAAGTAGTGAATTTGTTTGCTCTGCCAATGGATTTGGAGAGCTGTCTTTTGCTTGGTATCACGATGGTTCCCTGCAGTCATCATCCAGTAGTGGTGGAGATAGCAGCACACTTGTCATCAGTCGTGTTCTACCACAAGACAGAGGACAGTACACATGTAGTGTTATGTTGACATACAAGCAGTGGAGATTGAGCACTGATGCAATGGCTACATTAATTGTGAACCGTAAGGTCTCATTAATATAACGTATTTCTTTTAGTTTTATGTATACATATACTTGCTTCTAGCACCAATGTTTGATTCTGATACTGTTTTGAGGCAAATTAGTTCTGATGAATTAGCTAACACTATAACTGTCTCTTTACCAAGAATTGATGAGTCCAACGGTCCTGTCAGGTAAACAAATATACATGTTCAATTTTGCTAGAAATATCTCACTCTTGTAGTCACTACTTCATTGTGATAAGCCCACATCCAATGGAAGACACTGAGGCAGTAGAGGAGAGTGACATGTTACCATTCAATCCAATTCATAATGATGATGATTTTCCATTATATGTCACTGCTTCTGTGATTAACAACAGAAATAGAGTTCTTGATGCTTTCACCATTGGAGACAACCTTGACACAACTGATCCAGTCACTGGCAGACATTATTTTAATGCTCCACTAGACAAGGGCAGAACGTACTATTACTTCATCAGAGCATACTCAGAAGCTCACACTAGACAAGTATGCTTACATCTATGCAGTGTGCACCATGTATTATGTTGTTGTTGTTTCAACTTTAGCATCCTTTGTTTGGCACCAGTAAAATATCTTCACCAATTGGTAAGTTGTGTACTTCATAAAATGCCATTTAACATAAAGGCGTGTACAGTATATTGCTTTTCATAGTGTATACACCAGTGTACATTTTCCACCAGAGTACACTTTATTCCTTTGCATTTGTATGCCTTGTTTTAAAGGTGACATGACCTGCATAGATATTGGCTACCCACAATTATCTCCAGCTACTGTAACTAAGAAAGCCATATGCATCAGGCCATCAGCACAAATGTAACCCAGGACACATATATAGCTAGATTAATCAGTTACAATACTGGATACGCTAGAGTACAACAGAAAATGTAGGACTTGTTTGTGATCTCAAGCTTAATGTATTACTCAGTTTCTCATCATCTTGTAATTATTAAGTCTCTCAACCACACCCTTGCACTATAACTTCCATATTGCACTTACCACTTTAACTTGCATTTAATGTATCATTTTAATGCTGTTACATACATACTACAGTATTGTTGTTACATTCGCAGTTTAAGTAAGCTTTTCTATGTGCTGCCACTAACCACATTATTCAATACAATTTTCAGTTATACAAGTGAATGATTCTGCTATTGCTGGATCTTCATCATCATCATCATCTGGTTCAAGTCTGATGCCTATAATAATTGGAGTTGCCATTGGTGTAGTAGCAGTCATCATTCTCTGTGTTTTGGTTGTGATAATAGTAAAGCGAAGAAAAAAAATGAAGCAACATTCTCTTAATATTTCAAGGTACTTACATGTAAATGTAATAGTAAGACACTGGTAACTTTATAACACCTTTGAAGTATACACACTGAAGAGGAGGTGTTAGAATGACACAATTGACACTAATATAAAGCCAAGGTTTCTATGCATCATTCTAACACTGACTCTGAAGGGTAAGTGGAAATATAAGAAAGTGGAAACAGGAACAGTAACAAGTAGAAGAAGATGACTAATATGGAGTCAGTTATCTATCACTGAGAAGTGATACAGCATTATTTATTCTTGGTATAACCTGTTCGTCCTTTTACTATGTATAAGAAGTGATTTTGTACTATGTTCAATATTTTTTATAAACCTGATTACAGCTAAGTAATATCTGGTTTTGGGAATTGGCTTTTATGAACAATATTGCACCTATACTCTAGATGCAGCAGTAGTATGCAGTTTTGTTCTTAAGAGATGGAGGGATATTCTTGCCTGCATGAGAACAGACAGTGCTAGGAGACCCTGTTTATCATACCATTAAGAAACTTGCAAGCCTTCAAAGATAATTTATTTAATGATTGATCAATTGATTTTGATTGCTAGTTGCAGGTGGAAACTTGAGATGATTCTGATAGCTATGTGTTTGTAAATACAAATCATGGAAAATAGCTAGTGCAAAATATACTACCAATACAAAAGTATTATATGGTGAAAAATTGTGCAGATTATACAACTTAAAGTACTATAGATGAGTAAACAGAATTAGCCAGTTAGATTATTGCACTTGAATCAAAGATGTTGGATCACTTCTAAGCGTTAATCATTCCATCAGTCAATTATTTCCATATTGCACACCTGGTTGCACACTTCAAAGCTATTCTCTCTGTGACTGAACTCTCTACATGGTGACTTGATTGTAGCTGTAACGCATGACTTGTAACATAGCTGAACTCTACAGCTGAATTTTTAAACTCGTGATTTGTTATGACTGAATTCTCTACAGGGTGACTTGTGTAGCTGAACTCTCTACAGGTTGCCTTAATTTGTAGCTGAACTCATTACAGGTTGTAGCTGAATGAACTCGCTACGTAGTGATTTGTTTGTAGCTGAACTCTCTGCATGGTGACTTGTAATGTAGTTGAACTCTCTACAGAATGACTTGTTTGTAGCTGAACTATCTACCTGGTCACTTGATTGAAGCTGAACCCTCTATGAGATATCTTGCTATTTACTGAATATTCTAATAGGGTAACTACACTACTAGAGTATCTCAATCAAGCATTTAGTGTTCACAGTATAATAAGGTTGACAATGAAACAATCAACCTCTATAGTTTCTCCTCCAACTCTAGGCGACTAATCCTACCCAAGTTTACATCAAAACTGTTGGCAAATAATATGGTGATTCCCCTTGCTGTTTCTGTAATGTGCACTTTAATTTTTCACAATGTTAAGGTTTTTGATAAAAATGGGTAGCAGATGCTGTTTAGCATGCTTCAATGTTTTCACAAATGGTACATCACATGGTGGTCATATGCTTTTGAAAATGGATGCGTATTCTTAGGGTAATGGCCACAGCTGTGAGTTTCTAAATCATAGCATGAGTAAGAGTGTCATCTTGTGTTGGCATGTGAACACTACAATAAAGAACATATTTAAGATCCAAAAGACTGAGTTAGTAAACCAACCTTTAAGTGAGTTTCAGTGGGTTGATTTTTATTGCAGACCCTTCAAGTTTCATTTTAGCAAGATGAAGCACCTTTTTGATCACGTGTAATTTGTAGAGCACCCCAATAATCCAAAAAACAATGGACAACATTCTAGACATTTCTGCCCATTTTTGTGAATATGAGAATCTTTCAAAATTATGACATCATTGACATGGTTATGTCCTAAACAGAAGACTCTATATACCAAACCCACCATTTACAACCATTAGTAAGCTCCATCCCCTGAGTTACAAGTTAATCTAAAAGAAGTTTCATTGCCAACTCTTTAAGTTTAATTCAGTGTAAATTCCTCTAAACCACTGAAAGGTCATTCTTCATTCACCTACACACTGGTTTGCTTAGTAGGCATAACAGCTAAACATTTTTATTACAGATCTCGATCATATGATTGTTACAAACTGTTGGCTAGTCTCTTCGTGGTCTTAATTTTAATTTCTTTCAAACCACTGAAAGACACTCCTCTGATAACTACAGACCAAATTTTAACTGATTCCTCAAAGAGGTTTACCCTGTAAGCATGACAAAAGTTTGATCTTATTTTACATGACTAATTGATCATAACTCTGTAAATGTTGATCATATTTCCACCAAAATTTGTGCTGGGATTCACTTTAATAACCCCTTTAAATTTCAGCTTATTGGAGTATGCATTTTAAAGCAGATGTTTTAGAAAGCATAAAGAAAGAAGAAAACATGGAGTAACTTTGATCATTTGTATCTCAGAAATGGCTGGGACGATTTCCTTCAAATTTGGTATGTGGACTCCCCTACCTGGCATGCATCTCTACAGCAAGATTAAATTTGATCAACTAAGGGATAATGGAGCTACATATATTATATATATGAAAATTGTATTTTCTTTCTCCCTGCCAATATACTCACCGCCAGTTTCTTGGGCCACACAACACATTACCATGTGTCTAATTGCATGTGAGCATGCTTCCAGACTTTCAATTGCTAAAACGTAAAGTGGTCAATGGATTTTAAATTTGATTAGGAATTATAGAAATAAAATGGGAAGTTACATACCTACACCTACAAATAATATCTGCAGGTGTATAGGCAACCTCTCTCATTTCACAGATTTTTTTATTTCTATGATCTCTTAATATCCTAATTTTTCCTTGTACTTGTTGATATGAAGGAAATAAACAGATATATTGACAGTATTTTAGCACTGCACTCTTACAAATAGAAGGTAAAATTAGGAATTTTAAGCTGGATTAGGAATCAAAGAACAAAAAAACAGGGAAACAATTAACGGAAAAGCTGAAAGTTGTGAAACAAGGGAAGTTGCCTATACCAGATATACTTACTAGTGGACATCTAATCCTTACTCTTCAGTCTATAATTTTAGGGATTACATGTCCACTAGTATATCTGCAGGCATAGGCAACCTCCCTTGTTTCACAACTTTCAGCTGTTCCCTTTTTTCCTGCTTTTTTGTTCTTTGATCCCTAATCCAGCTTAAAATTCCTAATGTTTCCTTCTACTTGTTACACAGCATTACAAACTAAGAACAGTACAAGAAACTTCTCTGCAATGAATCCAGTCACTACGGAAAATGCGAGCAAAAAGCCTGACACAGCCAGAGGGAAGCCGTATCTCGCTATCGCAAATCAACACCTTACACTGTCAGTGAAAAGAAATGCATGGAACACAAAGGAGGACAAAGGTAAGTCCACGATACAAGCATTGTATGTACTGCAGTTGGCAAAAAGGCATGTCTCGGGATTGAAACAGCGTTGAAAAGTGAAAAAAATCAAGCCCATAGCCTTATCCATTGTCGAGTTATGCTTGGCTGAAGACATCAGTTAGTTAGTTAGTTAGTCAGAATAAAATTCTGTTAAATAGAAAATTTTTAAAATTCCATAGAAACTTGTTGGAAAGGGTTTGAGATCACTCTGAAGGCACTTTTGGGCTTGGCTATGCCTAACCAATACTGCCAAGTTGTAATGAAGGAACTTGAGGTGGGTTTTAGGATGATATTTTTGGGCAAGAAAACCCAAAACTACATGATCCCTATTTATTGTACTTTGGGTGAAAAGATCAAAGTAAAAGTGTACTTTTATTTCCATATTGTACACCTGGCTGCACACTTCACAGCTGGCAGGGTGCTGTATTTGTTTCAACTGTGCTGTATGCCCAAGTGTGCTGTATTTTCCCTTTGATCCCAATACAGCACTATTGAACAGTAAACAAGTTAACCAAAGCATGATCAATGCCAGACACATTATCGCATTCCCTCACCAAACCACTACAATGTTATGAAGCCATTCAATAATTATGACATATCATAAACACATAAAATAATTCCATGACCTAAATACAAGTGGGCAAACTATAGCTAACCTGAAAGCCATTCTTAGTGAATGCAGTTAGTGAAGAAACAGAGCAGATGGCGTTAGTCAACACTACAAAGTGACTCCCGTCCACATTGTAAAGCCAGATGGAATATGATAAGTTAATTCGCTTCCAGTTGCCTTCGTGGTATCATCCCCAGCGCCACACCATGGCTTCATAAATGCACTCTCACCCACTAAACATGATAGTAAGCCTCTCTATAACATAGTCACATGCAGACTTACTAATAGGCATTTAATTAGCCTGGCCTTAAATCGAGGAACAAGCAGTTGGCCATTTACTGTCACTCTTGGCAGCTCAAATCACTAATTAAAGCTACATAGCTAGCTTCATCACACTAGTGCAGTATGAACGAGTATGAATAATGCGGTAAATGTCTCGAATAGTTAATCACTGCAATACACACGATCTCAAACTTACGCAGATAGGCACTCACCTCCTGCTACTTGGTGTCATCCCCACACTTCACAACCACTACTTTAGTACAATAAATCATTTATAGCACCACCATGCTCGTGCAATACAGAAAAAATAGCACTCAGGCATGGCCTCAAACCTAATACAGCACTCGGCTTTGCCTCATGCTGTAGTAGTCTCTTTCCCACACCCTCGTGCTATTTTTTCCATATTGCACTTGCAGTGGTGCTTTAACTAGTATATACAGTACTACCATACTGTATGATTGTACTTTGCATGGGAGGATCAAAGTGATTCCGTGCACTTTATTGTCCATACAGTACTAATTAGCTGCATAACTGTACTGTATGAGTCATACAGAACAGTTATGTAGCTAATTGGGTAAATACAGTACAGTTATGCGGAGAATTTATTTAAGGAATGTTACAAAAATAACACACTGTAAATTGCTAAAACCAGCCAAACTAATCTTACCGGTTTGTTCTATGGCTAGAAATAGATTGTATAAACACTTACTGATCGTCTGATAACGAAGCTTTTAAACATGACTCATTTAAAGACAGCACAATTGATCACATGCAAAACTAGCCAAACTAATCCTATTGGTTTGTTCTACAACTAGAAATAGATTATTTAAACACTTACTGATATCCTGATCACTGAAAATCACAGCAATTTGAGTACTAGAAAAATTTTCCAAACCAGACGACCAGGAAGTACAACATAAATCACTTAAAGCACTGCCTATGCTTGTGTGTACAAAAATACAGCATGAGGGGGCGTGTCGAGAGGCTAATACAACGCAAGGCAGATGTACACATGTGCGGCAGTGCTTTAATGATTGATGGGCCCTACAGTATGCATTGTGTTTTGTATTTCCTATAGAAGACAACACAGTGAGCAAGGAGTTACAAATCCAGTATATATTGGTAATGTAGCTTCTAATAAACTTCAGTTTGTCACTCCCATATATGAGGAAATCAGAGGAGTCTATGGTCATCCTGGACAACCAGATGTATCAAAATCTACTCCTTATCAAAACACTGCAGATGATGATTATGATGATGTGGATCGCTTGAGCATAAAATCTGATGACATAGCAGTTAATGAAGACAGTTGTAAAAACTGTGAGCCTTTGCCACCACCAAGACAAAAGAAAGTATCAACAACTGATGGTGAGGCAACAATGCAGCCTGCTGCTGCTAGTGTGGGAAACGAGTATACATCTTTAAAGAACTGTGCTAGTAGTGAACCCCTGCCACCATTTAAACAACAAGAAGCTGCAGTGACCACTACACATGAGCCTAAGGCAACAACTCAACCTGTTGCTGGAAACACCAGTAATGATTATGCAGCTCTGATCACTCCACCTAATGCAAGTACAGGTGTATATCAAGAACTAGTAGCAGCCACTCCTGTACCACCTGGATATGATGTACCTTCTAATATCCCAGCCACTTCTCCAGTTACTGGTTCACTAGATGACAATAGTAAACCATCTAAATCTAGTTGATCATTTACTCCGTTGCTTTGAAATGTTGTTTGCCATAATTATGTACATTATTGTGTAATATTGTTTGCATCTCAAACTACTTTTACTACTTCATATTGTTTGCTAAGAAACTACAAGTAGCATGGGAAATGTGCACATGGTTGGAGTAGTCTATCTGTATAGTACTAGTGTTAAAATATGGGAAATAGAGCTAGAGATTGCTGAGAAGACAAAAGAAACAAGAGTCAAACAAGCCAGCTTGTTAAACACACACACACACAATCTCTGCTCGGACTCAATGGATATATATGGTAGGGTCTAAGGAAAAATAATAGTTTCCATAAATCAGGAGCAGATAAGTAATCTGTATAAATGTTTTTTTGAGCCCAAATAAAGATCTGTGTGTCTTAACATGCTGGATTATTACTTTTTCAATAATCTCTATTAATTTTTAAAATTATTTGTTTATTTTTATAAATCCATTTATGAATTGCTAACATGATAATAAGAAGTGTGATGGTGCTTGACATTATTACTATACATGTATATCAAGTCAGTCATTATGAATTAACAAACACCAGTGTATTACTTTCTGAGTGTGCTTTGTACCTATGTAGAACTTTGATATATCCCTTAGGCAGTGTATAGCATGCTGTGATCATCAATGTGTATTTGGGTATGGATATGCACACATGTGCAGCTATGTGATCACAGGTACATAGTGGTAGTAACAACATTGCTGTTCTGGTATGAACTTAATAAACTGTGGTTAAAATATATAGGTAATGATACAGTATTTCCAAATGAATAAGTTAACTTGAATATATTGGATGCTTATTAGTACATTGGTTTCCCTTGCAGAGACCAATGGCAAATTAGGCTTGAGTCAATTATACTTTGAAAATATTCTATTATGCTTTTGAATAGTGCTCAAAAATCCAGCCTATTATATTCAAAATTATGCTTTCAAAATTGAATAGAGTTGGCTAGAGTATGTCAGCCTTTACTGACTGCTGTATTAGAGTAAGTGACTCCTCTATTAGAGTATCTAATTATCTATGAAGTATGAATAATCACTGGTTAACATATTAAGCCAAGTCACAACTATACTGTTGCACTCATAAATATCATAATTGGTTAAGTACTGTATGTACTTGGTATGGTTACTACAGTTTTCCTGTTCCTGCTCTCTACTCCAAGTGTTTCAACAGGTAAGGCTAAAACTTTAATAGCCCACTGGTTTTTCCCCTAAGCAACAAGATAGTTTTAAAAAGGAAAGTAGTTGGGTTTTTGCTCAGATCAGTTGGTCAATATAAGTATCACACATTAAAGCTGTAAACACTAAACCAAGTCAGTGCAATTAAGTAATGGAATTGAACCAGTACTTACTAAATTGGCCAAAACCGAACAGCAAAGTGAACAGCATAAAGTTAACAAATCTAGCCTGCTATGTAATAATCAAATCTACATGCATTTGAATTTTATTGCAGGATATATAAGATGATTGAACCTTGAAGCTCCTGTTCTCACATCGTACTCCTCAGGAAATTATCTTCAAATTATGGTGGAACAAAGTTGTGAATTCACCCATGCTGGGCTCTAAAATATTGGGTTCTCTACTAAAGGGAATGATTTAGGTGGCTCTTTACCAACTCAGCTAGACCAACTAATACATGTGTATACATAATCAGTGTGTGCATTAAATTACTGTACATTGCCATATATCACCTGTTTGTAACATAATATTATAGATGGAGCAAGGCTTTTCATCATTTCTATGAAGTAACGATAACTGTTGCTTTGGTGTACTAGTCAACTAAGTAAAACTGCATTGTTATTATTTGCATTACTCTGTACTGTTGTGCTTGCTATCAACATTATAATATTATTATTGCATGGGTTCTGATAGCAACTAATAATATTATTAGGTAATGCATGAATGAAAAAAGAAAATGGATGAGACTCTAGTATATCCTGTAGCTGTAGCCCTTGGTTATCATGTTTTCAAAGCAGTTTCGAAAATCATGGGTACGTCATTATTTTGATATTGCATAGTATACAGTTTGTACGAACACCAACACTTTTGTAGCATTACGAATATATCCACTCTGATTTGAACACTTAATGGGATTAAAATTGAAAGTAAAGCTGTTGTGTGCATGTGCATATTAAAGGCATCTATTTGTAACACTGAGGAAGGTACAAAGCACTAACTTTAATTCACAAAGTCTTTTGTTGCACTGTTATCATGCATGCGAATATTCAGTGATGGTGAAACAGATCCTTCAGGAAAGTGGATGAATATTATGTATATACATGTATAATTCAAGTACACTGAATGCTGAGGTTATGACTTGGTTTGTAACCACCTCTTAGTACTGTCTCACTGCTTATTTTTAGTCTTAAAAGCTGTTTTAAAGGCTACTGAATGTCTTAAGTACCAGCAACATGATAATTATTTTAGAGGCGCTTAGTACGCATGAAGGGGGTGGGTTGACAGCTGCTTTGACTTGTTTTAGGTGAGTATGGGAGTATTTTATGCATATTTTTACAAGTTGTATAATTGATTATGGCCTGACAAGGTTTATTATTTCAATCAAAAAGAAGTATGGCTCCTCCACAGAGCCGGGGGAGGGGGTAGGTATTAGCTTCAAATGTCCCATCCTGTTGATAATGCTTGGAGTGCACATAAAAATTTTGCTCCGACAACTTTGTACCATGTCAGAATGTTTGAAACAGTTTTATATCGAATTGTTATGTAATGGGCTATAGATGACACTGTTTTCTGTCATGACATTGGAGAACTATGGATAGATTTGTGTGCTTCTCTAGAATTTTATGACTGACTGGCTGTTTATTGAAAGCGTTAACATGGAATGTTTTATTGAAAGTGTGTAGCACAACTGTTGTGCTTCTAGAAAATTATAATATGTACAAAATTTCAAGTTGCACCTTAAGCTTGATAAAAATGCATCATCAAAATATGTGCAAAACACATTATTTACATCAACACACAGAATCCAAAGCTGGCTAAAATCACCATATCTTATACCCCAGAATGGCATGTATACCATCGGTTAACCTGCATACTTCAAGAAGCTACTGCATGTGTTTGTTAAATTATCACTGCATGTATGTACTTGCAACCTCTGCTGTAACAGTACAGTAGGGGTGGAGTGATGCCTGAAATCTTTGGTTCTCAATACTCACTGTGAGAACTTTAAATAAATTAGCAAAGATTGCTAAACCAAGTGGTTGAAAATAATGCATGCCAAGCAGTACTTTTATAGTATTTACTGTAGTAGAGTTTTCAAATATTTTGGCTGTCTTTCAGATACACAGAGTAGCTATCTACAAATGCAAGTATCATTAGTGTCAGGACACCATGCACCCACAACCCCAGTAATATAAAACAAGTCAACTTACTATTCGATATTGTGAGCCAGGTGGGTGGCGAGAGACTATGTGGCTTTCAAGAATACAGTACCTACTGGCCCATCATGAAGCCTAGACTATTATATTCAACAAACATTTCGGCACAGCCACACCAGTCTACTGCTACGATCAATAAATATTGGGTGAGGTGATCTGTTAAAGAAGTGGACTGGGAAACATACTTGTGCATGTTGCAGGAGCTTTTCAACATCACGTAATAATCAAAAGAAGCCTTCAGTATAACCCTTAGCATTTGCAGTATGAATGTGCACATGACAACTGAAGAGAAGGATTCTTCACTATACCAATGTAGGTTGGCAAATGGTGATTGAGCTAATATAAAATGGCTAATTGGTAAATAAAATTTGGTGAATTTCCTTCAATTATCTGGCCAAACTTCAGCTGTCACACTGAATTTTCTTCATTAACCTGGGTGGTATATATGATACGTTCTAATGTTCACATGAAGGTCAGGCGTTGCCAGACTAGTGCAGCAAAATATATCATCCTTACTCTTTCTTATACCATGCAGCTACCTTTAGAATAATCCTTACCCATATGTCACCCTTGGATGGTGGAGGAGTTCTCCTTGGGTGGCAGAGGAGTTTTTTGTGCATAAAGAAGTAGCTGCAAGTTCTAGAAGAACCATCTTTGGACACAGAAGCTGAACTGATCTGGATTAAACTAACACCTCCCAACCAAAGTCCTATCCACATATGTGCTTTCTATCGCCCTCCAACATCTGACTTGTATCCAATAGAGCAACTCCATCTATCATTATCTAACCTGTTGAACCAATCTAAGACTACCTAACATCTTGCTAATGGGAGATTTTAATTTCCCAGGCATTGCCAAATTAGTACACCAACTTATGGCAGTAGGCTGAATAGCTTATTTTTAGAAATAATCAATGATCTAACTTAACTTGGTTTTTTGTGTAGGTTGTGTTTTAGGATGTCCCTTGCCTGTGTACGTATGCATATGTATCATTTCCACAGGTACACGCACACTGCTCTGAGTGTTTCCTATGGCACTGTTTATACTTGCCCAATGGGTAGGTTGCAACGTTGGTGTATGTACTTGGTTGTATGTGACGCGGTCCTAGTAATAATAATAACAATAAATAACAGTTAGGGCAGTGTGCTAAAACAAAAGAATACACTATCTTCAGCTAACTGCAGTAATGCCGCAAGAGCTGACATCCATGCAAGGGGCTTCTGGGGCAGACGACAAGGTGCATTGTTTGACGTCAGGGTTTTCCATCCCAATGCACCAAGTTATCGCCAGACCCGGGTTGCTTCCCTTTTTCGTCGACATGAGCTCGAGGATCGTATACGTAATGTTGACTGTGAATCTTTTACCCAGCTAGTTTTTTCAACTTTTGGTGGTTTGGGCAAGGAGGCTACTATTTTCTACAACCGTTTGGCAGATCTTTTATCACAGAAGCACAATACGCCGCCTTACAGCCAGACACTCTCCTGGATGCACTGTGCTTTATCATTTTCCCTATTACGTTACCCTGTACTGGCCATTTGTAGGAGCAGAAAGCTGCAGTCAACAGAGCTCCCCGCTGTCTCCACTGAGCTGTACTTAGTGGAGAGCCGTATTCTTACTGATCAGTAGAACAATTGTTTTTTTGTTGTTTTTTTATGTGTTGTTAAAACATGTTCATCCTCACAATATGGTAGTATAATCATCACGTGCACTTATATATCATCACACATTAAAGCAATGCACAAAACAGGACACAGGTGCACATACAGCACTCCAAGGCTATTATCTATGCAATAACATGCGTGGGCGGGCCCAGTTCATATATTATAGTTAAATTTATTTGTATCAGTTGTGTCCAGCATGCATGCCTTTTGTGCTGGGGGTGGAGGCGGGAATAAAATAATAAAATGAAAAGGAAATTAATTATTAAGTTAGCTATTGATCACATAATCATTAACAGAGTTTTGAAATCTTCCAATGGTTTCTAATTTAACAATTTGATCAGGCAGGCTGTTCCATAATCTAATGGTGGCCAGAAAGAAACTAGCTAAATATTTTTTTATGAACATTTATCCTTGAAAATGGTACCTGGTATCCAGCATTGGGGCAATTACCTTTTTAAAGTAACTCGTTACATATTACTTTTTAAAAGTAACTCGTTACATATTACTTGCAAATGAACTACTGTATTTAGTTACAGTTACATATTACCCATAAAATAAAGTAACTAGCTATAATAATAGGTAATCCTAAGGCTGCAGCACATGTTGCTGTCAGACCTTCAGTGCCGGTCACTGTAAAGCGCTAATAATAATAATAATAAATAATACATATTTGTGTCCACAGCACGTGTGCAACTACCACCTTATCACTTGACATGATTGTGTTGCTGGACAATGTGTAAATCTTGGTTATAATTGTAAGAAGCTGGTGAATAAGCTTCATTCATTAATTCGATTCATTAATTCGAGGTGGCTTTGTTGTTTCATTATGGCTAGGCATTACTCAGTGGATTATTAACGAGATAGGTGACTTTGTTACTTGAAGTAATAAAATTACTTAATATTTGACTTGTTACAGTAACTTCATTACTTAGGTAACGTATTACATTTGTGAGTGTTTTTTATAGCATAATTATTACTTGGTTACCACAAAAGTAATAATTATTATGTAATGTATTACATAAGTAATGCGTTACCCACAACACTACTGGTATCTCTTGTCATGGCCTTTATAGTGATAGATTTTAGTGGGGATAATTGTGACCAGATTTTGGAAAATCAACCCTGTCACAAGTGAAATAAATAGAATTTAGTACTTTACTGTGTTACTGTAGCAGCACATATGTAACTATTTCAATATTTCAAAGATTTTCTGGTAATTCTAGGTACAGGCTAATAATTTGCTCAATGTGAAGTTGATTGCTGCTTAGCAATGCTTTGTTTCAATCATAAATACTTGAGGTGTCAAATGTGGCAAATTGGCTGATTTTCCAAAATCCAGTCACAGCTCAGATGGTAAATTGAGCATTACAGGTTACACCAAAGTGATGGAGTTTCCCAGAAGCTTATTTGTAGCCTCTTCCAGAGATGCATCTTAGTGATAATTATCCTGTCACACAATGCTGGTAGATTAGACTAACTGGAAGTAGCTGCACTCCCAGGCAGGTTCGGTAAGGATGTACCAGGGTAGTAGATATATGGAGCAGCTAGGGTCTGTATTATTTTAGTAAACGTACATGTTTTAGGACTAAAATTTTTGCTGTTGAGTAGTTTATGCATAATTAACAAATTTGTTTTTTAAGTCAATTAAGTCCTAAGCATCTGGTGTTGTATGGATCAGTGACATACAGTCATAGTAGTTCAGTTGTGCATGAGTCTAAAGTAAATTGTCATAATACACTGATACAACAAGCAATATGCTTTTTTTAGACAGTGAATGTGTGATCCATGGATTGTGCGATGCATGGATTGTGCAAGCCTATGCATACTGTACGTAAATTCAAATCCGCTGTTGTTATACTTATGTACCTCCCAAACTGGATATGGCATATACATCATAGCTAGTTGATAAATTATTATACATAGTACACACATAATAGCTATGTGGATGCAATGACATTTATACAAATTCAAGTGGACACACGTAGAACCTGAAAAATGTTGGCTTCAACTCTATTAGCTAGTCAGATGATTTGTTCATAATAGATTTTTGTTCTAGTAGGATTTCCTTTTCAAGCAAAGGAGCAAGTTGCTGGATCAGTTCCACTGCTTGTCCCCTAGTTGGATGGTCACACACATACCGATGAATTTCATCTTGAGCAAATGTTATGTATTTTCCAGAAGTTATGCATGTGTCCTTTAAAGCTACCCATTTGCCATAGTAAAGCAGTGCACTCCTCTTGAAGCCAGTACTTTTCCAAATTTTCATGCGTTTGGAATCTTCTGTACTTTTAATACGTTCAACTTGTTTAGACAACCTGTTACCAGTTACTTCAGCACACAGTTCACCAACTTCTTCCCAAAATATTCCAGCTTTAACCATGGTGTCTTCAATCTTACGTAATGCTGACACAGCTTCATGAAGACACGTCAGTGATGTTTCTGTAACTTCAATTTGGTCCTTGTTTTCAGCAATCTTTTTTGTTATCTCTAGCATTTTTCGATATGCCTCTTCCTTTTTCTGCAAAAGCTTTGCAACTTCAGACTCGCGTGTCAACTTTCTTTTCTCTAAAAAGTCCAGCTCCTCTCCTAACATATCTGATTCAGTTTTGTATTTATTTTGAATGCGTTTTTCTGCTAATTCCAATGTTTGCTTAATTTGCTGTATGTCATCTTTATATTTGCTCAAAATTTCTGTTTTGTTTTTCTCAATTTTACTGGTTTCCTTTTCATATGCCAGCTTTGCTGAATTATCAGAATCTTCTTTTTCTTTAGTAGCATCTGATTGTGCCTTCTGCTTTTCACTATTAGCCATCTGAATTCTCTCTGATTTATCTTTTCTTGCTTTATCATCAGCTTCTTTTTTTCTGAGACGAGTATTTTCATCTTTCCTTTCTCGTTCATTTGATGCATGCTCGTCACTCTGAGATTTTGCTTCATTCACTTTCTTGATTGCTTCACTTCTTGTATTTTCTGCTTTACTTTCTTCTCTTGATTTTGTGTCATAAGCCCCTTTATCTGCAGCAATTTTCTCACTAATATACTTGTCTTCTTCGCTGGTTTTTTGAATCTTAGTTGCAGCATCTTCCGCAGCCTGTTTCTGCTTAATTACACTTGTTGAACTGTTAAACCAGCAGTCGTTGGATTCCAATTCACTCTGACGTGAACTTTTTGCTAAAGTATGCTCTAATGTTTCTGATATGTGCTTTGTTTGTCTTTCTAACTCCTCCTTATTTGTATCTAGTGACTTTCCATAAGAATTTTGGATTTTCTTCATGCGTTTATCATACGTTTTATCAACTTCAGCAATTGCTTTTGTATGCTCTTCTTTATTAGCTTTTAAAGTTTCTTCATACTTTTCCTTATTTTCTTTCAAAGTATTCTGCATGTCAGTCTCGTTAAATTTTATTTGGTTAGCATAATCATTTTCAGCAGATTGAATAGTACCTCTCAGTGTTTCTTCTAGTGCTTCAATTTTTTTGGAAAGTGCATCTTTGTTGTCTTTAATACTTATCCTGATGTTTTCCTCCTTTTCTTTAAGCTCTTTAGTAATTTTTTCAATATTTGAGTCTAAAGCAGACTGTAATTTGTTCATCTCTTCTTTGTAGATCTTGTGCTCATCCTCCAATTCTTTTTGCTGCTGTGCTCCAAGCTCAGACTTTTTTTCAAATATTTTATCTTCACTCATATATGTCTTTGCTATCTCTTCTTTGCTTTCTGCAACTGTAGCTGTAGTATTTTCCAACTCCTTTACAGTGACTTTCTTTTCTGTTGTATTGACAGAGAGCAAAGCTTCAGCTTCTTGTTTATCAACCTTTACAGCTTCTTTCTTCAGCAAAGTTGTATTGCCAACTTCTTTGATGTTTTCAGATTCTGATTTGCACTTAATTGATAGCTGTTTTGAATTTTCACTCATTTTTTTTGAAAGCATTTGTATTTCATCAAATACTACCAATGCTTCCTCCTCCAAACCTTCCGCAAGATAATCATAGGCGCACTGCATGCTTTCTAATGCGTCCTGCGAAGATCTTTTGAAATTATTTATAGTATGAACGGTATCATCACACAATTCTGAAACATTTTTTAATGTTTGTCTGACTTTTATTTGCAAGTCTACATGTCCTACTACTCCACAGTATGCTAAGCGCACAAACTTTCCCAGGCGACTCAAATCATTGCCTAATGTTTTCAATCGAAGCTGATCTTCTATATCTTTAGTTGCGTTTGCAACTACCAAGCTGGTTATTGGAGGAATTTTGCAGAGGTTATACTTTTTGTCCTCATAAGTGACAATACTCAAGCTTTCAGTATCTTCAGTAGACATCAGGCTTATTCAGTGCAACACTACATGTAAAAAAAAAAAACAATACCAAAATGCCTATTGACACTTCATTGCAATACAGTATATGATCATGCATTTACGTACCTCTGATCTCAACTGCTGACAATAGTCTGCACTAAATAGTCACTAAGAAAAATGTTTCTACTTATATATCAAGTTTGCATGCAGTTAGTTATATAGGCTGCATGCATGCTTGAATTCAGCTACTGCATGCATGCAATTATATGTAATACAATTAAGGGAACCATATTTATATGATACACTAATAGTAAAAGGGAACCTCAGGTAGCAAAGTGTCTTGCTGTATATAAGACTGTCCAACTACAGCAGGAAGGTAGTAACACACTTGTACATAGTCTGTAATCAATGGACCCATTCCTCCTGTTCATGAGAAACTAAAGGAGAAAATACTTCATGCTCCACCTCACTGTCCTCTCTTCATACATGTGCATAATCTTCTTTTCTGACTTCACATGCTTGTTAAAGCCACATTGCTATGGTGCATAAGTATATAGTGTTGCTGTTCAGGGTCCGGTGTTCATACTGATCAGATGCTACAGCTTTTAGTGAAATTATGCATTGAATTGTGGTGATAATGGTTTGTTACATTATCTAGAAGTGTCATAGTTCCACCCTTGTCTATGTAATTGTCATTACCCATACAAGAAATGTAAAGTTATACACTAACACCCTTGACTCACTTTTGGCATAAGATAAAAGCAATTCTAAAAAACGGCTACACTTCATTGTTGGACACTGGAATGGTTGTAAGAATTCACCTATGATTATTAGGAATGTGTATGTGTATATATACACACAAAAGGCATTTTTACTTTACTGCAAGTTCATGGCAATAAGAAAATTTAGCAAGGTTTTAGCATGAATAAGTCAATAGAATAGGATTCATAGCTAACTTACCTTAGCCTTGATATTGAGCATCACACACACACACACACACACACACACACACACACACACACACACGCAAGCAAAAGCTTCAGCAGCCATGCGAAACACAGCTATTGCTGCCCAGTGGGCCAACACTGGGATTCCTGTGCACCACTCAAGCGCTTGAGCCTTGTGCAGGCAAATCCTCCTGGGGCAGGACTAACAACCTGCAGGAGGACTCACGGAGAGAGGTCACAGGCCCAAAGTTCCACAACGACCTCAACACCTCTAAGCAAGACAAGAACAGTTGGGCATTTGCTTCCCCAGTTTACACCAGGTACCCATTGATGTTACAGCTGGGTGAGCTGCTTCCCTAGTTGACACCAGGCCACCAGGTCCCCATTTAACAGCTGGGTAAATTTGAGCAATGTGAGTAAAGTTTCTTGCTCAAGGAAACAGCAACAACAATAACACCAAAATGGTGTAATTGGGAATTGAACTTGGGACCTTTTGATCACCAAGCTGATGCCCTAGTCACTTACAACACACACACAAACACACACACACACACACACATGCCTTATCACCTTATCAGCCTGTCTGTTGACAATGGCAGGGTCCTGGATCTGGACCTGGACCTGGCACAAACTTAGCTTGAGCAGTATCGCTGGGATCATTTATGTGATGGAACATTCTGCCACATCCACAGTAAAATTCTATTTGTTTTGATGAAGGAGGCTGACCAGCACAGTACTTACAATGTCTG
Organism: Dysidea avara; assembly: GCF_963678975.1. Taxonomy (NCBI): domain Eukaryota; kingdom Metazoa; phylum Porifera; class Demospongiae; order Dictyoceratida; family Dysideidae; genus Dysidea; species Dysidea avara. The sequence continues at coordinate 32,823,577 of NC_089278.1, read as the reverse complement.
GTTAAATCTCCAGAGCAATTAAAAGTTCTCCCACAGCCGCAGACAAAAGAGCTAGTGACCACAGTGGGACCCCTAGCAACTGCTTCGGACGAAATGGTTTGGCACAAATCCTGGGCCACCTCATACCACCTGAGAGCATCCAACCCCATCCTCCGCACGTCCCTCAAAACTACATCTCTGCACCGCAGCTTAGGTGCATGAAATGGTCTAGTAGTTAAAAGTTCTCCAAACAGCATCTGTTTAGGTAAACAATCATCACCCATCCTCACAACATGACCCAACCAGTGCAGACAACACTGCACCAGTAACACACCTCACCCCAAATTCCACAGCCAACTGCTCAGAAGAGATGCGCTCCCTCCACTGTTGATGTCAAGAAACTCCTATCATCACCCTTACACAACAATTGTGGAATGGAACACACACACGCACACACAACTCAAGGAAATGCTCTATTTGCACATTTACACAACTATTGTTAGTTCTATGCCAACCATTTATGACCATATAATATAGCCTCAACATGGTTTCATAGAATTTATGGTATTTGTAGGATGGTTTCTGTTAGTGTGAGAATAGAGAATAGTTTAGTCAAAATTATTGTAGGCAGTTACTGTTATTACAACTTTAACATTTCTTATATGGGTAATGACCAATTACACATAACACACCATAGCTCATTCTTGGAAAGTGAATATCATCATACAATTCCAAGAATTCACCTTATCTAGTTTCTACAACTACATTAACAATGTACTGATTCAGCATTTTGAAGTATTCTGACTAAGAACCTTACTATTGAATATTGTACATATATCTGATATGCCTATCTACATGGTATTGTTTACTACTTTCATACACAATGATATCACAGGTAGTTCCTTTTATACTTGCAAGACTACCTTGTTGGCCGATTGATAGTTGATAGCCAAATAATGATCACTAAAGGTCACTATGGTTATTTCCAAACATGGTGTGGCTGCATGTTACTATCACGATTTGCTCACAGTAGTCCTGTTTGAATTGGCTGTAGTAACAACAGTATCTCAATGCTCTAATCTATACACTTTATGTAAAGTTTTATACTGCCATACGTAGCTCATAAGAAGGTTAGTAAGTTCGAGGGTAATTAAGTTTACTAAAGGAAACAGTAAGCTCACATGTAGTTATAACCAACAAGTATTTGCCTAGTTAGAAAGACAGCTTCTATGGCTTAAGTTATTAGCAGAGGGATTGTGCATCAATTAAAGGGACAGCATGCCAAGCCATGCTAGTTTTAATTTTACATCCAATAAAAATTATGGTCATGATCATAGCATTTTATTGCATCATGCAAAAAAAATTCAACTTCTTACAGAATAATTGTAAACAAAGCCATGGTAATTGTACTTTTTTACTTGTAAGGTATCTTCCCTGCAGTTCATGTTATTGTTCAATAGCAGAAAAGAACCACTCTAGCAAGAACTGGTAAACAAAGCTGTTCAGTGGGCAATTGGAAATGATGACCTTTAGAGCTAGCCTAGCCTTTTAAGTTGACCTGATAAAGTCATGAAATAGATGATTGGAACTCAGTGGTGCATGTAGCTAGAAATTTTAAATAGGTTCAAAATTTCCTGAGGGGAGGGGGCATGCCCCCAGACCACCTAGCTGAAGCATGCTATGCATGCTGAGTGTACTTACACACTAGAGTACATGCATCATTCTATAAAGGTCTGCCTCAAAATTAGGTGTTACAAGATTGAATCTGGAGGTAGTTTGACCAAGAATACACACATGGTATAATATGCATGTATAGCTCAGACCTTGACTCCGGCTGAGAAGTATATATATAGCACTAATGTTTGTAGTGCTATATTAAACTCACTCACAAAATTGATTTCACATTAGAATAGTCTTTTGGCAGGTTGTAGTAACTCAACATTAACAAAATGGTTCTTAGCTAAGACACATGTGCAGATGAATTTTAATCAACTGCCATAATCATTATGAAGCAGTGATTTGCTTTGGATAGCATTCATGCCATCCAAAGCAGATCATTATTATTATTATTATTATTACTAGGACCGCGTCACATACAACCAAGTACATACACCAACGTGACAGCCCCCCGGTGAGGCTATTAGGTGGTGAATGCATTATCCCCAAATCAACTCAATATGTCACAGTAGTGACAGATATAACACAATAGTGGCATCGTAACTAAAGGCCACCAGACTGAGTAGCTAAGTGCCAGTACATCATTGGTGTGGTAATGGCACAGTGATGTGTACAAAGTATATGTATACAAAACATATAGGAGAGAACTATGCATTATTGCAGTATTGTATGCAGCAATACATTATAGGCAACATCACCATGCAGATAAAAATTATTAGCCAATATACAGCAATGCATATCAACATCAACTAGAGCTAAGTAAGGTTCATCAGTGATGTAGCAATGGCACAGTGATGGGTGACACACTATAGTTATGCATACACAACTTTCAGGAGATAGCTACACAATGCTGTAGGCGTATGCAAGCCAGATGAACCAGATAAAGGAAGACAGCCAAGCCACTAGAGTCTAGTAGCTACGCCAGGTGAAGGCAAAAAAGATTAAGCACGTATTGAATTGCCTGACACCAACACAAAGAAAGTTCGCCATGCCAGCTGCACGAGACAAAAGTGTTTACTTGTATTTTATATGTAACTGTAAGCTTATTGCAAAGAGCGTGGCATATGTCAGTTTAATGTTTTCTTGTATTGTTTATTTACGTGAATGAATCCAATGGCGCTGGCATGGAGACTTGAGATGTTACAAACATAAAAACTTACTTGTAATCTTCTTGTTTACACAAGTGGCTTCTGGCTCTCCTGCACGGGCATCACTAATCTTCTTCACTATTCTTCTTCGCGCAATATGTAAGTAATTAAGCAAGGGTGTGGTACTGGGCGTTATATAGAATTACACGTATGGTCAAGTCATCAGCACAAACAGGAGCGACGATTATACGTTTGTGCCTTCATTCACAGGCGAATCTATCCCCGGTTAGTTCATGTCTCTAGGCTTCGTAGTTTTCTCAAACATTAATTATTAATTATTTATTTATTTATATTATTTATTTATGACGTAATTTTAACCGCGTTTCGTATTATTCTTAGTACTTGGTTATATAATTATATAATTATATTTGTTACTGTGCAGAAATCAAAAAGATTGTTGTGCACAGGTGTGATCATAATGAATGTTCAGGTTAGTACAAAACTCAGGGGAGTAAATTACAAAGGGAGGAGTGTGTTCCAGAGTCTGATTGTAGAAGGGAAAAAGGAAAATTTATAAGAATCAATCATAGTGTCAAGCTGTTTATAAAATCTTTTCCCTTGATGGACGATGATTAGGTATAAAATCATTTGTGGGTATACTTAGATTGCCATTAATTATCTTATACGTTGTAGTTATCTTAGACTTGTTTCTTCTTTCTTCGAGGGTAGGTAAATTTAATGATGACATCATTCTTGTTACACTACTAAATCTAGAAAAAATTGTAGTAAAATCTGGTTGCTCTTCTTTGGATGGACTCAAGTTGGTTTATGTTGGTGTGGGTGTGAGGGGCCCAGACAGAGGATGCATATTCAACAATGGGGCGTACCATCATATAACAATTGTTCTTAACAGAAACAGGGCTGTGATGCAAGAATCCATGAGAGAACCTGTTTAGAGTAGCTGTTTTTCCCTTCTAGCACTACATACTGGGATCTGCAAGTTAAAAAGGACTTAGGATAGATCTATCAATTCCATAATGTTGAAGCTTGAGGTAGAGTCGGAAATGTGGAACCTTATCAAAGGCCTTACTGAAGTCAAGTAGAAGTACATCACATTGGCCCTTTTGATTCAAACACTTGGCAAAGTCATTTACCATGGAAATTAATTGTGTTTCACAACTCCTTTTGTGACAGAAACCATGTTGTTCATCACATAAAATGTTAAAGGATGTTAGATGATTAGACACACTTGAATGTACTATATGCTCTAATATTTTGCAGCAGATACATGTAAGGGATACAGGTCTATAGTTGCATGGGTCTGATTTATTACTTTTCTTATAAATGGGAACTACCTTCGCAGTTTTCCAGATACTTGGTAGTGTACCTTGATCTAAAGAAGCCTGGAAGATCAATGATAAAGCTGGGGAGATTTCATATGTCACTTCTTTAAGAAACGAGCAGGAAGGTTGTCAGGCCCAGGTGCCTTATGTTGTTGGATGTTTAATAGTAGTTGGTATATGCCATCCACATGTATCTGAATTGGTGGTATGCTAGGTGTTGGATCAGTACTTAGTGTAGGAAAGTGAGTGACATCTTCATTGGTGAAAACAGATGAGAAATAATCTGCTAAGAGGTTTGCTTTGTCTGTAGCATCCACAAATGTTTCACCCTGATGTTTGAGGGTGCCCACTCCAAAAGAATCTTGCCTTTTATTCTTAATGAAAGACCACAAATGTTTAGTAACTGTGTTCTTGTTAAGGTTGGATACATATCTATTAAAAGCTGTACGACATTCGTGCTGGGACTGTCTTTTGAGATCGTAATACTTAGACCAGTCTGTTGATAGGTTAGAACATCTAGCTTGATTGTATGCATGCTGCTTTCTGCGGGTCAGTCTCTTAATACAAGTATTGATCCAAGGGTGCTTACATTTGGAAGAAATTAGTTTGGTTGGGACTGAATCCATACAGGTATTACAAATGGACAGAAATTCATTCCATAAAACATCAACAGGAGTCGAAGTTGAATAGTTATAGAGAAAGTCCTCACAGAGTGTTTGAATGTTACCTCGGATAATGTTAAAGTCAGCTTGGGCTCACAGATAGATTATTCTTTTAGATGGGGAGGAGAGGTTTGCTATAACGGATGAGACAACAAGAACTGCTTCATGATCACTGATACCATCTACAGTGTCACATGTCTCAACTAAAGAAGGTCTGTTGGTTATGAAAACGTCTAATATGTTTGTTATCATGGCTCCATGCAGGAGTTTTATACTGGTTTCCAGTCCTAATTTGTATGATGGCAGGGTTATATAGCTTGCTAGTTTAAATTATGTACAAAAAGGAATACAAATGTAATCACACTACATGTAGCATGCAAAACATGTCAATCCAAGATGGCTGGGATATGCTCCCTTGGGAAGGTTATACCATCTGAGATAGATTTTTAAGGCGGTTTAAGTGGTTTATCAAAAGCATTAAATTAAGAATTTCTATTAGGGTATCTCGATCTTGCATTGCTTAACCAGTTTCAGAAAACATCAGTAACTAATCCTCCTAGAGCTGCCCCTGAATGGACTCTAACTAATATATACAGTAAATATTGATTTAAACTTTGTTGAAGAGCTTTCAATGCATTTAAAAGATCCAATGTAGAGTGCAGTAGGCAACTAGCTCACCTGCTTACATTGTAGCTACACCTTTGGAACTTACAATGCAAACAAGCGTTTGTGAGGAGAGTGGTCTTTATAAAAGGTGATAATGAAGTGGTTTTATTTATGTAGGGTCATTAAGTATGTCTTAGCCAGCTTTGAGGTGTAATTACAATGTGGTTTTTGTCTTTGTAAGAAGATGGTCTTTATAGGAGGTGGCAGGGTTTTACTCTAGGATATATTTTTGTATAATGATTTGACCATTTTCTGTTTTCCATTTCCACTGTTTCCAATTGTTCAGTTTATTAGTGGTCTATAGTATGTACAAGTTGAGCTGAATCCTGAAAAACAGCTAAAAATTAAAAGTGGATTTTTTCTCAACAGAGTTAACATTTCAGCCAACCAAATGATTAATGGTAACAGCAAAGGTGTCAACAACAGACAAATACGGTTTGGCTCCATTACAAGTTTGGAAAAGGGCTGTAACGGATACTGCACTTATATGGCTTCCACATAGGAAATGTATTGTGAAAATTTTGATTGGCCATAAATATTATGTAAAACATTTGAACAAAAAGATTTTGAAATATTTTTAGCAGGTCAAAGCAGTACTACAAATGAGACAAATTTCAAGATTGTGTATAATTGCATCCATCAGTTATTAAATGTTTTTGAGGATTCAGCTCAACGTGAACATACTATAGTGCTGTTGTTTTTGTGACAACATTTCCAAGTACTCCATGCTTTTGCCTTACCTTTGATTTTACAGTATGTAGGTCCCTTTGCAATCTTATACTTTCATTGCTTAAACAGCTGTAACAACAAAATTATTTCAACCCATTTATTTATTTATTAATGTTTTGCAGCATGTAAGTATTGAAAGCTGTTGCCAAGGGCTAAAATACACTAACATAAAATTAGATTTAATTAATTAAAGAATGTTAGCTAAAAAACTGAATTAAAAGGTGGGAGGGGGACAGGGGGTTAATTAATGTTATTGTATGGCAGGCTGTGAGAATTGTTGTTCACTACCCAACCACATTCTCTAAGAAATTAACTGCATTAAATGCTTGTCACACTTGTGTGGCTTGATTATCAATTCTTTGGTTACTTTAAATAAGTGTCCCTATTAATGCAAAATATATACGAACAAACCGAGGGATTGCTAACGCCCCCACAAAATGCCAAAGTCGTGTCCCAATATTAATTTTACATATTTATTATTCTTTTGAAAAGTTTTACTTGTGCATGAATGGACGGGGATCACAGAAGCCTTGACAGGAACACAAGTGTCCTCTGCAAATCTGGCAGTCAAATACCACAAATAGCCATTGTAGCCACAATCACTTCAAAAAATCAACAATTTAGACACAAACAAAAAAATATCAGATGAGTCCAGATTTCAGAATTTCTAAATATTTATAATTGGACAATGTACAAGAGTCCCAAGCCAAGCCGTTGGTAACTCTTTGACACAAACCATAGATAATATATATACTTCACAAATGTACACATTCAATTCAAATGCTCTATTGTAAATCATTTTCATACTGTATTTCACCAAAGGTTCTGCTATACCCAAGTGCCTATAACCTCAACATGGTTTCACAGAATCTAAAGCATTTTGTAGGATGGTTTGTGTAATCAGTTCCAAAAGCGTGAGAATACAGAGAGTAGTTTGGTCAAAATTATTGTAGGCTGTTAGTTTTATAACTTTAACAGTTCTTTTATGCCCAAGTACACTTAAAGCCGGCTAAACTAACACACCATATCGTTCAGTTCTTGGAAACTGAATAGACTGAATATTATTATATGATTTTACCTTCTTAAGTTCTACTGGCTCAGCATTTAGAAATATTCTGACAAGAAATTTATTGCTGATCTACTGCTTTGTAATACGCCTATCATTGTCAAGCCCCACCCCTGGGATCCCTATACACCTACTGGGGATGTGACATCTACACATGTAACACTTTCACACCTCAGATCAAAGGAATTCTTTATGCTACAAATGTGATGTGGCACACTTTGCAGTGCAACATCTAGATGTCGCACTGCAAAGTGTGCTGACAACTCATTACTGCATTCCATAAACTGTACAGCTTTAATGCTTCTTACTATTGAATACTGTAGTAAAATGTATATGAAACCTATATGAGCAACATCCACTTTACATTGTGGGCTTCAGTGGTCTCCTGTGGCCTACAATTGAGCCCTCCTGTGGCTCTCAATTGAGACCAACCGAATCCCACAATCAAAACTGTCTCATGGTGATAAGGTTTCTTATACATTTTGAAAACCTTACATAGTAAGTACTAGTGTTATAGTAAGAGCTAATGTGAAGCTTTGATATAGTAACAATAATGATATATTCAACCACCACAAAGGATCCTGGACAAATGCCAGACCACATTAAAGGCACCCTCAACCACATCAAAGGAATTTAACTTAAACGTGACTTTAGCAGCTTAAAACTACTGTAAAAGTAACTTTAAAGGGTTAGAACTACTTTAAAAAGCACCTTCAAAAGCTTAAAAAGCTACTTTGAAGTGTAACATATTAGTTGCAACACTGTAAGTTGTGCATTACCTGATATGCACGCACTCGCCCTCGGGCCCCGTGCGTACATATCAGGCAACGCACCCCCCACAGCGCTACAACCATTACATGTCCCACCCTGGGGCCCTTGACAGCGGCAGCCTGCTGAACCAAAAATTGTTTTAATAGGTGAATTAGATACCCTTCTTTCAAGGCAAGGACACAGTGAGGTTTTGACAAACTTCTTAGCACTGTACTGGGGAATTTGATACTAGACTTTGTCAAATTCCCTGTATTCTTCCACCCTACCCAGGCAGGGCATGACAATAAGTGCATGACCAGCTAAGAAAAAATGCTAAGCAAAAACAGTTCACATTCCTGTTATCTGTGGTACCAAAGGAGTAAACAGCCGAAGTTTTAGTTGTTTATGATGAATAGTCTTTGAGTTATAGTATAGACAGTTGAAACAGCAATAAATTTAGGGCATCTGGATTCAGTGGAATGGAATGGTGAACTGGAATGGTGGAATGGACTGGAATGGATTGGATTGGAACAGTACTTAGGTATTTCAATTAGTGGTCACCTCTTTAAAAAGACCACCTCTTTACAAATACCGTTTTACTTTAATATCTGAATTGTTGCTTTAGAGCCCTATAAGACAGTCTTATTGATGAATTGTGTGCCACATGTTATGTCTAGATTAGCCAGTGATATCTGATTATGATACAATACAGTAATAGCTATATACCCCATACAAAAACAGCTTGGCTATGTAATAAAAAATATGTGTCCACGAAACTAAAAGCAACTGGCAACTAAAGGAGCTAATATCTAGAAATGAATGTCAATATATACTGGCAACTAAGTATAATAATCTACAATAATTTTGGTCCTTTATCGTTGACTTGTGCAGTCTGACTATATTCCTAATTAATTCCCTGTAAATCTAATAGGCTAGTAAATTGGTACCTTTCTCAATAGTCCAGAATTGTAGAGGAGAAAAAAGGCGGCTAAATTACTAGCCAATTAGAGTTACAGGGAATTAATTAGGAATGCAGCAAGACGGTACGAGTCAATGATAAAGGACCAAATTTTTATAAATTATAATTATAGCAAGTTATTTGTCAGTATTTCTTGGCCTCACCCAAATAATAGCTCCTTTTATATTAGTTGTCAGTTACTTTTAGTTTGATGGGTACGTCACTTTTTTACAGTCAAACTGTTTTTGCATGGGGTATATTGCTGTATTACAAATCAGATATCACTCTGACTTTTCTAGGCATGTGGCACACAACTGATCAATAAGACCATTCTATGGGGATACACTCTAAAACAACAAGATAGCAGCATTTAAAACATTAAAGTAAAACGGTCTTTATAAAGAGGTGGTCTTTGTAAGAAGGTGGTCTTATAAAGAGGTGACCACCAATTGAAACTACCAAAGTACCATTCCAGTCCATTCCACCATTCCAGTCTACCACTCCATTTCACTGAATCCAGACACCCATAAATTTGGATTGTACAGCAACAATACAGCAGATAAATTACAGGTACTGATTTTTAATTCACAACTGAAACAACCTATGAAGACAGAACCTGGCTTAATCCATTCACTATAACCAGCAAATCCAACAAGGTATAGTGTTTCCTTGTACTCCTTCATGTGGACAAAGACCCAACAAAGAAATAACATCAGTAAACCTGCATTGTAAATAAGCATCCATAATTCATGTCCCTAATTCATCCCTTTGCAGTATATATAAACACAAAAAAATGTGACTGAGCCTGCGAAAATAGGACATGTGGGCACAAACTACACCCTGTCACACAGCAGAACCTATCTCAGCACTGGAATAGTATATTTGCTTTCTGCAACTTGTATTGCAAAGCCATTTAATTGCTTATTTGCAAAGTGGTAGAAATAAAGTTTACTGATGTCATTTCTTTGTTGTAATAGCATTTGTCCATACAAAGGAGTACAAGTATGCCTTGTTGGTTATAGTGAACAGATTGAGCCAGGTCCTGTCTTCATAGTTTGATTCAGTTGTGAGTTATGATTGATAAAATTGGTGTCTGTAATTTATTTGCTGTATTGACGGTGTACAAATCAAATTTATCAACTGTCTAGCACTATAACTCTATGACTATTCAACATAAACGGCTAAATGTCCTTACCATAGATAATAATAAACTGGAATTCAAGGAATGTTCAAAAACAGCTAATTTCACTTAGTGATCACATGTTAGTAGATCAGTAGTAATTTTCTTATCAGAATATTTCAATGTTGAACCAGTACATCTTAAGATCTAGAATGTAAATGCTAAATAAGGTGAATTCTTGGAATCATAATATTCAGCTTACAATAACTGAACTATGGTGTGTTAGTTTAGCTTTAAATGTACTTGGTAATTATTACCCATTAGTGGTGATCACAGTTAAAGTTGCAGACTAACAGCCTATACAATAATTTTGAGTAGGTATAAACAGTGGACCCAGGGACCATGGATCCAAGAACCCGGGGACACTACATTTACATACTTCACAATGTATATATATATACATTCTATCCTTGTACTAGATACCTTTGCATAGTCACAGTGGCTAGTCTCAAATAGCCCAGATCACTCTTTCTCTGTCCTGTCATCATGACGGGTTCCTTGCACAATGCCTAGAAATTATAAGTGCCTCGTAGGCCACTCATTCTTCACTCCGATCCTTCAATGGCTTCAGCAAGGGCAGGTTTCTAACAGGTTGTTACCTTCATGTGCTACCATGATGGCATGAAGTCTGTTTAACAAACTTCTGGTGTACCTTGCAGTAATCACTTTACTGAAGCTGCACCAAACATTAACTGGCGACATATATAGGCTATAGCATGCTCTTTGAGCTTCACAAGTATATGGAGTAGCCCACTAGTCCAGACTAGTAAATAGCTCAATTTTCAGAGGCACTTGTTAGCTATGTGAACAATTGCAGTGGACAGAAAGTGGACTGATTGGCCATGTGAGATAGCCACTGTGGCTAGCAGATGTCTAGTAAAAAACTGTTGCGAAGTATGTAAAATTCCATGAAAAGTTGGGTCTCTGTGTGGGTCCTTGAGTCCCAGTCCACTGTTTATACCTACCCAATAAGTTTGACCACTACTTTTGGAATTAACATTCCTACAAAATACTTTAGATTCTGTGAAAGCATTCCTGTAAACAACACCTGTCCAATCAATACACAAGTCATACATATGCAAGTCATACATATGCCTAAAGCATGCACAACAATTGTCTCATATAAAAGGTGAATGAAGGCACCATTGTATGGTTTATATCACAGCAAATGTAGTCTATATGTAAAGAAGATGTCACAGTATAATATAACAAACTGATGTCTAAATCTGATCTGAGTAATAAATCAAGGTTCACAAAACTCTGTTCTTAAGAAGTCAAATGTAGTTATCCAACTGATTCACAAATCACATTTGCACAATTAAAACAATGTAGTTAAACCCAAGTTAAACTCTAATTCAAACCATGCATGGTAGACCGCACTATGACCTTTTTCACTGCAACGTTTTGTCAGCCACTAACTGCACCAGAGGAATGTAGTGCATGCAACTGTGAATATCTTTGTAAGCTAAATATCACTACTATGAAAGTATCAAGGCAAAATTAATGACAAAGCCCTGCAGAAAGTGCACAACTAAGAATACTTTAATTAAAGTCTTCATAATGGTACAGGGAAATAATTATGTGTATACTAAATGCAGTTTGTTGTGAACAATGACAAATATCATAGATGAAATTGTGACACACAGGTACACATGAGGACAGTATAATATACCCACAAAATTTACATTATGCTTTATGTATCACCTTTATTGTAGCTTTGGTACACAGCATAACTGAAGAGGAGAAATGCTATACATTATATAGTAGGGCTGAAACGATCACGGTATTTTAGCATTCGAGTACTCTCTAGAGTTAACGATCAAGTACCATACCCATTTGACATGTTTTGTACCAACCTTAAACAGTTTACAGCTTTTCAAGTAACAACAATGATATATGCACTATATTATAATATTACTGCCTGTTAGGGTCACTGACAAAAAATTATGCCAATCAAACTCTACAGCCTTCATTGTGTCAGTCCCTGAAGGCAAATACATCGTGTGAGCTGGGTCATGTGATCTTAACGAGTACCTGAGTACCAATTTTACTATCCGAGTACCAAAATCCTTAATAAGTATTTGTCAAGTATTAGCATTTGTTTTAGCTCTATTATATAGTGGATGTGACAAATCCCTAAGAAGGCAAAGAAAGCATTTCATGTTTAAGTCAGCTCTGTAATAACAACTCTACATTACAGTAATGCCAAGTCACCTTACATACTTACAAACCATACAAACTGGCGGTGTATAAGTCAAGTCATACGCATTATATTCACAGTACATTAGACAATGCCATACATACACAACTTTACAACTATACAATGTGCTTAGCAGTCCAGCAGTTGATCAATTCTTTACATTTTGTACACGTTTGATTTAATGCAATCCACATGCTATAGTGTTCTATCATTTGTGCATGAAACTTTTCAATTTCATAATTTTCTACACTTATTCCACTACTGGCTGACAAAAAGTTAATGTTACTTCTAATTTCCAAAAAGCTGTTGCATCCTTGATGGACATAATGTAGATACTCAAGACATTGTGTCATGACATCTTGCAAAAGATGCATGTGAATTACTTCTGATTGTTGCAATTTTCCTGAAATATATTGGTTTTGTAGGCCCGGTGTATATTCTGATATGTTTGTCTTGCTATAAAGTTCAGATCGTCTCACAAATAATTCCATTGCTGTTACCTGGTCTAGTATTTTTTCAATATATGAAACAATATCATTAAATTCCAGACACACTATTGCTTCTTTTATGCAATATATCGCGTTTTCTGTGATTTGTAGAAGTTCACTATTGGTAATAATTAAGTCTGAGCAAAGCATATCTGCCTTTTCCTTTAATGCTGAACTTTTCTCAATGCTAAATACTCTAGTTAGTAACTGCAACTGACTCACACAGGCAGCACTCTTAATAATACCCAAAAACTTCTGCTTAGAATTTTGCACCAGTTCAGAAGTGTCATGTGGTAATGTAAATAGTGAATACTTTTTTCCAAATATCACAACAGGTTCTACTGTTAATGGTTTAAAATCATCAAAAGGATGAGAATATGAAATAAACCTCCATTCAAATCTCTTTATACCGGCTCTAACGTGGTTTGGTAATGTCTCCACATTGCACTTAGTGTGGCTTTTTTCAGATATACATATATGCACACGTTTAGTTGTTTTCTCTAAGCTAATTTTGCTAATTACTCTTAAATCACTGAAAATCTTATCAAGCCGTTTGTGTTGATAGAATACTAAGGAATTTCTATCACACACATGTTTATAATACAAAGCTACTTCTTGAAGTGAGCTCTTCTCAAAAAGATCAGTGAAAAAATTATGCTTGCCTTCTACATATGTTAAATGAACTTTTATTTCATCATCTAGTTTTTTTATTTTATTCTCAATTAGCAAACATTGAAAAGCAGTAATTTTAGAAATTGCAATCTGCTTTTCTTGGTGAAGACAATGGTACGCATGATCATACCAACACATGATTGCTTTAATGTCATCATCCAATTTTTGCTTAAAACTCTCTTCTTGTGCCTTTAATTTTTCCTGAGCACCAAGTAAGTCAGAAAGAATTTTACCACCCTGATTAAAAGGAGCCAGCTTCTTTAACAGTTCCTCTTTTACGTACTTGACAGAAACTAATTTGTGATTAGTGCAACTGCTTTGAAGACATTCTACACATTTAATAGTATCACACCTTCCACAATAACTGATAGTACTTTCACTCTCATAATTTACACACAACTGAGAGTCCAACAGTTTTGTGATCATTGCCATTACAACATCAGGTGGTTCATGTATATTTACAGTTATCTCTGGCAAACAATGGTTACAGGAGCCATCAATACAAAGTTTATGTCTAATGCATTTGATACACCCCATGCTGTAGCAATTTTCACACGTATACGATTTGGTTACGCACTCTGAGCAATTAGAAACTGACGTTCGATTAACAAATACTTTGCTTAACCTTGCTAAATAATGATTTGGAAAACGCTTCGACTTACATGATGCTCTTATCCGCACAGGGAATGATAGACAGCTCGGACAATCAAACACTTTCTTTCCATTCTCTGTTCTGATTTCGATGCATTTTCCACAAAACGTATGACTGCACGCTAATGTGTAAGGATTTTGAAAATAGTCTCTGCAAAGAATGCATATTACATCCTCCTTTACGTCCTCCCAACTGCGGTAATCGAAGGGTGTATTACACTCAAAACTAGACATCACCAACAGCAACCGTACAACTCAGCTAGCAAAAGTTGATCACTATAGTCATGGTTATGGTTAATACTTCCACGCCGGAAGCTCTAATCATATTAATCCAGCCATATAATCTGAACGAGTATAGCTACTAATACACTAGTAATCTCGCTTGCCGGCCGGTAGCGCTAATGGTAAAACCAGGAATCAGTGGAGATATAGGAAACGGGCAGCGAGAAATGGAGAAATGGGTGAAAACGGAATTTCTTCGCTGCAGAACATTCTTCATTTGTAATTGAAGAGGTAGCAGAGCACAGATTTTCTCACGACTTCGGTGGCCGAAGCAGCAGTGACTGCTGTATTAGAGTGTTTTGCAACTCAATTGCTAAAAAAAATTATAAGCATATAAATGTACTAACAGAATGGCAATTGTATAATGTCTTGGGTCAAATTTCTGATGGTAGATCATAGTAATGCAGATCATCCTGCATGACGGTAGCAGTGGCTAGATAATAATTTAGTCAGCTAGCAAATGCACTACCACTATTATGACATTAAATCCAAGCTGGCATGTATACCACTGTAGTATATTAGGCCAGGCCAAATTAATTCAGTTTATCGTCACCGCCGGCCCGCATGGGTTTTTCGGAATGAATCCCGATATGCGACGGGAAGCAGACGCTTATAACCATAGCAACCTCGTGTTTAAGCGCTTCTTTAATTCACCCATCCTGCCCATGGATAATAAACGTTCTCTTGGCGTCTTCCTTGCTACTCCAGCTGGTTGTCTTACAACAGTTACTATCCTATGTGAGTTATAATTATATGTTGCATTGCTCTGGGCACCATAGATAATAGGGGTCCTTTATCTATGTATGCAGTTATCAATGTCATGGCCCCACCCCAGGATCATATCATTTAATATGGGACAACACTGGCTAGTGTCAAACTCCCCAGTACTGGGGCAAAGAATGTTGCCAAACTCCTTCCTCCTAAGAAGTGTTTATTTATTCTATATTGATGACCTTATAAAATCACTTTGAGCTGTCATTGTCCCAGGGGGTGTAATCTCTCTCACCCTAGACCACAAGGGTCTGGTGACACGCGATGCAAAATCTTGGTAGACACATGCAACCGAGGAATTCATTGGTTGCCAATCAGATTCTAGAAACCCTCTTGTGTCAGTTAGTTAGCGTAACTCATCGGTTATCGACCACTACCTATTATCGACCAGGATACCACACCTATTATCGACCAGTCAGTATACGAATAAATACGCAATTATACGGGAAGGTTATCTAGAGACCAACTTTGAGACCTCTGTTGCTGTCTGGTCTGGCGTAATCCAATGCCTAAACGGAAGCGAACATCTACCGCTAAGAAAGGATGGAAGACAAGAAATAAAATATCGGAAGTACAGCATCTTGGCGCTGTTAAACGCCGCAAACTGTGGGACCCTGAATCTATGACTAGAGCAATGAACACGGTTATTTCAAAGGAGATGGGGGTGAATAAAGCTGCAGAACAATTTGACTTGCCACGAACTACACTAAAGGACAGAATTTCTGGACGAGTGAAGCATGGAGCGAAGCCTGGTCCACCAGGCTTCCTAACACCAGAGGAAGACCAAGAATTGGTTGATTTCCTAGTAGAGTGCTGCAAAATGGGGAATGGAAAAACAAAGAGGGAAGTAATAGACTGTGTGAAGAGGTTGATGGAGAAGAAAAGAGCAAAAGAGGGTTTGCAAATGATAAAATTTAATGGAGAAGGATGGTGGTATAAATTTATGAAAAGACATTCCGAATTGTCCCTACGACCCTCAGATCCACTATCACATTGCAGGTTCAATGCAGTAAGCCAGTCAGCGCTAGACCACTATTTTGTATTGCTAAGGAATACCTTGGAGGTGAATGGCTTGATGGATAAACCCAGTTACATTTATAATATGGATGAGTCGGGCATGCCACTTGACCATAAGCAGCTGAAACGTGTTGCACTTAAAGGGATCAAAAAAGTTCATGGACCATCTTCGGGGAACAAGGCACAAATAACAATCTTAGCCTGTGCTAATGCTGTAGGCACTATGATACCACCAATGGTGATTTTTAAGGGGGAACGCTTGAACTATGAATGGACTAGAGGTGAGGTACCAGATACAAAATACGCAATGTCACCCCAAGGGTGGACAGACCACGAGCTGTTTTTTGAGTGGCTGAGTAAACAGTTCACAAAAAGTATTCCACCTTCTCGACCTGTGTTGTTACTTTTAGATGGCCATTCCTCCCATTTTACTTTGGAGGCTATAAAGTTTCCAGCTGAAAATGAAATTATTCTTTTTTGCTTGCCACCCCATACCACTCATGTTGCTCAGCCTCTTGATGTGAGCTTTTTTGGCCCTTTAAAAAGCATTGGTCTAGAGTTTGTCATGAGTACATGGCCGACAACCCTGGTAAAGTGGTCACCAGATTTCAGTTCTCATCACTTTTCAACAAGGCTTGGTTTTTGTCTATACAACCACATACAATTGTATCCGGATTTCGAAAGGTGGGTGTTAATCCATTCAATTCCACTGCCATCAAGCCATATGATAATTCTTCAATATCTAATAAGATACCAGAAGCAACACCAGTAATGATGCCAGCAGTGACACAGCCCAATGAACGTTCAAGTGTTTCACAAGATGGGTTTAGTGAACACAATCTAGAAGAAAGTGGTCCGGGACTATCACCTGTTTCATATAGTGAGGAGCAAATTGAATTGTTTCAAAGAAGGTATGATAATGGCTACAACATTTATGACGATCAAATGTATGTGTCATGGCTACAGCAACAACATCCAGATGACCTTCCAGAGAATTTGTCATCGAGCACCACCATAGAGATACAGGTAAATGGGGAGCAAGTTGAACCACTGAACTGTAATACTAGTACCGAAGATGACAGTACTGTAGACAAGGAAAATGTAGTGCCATCATCAGAACGGCCTATGGACAGTACAGTAGACAAGGAAAATGCAGTGCCATCACCAGAACAGCCTATGGAGAGTACAGTAGACAAGGAAAATGTAGTGCCATTACCAGAACAGCCTACGTACAGTCTTTCAGCTAGTCTAGCAAATACCAGAGTGTTTGTGTCAGAGCTTCAGGAAATTTTGGGTGAAAGAAGAGTAGTATCGAAAGCATCCACCAAATCTAAATCAACTGCTAGAGTGCTCACAAGTGCTGAGTCTTTAGCACTTCTAATTGAAAAGGAAAAGAAGAAAAAGGAAGAAGAGGAACAGAAAGCAAAGAGAAAAGAAGAGTGAGATAGAAAACGACAAGAGAAAGAAGAAGAAAGAAAAGAAAAGTTGAATCGAGAAGAAAGAAGGATGAAGAGAGAGCAAAGCAAAGAGGACAGAAACACAAGAGGTCTGCAAACAAGACACAGAAGGCACCAGTGGTAGCTGAGCTATCTTCTGACTCAGAAGTAGAAGACGAAGATCAATATGGTGTACAAGACAAAGAAATTTCTAGTAATGAATGTGCCATATGCTTTGGGTTATACCAGGATGATTTGTCAAGTGCTGGGAAGCTGATGAGGGAGTGGGTTGAGTGTACTAATGAACGGTGCAAGAAGTGGATGCACAGCCAATGCTTACAAGTTAACAATGACTTGTATATATGTGGAATCTGTAAATATAACTTTAGCTAATTTGTGTGTGCATAACTCTTGAACTATAGGTTCAAATGGATTCATTTTTTAGGTGTGGACCCTTCTAGTAATAGTGGTTAGACTGTTTGCATAGTTGTATTGCTTCATGAAATTCATAGCGATCTATTACCAGTTTCTTGGAAAAAGTCGATAATAGCTAATTGGAATATACACGTAAGTCGATAATAGATAGAGACGGTCGATAATAGATGAACGTACGCCCTTAGCTATAATCACCACTGTATTTGCGTAGTTTTAATTGTGGGAATGATATTTAGCAGATGTATTAGGCGTTACTTTATCTAGTTGTGTTGAAATTTTCACTGTTCTACGACGTTGTATGGCTGATTTATGATGCGAGAAACGTTAACTGGTCGATAACCGGTGAGTTACGCTATTTTGGTATGACTAGGATTCACTTTGTTCTTTATTGATGTCTCTTGTACTGGTCACAGTCTTCCTACCCTTTTTTCAGTGTACTGGTCATAATCTTAAGCTTCCGACACTTTTATCAGACCCTATGCAAAGCTCCATCATCAATTTACGCCACACAAATTTGTAATGTGTAGCTGATGTCGTATACTGTAATTATAGCCAAGTGTTTCTAATGCATGGCACCAGACACTTACTATCAGGAGGTGAAATAGCCATGGTCATTATGTAGGTTGTGATCATTATGTAGATCACTAGCTGTGGTCATTATATAGATAAATGCCAAATCCCTTTGTGTGTGTGTGTGGGGGGGCTCAAGTGCTGATGCGCCATATAACAGGAAATTTGCCAGAAGGAAAAGCTGATAAATCCACACTTCATCAGCTTTGACAAATTCTCCATTGCTGGGCAATCGAGAATAATTAACACTTTTTATTGTAGCTGTGTGAATTCACTGTATAGTACTTATATCCTAGCTAAAGGGGGCCATGCTGCATGGGTTCCCTGTGAAATTTGGGGGGGGGGGGGGGGAGTTGTAAGTTGCTAGCTAGTATTGTAAGGCATTTTCAAGCCTTTAAATTGCAAAAATTCTGCAGCTCCTGGGGGTTGCACCCCCAGACCCCCCATGAACTTCTAATTGCTAGCTATAACTAAATGAACCATACAGCAAATTTCATGCTGTGTCCCCTGTATGTCAGGTCTGCAATTATACATAGTATAGAAAGTCTACAAAACAACAGATAGGCTTGAGCATATTTATATGGCTAGCTAGCAGTGAAATATCACTACAATTGCATATCTGAGTGTCTAATTTTCAAAAATTTCCTGTGGAGGCATGCCCCCAGACCCCCTAGAATGCTCGTGCTTCGCACTTCGCAGAGTGTGCTTCACACACTGTGCAACAGCTCCTCTCTCATTGGCATGTATATAGTAGCAATTTCAACATTATAGTCAATGGCCTGACCAACTCAATTTTCTCTCCTCTGGCCCTGTAGATGGAAGTCGTACTGTAGTCTATTAACACTCAGTGGTAGAACCTTGACCGATCGCCATGGTAAAGAAGGATAAGGTTAAAAGGTAAGACAATAGCACAAGCATTGTATGTTTATCAATGATTCAAAATATGATGGAGCAATTCCAAACCACAAAACCGATCAATGGTGAGCTTTTTCTAGCATTGCTGTAAAACAACCCAGTCCTCCAACCATCTCGAATATCTATGCTCCAACAATCAAAGGTATTATTATTATTATTGTAAAATTCATATGCATGAGTATAACACAATGATTAGTAAGTAAGTTAGTATAGTATAAGTAAATAAACAAGTGATTAGTTAAGTAAAGTGATCACTGGTGCATGAGTGTTGTAAACAGCTCTGGGACACTCCAAATAAATTCTCTGTTTCCCACCCACCGTCCGCATCTGGTTACTGTCAACTCTAAATATTCCATTATTCTGTATACTTCCATTATTTTCCAATACCTTTGGGATGTCTTTAAAATGCAATGCTATGATTGTTAGGAGCTGATACATAACATCATCCAAATCTGTAAAAATCCCTGGGATTAACAGCTATGTAAACGTTTGACTTATAAAAAACAACGTTTGTATAATAAAGCATGAGCATCCCAAATTCAGGCTGATTCGTTAGCTTATAAAAAGCTTAAAAAACAGGAATGCAGGAAGGCTCATGACAAATATGTATCCAACATAATCAATCCAGACAACAAACGTGCTAACAAGAAATTTGATCCTACATCAAATCAAAAAAGAATGAACAGTGTGGTAACCTATACTAGAGGAAAACCATCAAATGTTTACAGATAATTTTGATAAGGCTAATATTTTAAATGAACCATTCACATCTGTTTATACTATTGAAGATGACTGCAGTAAACATCTACAAACACTTAAGGTTCCCTACTTTCCAACCATACCACCCTTACACATTGAAGCACAAGGAATTTACACACTACTATCTGAATTAGAATTTTATAAAGCTGATGGTATACCATTACAATTATTAAAGGAACTATCTACTCATATTGCTCCAGTTCTTGCCCTTATTTTCAATGCATCATTTCATCAAGGCAAGTTGTCTCTTGACTGAAAGACTGCTACAGTTGTACCAATATAATATAAGAAAGGCTCTTGCACTGACCCTGGACCAATATCCTTGACCATTATTTGTCACAAAGTTTTTGAGCACGTTATATCTCAGCTATATCTCAACATACAAATCATTGTAACATCATCTGCAAGGAGCAACATGGTATTAGAAAAAATTGATCCTGTGACACACAGTTATTAAGAGACCATCAACGATATTGCTATGGCATTAAACAACGGTAAACAAACTAATTAATATTACTTTTGGATTTTTCTAAAGCTTTTGACAAAGTGTCTCACCAAAAACTTTTGTATAAAGTTTCACATTATGGCATAAACGGCCCCTTACTTAAATGGATCAGAATATTTATCTAATAAACAGCAGAAGGGTCATTTTGGATGGAGCCACCGGCAGTTCTTCACGAGTTTTATCAGGAGTACCACAGGGTTCTGTGTTAGGACCCCTACTCTTTTTACTTTATATCAATGATCTATATACCAAGTGAAGTATCCTCTACTATTAGACTTTATGCCAATAACTTCATCATTAATTTTATAGACATATTAATTCTAATGAAGATGTACTTAAATTGTAGTAAAATTAACTCAGTGGAGCTAATGTATCAAAATGTGAACATTTAACCATAACAAACAAACGGTTACCTATTTTATCAGAGTATATCATCAAAAATAGTGTTATTGATAAGATTAGCTCTAGTAAATACCTTGGTGTCACAATTACAAACAATCTCAGTTGGAGAAAACGCATCTCCATTATTACAAACAAGGCACATTCAGTTTGTGGTTTTTTACAAAGAAATTTAAAGCAATGTTCACCTACTGTTAAAACTGTGAAATCAAAGACTTATCCAGACCTATATTCAAGTAAGCATCAGTCCCACATACAAACTCAGATATAAACACTTCAGAAATTGAAATTGTACAACAAAAGGCAGCCCAGTTTGTTTTTAATGACTTCTCATCTTATTCAAGTATAACAACCATGTTTCAGGAACTAAAATGTAACTCACTACAAGACAGAAGAATTCAGTCCAGAATGATCATGTTCTGCAAACACAAAATCCTTAATAATTTAGTGGAAATTGACTTCACCTCTCATTTATTCCCTTCTGAAACACTGACTAGAGCCCATCAATAAAGTTTTGACAACTGCAAACAAGAATTAATTCGTTTCAACACTCATTTTTGCTAGTCACAATCTGTGATTGGAATTGTTACCTCTCCTAATTTAGAAAAGTTTACTGACTAGCTGAATAATTTGTAACACAAACACACACACACACACACACTCATATATGAGGTTCTGCATGTGCACAATAAATTTCTTTTTTTGAATTATTTAATTGAGCTTATACAGGCTCAGCAGAAGCCATCTTGTAACAGTGTCAGTTCACATGTCAGCAGTGCTACCAAGTTGGCACAAATTCATGTTTTGCAACTTTATAAGGAAGTTACAAGCTTAAGCATGCTTTAATGCAGCTTTTCATGGTTGTGCCTGGCAAATAATGGCTTGAAAAAGTTGCCACTGCCCGCCCACCTGCATGCAAATAAGCCAGAGTCCAGGATTGGAAACAGAAACTTAGTTGGAATGGCCTTGGCATGGTCCTAGGTATCTGGCCAAATACATAGAAAAGATTTAGTTCCCAGCTATCTC
This sequence comes from Dysidea avara, assembly GCF_963678975.1. Taxonomy (NCBI): domain Eukaryota; kingdom Metazoa; phylum Porifera; class Demospongiae; order Dictyoceratida; family Dysideidae; genus Dysidea; species Dysidea avara. Next base: position 32,801,353 of record NC_089278.1, on the reverse strand, counting down.
AAGCATGTGTATCAATCTCTTGGTCTGAGCATAGATACTAGACATTTTGACCACGGTGGCAGTATTTTATAATCTATGTGGTCTTTTATCTCAGATCATGGAACAGATTTGGCAATAATAAACCACTAACAACACAATTGATATTATACTTAGGCTATTTATTCATTTATTTAAAAGCTTTACAGTGCTGCAGGAGCAGCACTGATGGTCCACTGGTATCCTGTACCAGTGGCCAGGAGTTACAAGTAATAAAGTAATTACTTGATTAGCTAAGTACAATTGAAAATTACATTGGTTGTTGCTATAAAAGAAAGTCAAGGTTAGGAGTTCTTGGGTACTTGTATACAGTTGACGCAAGGACACAAGAATTTTGTTATCTGAGTTGAAGTTTGATAAGAAGTGATTCCAAAGGTGAGTACGTAATTTTTGCAACAACATTGATATCTAAATCAACAACAGGGAGGTGATTCCAAATTCTTGGCAGTCTGTTGAAATAGAAATTTTTAGTAATGTTGTCTGAAGATCTGGTTTGATTCAATTTTTGATGAGTGGAAAGTCGAGTGTTTCAGTAGCAAATGTGATGTAGTTTGTGATGTCGAAGCCTGGATTTATAACTCTTGATGAAGTCATTTAAGTCAAACGTATACATTAATGGTAGTAACTGTAATTTAGGAAGACAAGTCTTGTAGTCGCTGGTAAAATTGTTTTGTATACACTTGATTGCTCGGCATTGAACTTGTTCAAAAAGGTGTATGTGTTTGATGAGATATGGTTTCCACATAACTGAACAATAGAGCGAACAAGGGATATATATAGTTGTTTCTTACTGCTGATGGTATTGTGAGTTGAGAAGGTATGTCTCAAAAGGCCTAGTAATTTATAAGCTTTGGCAATGTATTGGTAATGTGGCTCCCAGGAGAGGCTAGATGGACTGACCTTGTCACCACCCCTGGTCTAGCTGTCAAAGTGCTGGACAGCTGGAAATACCAGCATTCATTCAAGGCCACCAGAATCAAGGTAATTACCCCTTGGAGTAGATATTTATGTAGAAACATGCTATTGATGTACAATCTGCTTGGGAATTCTGCACTCACATGCAGTATGGTAAATAATATTGATTCGCTATTAAGTAATGACTTACCGATGCAGTGTTTAACCACTTGCAGATAGCTGTTAATGCTGCCAATGGTTTTGATGTAACCCACTTAAAGATAAACAGACCAAAAAGTCCAGGAGGCAAAGGTACATTTCAAATTAAAATAAATACCATTAAACAATATTGTTAAATATGACAGCAGATTCAGGTATTCAGTCAAGGAGGGCAAAAATAGAATACTTGAACATATGTAGATGTAATATAACTAATAAACAGCTCTGTGAACAAGTGGCCATTGAGCATTACCTTCCTCTCCCACTCCTCAGTTATTCATACATTAGTGATTACAGCAGCAATATGGCTGCAACTCTATGTGGTTGGGGGAAAGATGGAGGAGTTCATAGATTGTAGTAAGGTACGAAATATTTGGCTCTATAATAGGTCCCTATAACATGCTGTACATGCATATGTGGAGATGGGTTCTACATAAAAAGATATACATGCATCTGTACACAGCATGTAAATGACTGACACATGCACACGTTATATTTAAACAATTTGCACACACAGGAAATACATATTTAATAGGTTAACTGCAAACTGCCGCAATACATGCATGCATTTACATAATGTAATACATATGTTTACGTACATTGCACAAATATACAAAAAGCAAATTTTAACTTGGCATGTGCCCAAATTGGTCTCATTCCGTTTCGTTATAACTACCTGTTGTTCTGTGTCTTCGATATGTCATATGGCTCATAACATTGGTGAAAAGAATACAACAATGTGTCTTGCTTTTTGGTCATGCTTTGGTCAACCTGTTTACTGTTTCAACAGTGCTGTATTGGAAAATACAACACATTTGAAACAAATACAGCACACCTGCAGCTTGAAGTGTACAGCCAGGTGTACAATATGGAAACGAAAGTATATTTTTCACTTTGATCTCTTCTTACAAACTACTACACTAACATTATATAGCAGCAAGTTTACACAAGTGCACAATGTCCTTTCTTGCATCTTGTGTATGCTACACACACACATACCTAAAGGTATTGTAGAAACTTGACCCTTACCAACTAAAGTGATTGTCCTGGAATCATATAATGATATTCAGTTTCCAAGAACTGTGCTATTATGTGTTAGTTCAGCTATTAGTGTAATTGGTCATTAACCATATAAGAAGTGCTGAAATGTCACACTAACAACTTACCATAATAGTATTAGTTCATGTTGACCTAACTATTCTCTGTTCTCACACTTTTGGAACTAACACAATTCTACTATAGTTGAAATGCCATCCCACTAGGGACCCATGAGAAGGCTAAAGCCTCTAACTACAGATGTACTGTAATACATCAACCAATTATACACTTTTAAACTTAAATGAACATCACTCACAATGGATTAACTTTTGAGAATGAAGGTACAGTACACAAATTGTCTTCTCTCATCACAGCCCATCTCCCATGAGGCAAGAACATTTTGTAGGCTTGGGCTTAGATTTCATGGGCTTGTGTGTGACTTGGGTTGTTACAACCCAAGTCACACACAAGTGACAAGGGACTAAGGTACAATTATACTACAACTAGGGACACACCAATTATGCTTTCTATTTCACCTATTACGTATGCTTTTGAGCAGTGTTCAAAAGTTTTATTATGTTCAACCTTTATGCCTCAGTTAGTTAGTCAACCAGTAGAAGAAAAAAATTTTTTTTGATTCTGTAGCAACTTATCGGAGGAATGTTTTGCCCCTCTAATGACACTAAATCTGCCTAAGTAGGTGCCATGAAGGTATTAAGAGGCTGCTTTCTGGTTAATTGTTTGGTGATAAATTGCAAACCTCTAGATGATACACATGCACAGTGGTCCTTTCAGTGATAACATAACTGCTTATGATGTCCTTTTATCCAGTACAAAGAGAAGACACATACTAAACGTGTAGTTTAACAGTATAACTACAGTAAGCTTTCTTCTGTTTAGGAAATCTGCAAAAAAATTCCACAAAGGTACTACTGTCGGTGACCCACAGAATTTAATAGTATAGACTGTAGTTGTTAAGTGTATTCGTCTTAAAAAAAATTCCCAAAATGTTTACATATATTTTGTTAAGCACACCAACCTAATAAAAAACCTCATCACAAGTGTTTATGCTCTTGGAGTGGTGTGACACATGTACCTATTATTTGGAGTGGAGATCCTGCATATCCTTCTTTCAGAGCATCAATTCCATGCTGCAGAACACCATTTATAAGCACAGCAAAATCCACGTTATTATTGGCCATTGGCCCAATAACAGGGGCACAGGAAGATATTTAACTAATAGGTGCCCAGTGGTAAATCTGAAGACCAAAAAAAAGGGGGTCGCAGATGTGACTGCTTTATTAGAGTCATTGACTGCTCTATTAGAGTATCTCGATCTTTTCAGTAATATATAGTACGGTGTGCTGACACCTGTTAGTTACACCACTGGAAGTATTTGGCACCCATGCTCCCTACGCCCCTGAATAATGGCAGTGATTTGATGTGCTCAATATAATGTGTGCACTTAATAACCAGACTCTACAGTACCACAATTCATTGGTGCTATGCAATATAGATACTAACAAAGTGTCCAGATTGTTAACTGTTCACTTATATCATTACCATTATATAGCAGCAAGTTTACACATGTGCACAAAGTCCTTTCTTACATCTTGGACTTACTTGTGTATGCTACACACACACATACCTAAAGGTATTGTAGAAACTTGACCCTTACCAAATAAAGTGATTTTCCTGGAATCATATAATGGTATTCAGTTTCCAAGAACTGTGCTATTATGTGTTAGTTCAGCTATTAGTGTAATTGGTCATTAACCATATAAGAAGTGCTGAAATGTCACACTAACAGCTTACCACAATAGTATTAGTTCATGTTGACCTAACTATTCTCTGTTGAGTTCTCACACTTTTGGAACTAACGCAATTGGATATTATCCTGTTAAGACTCTTAGCTTTAACACTAGAGCTGCATTGGAAGTGCCATCCCACTAGGGACCCATGAGAAGACTAAAGCCTGTAACTACAGGTGTACTGTAATACATCAACATGTCAGTTATAATGAATGAGTTATATACTTTGATGAAAATCACTCGCAATGGATTCACTTTGGAGAACATGTAATACGTTGTGTAACACAAACTTGTCTCCTCTCATCACAGCCAATCTCATCACAGCCAATCTCATCAGCCCTACCACAAGACAAGAAATTTCATGTAAACATTTTGATTTCCTAGGTAAAGTCTCATCCAAACTGCCAAGAGAATTAAGGGGTCCCAGGACAAATTTAGAATTTGGGGTCCCTATAAGTGATATAGCTAGGTAACACCTTTAGCATGCAATCTAGGGGGCATACCCCTCCCCAGGAAATTTTTGAAAATTAGACCTCTAAGATTGAATACGCTGTTGTACTAGGGTGACTGCTCTATTAGGATATCTCAAGCTTCATATTTTATAGTAAGCTTTCAGCCAAATGCATACCACCTAGGAAATTTTTTATTGCTCTATAAACTGATTTTAACAGTTTGTTAGTGTAGCTACTTTAACTAAATATTTGCCTGATTTAAGGTGACTGTTCTATTAGAGTATCTTGAAAGTCACACTCTGTATAAGCACCTTATAAAATATACTACAAGTACTGATTTGCTGCACCTGGAAATATACTTGTACTTATTGAGCTTTCTGGCTAATATAGATGATATCTCTTACTGAGGCTCCCTGTGTCTTCAGGTCTACAGGGAATATTACACTGTTGTACATCCGTGTTTTTTTTTTGTATGTGTGAATAATGTAGCTATAGGTCAATTATGAGGTCCTGGAGGTCCTTTGGGCCTCCTTACATTAAGTATATACAGCCCACGTTATGCACAAGTGATCAAGCCTAAATGCAACCAATTGGTTGACTGTATTTTACTTCAGTAGTGCTGAAATGTGCTTTATTTTCCACACAGTAGCAGGGTTTATATATATATATATAAAACTGGACTGTCACAGTTATTTTGGAAATACAGTTATGCTTTTGAAACAACAAGGTTGACCATGTACTTGACATGGTAAATCACTAAAACTAGCCAGACTATTCCTAGCTGTTTGTTCTTTATCACACATAAACCATTGTTTACTTTTATATCCCTAGATGCCTGAAATATATAAGGCTGTATAAGTAGGAATATGATGAGCTGAGCCCTCAAAAACATTAATTTTAATAACTCTTTTATAGACAGAAATACACATGTTCTTATGCCTTCCAAAAAGAAGAAAATATAAAACTTTTAAAAGCATCACTTTTATTGCACATGAACATGTTTACTTAGCAAAAATATGACTGCATACAAATGCCCTTTAACTAGCACCGATAGACAAGATACATACTAAAAGTAGTACAACAGTAGCCAGGCCCTACACAGTCCACAATGTATAGACCACAAAAATTTGCTGCACAAATAGCACATACTGGTGACTCATAAAAAAATTAATACCACAATAAAGTCATGGTATAAAAATATGGAGAGAAGTAAACAGTATCCAAATTGCTCAGATTATTTATTAACTGCTCACTATAGACATTCTATACTCATTACATACCATATACATAAATGACTAAAGTTTGGTGCGAATTAACTTAAGTTTGAAGAATCAGCATGCTAAACAGGTCAGTGGACAAAAAATTGGCAAATTACATGCAACTAATATTGGACAATATAATAAACTAGCTAATTGGCATAAAAATGGTATTCAATTAAACCTTCATTGTTGTACGGTACTAATTTAAGTGTCACTGTGAGTGCAATATGGAAAAGGTAGAATGTGGGCATGGGATAGAGAGCAATGTAGCATGTGCCAGACAGTTTGTGTGAAGGCAGCATATAAAACGGTAAACAATTTGTTTGCCACTTCCACACAAACCATTTGGCATGCAAGATTAGTCACTGACATGTAGTACCATTTGTGACAAGTCTCTAGACCATGAACTGAGCTCTGTCACATTAGAAAGATTCACCAGAATGCAACTAAAGTTTATTGGTGATTCACTGGCTGAGCAATTATAGGTGAAGACCAAACAAATAAGAGCGCTAGTATTTCTACACAGGACTGAAAGGAAAATACAGCACTGTTGATCATGTACGTAATATTTTAAATCACCAGAAGTAGCCAAAATGATGCTATCTGTTTGTTTTATGACCAAACTTTACCATATAGACACTTACTGATTGTCTGATGGCTGAAAACTGACACAGATCGAGTCTACAAAATGAATGTTCCAAACAAAGGTGACCAGAAAGCACTTTAAACCACCACCACACTTGTGCATTATGAAAAATAAGACTCTGGCGTGATCTCAAGCCAAATACAGCACTCAGCTTCACCTTTTGCTGTATTAGTCTCTCGCCCATGCTCTTGTGCTATTATTTTTCCATACTGCACTCACGGCAGTGCTTTAACTATTATATAGCAACAAGTTTACACATGTGCACGAAGTCCTTTCTTGCATCTTGGACTTACTTGTGTGTGTAGCACACACATAACTAAAGGTATTGTAGAAACTTGACCCTTACCAAATAAAGTGATTTTCCTGGAATCATCTAATGGTATTCAGTTTCCAAGAACTGTGCTATTATGTGTTAGTTCAGCTATTAGTGTAATTGGTCATTAACCATAAGAAGTGCTGAGATGTCACACTAATAGCTTACCATAACACATGTTGACCTCTGTTCTCACACTTTTGGAACTAACACGATTCTGCTATATTTGAAGTACCATCCCACTAGGGATGAGAAGGCTAAAGCTTCTAACTACAGGTGTACCGTAATACATCAACCAATATCGTGACAGTTATACACTTTTAAACTTAGATGAACATCACTCACGACTTTTGAGAATGTGTAATAGCTAAAACATGGTACACAAAATTGTCTTCTCTCATCGTAACAGCCCATCTCATCAGCCCTACCATAAGACAAGAATGTTTTTGTAGATTTCTGGGCAATTTTTCATCCAAATATTCACAACCCAAGTCACACACAAGTAGCTAAGTCTGATTAGGACTAAGGTGCAATTATACTACAGCAGGAGTAGAATATCTTATTGACACAAGCTTTAGTCCACTAGGGCAACATTTATTGCTACACATTTTGTAAAGCAAAGACGTACATTTGCATGTACAGTGTTTAATATTTTGCTGAATTATGTTGTTTGCACTAAACACCTTTAGTCAAAGGTCATATATCATACTGAACTGTATGGCAATTATTATCAAGGCAATATAACTACTACAGAAACTCATTGAAACATGGCTTCATTGGTTTTTGTCTATAGCATTGGTAGTGGGAAGATAAATAGTGGCAAAGTATAAATTTAAAGATGTCACCAAAAGGTGTAGATAGAGGTGTCATCAACAACCAGTTTTCAATTCTTGGATAGTAGTGAATCTATGGATTCACCTTGCAATGTTTATATACCTCTTCATACTGTATTTCCCACAAGTAGAAGGAAAATATGTAAAATTGACTTAGGGATTAAATGTCCACTAGTATATCTGCAGGTGTATGCAACCTCCCTTTTTTCACTACTTTCTATGGCTATGATCCCTGGTTGAACTTATATATTAATTTTTCCTTCTACTTGTTTATTTTTTGCTGAACCAGCACATAATCATCACATCAAAAGCACCATACTTAATGTTTTCGTCTGAATCTGCACCCCAACTATCAATTACTGAAAAAGTGAAGTAGCCATTATACTTGGCCTGCCATTACAAATGAACAACGTTATGAGAAATGCTACTCCAATCAATTCACCCATTATGGACAATACAGACATTTTCCATTACAACAAGAATACCAAGAGTGTCAAATGGTGTATTAGCATGATTGTGTAAAAATAACATGGATATTTCAGTAATTGTTCATTTACGCGAAATGGTAATCTGAAAGGCATACATGGCAACGGGTCTTTGTTCACCAGTATTTCGTGTTATTCAACTAAGTATTCAACAGTTATTGTACAAGGAAAGGAAAGTGTAGTAAGGACCCAAGATAACTCCAGCTTGTTCAGTGGGTCAATCACTGAGAAAATCATCAATGATATTTCAAATTTGGCCATCAAATTTCATAATTCATATTTCAATCCACATTTCTGCAGTGAAATTTTAGGAAATTTCTGCTTTGAATCTCCGCCATTTCACTCAAGAGGCCATGAAAGACCTCGCTCATCACTTGATGACTGTTATACTAAGTTATGCAGAAATATCTGGAAACATTAGGTGTTTGGCATATTCCATATTCCAAATTTCAGCATTTTGATTGACGATATTTCACTCAGTGATGGACCCCTCGAGCTCACTAAAACAATGATTTCACAAACAAGCTATATTCTTGGTTACTATTACAATTACACCAAAAAAATTGAATTTTCAACTGGAGTAGGGGCCATAGCACATCGATAATGGTTCTGAAACAAGCTGGAGTATTGTACAATATTAAGTCATAGCAAGAGTTCATAATACAAGTCTCTTACTTATTGTATTATGAACTCTTAGTAATAGTAAAACTATGACTTAATATCATAGTGACTACTCCAGCTTGACTATGACTTTTATGACTATGACTTAGTCATAGTCATAAACAATAATAGTTATACGGGCACAATGTTGAATTTACGAAATTTATAAACCCGAAGGCCCGGGCTGTAGCACACGAGCGAAGTGAGGGTGCTACTAAGGGCCAAGCAAGGGCGCTACTAAGGGCCTGAGGGTTTATAATTTTCATAGACTCCACATTGTGTCCGTACAACTGCTTTAGACTTTATTTCACGTTACACTCAGATTACTTACCTCATCCATGGCTGTTTCTGCTGTAGGCTTGGCAAAAGCAGTTGGTTTTCTTGTGATAATACTAATGCAATGGCAACTATGCATGCTCACGTGACAAAATAAGCACCCTCGTTACATCACTGCACATGAAAAATGCATACTGATTGGATAAAACTAGTTTTGAGCATATCTTATATTGTGCCTGAAGGTGTGAAGTATACCCAAAAATAGAGTCTAAGAAGTGTCAAATCCCTACTGTGCTCAAGCAATGGAAATGCACAGTAGGGATATAACACTTCTTATTGTTTTGCTGTGATTCAATATCGTGCACTAATCAAGCTTGTGTCAGTACCTTTTATCGACGTGCTATGGTCCCTACTCTAGTTGAAAATTCCAATTTTTTGTGTATTTGTTTGTTAGCTAACTTATTTTGTAGAATAAGATTATTATTACAGGTGAACCCATACATACTGCATCAAAAGAAAGAAATAGCACTGTGCGCTTTAGCTACCATTTATCGTCTCAAAAGTGAAGTAACAATTATGCTTAGTTGCCAGCTACATATGTTCAACCCGTTACACTTCCTTACAAATCAAGAACTGTTCAAAAAGCACCCCTGCAATCCACATCAAGAGAGAAATGGCAAGTTATATCAATTATCATCTGACACTTTGTTGTCAGTTATGTTCAACCCGTTACACAGCAGTATGAAACAAGAACTGTTCGAAAAGCATCTCTGCAATCAAAATAGCCACTATGAAAAATACAGATGATTTCCGTTATGATGGGAAGCCATCACGTGCAACCATTAAAATTTTTTTCACCCTTTAAACAGTAGCAGACACACAAACACAATGGACAAAAGAACAATTAAATGGACCTTATTCGCAATGACATCAAAACACAAAATGGCGGCCAATAGTGTGGACACTTTTGTACGGAGGGAGGGTATTGGGAGAGATGGCGGTTCACTATGTTAATGTTTACATACTGCAGCTAGGGGCTAAGTTAGGTATACATACTTACTTACAAGACAAATGCACATGGTTTTGCATCGATATCAAACTTAAGCCTGGTTTTGTCAGGTTGGACTATTTCGCATCGCCACATCACGGTTACTAGTTTCTTACCTTTATTATCCATAAGTTCCATGTTGTAAAATCCACAAACAAAACTTATTTTAGTGATTACATACGAAGTGCCCACACTAAACATGGCCATTTTGTCAATTACAGCGTCATTGTGGATAAAATAGCTACTAAAATGCCTGAAATAGCTACTAGACTGAGCCTCAAAAGTGTTACAATAATAGTATGATGCTAATGCTCTAATAGAGCGCACTTTTTTGCTTTCGCTGAAATCATCTAGGACACAAAGAATGTTCTAGAACAATCTAGATTTTATATTGGTAGATCAGTTTTACTTATTAAGCTAGAATTTTTATTTAGCTATAAGGTAGAAATTAAGTGATCAGCCAAGATAGCAGTGGTTCAGTGGTTAAGGATGCAGGAATTAGGTCCTTGGTTCGAACTTTGGTCATGATCAAAATTTTTTTTTGACATTTTTATGACCCCACAATGACTGCTCTATTAGAGTATCTCGATCCCACAATTTTACACTTGTTTAGTTTTTACTGTATAATTTTGTAGCTGTAAATCTGTTTCCACCAAAAGGCACTGCTACGATGATCAGCCTATGTACACACGAATTTTCAAGTTATTCCTCTACTCGGTTTATCCTGTATCCAAAAGTTTCATCTTTTTTCATGAATAAATACTCATAACTCCTTGGATATTTATCAGATTTATACAAGGATTTTTCTAGAAAATAAATTCAGGGGGGGCAATCCAAGTTTTTCAGAAATTGAGGGGGGTAGAACTTAAATTAGGCTAAATTAGTTTTATTGTAGCTAGCTAGCCATCGACTAAATTTTATGATTTTATCATTGTTTCATCATTGGGCTGGTTGAGGCAGAGTTCAGGGGAAAAAATCATTTTCAGGGGGGGAAAAATTCCCCCTTTGCCCCCCCCCTAGAAAAATCCCTATTTATAGCAAACTTGGTGTGCGAATTCACCTTTATACACTCTTCATCTGTGCCAAATATCGATACAATCAAGTTATACATTTCACTGTGAAAAAGGTGGGATATAAGATGGTATTTCCAGTGGGTTATTGAATACAAATAAGCCTTATATAAACCCTGTATTATACTCATGTTATACTTTAGTATAATGCATACTATACTATTACATGTATGGTTTCAGTTTAATTACCACAATAATTGGAATAGCTTATATCTGATATAATGCCCACACTATACTATCACATATATGGTTTCAGTATGTTTAACACATTTACTAAAGCCTTATAGGGATTGTTAGTATAATGCAGGTTATACCAAGCTTTTTTGTATTCAATAAGCCACTGGAAATACCATCTTATATCCCTCTTTTTTCACAGTGTTTGTTTTATAGCAATTTTTGCAAAGTGTGCAAAAAGAAATCGAACCCCCCATAGCTCCCATGGCTTAAGAAAAAAAACGAAACTTTAGCCACTCATATCTCGGAAACAGCTGGGGCAATTTCCTTCAAATTTGGTATGTGGCATAGCCCACCTGGCGGGCACCTCTGCAGTGAAACTGGTTCCAATCAGATAAGGGATCACGGAGCTACAAAGGTGTAAAAATCACGTTTCTCTCTTCCTGTCAATATATTTATGGTGTGGCGCGCCAGCTTCTTGGACCACACGACACACTAACGTGTGTATTGATTTCAACTAGAAATTTCAAGCAGAAATTAAGTGAGGAGATCAACCAAGGTAGCAGTGGTTTAGTGGTTAAGGATGCAGGTGTTAGGTATGGAAGTCCTTGGTTCAAAATCTGGTAAGGTTTTTTAACAACTTTTTTTTGTACACTTTTTTACCCTGTGGTGACTGCTCTATTGGAGTATCTCGATCCTGCGATTTTACATTTGTTTCATTTTTGCTTTATAGCTTTGTGACTGTAACTCTATTGGTGTTCAACCTATCAAAAGGCACTGCTACGATGATCAGCCTATCTACACACCAATTTTCAAGTATTCCTATACTCGGTTTACCCTGTAGCTAGGGACCCGTCGATTTTGCTGGCAAAAGTTTTGGCATAATGGGTGGGTAAAAGCAATGAGCAAAATGCTGGCATAATAGGTGCATTTTTTGTGAAGTAGACATAAAAATTGCACAAAAGATCGAGATACTCTAATAGAACAGTCAGACGCGCTAAAATATCGATAATGCATAGCTAATTGTTACAGGAACAACAAGTGACAATCTAGATACCCTAATAAAACAGTCACACATGTTAAGCAATACTAGCTAGCTTCTTGTTTTACATGTTAGAAGTAATTGCTGATCAAGATGCTCTAATAGAACAGTCACTTTAAGGCAAAACTGTAGCTTTGCACTTGGAAATATTCAATTAACAAAGATCAATGCTGAGCAAAATTTATAATTCTTGAGAAAAATATGGAGCATAATAGGTGAAAAATAAAAGAATTGCTGGAAAGAAAAATAGGTGGAAATAAGCAAAATAGACTGGTCCCTACCGTAGCTGTGACAGAAGTTTAATCATTTTTCCTCGGAATTCCTAAGATTCACAGCAAACTTGGTAGGCGAATCCACTGTTACACGCTCTTCGTTTGTGCCAAAGAACAAGGCAATCAAATTACACATTTGCATTTTATAGTAATTTTTGCAAAGTGTGCAAAAAGAAAAATCATAGCCCCTGTACAGCATAAGAAGAAATTAAAATGAAACTTTGAATACCCATATATTGAATTTGCTGTGTGACCTACCTTACCTGGCAGAAAGCTATAATGCAAAAATGGTGTGCTTTGGAGAAGGAGCCATGGAGCTTTGCACATGTGAAAAAGCTATTTTCTTTTATTCCTGTCAATATACTCACAGTGTGGTGCACCGACTTTCTTGGCCACACAACACACTCCCGGGACTTGATATGTGCACTTAATAACCAGACTCTACAGTAACACAATTCATTGGTGCTATGCAATATAGATAGTAACAAAGTGTCCAGATTGTTAACTGTTCACTTATGTCATTACCATTATATAGCAGCAAGTTTACACATGTGCACAAAGTCCTTTCTTACATCTTGGACTTACTTGTGTATGCTACACACACACATACCTAAAGGTATTGTAGAAACTTGACCCTTACCAAATAAAGTGATTTTCCTGGAATCATATAATGGTATTCAGTTTCCAAGAACTGTGCTATTATGTGTTAGTTCAGCTATTAGTGTAATTGGTCATTAACCATATAAGCAGTGCTGAAATGTCACACTAACAGCTTACCACAATAGTATTAGTTCATGTTGACCTAACTATTCTCTGTTCTCACTCTTTTGGAACTTACACACTTGAGTATAGAACATTCTGCTAAAGCTACATTGTAAGCACTGTCCTTTTGAGAAGGTCAAAGCCTTTAATTAAATACAGGGTGTCACAACATGTGACATGTAATACATCAACCAAAAGCCATGCCAGTTGTCAAACAGTATGATAGTATTGTTTAAGTAGGGTTCCCTTAAAAAAATGACATGCGTTCTGCCTAAAATTCTGCCTTTAAATATCACTATAAAAAATCTTACATGACAAAAAATCACCTTTACGGAATAATATGCAGCAGTAAAAACAAGTAAACACAGGAAGCTGAATATAGAATTTTTTAAAAATCACAGAAATTCGAATTTTCGTCTGCCTGCCTGACCACAGTCACAAGGGTGGAGGCCAAACGAAGCAGTGCATGGCCACCATTTTATGCCACAATAACTAAACTCAACAGTGGGATATGCCTTTTGGGTTCCGACGAGTGTGTCCTTATCTTTTCTTTTATTTTCAATCAGACTGATCTTCATCTTTCTTCATGCAATGAAACCATATTTGAGGCATTAATTTTCCTTTCCTCGAGCAGCATATTTAGATGTCGCAAATTTTATGTCAGTGCTTACGCTTAGTAGATACCTGTAGCTTCACGATAAGTTCAATATCATGCCTATTAATGCAATTTTAGCTGATTAATCAAAACAATTGAGCACTGAGACCACACCCCAGCAAAACTTCATTTGTAATGAACATTGCCAGCCTTGGTAGAATGAACTCTACTCCCCATCTTGCAATTCTTGTTGAGAATGTGTATACCCTCAGCTGCATGTTGACTTATTCTAGTATTTGAATCATGAATTTAAAAGGTCAATGCAGCCATTTAAACACAAAAGATAGTCAAGCCACACTTTCTAAAACGTCCTAACAGCTGTGCATCCCTTCTTGCATCTTGTGATCATGATAATACAGGAATCTAAAAAGTCTGTTTCGTGCATCCAAATTTCTGTAGAGCCCAGATTATTTTGTGGTATTATGCTCTGGTCTGCAGTGTGCTCATACCATCTTCCCTTGGCAGTTTCAACACACTATCTATGTATTATCTTTGGCGACAAAAACTTGACCCTTACCAAAAAAGTGATTTTCCGAATGGTATTCAGTTTCCAAGAACTGTGATGCATGTGTTAGTTCAGCTATTAGTGTAATTGGTCATTAGCCATATAAGAAGTGCTGAAATGTCACAGTAATAGCTTACTGTATTAGTTCATGTTGACCTAACTGTTGGAAACACAAATGGACGTGAGCTGACACAATTGTGCATTTTTTTGAAATCCTGTGTGTTAATCTATCTAGCCAAGTTCATGTTCTGGAAAAGTTTCTGCCTCATATGCCAACAACTTTGTTTGTACAGGAGGTATAGGTAAAAAAATTGCAGGTGCTTACTATAATGGTTGTAACTAATGAGCAGATTATGATATGGAGTTGAAATTTGCACCATCGTGTTTGCCATGAATAGGGAAATCACCTATTGTGTACATTTTTCGTTGTATCACCTTTCGCTACATACAAAAGCAAAATAAGTGCAGAAAGATTGATTGCTTACTCTGTTTCGATGTGACGTAAACAAACTCCCATAAATTCAGTATTCATGGGTCTACTGCAATGAAACAAAGATTGTTGAACCCCTCTTCTGCAAATGAATAAGATGATATCCAGGTTTTTGTTGTTAGGCCCTATCTTCACTAAAAACAATGAATTGTTATGGATTTTTTAAATAGTACACAAGTATTGTATCCAATGCTTTATACTGAAAATTTAGTCTTGCACGATTATGTTGGCTTTTCATCTTTTCGCACATCAGGTCCAATATCATCCTACAAGAATTTTTTTACTACCACGTAACAGAATTTTCTACTGACTGACTGATGCCTTCAGACAAGCATAACTCGATAATGACTAAGGCTACGGGCTTGATTTTTTCACTGTTCAACATTGCTTCGGCCTGACAGGTGCCTTTTGGTATACCACAGTACGTACAATGCATTCTTCATAGACTTACCAGTGTTCTCTTTTGTGTCCCATTCATCTTTGCTGACAGCGAAAAGTGTCGATTTGGCAATAGCTACTTGTGTGTTGTAAATACAATTTTATACTTGGAAGAAGAATAAAAATTACAAAAAAATGGCAATAGCACGTGATGGCTTCCCTCCGTAACGGAAATCGTCTGTATTTGTCATAGTGACTAATTTTATAGCAGAGGTACTTTTGAAACAGTTCTTGATTCATACTGCTGTATAGCAGGTTGAACATAACCAACAACAAAGTGTAATGGAGCCACTTTTCAGATGATAATTGATATAACCGCGGCACCATTTCTTTCTTTCAGTATGCATGGATTGCAGAGGTGCTTTTCAAACAGTTCTTGATTCGAATTGCTACGTAATGGGTTGAACATAGCTGACAACGAAACATAATGGATACTTCACTTTTCAGACAATAATTAGGGCATGCGGTGCCATTCAGATACGGTATGCATGGGGTCACCAGTAATAATAATTATTTACAAAATAAAAAGTTAACAAACAAATACATGGAAAAATTTGGAATTTTCAACTAGAGTAGGGACCATAGCACATCGATAAAAAGTACTGAATCAAGCTGGAGTAGTCCATTATATTAAATCATACTAAAACAATAAGAAGTGTTATATCCCTACTGTGCTCAAGATACATGCACAGTAGGGATATAGCACTTCTTATTGTTTTACTGTGATTTAATATCATGCACTACTCCAACTTGTTTTAGTACGTTTTATTGATGTGCTATGGTCCCTACTCTAGTTGAAAATTCCAAATTTTTCTGTGTAATTGTTAATTATCATTACCATTATGTAGCACACATGTGCACAAAGTCCTTTCTTGCATCTTGGACCTACTTGTGTATGCTACACACACATAACTAAAGGTATTGTAGAAACTTGACCCTTACCAAATAAAGTGATTTTCCTGGAATCATCTAATGGTATTCAGTTTCCAAGAACTGTGCTATTATGTGTTAGTTCAGCTATTAGTGTAATTGGTCATTAACCATATAAGAAGTGCTCAATTTTACACTAATTCATGTTGAAATAACTATTCTCTGTTCCCACATTTTTGAAACTAACACAATTGGATATATATTATACAACCACTAAAGCTTTTACATTTTTAAAACCAATATGTAGTCAGGTGTGGTCACAAAAGGACAGGGCAGGCTGACATGGTTGGACATGTACACAGACATTTTCAAAATACACTTTAAATACATTTATGACAGTTAATTTTTATACCTGGTGTTGTATTGTACACTGTTCTCGATAAACCGTACTGCTGTGCACATACTCTAGAATTCTAATGCAAAGTCATATATAGAGATTCAGATGCTATGTCCCAACATAGTCTTTTAGGTCAGGCCCAGACTCATCACTTCTATATAAGTGCTGAAACTAATCTGGGCTACAATTACTATAACTCTACATTGGATTTTTAGAGCATTTGCACAACAGTATAATCGTCTATAATTTATCCTCCACACTTGCACTTATTAAAGGGAAAATTACTAAGCAAACTTGTTTGGGTTAGGAAACGAAGACTACTGTACAGAACAATGTTAAGTATGAAAATTGATATGTAAATGTAAAAGTGTATTTTGAAAATGTCTACATCCATGTCTGACCAAGTCCACCTCTTCCAACAACCTAATGTGTCAAATTTCATGACTTTGTGCCAGTACTGGTTTACAAGCTAGAAAACTATTTTTACTGGTAGTCCATCCGCTATCAAATACACTAGTTGTACAAAGATAAGTTGGATGGTTAAGTTCAAGGCAAGCTAGGATTGGCCCAGCTTCACCAGGATTTCCTCCAATCCTAAGATTCACTATAAACTTACCTTCATACAGACAGTGAAAGATAGATGCAACAGCCAAACCTCAGTTAGCATTAGGGTTATGGTCAGGTTCAGCTTTGGTTTCTTTTAACGTTTATTACTTAGGCATGTTAGTAGTGAAACAGGGGAGGTCACCTACACATAAAGATCCGTAAATCGCTACCGTATAGCTGGTAATTTTTGAAAGGTTTTTATTTTCGGATATTTCGAAGAGGCCCTTCTGTTCGAAAATGAATTCCCACGTCCGGTTGTTCTTCGAAAATAAATTCCCACAAGTGAAAGCAACGGTCCAACTTTTGGCGATTTGTTTGTGTATTCCTCGAGTTTTAGCTCAGTATTACTGATAATAATGGGTAAACTGTATCATTACTGTGCCAATATCCAGAAAACAGGAGATCCAGAATGGGAATTGATGCCTATAATCTATGGTAGATAGCTAGCCACGATTGAGCGTGATCGAGCTAGTGAATTTACTCCAGTCGAGACTCCCTCAGTCTTCTCTCAAATGCACAGGGATGGGGAATATTCCATCAGTAAGTCAGTTTTTGGCAAACATTCACGCATCTTCACATTTTGTGATACGGATTTCCGTTTATTTGAAATCCATCCGGACTTTGAAATATGCACTCTTCAAAATTAAAATCCTTCGAAATTCAGATCAGTTTTGCTCCTTGTGTGAAATTTTCTGTTTTGAAAATAACCTGCTATAAGGTAATTCAGTCTATACCCATGACTGAATTAGGAATTAAATGTCCACTAGTATATCTGCAAGTGTATGCAACCTCCCTTGTTTCCCTACTTTAATGGCTATGATCCCTGGTTGAACAAGGTTCCTTCTACTTGTTCGTTTACTTTTTATGACTGGTGAACCAGTGCATTCTGCATCAAAAGAAAAAAAGTTCCATACTAAAATAATGTTTAAACATTTCAAAACATGCCTTTGCAATCAAACCAGCCACTACAGGTTTGTGGTCTGCATCCCACATAAATGTATATCTACTGATCCCACTGTAATTCTGGAACACCCCGCTTTCATGATTTGCTCAAACAAGCATCATATCCTACAATGAAGTCAGGCCAAACTTGGCAGGACTTGCCAATGGCTTTCAGTACTTACGTGCTGTAAAATATTAATACATAATTAAATAAATAAACAAACAAACAAACAAATTATGCATGGTTCAGTAATGAATTTTAGAGGCATTAACTTGTACAAAAAACAGTAACTCGTGCTTACAAATAAAGTAGAAGCCATTTAAAGTTTTATACTTATATATACTCTTGGCTATAAAAAGCAAACAAAACAAGTGAAAGAAAAATCTTGCAGGATTTCTACAATAAAAAGTGAAGAAACTAGGGAGATCATCACGATATACAAAATTCATGCCATCAGTTTACTGACCTTCATGGTTAAAGTAGCAATTAAATTTGTAGATCAGGTGATAATCTCCCTAGTTTCTTCACATTGCAACAATCACTACAAGGGTACAAAATTCTTAATGTTTCCTCCACTTGTACATTATGGCTGTAACTGCAGTAGGAATTAAGTGTCCACTAGTATAGCAGCAGATGTATAGTAGAAGACCTCCATCTTTAATGATATCAACTCAAAATTTAAAATTCCTAGTCTACTTAAAAAGTCTAAATTTATCAAACAGCATAGTAGTACTGCTTAAGCAAAGTAGTACTGTTTAATAGGGTCCCCCCTAAAATTAATAGCAGCTGCCAAGTTCTGCCATTAAAAACCATCATAGAAATATGAAAAGCATACCATAAGGAAGAGTCTATAATGCATCCAGTATCAAATCCAGCATTAAACACATGAAAACACTAACAGAAAAGACCAAATATTTAATTTAAAAGTTGATTTGGTCTGCGTGCAAGCCTGCCTGACTACAGTGGCAAGATTGGAAGCCAAATGAAGCAACTAGCATATATAAAAATATTAATTTAATAGTGAAGTAGAGTTTCAGCAGAAAATGCAATGAAACAAGATAATCATGTGAATGACAGTAGCTAAGGTGGTAACAAATCAATGTAGAGATTTTCTCATATAGCCATGTTGTAGCTACAGTATCACTCAAATGCAATGTCATCTCATGAGAGTTCAAGTGATTATTAAACTTAATAATTAAAGGGTGTGGCACCCATTTTGCTTGCAAGTATTCATCCCAAACAAAATGGAATGAATGCTCACAAGCGAAATGGTTGCCACACTCTTAAATTAGCAAGTCTTTTTAATCGCTTGCACTCTCACGAGACGACATTGCATTTGAGCGGTACATACCGTACTACCATTCATATTTCTTGTTTCACTACTTTATATCATTGAAATCCTATATACTTCATTTTTTAACAATTGTTATTTACACTGCTTTATAGGAAGTACATAATTCATGGCTAGTAAAGTTGCGAATACCACATACAAGTAATAATGAACGGTCTCAAATATCACATTTTAAGTGATAAAACAAAAATACTAGAATAGAAAGTCTACACTTTTCAGATGTGCTGGTAATGTAAATTTACTAAATCTGAGCAATGTACAGTTTATTAAACTTTAAGTAAATGTGGCAAATTAGTTACCACATCACTTTTGCACACTGAAAACTGGTCTTAATTTACTTTACTGCCAGCTTCCACTAAGGGTTTACATACAAAATGAAAGCATAATTGCAACTAAAATTTATATTTATTTTATAATACTTACTTACACTTACTTGCAATCTGTCTTTGATTGCTGATCACTTTGGCAGTTAATACCATCCATGGCAGCAGTAAAGTTCAGTTTGATGACTATGCTGTGTGTACATGAATCAAGATTATAGTACAACATAGTTATCGGTTTTATATGTATTTAAGCAGGAGGTTTTACATATAGTTGAGAAAAACATATTCAGAACACAAAATTTATTAACACTTTCACACCTCAGATCAAAGGAGCCGCCTGGGCTACATTTAGTATGTAGCCCAGCTAGCCAGGCTACATACAAAATGTAGACTGGGCTACAACTGGGCAGTGATTATATAGACATTGATGCCGAAATCGATTGTGGGGATCGATTAATACTCACATGATTAGGATATACGACTTGGATTTCGCCATGAAAACCACTCAGGTGGACACTGTGAAAAAAGAGGGATATAAGATGGTATTTCCAGTGGCTTATTGAATACAAGAAAGCTTGGTATAACCTGTGTTATACTAACAATCTCACGTGAGGCTTTGGTTAATGTGTTAAACATACTGAAACCATATATGTGATGGTATAGTGTGGGCATTATATTAGCAAGAGTTAATAATAGTGGAGATATAAGCTATTTCAGTTACTGTGGTAAATAAACTGAAACCATATATGCAATAGTATAGTATGCATATTACTAAAGTATAATATGAGGATTTGTATTAAGGCTATTTTAAGCCACTGGAAATACCATCTTATATCCCACCTTTTTCACAGTGGGAGAGCATTTCGTTATCCTCGCCATTCTATGAGTTGAATAACGTTGTGCTAAGGTGAGTACTGAGTACTAGCACTATAGCTTATTCACCTATCGTTTCCAAACATTTTTGAATACGGACACGCCCCCATTACAAAGCTACCACTCTGCACGGAGTAACTACTCTACAAGCAAGCTGTCTAGGCCTGCGTAGTTTTTCCATAAATGATTCAATAGCACTGATTAAACCATTAAACTAGCGTAACGGAAATTCTCCGTGATATCTCTAGGATATGTCCGTTTATCATAACCGAACGTAACCAGAACATACTAGCTGCTGACCCATAATCAAAAATTTTAGGTATGCATATAATACATCTAGTGGCTGCACTCGTATTGGCTTGGGTGATTGATCGCTCTGTACAGGCTATCAGCCTAATAAGTGTTACATATTAGCTGTAACACAGGCATTCGGGCTTTGCCTGACTGCCCGAGGGCATACATATCAGGCAAAGCCCTCATGCTCATGTTACAACTATTACTTGTACCATGGGCATAAGGGCTTTGTCTGATATGTATGCCCAACAGCCCAAGGGCTGCATTCCCAAGGACTGAGGGCAACATTTCCAGTAAAAGCTTGAATGCCCCAAGTTACAGCTAATATGCAACACTTCCAATCTGTAGTGCCAAGCAATCAATCACCCAAGCCAATATGAGTGTAACCACTAGACATATATACATGCCTGAAGGAGTCAATTATGGGTCAGCAGCTGGTACATTATGGCTATGTTTGGCCATGACAAATGGACATATCCTTGAGATATCACGGAGAATTTTGGTTACGTGATTTAATGTTTTGATCAGTGCTACTGAATTGTTTATGGCAGAGTTTAAAAGGCCTACATGGGTATGCTTGTGTTATCAGTAATGTTGATGTGGTCCATATTTGTCCATATTTGAACAACATTATGTATCACTTTCACACCTCACTTTAGTCCACATTTTTCAACTTGTAGGATAGTGACGATAACAAAGCGCTTTCCATTTGAGTGGTTTTCATGGCCAAATCCAAGTTGTGCAAACTAATCTCGAGAGTATTACTTGATCCCCACAATCGATTTTGGCCTTAATGTCTATAAAATTGCTGCTCAGTTGTAGCCCAGGCAAAATAGCCAACTGAATTACATTGCAAATGTAGCCCAGGTGGCTCCTTTGATCTCAGGTGTGAAAGTGATACATATGTACACATTGTACATTATTATGCCATATGTGTAATATTAGCCTATAAATATCATACAGTGCGATTGTACTGTATAGTAGGGACCACAAAGGAGTAGGCATGGCCCACAAAATAATATCACCCAAAAAACAGCCTCAATTTCCCCTGATGACGATGAGGCAGTGTTGGTCAGGCAAAACTAAACCCAAACAAGCTTTCAGATTGACCCGAAACGTTTT
Organism: Dysidea avara; assembly: GCF_963678975.1. NCBI lineage: Eukaryota > Metazoa > Porifera > Demospongiae > Dictyoceratida > Dysideidae > Dysidea > Dysidea avara. The sequence continues at coordinate 32,779,196 of NC_089278.1, read as the reverse complement.
CAACAAGTTGCTACGGAATTTTTCTAAAAATTAAAATTATTTAATGGAATTTTCTACTGACTGCCTGACTGACGGATGCCCTCAGGCAAGCATAACTCGATAACGGCTAAGGCTACAGGCTTGATTTTTTCACTGTTCGGCGTCATTTCAGCCCGACAGGTGCCTTTTGGCATACCGCAGTACGAACAATGCATTCTTCATGGACTTACCAGTGTCCTCCTTTGTGTCCCATTCATATTTGCTGACAGCAAAAAGTGTCAATTTGGCAATAGCACGTGATGGCTTCCCTTCATAATGGAAATCGTCTGTATTTGTCATAGTGGCTATTTTGATAGCAGAGGTGCTTTTTGGACAGTTCTTGATTCGTACTGCTGTGTAACGGGTTGAACACAAAGCGTAATAGATACTTTACTTCACTTTTCAGATGATAATTGATATGTGATGGTATTTACAACATAGCTCGGTGGGAAAATCTTACATTGGCATGTTATAATAATTTTTTTCAATGCCAAAGTAGAGATTTTTCCACCAAGCTATGTTGTAATACTATCATTCATCTTTTTTTTCACTACTTATATCGCTTGGATCCCTCTTCACTTTACATTAATTTTTAATATACTAGTTTTTTTGTTTTTTTTGTGATAGCATAAAGCTATGCACGTGTGACTTTTCTAATGACTGCTGTATTAGAGTATCTCAAGTCAGCCTTTCACCAGAGGGCATGTCATTATTTCATATTTTCATTGCGGCAGCCGGTAGCATTATAAATGCAGCTAGGGGTGTAGTCATCATGATCAAGTAAACAGATTATTAAGAGGTATGGTCCATCGTTATTAATCAACCAAGATCATTGTGACTCAAACCTATCGTAAAGTTACAGGTATCTACCAAGTGTAAGCACTTTAAATAATTTTATGGGACTATTATTATTCCAAAAAGGGGATTTTCATCAAGTAAGATGTCTCTAGGGTGGTTTTTAAGATAGTATTTTAGGCAGCAAATGTCACTTTTGGTACTACCATACAATAATTGGTAAAGAGTGTATCACGTTGTACTTAGTATACAGTGCCAAACTCTTGCACTGTGTAATGCCTACATGTGTATACACACACACAATTATGTACTCATGCTCATAGGCCTAAATACACAAACAAACATAATAAGTATTACCTGTACGTACAATTCAATTGCTGTTTCTGCTCCTTCTAGATATCCATACCTTGGAGTCATGTTAGTCAAGACATTATGATAGTCACAACACCAAAAAGCATCAAACACATTTTCTAAAGCAACTGTTCACCGTAATATTATGTCAAGGCATCAGCTTATCTAGCAATGGTATAACCTCAGATGGAGCAGTAAATGAATAAATAAGTAGCATTCTTATATCCGTACTTATTATCATTATAGCTCTGATCATGAAGTCACCATAATTATTTGTAATCCTGTCAAAAATCAACATTAGTACATACACAGATACACTATATTGACTTCCCCTACTATCAATATCTGGCATTTATCATCATTAACAGGAGCGCATGCGGTGCTTATAAGCTCCTGTCTTTAGCCACCACATGTACAACTGCTGCCATAAAAGCTTTTCCATCAAACTAGCTTCTGAGACGAAATATCTGTGATAGGCTCCTAGCTTTTTACAACTTCAATATCCAACTGTCAAGTAATGCACATTCCCAATTTCAAGCACCAGAATACTTCACACATAACAGCAAGAGTTCATGAACTCTTGATAACAGAACAAACATTTTCTGCAGCACAAACACTAGCTGTTGTACGTAGTGGTGTATAAAGTTTCACCAATAAGTGTATACAACATGGAGGGTAATATGGTATAACCTACAGTTCTGATTACTTAAAACTATGCATATATATATATAGCAAATGATAAAACTTTCCCACTAGAAGATGCAATCTTATAAATATTCAGTGTCATTTAAGAACTAGCATTTGTTTTCTAGGAGTCATAAGATAAGCTATTGAGAAACCTAAACTAGCCTATGTAGCTAAATAAAAATTCTATTTGTCTACAAAATAAACAGTTTGACATTAATTTTATCTTTCCAAGGGTATTATTACATGTGCAATGGCTATATAGCTGGAGTCTTGGCACAGTCCCACTGATGAACCAGACCAGTATTCTTGTTTGATCCCTATACCTTATTACCTAGTCCTTAGTCATTGTTTCCATGTACGTATGTATATGATTTTCAATTTCAGTCATAAATATATGCACACAATAATTATGCATTATACACAATTAATAGGTAAAGTACATGCACGCACGCACACACAAACACACACACACATACGTTCAACAGTCTAACAACTAATCAGTTCAATCGTGTATGTGCAGATTTGATTTAATGCAACCCATCTGCTGTAGTGCTTTATTATTAGTCTCTGAAATGGTTCACTTTTGAAGTTCTCACAACTTTCATTTGACAAAAAGTTAATGTTACTTCTAATTTCCAAAAAGCTGTTGCATTCTTGATGGACATTATGTAGATACTCAAGACATTGTGTCATGACATCTTGCAAAAGATGCATGTGAATTATTTCTGATTGTTGCAATTTTCCTAAATATATTGGTTTTGTAGGCCCGGTGTATATTCTGATATGTTTGTCTTGCTATAAAGTTCAGATCGTCTCACAAATAATTCCATTGCTGTTACCTGGTCTAGTATTTTTTCAACATATGAAACAATATCATTAAACTCCAGACACACTATTGCTTTTTTAATGTAATAAATTGCGTTCTCTGTGATTTGTAGAAGTTCACTATTGGTAGTAATTAAGTCTGAGCAAAGCATATCTGCCTTTTCCTTAAATGCTGAACTTTTTGTATTTTCAATGTTAATTACTCTAGTTAGTAATTGTAGCTGGCTTATACAGGCAGCACACTTAGTAATACCCAATAATTGTTGCTTAGAATTTTGCACCAGTTCGGAAGTGTCATGTGGCAATGTAAATATTGAATACTCTTTTCCAAATATCGCAACAAGTTTTACTATTAATGGTTTAAAATTGTCAAGAGGCTGAGAATATGAAGTAAAACTCCACTCAAAGCTTTTGAAGCTAGGTGTAATAATATTTACTTCCTTTATTGTTTTACAAACTACCTCATCAGAATAGTCTTCTGTACTTTTGCATGTATGCACACGCCTCACTGTTTTTTGTAACATACACCTAACTGTTCTTTTTAGACATAATTCACTCACCATTTTAGATTTACTCTTTACTATGCTTTCTAGCATTGCAATTTGATTAGAAATCTCTAATGAATTTTTATCATACAAATTTTTATAATACAAAACTATTTCTTGAAGTGAACTCTTTTTAAAAAGATTAGTAAAATAATTGCTTATATAGCTTATAAATTTTAAAAGAAAATTTATTTCATCATTTAGCTTTTTCATTTTATTCTCAATTAGCAAACGCTGAAAAGCGGTAAGTTTAGAAATTGCAATCTGCTTTTCTTGGTGAAGACAATGGTACACACGATCATACCAACACATGATTGCTTTAATGTCATCATCCAATTTTTGCTTAAAACTCTCTTCTTGTGCCTTTAATTTTTCCTGAGCACCAAGTAAGTCAGAAAGAATTTTACCACCCTGATTAAAAGGAACCAGCTTCTTTAACAGTTCCTCTTTTACACACTTGACAGAAACTAATCTGTGATTGGTGCAGCTGCTTTGAAGACATTCTACACATTTAATAGTATCACACCTTCCACAATAACTGAAAGCACTTTCACTCTCATAATTTACACACAACTGAGAGTCCAACAGTTTCGTGGTCATTGCCATTACAACGTCAGGTGGGTCATATATGTTCACAGTTATTTCTGGCAAGCAATGGTTACAGGAGCCATCAGTACAAGGTTTATGTCTAATGCATTTGCTACATCCCATGCTGTAGCATTTTTCACACATATACGATTTGTTATGCACTCTGAGCAATCAGACGCTGACGTTCGATTAACAAATAGTTTAGTTAATCTTGCTAAATAATGATTTGGTAAACGCTTCGACTTACATGATACTCTTAATGCAGGGGATGATTGACAGCTCGGACAATGAAACACTTTCTTTCCATTCTCTGTTCTAATTTCGATGCATTTTCCACAAAACGTATGACTGCACGTCAATGTGTAAGGCATGTGAGGATTTTCGAAACAGTTTCCACAAAGGATGCAAACTACATCTTCTTTTACATCCTTCCAATTGCTGTACTTAAAACAAGAAGACGATTTTCTACAGGCAAAAGCAGACATGTCTTTGACTGGTGACAAGGCGATCTTGTTGTTAACAGGGTCCCTCGCTATACTAAAACTCTCGCTAAAACTAGCTGTCAACAGATATCCCGAACATCAAAGAAATACGGAGGTGGGTCGTAAAACCGAGATCGTTGGAGATCACGTGTTCATGATTCTAATGAGTGAGAGAATGCAGAAGTAGAGGTCTGTGGGCAAGTTGTATGTCAGTATTCCCACAGCCAGATTTGAGAATACCTCACAGAATACACTATTTTACAACTAGGTCGGTACCGAGAAAAATCATGCACTTTTTCAGTCATAAAACTGTGAAACTTTCCACATATAAATAGTACTCTTCATGACATGTATTTTTAGATATAGTGCCATCGTTGATTTGACCTTTGGTGACCTTTACGGCCACTTTTGTCTTTAACTTCCTGAGGCAGTAATTAACTTGTTAAAACATGGTACCAAAATAAAGATCTTTTTGATAGAAACAACTTGGTTTTATTTGAAGTCAATAGGAGAATTCATTCTTAAGTTATGAGTGTTTTTATTAGTTGCAAAATTTGATAAATTTATGCATAATTATCTGCCCACAGGTAATTCACACCTCAAGGGCAGGTAAATTTATCAGATTTCTAGTAAAAATCATAACTTCGTAATGAAATCACCTATTAACTTCAAATAAAAACCAAGTTGTTTCTATCAGCAAGATCTTTTGGTTGGTACCATTTTTAAACAAGTTAATTAGTGCCTCAGGGAGTTAAAGATAAAAATGATCAATTTTCTGTACAAAAATGGCCATAAATGTCACCAAAGGTCAACTTAGCAATGGCACTATATCTTAAAATGCATGTCACAAGGAGTACTATTTGTGTGGAAAGTTTCATGGTTTTATGAAAAAGTGCACAATATTGCCAATTTTGCGCTATACTATATGACTGTCTAATCAATTAGCGGCTGCGCAGATTCATGAAAGGGTGGTCAACTTTGCAACAACTTCTTGTCTTCCTCAAAGATATTAATTAGGATATTTGCAAGCACAAAACCCAAACAGACGTAATCTATTTAGACTTTCAAAAGCTTTCGACCGAGTTCCCCACAATGAACTACTTGTAAGTTATGGTAATTTGGCCGAGGCGAATTTGGCATTATACTGGCAACCTGTGGTGGTGGCGCTTCAAATCATATCTCTATAATAGATACCATTGTGTACAACGCAATGGTTCCTACTCAACTCTACTTCCAGTTTTATCAGGTGTGCCCCAGGGGAGCATCCATGGCCCACTTTTGTTCTTAGTTTATCCATAGTATATCCATTCATCACTCCAATGCTTTATCTTTTGCAGATGAAACTAAATGCTATAAACTCTTTTTGAACTACTTGATTCTATCAAATTCCAGGATGACCTCAACTCTTTATTTGACTGGTCTCAACACTCAAACTTATCTTTTAACACTAGTAGAAATTTATTCACCTTTCCTACAATACAAAGTTCCCTACTTCTTACAACATTGACAATTCCTCAATAATGTCTAGCAACACCCATCATGACCTTGGTATCATTCTATCCACCGACCTGTCCTGGAGAAACCACTATCACCAAAGCTTACAGAACCCTTGGATTGCTTAGACATATATTCAGCCATTCTATTAACACTACAACTAAAAGAACTCTGTACATAGCACTGGTAAGGTCCCAGCTACTGTATTGTTCCCCATTGTGGCATCCCTACCTTATCCAAGATATCTCTGCTCTTGAAAGAATACAGCACCGAGCTACCAAATACATTCTCAATGATTATGTTTCTGATTATAAAACCTGCCTTATCAAACTCAACCTACTACCATTAATCTATAATTATGACCAGTGTGAAATTCTGTTCTTCATAAAATCCATCTGATCACTTCGATATCCAGGCCTTCATCAAATTCTGTCATCATTCTACTAGGTCTTCTTCCAGTAACAAACTTGAACATGTTTTTACATCATCTAATCAACAAAGAGAATTTCTATTTCAACAGACTTCCTCAAACTTTCAACAGCTTACCCAGTAATTGACTTCCCGGGGGCTTAACTCAACCTTTTTGTTACTATTAAATTTCAACTAACTAAAATCCTATGGCAACTTTTATGAGCAACTTCGATCCAGACAACCATCATAGTTTCCATTTTACATGTCCTTATAGCATCTGCTCCAATCTCCCTAAGCCACCCAACTTTGGTATAAGTAGTTAATTTTAATTATAAGTTTATGGGGTCTTGTACTTACCAGATTACCTTTAGTGCACGTACACTAACTCACTTTTATTGTTGTGTAACCATATACACCTGTAACATTGCACTATAAAGCTAATAATTCCCATGCCCAAGTTTATACATAGGCGGTGGATGGGGGGGGGCTGAAGCCTCCCCCTCAGAATGATATCACGCCGAAATTATCTTTCTTGGAGTGGGGCTGAAAACTGTGATAAAGATCAATATACTCTAATAGAATGCTCAAATACCCTAATAGAGCAATCAAGACCTTCATATAAAAATGTGCTCCTTTAAAAAAATAAAAAATAAATTTTAAAAAGTTGCCTCCAGCGAGAATCAAACCATGTACCTCTTACTTGACTTACCACTATATCAAGTGTTTCAGGTGGCTACAGGCTGTTTTGTACTGCTTATAAATGCTATATGTTCATTAAATAATTTCGAGTAAAAGTTGGTGTTTTAGTTAAAATGCTTTAAATTTCACCCTATAAATTAATTTTGGTGCACTTTGAAACATTGTGAAAGCTAAAATGGCTTCTGGGGGGCACAGCCCCCCAGACCCCCTGCTACCAGAGACTCTATACTCCAGTCAGCCTCTCCTTGTATCAACTTCCTCCGCCACTGAGTTTATACAGTACTGAACTATTCTTGTCATGCTTGTCATTATCTTGGTGAGGGTAATTTGCTGTAGCCACCAATGCACTTTGGCCATAAACATTCAGAACTAGCTAGATAGGTGCTCACCATGGTCACTACAGACATTTTTCGTTACAAGAAGAACACTTTAGTCAGCACTACTTCCGAAACCAAGCTACAATATGGTGGAATTCATTGCCATCAGTCTATATAGTTTATTGGTAATTTTCATCATGGTCTGCTCCAGCACCTTATTAAATGACTTGATCTGACAATAACTATTACTGTAGTTGTAAAAGTTGTTAGTGTTGTGTGTAGTTTTGTATATATATGGTGTTGCTATACTATGTATGTATGTGTTGTGTTTTTTGTGTACTCCAGTATGAAAGAACAGCTTCACCGAGTACTGTGAGTTTAAATAAATAATCAATCAATTGCGGAAAGGATCTGGCCTTGCAAGACTAACTGTACCAAGTATTTAGACTATACAATATTTTCTTGGGGTGGTGCTTATCAATTTTTCAATTAGCTATAAGCCCCCCCCCCATCCTTTAAAAAAAGGTCTGGCCCAGAAGAGTAATGATCCAGAGAGATTCCAGACAGAACCATGTGGGACCCGAGTTATTATTGATCACGCTGGGTTGACTGATTTCTCCATTGAGTACAACTTGTTGCTTTACAGTTAAAAAGGCATTAAAATTGGCATACACCATAAGATGCATTTTATGACATAATTTGCTGTGGAGGACAGTACTATGTAGTTTTTATCCCCAAAAAGTGAGCAGATTTTCCTGTAGATCAGTGAAAAAATAGTATATAAGAATAATATGAACAAAATGGTATTATTTCAAGTTTTTTAAAAAATACTTTTGCTGATTCCTTTTGACTTCATATTTTCAGTGGACCTATACCTCTCCCAAATTAACTTCTAAGGCAGTGCATAGCAACGTAATTGAACGAATTACAAAAATTTCATGAATTACGAAATAAATAAAAATGAAACTTCCCCTTTGATGTCGGCAACCTCGATCACGAAACAATCGGCATGGATTTGCTTCACTGCTTGTGTGGTAGTTACTAGTGACACGATGAGTTCAGCTCCAGAGTTTCAGAGGGATAGCGTAAGTGACGGGTGGATTACAGGAAGGCCGAATTTGACAACGTTCGTTCTTGTAAAATCCTCACGTAGTGGTTGCGTCATTTATTGTCTGCGGCGCGCGTTTCTGCTTTACTGGCCGCGCGACTCACTACCGTGAGTCTTGATGTGTGTATAATAATATGTATTAATGTAGCTATAAGTAGGTAGTTTGTGTGTATAGCTATATACGCTTGTAATTTACTAGCTATAATGTATTGTAATGTTGTTTACATACTCCTGTGCGAAGAACGGCTATCTTTAGCCGAGAACAGGAGGTTAATAAATAATCAATCGATCAATCAGTGAAACTATGTACGTGTGTTATGATCATCAGTTTTCATGAATCAGTGAAACAGCTAATCCCACAATTAATATTTTGCTGCTAATGACAACTAACAAGAACCCACAATCAATTGTATCTATCTTTCTTGGGGGTATGTTTGATCACCCGCTGGAGGTCCACCGATAACTTGTAAGGGCAGTTTCAGCAATGGTAAACTACAAGCTTTAGTTTGAGAAAGTATTCCGTTCCGTAGTTTAGTCCATCGTTTCGTTTCGTTCTGTAGAATAGACCCAACCGAATACACGCACCAAATTTTAATCACACATGCTTAAATACAGTCAAATCATGCACAAAATTACATAGCTAGATTCTTATCCATGAAATGAGTAGCTACATAACAGTACTTGCAATTAATCGGATGGCTTGTCCATTAAGCATTTATTGGACGAAATATCTCGTTCAAGTGCAGGGGCAATTTCCTTGATCAGCCGTATGGCTTCTTCTCTAGTGGGATTTTCACGAGCATATAGGTGAATTTCATCTTGAGCAAATGTTATGAACTTCCCAGCTGTTGCACACGTGTCCTTTAAAGCTACCCATTTTCCGTAAAAACGCAATGCCTGCTTTTTAAACGCTTTACTTTTCCATATTGATTTGCGCAAAGATTCGTCCTTATCTTTTATACTTGAAACTTGCTTAGACAACCTGTGATGTGTTACTTGGTTGCATACTCCTTCAACCTCTTTCCAGAAACTACCTGCATTAGACATTATGTCACCAATGCTATTTAATGCTGCAACTGCCTCATGAAGGCAGATCAATGATGTCTCCTTAACTTCAATATTATCTTTGTTTTCAGCAATCTTCTTTGTGAACTCCAACACTTTGCGGTATGCCTCTTCTCTTTTCTTTTGAAGCTCATCTACTTCAGATTTGTGTGACTTTTTTCTTTTCTCTAGAAATTCAAGCCTTTCTCCTAGTTCTTCTGATTTTTGTTTGTACTTGTTTCGAATGCGCTCTTCAACTTTCTCTGTTTCTTCCTTAGCTTGTCGCAAGTAATCTTGATATTTTTGGGAAATCTCATTTTTCTCTTTGTTAATTTTGTTATCTTCTTCTCCCAATATAGCTTTAGCTGCTGTATCAGAGTTTTCTTTCATTTTGGCAGCTTCTGACTCTGCAATGTTTTTTTCATTGATAGCATTTCTTAGTGCTTCTGATTTTTCCAATTTGGCCTTCTCATCTGCCTTTTCTCTTTCTTCACGTGCTTTTTTGTTTGCTGTCTCCCTTCTGTTTGAAGCTTTAATATCGTCATCACGCTTTGTGTCATTTGCTTGATCAATTGCAGTTTTTCTAGATGTCTCTTCATCACTTTCCTTCTTTGATCTTGTGCTGTAAGCAGATTCATCTGCTTTACTTTTATCAAGATAATATCGATCCTCTTTATTTGTTTTTTCTTGCTTTGCTTTGGAATATTCTTTAGCTCGTTCTTGTTCAACTTCACTTGCCCCAATACCAAATGTATGGTTCCAACCTTGCAGTTCTGCATCATAGTGATCTTCTGTTGATTTCAAAGTTGTTTCCAATGTTTCAGAAGCAACCCTTAGTTTCCTTTCTAATTCTGTTTTGTTATTTTTGATTGCAGTATCATAAGCATTGCTGATTTGTTTCATGACATTGTTGTAACTTCTATCTGCTTCTTCAATTGCTCTGTTGCACACTACTTTATTTTCAATAATCTGATTCTCAAAATTTTTATCATTTTGTTTCAAAGCGTCTATCATCATAGATTCATTGGACTTGATTCGGCGATTATATTCTTCTTCAGCAGACTTAATCTTACTTTTCCAAATTTCTTCTATCTCCTTCGTTTTTCTTGTGAGGTGGTCATTGCTCTTCTGCAATGCAACTTGTAAATTTTGTTCTTTTCTCTTGAGTTCTTCAGACAACTTTTCTAATTTTGAATCTAGCATTGATTGTAATTGGGCTACCTGTTGCTTGTATTTCCTATTCTCATCCTCCAATTCTTTTTGCTGTTGTGAATTAAGTTCTGACTTTTCTTCAAATATTTTATCTTCACTTTCAGAGGCTTTTGATATTTCTTGTTTACCTTCTGAGACTGCATCTGATGTGTCTTTAACTTCCATTTCATTTGCTTTTTTTTCTGTTTTATTGCTAGACAACAGCGCCTCTGTTTCTCTTTTTTCACCCTCAACAGCATCCTTCTTGAGCAATGTTGTATTACCAACCTCCTGAATGCTTTCAGATTCTGCTTTACATCTTTGATACAAATCATTTGAGGCTTTACTCATATTCTGCGAAATTTGCTGCAGGTCTGCAAAGATTTCCAAAGCTTCATCCTCAAAGCCATCTTCAAGATAATCATAGGCAGACTGCATACTTTCTAATGCATCCTGGGAAGACCTTTTAAATTCATTTAATGTGTGGACTGTATCATCACATAAAACAGCAACATTTTTCAGTGTTTTACGGACCTCAATTTGCAAATCTACATGGCCAACCACTCCACAGTAAGCCAGACGAACAAACTTGCCCAAACGACTCAAGTCATTTCCCAAATCCTTTAACTTCAGTTGAGCTGTTATATTTTGAGTTTCATCTTCAACTATTCGACTATCTTTTGGTGGCACTTTGCAAAGATTGTACTTTCTTCCTTCATAGGTGATGATACTCAAGCTGTCGTCTTCTGATGACATTTTCTGGCTATATGCCCTGTACACAAAGAACATAGACTATATGATAGATCTATATGCTAGTATGACTATAACATGCCTAACTATACCTGCACTCACGTACCTATTTAGCAACCCATTCACAAGACAAGCAGTGTCTGCTTAAACCGGCGTAAGCACTAACGTATGGCTATCTATATGCCCTTATTATATCAATGCATGCGCGCATGTATGCATGCATGCGTGCATTCAAACTACATAGCTACAGCAGCGTACGAGGATTCTCACCACCAGCAGGCATATAATTTTAACAATATATTGAAACAGACGACTACATAAACGGCCGCATTAACAGTTTTATAATCACCGCTCCGTTTAAAGTATCGCGAGAATCTTTGCGATGCAAATTCGCCGGACATTCCAGCAAGCCGAATTTGTGCAAATACGTATGTAGCTACGCCAGACGGCAGTCCGACCATTTTCTGGCGAGGAAGATCATTTGAATTGTGACCAGATTTTACAAAACCGATCCAAATCGCACATCAGGCAAAATCAAACTAACATCACCAGTGGATAGCTACACTATCGTACTAGTAGTTTTACCACTCAGTACCACTCAAGGCTGGTTTTAACAAGCGTCTTTTCTGGGGGGGGGTGTAGAGCCCGAATGGCGGCCCTAGGCCCTGTGAAAGACCTGGCTTGGCAAGAATCAGTGGTTTACTGGTGGACAGCCTGACATGATAATGTAGGCCAGCCTTTTTTAAACCAGGCGCACGCCCACAGCCGGCCAAAGGCCGGCTGTGGGCGTGCGCCTGGTTTACTGAAATTGTTTTCGTAAAAGTGTGTTTGTGCATAGATTATATAGTCGTTACCCGGGATATGAAACGGAGTACTTCGCTTTTGACACTCCGTGTTGTTGAGGCGCTTAACTACAATGCACAGGTGATGGCAAACTCCTAAATGACTCGCTAAAAGAACTATTTGAAGGTGAGCTAAGATAAAAATAAGGCAGTTATTACCAAGCTACATTCTTTATCCTCGTTTTTTAATCCAATTTATAGCACAGCTACCAGTGGTCAAACGTTACTAGGATAGCCGCTAGACCTTACAGAAAACTAGGAGAACTGTGTACATATTCTGGTGACTCAGTCACCGGAATTCATGGCACTTATAAGCACCTTCCCGAGCAGATGTATAACAGCATGAGAGGAGCATGATCTGGCTACTGTAGTTGCTGTATGAAAGCATATGGCACTATCTATGCTGGTACGCATTCCGGACTAACTGGTCTTCGCACTTCAGTGACTGCTCCTGGGGCTGATGGGTTTTGTGTCGTACAAGACATAGACGATATTCGAATCTGTGACATTACAAGAACAGATCTAAGGAACAGTAAGATGATGCCTTATGCTACATGCGATGCTACACCCATATCATGTGAATGAACACCTGAAAAGTGGAAGAGGTAGTTACAGTAGTTTATACAAATGGAGTGTGCGATAATCGAGATGGTACTGTTTCATATCCTTGATAAAGATATAGTCTGTGTCACTGTGTAATCACCATTAACTAAGACAATGCAAGCAGATTTGCCTGAACAACATGCAGGCATGAATGTAACATCTGCTAAAGAATTGGTGTAGCTGCGTGAAACCATAGAGTGGGGGTGTTTATTATCTATGGTGAAGCATATGGTGACATCATTTGTCGCTTGCTTCATCTAGAGTGTACCGGATTGCATTCATTTCCAACCAACCTCTGCAATTAAGCCTTTTCACAAGGTACTGGTGGAAAATGTATTGTACCAGAGATGCGATTAATGACATGATCAAACGATCGATGCCACATGGTCATGGATGCAACCTCATAAATGGAATACCTCTGAGATTCACTAGTGGTAGATAGACATGCAAAGTTTCTTGAATGAATGACTGAACTCCAAGTGGCCGATGTAAAAATAATTTGAAGGACAGTCATATTTTATTACATTTTTCTACATACAGTGTGTTATATCACAATTATTGTGCTACAATTACATATACAACATGAGTACTTCCATTTTACTGTTAGATGTGCATGTGGTCAACTGACTACTGATTTACAAGTTGTGTTTCACAGTAAACGTTGGTATATGATGTACATGCAGATTTGAACGGCATATATATTATCACGTGGCCAGGTTGTACATGATGGCACTCTGTAGATAGCAGTGGAGACTACCATTAGCCTGACCATTAAAAAGTACAGCATCACCACTGACAACATATAGTGCTATTGTATTATGATGTCAGGTATGTGTCATCTAATGTGCCGTCTAGGGAAGTCTAATCAAAAAATTTCATCACTTGCCGAAGTCAGATATATATGATGAGATCCACTAAAACTGTTGAATAGCTCTCAAAAATGCAACTAGACAATTTAAACTTTAGAAGACAAAGGCAACCTGGCTGCTCTATTAAAAGCAGCTGGATTGATGTTTCACATCTTTTGTAGTGCTAAATCACCTTCAGTAGTTACCAGCCAAAGCAGGCAGCTACCTCCATTGCTTCAGTGGTAGCTACACAACCTTCCTTTATTGGAATGGCAGGTTGTTTTCTACTAAATTTATCTGTATAACAAATTAGTGTAATAAATACAACACACATAGAAGTGTAAAATACATCACACATAATGAATGAATTCTGTGAGTCATAGAAACAATCACCAGTAACACAACACTTTATTATATGGCTCATCTCAAACTATAACAACAGTAGATAACTTTCAATATAAAAATTATTGAATTAGTACCAGCAGTTCAGCTTGGCAGGTCCACAAAAATTTCTTGTTGCTATTAACAACTCTTACAAACAGCAGTCCACAACCAGACGTACCAGGATGAAATCAATAATATAACCAGTTATTATTAATTTTGGGTGAGTTCTTTACTGTAGAAAAGCATCGGACTGTCTAAATAGAAGCGTTATTGCAATGAATTTGGTACACAAAAATAGGCATGATCCGCTTCGCCCCAATTTCTCATAAATTCCATAGAAACGTCAAAATACGGCCGAATTTACCGCTTCTTTTTAGCAGCATGGTCTTTCAGTTACTTAAACTCACTTTTAAACGAACAAATAATGGAGTAGAGTCGGTAGTTTTCGAGGGGTCCGCAACGCAACCTGAATCTCGTACACCTTGAGCCTGAATCTTTGTGAATCTTTGAATCTTATCACGAGATTTTCCGGAGATTTTCGGGAATTTCCCGGATATTGATCACGTGATCTACGAAAAATTCGCGATCAGCTGGAGGTGTTACCTCGTGTCGTTCGAGGTGTCGTTGCACTGACTTGGCTCGCGCAAGAGCTCACCTTTGTCTGTTGCTAACACTGGTACGTTGTGATAGCTGGCAATAGCTCAGGTGTTGACTGTGTTGTACAATAGTTGGTTATTCGATCAGTGCTAGCTCGATGTCTGAAGCTGCAGTGGATTTGGCTCAGGACTTGGACAGATGCGAGGGCAGCTCGGGGCGAGGTGTGGAAGGCAGTCTAAATGATGACAGGTACATAGAAAACAAACCACTTCGCGTATGGACGCGTATGGAGGACAAAACTTTGCTGTTAAATCGTGTTAACTCCACGTTTCATCAAGAGGTTTTGTCAAGCTAGGTGAAAAGCCTAATCCTTGAATAAAATCAACAGGCTTAATAGTGTTGAGAACTGAATTGCATGCCATGTTGTGCTTTTTCAATAATACCTAGCTAACAGTCAAGGTTGAAGTGCCAATTTCCTCATATTCATTCTTTGCAAGATACCCTGAAACAAGATTTACAGAAAATGACACCATGCAATGCCTACAGGATTGACATCGTTGCAGATACTTTTGGTAAACCGTAATCATTGGGTAGTAGCATCGGCTAGTGGAAATGCTGATAGTGCTGATGTTATTCTATATGATTCTAAGTACTCTTTGCTCCATGAGCACACAAGATTACTGCTGTCGCAACTTGTGTTTACCAAGAACAAGTATTTTACCATTGGAATTGCTAATGTTAACAAACAATCTGGAGACAATGATTGTGGACTGTTTGCAGCCGCTTATATTACCAGTATTTCCCATGAACAAGATCCATCATTAATTGTGTACAATCAAGGCTTGATGAGAGAACACTTACTTACTTGCCTTGAGACTAAAAGAATGGCCCTATTTCCGACTATCAGGGAGAGAAGAGTGCTTCAATCAAAGATTGTGAAAACAGAAGTGTATTGTTACTGTAGGTCACCAAATGACAAGAAAAAGGAAATGGTGCGATGTGGCAAAATGATGTGTAAAGAATGGTTTCACTTTGAGTGCATAGGCACTGATAACAATATTGTACCAGGACAAAAATGGTTTTGTAAAAACTGTAAATGAAAAGTGAAATCCTTACAGTTAATATGTTATGTTAGTGTACACATGGCATGATTACTTGTCATGCATGATCTTGATGTTGGTGTATAGATGCATATAGTACATAGTTTTATTCCGAGTCTCAGTCCAACTTAGCCATCTCCATGGCATGTACTAAAACTGGTGAGGTATATTTATATACATGATACATCTACTACAATAAATATTACACTTGTACATATATTATGTATAATACGAGCAGCTACAACTGCAAATTGCCTAATGGCACTAGTGGCAGCCTATATATATATATATATATATAAGCAGGACATTCGGTAGTTAAATTTTGGTACAAGGAATCATCACACTGAGCCAGTATGAAGAGCTAGCTAGCTACTGAGTCCATGCTGCTTGATCAGTGTTGTCCAAGTTACGTAGCTACAATGCCAAACTTATGATATTCACTAGCTGAAGAGAGAGAAAACCATCATTATTATATGAGACACAAACATTTACACTAACATTAAGGAATCCTCGGTCACATGCGACCACCAGACAGGGTTGGTTAAAAACACCTGGGTGGGCATGGCAAGGGAGTACAAAACATAAAGTAAGTATACATGCATGTACATTTAACTAACTAAAGAGTCACTCTGGGGAGGCAGGAAACCACTCACGACAATCCCTAGCCATAAATATTCTTTGAGATGCTGTAATACACTTCTGCGAAGCAGAATCCAAAACTTCCCTTAGAGCTGCTTTTGCCTAATGTATCCTGGTGAACATATTTAGTCGCTAGAAAGCCGACCTCTGAGATTTGGCCGGGCTAAATTTGATTGAATCCTCGAATCTCGGGTGAACCTCACTGAATCTATAGGGTGAATCTCACTGAATATAAACTGAATCTCGGGTGAATCCCGAGTAAATCCCACTGAATCTCTAGTGAATCCCACTGAATTTCGAGTGAATCCCACTGAATCTTGGGTGAATCCCACCGAATCTGCATGAATCCCGGTGAATCTCGACTGAATCCCTCGGAATCCCTGAATCTCCGGTGAATCCGTAAAGATTCTGAATCTCGTACGTGATTTTGCTGCGTTGCGGACCCCTCGGTAGTTTTGCTTCACCATCAAGCAAGAACGAGGAGCGCATAGAAATAATTAACAACACGGATGCGGAATTTGGAATGTATTGTTGCTATTGGAGTGCGCGGTTACGTTTCATATCCCGGGTAATGACTATATAATCTATGGTTTGTGTACCTATCTACCTATCTATGTTTGTCCGTACGCACCCACGTGAGCAAAATCATTTAATAACGGTAAAAGCAGCTTTTACGTAAGAAGTAAAAGTGAAATGAAGTCTGTATTAAACTTCTGCACAGGTGAACTTTGCTCTGAGGTGGTTTCTTTTCGGCGGACTGAAATACGGGTGTGGTGACTTTCCTTAGACTACCTTCCCCTTGAGGTTTTCAGGCATTTAGCAACTGAAAAACAACGGTGCAGGCCTCGTACACTGCCAGGAATAGCCTATCGCTTCGAGTTGAAAGGGGGCGTATCCCTTACATACGCGAACGAAAATGAAGAGTAGCTTTGAGGCTTTGTCGAGAAAATTTGTGGGAAAAACACGTTAGTCACACTATGAAACAGTTTAGAAGATAGTTTTGTGCGTAATATGTTGATAAAAGCGGTTTGTTTAACAAACGCTTCCTTAGCAGTGCATAGCAACGTAATTGAACGAATTACGAATATTTCATGAAGTATGAAATACGAGAATTAGCTAATAATATTATTGCACAACCCAAAACTACCCTATTGTAAAGTAGTAATACATAGTTGGTTAATTCATAGTAGTATATACTGTCTATAGTTAATTCCAAATGAGTTAGCTAGCTGCATGACGCCTGGTTTTTAGAAGTACCACAACATCAACTTGTTTCTGTGGATTTTGCTACATATCAACCACTAAGGTGCCAGCACGGCCCTGTAATCTCGTCTCTGGACTCCAATCGTGGTCTGCCTCTATTTTGAGGTCTAGCCCTTGCCCACCCCCACCCCTTTGTGAGCACTCGTGATACTACTTTTATTGATACTACTTTTATTATTATTATTATTTAATTCGCTCGTCCAACAGCTCAGATTTTCTATCTTATATGGCGGGAAACTCTACAAGCAGCTACAAGTACTGGAAATGGTCTGAAAGGTAACAGATTGAGGCATCTTTAGTGCAAGTTTCATACGCGTGCTTGCTATCCTTGGAGAGTTATGCTGGCTTGAATTCTTTAAAACCGTTTATCTCGAAACTTCTAACGTGCGATTTGGATCGTTTTTCCAAAATCCAGTCACAATTAGCGTCGGCAACACGTGCACCAACCTGAAGAAGCGTTACGCGTTTTGTGAATTTTCGGGTTTTACTCTTTTCACCACCTTTCATAACCCTTACGTAATATTAAGCTCAAAAGCATCCAGACTTCCTACTGTAGTTGTTGCTCTCTCTCTCTTCGACTTTAGGGCACGCATCTAGTAGTTTCCACGAGTAGTAGACTTTAGGGGAAGCGTCCAGTAGTTGCCACGAGTAGTAGACTTTAGGGGAAGCGTCTAGTAGTGTTAGCGTTAGGGTTAGGGTTACAGTTCAGCTTTGGTTTCTTCTTCACCTTCAGGGTTAGGTTCTTCTTACTATATACAGCTTATTTCGTTAGTCACATTTATAAGATACAAAAGAAGGCATTCAAGGGAGCTAGCAGCGGTAGCATAATCGGTAGCACACTGGACCATCACACTGGGATCCTGGGTTCGATCCCTCTTCAATACTGCACTTTTTTTTCGCCTTTTTGGTTCACCGTTATTTTTCTAATTCTGTAGGGTTATGAAATAGGGTGAAAAGAGTGATACCCTAACTACCCGTGAATTTTCGCTGCGCATCATAGTTTGTGAATTTATAATTAGCGAATTACGTATTGTACGAAAGCTACGCATTTTATGAACTCCTTTTTGTTGTTGTTAATTTATTATTAAAATGCACACATAAACAGTTCAATCAGACAAAGGGTTAAATCAATCATTCAGGGAGCTTTCCCTCACACCGCACCGCCAGAGAGAAGTCTGTCAGATCTCCGGCTCTGGGGCCAACCAGCAGTAGAACAACTGCCACGAAAAGGTGACTTGCAGTTCAAATCCTGAGGTTGGAGGGATTTTTTTCCTTACTTTGGCCCCTTTTCTGTTACACCTTTTCAGCTATATAAGCCACTAAGTCTAAGTCCTTGCAATTAGGTTAGATAATCCTAAGGCTGCAGCACATGTTGCTGTCAGACCTTCAGTGCTGGTCACTGTAAAGCACTAATAACAAAAAAACACAAATGGCTGATCACAATAAGGAAAAAGACATTTGAACAGGCTCGGATGGTACGAGCTCAAAGAGATTCCTCCTCGCAATCCGCGACCCGAGCACAATTTGACTGGCCTTTGATTGACAAAGAATTATTTTCAATGATCTCCCCGCTCCGGGAGGCTCTCAAAAGCGACGGATGAAGCTGCTTCAGCTCTTTCATCTCTAATTGAAGCACACCTAGGAGATTCTGGCATTTTATCGCAACATTCCTACTCAGGTCCACACCGAGACAGCCATTATTCGGTTAACAGAACGCCTTCGTCGCCTGAAGAATGATCTGAGACGATCTCATTCTGCAGACTTAATGACTTCTGTGCTCGCTTCTGTGCGTCTGCACTCCAAGGCTATTCGTGAGACTAGGAAAGTTACATTTCGACGTTCCACCAAGAACCAAGAACAATCGTTTTGCAAGAATCCCTGGAAATTTGCTCAGTCCATTTGCAGACCACCTCAAAAGGTAGATCCTGCTTTCTCAGTAGACCAATGTTTTCAATACGTACTTTGAATCTATACCTTCTACACCATCTGAATGTAACGGCTTTCCGGATTGGATTCATGAGGTATGGTCAGTTCAAAATCATGATTATGAATTTGATATGTCCCCAATCCGTTCCTGTGAAGTAAAGTGTGCTCTGAAGAAGTGTTCTTCATCTGCTCCAGGAAATGATAAGATCACTTACTTTCATCTGAAGAAACTACCTAGTTGTCATTTATTTTTGGCCTCCTTATACTCCAAGATACTGCTACATTCCCACTCCGCTCCTCATGTTGGTGCCAAGGAAAAACCATATTACTCTATAAGAAAGGGGATCCAAACTATCCCAAAAATTTCCGTCCCATCACATTGACTTCAGTCTTTGGGAAGCTATTTCATCGAGTACTGTCTCTCTGTTTGGAGAAGTTTGCTTTGAACAACAAATTGTTAGACCCCTCACTCCAGAAAGGCTTTCTCTATGGAGTGAATGGCACTATGGAGCATATATTCAGTATTGAATCACTATTGGAGAATGCCAGAACTACTAAGAATCCTATTGTTATGTCATTTCTTGACCTGAGGAATGCCTTTGGGTCAGTATGTCATCAATACCTCTTTAATATCTTACATTACATCAAGGTTCCTTCTCCTGTTATTTCATATGTTACTAGCTGTTATTCAAAATTGTCAGCATATGTGTCTACAAAGAACTAGAACACTTCAGTATTTTCTATTCAGCGAGGAGTTTTCCAGGGTGATACCTTTGTTATTCAACTTAGCCATTAATCCGTTATTAGCTTATCTCTCCACATCAGAGTATTGAGGCTACTCTGCTCAACTACAGGCTGCCAATTATGTTGGGCTGCCTCCTGTTGAGACTGCAATCCACGTGTTATGGTCTGATTCCTCAGATGATTCACCATCTGGTTGGTACAGATCAATCATGACCTCTTATCATTATGATGGCTCCTGTGATCTAGTTTATGATAATGGTGATAGTGAACAGTCTGTGGATCTTCACACTGTGGAATGGTGCTATGCAGGCAGGTGTCACAAAGTTAATCGTTCTGATAAACCTAATACCCAACCATCAACCTCTACTAGTGCTGCTCTACCTAAGATTTGTTATTCATCAATGCATAGAGCAAAGGGTTTTGCAGATGACTTGACTGTCATCTCCAAAGATGTCAAGTCTCATCAGCAGGCTTTATCGTCACTTGTCCTAAAGGCAATAGACATATGTTTTGAATTTCAACCTCCAAAGTGTATTTCTCTTTATGTTAATGGTCACCATATGGTTTCCTCTACTGTATTTTCAATGGCGGCTGGGAATACCAAGCAGGCAGGCAGGCAGTATAGAAAATTCCATTGAATAATTTTTTTTAAATTATGTACCAACTTGACGGAAACGTTTTGGGTCAATCTGAAGACACTTTTGGGCTTGGTTTTACCCAGCCAATACTGTCATGTCATTGTGAGGAAAAATCGTGGCAGGTTTTTGGGTTATATTATATATATCACGGATCGCCCACACACACCTTCGATGTCCCTTCGACACACCTTCAATATCATACAGTACTATTGTACTGTATGATACTATTGTACTGTATGATACTATTGTACTGTATGATACTATTGTACTGTATGATACACAATTATTTTTAAAAAATGTTACACAAATATATAACATTATTACAATTAAACCTTAATAAAGCTTGTGGTCCTGATTTATTAACTCCGCAGATATTAAAAAGAAGTGCTGATTTTATATGTGAGTCCCTATGTAATTTGTTTAATCAAAGTATGTCAATGGGTTTACTTCCCAAAGATTGGACTACAGCAAATGTTGTACCTGTTCACAAAAAAAGAGATCATCGAGTTGCAGCAAATTACAGACCATCAGCTTAACATCTGTTGTGGTGAAGATTATGGAGAGGATTATTTGTAGGAAACTAAAAGAAGTTCTGGAAAAATCTAATCACTTATGTGATGCACAGTTTGGTTTTCGTTTCCGCCGTTCAACAGTATCATTACTCTTGTCTGCTGTACATGATTGGAGTCTATGTTTGGAACTACATAGTAGTGTACATTGTGTCTTGCAAGGCCTTTGACTCCGTGGCCCATAAGCATCTTCTTAAACTACAGTTATTAGGTATTGATTGTAAGCTACTGCAATGGATATGCTCCTTTTTAACACACAGATGGCGACGTGTTGTTGTGAATGGTGCTTATTCGGATTGGTTAAGTGTTAAATCAGGAGTTCCTCAATGGTCTGTTCTAGGCCCCTTGTTGTTTTTACTATATATTGATGATTTGCACAGTGTTGTTAAGCACTCTAAATTGAAACTCTACGTAGATGATGTCACTTTGTACAAGGAAATTAAGTGTGAATCTGACTGTAAATTGTTACAAGAGGACCTTGATCACATTTGTGATTGAGCAGATAAGTGGCAAGTTCGATTGAATGCATCCAAATGTGAAGCTTTTCTTATTTAAAATAAACATAAGAAAATATCTTATGATTATTTCATAAACCGCTCTCTTCTATCCTGGAAATCCTCTGAAATATTTGGGAGTTTTCTTTGAATCAAATTTGTTATGGTCACACCACTGCAAGTATGTTGCAGCCAAAGCCAGCTAGTCTTTGAATTTTCTATGTCACACTTTATGGGGTGCTACAACTGAGGCCAAATCCATGGTTTATAAGTCTTTAGTACGACCTTCACTAGAGTACACTTGCACCGTGTGGAATCCTCACACTGTCTCTGATAAGTCCACAGTGGAATCTGTCCAACAACATGTTGCACGTTGGGCCTGTGGAAGTTGTTGGTCACCATTACATAAGTATTGGAATAAATCTTCTAATGCTTGTCTACAAGAGTTACATAATTACACTGGCCAACGCTGTCATCTCGAAGGAATTATTTGAGCATGGCTATGCTTTATGACATCCTAAAAGGTAGGTACAATTCTTTGAAGCTATCAAAATACTGTAATTTCAATACATCTTGTACCCGAGCGTACCCTCTCTCCTTTGTTCCGCTACAGTCTTCTATCAATTCTTATAGGCACTCTTTCTTTGTGAACACTGTTTTTTTATGGAACACTCAACTGTGTGATGTATTTGATCTCAGCTCATCTATGTTTCACCAAGCTGTGTATAAACTGTTTTGTTGTAATTAATTTATATGTGTATGTGTTCTTTCTTGGTTTTTGTAGCTGTATTTTCTCTATATTTGTACCCTTCGTTTTTAGTTTTGTATCTTCCAGGGAAACACCTTGTACAGGCTCTGCCTATTGGTATCACCCTTTCTCTTGATAAATCAGATAAATAATAATAATAATAATGTTTTGATTGCCATTATAGACATGCAGCTATTATATATTTGATTAGCAGAACCCACCTGGGGCATAAAGCTAATTTACAAGTACAATTACAAATATGAATTATAATAGTATCTGTTCAGTGAAGTTTTGAAACTATCTAATTGATCGGCACGAACAATATCTGAAGGCAATCGGTTCCATTCAGGAATGGTGTGTGGAAAAAGGGAGTGCTTAAAACAATCTATGGTAGGCTGGTAATGGAGGAACTTCATGTCATTTCTTGATCTGGTGATAGTAATTAGTGATGGAGTTGGTAGATAATTTGTTGGAATTTGTAAGATATTATTGATTATTTCATAAAGTAAAATTAGACAAGTGCTCTCTCTTCAAAGTTGTAAGGTTGGCCACTTAAGTGACGACAGCAATGAACTAATACTATCTCTAATGTTTCTTCTCCAAGGTTGGTTCAATACAAAGCGAGCTGCTCTATGCTGAATCATTTCAAATTTATAATTTGATTTTGGTGGTAAGGATCCCAAATAGATGAAGCATAATCTAGTACTGGTAACACAAACTGCTTGTAGCTTAATTCTTTCAATGCTTTTGAACAAGTGCGCAAGGCACGATTCAAAAATCCAATTAATTTCATTGCTTTGCCACATACATAGTCAACATGCGGTTGCCAAAAAAGTTTATGATCAATGATAACTCCAAAGATAGGAATGTTGTTCAACGATGTTAAGAACTTGACCTGACATTGAGTATAAGAATTCACTTTTGTGGTGTTGTTTGGACAGTTGCATGATACAGCATTTATTGATGTTAAATTTCATTTTCCACTTGTCAGCCCAGGAAGAAAGTCTTTGTAGATCTTCCTGGAGTATTTGGTGGTCAGCGACAGTCAATATTGGGAGATAAATCAAACAATCGTCTGCAAATAATCTAACTGTGCTCTGAATGTCTGTGACCAGATCATTTATATAAATCAGAAACAAGGTGGGCCCAAGAACTGAGCCCTGGGGGACACCTGATGTAACTTTGCATGGGGAAGAATATGAGCCTTTGACTACAACTTGCCGTGTTCTATTGGACAAAAAATGAATTTATCCATTGGAGTGGCTTCCCTCTTATTTCATAGAATTCTAGCTTTTGTACAAGCCTTGAATGTGCAACCTTATCAAAGGCTTTAGAGAAATCTAAAATGCCAATGTCAACCTGGTTCTACTGTTCATGAACTGGGAGAAGTCATGTATGGTGAGAAGTAACTGCGATTCACATGAGTGTTTTGTTCTGAATCCAAACTGGTTGGATGCAATATTTGGTGAGTTTCCAAGTGCTTCATTATCTGACTAACTAGAATATGCTCAAATGTTTTACACAAGATAGAAGTCAAAGAAACGGCTTGGTAATTTGATGGATCAGATCTCTTATCTATCTGTAACATAAGCAGATTTCCATTCTGTTGGCAGTTCACTAGTGTCTAAAGTCTGTTTGAAAAGATGAGCAATCATTGGAGTCAATTCCTGTGCCAACTCATGCAGAATTTTGGCTGGAATTTTGTGAGACCCACAGGCCTTGTGAGGATCTATTTGAGAAAGTAAGGTAAAAACACCATGCTCCGTAATACTGAGAGGTGGATATGTTGATTCTGGTAGTGCTGGTAGTGAACTTAAGTCTTCAGTTGTGAATACTGATTGAATGTGTTGTTTAAAACTTCAGCTTTTTCAGCAGGGGTGGTTGCTACTCCATCAGTAGTCTGTAATGCGCTAATTCCAGTTTGGTCTTTATTGTGAGACTTGATATAATGCCAAAATGGCTTATTGCCATTCAAATTACTTGAAGAATTTAGGATCTTGGCAATGTGTTTTTGGTGTTCTGTATGGATAGTTTGGCGTACCTGACCTTGGACACTTTAGTACTCAGCCCAATCAGTTGACCACTTAGTCCTTCTGGTTTTATTATAGAATCGTTGCTTCTTCCTTATTAACCTTATAAGTTGAGGCGTAATCCAAGGAGCATTAGTACGGTTGGAATTACATTTGACTGGAACATAGGTGTCTATAGCTTTCAAAAGATTGTCACGGATGTAATTCCAATTTTCTTCAACTGATCTAGTGCTATTTTCATTCCTCTCATAGTAATGTCTGGAAACTTCAGTCATTTCTTCACGAAGGGAATCCCAGTCTGCCCTATTATAACAATACACTCACTTCTTTGGCTTTTTGTTAATAGGTAGGTTGTACAATATTTCAACGATAACAGCATCATGGTCACTAAAGCCGGGAACAGTTTTACAATGGTTTATAGAGTCAGGGCGAGATGTAAAACAGAGATCTAGAATGTTATCACCTCTGGTAGGCTTGAGGACAATTTGCTCTAACAAGAAATCTTGAGCAAATTCATTAATGACTCTCGGAAGAGCGCTGGTAAATATGAATCAGTCAAGTTTCCAGTGTATCAGTCAATTCCTGGGCAATTGAAGTTGCCTCCCAATAGCAGAACTGTGTCAGGAAATTTTTGCCTTATTTGGCAAACACAAAGAGCTAAGTCATCCCAAACCTGTACCGGAGACTGGGGAGGACAGTAAAATGAACCAAGAATTATATTTGAGTGTTTATGGGTGTGGATCTGTACCCAGACAGCTTCTCAAGGTGAGTCTATTGTAACCTGGATTGATAAGTTATCCAATATACAATCTCCAGTATATCGAGTTATAACAGCTCCATATCTTGATATATACATGGTCATAACCATTGTCATCCTGTCTTGCTGTAAGTGCATGCCTTCTTAAAAACCACAAACATACAAGCAATCTGTTACACCTTACCTATGGAGATAGCACATTTTTTGAATGCATTATTGTTCTTCAATGTAGATTAAAAGTCTCACCAAGTGAACTGTATCAATTTCTGAAAACCAATCATCCTGTAAGAATGACATTAGTCATCCATTGGTTCTATAAACAAATAAACATTAGTTTTGACTGTTAAATGGTCTGCATCAAAATCAAGGTTGTAGTTATGTTAATATATTTGTGTGTCACATCATATAAAATTTAAACAAGTCAGTCAGCATACTGGCTGCAGACCAGGATTGGAAACCCTGATCAGGGCTCAACCCAGAATATTAAGCTTGAGCGGGGGGGGGGGGGGGGGGGGGAAGCAAAGTAAGTCACTTTGGATCCTAGGGGGTCTGGAGACATGCTCCCCCAGGAAATTTTTGAAAATTTAGGTGTAAATATACTCAATGCTAGTTCCAGGTCTCAATTTGTTTCCAGATGCAATCTTGCCACAATTATGTTTCAACTAGGTAAATACGCTCCCACACTCCCCTGAAATCCCTTCGATCATTCCCTTCACTGACATTTTGCTACACAACAATTTAATATAGAACACAAAATACAAAATATGTTATTCAAACACAAGAGAAATTTTTGTTTATATGTACTACTACTACCCCCTCCACCCCCCGTCTCAGGTTTGGGCTAGTTGTAAAAAATAGTTTTTTTTAGCTACTGCTGTAATGTATACCAGTCTGTCAATTTAAGTCTTCATAATGGTAAAGGGATATATGCCAATGACCAATATTGTAGGTGAAATTGCGATACACAGGTGTATATAGTATGACAACAGTATGTCCACGAAAAGATTTACATAATATACCCTATGTATCGCTATGGTACACAACATAACTGCCCATGAAGAGGGAAAGAAAAATATGCTTAACATTGTATAATTATAGTGGATGTGACATCCCTAAGAAGGTGAAGAAAACATTCTGTGCTTAAGTCAGCTTTGTAATAACAATCTCAACATTGATGCCAAGTCAACTTATGTATCACACGCATTGTACAAACCGGTGGAGTACCATACTGTATACAGTAAATGAAACCTGATGAGTATATATATACACATATTTATTATGTTCACATTACATTAGACAATGCCTTAGTAAGTGTAGCTATATATTTATACATAACCTATACAACTATACAATGTGCTTAGCAGTCCAGCAGTTGATCAATTCTTTACTTTTTGTACATGTTTGATTTAATGCAATCCACATGCTATAGTGTTCTATCATTTGTGCACAAAATTTTTCAATTTTATAATTTCCTACATTTATTCCACTACTGGCTGACAAAATGTTAATGTTATTTCTAATTTCCAAAAAGCTGTTGCATCCTTGATGGACATTATGTAGATACTCAAGACATTGTGCCATGACGTCTTGCAAAAGATGCATGTGGATTACTTCTGATTGCTGTAATTTTCCTGAAATATATTGATTTTGTAAGTCCAGTGTATATTCTGATATGTTTGTCTTGCTGTAAATTTCAGATCGTCTAACAAATTGTTCCATTGTTTCTACCTGATCTAGTATTTTGGCAATATATGAAGCAATATCATTAAATTCCAGACACACTATTACCTCTTTTATGCAATACATCGCAGTCTCTGTGATTTGTAGAAGTTCACTATTGGTACCGATCAGGTCTGAGCAAAGTAATATTGCCTTTTCCTTTAATGCTGAACTTTTCTCAATGCTAAATACTCTAGTTAGTAATTGCAATTGACTCACACAGGCAGCACCCTTAATAATGCCCAAAAACTTCTGCTTAGAATTTTGCACCAGTTCGGAAGTGTCATGTGGTAATGTAAATATCGAATACTCTTTTCCAAATATCACAACAGGTTTTACTGTTAATGGTTTAAAATCGTCAAGAGGCTGAGAATATGAAATAAACCTCCATTTAAATCTCTTTATACCAGTACTAACATGGTTTGGTAATGTCTCCACATTGCACTTATTGTGATTTTTTTCAGATATACATATGTGCACACGTTTAGTTGTTCTCTCTAGGCAAATTTTGCTAATTAACCTTAAATCACTGAAAATCTTATCAAGTCGTTTGTTTTGATAAAATACTAAGGGATTTCTATCACATACATGTTTATAATACAAAATTACTTCTTGAAGTGAACTCTTCTCAAAAAGATTAGTGAAAAAATTATGTTTGCCTTCTACATATGTTAAATGAACTTTTATTTCATCATTTAGCTTTTTTATGTTATTCTCAATTAGCAAACGTTGAAAAGCAGTAATTTTAGAAATTGCAATCTGCTTTTCTTGGTGAAGACAATGGTACGCATGATCATACCAACACGTGATTGCTTTAATGTCAGCATCCAATTTTTGCTTTAACTTCTCTTCTTGTGTCTTTAATTTTTCCTGAGCGCCTGCAAGCAGATCAAGCATTTCACAACCACCATCATCACCTTCATTAAAAGGAACCAGCTTCTTTAACAGTTCCTCTTTTACATACTTGACAAATACTAATTTGTGATTGGCGCAGCTGCTTTGAAGACATTCTACACATTTAATAGTATCACACCTTCCACAATAACTGATAGCACTTTCACTCTCATAATTTACACACAACTGAGAGTCCAGCAGTTTTGTGGTCATTGCCATTACAACGTCAGGTGGATCATATATATTCACAGTGATCTCTGGCAAGCAATGGTTACAGGAGCCATCAGTACAAGGTTTATGTCTAATGCATTTGCTACATCCCATGCTGTAGCAATTTTCGCACATATACGATTTTGTTATGCACTCTGAGCAATCATAAGCTGACGTTCGATTAACAAATAGTTTAGTTAACCTTGCTAAATAATGATTTGGAAAACGTTTCGACTTACATGATGCTCTTACCCGCACAAGAAATGGTAGACAGCTCGGACAATCAAACACTTTCTTTCCATTCTCTGTTCTAATTTCGATGCATTCGCCACAAAACGTATGACTGCACGTTAATGTGTAAGGATTTTGAAAATAGTCTCTGCAAAGAATGCAAATTACATCCCCTTTTACGTCCTCCCAACTGCTGTAATCGAAGGGTGTATTGCACTCAAAACTAGACATCACCAACAGTAACCGTGCAGCTCAGTTAGTAAAAGTTGATTACTAGCTACGGTAAATTCACTTGGGTAAATTAATTGTTACATGGACCAGCTGCCAAACATTTAGCAGCGCTGTGAAGCCCTTTAAGTTTAAACACCGGAACTGTTAATCAAAAAGGCGTTTTGATGCGGGCAAGAACAAGTGAGTTATGAGTCTTCAAAATATCCCATAGCTACATTTAGTATGGACGATTCAGGCGCGCAAACATGTTAATAACATGAAAACACGCTTGTTCCAGCACAAAACCATTGGGAGTGAACACATGTCACCTCTGGTACGCCTTCACTTGAGCCCCCGCCAAATATAGTAATATCAAAGTCTTTGATATTACTATATTTGGCGGGGGCTCAGGTGAACGCGTACCGACTATACAGGTTAATTCGCACGCTAGTGATCTCGGGTCATGTGCATGCCGGGTTAGTTTTTAAATCCTGACTCCCCTTAGTTAATACTGCTTTACAGCTTCATTTACTCGCCACCCAGACCGACAGATTAATATAGCTTTCAATAGTCTCGCGTATCTAAAATCTACAATATACTACTATTTATTACCTAACTACCAGTGTTGGGAGTAACGCGTTACTTATGTAACGCGTTACGTAATATTATTACTTTTGTGGTAACTAAGTAATATAACGAAATAAGCTGTAATATAACTCAAGTTTCTTTACTTACAAATGTAGCTAACGCGTTACTTAAGTAATATAGTTACTGTAACGGATCTATTATTACTACAAGTAACGAAGTTACTGATCTCGTTAGTAATCCACTGAGTAACGCCTAGCCACAACGAAGTAATGAAGCCTACTGAATGAAGCTTATTCACCAGCTTCTTACTTATAACCAAGATTTGCACATTATATTATATTATATTATTATTGATTAGCAAAACCCATTGGGTAAATCGCTAATGTACAAAAAC
Source organism: Dysidea avara (assembly GCF_963678975.1). Classification (NCBI taxonomy): domain Eukaryota; kingdom Metazoa; phylum Porifera; class Demospongiae; order Dictyoceratida; family Dysideidae; genus Dysidea; species Dysidea avara. The sequence continues at coordinate 32,749,463 of NC_089278.1, read as the reverse complement.
AAAATTTTAGTGTCTATGCATTTTGCAAACGGTTCTTGAAAGTAAGTAAGTCTATATTGTCAAGATCTTCCATATCTAAATTGTTCCAGTCTGGTATTGACCTTGGTAAGAAAGAGTTACTATATCGATTTGGTCTGGCATACAACTTTAATAGCTTCAAGGGATGGTTTGCCCTGGTACTTGTTGCAGGAGATAACACTGGCAGATACTGGTTTGGAACATAAATTAATTTGTTTACAAACTTAAACAATAGCATCAGACGTGCCTGTTTCCTACGATCTTCCAGTGTTGGCCATTTTAATTCCACTAACATTTCAGTTATGCTGTCCCTATGATTCCTTCTCCAAGGTCTATTTAACACGAAACATGCAGCACGATGTTGTATCATCTCTAACTTGTGAATGAGTGATTGTTGATGTGGATCCCAGATAGAAGAGCAGTATTCAATAGATGGCAAGACGATCTGTTTATATGCATGTTCTTTTAAGTGAGGTGGACAATGGTGGAGAGTTCTTCGCAAAAATCCCAGTAGACGATTTGCTTTATTGCACACTGAATGTATGTGAGGGGTCCATGACAACTTGTTATCTAAAAGTACTCCCAAATAGTGATGTCTCACATTGTCCAACAACACAATCATGTCACGTGATAAGGTGGTAGTTTCACACGTGACAGCTTAAGGCTGTGGACACAAAGTAAATATATTATGTAATATTATTATAGTTACTTTATTTTATGGGTAATATGTAACTGTAACTAAATAGTTCAGTTGCAAGTAATATGTAACTAGTTACTTTAAAAAGTAACTTGCCCAACACTGCTAACTACTACCTATATACTTATTACTAGCTACATACTTAACTTAACCAAAGTCAAAGTCAGGAAATTCGTTCTCAGCAGTTAGTGAATACTGGTGGAGAACCATCTTCGCATTGTAGCTACTTCCACAAAGTCACAGACAGTTGCTGAAGAAGTTGGCGTCTAGCAAAATTTCGAGGCAAACTGTTGAGTTGTTCTGTCAGCTATGGATCCTAAAATTGATAAGGTATATGGAGACCAAACACTGAAGGTCACACATACAAGAGGGATAGCTAAAATCTCCTACGTTATCATTCACAATGTCCTGGTATTGAGCGTCCTTAGTTATCTCACCAACACCAACAGCCACCCTAGCCTGAGAAGAAGCAGAAGATATGACAGCCGACTGAGTGGTACTCTTGACAGAGAGATCAAAATAGGCAGGACGACCAAGACGGAAATCAGGGTAGTAGAGTGGGTGTGGTAATTATGAGTCACTTAAGTTCCAAACACCGCTATCACCTGATACAGTGACCCCAATATTTCATATACTACTTGTAGGGAAAGGTGTAACCATATGTTACATTATCCTAAAATTTCAAAAAATTTACCTACCATATATTGGGCATTTGATCTTTTCACTGAAGCCATGTAAGTGTATGTATTATGAGTCATATGGGGGTATTATGAGTCATCATGTTTATAAGGTCATCATTTCATGTCGAATTATAGTAAATGTTATGGAAACATTTGCAGAAACTCTAAAGACTGTCAAAACACCTTAGTTACCTTAATACGTATGCTTCATGTCTTTGTCCTGCTTACTGCATGATTAGGGGTACAGGTAGCTAATCTGAAATGGTATTTTTATAGTGACATAGTTTAAAGTCCTGTGTAACCTCTTAATTGGATTTGTGGTTAGTTTGTTATGTTGATCTAATCCCTTTCATCTTAAATCTGCATGATTCGACCTATTTAATTTATCTTAAGCTATGTGACCCACAATACCCATAATACCAGCACCTACTCTATATGTCACCAGGACGAGAATGGTTAGATGAAATGCCTTGCTCCCTAAGAATACCAGGGTGATCTTGGGGCAAGGCATGGTGCACAATAGACACTAAAACATTATGATGCTGGATCCTCAAGGGGCCATGAGAACATCCCAGCAGATTACAGATAGACAAGTACAGAGAGGTAAAGAAGGGAACAAAGGAATGTCAAGCCACAAACATAAAGCTATAGTAAAATGGTGAGGAGGAATAGCTAGACCCAAAGCAGGCTGCGGCAGTGCTTTAAGCCAACCACTTCTGGTGCCAGAAGAATGTGATAAAGCATGCAGACATGCTTTTTTTAATGAGTAGTGGAACTGCTTACAAGCTGTTTAAAAAGTGAATCATCTAAAACAGCTTGAAGGTCATTTTGAGAGGAGTTATGTAACACAGGAACAGACATATCTTCAAAGAAAGCAAGGGCACATTCCTCTCCAAGAAATGGCATAAAAACATCAAAAGTTTCCACTAAACGTGACACTAAAATATGGGCAGAATTACAGGACCCCACGAAAGCAGGAGCAGCAGAACACTCAGATTCACATAGGCCCAAACCTCCTAACCTAAATGGCAGAGTGGCTTGTGTCCAACTACCATCAGAAATGCCACAACACAAGATTCTACTAAAGCATTCCCATAACCTAAGGTCAAAATGAGAGGGAAAGGAGTCCAAAGAGGAAGATGGCATGCAACACTTAAAAGGTTAGTGACCTTGCAAACACTAAGACAGCTCCTAAGCAGATGCAACTCTACCTGAGGGTCCTCGGGGTCAACCAATTTATCCTGACTTGCAACTATTTTATCAATTGAACAGGTTGGCTGTAGCACCAATACACCCAGGGGGAAATCCCTAGAAACTCTTTACATACACCTTCAAGAAAAGCTGAACGATTACATTCATTAAAATGTATTCTTCATGTTTATTTTGAGTAGGGCCACGGATTCATCATTGCCAAGTTGGGAAAGAGAATGATGGACAGCATGGATAGCCACCTCAAGACCACCTGGGATACCAACACCCACTTGACCATAAGGTAGGAAAAAGTCAGAGAGAAAGGGACAAGCTAGCAAACTGACAGCACAGATGACTGGCAAGGTGATGGAGAATTTCGCCAACTGGACGAACACCCCCATTCTTTTTCAGAAGAGGCACCGCACAACCAAGGGGCAAGCAATGGAGAAGCTTTTCCAGAAAGCAAAAAGTTCATTGGACAAGTAAGAGTGTTAAGGCAAAGTTCAGCAGAAGGTGCAGTGTGGCCGCTGACTGCATTAAGAAGGTGTTGTGCCCGTAAACCAGAGGCACTGGGGCTAGTACCACAAGGAAAACCCTTCAAACATATTAGTACAGCAGATTCATCTACAACTAAAGAAGCAATCTTGGGGGCTGAACAAGAAGGTGGATCAGAGACAGGATGCCGCTGAAGCAACTCTTGAAAAGCCAAATCATCATTCTTATCAGCCGCACCAGTAGAAGTAAGGGACTGTACAGCATTATTGTACCTACCTTCATGTGCTCAGAACAAAGCTCAAGAAATGTTGTGTTTTGAAGACTGAATACTGTGATTGGAACGAGAGACATATAAATCATCTTGTAGAGCTTTCCAAAGATTATACAAATCATCAGGCTGAGACCAGAGATGAAGGTGGTCTAGCAAAATAGAAACTAAAATAAAATGACGGCGGAATAGATGAAATGGAGGCATACACAGTGCCAGTTTAGCAAACAGAAAAAGATGCATAAACCCAAACTGAAGAAATTGCATTTTGAAACTCGGTAGACAAGACTCTATAGCAAAGGATGAACACTGTGGGGAATGTGCACAACAGTTGGGACAGGACAGGCCATAACATAATTCATCACTGTAGAAAGAGCTTCAGACTCAAGATGAGGAGGGCCAACAAAGAACATGCGGAAGCTGACAAAAGGGCTAACTCTAAAGGATCAGAAGGAATACTGGTGGAAAAATCTAAGGAAGGTGGTGACGGAGAAGAGGGAGACTGACTCTCAGACTGATCACAAAATAAGAAAGAAAGACCAGAAGCAGAAATTAATGGGGCATTACAGTGCTGACCAAGTTTAAGTAAATGTCTGCAGCCTGTTTTACAAAAACGTTCATGAGTAGCCCAATGGCAAGAGGGAACAGACCAAACAAGACAGTTACAGCAAGCAAAAAAAGTTACAGATGGAAAAAACATTCCTAGATATGTGAATTGAGTTGATGTGCTGCCATAAAAGAGAACAGCAGAAACAAATTTATTACAAATAGGACAAGATAAAAGTGAAGAAAAGTGATCAGTCGAGGAAGCACTGGCTGGGGTACCCACCATCACTGGTGAGGGCTGCAAAGATGACTGCATCATAGCATGGGACAACCCTTTAGCATTGTTTATCAACTTACGTAGATGGTTGTGTAACACACTCTTGCAGTTGAAACAGAGGGTCAGCACAAACAATTTGTAACATGGCAATAGACTTAAAATTATATACAACTATAATTAATGTGTGATAGCTGAAAATGGTACACAAATATACAAAAAGTAAATTTTAACTTGGCATGTGCCCAGATTGGTTTCGTTTCATATTCCATCTCATTATAACTACCCGTTATTCTATGTGTCCATGATACATCATATGGCTCATAACATTGGTGAAAAGAATACAATAATGTGTCTTGCTTTTTGGTCATGCTTTGGTCAACCTGTTTACTGTTTCAACAGTGTTGTATTGGGATCAATGGGAAAATACAACATAATTTTACAACATGGAAATAAAAGTATACTTTTCACTTTGATCTCTTCTTCCAAACTACACTAACTTTATATGCAGCAAGTTTACACATGTGCTCAATGTCCTTTCTTGTATCTTGTGTATGCTACACACACATACCCTAAGGTATTGTAGAAGCTTTGGAACCCACTCCCTCCCTACATATTTAATTCTCCCTCCTTAGATCAATTTTGTAATAATTTAAGTAATTATATCTGTGCGTCATAATTTGTGTGGTTTCTGCACAGTAAAACAAATAAATAAACTCGACCCTTACCAAATAAAGTGAATTATAACTATATTCAATTTCCAAGAGCTGTGCTTTTTTGAGTTAGTTCAGCTATTAGTGTAATTGGTCATTAGCCATATAAGAAGTGTTAAAGTGTCACACTAATAGCCTACCATAGTACATGTTGACCTAACTATTCTCTGTTCTCATACTTACAATTCTGCTATATTTGAAGTTGTACCATCAGTACTTTCAACCAAAACATATACCATTAGTTCCACCAATATCATTTGGACGTCAACATCAGTATGCTACTCGTACTGCACAGTTATTTGCACAGCCACCAAGATGTAGACTTTCTTTTACTCAAAAGCATTTTAGATCTCAAGCTGCCCACTAGTGGAATGCAGTTCCCAACGACATGTTAACATCTCCAACTTTTCAGGACGATTTATTTTCTTATTTGTGTAAAATTTGTTGATGATTTTTGTGTTTGTAAATTGTTTGCTTAATTGTTTTGTATGTGCTATGTGTGTGTTGTAATTTTTTGTTCAGTTATTGTGTGTGTGCTGTTGTAATTGATATGTGTATATGTATGCTATTTTTGTGTTTCCTCCTCAGTCAGGGAAGAACGGCATTGCCGACTGACTTAAGGCTAATTTAAAAATCAATCAATCAATCAATCAATTAGAGTATATCGATCTTTTAAACAGGTATTCAGGGGGCCCCTTTCAGGCTGGGGCCCAGGGAAAAATGCCCCAGTTTCCCCCCTCCCCCCTGTGGGCAACCCTGTTCGTGGGCTTGTGTGTAACTTGGGCAGTCACACACAAGTAACTAGAACTAAGATACAATTAGATACAATTATACTACAGCTAGGGACACACCAATTATGCTTTTTATTTTACCTATTATGTATGCTTTTGAGTAGTGCTTAAAAAGTTTTATTATGCTCATCATTTATGCCTCAGTTACTTAGTCAATCAGTAGAAAATTCTTTTTATTTAATTCTGTAGCAACTTATCAGAAGCATTTTGGGCCATTCTAATGACACTTTTGGCTTAAATCTGCCTAAGCAGGTGCCACGAAGGTATTAAGATAATACTTTCTGGTTAATTTTTTGGCAAGAAAGTGTAAACCTACAGATGATACACATGTACAGCGGTCCTTTCAGTAACAGTATGACTACATACGATGTCCTTTTAACCAGTACAAAGAGAAGACACATACTGTACTAAGCATGGATCAAAGTAGTTAACAGTAGATGCAATAACCTTTCCTCTGTTTAGGAAATCTGCAAAAAATTATTCAATAAAGGTATTACTCTTGGTGACCCACAGATATTTAATACTATAGACTCTAGTGGTTAGGTGTTCATTTAATAAAATTTCCATCAAATATTTTTATTATCAATATCAACATATATTTTGTTAAGCACATCAACCTAATAAAAAAATCTCATCATGAGTGTTCATGTTCTTGGAGTGGTGTGACACATGTATCTAATATTTGGAGTCCAGATCCTGTGCAAATCCTTCTTGCAGAGCATGAATTCTATGCTGCAGAAGACCATTTATAAGCAGAACAAAATCAACGTTATTGGTCCAATAATGGCAATGGCTTAATGTGCTTAATATAATATGTGCACTTAATAACCAGACTCTACAGTACCACAATACATTGGTGCCATGCAAAATAGAGAGAAGTAGATAGTAACAAAGTTTCCAGATTGTTAACTATTCATTTATATCACTATTATATAGCAGCAAGTTTACAATGTCCTTTCTTGCATCTTGGACTTTCTTGTGTATGCTACACACGCATACATAGAAACTTGACCCTTACCAAATAAAGTGATTGTCCTGGAATCATATAATGGTATTCAGTTTCCAAGAACTGTGCTATTGTGTGTTAGTTCAGCTATTAGTGTAATTGGTCATTAACCACATAAGAAGTCCTGAAATGTCACACTAATAGCTTACCATAATAGTATTAGTTCATATTGACCAAACTATTCTCTGTTCTCACACTTTTGGAACTAACACAATTGGATATTATCCTGCTAAGACTCTTAGCTTTAACACTAGAGCTACATTGGAAGTGCCATCCCACTAGAGACTCATGAGAAGGCTAAAGTCTGTAACTACAGAATGTGTAATACGTTTTGCAACACAAACTTGTCTTCTCTCATCACAGCCAATCTCATCAGCCCTACCACAAGGCAAGAAATTTCATGTAAACATTTTGTAACTACTATTCGTCATGCTCTGGTGTCTGGAGGTGTACCTGCTGTTTTGGAGCCAGTTAGTGTGTATCGTAATGATGGTAAGAGGTAGGCACCAGCCTATTATGCTGGCATAAATTTGAGCATAATAGGTACCTGAAAGCATCAAGCATAATGCTAGCATAATAGGCAGAATAATTGTCATACTGTAAGCAAAAATGCATGACTTACAATAATGGAACAGTTGATGCCACTGATATGGCATTAAGTAGTTATCTGACACGACTGTTATTATAATTTACAATGCAGCCAAATTCTTAATGCACAACAAGTACTTTTTATATTTAACCAGTTATCCATAAGCCAAAGTTTATCATTACCTATATATAGAAAGTAACAAAACATTGGAACTGTAACAAAACATTGGAACTGTGGCAAAAACATTGAGCATAATTATGAGCATAATAGGCAAAATATTTGAGCACTGCAGCATAGCAGAATGGGCAAAATTAAAAGCATAATAGGCTGGTGCCTAGTAAGAGGCCGGATGGCATGTCATTGATTCCTTGGTCACAGGGCCTTACCCTTGCTCTGGGACTTTACCTGTTCAGACATCCTGGTCCCATCTAATTTATCTACTTCTGCAAGTAGTGCTAGCCAGCTGGCAAACTCTGCAGTGTCAGTTAAGTTCAGAAAGTATTCTTCTTCATTTCACTTCTCTGAGAGAATAAACGTCTTAATGATTAAGACAAAATATACATTACAAGCATACAGGGGCCTAGACACAGGGGTACCATGTGCTGATGGATCAGTACAGGAGCCCTGGCAAGACTTACATTAACTAAAGGTAAATTAAATTACAATACACAAAAAAATAAATAAATAAAAAAAATAAAAAACTATATCTACATAATATATGTAATACTTAAAGTTTACCTAAGGTGGTCTAAAAGATCCCAGCCCGGGGAGGCTCTAGAATTAAAAATTCTGTAAGAACAGGACACAGCAATGCGAGCTGCCTGCTCAAACAAGGATCTTATGGTTTTCTTTGGCACTTCACAAGCAGTAGCCATTTGAGCAATTGTTTCTGGCAAAAAGTGGCCTAAACAACCAATTTCAATTGGAACAAGATTGACAGTTAACCCAGAAAGCTGGAGGTCATATTGCAAGGAGCTATATCGATCTTCCTTTTTAGCTCTAGCAGCAAGAAGATGTTGCTGGGTATTAGTTGGTACTGTCAATTCGAACAAACAAATGGAATCATTAGAAACCAATACCAAGTCAGGCCTGCTGAGGGTGGAGGAAAGATTGGTTGGGATGGTACTAGGGGGGCTGGAACTAGCTAGATAACCTGGAAGGTCAGCGTAAAGTTTGAATGTTTCAGGTAAACGCTGTTGGAGCCCATGAACAAGGACCTGTAAAACTGAATCATGTCTCCAGGTATACCTGCCTTGATCTAGAGCAGCAGGACAGCCAGTCAAAATATGGTTTGTTGTGGGTTGAGGAGCTTGACAAAGAGCACATCTAGGATCAGTAATGATGTTCCATCTGGCCAGGTTCATAGGGGTTGGTAGAGTGTCACAACCAGCACGTAGCAGGAAGGACAGCTGTTTTTCAGGGAGGCCATACATCAGTCTCTTCCACAGAGGGCAAGCTTGCTCCAGAGTTACAATATCTAAAAATTTATTTTGAACAGTTAATGGTTCCAGTTTTGATTTCCAATATTCAATGTGAGCAGAACGTAAGTTGTGGCGAGCATGGTTCTTGAAAGTTGCAGAGTGAATGTTGGCAACTGAAGCCTTAGCAGCAGATAAACAGTCAAGGACAGTGGAAGAGATATCGGATCTGTTAGCTAAAATAGAATGTCGCAGCTCTATAATCAGTGGATCAGCTGACCGTTCAATAGCCAGAATGTATGAAAGTTTGGCTGATTGCTTCAGGTGTGGTAAAAAGGGGAGATCCAACACATCCGGGTGGAAAACAGTTCCAGGAGTACAATTTCTGGGGAGGTTCAACCAATTTTTCACAAATTTCAATACTGATGACTGTGCTGAAATAATGGAAGACACGGTAAGCCTCTCAACAGCTAAATGAAAATGTAGAACAGAAGACACAAAGTTTTTTAAGATCCATATCTTATATTCTCCCCGAACAGAACACTTATCGATGGATTGTAAAAATTGTAAAATTTGTTGCTTCATGTTAGCAGAAGCTACCGATCGAGCAATAGTTGGAGAAACACCAATAGTGCGACCCAGAAACTTAGTACAATCCACATTACAGATATTAATGATATTCCCAGCCGCCATTGAAAATACAGTAGAGGAAAGCATACAATGACCATTAAAGTAAAGGGAAATACACTTTGGAGGTTGAAATTCAAAACATATGTCTATTGCCTTTAGGACAAGTGATGATAAAGCCTGCTGATGAGACTTGACATCTTCCTCTATGTGTTGAGACGCTGGATGCTTGGGGTTCATGTGCATGCTCATTAGTGAGGTGGACAGGTTCCCAGGTAATGGAACAATCTGGTGATAATAGAGCCACCCAATTTTTAATTCAGAAGGTTGCTAATGATGTTCAACGTGGCAATGCTGCTTCTGTAATGGCAACAATTCCATCATCACAGGATTGGGAAGTTTGCCTCTCTGACCACTACGTGGCCGGATATAGAATTTTTAAAAATCGCCAAAATTTGATTTTTGTCTTACTACCTGACTGCCTGATCATAGTCCTCGTCATAGTCCCAATTAAGGCTAGAGGCCAAACGAAGCAGCGGATGGCCACCATTTTACGCCACAATAACAAACTCACCTGTGGGATGTGCCTTTTGGGGTTCCGACGAGTGTAGACCCTCTGCGCCTTGTCTTTTCTTTCATCTTCAATCAGGCTGCTTGTCTTCTTCTTCATCCAACGAAACCATATCGAGGCGTTAATTTTCCGTATCAACACTTTCTTTCAGCAGCACATTTAGACGCTACAGAATTTATTTCAGAGCTGGATTTCAGAAGCGCTTCAGTCCCGGCGCTACTATAACATGTATAGAGAAGTACACCTACTACATGCCCCAGGCGGGATCTGCTATTAAACAATATAATAATATTGACAGTTGTGACAGATATAATAATAATAATAATAATAATTATACAACCAAGTAGCTACTAAGAATAATACGAAATGGGGTTAAAATTACGTCATTAATAATGAATGAATAAATAATAAATAATGTTTGAGAAAACTACGAAGCCTAGAGACATGAACTAAGCGGGGATAGATTCGCCTGTGAATGAAGGAAAAGCACCACAAGACCATAAAATACTTCAAGATGATTTAAACTCACTGACAAGATGGGCAACTGACTGGATGATGGAATTCAACATCTCCAAATGTAAAATTTTACAGATAACAACACACCATAACAAGAGTACTTTCACATACAAAATGTCCGACATTCCACTGGCTACAGTATTAGAACACAATTACCTTGGAATCCATCTCCGTCTCCACCACAAATTATCATGGGATCCTCACATCATCATCAATTACATCTGTAACAAGGTAAATCGACTCCTTGGATTCTTCAGTAAAAAGAAATCTCCACAATGCACCATCAGAAATTAAAGAACACGTCTACAAACAATTGCTCTTACCATCATTAGAATACTGCTCAACCATCTGGGACCCCTATCATCACACTAGTATTAGTAAACTAGAAATGATTCAACACCGCGCTGCTCGTTTCGTTTTGAACAAACCCTGGCACAGATCTAACCAAAACCATGATAGCATCACAGATATGTTAACCAGTCTTGAATGGCCTACACTTCAAAACAGAAGAACAATTGCTAGACTCACCTTCCTATTCAAGATTGTCAGGAACTTACTAGCAATACCTGATCATTGCTTACCGTCACCAACTCCAGTGTCCTCCACCCGTGCTCAACATCCTCTCAAGCTAACTCAATTGCAAACAAGAGTTGATGTGTACAAATACTCCTTCCTCCTTCGAACAATTCAATGGAACTCCCTTCAAATTCCTAACATCGACACAATAGATCTTGAAACATTTAAGAACGCTGTAAGTAATATAATATAATATGTGATTGTAATGCTCATTAGCGTGTTGCCCCTAGTGGGCTTTGTTAATTAACAATAATAATAATAATAATAATAATGAAGGCACAACCGTATAATAAGTACGCCTGTTCGTGCTGATGATTTTACCGTACGTGTAATTCTATATGACGCCCGGCACCCCCTGACACCCTTGTTTATAATTACAGATTGCTCGAAGGAGAAGATTAGTAAACGTCCGCGGAGAGGCCAGGCGCCACTTTACTGGTAAACAACAACATTACAAGTATGCGATTCTATTTTAGCTAACAGATCCGATATCTCTTCCACTGTCCTTGTGGCTAGACAAGCTGTAAGTTTTGATTCAGAAAACATTCCATTCTGTAAAATAGACCCCATCCTGGATTCAACTCACTACTCAGGCTAAGATACCTGACATTATGTAGTCCACTATTCTGTTAATGAATCATTGATGTTCACACAATATAGCCTCCTTGAGGTATCTGAATGTTTGCTCCTCATACACTGCACAAAATTCCTTTAGATTCTGTTTAGCCTGACAGAGTTGATTCAGCTTGTCACCATACTTGTTTCCTTTGTAGTGTAGCTACATACTGCCGGATTTATGCCTATTAGAAAGGCTGAGCCCCAGATTGTACATTCTAAAGTCAAAGTAAGCAAAAACAACTCACATATTAGTAAAAACAAGTCATGCATTAAGTTCCCTACTTGATACATCCGAAGATAAGCAGCAAGAACTCACAATCGATCCTTAAGTTCGTTTTATCTTTCTTGGGGTACGTTTGTTTACCAGCTGGAAGTGCCACTGATAACTTGTACAGCAATAGAAAGCTGCAAGCTTCAATTTGAGAAAGCATTCCGTTCCGTAGTTTAGTCCATCATTCCGTTCCGTTCCGTTCCGTTCCGTTCCGTTCCGTAGAATAGACCCCACCACTCTAATACAACTACCGGTACAAGTAGATTAGATTAAATTAGATTATCGATTTTTGTCAAAAGACAAGGGTCACACAAAAGGCAAAGTCTGCAAACGTGCTCCCCTTACAAAGACATACATACATACATACAGTTACAAGTACAAAATAAAACATACAGCAGAAACATGACACACGACAACTACATACCTATACAAAAAGGAAACAAAGAGAGAAATTCAAAATCAGGTTAGCTGAGCAGAAATCGACGAAGTGCCATCCGAAAACGAATTGCTTTGGAAGTTTGTAAAATTTCTACAGGTACTGAGTTCCAAAGAAATGGAGAATTTATAAAAAAAAGAAAAACGGTATGCGTTAATGGTAGATGATGATGTGTTAAGTGAAAGTGAATGGGCGGATCTAGTATTGGTGCTTGAAAACTTGAAATGTGAGTTGAATGGGATAGAAACTCTGTCATGTAAAATATCGTGTACTTGAGTTATAGTAAAATAGAACTGACGAGTATGGAGCGCAGGCCATCTTAGGTCCTGCAAACAAGAAGTAGAAGATTTGGACCAGTTATGTGAATGAGGATTCCATCTGCTACCACACACTCAGCGTGCAGCTCGTCTCTGAAGTATTGCATTACTCATTACCTTGCAGTTCCAGCTGGTTGTTTATGATCGCATCAGCTGGTATCCCAACTGGTCATCAGCTGGTCGTTCACTGCCTGATTGACGCCTGGCGTGCATAGCTATCCTGTACACAAAATACACAGTTACAAATATTTAAAGGGAGAATAAACGTCTTAATGATAAAGACAAAATGTACATTACAAGCATACAGGGGCCTAGACACAGGGGTACCATGTGCTGATGGATCAGTACAGGAGCCCTGGCAAGGCTTACATTTTAATAACTAAAAGTAAATTAAATTACAATACACCAAAAAAAAAAAAAAACTATATCTACATATATGTAATACTTAAAGTTTACCTAAAGTGGTCTAAAAGATCCCTGCCTGGGGAGGCTCTAGAATTAAAAATTCTGTAAGAACAGGACACAGCAATGCGAGCTACCTGCTCAAACAAGGATCTTACGATTTTCTTTGGCACTTCACAAGCAGTAGCCATTTGAGCAATTGTTTCTGACAAAAAGTGGCCTAAACAACCAATTTAAATGGGAACAAGATTGACAGTTAACCCAGAAAGCTGGAGGTCATATTGCAAGGAGCTATATCGATCTTCCTTTTTAGCTCTAGCAGCAAGAAGATGTTGCTGGGTATTAGTTGGTACTGTCAATTCGAACAAACAAATGGAATCATTAGAAACCAATACCAAGTCAGGCCTGCTGAGGGTGGAGGAAAGATTGGTTGGGATGGTACTAGGGGGCTGGAACTAGCTAGATAACCTGGAAGGTCAGTGTAAAGTTTGAATGTTTCAGGTAAATGCTGTTGGAGCCCATGAACAAGGACCTGTAAAACTGAATCATGTCTCCAGGTATACCTGCCTTGATCTAGAGCAGCAGGACAGCCAGTCAAAATATGGTTTGTTGTGGGTTGAGGAGCTTGACAAAGAGCACATCTAGGATCAGTAATGATGTTCCATCTGGCCAGGTTCATAGGGGTTAGTAGAGTGTCACAACCAGCACGTAGCAGGAAGGACAGCTGTTTTTCAGGGAGGCCATACATCAATCTCTTCCACAGAGGGCAAGCTTGCTCCAGAGTTACAATATCTAAAAATTTATTTTGAACAGTTAATGGTTCCAGTTTTGATTTCCAATATTCAATGTGAGCAGAACGTAAGTTGTGGCGAGCATGGTTCTTGAAAGTTGCAGAGTGAATGTTGGCAACTGAAGCCTTAGCAACAGATAAACAGTGAAATTACACACACATCTTGGTCCAAATCACATTTGCCTGCATGGTGGCTATGGGCATGGTTTCACATGCATAGCTAGGCTTATAATTGAGATTTGGTTGATCTTGGAGTTTTGGCATTTGGCCTGATTCAAGGCCAGCAGTCAGACACATCCTTGAATTTGTGCAACAGAAAAAATCAGTTCACTATTGAATACAGCATTAGTCCACTGCACCGTCTGTTAATAACCATGCATACAATTCAGTGATGTTCGCAGAATATAGCCCCTTTGCGATCTGCCAAAATATTTGCTCCTCTCACACTGCACAAAATTCTTCAAGTTTTAATTCAGCTGGCTCTTTCCTGTTACCAGTGTCTTCCTGCTTGCTTTATTTGTACACTGACATATGACTTGAAAAGCCGACCCAGACTGTTTTCTAAAGTCAAAATGAGCAAACCAGCTCACATAAAGTGCCCTTCTTGGTATATCCGTAGATGAACCAAGGATGAACATCACTGATACAGCTCATCCCACAATTAATACTTCGTTACTAATGACAACCAACAAGAACCCACAATCGATCCTTTAATTCTTTTTATCTTATGTTTAATCACCCACTGGAGGTGCCACTGATAACTCGTAAGGGCAGTTTCAGCAATGGTAAGTTGGAAGCTTCAATTTGAGAAAGCGTTCCGTTCCGTAGTTTAGTCCATCATTCCGTTCCGTACCGTTCCGTAGAATAGTCCCCACCTATTAGAGTAAGCCACCAATGTTCGACCAGCATCGGTTCGGACGCGATTTTCTTTAAACCCGCAAAGAAAATTTCTGCTCTTGCTATGCCTTTGGATAGGTCTAGGTCATAAACTCTTGCATGCAAAATTTCAGACCTGCAGCTTTCTTCATCTGGCTGCAGGAACTGCAAAAGTGACCTGTCCGAATGTTCTCAATTCTCGGACAAAAATATGTATTATCGGTCGAGTGGCACTGCTCGTAATGCTTGAAGCTGATCATGTCTTTCTGTGCTCAATATGAAAGAGCAACTCTTATACTCTCCAAATATATGCAGATATTTGGCTTAGTCCTTATTGGCTGTGAATTACAAAGCTCCAAAGTCACCTCTGTCGAGCGATCTTAAATTCGGCCACATGTGAAGCTCGTACAAATCAAATAGTTATCTATATCGAATTCAAAACTATTTTTATGAACATTGAGAGCATCAGCTACCGTTCAATAGTAAATAGATACATGCACGATGACCGCACCTTGATTTTTTCCCCAATAGTTACATTACATTTAGGCTTCTTTGACAGTAGCAGCCTACCTACTGCACCCAGCACAAATATACACAATCCAAATCCACTTAAATGGGGTTTTGACTATCTCCAAGTCTTAAAAATGTCAAAAGTTTCTCTTTAAAATGTCCAGAATATTAGCAAGATCGAAATACTCTAATAGAGCAGTCACTTACTCTAATATAACGATCAGCCAATGTATTATCACGTTTAATCAGTATTTAAGCGTTGTAATCAATGAAATTCATATATTAATACTCTTATTGAAGTGAATATGCCTCAGCGTGGCCTTCAGATTTTCTTACTGCTCCAATTGTATAATAGGTGATTGTTCTATTAGAGTGTTTCGATCTGGCTAATGTCCCTGGAATATTGGAGAGAAACCTTTGACATTTTTAAGACGGGGGTTAGTCAAAACTCCATTTAAGTGGATTTGGATTGTATATATGTGTGTTGGGTGCAGTAGCTAGGCTGTTACTGTCAGAGAAGCCTAAATGCAATGGTTGTGCAGATGTTGGCGTGTAATGACAAAAATTGTCTTTATGCCTAAAGGCAAGATCTTATGCCAATCATTTCTTTAACCCTAAAGACAAGATTTTACGCCAAGCTTGTCATTCAGTACTTAATGACAAGCTTTTACGCCACTGTCATTGGCATAAAATGCATTGTGAAAGTACCTTTACACTATAAAGGGAAGATTTTACGCCAAGCAGTTAAAAACAAAGAATTCACATGACTATCCTTACTAATCACATGATGCCTGCCAAATATTACATAACTGTACCTGTAGGTATCCGTATTCTACCATTTCATCATACTTTCACTGCTGTTTCATTATATGCTTTATGTCCCTTTCCTTGCTTTCTTATGCCACAGGAGTTAAATCAGTGGATGAGAGCTAACAGTGTGTAGAATAGGAATGCATGTGCTTTTATTAGAATAATTTTTTGCAGCAGATCATGTGATCATTGCAACTGTCATGCCATAGATTGGAGATAATTTTAGTGCATTAAAAGAGTGTGTACTGAATAGTTGTGATCAAGACCATAGCTCTAGGAATACAAATGTGTGCTTTTATTAGAGTTTCCAACACTGAAATTTCCTACTCAATTGGTGAGAAGTTAAGTAGTGGTCGAATGCAGGCAATATCTCAATCCCAGCTGTAACTGTCAAGTTTCTTTATCATGAAACGTAATTAGTAGAAGTATAATAGCCTTTAACACACTCTAATTGGGTCAGTCATAGCAAAGATATTCACTTAGAAATGCAAACATGGATCAAAACTCTGCATAGTAACCATCACTTTTGGAGGGGGGGAAGGTACAAATTGCTAAAATGTGACGGATTTGCAAAAAGGGGTCTTCCATACACATCCAATTTATGAACTTTGGCAATTCATGACTACAGATTGGCACTTGGACAGCAGTGAGCACCAACATAGGTTGATGGATGAAAAAAAATTCAAGTTTGTATTTGTCTTGAACACTAAGCTAAGATCATATAATCAGATGTGTGTGAAAGACCCCTTTTCGCAAATCTGGTCACAAATATTGTCAATCATGCCACATTTTATACCGTGGAATTTTGCTGTTTCCCATTCAATAATTGAAATGTTTATTCCAGTAATTGAGTCAATCCGATAATTGACTGCCTATACTACAAGGATTAAAGATACAGAAAAGAATCCCAGACCCAGTGGTGACTTGCTAAGCAACATGCAATTCTAGGCATGCGCCAATTAAGGAAGCCACAAATGTGTTTTCGTTATTATGGATTTGGAACCTTGCTCCTTCAATGGTACTTGGTGTCTATCACTTTAAAGTCTTTGGCAGTCCAATATCTGTTTCTGCTTCAATGTTGACCACCAAACAATAAAGGAAACAAGCCAAGGCAAAACATTAAGGCCAGCATTCACTGATAATACCAAAGTAAAACACAGCACAGCTACTGTCGAACTTGATGGTTGAACTGTTGAGACTAACTCATGATTTAAGTGAATATAGCAGTTGTACTGAAAGCGGAGGTTAGTGAGAATATAGTCCAGAATAATGTACTACCACCTAGTAAATTGATAAGATGCATAGTGTGCTACATTGGACTTCGAGCAAGTCTTTCATCACACTATATAGCACTATCTATAAAAGCATCCAGGATATCAAGAATAAAGCAAAGAGGATTTAGCATTGGCAGGGAACTGGTTTCACTGTTAGTTGCTATAAACTGTTAAATGACCATTGTGTGTAGAACTATCAAACAATCTGTGTGCATTTTTACAAAATAATTCATAACTCTTGTGTTACACAAGTTTACATGCTGAAAATTTGCATGGATGCCAGTTAGGAACTCATAGTTACATGGGAAATTTATCAAATTTTTGATGGCTTTAGAATTTTAGCCAGTGGTCAGATAATCTTCTGATATGTGAAACACAAATGTATGTGAGCTCCGTAAAATAGGGCATGTGAGCACATGACTTTTGCCTACTTTTTCAAACTTTGATCACTCATAACTTTGTACCATTGTGCTATGACAATGCAATTTTTAGCGCTTAGTAAGCATTTAATAATAAGTTTTATGATGCAAGTTACAGAATACAAATATTCCTTTCCAGTAGTGAGATACAACCAGTACAGTGATCGGGTGTAGTTTGCAGCCACATGCCCTGTTTTCGCAGGCCAGGTCACAATTGAGTCATGGTGATGGTAACTGATTATTTTGTCTCCTCACCTTTTCAGCTGTTACTGGTTAAGGGAGGGAGCCATTGACATCAAACTTAGGGTACATCAAAACCTGTACAATATCAAGTGGAATATGTTTGCCAAAATTTGTTTCTGAAGAATGTTTAAGGTAGTGTTTGCAGAAATAAGAGTGTCAAAAATTGATTGCTTACACTACCTTGATTTTTACTCACATGTAGGAAAGCATCCTTGTACAGGCCAGGGGCGGATCCAGGAGCTGGCAAGGGGAGAGGCACAAATAGGCCAAGTTGTATAGGTGGTTAGGGACTCTTATTAGTTGCTGCATTTTTGAAGCAGCAAATAATCACTTTTTAGGCCACTCCAAGAAAATTCCTTCTTTCCCATTTCATTGACCTCAAAAATACATGCGGGCAGGCGGTTCATTATCCATTATTCATTATACTAATTTTTGAAAATCATAACTAACTTACAGGTAAGAATACAGTAGAATTATTCAAACTAAGAACCTGAACAGTCTTTCTGAATGCTAAACTAGTTACTGCTATGCAATCACAGGATAAAATAATGAATAAAATATTTAGTTGACAGCAATAATGAATGACCATGTGGGAAGAGAATCTGCATGCAGGTGGGAAATGGGAAACAGTGAATTTTCTTGGAGTGGCCTTACTAGTGCCTCACTGTTGATTTTGGCCATTTTATATGCCCCATCCTGGATCCGCCATTGCAGGCTATACCTTTTGGTTCCACCCTGTCATTTTTTAAAAGCCATATAAACACAGTAAATTACATAGTAGGTGCTATCCTACTAGAGACATGTGATAAGGCTATTATACAGGCCTGTAAATAAAAGGAAGTCAGAAACGTAGCTAATTGCTTAACAGGAAAATAGTACACAAACAAAACAAAAACAAATAAACATAATAACTGTTTTTACGTAATTTCAAAATGATGCCAAAGATGTATAAATAGTGTAGAAAACATATATGACACATCAAGCTGAAACAATGGATTTATGTATATCTGCTGAAACGCATACAATAATAAAGAGTCAGTGAATGCTATTTCCTAACAATTGTTTATGCACTAGGGGCGGATCCAGACTTTTAAAAAGGGGGTTCCACTTTGAAATTGCAACTTCAGCCTAGCTGTAAGTTGAAGACCAAAAAAAAAAAAAGTCATCACCTACTGACAATAGCTGCCCCTCATCATAGATGCCCTCACCAACTATATTTCCTTATTTATAACTAGATACATAGCTTGCTATACCACTCCTCAAAAGACTACTGTGACTGCTCTACTAGAGTATCTCGATTTGACTGCTCTATTAAAGTATCTCGAGTAAGAGAGGCTCTCTCAAAAAGGGGTTCCATGGAATCCCCCTGTGCACTCCAGCATCATGATACAACTTACTATATATATGTCCACACTCAATTAAGGTATGATGCAATAATTCAATTAATAATAATAATAAGAGGACCAATTAATTATAATGCAAACAACTTTTGGTTAACAATGCATACAAATGTTGGTATACTGCTTTGGTGATAAACTACTAATCAATCATTAACAGAGTGATAGAAGTAAACCGTCCTGTTCAAAAATCACAAGTTATTTCTGATTGACAAGTCACACATCTTTGTCAGGGAAATTAACTTCTGTTGTCTCGTCATCATCGTAAAATCGGACTACCCATGCATTTTCCTGTGATAAGGTTAACAGTTGACAGCCATCCTCTATACCATACACCATCATGATATCGAACTTCCACTGCATGCCTCCCTCCATTATCAATTACCAAATTTTCTACCTGGTTTACTTTGACCCTTCTTAGTTCTTTTCTGCTGCTGGCTGTTGTCAAAATGTTGTTTCTTATCTGGTGGTCCCAAAATTGCTGCATTATCCTTACTGCCACATTGTCGTGCCTTTCTTTTGACTGCAGCCTTCAATTTTGCTGTTCCTCAGATGCTTCTGATCGATAGGTTATTTTCGATCCATCGTCAGCTGCAATATACTGCTGAGCAAAAATCTTATCTTTTGTCATACAAAGACTGCATTGCACAAAACAAAAGTTTTTCTGCTGCCACCATCCTTAGCTAAGGAATTGGCTCTTTCTACACCATTGGTGCTTCTTGGTGTTTTTACACCTGGAGCCATCTTCGTAAATGGTTTGCTCAACATTCGTAAATGGCTTTCTCTTGTCCACCATTCCACCCAATGCTTGGCACCTGACCAATCACAGCCAGAAACAATTGCAATTTGCTCTTCAGAGAGTGGTATGCAAAGCTGTTCAATTGATGATTCC
This sequence comes from Dysidea avara, assembly GCF_963678975.1. Taxonomy (NCBI): domain Eukaryota; kingdom Metazoa; phylum Porifera; class Demospongiae; order Dictyoceratida; family Dysideidae; genus Dysidea; species Dysidea avara. The sequence goes on along the minus strand of NC_089278.1, from coordinate 32,729,232 downwards.
TGTGCCATACAACACATCAAACAATTGTAGTACATGCTGATTTTCTGCTACAATCATTATATTCTTTGCAATTAAGCAGAAGGCCTCAACCGTTGCTCTTCTGTTTCCCTTTGAAACACTGCAGTATACCCTTTCTGCTACTCTCTGGTAAGATCTTGTCCAATGAACACTACAGCCTTTCAGTACCAGTTCAGCAGTTTCCTCACCAATCACTTCTCGCAATCCTTTGGATTCAGTATCACTATGATTCCTTCAAGAGTTTCACCCACCTTAAAATGAGAATGCTCCTGTTGACATGTATCAAACATTAACTTGAAAACTAAACAATAAAATTCAGATGATTCCTTGTTACCTCTCATGCAGGCCACAACCGCCCATTTTATTGTTGTATAGTCAAACACAGTGGCATTGAAAAGGTAAGTGAGCTCTGTATTTTCATTATTATACATTGTGTCGGTTTCAAGGAAGTCAGCTTCTGCCAATAGTTTGTACATCAATGGGCTCCTTATAAACTGGAAGGTGATTGATGAAGAAATTACATAATCCCTCATGTAAGGCCTTCCAAGCTTCTTATATGCCTCTGACAATGCACTTGACCCTTCACTGGCAGCATCTTTACGATCCACTTTGTCAGCAATCTTTTCCATTTCACCAACAACAGTTGATAAGACACATGTGTCTCATAAAATTTTCTTCCTATGGTGATCAATGCGATCATAACTACTGCCAGAAATATCAACTGAACCAGGTCGATAACCTAATCCTTGACCACATTGTAACTGGCGAGAAGTCAAGTATGGATTGTCCTCTATAAGGCCACCTTGTTATAGTGGCCAGGTCCAGAAAGTCCATTGATTTAATTTTTGTTAATAGGGCCACCTCATTAATAAGGCCAGTGGCCACATACTGCAGGATCAAACTGATAAAACTAACACAATATTCCCTTAATAAAGGGGCCAGCTGAACAGACAGTCAACGTATCACTGCAAAAGTTGCTGCTCCTGAGTATCTGCCAAATCTATGACAATAGTTTAGAAATGTGCTTCATGCTTTTAGCCGCCATTATGCCTCAAGTAATGAATAATCCTATCTGAGCATTATGATGAAACCTGTAGTATATGTATATAGCTGTTACAGCAACTATAGCCAGGTGTTGATTTGTTGAAAACCTTGATAATAGGCCACTTGTTTATGGCTGGATTAATGAGGTTTTCATTAATAAGTCCACCTCACTAATAGGGCCACTTATTGTGGGTCCCAAAGCTGGCCCTATTAACAAGATTTCACTGTACTTAAGTAAACTGAACAGCAGAACTCTAGGTAGCTATATAGCTAAGTCATGTAATGTACATATCCCTATGACAATTTACCACACAGGTGCAAACTGTATGTAGTCTCATACCTGTCCTATTACATGCTAGTACATGTGCAGAGTTTTGCATCAGGCAAAAGAATAAAGCATCATTAGTGATGCACCGATTAATCGGTAAATACTCAGACATCGGTGTATCAGCCACATTTCTGCATTATACTTTTAGCTGATTACTTAGCCAATTAATTTTACAGACCCGGATAATACTGTTTTCCTAACAATATGTGTTTTAAAATCACAATTTTTCCTAATATAAATGGAATTTTGGTAAACATAAATATCGGATCGGTCATCAGTACCGGCCACAATATATGTGACTGAATTTTGGAAAATCACCCATATGGGCGTGCGTGAAATAATTAGAATTTTCATGTTTAGTGGGTTGCTAATAAGAGCAGGAAACAGTTATAAAAATATCTCAAGAATTTTCTTGTAATTTAAGGTATTGAGAATGGCTTAAAACCATCAACAAGTAGATTTGCACTATGAAGTTTGTAATCTGATCATTAAATATTTTAGGTGTCAAATACACCCATATGGGTGATTTTCCAAAATTCGGTCACATATGTGAATTTCAATATCGGCTAATTGACAAAATCTCTTATCAGTGCATCACTAAGCATCAAATTGTTTCTTTGAATGCTGCTCTATGGTCCACACTATGGATGGTAACAGTAAACAATTGCAGTCCATATTAGCATTACCACAATGGGACTGATCCATGTAGATACTTAACATACCACAATCTACAAGCAACCTATAGTTTTCTACATGAGATTATAACTAACTGACAATGAAATGAATTTGTACTGGTACCTGCCATGTGTTTTAGGATTCTTCAGTGAATAAACAACCCTGAAGGAATGATGTAATAATCACCATGGTGGAGCTAAGGTGATTATTACATCATTCCTGAGGGCTGTCTATCCACTGAAGAATCCTAACAATGCATGTCTTAGTAATTTAGACAATGGCCTGTGTTTATAGCTGAAAGAAAGCAATTTGTTTGTCATGTTTGTGGCTATAGGTGTTCATCCAGTAAGAAACTAAATGAAAGCCCTGCATACTTTGCACATTATCAAAGCATTCTACACATGCCATTGTCTAATAACTCAAATCAATCCTGTTACAAGTAGGTAAACAGTGATAGCTTTTTACTAGCAATATATTTTGCCAAAGAGTAGAGCTATACCAATACTACACCTGTATCGGTACCAATATCACGAAGTCTAGACCGACAATATTCTGTAAACAACAGCTGCTAAAGGAGGTTGTGTAATTGTTTACAAGCTGTTAAAATTTCATTTACAGCTCAGTAGTATCGGCAATAAATATCACACATCAAATTGGCCATAAAATGTGGTATCATTACAATTGAATTGAATTGAATTTGGTTGTAAACTCCTATATTCGGCATAGCCGTTCTTCCATATGGGAGGAGTATACACAGTACATACATACATAGCTACATATACATAATATAGATAAGCAGCAACCATAGGCCTAACAAAGAACAGTTGCTACTTAATGTGTATATTTTCACACAATAGTGACTAATGCTCTTTTAATAATATTAATGTATTTACTACATATTGATATAATGACAACAGTAATATTAGTAGCTTACCATTAAAACACCAGAATCTGCAAAGGTGTCTAATTTTTCATTGTTGCAAAGACTGGCCTTCTATTGGAGTTCATTATTAAAGGATGCACCACACCAGCAAGGAGCTAAATACTTAACTGGAAATTGAAACTGTGTGAAACTCGCTTTGGGTGTTTATGCCACAGAACATTACACTGGTTGCATCTTGTCTCACAGCAGTCACTGCAGTACACCAATTCACTTTCTCTGCTACAGCTAATGCATTCTTTATCCAGGTCTACAAAGTTTATAATACAAATTAGCTTTAGACAACTGTGTAATCACTAAAAACACCTTGTAAATCGGTGTTTTTTTTTTCGACTCCAGCTTCGCACACGGCATGAAGCATTGTGCCAAAAATGACACATGCGCACAATTATTTGTTCTATTTAAGGGTGCTCTGTACAGTCCGCTTATATGGCTTCCCGTGAAATTTAATTTGTTCTATAACTTACAAATGGTTTTAACAAATGTTCTGTACTTTTTTACTGGATATAAGCTAACACTAGTACACAGTTTAGTCCAAACCCAACTGCTGAATTTGCTTTAGAACATGAGTTATAGTTTTTCCCTTTATACGTACAAGAGCCTTGATACTTTTATGATACACTATGCTAAACAGCACAAACCATTGTGCGTTTTTGTTTTTGTCTTTTAGCTTCTCATTCATCACATATTTATCTTTCGGGTTGACACTCCCAGAAATCCTTTTCTTTACTTCCATGTTATTCATCATCTGAACTTGCTATTTAAAAATGGCAAGCGCTCCTCTTTGACAAAATTACTAAAGTAGCTTGAGTAAAAATTTCATGTCCATTGGATTAAAAATGATGGAGTAGTTCTAATTTAAGTGAGAGGGTGTAGAATAACAAGATGCGTGCGCTTGTTGCTATGGGATACCTAATTTATGGGTACTAAAATGTGTCAACATGTCACAGACTAATTAAGTGACCATAATATTTCTTTTAGTGCAAAACAGACTATGTCTTGGGAAGCCTTGTACGAACTGTACAGAGCACCCTTAAAGATTGCCTCAGCTGCTAAACTCTTTTTATTGCAATAGAACGAAAGTGCTATCTGGAGGAAGCAGTTAAAGAAAGGCTACTAATACGAATCATTATTCATTGATGTATGGTGGCACCCGCCCCTCAACAGCACATTTGTGGTGAGCAGTGAAAGCACGATGAAACGGTAGAATACGGATCCTTACAGGTACAGTTATGTAATATTAGGTAGGCATCACGTGATTAGTAAGGATAGTTACATGAATTCTTTGTTTTTAACTGCTTGGCATAAAATCTTCCCTTTATAATGTACTTCCCTGTAAAGTTACTTTCACAATGCATTTTATGCCAGTGACAGTGGCATAAAAGCTTGTCATTAAGTACTTAATGACAAGCTTGGCGTAAAATCTTTTCTTTAGGGTTAAAGAAATGATTGGCGTAAAATCTTGTCTTTACTGAGGCATAAAGACAATCATGATTTGTCATTATACGCCAATGTATGTATGACCGCTCAATTCATTTAACGGTACCAATAAAGGTCAGAAAAACATTGTTATTGAACTGTCTGCCCTCGTTGTGCTTATCCGTAACAGCCCGAGCTAGCATAAAAATGACATCTACCCCTCGCGTGAGAATGTCTACTTTACGGACCGGACCATCGGACCGGAAGTTCCTGTTTAGCAAGCCAAGTGTTTAATACGTTAAACGGGCCAGACTAGAAATAGTCTGTGTGCCAGCCTATGAGCATTTTGCCAGCTCTGTCGTGACGGATGATTGTAGCTTCACATTTCTGTCGTGACGGATGATTGTAGCTTCACATTTGTCTGGTCACTCTCGTGCTGGGCGTACGTATCTAGCTAGCCCTGCATAAAGCAATTTTAAACTACAGTAACTGTAGCTTACAGTAAATAGCAACCTCGATAGCAACTGTTCACGGGTGAAGTTTGCTCGTTCATATCAGAGACGACGATTATCTTAGCAATCTTGCTAGCTATAGCTAGTGCCCTTAGCTACCTGGCAGCAGCAAAAGTTTAGCTAATTATAGTGTCGAACATGCTGTTCAGGTGATAGAACAAATCAAATGATTGCAAATAGTGGCTACTCAACAATATATCAGTCTGTACATGTAGCAACTTGAAAGCTTTTCATACAACCAAATAATCAAGCATGTGTATAGATAATGATTTGAAGCACAGCCTGAATTTGTAAGCAATACTGACCAAGGAACATATCTGTTCCAAGCGTCTTTGTTGCCATAGTAGCTGCCACTGAGGCCTGAGGGTACCACTTTTCATCAGATCACTGATATCTGGTTGCCTTGGAATATAGAATCACACTGCGGCTCTGCTGTCAGTCTTTAAATGCCCTCTTCTTATAGAAGTTTCCTTTACTATAGGAAACATTGAAAATTATATTGCTGATTTTGAAGACATTTCAATAAATTCCCACAGCTGATCATAATTAAGTAAAGATCCAGGTGCACAAAGCAACAGAATAAGCAATGCTAATAATTTATATGAGTCATCAAGATTCTCATATATGCATACACATCTAGAATATGTATGGACTCTCTGTCTGTTGCAAACAAGCCCATTATTTTGAGCTCAAACATGAGAGCTAGCTACATGCTATATAACATAAACGTATGTAATTCCTGGTCAGGTTACTGACAATTAGCCAGTGATGTCTGTCACCATCATGCATGTAGCATTAAATTTTAGGATATACCTGTAACTAGCACTGACTGCTGAGTATGTATATATGAGTCCATTAAAACACCTTGGCTGATTGCACAGGGTAAACTAGCTGGTATTGATAATACTGCAATTTGTCCATGTTCCTGTGGTGATGACTGCATGCTTTATCAGAAACCCTGAGTATAGTGACTTGTATAATGTTCGTACATTTATGATTAATTGTAATTACACCCAATCAGGAGTGGCCCATTGTCATTTAAAGTTTGGTTGTTAGATGGGGACATGATAATTATGGAGGAGACATCAAGACCAATTAAGACAACATCAAGAAGCCACTGTTACTGAGCCATTTGGATCATCTGGGGAAAACCCAATATCAGACACTGTTCCCTCCCTTCTGCCACACCGTAACCCAAGACATAATTGTACCAAACCTATAAAAGGTATCAGAATTATTTACTATATAATTATAATTACTCTGTCAATTAAAAGAGGAGGAGATGTAGTCAATGACTTGTAATAATGCATGCACATTATTAATTGTAATTACACCAAATCACATGCACCTTGATGTAATATAACTTAGTTTCAGTACAGAATTGCTGTAGTTTCATGCTGTTGTGTCTCGTTCAAAGTGGGGTTGTACATGTGTATTTCTGTGACCATTGTGTGAGTTAAATTTTTTGACGGTGATTAAAATACCCTGATCTATATATAAGTTTCATGTGGAAACTGGACTGCTATATGTACACTGTGATCACATATTGCACATGAATCAGACTTAGGTAATATTTAACAAGTCAAGTATTAAAAAGACTTGCACACATGTCCTTTCCATCTGGTGTCACACACATTGTGAACCTTCTTGAACTCTGCCAGAAAGTTCTTTTGTTCTATTCTGTTACCAGTATGCAATGCCACATGGTCAGATTTCCAGTCCTTTGTGTATAATTATACAAACCAATATCACATGAAAACACTACAGCCGTATAGCAGTTTTTTATAGTCTAGCATGCTATAGCTATACGTACATAAAACACAATTGCAAGTATTATAAAAACGGGAATTAGTAAAACGTGGAATACGGAATAACGAAATAAGCAAAACTTATCTTTTGCAGATTGTACAAATAGTTACATGCTCTATAGATAGCAATCATACTTTATTTACACCTTGCAACAGCGCTGCATGGAACGCCACGGCGATGAATAGCTAAACAGCAACTGGGCGAGCATTAAATGGGACGAGCGAGCACGCAACCAATCACCCTAGAACGATATACCTTCGCTAAACTTATTTATCTATACTTCTTAGTTGATATAGCTACAAAACTCCAAGACCTAGTTCTATTCTTAGGTTAAACTAGCTGCCCTTCATGTGCATACGACCGAATTTATTAGAGTTCAGTAGGGAAGTCCAGTGGTTGTGTGTCTTTAAATGGATTTCAAAACTCTTCAGCAAGAGTGTAGGTAAGTAAAGTTAGCGAAGGTAGATCGTGCTACGGTGATTGGTTGTGTGCTTGTCCCATTTAATGTTCGCCAGCTACTGTTCTATCCATCGCCGTGGTGCGCCATGCAGAGCTGTTACAAGGTCAATAAAGTGTAATTACTATAGAGCATATAACTATTTGTACAATCTGCAAAAGATAAGTTTTGCATATTTCGTTATTCCGTTATTCCGTATTCCGCGTTTTACTAATTCCCGGCTATAAAAAGGCCATCGTTATTATTTTTGACTGGCCAATTTTCCTTGATTTGTATCAGAAGAAAATGTGTTAATTAATTTGATGAATGCTGAATCAGTCTGCCGTTGGTTATATACACACTGAAACAATGTTTTGGCTCTGGCATGCAGCAACAGCTAACTATCCTTCTGAAAAATTTGTTGCTCAGCAGCTCAGTGACACCTAGCTATAGCTAGACAACAACTAGCAACAGGCTAGCAACAAATAACTACAGTGGGAGTTTACTTTCGTGGACTACACTCTTATAGGCTTAAAAATTATCTAAAACTTCTATAGCATAAATACAGAGAACTTTTTGTCATTCTCCACAATTACAACAACAAGAGGACACAACATGAAATTATTCAAGCCACATACAAATTGCTTATGATCAAGATCATCCTTCTTTTCAGTTAGAGTGATTAACAATTGGAATTCTTTATCCCAATCAGTGATTGACTCCAACTCCCCTAATCAATTTAAGAATCTGCTGGACAGACACTATATAGTAATATAATGTATGATTTTTAATGGGTATAGCTACTTAATTGTGTGTGTGATTTGGATGCACAGGCTACGCCTCTATCCAAAATTTACAATTAATTAGTTTGCAATTTAATTAATTACATAATTAATAATTAATTTAAAATATACAATATACCTCCCTAGAGAAGTCACACATGGCCTTGCACATGGCTAATCTGCAATCTCTGTCCCTGAATCACTTGCACTGAAGCTTTAACCATCTTACGACTTCGTGTACGGCTAAATCTTCACTCTTGTCCACTGCAAAGCAATGGCACACTACATTATGTTGAGATAGCTACTAAACACCACTAGCTCTGATGGGGCCCGACAACACGCGAAAACATCAGCTCTCACAAGCTTTCAGCCTTTAGAGCTTTGCACACGGAATTCAAAAAGCACGCACGATCATGAAAACATCAATCCACGTGCATGCATGCCTTAATTATACCTCTGGTCCGTAAAATAGACCTTCTAAACACCTAGCTTGCTAAGCAGGAACTTCCGGACCATATTAAAAATAGACCCCCCCCCCCCCCTCGCGTCAAGAGGAAACGGCCACAACAAAACTCATGCACCTGGTGATGAATCAACAATGTGTCCAATATGTTTGGACCCTATTATTGATGCCACTGTTGATGCAGAGGGACAAGAAGCTATTTTTTGTGAGAGTACATGTAACGCCTGGCTTCACAGGCAGTGTGCCAGCCTGTCACAAAGTCTTTACAAAATTTTATCAAGATGGAGATGATCCATTTTATTGCCCCCACTGCCGTCTAACCATTCAAGAACACCAATTACAAGAGCTAAAATCTACCATAGAAAGCCTCTCAAAAGAAGTATCAGAGCTAAAGTCTGGAACTCCTCAATCCAAGGAGGATAATAGTCCACCTGGTTCAACTCAACTGCCACAACAGACCACACAGCCAGCCTCTGATATCTCCATAGAACCTGACATTAACAGAGCTTCAAAATCAACTACTACCAGTAAATTCAATAAAGTAGACAGCAAGGCACAAGACCATAAGTTCAACACTGTAATTTATGGAATTAAGGAATGTACCAGTAGCACCCCCAGAAAAGAAAGGATTAATCATGATTAAGATAATGTAACTTCCATCGTAACACAAGGTGAAAACAGCATTAATCCCCTCTCTATCCGAGATCTGTTGTGGCTTGGCAAGTACCGTGATCAATCAAGGAAGCCTCCAATACTAGTCAAACTAAATTGTACTATTGATGTATCAATTTTCTATCTAAAGCAAAGACACTTCCTAAGGATATCTATATTAAACCAGACATGACATGTGAAGAAAGGCTGACCGAGTCAGTCCTACTCAAGGAAAGATGGTCTTTAATTCAATCTGGTATCGAGGGTAAAGATACTAGAATCCGTTCTAACAAAATCTTTGTTAAAAACCAAGTACACGGCCAAGTCATTAATTCTTCCTTTGTATCTTGCCAGCCACAATCCTCTGAAACTTAAATGGACTCCTCCCAATTGACTACCTGGAGCAATAAATTACCCTAATTCAATAAACTGTTCAAATAACAATCAGTTCACTTTCCTTTATACCAATCCAAGAAGTATTGTCAACAAACTCCTAAATTTCCAATCACTAGTATACTCTAAATCTTTTGACATCATTGGCTTGACTGAAACTTGGCTTTCTGATTGTATATTTGACAATGAAATCTTACCCTGTAATTACACCCTATTTCGTAAAGATCGTCCCTCTCGTGGTGGAGGTGTACTGATTGCAGTTAACAATAACATTTCTTGTCAGAGACTTAATTCACCCGATGATCTGGAAATCATATGTATCAAATTAAATTTAAAGGACCAAATTACTGTTTGTGTAACTTATGTACCTCCAAATTCAACCACTACTTATTATGACAACCTTTTTAGTTTCCTGTATAACTTACTTAATGACTCTGGTAAATTAATTGTACTGGGTGGTTTCAATTTCCCAGACATTGATTGGGACACATTATCAGGTCATTCTCCTGTTTTGAATCAATTTGTGATTTAATGTTTCGGCACTTTCGGGCTGGTTTGAGTCAACTCATAAATGTTCCAACCTGCAATCATGGCAATATCCTGGACTTGCTCCTTACCAACCTTGATGATTACATCAATCACTTACAGATTTATCCTGATCCTCTCTTACAATCTGATCATTATATCATAACATTCTCTATATCCATCAGTGTGACGACATCCTCAAAACCTGCCGCTTACTTTACTTTAAACTTTTCTAAAGGAGATTATCAAGGTCTATGTAATCACATGATTCTTCTGATTTCACACCATGCCTTTTAAGTCACGATATAGAGTTTATAAGGCACATCATTGAACAGTTACTGGTGGAAGGTATGCAATTGTTTATTCCGTTGTACAAGGTTCATTCAAACCAAGATCCCATCTGGTATAATTAAGGCATTGCATCAATCGACTTAGAACACTCTGTCATAGATACAAGCGTCATCCTACAAATCATATCTCCAGCGTCATCAACTCCATTGAAAATACACTTCAGGGCAAAATTAAACTAGCTAAGCAGGATTTCGAATTACATCTTGTTAATTGTTACATCTCATCTAATAAAAACAAAATATTTAGATACCTTAGATCTATCACCAAGTCCAGAAATATTCCATCAGTCATGAACCTTGAGTCTTTGAATGCTAATACTGACCACAGTAAAGCCAACCTATTTAATCAATATTTTCATTCAGTTTTCCATGATCCATCTTCTATCCCGAAGATTGATGACCTCCCAGCTATACACAACTCATTACAATCAATTACCATTACTTTTACAGATGTTTATCAAGCTCTAATCTCATTAGATGTCAACAAATCTGTTGGAATTTATTATTATTATTATTAGCACTTTACAGTGACCAGCACTGAAGGTCTGACAGCAACATATGCTGCAGCCTTAGGATTACCTAACCTAATTTCAGGGACTTAGACCTAATGACTTGACTTACTGACTGACTGAAAAGGTGTAACAGAAAAGGGGCCAAAGTAAGGAAAAAAATCCCCCCAGCCCCAATTGACAACATCTCCCCTAGAGCACTACAGAGTTGTGCTGTGGCTCTTAGTGAGCCACTTCATCATCTATTTACTCAATCACTCCACCACTCCACTTTACCAACCTGTTGGAAAATCCATAAAATCGTGCCCATATTTAAGGTGGGCAATTCTAATTGTGTTAAGAACTATTGTTCTATTTCGTTATTATCTATTGTATCAAAAGTTCTTGAAAGATTAATCTTTAACAAGATTATCTCTCATATTAGCAAGTCTATCAGTCCATCCCAGTTTGGTTTCACCAAAAATTGTTCTACACTACAACAGATGCTAATTTTCACTGATCAATTCATCAACAGTCCCTTACAAACAGATGTTATTTACCTTGACATTAGCGAGGCTTTTGATTCAATGTCACATAGTATCTTACTGATCAAGCTGTGGTCAATGGGCATAACTGGTACTCTATGGTCTTGGTTCAAGAACTATTTGACTAATTGCTATCAAAGGATTTCTATCAACAATTGCTATTCTGATTTACTTCCAGTAGTTTCTGGTGTTCCACAGGGAAGTATTCTTGGTCCCTTGCTGTTTTTAGTTTACATCAATGACATGTCTTCATACATTCATGAAAGCCAACTGCTCAAATTTGCTGACGATGCCAAGTGCTTATCCATGTTAGTACATTCTCTGATCATAAGGCTCTTCAAGATGACATCACTGCTCTTTTAACTTGGTCAAGGGATGTTGATCTGGATTTTAGTTTAAAGAAATTTATTCATTCATCATTCAAACATAAACTCGACACCTCCTATTCTATGTCCAATTCAATTATACCTCATGTTGATTCTCATAAAGATCTTGGATTAACATTATCTGAAGACCTAAGTTGGGATAAACATTACAAAGACATCACTGCTCGTGCATACAAAATGCTTGGACTAATTCGCTGTACTTTTTCCCCCACTCATTCACCTTCTACATTGGTTAGACTGTATGTATCATTGGTAAGATCACAGTTACTCTACTGTACGCAAGTTTGGTGTCCTCACTTAATGAAAGACATTTTAAGGGTGCTCTGTACAGTTCATACAAGGCTTCCCAAGACATAGTCTGTTTTGCACTAAAAGAAATATTATGGTCACTTAATTAGCCTGTGACATGTTGATGCATTTTAGTACTTGTAAATTAGGTATCCATAGCAACAAGCACACACACCTTGCTATTCTACACCCTCTCACTTAAATTAGAACTACTCTGTCATTTTTAATCCAATAGACATGAAATTTTCACACAAGCTACTTTAGTAATTTTGCCAAAGAAGAGCGTTTGCCATTTTGAAATAGCAAGTCCAGATGATAAATAACGTGGAAGTAAAGAAAAGGATTCCTGGGAGTGTCGACCCGAAAGATAAATATGTGATGATTGAGAAGCTAAAAGACAAAAATAAAAACGCCTAATGGTTTGTGTTGTTTAGCATAGTGTATCATAAAAGTATCAAGGCTCTTGTACGTATAAAGGGAAAAACTATAACTCATGTTCTAAAGCAAATTCAGCAGTTGGGTTTGGACTAAACTGTGTACTAGTGTTAGCTTATATCCAGTAAAAAAGTACAGAACATTTGCTAAAACCATTTGTAAGTTATAGAACAAATTAAATTTCATGGGAAGCCATAAAAGTGGACTGTACAGAGCTTCCTTTAATGTACATATTTGAACTTCAAGACATACTGTTTGCTATTAAATCTATCAAATCACCAACTAATCAGTTCAACATCAATAACTACATCACTTTCAACTCTACCAATACTAGATCAGGCTCCAGCAACAAACTCTTGTTACCTCAACATCTTAACAACATATCACGACATTCTTATTTTCATTGTTTACCATCCCTGTGGAATGCCATACCAATTCTAGACTTAAACATGTCAGTTTGTTTGCTGAACTCTAAACTGAAATCATATCTGTGGGACCATTTCTTGACTAACTTTGATGAAGACAACAACTGCACTCTACATTACTTGTGTCCATGCTCCAAAAGTCACCAAACTAAACCTCCAACTACCAATTTTAATCACTTATAATCTTAACTATGTAATTACTTAAGTAGTTAGTATTAATTGTATGTATTTTATGGCTGTTGGTTGCTACCAACAGACCTTTGGTGTTTTTTGTTTTTTTACACCATAAAGCCTAAATAAATAAATAAATAAATCATGAGAAGTGCTATGCTAGCAGAATTTGTGATATAACAACCTGGAAATCATATCCCAGTAAAAAGGTGCAGGATTGGTTTTTGAAAATACAAAAAGAAGTGAAATCCACTCAAAACAGCCAAGCTGTAAAAAAAAGAGTGCGGCCCTCAAAAGCCTGGGTGAAAAAAATTGTGAAATCAAAGGTGGCAGCCAAGAAATGGCTGCAATGATGTTAATGCTAAAAAGGTTTAATAATGGCTGTGTGCATTGTTAAAATTTATTAGCATTAACATCATTGCAGCCATTTCTTGGCCGCCACCTTTGATTTCACAATTTTTTTTTTCACCCAGGCTTTTGAGGGCCGCACTCTTTTTTTACAGCTTGGCTGTTTGAGTGGATATATAATACATATATTTATTACATGTCAATTATTCCCTACATATAACTTTTTTGCAGCTGATTTCTCTACTGGGTGCCTTGAAATGTAACTAAAGTCTCTACAGGGTGATTTGCTAGTAGATGAACTCTCTACAGGATTCTCTCTACAGGGTGACTTGTTTCTAGCTGAACTCTCTGCAAGGTTATCTGTTTTGTAGTTGAACTCTCTACAGAATGATTTGTTTGTAACTAAACTCTATACAAGGTGATTTTGTTTGTAGCTCAACTCTCTACAAGGTGATTTGTATATAGCTGATCTCTCTACAGGGTGACTTGTTTCTAGCTGATCTCTCCTTTTTTTCTAGCCAATCTCTCTACAGGGTAACTTGTTTACACAGTAGCTGAACTCTCTACAGGGTGGTTTCTTTGTAGCTGAACTCTCCACAGGGTGATTTGTTTCTATCTGATCCCTATACAGGGTTACTTTGTCTGGATTATTTCTCTAAAAGGTGGTTTTTTTTTGTAGCTGAACTCTCCACAGGTCACTGGTTTCTAGCTGATCTCTCTACAGGTTGACTTGTTTGTAGTTGAACTATCTGCAGGGTGATTTGTTTGTAGCTGATCTCTATACGGGTTACTTGTTTCTAGCTGATCTCTTGGATTTTCTTCAGGTGACTGCTCTATTAGGATGACTGCTCTATTAGAGTATCTCGATCTCGCACTTGCTACACCATGTTGGATTTCATGTTATAACTCTGTGGCTTTAAGTCTGAATCTGTCTGATTCTTCTAATAAATTGTAATTGTAAATTTTGGGTACAGGCGTAGCTTCTACACCATTGACATATTAGAAAGGCTCTACAATGGCATATTAGAAAGGCTCTACAATGGCATTGTAGAGCCTTTCTAATAAGATCACTCCATCTGTACAGCGATTTTCAAAACATTACTCCAAGCGGTTTTTCTGGTAGGCGTGGCAAGTAGTCGTTTTTTATTAGCTAATCTCAATTGCATAATGCTACACACTGTTGGTTTTTTCATTGTATCTTCGTGGTTTTTAGCTCAATTTCTTTCAAACTAGAAAAGGTTTGAAGTTCAATAGTTAACCTATTTACCCACTGATTTTCAGCTTCTTCGTGTAAGCGGTTTACCCTGTAGGCGTGACAACATATTGGTGTTATTTTTTGTGAATAATCGCTAATTACTCTTTGCCTGTTTATCATATTCCAGCCAAACGTGGTACTAAGATGTGCCTTTATACCCCCCCTTTCTGTGCCAAATTTAAAGGCAATCAGATATGGCATTCGCGTTTTATGGTAGTTTTTGTAAGTTTAAAAAAAGACAAAGAAGAAGCAGAAGAAGGGGAAAACGAAGAAACTAAGCCAATTTTTGAAGTAACATATCTCGGGGAGTCGGGGACACTTGAAGGTATATTGCTCAAATTTGGTGTGTGGTATACTGAAGTTGGCGGGCGTGTCCACAGGAAAAATTGTCTTGTTTCGTTAAGACAGCACAGAGCTACGGAAGTGCAAAAATCAAGTTTTCTTTCTTCCTGTCAATATACTAATGGGTGTTGCGCGCCGGCTTCTTGGGCCGCACGACACACTACCGTGTGTCTTGATTTTTTGTAACATTCTGGTGAACCAGCACAAAATCATCACATCGAAAGCACCTGCATACTTATTTTTTGTCTGAAACTATTCCCCAACTATTAATTACTGAAAAAGTGAAGTAGCCATTATCAGCAGAGCTCTCAACTGGTGAAAATCACTTTGAGTGAGAACATAAGTGAAAATGAGTGAGATTGGTATGAAAATGAGTGAGATTATGTAGAGGATAGGAGACTCACCTGCAGTATGTCAATCATACACCTAAATGCAAAGGATTTTGCCTCTAGGGGGGTCTGGGGTATGAGAAAAGTTTGTAACTCAAGACATTCTCAGATGCAATTTTGATCCGCAAAATTCATGATTCTTGGACAAAAATCATACAGACTTTAATCACATACAGAAAGGGATTATATTGCATAATGTATATATAGCTATTATATAATTCATTGTTTGCTGCTGCTGTGTGCCCTGTTATAATTATTCTGATGTTGCTTTCTTTGCAGATTTGAGCACCGCATCTGCAGGGCTGCATTTATAACAAGGCTCTGTTTTGATTATAACAGATAATGACCAAAATACATATAATAACTATACAGCATGGAAATGACTATAAGTATAGCTAATAATTGCATGTTAAAAATAATAATAATGTGAAGTCAGTTAATTATATAGCTAGCTATATTATGGTGTGTCCAATGAGCCAATAATGGCAATGGGAAGCTTTCTGTTTACATGGCTTCTGTTGATGGTTAGTGGCTGAACAACCCTAACATAATTATGTGAATATAATCACTCTCATGCATACAAGCATGCAAGATCCTTGCGAGTGATCACGTGATGCTGTTTCATGCTGTGAGTCAGAGAGATTAATGCATGAGTTTAGAGGTGTTGTGAGTGAGAGAGTGAGATTTTGCTTCAATGCGTGATACTCACGCAGAATGAGTGAGAGTTGAGAGCTCTGATTATGCCTGGCCTGCCATTACAAATGAACAACATTATGAGAAATGCCACTCCAATCAATCACCCATTATGGACAATACAGACAATTTCCATTACAACAAGAGTACCAAGAGTGTTGAACAGTGTATTAGCTAATGATTGTATAAAATAACAGGGATATGTCTAGGGATGCGGCGATTATGCTGGCATAATTTCGGGCATAATAGGTATGTGTGGAAATCAGGAATTATGCTAGCATTTTGAGGTGATTATAAAGCTTTAACAGTAGGAAAATCTGCAGATTGCACAATTCCGTTAAAAAAGATCGAGATACTCTAATAGAGCAGTCAGAAACTCTAATAGAACAGTCATTGAATATTATTTACTCTAATAAACCAGTCATATTGAAATGAAATTCTCTAAAATACAGTAACCAGCTAAAGAATTCAAGACTATTTGAAGCCTAAACATCAATGAAAATGGTCTGATACAGCAATAAACTGGCATTATTAGCCAATTATGGTGGCATAATTTTGGGAATAATGGGCAATTCTCAAAAGCATAATAGGTGATTTTTTGAGCACTGCTCAAAAGCATAATGCTCAATTTTTGGAGCATAATAGCCTCATGCCTAGATATGTCAGTAATTGTTCATTTACACGAAATAGTAATATATTTGAAAGGCGTACATGGCAATGGGTCTTTGTTCACCAGTTTTCTGTGCTATTCAACCAAGTATTCAACAGTTATTGTACAAGGAAAGTGTAGTAAGAACCCAAGATAACTCCAGCTTGCTCAGTGGGTCAATCACTGAGAAAATCGACAATATTTCAAATTTGGCTGTCAAATTTCATATTTCAATCCAAATTTCAGCATATTCCATTTTTCAATCCACATTTCTCAGTGAAATTTCTGCTTTGAATCTCAGTATTTCACTCAAGAAGCCACAGATGATCTCGCTCATCACTTGACTGTTATGCAGAAAATATCCAGAAATATTAGGTGTTTGGCATACTCCATATTTCAAAATTTTGATCAACAATATTTATTCAGTGACAGACCCCTCAAGCTTGCTAAAACAATGGTTTCACAAATGAGCGTGTTGCTACACCTTCAGGGATCTGCTTGGCAGTGCCGAACTCCATTTCATCATTTTTTCACTTGGTTGAGTGGCAGAATTGGGCTAAATACAGCAACCCTTAATGGCAATATAAACAAACAACTACTAAAATATCCGTGTTATTTTGTGCAATCATTAATCACAGGGTAATATACCCATTTGATACTCTTGGTTACTATTACAATTACACAAAAAATTGAATTTTCAACTAGAGTAGGGACCATAGCACATCAATAAAAGGTACTAAAACAAGCTGGAGTAGTGTACGATATTAAATCATAGTAAAACAATAAGAAGTGTTATATCTCTACTGTGCTCATTGATGTGCTATGGTCCAGTTGAAAATTCCAAATTTGTTTGTGTATTGTTTGTTAACTATTTTTTGTAAAATAAAATTATTATGACTGGTGAACCCACACATACCGCATCAAAAGAAAGAAATGGCACGGTACCAATCATCGTCTGAAAAGTGGTTGCGCTTAGTTGTCTGCTATCTTCAACCTGTTACACTTCCCTATGAATCAAGAACTGTTCAAAAAGCACCACTGCAATCCACATCAAAAGAGAACTGGCACCGCGTACCCCAGTTATATCAATTTTAATCTGACACTTCGTTGTCAGCTATGTTCAACCTGTTAGTCTTAGATTGTTTAATTTCCAGCTTATGGGAGCACTGACTACAACGAATATATATCCACGGTTAGGGCTGGGCGGTATTGAAAATTTACTATCACGATATATCACGGGGAAAATATCACGATGTTACTAATTATCACGATATTTTTCATATTTTGACAAATGCTCTACTATGAAATTACACCTACCTACACATGTGATATAACCTGCAGCGACATGAACGGATGCAAAAAAATACATGTACATGGCATTAAACATTAATACATGGCGATATAGACATTAGCTATACCTACAATTAAGCATGGAGAGGATGTGTGTTACACACCCAAGTGCATGGCATAAATTCAAGAGTTCTACAGATTCCCATGCATGACTAAAAGACTGCTAACTATAGCAAGAAAAGCTCATTCACCTATGCACATTTTATTAGCTACAATGCCACAATGTGCAGAAACATTCTTTCCTCAATAAAAATCCAAAATAACAAAGTCCCTGCAGTACCTATTTTCATATTCGCATGGATGCACTATATATAGAGTTACTTGACTGCTCTATTAGAGTATATAGGTGACTGCTCTATTAGAGTATCTCGATCTTTCCTGGAACTAAACAGCAGCACTATGTTTACAGTAGTTAGCTAATACAAATATTATTGGAGAACACCGCGGTAATCACGATATCATGATAATATCATTTCCAAGAATTTTTGACGATACTGGTATCATTACATCAGAATATCGCGGTTTTACGATATAACCGAGATACCGCCCACCCCTATCCACGGTATAACAAAAATTCTGCAATAAAATTAGTGATCGTAAGGGTGCAGTGACATACGTTGAAGCAGAAGACTCAGTTGGTGATAAAGAATCAGGAGCAACAATGCCCGGACCACCAAATCTTGTTGGAAGGGCAAAAGTGAATGTTGAAGAGCACCAGGAGGATCAAGACCAGTCGAGACTGGTATAAACTTTGTCAACAATACTTTCTCAAGTTGCTGAAGATGTATCAGGAACTGTACGTGTTACATACAGCTATTGCCAAACAGGCACCGTTTGCTGTCAACTAAAATGAACGGAAAACAAAGGAGGACACTGGTAAGTCCATGAAGAATGCATTATACATACTGCAGTATGTCAAAAGGCACCTTTTGGGCCAAAGCTACGTCGAACAGTGAAAAAATCAAGCCCATAACCTTAGCCATTATCAAGTCATGCTTGTCTGGAGGCATCAGTCAGGCAGTCAGGCAGTCAATAGAAATTCCATTTTAAATTCCTTAGCAACTTGTTGAAAGCATTTTGGGTTGATCTGAAAGCTTGTTTGGGCTTAGTTTTACACCTAACCAATACTACTTCATCGTCATCAGGGATAATTGAGGCTGGTTTTTGGGTGATGTTTTCTGTGCGTAGGCCACGCCTATATTTTTGTAGTTCCTACTCTTGATTACAAACATAGGGAAGCAATCATGCAAATCAACACCCTTACACTGTCATGCAGCAAGAAGAAATGGGACACAAATAAGGACAAGGTAAGTCATCACATTGTATGTACTGCGGTATGCAAAAGTGCCTGTCAGGCTAAAGTGACATCTAACAGTGAAAAATCAAGCATGTAAGTCTTAGACATTAATGATTTACACTTATTTGAAGGCATTAGGCAAGCAGGCACCTCAGACAGTTAGTTAGTCAATCAGTAGAAAATTCTTCTTTTTTTAATTCTGTAGCAACTTATTGGAAGTGTTTTGGCTACTCTAAAGACACTTTTGGGCTTGACTTTGCCTAAGTAAACTGCCAAGGTGCCACAAAGGTATTGTGAAGCTGGTTTCTGGTTTACACATTTTGAGAGAAAGTACAAACCTCCATGATCCCTAATATACTGTTATTACCATACTATATGATACATGTGCACAGCGGTCCTTTCAGTAATAACATGACTGCATGTGATGTCCTTTTAACCAGTACAAAAAGAAGACACATACTAAGCATGGATCAAAGTAGTTTAACAGTAGGTACAGTACGCTTTCCTTTGTTTAGGAAATCTGCAAAAATTATCCCACAAAGGTATTACTCTTGGTGACCCACAAAAATATATTACCATAGAATCTAGTTGTTAGGTGTATTCATTTAATAAAATTTTCCAAAATATTTTGATTATCAACATGTATTTGTGAAGCACATCCACCCAATAAAAAACCTCATCACTAGTGTTCATACTCTTGGAGTGGTGTGACACATGTACTTAATATTTGGAGTTCAGTTCCTGTACAAATCCTTCTTGCGGAGCTAGGTCTGAGCCTATTATGCTCAAAATTTTACCTATTATTCTTTCCAAAATTTCCCAAAATTTTACCTCATTATTCTTTTTTATTATTCTTGTATCTAGCCTATTATTCCATAATAATGCTCATTTAGTTTCTGTAGCTAGTCACATAGTTTTCAAGATGCTGATATAAGTAGCCAGAATAATAATAATAGCCATAGATAAAGCATTCCATCTTATATACACATCATTTTTCTAGCAATAAATATACAACAGGCTTAGAATATCTGCAGTAATAATTCAAGTGTTTTCAATATGTGGCACTTTTTCAAGTCCTGATCTGTTCAGTGTACTTGATCAATATGCTCCTCTCAAGCCAAGTGTTCTAAAAGACCAACACCATGGATGACTCCAGAGCTACTGCTATCTATCAAAGTATGCACTGTTTTTCTGGCTCTCAGAAAAGCATTCAGTTCACTAGATCATGCTATACAGTGGAATCTCTCTATTACAGACATTTTGGTACCCAAATTGTTTGGCCATTTTTTGCTGTAATATAGAGGTTTTCCTCTTTCAGAGGTAAAAATGTATTAACCAGACCTGTTGGGACCAAAACTTTTGTCCTTAATATGGAGGTTTTTTCTATTGTGTCTTTAATTCGGGGAGTTTGTTAAGAGAGGTTCCACTGTACTCTTGAAGCAGCTATGTGCCTTAGGTGTTCGTGACATTGAATTGACCTGGTTCACTATTACCTTTCCCATCATATACAGCATGTCTGACATAAGGATATGATGTCATCTTGGTCTCCTGTAAAGGGTGGAACTCCACAGGGAAGTGCACTTGGCCCATTACTACTTCTTGCATACATTAATGAGATGGCCTCGCTAGTCACACATAGTTGATTACTACAATTTCCTGATGACACTACATTGAATGAAAATCATGACGTTGTGAAAGAAAGATTGTGCTCTGACCTACGGAGAATCCAGGCATGGATTGCATCAAGCAGAATGAAACTTAATGTCAATAAATCTAGTGTCATGTGGTTTGCTCGAAAACGTACATCTAGTGTAGTTCCTCCTACAATCCTAGTAGATGATCACCAGCTTAAGGAAGTGGATAAACAAAAGTATTTAAGAAATATTTTTGAATAATGGGGCCCTCAGTTAAGGAGTACAGTGTCATACTACCTACATTACTTAGCATCAACCAGAAATCTTTATCATTTGATGTTCTCAAGATGTTGGTTGAATCGCTAGTTTGAGTTGCCACAATCAGTTGCCACAATAGCCAGCTGTTCAAACATTTAGTAGCACTGTGAAGCCCTTCAAATTCCGGAACTGTTTATCAAAAAAAGCCTTCGATACGGACAAGAACTAGTGATTTTGTTCGGACAATTCAGGCAGGAAAACATGTTTACAACATGAAAACATGGTTGTTCCAGTACAAAACCATTGGGAGTGAACACATGTTCACCTCTTTGATATTACTATATTTGGCAGGGCTCAGGTGAACGCGTACCAACTATAGTTGTGAAATACGTAATTTTTTCTCTCATCACAGCCCATCTCATCAAACTCTATAGTGAGAAGTAGGTAGTAAACAAGTTGTCCAAAATATTAACATATTATCATAACCATTATTGGGCAAGCTTATGGGTGCATGCCATCATGTATACCATCACACAAACAAAGAAGCACTAAATCTGGACTAGTCTGGAATCTAGACTGAACTGAAATCTATGCTCAAGTCCTATCTGATTTGCAAACACTCCACCCTCGGGCTGCGTTCCATTTTACCATAAACTACACTCTCCAATGTTCTATTTAGGCAGTTTCTTGAATTATAAGTTCAGAATTTAGCTGTTAAAATCATTGGCAGGGAGAATAATGCTACTATCTGTGATCATATGCATGTATGCTGGCTTAGTAAGAAAATGTAAGGCACATAGTTGCAATTAGGCCTGAGTCTAACATGCTCAAAAGTTTATCTATTATTCTTTCCAGAATTTCTCAAAATTTTCTCCTATTATTTTTTTCTTTTCTTGTATGTAACCTATTATTCCATAATAATTCTCAGTTTCTGTGGCTAGTCGCTTAGTTTTCAAGATACTCAAGATGGTTTTCAGCCCAAAAGTTCCATTGTGCTGCTACTTGATATCAGCTCATAAGGAGTTTTGCCAAAAATTATTTAATAACCATTATATGAAGCATTCCATCTTACACACCATTTTTGTAACCATATAAGTAGTTACAACAAACTTAGAAAAGCTATGTGCAGTAACAAGAGTTCATAATAATATAACTGGTAGTAATAATTCAAGTGCTGTCAATTATTGGCTGCTAGTGGTATATACTATTTAAACTGTAGCTATAGCTACATACTAAAATAATGATATCAATTAATATACTCAAAGACTTGAAGAAGATACACTAGTATAAGATGTACAAGCTTCAGAATTGTAGATAATCATGCAGTTAAATCCCTGATACTGACTGCAAATTGTTAACTTGAAATGACCTGACTGCTTTATTAGAGTATTTGAGCGTTCTATTAGAGTATATCGATATTTTAGAAGCTTTTCAGCCTCTTTTCAGCCAGCACTTTACAGTACTCCTATAATAATGTCAGCTATACATCATTCTTAGTAGCTTAATTTTCCTTTTAGCTACTCAAGAAGAGACACGCCCTCGATTATTCCTGTGGACGTCCAATAGTTCTAAAATCATGCTTGTAACAATCAAGACACACGGTAGTTTGTCGTGCGGCCCAAGAAGCCGGCGCGCCACACCGTGAGTATATTTACAGGAAGAAACTAAACGTGATTTTCTCACCTCCGTGATTCCTTATCCGATTGAAACTAAAATTGCTACAGAAGTGCCGGCTAGGTAGGGGAGTCCACATTCCAAATTTGAAGAAAATCGCTCAAGCCATTTCCGAGATACGAGCGGCCAAAGTTTGAGTTTTTTTTCTTCGTTTTTTTTTCTTCTTCTACTACTTCTTTTCGCACACTTTGCAAAAATTCGCCATAAAACGCGAATTCGTGCTCCAATCAGGCTGAAATTTGGCACACTTAAAGGGCTCATTAAGGCGAATCTCAGTACCATGTTTGGTAGGAATCCGATGAACAGTCACGGAGTTATGACCGATTATTTGCGTGAAATAAGGTCGAAGGTCTGTCACGCCCACAGGGTAAACCGCTTGAAGGAATGAGCTGAAAATTGCTATGTAGATGGAGTAACTATCGTAGGAGTGCCTTTTTGTGGTTTGAAAGGAATCCATGTAAAGGCCATCGAGATATGACACAAAACCCAACCTATGTCACAATTACGCGATCGATTTTTATGAATAAAAAAACTATTAGTTTTCACGCCTACCAGGTAAACCACTTAGAGCAGTGAGCTGAATATCGGTGTGTAGCTGGAATAATTATCATAAAAAGTCCTTGCAGTAGTACAGAAGAATCGGATTACAAACCACTGAGTTATGATTCCAAAGCCAACTACGTGTAGCATATGCTAGATCGAGATACTCTAATAGAACAGTCACCCTAATAAAGCATTCAGCTACGTTTATAACTTACTCCATTATAGACATTGTAAGTTATTCTGTAGGGAGTTCAGCTACAAACAGTTAATCTTATAAACAATTCAGCTACAAGCAAGTCACCCTGTAGAGAGTTCAGCTACAAATATGTTGCTGTAGAGATTCAGAACATTATAAGTCAGACTGAAGAGAATTCAACTATAAACAAGTCACCTTGTAGAGAGTTCAGCTACAACAAGTCACTCTGTAGACAATTCAGCTACAAACAAATCACCCGGTAGAGAGATCAGCTAGAAGAAGTCACCTTGTAAAGAGTTCAGTTACAAAGAAACCACCATGTAGAGAATTCAGCTATGAACAGATCATCCTGTAGAGAGTTCAACTAGAAACAAGTCATCCTGTAGAGAGATCAACTAGAAGAAGTTACCTTGTAGAGAGTTCAACTACAAAGAAACCATCATGTAGAGAGTTCAGCTGCAAACAAATCAAACTGTACAGAGTTCAGCTACAAACAAATCACCCTGTAGAGAGATCAGCTAGAAACAAGTCACCCTGTAGAGAAATTAACTAGAAGAAGTTACCTTGTAGAGAGTTCAGCTACAAACAAACCATCATGTAGAGAGTTCAACTGCAAACAAATCACCCTGTAATGAGTTCAGCTACAAAAGGATCACCCTGTAGAGAGTTCAGCTAGAAACAAGTCACCCTGTATAGAGAGATCAGTTAGAAGAAGCTATACCTTGTTGAGAGTTCAGCTACAAAGAAACCACCATGTAGAGAGTTCAGCTGAAAACAAATCAAATCGTAGAGAGTTTAGCTACAAACAAATCACCCTGTAGAGAGTTCAGCTACGAAAAGATCGCCCTATAGAGAGTTCAGCTAGAAGAAGTCACCTTGTAGAGAATTCAGCTGCAAAGAAACCACCATGTAGATAGTTCAGTTGTAAACAAATCATCCTGTAGAGAGTTCAGCTATGAACAGATCACCCGGTAGAGTTCAGCTAGAAACAAGTCACCCTGCAGAGAGATCAGCTAGAAAGAAGTTATGCTGTAGAGAGACCAGCTAGAACAAGTCACTTTGTATGTAGAAAGTTCAGCTACAAAAATTCACCCTGTAGAGAGGTCAGCTAGAAAAAGTCACCTTGTAGAGAGTTCAGCTACAAAGAAACTACCGTGTAGAGAGTTCAGCTGCAAACAAATCACTTGTAGAGAGTTCGGCCAGAAACAGGTCACCCTGTAGAGATCAGATAGAAACAAATCACCTTGTAGAGAGATTAGCTACAAAGAAACCTTCCTGTAGAGAGTTCAATTACAAACAGATAACCCTATGGAGAGTTCAGCTAGAAACAATTTACCCTGTAGAGAGATCAGTTAGAAGAAGTTACCTTGTAGAGAGTTCAGCTACAAAGAAACCATCAGGTAGAGAGTTCAGTTGCAAACAAATCACCCTGTTACAGGGTGATTTGTTTGCAGCTGAACTCTCTACAAGGTGATCCTTCTAGCTGACCTCTATACAGGGTGATCTGTTCATAGCTGAACTTTCTACACTTCAGCTATGAACAGATCACCCTGTATAGAGGTCAGCTAGAAGGATCACCTTGTAGAGAGTTCAGCTGCAAACAAATCATCCTGCAGATAGTTCGGCTACAAACAACTCACCCTGTAGAGAGATCAGCTACAAACAGATTACCCTGTTGAAAGTTCAGCTACAAACAATTCACACTGTAGAGAGATTAGCTAGAAGAAGTCACCTTGTAGGGAGATCAGTTACAAAGAAACCATCCTGTAGAGAAGTTCAGCTGAAAACAAATTGCCCTATAGAGAGATCAGCTAGAAGAAGTTACCTTGTAGAGAGTTCAGCTACGAAGAAACCATGTAGAGAGTTTAGCTGCAAACAATTCACCCTGTAGAGAGTTCAGCTACGAACAGACCACCCTGTAGAGAGATCAGGTAGAAGAAGTCACCCTGTAGAGATATCAGCTAAATACAAGTTACCCTATAGGGATCAGCTACAAACAAATCACCCTGTAGAAATATGTGTTGGAAACAAATCAACATGTAGTGAGTTCAGCTAGAAACAAGTCACTCTGAAAAGAGTTCAGCTACAAACAATGAGGGTTTCAGCTATATGTATAAGGAGTCACCTTATGACCTACAGTATATGATTATCATTCATTGTTAAATATACAAATATTTTTAATCAGACAAAAAACTGTACACAATATTTCTTCCTTTGTTCCACAATCCCTGCAGAAAAGAAAAAAATTAAAAGTAAGCACCAAAGCCAGTTAATGGCTGGCTTTGTGGCTTGCAATACAAAAAGAAGTGATATCTAAACCAAAACAGCCAAGCTGTAAAAAAAGAGTGCGGCCCTCAAAAAGGCCAGGATGAAAAAAGATGTGAAATCCAAGGTGGCGGCCAAGAAATGGCTGTGATAGTAGATTAATGGCAAAAATTTTAATTACGACAATTCAGGTGAATTTGGTGCCGAATCCTAGTGGAAGAGGCAATGAAAATTCACCTGAATTGTCGTAATCAAAATTTTTGCCATTAATCTACCATCACAGCCATTTCTTGGCCGCCACCTTGGATTTCACATCTTTTTTCATCCTGGCCTTTTTGAGGGCCGAACTCTTTTTTTACAGCTTGGCTGTTTTGGTTTAGATCCTATTATTCCGGAATTATTCTCACGAAATTGGTGACCTATTATTCTCAAAATTATGCCAGCACATTAGACGCAGGCCTAGTTGCAATGTTGATGAAGTTCACTCCTTTGTGATTATTAATTTTATTAGAGTCCTATTGATTGCCTGCAACTACATAGTCTCACAGCCTCACACACACCTTTCTCTTCTTGAGTCGTGAAGTTTTCTTTCCAGCCCAACCCAATGACAAAACAAGAAAATGGTCTAGTTGTAGGCAAGAGGAAAATAAATACTTTAACAAAACAATCACAAAAAGTAAAGGCCTCACTAAGCCAACAGAAGAGTCAGAGTAGTGTACTCTACCTACTACCTACCAATGATTGTAACAGTATTGAAGTCTTCGGTGCTTCAAGACACCATGTAGCACAGGAGAGTGTAGTTTATGGTCAAGTCAACATATTTGTAAAAAACAAGGAAAACTTTGAAGATTATTTCTTTAAGTCAGCCAAACCAATTCAACTCAAATCTGAAATAATAAGAATTCACCTCAGCAAAACTTTATTTGTAATGGACATTGCCAGCCTGGGTACTACTCTCCATCTTGCAACTCTTGTTGAGAACGCATATACTCTCTGCTGTTGACTAATCTAGTACTGGAGTCATTAAGATGAATCTTAAAAAGTCAATGCAGCCATTAAACACAAAAGAACAGTCAAGCCACACTTTCTAAAATGTCCTAACAGTTGTGCATCCCTTCTTGCATCTTGTGATCATGGTAATACAGGAACCTAAAACTTCTGTTTTATGAATTTTTGTAGAGCCCAAATAACAACTAACCCTTTTTTGTGGTATTACGCTCTGGTCTGTAGCGTGCTCACACCACCTTCCCTTGGCCTATTCAACACACTATTTGTGTATTATCTTTGATGACAGAAACTTGACCGTCACCAAATAAAGTGATTTTCCTGGAATCATATAATGGTATTCACTTTCCAAGAACTGCGGCTATTATGCTTAGTTCAGCTATTAGTGTAATTGGTCATTAACCATATAAGAAGTGCTGAAATGTCACACTAATGGACCTTATTCGCAATGATGTCGAAGCACAAAATGGTGCTGATAGTTGTACAGAGGGTATTGGGAGAGATGGTGGTTCGCTATGTTAATGTTTACATACTGTAGCAAGGGGCAAGGTGAGGCATGCATACTTACTTACAAGACAAATGCGCATGGTTTTGCGTTGATACCAAAACTTAAGTCTGGTTTCGTCTGGTGGGATTATTTCGCATCTCCACATCACGCTAACTAGCCCCTTACCTTTATTATCCAATGGTTTCATGTCGTGAAATCTGCAAACAAAGCTCATTTTAGTGATTAATTATGAAGTGCCCACACTAAACATGGCCATTTTGTCAATTATGACGTCATTGTGGATAAGGTCCATAGCTTACCATAATAGTATTAGTTCACGTTGACCTAACTGTTGGAAACACAATTGGATATGAGCCAATGCAATCATGCTTTTTTTTGAAATCCTGTTTGTTAATCTACTTAGCCAAGTGCATGTTCTGGAAAAGTTTCAGCCTCATATGCCAATGAGTTACAGCCCTACAAAGTAGAAAAATCGATTTGTACAAAAGGTATAAGGAAAATAAATTCCTAGTGCTTACTAAAACGGATGTAACTTATGAGCAGAGTGAGTTATAGAGTTGAAATTTGCACCGTCATGTTTGCCATGAATAGAGGAATCAATTACTGGGTGCCATGAATAGGGGAATTGACTACTGGGTACGTTTTTCCTTGCATCGCCTTTCTTCACTACATTCAAAGGCAAAATAAATACAGAAAGATCAATTGCTTACTACCATTTCGACGTGACATAAACAAACTCCCATAACTTTTGTATTCTTGGGTCTACTGCAATGAAACGAAAAATTGTTGAACCTCTCTTCTGTAAGTGAATAAGATGATATCCAGGTTTTCTTAGTTAGGTCCTACCTCCACTAAAAACAAAGAGTTTAAAAAGTTACAGGTTTTTAAGACAATACTACACAAGTATTGCATCCAATGCTTTATACTGTAAATTAAGTCTTGCACAATTATGTTGGGTTTTCGTCTATTGCAAATCAGGTCACAGATCATCCCACAAGAATTTTTTTAAATACCACAATAAGTTCATGGTATACAATATAGAGAGAAATAGATAGTAACAAAGTGTCCAGATTGTTAATTATTATGTAACACACATGTGCACAAAGTCCTTTCTTGCATCTAGGACTTACTTGCGTATGCTACACACACATACCTAAGGTATTATAGAAACTTGACCCTTACCAAATAAAGTGATTTTCCTGCAATCATATAATAGTATTCAGTTTCCAAGAATTCTGCTATTATGTGTTAGTTCAGCTATTAGTGTAATTGGTCATTAACCAAATAAGAAGTGCTGAAATGTCACACTAATTCATGGTGAAATAACTATTCTCTGTTCCCACATTTTTGAAACTAACACAATTGGATAGCTATCAATACACATGGTAGTGTGTTGTGCGGCCAAGAAATCCGGCGCACCACACCGTGAGTAACATATAGCTTGTTATTTTCAAACCAGAATTTTTTGTAGGAACAGTAAAATCTGAATTTTGAAGGTTTTAGTTTCGAAGAATGTGTATTTTGAAGTACAGGTGGATTTCAAAATATGCATTCATATAAGGAAAATAAATTCCAAGTGCTTACTAAAACGGATGTAACTCATGAGCAGAGTGAGTTATAGAGTTGAAATTTGCATCTATTTCTCTCTATATTGTATATACCATGAACTTATTGTGGTATTAAAAAAAATTCTTGTGGGATGATATGTGACCTGATTTGCGAAAAGACGAAAACCCGACATAATTGAGCAAGATTTAATTTACAGCATAAAGCATTGGATGCAATACTTGTGTAGTATTGTTTTAAAAACCCGTAACTTTTTAAACTCTTTGTTTTTAGTGAAGGTAGGACCTGACTAAGAAAACCTGGATATCATCTTATTCACTTACAGAAGAGAGGTTCAACAATCTTTTGTTTCATTGCAGTAGACCCAAGAATACAAAAGTTATGGGAGTTTGTTTATGTCACGTCGAAACGGTAGTAAGCAATTGATTTTTCTGTATTTATTTTGCCTTTGAATGTAGTGAAGAAAGGTGATACAAGGAAAAACGTACCCAGTAGTCAATTCCCCCTATTCATGGCACCCAGTAATTGATTCCTCTATTCATGGCAAACATGATGGTAGTAACAAAGTGTCCAGATTGTTAACTATCATTACCGTTATGTTGCACACATGTGCACAAAGTCCTTTCTTGCATCTTGGACTTACTACACACACATACCTAAGGTATTATAGAAATTTGACCCTTACCAAATAAAGTGATTTTCCTGCAATCATATAATAGTATTCAGTTTCCAAGAATTCTGCTATTATGTGTTAGTTCAGCTATTAGTGTAATTGGTCATTAACCATATAAGAAGTGCTGAAATGTCACACTAATTCATGGTGAAATAACTATTCTCTGTTCCCACATTTTTGAAACTAACACAATTGGATATCTATCAAGACACACGGTAGTGTGTCATGTGGTCAAGAAAGCCGGTGCACCACACCGTGAGTAGCATATAGCTTGTTATTTTCAAACCAGAAATTTTCGTAGGAACAGTAAAATCTGAATTTTGAAGATTTTAGTTTCGAATAATGCATATTTTGAAGTACAGGTGGATTTCAAGCAAATAGAAATTCATGTCACAAATTACAAAAATACTCTACGTGTGCTCGCTTTACTGATGGAATCAAGGATGGAATAATCCACTTTTGCACGCTGGAAAGAAGACTGAGTTGTAAGTGGAGTAGTTAGCAGTCACTGGCGAGGCAATAATTGGCTAGATCATGGTACAGCAGCAGACGGCATGGATTCCCAACAACGGCCATTCTGGATAGTCTACTGGCTATTGATGCCTGAGTATGACACTGTTCAACAATTATTAATAATACTGAGCTTAATTAAACTTGTAAAGATAACTACATTAGCGAATACGCGTTGTTTGATCATTTTAAAGCACGCTATTTTTGCTTGTGGGAATTTATTTTCAAAGAACAACAGGACTTTGGAATTTATTTTCGAAGAGAAGGGCCTCTTCAAAACATCTGAAAATAAAAACCCTTCGAAAATAACCAGCTATATGGTATATTTACAGGAAGAAACAAACGTAGTATTCATAGCTCCGTGCTCCCTTCTCAAATTGGAATCAATTTTATACTGCAAGTGCCCGCCACCTTCAGCACCCCACATACCAAATTTCAGCACGACTGCTTAACTCAATTGTGAAATATAAGGCCTCAAAATTTGGCTTAATTTCTTCGGTTTTTTTTCCCCTTTCTTCTGGGCTCGGGGAACCTAGATTCTTCTTTTCACACTTTACAAAAACCATTATAGGACACAAATGTGTACCTCGATTGTCTTGAATTTTGATACACTTTAAGAACGTATTGTAGTACCAAGTTTGGCACAAATCTGATTAATATTCATAGAGCTATGGATGATTATTTGCGTTAAAAAAGGTCAAGTTGTCACGCCTACAGGATAAACCACTTATGGGAATAACTTAAAAATCCGTCTACATATAGGTTAACCAAACCTTTCGTGGTTTAAAAGAAATTGTATTGACAGCTACAGAATACAAGGCAAAAACCAAATAACTGTAAATCACTGGGTTGAAGTACTCTAATAGAACAGTCACTGTGGAGAAAAAGTGCATAAAAATGTCAAAAAAAGTTACTGATAATCGTTCGAACAGGGACCTCCATACTGAACACCCAAATCCTAACCACTGAGCTGTGCTATCACCTCTTTATTTCTACTTTATAATGAAAATTCTAGTTAAAATCTACTCAATAGTCAAGTTCACAATTTCATAGATCTACTAATGGAATATCTAGATTGTTCTATAACATTCTACAAAATTATGAAAGTTGCCGTATTGTGCGGCCAAGTACAACCTGTGTGGGCGGGCAACATACTCGTTTTATGGAACCAGAAAACTATGTTTTCATGCATCCCGGCATTGCTTACAGGTGAATGAGGATGGAGCTTGTGTAGACGTTTATGCTGATTCTGGGGAGGTAAACAAACATCTGAAGGCATTGTTTTGATGTCAATGTTAAGGCTATTGCATATCATGGTACCCAAGTATCCTCCATAGTTTATCAACGTTGTAAACATGAGAAACAACAGAAGTATGAACAAAGAATGGGTTCTTTTACCCTACTTCATAGATAGTATAAGGAGTGACTATACTGTCTATGCCCACTTGTATTTTCAGGGGTGGTATGGGACTATGGGTCATGCTGCTTAGTGCTGTATTTTACAGAAGACTTGCTCTCCTTGTCTCTCTTCAGAAGGAGTAGTGTCATATTATAGTTCTGTGGTGTCAGGGTGAGGTGCTGTAACCCTGGGAATAATGAAAAAATCTTTTTAAAAAGTTTTCATGTATCTGTAGCTCTATAGTGCTTGAATGGTATAATTAACCATTTCTACAGTGGAAACTTCCTCAGGGTAGGGCATCTCCCATTCCTAGTTTAAGTTGAATCTGTCCAGCTATCATTGGGGGATATACATGCCTTCAAAATTCATCTTATTTCAGTTTCATCTTATTTCAGTTTCATTAAGTCCATGATGTGTACAAACGCAGTATTCCAAAGGCACTTGTTGGGCTGATGAGTGCAAAAACCAAGCCTGTAACCTTAGCACCATTATGTGAATGCATCAGGCAGGCAGTCAGTAGAAAATTTTGTGAAGTAATTTTTATTAAATGTTAAATTCTGTAGTAACTTATCGGAATCAATTTGGCCACTCTAAAGACATTTTTGGGCTTGACTCTACCTAACCAAACTGTCAAAGAGTATTGTGAGGCTGTTTTCTGATTAATATTTATTGTGAGAAAGTGCAAACCTCCATGATCCATATTATACAATTACTACCATACTGTATTATTTCAGTTTCAACTAAGGGAATGTGAATGTGTGACTGGCAATACCATGAGTATGGACTTGGCGAATGAGAGGCTCGGGTTTAATTCCCCAAGCTAACTACAGCTACACTGTTGTGATTTTGTGTTTTTCTGACCATTATGCTCAAGCAGTAGTCATGGGTTTGTTTTACTTCTGAAACATCGGTTTGTGGTCCGCATCCCATATCCCACTACATAAATGTATATCTACTGATCCCACTCCATAATTTTGGAACACCTCGCTTTCAAGATTTGCTCAAACAAACATCATGCCCTTCGGGGCACCAATAATGCATAAAGAATAATCTGAATTAAGTCAGGCCAAATTATGTATGGTTTATTAATGAATTTTAGAGGCATTAGCTTGTACAAAAAACAGTAACTTGCGTTTACAAATAAAGTAGAAGTCATGTAAAGTTTTATAACTATACTCTTGGCTACAAAGAGCAAACAAACAATTGGAAGAAAAATCTTGTACAATAAATAGTGAAGAAACTAGGGAGATCATCACAACTTACAAATCTCATGCCATTGGTTTACTGACCTTCATGGCTAAATTAGGAATTAAATTTGTAGATCAGGTGATAATCTGCCTAGTTTCTTCACATTGCAACAGTTAGGGTACAAAATTTTTAATGTTTCCTTCCACTTATACATTATGGTTGCGACTGCAATAGGAATTAAGTATCCAATAGTATAGCAGCAGACAGAGTTGGGGGTAACGCATTACAAATGTAACGCATTACAAATGTAACGCGTTACATAATAATATTACTTTTACAGTAACAAGTAATATGACACGTTACATGACAAAGCAGCGAGTAATATGTAACGAATATTACATCCGGAAATTGTAACAAAAATAACATGTTACTTCCTTTTAAGGCGCATTGTATCCAGGTGCATGATTGATTGCATTTTGGGTCCAGACAAGACTGGAGATAACGTTATAGACAAAGAATGATAGTGTATGGGGAGTGCCCTAGAGGACAAGATACAACAAACAAAGTATGTATTTGTGGCTGAACTACACCAGAGAAACATGTGTCTCGCTCGTGTCTCTTGTAGTTGTAGGCTGGTAGCTTGTATTTAGAAAGTTGGACTTACTTTATAGTTTGTAATGAACAAATGTAATATGTAATATTATTACTAGTTACAGCCCTCAGGGTAGCAAGCAATATGTAACTCGTTACTTTTTTCAGTAAGTAATATGTAACTGTAGCGCGCTACATTGCATAAAAGTAACGAGTAATATGTAACTAGTTACATTTTTAGTGTAATGACCCCAACTCTGGCAGCAGATGCATAGGAGACCTCCCTTGTTCCATTACTTTAATGATACCAACCCAAAATTTAAAATTCCTAGTGTACTTAAAACATCAAAATTTAAAATTCATTATCAAACAGCACACTAGTATTGCTTAAGCAGAGTAGTACTGTTTAGTAGGGTCTCCCTAAATTTAATGGCAGCTGCCAAATTCTGCCATTAAAAACCATCATAGAAATATTATACGCCATAAGGAAGAGTCCAATGGATTCAGTATCAAATCCAGCATTAAACACATGGAAACACTAACAGAAGAAACCTGTGAATACCACATCTAAATAATAATGAATCGCATTTTAAAGGATAAGTCAAAATACTAGAATGGAAAGTCTACACATTTCAGATGTGCTGGTAGCATAAATTTTATCAGAGCAGTGTACAGTTTATTACACTTTAAGTAAACATGGCAAATTAGTTACCACATCACTTTTGCGTGCTGAAAACTGGTCTTACTTTACTGCCAGCGTCCACTTAAGGGTTTGCATACAAATACAAAGCATAGTTGCAACTAAAATTTACATTTATTTTATAATACTCACACTTACTTGAAATCTGTCTTTGATTCCTGATCACTTTAACAGTTAATACCATCCATGGCAGCAGTAAATTTCAGTTTGATGACTATGCTGTGTGTACATGAATCAAGATTATAGTACAACATAGTTATCAGTTTTGTACGTATTTATGCAGGAGGTTACATATAGTTGAGAACAGCATATTCAGGACACAAGTAATAGTTGTACCATGGACATGAGGGCTTTGCCTGATATGCATGCCCAACAGCCCAAGGACCGCAGGCCCAAGGGCAGATGGCATACACATCAGGTGAAAGCTTAAATTCCCCGAGTTACAGCTGATAATATGTAACACTTCCAATTTGTAGTGCCAAGTGATCAATCACCCAAGCCAACACAAGTGTAACCACTGGACATATTATATACATGCTTGAAGGATTCAATTATAGGTCAGCAGCTGATACATTATGGCTGTGTTTGGCTATGATAAACAGAGAATTTTGGTTACACAAGTTTAATGTTTTAATAGTGCTACTGAATTGTTTATGGCATAATTACTGAGTTTACTAAAGGCCTAGATCAGTAAGTTTGCTTTTAGAGTGGTAATTTCATGTTATCAGTGATGTTGGTGGGGTCAATATTTGAAAACCTGTGGAAACACTTGCTATAGCGCTATTTCTCACTTTAGTCTACATTCTTCAACTTGTAGGATAGTGAGGATAACAAAGTGCTTTCCGTCTGAGTAGTTTTCATGGCCAAATCCAAGCCGTGCATACTAATGTCGAGAGTATTAATTGATCCCCACAATCGATTTTGGCCTTAACGTCTATATAATTACTTCCCAATTGTAGCCTGGGTAAAGTCACCAACTGGATTACATTGTAAATGTAGCCAGTCAGCTCCTTTGATCTTAGGTATGAAAGTGATACATATGTATATGCTGCAGATTATATAGATATAAAATAATGCCATACTTGTAATATTAGCCTATAATTACTGTATTTAGTATAGTATATTAAAAATTAGGGGTCCAAACAATAAAAAGTAGTGAAACAAGAGATAAATGATGGTATTTACACTATAGCTTGGTTGGAAAATCCCTACATTGGCATGTTATAACAAATTTTTCAATGCCAAAGTAGGGATTTTCTCACCAAGCTACTGTATGTTAGAATACCATCATTCATCTTTTGTTTCACTGTTTCACTACTTTTATTACTTGGCTCCCTACTTCACTTTTAAAATTTTAAAATACTAGTTTATTTTTTGTTATAGCATAAAGCTATGGACGTGTGACTGTTCTATTAGAGTGACTGCTGTATTAGAGTATCTCAAGTCAGCCTTTCACCAAGGGGCATGCCACCATTTCATATTTTATTGTGGTAGCATTATGAATGCAACTAGAGGTGTGGTTATTATGATTGAGTAAATAGATTATTAAGAGGAATGGTCCATCGTTATTAATCAACCAAGATCATTAATGGGGGGGCATCAGTGTCTCAAACCTATCATGAAGTTACAGGTATCTACCAAACATAAGAGCTTTAAATAATTTTATGGCATCTAAATATGCTGCTCAAGGAAAGTTTTGATATGAAAAATCAATCCCTTGCTATGGTTTTATTGCATCAAGAAGAAGATGACCAGCCTGATTGAAGATAAAAGAAAGACAAGGCACAGAGGGCACACACTCGTTGGAGCCCCAAAAGGCACATGCTACTGTGAGTTCGTTATTGTGAAGTAAAATGGTGGTTATGCACTACTTTGTGTGGCCTCCAGCCTTGTGACTGTGGGCAGGCAGGCAGGCAGGCAGGCAGGCAGGCAGGCAGGCAGGCAGGCAGGCAGGCAGGCAGGCAGGCAGGCAGGCAGGCAGGCAGGCAGGCAGGCAGGCAGGCAGGCAGGCAGGCAGGCAGGCAGGCAGGCAGGCAGGCAGGCAGGCAGGCAGGCAGGCAGGCAGGCAGGCAGGCAGGCAGGCAGGCAGGCAGGCAGGCAGGCAGGCAGGCAGGCAGGCAGGCAGGCAGGCAGGCAGGCAGGCAGGCAGGCAGGCAGGCAGGCAGGCAGGCAGGCAGGCAGGCAGGCAGGCAGGCAGGCAGGCAGGCAGGCAGGCAGGCAGGCAGGCAGGCAGGCAGGCAGGCAGGCAGGCAGGCAGGCAGGCAGGCAGGCAGGCAGGCAGGCAGGCAGGCAGGCAGGCAGGCAGGCAGGCAGGCAGGCAGGCAGGCTGGGGAGCTGGCTGGCAGGCAGGCAAGCAGACAAAATTAGAGTTTAAATGATTTTTTTTTTTTAATTCTATATCCGGCTGCCTGTAAGTGTTTTAATGTTATAGAAATGGAGTAATATTATCCCATAAAGGTCATGTAGGATGTCTCTAGGGTAGATTTTAAAGGCGATATTTTAGGCAGCACACGTTACTTTTGGGGTTAAACAGTACTACCATACTGTTTGAAAATAGTACTACCATACTGTTTGATACAATAATTGGTGATGAAAATGAGTTATGGCACTGGTCACAAGCTCAACACACAAAATGGAGCTAGTAAAATGTTTCATGAAAACGCTACTGTTTGGCCAATTTTCCACAACCATCCATACACAATTGCAAGAAAGCTCTGTTCCTGCTCGGTCAAGAAAGCCTCGCAAAATTTAAGACACTAGTACACCCTACTTTTCTGAGCAGCACCACTCCAGATAATACTCACAAAACTATTAAAATTGCAGAGGGGTTTAAGAGTGTGCCACGTTGTACTTAGTATACAGTGCCAAAACTCTTGCACTATGTAACACCTACATGTGTACAAACACACACACACGCACAATAATGCACTCATGCACAGAGGCTCTATACACAAACAAGCATAATAAGTATTACCTATATGTAGAATTCAACTGCTGCTTCTGCTGAAAAGGACTAAATATACATATGTAGCACTCAATAAATCACTACATTCTCATAATGATTCCATTCTCAAACAAACTGATAAACATCCATACCTTGGAGTCATGTTAGTCAAGACATTATCATGGTCACAACACCAAAAAACATCAAACACATTTTCTGAAGCACTGTTTACCATATGTCAAGGCATCAGGTTATCTAGCAATAGTATGACCTCAGATGGAACAGTAAACAAATAAATAAGTAGCATTCTTACATCCGTACTTATTATTGTTATAGCTCTGGTCATAAAGTCACCATATTTGGAATCCTGTCAAAAATCAACATTAGTACATACACTATATTGACTCCCCTACTATCAGCATGTACCAATCATCTGACATTTATCATCTTTAGCAAGAGCTCATGCGGTGCTTATAAGCCCCTGTCTTTAGCTATGTAACATATGTACAACTGCCTCCATAAAAGCTTTTCTGTCAAACTAGCTTCTGAGACAAAATATCTATAATAGGTGGCACAGCTGCTCCTAGCTTTTAACAACTTCAATACCAAACAGTCAAGTATGCACATTCCCAATTTCAAGCACCAGAATACATCACATAACAGCAAGAGTTCATAATATTGTACAATATCAGTTATGAACTCTTGATAACAGTGTAAACATTTTCAACAGCACAAACACAGTTGCAGTAGTGTATAAAGCAAGTTTCACCAATAAATATATAAACATTGAGAGTATTATGGTATAGCCTACCCTGATCAGTGTTCTGGTTATTTAAAACTATGCATATAGCAAATGATAAAACTTTCCTACTTAATTTTAAAAGAAGATGCAGTCTTATAAATATTCAGTGTCATTTAAGAACTAGCATTTGTTTTCTAGGAGATTCATGCAAGTTATGATAAGCTATCAAGTAAGCTAAACTAGCCTATGTAGCTAAATGAAAATTCTATTTATCTATAAGGTCTCATAAACTTAATTATTAATTGCTCATCCTGCCTGCATTGCCATTTTTCTTACCTCATCAAGGAGTTTTTGCACCACTGGTGAGGCCAATTAGCACTTTTTATAGTTGGTACCTTGCTAGAGCAATCTAAGAAAATTATATTTTTAGTCATTTTAACTAGCTAATTTAGCTATCTAGTTGGTAAAAATAAAATTAAAATCCACCTTCCTGCACTGCTATTTTGAGTACAGAAGGATGAGAAACTAATAATTAAGTTTATGTGGCCTAAAGTAAACAGTTTGACATTAATTTTATGTTTCCAAGGTATTATCACGTGTGCAACAGCTGCAGCTGGAGTCTTGGCACAGTCCCACTAATGAACCAGATCAGTATTCTTGTTTGATCCCTATACCTTAATATCTAGTCCTTAGTTGCTGTTCCCATATACATATGTATATGGTTTTCAATTTCCGTCAAAAATACTCTAGGATTATGCACATAATATGCAGTCATACACAATTAATAGTTAAAGTACACACACACACACACACACATGCACACACAGAGGTTCAACAGTCTAACAACTAATCAGTTCATTCGCATATGTGCAGATTTGATTTAATGCAACCCATCTGCTGTAGTGCTTTATCATTAGTCTCTGAAATGGTTCACTTTTGAAGTTCTCACAACTTTCACTTGACAAAGAGTGGATGTTACTCCTAATTTCCAAAAAGCTGTTGCATCCTTGATGGACATTATGTAGATACTCAAGACATTGTGTCGTGACATCTTGCAAAAGATGCATGTGAATTACTTCTGATTGTTGCAATTTTCCTGAAATATATTGGTTTTGTAGGCCCAGTGTATATTCTGATATGTTTGTCTTGCTATAGATTTCAGATCGTCTTACAAACTGTTCCATTGCTGTTACCTGGTCTAGTATTTTTTCAATATATGAAGCAACATCATTAAATTCCAGACACACTATTGCTCCTTTTATGCAATATATCGCATTCTCCGTGATTTGTAGGAGTTTACTATTGGTATTAATCAAGTCTGAGCAAAGCAAATCTGCTTTTTCCTTAAATGCTGAACTTTTTGCATTTTCAATGCTGAATACTCTAGTTAGTAAATGCAGCTGACTTACACAGGCAGCACTCTTAGTAATACCCAATAATTGCTGCTTAGAATTTTGCACCAGTTCGGAAGTGTCATGTGGTAATGTAAATATCGAATACTCTTTTCCAAATATCACAACAGGTTTTACTGTTAATGGTTTAAAATCATCAAGAGGCTGAGAATATGAAGTAAAACTCCACTCAAAGCTTTTCAAGCTAGGTGTAATAATGTTTACTTCCTTTTTTGTTTTACAAATTACCTCATCAGAATAGCCTTCTGTACTTTTGCACGTATGCACACGCCTCACTGTTTTTTGCAACATACACCTAACTGTTTTTTGTAGACATAATTCACTCACCATTTTAGATTTACTCTTTACTATGCTTTCTAGCATTGCAATTTGATTAGAAATCTCTAATGAATTTTTATCATACAGATTTTTATAATACAAAACTATCTCTTGAAGTGAACTCTTTTTAAAAAGATTAGTAAAATAATTGCTTAGATAGCTTATAAATTTTAAAAGAAAATTTATTTCATCATTTAGTTTTTTCATTTTATTCTCAATTAGCAAATGTTGAAAAGCAGTAAGTTTAGAAATTGCAATCTGCTTTTCTTGGTGAAGACAATGGTATGCATGATCATACCAACACGTGATTGCTTTAATGTCATCATCCAATTTTTGCTTAAAACTCTCTTCTTGTGCCTTTAATTTTTCCTGAGCACCAAGTAAGTCAGAAAGAATTTTACCACCCTGATTAAAAGGAACCAGCTTCTTTAACAGTTCCTCTTTTACATACTTGACAGAAACTAATCTGTGATTGGTGCAGCTGCTTTGAAGACATTCTACACATTTAATAGTATCACACCTTCCACAATAACTGAAAGCACTTTCACTCTCATAATTTACACACAACTGAGAGTCCAACAGTTTCGTGGTCATTGCCATTACAACGTCAGGTGGGTCACATATATTCACAGTTATTTCTGGCAAGCAATGATTACAGGAGCCATCAGTACAAGGTTTATGTCTAATGCATTTGCTACATCCCATGCTGTAGCATTTTTCACACATATACGATTTTGTTATGCACTCTGAGCAATCAGAAGCTGACGTTCGATTAACAAATAGTTTAGTTAATCTTGCTAAATAATGATTTGGTAAACGCTTCGACTTACATGATACTCTTAATGCAGGGGATGATTGACAGCTCGGACAATGAAACACTTTCTTTCCATTCTCTGTTCTAATTTCGATGCATTTTCCACAAAACGTATGACTGCACGTCAATGTGTAAGGCATGTGAGGATTTTCGAAACAGTTTCCACAAAGGATGCAAACTACATCTTCTTTTACATCCTTCCAATTGCTGTACTTAAAACAAGAAGACGGTTTTCTACAGGCAAAAGCAGACATGTCTTTGACTGGTGACAAGGCGATCTTGTTGTTAACAGGGTCCCTCGCTATACTAACTAACTGTCAACAGATATCGCGAACATCAAAGAAATACGGAGGTGGGCGTAAAACCGAGATCGCTGGAGATCACGTGTTCATGATTCTAATGAGTGAGAGAATGCAGAAGTAGAGGTCTGTGGGCAAGTTGTATGTCAGTATTCCCACAGCCAGATTTGAGAATACCTCACAGAATACACTATTTTACAACTTGGCCGGTACCGAGTATAGCAGCACAACCAAAAAATCATGCACTTTTTCATAAAACTGTGAAACTTTCCACATATAAATAGTACTCCTCATGACATGTATTTTTAGATATAGTGCCATCGTTGATTTGACCTTTGGTGACCTTTACGGCCACTTTTGTCTTTAACTCCCTGAGGCAGTAATTAACTTGTTAAAACATGGTACCAAAATAAAGATCTTTTTGATAGAAACAACTTGGTTTTATTTGAAGTCAATAGGAGAATTCATTCTTAAGTTATGAGTGTTTTTATTAGCTGCAAAATTTGATAAATTTATGTATAATTATCTGCTCACAGGTAATTCACACCTCAAGGGCAGGTAAATTTATCAGATTTCTAGTAAAAATCATAACTTCGTAATGAAATCACCTATTAACTTCAAATAAAAACCAAGTTGTTTCTATCAGCAAGATCTTTTGGTTGGTACCATTTTTAAACAAGTTAATTAGTGCCTCAGGGAGTTAAAGATAAAAATGATCAATTTTCTGTACAAAAATGGCCATAAATGTCACCAAAGGTCAACTTAGCAATGGCACTATATCTTAAAATGCATGTCACAAGGAGTACTATTTGTGTGGAAAGTTTCATGGTTTTATGAAAAAGTGCACAATATTGCCAATTTTGTGCTATACTATATGACTGTCTAATCAATTAGCGGCTGCGCAGATTCATGAAAGGGTGGTCAATTTGCAACAACTTCTTGTCTTCCTCAAAGATATTAAGATATTTGCAAGCACAAAACCCAAACAGACGTAATCTATTTAGACTTTCAAAAGCTTTCGACCGAGTTCCCCACAATGAACTACTTGTAAGTTATGGTAATTTGGCCGAGGCGAATTTGGCATTGTACTGGCAACCTGTGGTAGTGGCGCTTCAAATCATATCTCTATAATAGATACCATTGTGTACAACGCAATGGTTCCTACTCAACTCTACTTCCAGTTTTATCAGGTGTGCCCCAGGGGAGCATCCATGGCCCACTTTTGTTCTTAGTTTATCCATAGTATATCCATTCATCACTCCAATGCTTTATCTTTTGCAGATGACACTAAATGCTATAAACTCTTTTTGAACTACTTGATTCTATCAAATTCCAGGATGACCTCAACTCTTTATTTGACTGGTCTCAACACTCAAACTTATCTTTTAACACTAGTAGAAATTTATTCACCTTTCCTATAATACAAAGTTCCCTACTTCTTACAACATTGACAATTCCTCAATAATGTCTAGCAACACCCATCATGACCTTGGTATCATTCTATCCACCGACCTGTCCTGGAGAAACCACTATCACCAAAGCTTACAGAACCCTTGGATTGCTTAGACATACATTCAGCCATTCTATTAACACTACAACTAAAAGAACTCTGTACATAGTACTGGTAAGGTCCCAGCTACTGTATTGTTCCCCATTGTGGCATCCCTACCTTATCCAAGATATCTCTGCTCTTGAAAGAATACAGCACCGAGCTACCAAATACATTCTCAATGATTATGTTTCTGATTATAAAACCTGCCTTATCAAACTCAACCTACTACCATTAATCTATATTATGACCAGTGTGAAATTCTGTTCTTCATAAAATCCATCTGATCACTTCGATATCCAGGCCTTCATCAAATTCTGTCATCATTCTACTAGGTCTTCTTCCAGTAACAAACTTGAACATGTTTTTACATCATCTAATCAACAAAGAGAATTTCTATTTCAACAGACTTCCTCAAACTTTCAACAGCTTACCCAGTAATTGACTTCCCAGGGGCTTAACTCAACCTTTTGTTACTATTAAATTTCAACTAACTAAAATCCTATGGCAACATTTTGAGAAACTTCAATCCAGACAACCAACATAGTTTCCATTTTACATGTCCTTATAGCATCTGCTCCAATCTCCCTAAGCCACCCAACTTTGGTATAAGTAGTTAATTTTAATTATAAGTTTATGGGGTCTTGTACTTACCAGATTACCTTTAGTGCACGTACACTAACTCACTTTTATTGTTGTGTAACCATATACACCTGTAACATTGCACTATAAAGCTAATAATTCCCATGCCCAAGTTTATACATAGGCGGTGGATGGGGGGGGGCTGAAGCCTCCCCCTCAGAATGATATCACGCCGAAATTATCTTTCTTGGAGTGGGGCTGAAAACTGTGATAAAGATCAATATACTCTAATAGAATGCTCAAATACCCTAATAGAGCAATCAAGACCTTCATATAAAAATGTGCTCCTTAAAAAAAATAAAAAATAAATTTTAAAAAGTTGCCTCCAGCGAGAATCAAACCATGTACCTCTTACTTGACTTACCACTATATCAAGTGTTTCCAGGTGGCTACAGGCTGTTTTGTACTGCTTATAAATGCTATATGTTCATTAAATAATTTCGAGTAAAAGTTGGTGTTTTAGTTAAAATGCTTTAAATTTCACCCTATAAATTAATTTTGGTGCACTTTGAAACATTGTGAAAGCTAAAATGGCTTCTGGGGGGCACAGCCCCCCAGACCCCCTGCTACCAGAGACTCTATACTCCAGTCAGCCTCTCCTTGTATCAACTTCCTCCGCCACTGAGTTTATACAGTACTGAACTATTCTTGTCATGCTTGTCATTATCTTGGTGAGGGTAATTTGCTGTAGCCACCAATGCACTTTGGCCATAAACATTCAGAACTAGCTAGATAGGTGCTCACCATGGTCACTACAGACATTTTTCGTTACAAGAAGAACACTTTAGTCAGCACTACTTCCGAAACCAAGCTACAATATGGTGGAATTCATTGCCATCAGTCTATATAGTTTATTGGTAATTTTCATCATGGTCTGCTCCAGCACCTTATTAAATGACTTGATCTGACAATAACTATTACTGTAGTTGTAAAAGTTGTTAGTGTTGTGTGTAGTTTTGTATATATATGGTGTTGCTATACTATGTATGTATGTGTTGTGTTTTTTGTGTACTCCAGTATGAAAGAACAGCTTCACCGAGTACTGTGAGTTTAAATAAATAATCAATCAATTGCGGAAAGGATCTGGCCTTGCAAGACTAACTGTACCAAGTATTTAGACTATACAATATTTTCTTGGGGTGGTGCTTATCAATTTTTCAATTAGCTATAAGCCCCCCCCCATCCTTTAAAAAAAGGTCTGGCCCAGAAGAGTAATGATCTAGAGAGATTCCAGACAGAACCATGTGGCACCCAAGTTATCATTGATCACGCTGGGTTGACTGATTTCTCCATTGAGTACAACTTGTTGCTTTACAGTTAAAAAGGCATTTAAATTGGCATACACCATAAGATGCATTTTATGACATAATTTGCTGTGGAGGACAGTATTATTATTATTATTATTGGTAATACTGTGCAGACCTCTATTAGAGTATAGTGCACAGGTCACAACATACATACAAGTATACAAATTAAATAATTGCTAGTTTTTGTTTGAACTGATCAATATCATTGGAGTCAATCACATTTTGGGGTAGATCATTCCAGATTTTGATTGCCGAAGGGAAAAAGGAGTACAGAGTATTCCTTTTTCATTTTAGAAAAAGGAGTATCTCAAAAGCCTTGTACATAGATAAATCTAACTAAAATTTGTGTAATTGTCCACCATTATTCAAATCTGTTGGTATGGTTCATATCAGCTGGGTTTCACAGGAGTGTCATTTCGCTATGTTGCTGTTTACATATAGTTTTGAATATTAATTTTTCTAAATGTTGGTACTTAATAGTGGAAATTATATGTTCATTTAAGTATCTGGGAGGACATTCTATTCGAGGGAAGCTTGATAGATAATGGAAATGAGGGAGCAAATTCATTTGCCATCAGCTTTAATAACAACACAGCAAAAACTGTTTTCTAATACCATTACATAATTAGAATTTCTCTATTTAACTCCTTACTCTAAGCATACACCCACTTCTAATTCTAAGGTAGCATTCATCAAAATATATAACCTTTGAATACTTCAATGACTTCTTATTTTAAGGATGTTAATCTAGAATGCCGTTTAGTCAGTTATACGTGTCAAAGTGTCCAGAAGATCGTCCAGGCGGAGCACTTTATCTGATGCCACTTG
Organism: Dysidea avara; assembly: GCF_963678975.1. Lineage (NCBI taxonomy): Eukaryota > Metazoa > Porifera > Demospongiae > Dictyoceratida > Dysideidae > Dysidea > Dysidea avara. Next base: position 32,684,261 of record NC_089278.1, on the reverse strand, counting down.
CTAAACCAACTGAACAATGATGTTGTCATAAAATACCTGTTGTGCATAATTCATTACAGCAAACTGTTAAGATTGTGTGGAGCAGCAGGAATTAATGGAAATTTACAAATCACTCCTCACTTCGTACCACAATACAACCAGATTGTTTGAGGCCAAAGTAGATGAGCAACTTAGTATGCAAAGGACAGGGCAAACACCTAATATTATGAGTGGGCTGGCAAGAAGTTGCATACTGTAACATCAGACATACTAGTATTGCTACTACCACTAAGGATCAAGATGAAGATTTGAGAAGGTTGAAACAGAATGACACAATGTTAAATCACAGTGAAACAAAAAGAAGTGTTATTGTTATGCTCAAGATACTATAAGAAGAGCACAATAGAGATATAACACTTCTTATTGTTTTACTGTGATTTAATATCGTGCACTACTCCAGCTTGTTTCAGTACTTTTTATTGATGTGCTATGGTCCCCACTCTAGTTGAAAATTCCAAATTTTTGTGTACTTGTATTGTATATGAAAGGCAGCTCACTGATCTGCCAGAGGTATAGCAGATCAGTGATCAATTATGAGATCTGCAATGCTACTCAGCACATCAATGATTATTAGTGAGGTGTGCTTGGTGGTGACTCCCTCAACTGGAGATGGGAGGTATCATTTTAGAGAACCTCTCCAGAGGTCACTTAAAGACCTCATTATCTCCCAAAGATCAAAGGATTTATACATACCATTTTCTAAGAAGTTGCAGGCTCTTACAATCAGAGCTGGCTGTTTGTTCTTACCCCATGAACCTCAATTCACCCTAAATATAAAAATATGTAAAACTAGAAACAACTGTATTTGCAATGAATCAACCCAGGGTCTGATCTGGTCCAATAAATAGATTTGTGTGAAACAGTGTTTAAAGCAGTTGCTTAGCTCCAGTTGGTTAATTAGTTAGCTACATGCATCAAAGAGGGTTAGGTAGTAGTTGCATGTCTTCTCTGCATGGTAAATACAGAACTAACTATAAAATATTTGCTCAACTTATGATTAACAACTTTACCATTTACTTCCAAAGCAAGAATTCCATTAAAATATTTTTGTTGACTTTATGTACGAAAATGATCTTTAGTTGGGTGATTCAATTCCCGGTTTATCAGATTTGTTTACGTGCTTTCACATTCACATCAGGCTTTTAGCTGTACAGTAAGCATTCCAATCTTCTGTTGAGCCAGATGATCAAGCACAGTTATAATCATATAGTATGTAAAGTTGAGCTGGATCCTGAAAAACAGCTAAAAATTAAAAGTGGATTTTTTATTAAGAGATGGTGACAGCAAAGGTGTCAACAACAGACGTATCCAGTTTGGCTCCATTAAAAGTTCAAAAAAGAACTCTAATAGCTGCTGTACTTTATGGTTTCTCCATAGGAAATGTATGGGGAAAATTTGATTGGCTGTAAATAATATGTCAGACTTTTGAATGAAAAGATTTAGAAATATTTTTAGTGGGTCAAGCAGTACTACAAGTGCACCAAATTTCAACATTGTGTGTAATTGCATCCATGAGTTATTAAATGTTTTTGAGGATCCAGCTCAATGAGTACATACTATAATCATTTCTTCTTTCTAAAAAGTTGTTTTGTGTTGGGGACTTACTACATCTATATCTGTAATCAACCTGTATGGTGTTAAGTTGACACATTCCAAACACATGACTTTTAAACTCTTCCCACACTTCTCCAACTTTTCAAACACACCTTAAGTAGCTAAAGTCTTTGAGCAGGCTGTAGGACCAGGTGTCCTACAGACCTTCAGCACTTGTGCTGTAAAGCATTAATAAAAAATTTTTAAAAAAAAACATCTGTTCTACTTGAGAAGCTAGAGAATTTGTTAGAAATGTGCTGGTTAAACTTGATAAGGTCTTTTTGTTTAGTTAACTTTTAACCACAATATTGGTTTCCTTTTAGATGGAGGTGTATAGACAGCCTTCACCAATGTTTCAGTTTTTTACAGTGTAGATAAGGCAGTGTTGTTATAATTCATTTTAAAAATATTACTTGATAATATTAAAATTGTGACTGTTCTATTTGTGTAGTGATTGTTGATAACTCAATCTTTGCACAAATTGTTTCCTTCAATTCCTTCACAACATAGTTATAATATCTACATTCACGGTATACAGTTTATATCTGCATAGATAACTGTTGTGCTTTCTATTTTCCCATGTACATCAATTACAGTGTGAATGATTCCCAGCTTGTTTTTGATGTCAAAAAAGGGCTGTAAGTCCAAGGTGGGCAAGAGAAGGGCTTTGCCCCCTCTTAGACTATGATCCACCTATAGTTTGTTTATCTCACTTAGTTATGTTCTGATTAAGATTTAAACATATCACATCAGATCAATAAAAAGTAGTGTGCATAACTATCAGGGGATTTGCTAAGCTAATTTTTCCCAGGGTGACCAGTACCCCTTTTCCACCACCACTATAGCACAAAATGCATGGTGCAGTGCTGGGCATCTATTCCAGTGGGGGGACTAAGAAAGGGAAACCTGTTGATGCAACTGTAGTGACAGGGTGTGAAGGCCACTTAGCATGCTCCACATGCTATATCTAGGGGCATGCCTCCACAAGGAAATTTTTGCAAATTTAGCTTTCTGAAATTGAAATTTGATACAGTGACACCTGTCTAATCAGGTCACTCCATAAAGAGATCACCTGTCTAAACTGGCCATTATAAAAATCCCCACATGTGCCAAATGTGTACAAAGTGACCTGTTTAATGTAACCATGCACCTCCTTAATAAGGTCAGAAAATTTTGTCCCTATGATGACCGGAATAGACAGGTTTCACTGTAACAGTTTTGACTGAGTAAACATAACTATTGTGGGCCATGTACTTCATAAGTAAAATCACCAGTCTCTAGCAGTGGTAATACTATATAGCTGTCATATAAAGGGCACTGCATTAATGCTGCAGTATGGCTTGAGCTCAAAATTGAATTTCAAGGGCAACCTTCAGAAGCTGTAAGATATTTAATTCTACTGATACTAGCAACACTATAAAGATGAAACCATCCAGCAACATTACCGAATCTATTCTTTCAAAGAGTTTTCAGAGTCAATTTATTTTGCCAGTTCCTGCATGTGTTTATTGTGAGTATCTCCTTTGGAAAGTTAGAATTTTAATTTTTGGTCTGACCACAGTGATTAGGCATGAGGCTATTATGCTCGAAAAATTGAGCATTATGCTTTTGAGCAGTGCTCAAAATATCACCTATTATGCTTTTGAGAATTGCCCATTATTCCCAAAATTATGCCACCATAAGTTGCTAATAATGCCAGTTTATTGCTGTATCAGGCCATTTTCATTGATGTTTAAGCTTCAAATAGTCTTGAATTCTTTAGCTGGTTGCTGTATTAGAGTATTTCATTTCAATGTGACTGTTTTATTAGTATTTAGTGACTGCTCTATTAGAGTATCGATCTTTCTTAACGGAATTGTGCAATCTGCAGATTTTCCTACTGTTAAAGCTTTATAATCACTTCAAAATGCTAGCATAATTCCTGATTTCCACACATACCTATTATGCTCGAAATTATGCCGGCATAATCGCCGCATCCCTAACAGTGATCACATGTGGACCAGTCAGTGGTCACATTTTGTTTTGTTCTAAATCTGTTATAGGGAACTTAAGATTTAGAAAATGTATGGAGCCTGATCAAGTAACTCAAACAGTTTGAGGATGTAGCCCCCATGCAGATGCTGTAACCTGTTAGCTTAAAATGTTTGAATCAGTAGAATTAAGGAAGTATTTCAACCCAAGTATCAAGTTTGTAGCTATAATTACCCACTATAGGCCATTGCACATTAAACCAAAAGATGTTACTGTATTTAAAAAAGATCAGAATTGATGTCTTATGATACATAGTACATGGGGTACAGATCTGTAACTTTTAAGCAATTGGTATGTTAGGATGTTTGGTATAATGGTGACATAGCACAGGTAAAGAAGAAGAGGTTTGAGCTCACATACTGACTGGTCTTTGTTCCTTATAGATTAGAACAGTTGCATGGATGTTCTATTAGACTAGGTGGCTGCTCTATTAGAGTAGTTGACTGCTCTATTAGAGTAGTTGACTGCTCTATTAGAGTAGTTGACTGCTCTATTAGAGTATTTTGATTTTAGCAGACTGAAGAGATCAGTTCTTCCCTTCTTGCTTTTCAATTCCTCATGTACGCTTTAAATGTATCATAGTATTAGCATAGCTTCCATTGGCCTTCTAGCTAGCTACCTAGTATTTTGGTACTAGAGTAATTAATGACTGGAACAATCTTACATAGGGTCCGCAATCCGAAAAATCAACTTCTACAAATCAATCCCCCTACCATTGTGGGATGTTCATTGTAGTATCCCATTGCTAGATCCACCATGAAACCGGAGGCACGATTGTTGTCTTCACAGAAATGTTGTTTTCAGTATCTCGCAAGATGCAAAATTTATTTTTAAAATTTCGTGCTCCACAAAAAGGACCGGATGAAACTTGCTACTTAGCCAGATCATATCCAGAGTTGTTGTAGTTGAAAAGTACGTACAGAACTAAGTGATTGATTTGCTGGGTTCCCGGTACAGGGTTGCTTTCTTTGAAAAAACAGACAAAGAAATACAAAGTTTCGAATTCAAACTGCCCCACCACCCAGGGCAAGAGAAGCCAACTCTTCCTCATAGTGTTTCGATACGGTTGGGTGCATAGTCTGTCTATGCTGTTAGTTTGGAAAAGATCTGAGACTTCTCACCATCTGGGTGACGAGCGTCAAATTTTTCTGCAGCATCAAAGAATCGTGTCGCACTTTCTAGCCATTTCCAGCGCCTCTGCAGTCACCACAATCATCAATTATTGACTAAAACTATGGCAAAAGATGTCACTGAACGTTTGGTAGCAGTGGTTGTCCATTATTATTTCATCCACAGCTTCCAAGCCTCGCTCTAAGCTATGCATCAAGGGAGGCAGCAAAATCGTCCAAATTTGACTTCACCTCTCACGCTCCACAGCAGCTTCAAATCTTCACTAGATCACCCTACATCACCATTATGTTGCAAAACATCCAAAAACAAACCGAAAAAAGCACAAAATCTTTCATTTTTGATTCGAGCTGGGTGGAGCTCCTGGTGAGCTGCTAGTATACTGCATCATATGAAATCACAGAAACACCAACTACTACTACTACCAAACGTTTTGATCCATCGTTTATCATCATTCTAAACAAAATTAAGTGACCAGTGTGGCATCAGAAGTACTGGAAAGCACTTTGGTACCATTGAGAGAATCCCTTGAAATGACGCACGAAAATTTTGACGTTCTTCACCCAGATGGTGAGAAGTCTCAGATCTTTTCCAGACTAACAGTATAGACAGACTATGCATCCAACCTTATCACATCACTATGAGGAAGAGTTGGTTTTTCTTGTCTTGGCTGGTACGGAAGTTTGAATTCGAAAATTTGTGTTTCGTTTTCTGCTTTTTGAGAGAAAACAACCCTGTGCCGGGAACCCAGTGAATCATTTGCTTATTACTGTGCATACTTTTAACTACATTAACTCTAGATAATATCTAGCTAAGCAGCAAGTTCTATCCTGTTCTTTGTGTGGAGCACGAAATTTAAAAAATAATCTTTGCATCTCACGAAATACTAAAATCGATATTTCTGTGAAGACAATAATCGTGCCTCCGGTTTCATAGTGGATCTAGCAATGGGATACCACAATGAACATCCCACAATGGTAGGGGGGTCGATTTGTAAAAGTTGGCTTTTCGGATTGCGGACCCTATCTTACAAGTGATATTGTAGGAAATTCTTCATTAAATAATTTTAAATCAGCTATAGATAATTACTTTTATGACTATAGATTTATGTTAATGTAATAATTATATTCATATAGTTAATTTTTGTTTATCGCGTCTAATTTATGTATGTGTATGTATGTAATTGAAGGCCTACTTTATTCCACGGACTGGACTGGACTGGACTGGACTCGTGGACTGAGCTGGAAACAGCTTTTAAACAATAATCCAGGAATTATCCATCTCTTGCAACACTGGAGACACCACTATCGAGCTACAACTGCTGCTGCTGGCTCTTCCTTACAAATCATGACACTAGCGCATGCACTAATTAATTAGAATACACTTACGATACATGCCGTACTAGCAGTGATACAGCGTGATAATGGCTATTCTTGTAGCGTAGATGTTTTCCTTTGTTGTTTTAGCACTAGTGTTACAGCTGTAGAGATGAGCCAGTAATTATTCTTAGCAGGTAGCTAGGTGGCACCACCAGACAAGGTGATGGCCGGGGGCCGTGATGGGGCTATGCAAATAATCTGGCTCATCACTACAACCCCAACGCTAGTGTTAAGTACTGAAGCAACAAAGGAAAACATGCACGTACAACAATAGCCTCTGTCACGCTTTATCACTGCCAGTACACCTATATCGTAAGCGTATTCTAATTGATTAGTGCATGCGCTAGTGTCATCTGATTTTGATCGTTGACTTTCATCGAAAATTTGTCTTGACTACTGGCCTGGCTCCGTTTATTTTCGCTATATTTTCGTGTACTACTTACTCGCGAAGCTTTGGAAACAGTTTGACCGTTGTTCTTCGTGAAAAATCGGCCTTGTTCATTGACCTTTAGTTTTGACCGCGGTCGCAGATCGTAGTACAGTGCCTTTTTTTTTTTAACAAGAAACAACAAATTAAACGTACAAAGAAAGGAGGGAAAAAAATGCAATAAGAGTTACTGCTTAATTAATGGGAGTCTTGACTCTACTGACTTGAATGAGGTCAATTGGTGCTGGTCCTAAAGAATGGCCAAAGGAGCCCTTTGAGAATCTAGAACCCCTCAGACATCTAATTGCTGACCTCAGAAGTGAAAAAGACAAGCAGCATCCATTACAGCAGCATAATGGAGTGACACTCCCTTGTAATGTCAAAAATCCTTGAAAAAATCACTAAACTGGTATAGCCAACGTCTTGGGACTCTCGTACACTATCTGAGAAATCCAATTAAATATTTGGAAATCCCAAATCCAGAACCACGTACAAAATAGGTTATAAAAAATAATAATAAATAAAAACAAAATAGGTTATGCTCATTTCCGTCCGTTCATGAGTTCAATTACGGCCGCCGCTCTATACACAGAGAGAGAAAACCATCCGTTTTATTGATGAAAAACACAGTAACAGTATAATTATATCCTCGGACACATGCTACCACAAATAGGGCAATATAAGCCCCACAAATGGGCATGGCAAGGGTAGCTAACAAAAAAAACAAGGCAGGTTATATAGAGCCGGTACCGGTTACACTGTTTTGCCGGCTATTTTGCCGGCAGTGGAGGGTATAATATATAGTTATACAACGGCCACGAGTGCTCTGCCTGATATAAACGCATGAGCCTGAGGGCCGTTAGGCCCAAAGGCAAGTGCGTTTATACAGGCAGAGCACGAGTACCACTCACCTAATAGGTGGGGAGAGTCGCACAAGACAGCTGTAACACTTATAAAGGCCAGGTTTCTAACATCGATTGTGGGTAACCAAGCCGGACGTTGCGATGACGTTCCCCCTGTAGTACTGCAGCCACCTGAGATATTGAAAGCTAGTACGCTATGGGTTATATCACTAACCTGCATTCGCTGTTCGACTCTCATTATGTAGTGCTCAACATGCCAGCGTGATCACTCAATCGCCATATAGACTAAGCGCCAGACTAATCGCCATAGTGATTCCCTCGAGTGAAAAAAAGTAGCTAAATAGACGTTTTAAGTAAACAAAACCCAACTACTAAACGATACTAGTCTAATTCTTACTATTCACACTGGCTAAACTCGAATCTGGTGGCATGACAAAACTGGTTACCACAATCGAACGTAAAGGTTAGTATTATTTAGAATATATTTGTTTTATTGAATCATTGTCGAAGTGGACTACAGTTTAATCTGGGCTAAGATGGCACCAGACTAGTAAGGTGTATAAGTACGTTTATATATATGTAGACTAGAGTTGTGGCCACCCGTGTTGGCTTTTTCGATCGCCATTGGCTGCTTGTAAACATTATACGTATTGGTGACGTTATGGCCCACAATCGACCTTTACATGTCAGGCTATAAAAGAATTCGAGTGATCTGTGAAGTGTCCTTCCACCTATTAGGTGAGGTGTCGTAGTGGTCTTCGCCACCGGCACTTGTGCTATGCTGCACAAAACCGCAGCCAGTGCAATATCTGTATATTGCACTGTGGTCGGTGCATTATAACTTATAATACACTCGTTGTGGTCTACAAAACCGCAACCAGTGCGTTATAAATTATAATGCACTCGCTGCGGTCTGCAGCAGTGCAATATACAAATTATGGCACTGGCGGTGCCTTTGAACTGCCCACGCAGAGTGGTACATTACTTAGAATGTTACGTGCATTAAAAAAAACTTGTACAAAAAACCTAAGAAAGCGAAAAAAAAAGTTGTCTAAGCGAGGGTTCGAACCCGGACATCCGTACTCATAAGCAATGTTTGTAACGATTATACCACCGGTGCTGCAGCTAGTCACATTATTTAGTTTCTACGTTATAAACATCCAACTGAAGTGAACAAGAGTGAAGAAGAAACCAAAGCTGAACCCTAGCCTACCCCTAACGCTAAGGAACTACTTTTCGTATCTCCTAAAGTTGAATGCTCGGGGCAACCTACTCAGTAGACGCGTGCCCTAAAGTTGAATGCTCGGGACAACCTACTAGTGCCGGCACAATAGCCGTTAGTGTTTGCAAACCGGTACCGGCTAAATATACACTTCGAAAAAGGCAAACAGCATTACATACTGAAAGAAAAATTAATTATATTATACAAATGCAACGTTCAAGGATTCAAATCGATAGTGCAAAGTACACCCGTGTCTCTTCTGAAGTTCCTCTGATCCCCTCAAGGTGTCTCCTGCACAAGCAGTGGCGGAGGAAGTAGTTGATATGAGGGGGGGCTCTGCTGAGCTGACCCAGACTTATTTCTATAGTTTGGTAAGGTAAGACCAAAAAAAAAAAAAAAAAAAAAAAAGGTCACAACCAACTCACAAGAGCTTTCCACCTCACCAGCTACCATTTCTAGCTGATAAACTACATAAAAATCCTTACATAGCTCGCTACACACTGACTACTTTATTAGAGTGACTGCTCTATTAGAGTATCTCGATCTTTGTCACGGTTTTCAGCCCCACTCCAAGAAAGATAATTTCATTCTGAGGGGGGGCTAAGCCCCCCCTCAGCAGGCCTAGGGGGGGCTTTAGCCCCCTAGCCCCCCCCCCCCCCCCCCCCCCCTTTCCGCCGCCTATGTGCACAAGTATTAGCAAAAACTCGAGAGATAAAAATCGAAATTAGAATTATACAAATATATTTTAAATACAGAAATATTTTTGAAATACTCAAACATTGGGACTCTCGTACACCGTGTTGGGTTTTTGCGTGGGCGCTGGCTACCCCCCCGGGTATACAGCACCTAGTCTACAGTAGTTCCTGCGCTGGCTTAGCTGCTCCAGTAGGGGGTGCCAAGCAGTGGGTTCTGAGTTAATATGGCGTGTAACAGTCAGACCGCGAGTACCGTTCCGCTTAGAGGCGACATAGATGGCGATATCAATGACAAACTAATTGAAACTGGATTGATACATGCAACTACTGATCTCCTGTTCTTACCTGATAAAGAGAGCACGAGTGTGAAAGACGAAATTCATGAGCTTTACGAAAATGTTTTAGAATGGACAAAGTGCGAGAAACTTCGAAATGTTTGGTTTTCACCAATGTCAGCAGAAAGGCCGGAGAACCCTGACTCTACCGTGACACCAGTGACCTCCTTCGGTCCCCTATTTTCCTCATCCTCACCTGAAGATTCTGAGGAAAAGTCTGATGTTGGGTCGCTGTATTATAAGTCTGTGAGCTGTTTAACCTCAGTAGATATCCAGGTATGTTCAGAATTAAAATGGTTGTTCTACAAGACATATGATCTTTGTGAGGATACTGTGTTCTGCTATGGGAGAATAGTAGGATGTCTGCAACTGACACTCGATAATTTGACGAATGTGTATGATTTTTTTAAACATGGACGTGGAACAGAGGCTATGATGTTGTTAGAATCATCAGAAGCTATACAAATATCCCTGTGTAATTGTATAGAGTTTGGTGGTACACTTCATAATATTCAAAACATGTCTGATACTATGGAAAAATTTATTACTGAAACTTTGGTAATGAAAGGCTGCAAATCAAACGATATCCACCATGCAAATGGTAGTGTTAAAATTATTCAATGTGCTGTACATCACCTCAAGATAACATTACAAGAAGTTGTTAGTGATATTAAGTATTTTGCCGAAAGGCATTGTTCAAAAATACGATCCACCATCAGATGCAGCACCAATAAAGAAGCTAACAAAAAAAGCTGGAACTCTCGTTCAACTAGAAAAATGTTCACAAAGTATTTAAGTTGCTGCATTGCTTTGAGTCTAGTGTGTTATGACTTCATCATTATACTTAAAGATGTAAAGGATAATTTAAGGTCCACAATGCATAAATTCCATACATGCGAACTGACTACAACAATTTAATATTGAATACTTATTTAAATGTGCATAAATAGCATAAAATGGGTACTTAGTTGGGGGGGTTCCTAAACTTGTATGGTAGGCCTACAGCAGGAACACCAAAACCATCATAGTTTAGTTGTACAAATAATGAAAATGAGAATACATATCAATACAGCAACGCAGCATAGCTAATAGGAAACTGATAGAAAAAGGGGATCAAGGGTATGAGTTTAGCTACGAGGGAAAGCATTACTGAAGTTCGAGATGCTCTAATAGAGCAGTCAGATGTATTGTTATAGAGTCAAAATCACTCTAACAGAGCATCCATAACAGAATGTGTATAAATTATTGTATACAGTGACTAGTATGAAACATTTAGTACCTAATACCTATATTGTGAGCTTTAAATTGGAGAATTGGATTACTATATAGCTACAATCTACTGACCAGCCTTATCAATTGATATATATATGCATATGCCTGTTTAGGACATAAGGAACTAAGCAAAGCACAATGAAAATAACATATTATCCATATAACCAAAAGTATTAACTCTTGATATAACTAATAAATTTTTAAGCTGTCAGTGGCTGGAGCGGCAGATCCTTGCAATAATTCACAAATATGGATGATACGCCCCTGATCATAAACAAAAGAATGTTATCAATTTCTCATACAAAACATAGATAGCTACAAGAAGTACAGCAGGCCAAGGTGTTACAAGCTAACATGGTACTTAGGTCAGAATCTTTAAATGAATTCAAGGACAATCCTATTAATTTGTCAATACACTCATACCCATATTGAGTTCTGTAGTCTGTACACGCATATACTTTGTGGTGATGTATGAACACCCATAAACATAGGAGATGTATATAATTTTATAGTGGAGTTTCTCTTGTAGGTGTTTGAATTGCAAATGCATAATTATATACACTGCCAATTGCACTATGTTCCACTAACCCCATCACTCCAATGGGTGATGTAATCATAAAAGAGAATGACATCTTATTCTAAGTATTGAGCTGTCGTTTAGTGTATGTATATTTTGTTTTGCATGTGTGTGTGTTCTGTTGTACATATGCATTAATTTCTACAGATTGCACAGAAGAGTTTAGAGAGAGTTTACTTCTGAACAACTTGGACTCATTCCTTATGCCATCTTCTGAATCCTATAGTCAAAAAATAGCCGCTAGTGTTTGAACGTATGACACTGCCTTGTAAACACAACACTGTATGAGATGTTTCACCTAGAGCTCATCATAAAAAGCGAGGGAACCTAATACTACTGACTACCCCTCACTATTTTTTTTTTCATTATGAACTCTTGGTTTTACCTTTAACCAAGCATACATGGAGCTTATAATTATAACTAATCTGGTAAAATCTGCCCAAATATATATACAAATATCTTGGGTGTACAATACTTGGTTTTTTCTTGCTGTAAGTACAAGTTCTTATGATACTCACAACAGCAATCAGTTCACATTTTACTTCACTAAGTTATCGTGTGATCTACCAGTATCACATCAACTTCTTTGATATCAAGTATCAAACCCACTTAAAAGTAGTATCAATACTTTTGATAACATATTGCTGCTCATCCCTACCTAATAATTGTAAGGTATGTATATCATACTAGCAGGTACAAGGCTTAATAGCACTCAGATTTGCCAGTAAGGCTGTACCGATACCACATTTTACAGCCGATACCGATATCCGATATTTATTGTCTATTTCCGATACAGGTTTTCTAATAAACCGATATTAAATATTCAGCCGATACTTAATAATTGTAACCGATATGTATTATTGTGAAATTTAGCATAAGATTACATAGTATAATCACTATGGCTGTGTTGAACTTACTAAAATTTATTGTTCACAAAGTGTTTTCATCCAAAATTGTCTGTTTTGGGTTAGTGTATGTCAGTAATATTGGTATCAGTACAGCCCTACTTGCCAGCCTTCACTGGATTCTATCCACAATAATTCAATAATATTAAAGCACTCAATTAAATACAATATTATTCCTAGTCATCATGATATTTACAGTATACATGTAATATGTATATCTGTAATAAATGTAGTGCAGTAGTCACTGCATTAGAAGGTGATCCCAGCTGCGATGTATACATTATAGATCTTCTGTAAGGCACAGATATATGCTGCTGTCCTGACATCTAGTCCTAGATCATACTCCTTCACTGCACGCATGATTTGCTGAAACAGAATTATATGGTACATATCGACAAGTTGACAAGTGTACACAGTCAGTTCAACAGTGGAATGTCCATTAAACAAATTACTTGTGAACATTATGATGACAACCTTCACTATAATTATTACAACAATGCTGCTAAATAAATTCCGGGGGGGGGGGGGGGGGGGGAAGAGGACCCATTGTTATAGAGGATACTCCACAATTATAGTAATCTGGTCGACCAAGACCTGACCCAGATTAAAGTGAGTTATGTACTAAAACTCACAATTCATGCACTATTACTTGAATCTGTGTTATAATAAAGAACAAGAGCAAAAGTAATCATGTAGCTGCACAGTAACAAAGGTAAGCTGGTCCCACATAGTTCACATAACTTCCAAATATCTAGTATTATCTACAGAAAGGGTTACCAAAGTTTCAGTGTTAGTAAGAGCAAAGAAATCAATTTGTACAACTTCATCATTTGTCACCAAGATGCTACATACAATTAACACATAACACAGATCAGATCAGGATATTTTATTATCCAAGTTAACCCAAAACGTGACCCATTAGACCCAACTCAGTTTCAACTCAGGTACTAATTATATTAGAGTATATCGTACCTTAGCAGAACGTTCCATAGTGTATTCTAGACCTGAGTTGACTATATCCTTCTCAGATGCACCCTGTGTAGAAAATGATCAGCCTAGTACTGTTTTGTTGAGGTCAACACACAATGTATAAATCAATGAAAATACCATATCTGACTGGTCAATAGCCATGGCTACTATAACTTTAAAACCATGCTGCTACTATGTAAAGGCAGCTACTATCCGAGAGCGGCTACTATGGGCTTGTGTAGCAGCAGCCCATAGTGTTTATATGGCCTCATGAATGACTGACTTTGTTTAATTATAATTCAATACTATTATTTCTCTCAAAAATGCTGTATTCCTGGCTTAAAACAACTCCTTTGTCCAGTTTCTGCTTCAAACGTGTCTTATCAGCACATTCAAATACAAGCCACGGTTCTTACAATAATTCTAGGCTGTGGAACAGCTACTATCCGGGGGTGACTATTTATACAAGCTACAGCTACTAACCGGTCAAATACCCAAATGTAGTATACAATGTTACACTGAACACTCACAGCTATTCTGGACTGGAAATCAGGGGATGGGATAATTGGGATTGATCCGGCTTGGCCAGAAGAGAACTTTGCCTCTAAACTCTTCTGTACACTATCTGTAAAGTGTGTGCATATAAAAATACACATATAGCATAGGTGTACACTACACACACACAAAATATGTGCATATAGCACATAAACTGTGTTACCTAATAGAAAATAGTTGCTGTCTTTCTCATATTTAAACGTCAGTCTTCCATAGCTGACATGGTTAAGATTCTTCAACCACTCAAAGTAGGACACAGTTACACCACCAGCATTAGCATATAGGTCCTAGTAGGAAACAGCAATGTGTGTTAGAAATGTTCTCACTGGTATAGACAGGATAGCTAACCTACAATATGTAGCTATTTGATATACCAGTGTGTGCATATTATACACAACAATACACACACTACTACAGTACACATACATAGTCTTACTGGAATAACTAAGACGTTGTTCTCTTGTAAGATTCTGTCAGCCATTGGAGTGATAGGTCCATTAGCACCCTCAGCAATAATCTGTATATAATACAAGACAATCAATACTATATACACCATACAAACAGACTACTAAAATCAGGGACATGAGGCAACAGTATACAACAATTTCAACATGGAAGCAACTATGCACTACATCGCAATGTCATTACCTTAGCCTTAATCCTGTGTGCATTCTCTGTTGTGATCTGTTTCTCACCAGCTGCTGGTACTAAAATATCACACTGCTCCTCCAGCAGGTTCTTTGTGGTAGCAGCAGCTTTGGGGAACCCCACTATTGTCTTGTTTTCCTGTACAAGTAACACAGTACCACAAAAACCACGTACACTACAGTAGTATAAACAAAATAACATGTTAAGTAAGTGGTGTTACCATGTACAGTACAGTGATATATGTTTCTCTTATTCTAATAGCACACACAAACACTCTAATAATACGGCTACACTACAGTAGGTAGTCACAAACTACTCTAATAGAGCATACACAGGAAGTTAATTGCTATCAAGAAAGGACACAAGTCATGTATTGGCATTGAGTTCAGCCAAAACAGTCTACAAATTATTAGCAACATGTCAACACAGTTCATAGCATTGTTTTTCAACTTCCTTTAGTGACAAAATTAGTGCAAAAACGAATGCTAGAATTGAGCTTACGAATGTTTGAATGAAAAACTGCAGATTATTCGAATGTCTCTAATATTTACAACCCACAATCAAAACTTTTAACACATTGAATCTAAGGAGTAAGACCTATTGTTGTCAGGATATGCTGAAGTACTCTTTTATAGACAGTAAAGTGAGCGTAAACAGCAGCAAAGTAGTAGTTTTATGACTGTCACCAACCTCATACCTGGCATGCTAGCTGTTGTATGTAGTGTTTTTGGCTTCACTTGCATCTGAATGTAGAGAACAGGCTGTTAACTAAGTGTAAACAATAGCGAAGTACATGTTAACAACTTGACACCTGGCACGTGTGGTGCCCTGTAACATTTTAAACTGCATGTGACCTAATTATATACATTGGGTGCCCGCCCACAGTATTCTAATGTTATGGATTTGCATTCAAATGCTCCCAAACTAACGAACATTCGAATTTCAGAACATTCATTTATGCACTAGACAAAATCACTACAGCACCTTGTATACATTAACATAGCACACTAACTACTCTAATTGAACAGTCAGTTTGAGCATACTGTCAAAATGTGCATTATTTCACCCTATAGGACAAAACATGACGTGCTAGTTGTATTAAATGCCTAAAATCTTCATTAGGAGAAATCACATTTCACAAGCAAATTTTACATTCAGTGTACCAGGTTTTGATCTCCACTACATAACTACCACATGGTTTTACTGCACATCCATCATTCTTACAAGTTTGTAGTCTTCCAGTTCTTTGGGGTCAATGCCATCCTCCTCATTCCAAATACTGCCATCCTTCTCCATTACTCCAATCAGTTTAGCTCCATGACGACACAGGTACCTACAACTGTGCAGGCCCACATTGCCAAATCCCTACAGTAAGAGAATGCCAAACAGTCTATTCTATAGCAATACATAACAATTGTGTACTGTTTACAGAGGAACCACAAGTTGTCCAAAATTAAACAGTGAAGTGATTGTTCTATTAGAGTAATGAGTGTTCTATAAGAGTAGTTGAAAATTACATGAAAAGTTGGTAAAATACAATACTAAATTGTAGTCTTCCAGCTTCGGTTCAGATAGGCTCCACTGTACTTCTTTCTATCAAATTTTAGATATTACATTCTATTAGATACTCGTAAGCTCTGAAGTGTAGTGTAGTGTACACATGCCACATAGACTACAATTGGTTACATACACTTTACCTGTACAATGAAGGTCTTGCCACTGACTCCAGGTGTGGTGTTGATTTGGGAGCAATAGTCAGCTAGAGAAATGTAACATATGCACATGAGTACTGTAAATATGGAAACTAAAAACAGTTTGTGAAACCACTGACACTAACTGGTGTCAGGATATTCCGTATATGTTGAATTATCAAGGTGATATAGGTCACTGCAACACACACAAACACTACACTTACGTATGCATGCACGCATGAACACACACACACATATGCACGCACGCACGCACGCACACTACACTTACCATCACTAATGAAGCTCCTTATTGAATAGAAGACACCCTGTACAAATTACAAAACATAACATGTTACACACATTAGTGTTACACAGTACATGCCCATATCCAAACATACAGAACAAACACACATATACACACGTACCCTTCCAGTAGCCGAGGTCCTTCCATGAATACCACCCTGAGGGATTGGTTTACCAGTACAACAAGCATAGGCATTGATGTTTCCATGTCCAAAGGTCATAGCATAACTATCAGCCATCCAGCTCATCTCACGTTCACCGGTACCCATATCTGGGGCTGGAACATCAGTACCTGGTCCTGCAGGGGATCATGCGAGATAGTATATCACATGAACTGCTATACGTAAGATCACAAAAGCTCTACACAAGATCACATGAGCTCTATATGAGATCACATGAGCTCTATATGAGATCACATGAGTTCTCTCATACTCCTTAAGATGACATTTTTCTGAATATTATGAAACTTCTACTCCCACAAATTGATGACATACAAAAACTTCCAAGAAACTTCCACAGTACATTCTGGTACATTCATTGTAAGGGTCATACACTGGGTGGCTTCTATTGAACCATTTCACATCCTCACATACTCCATTACATTGGAAGTTACATGTTAACAATGATCATTTATGGGTAGAGGAAGGATGTTTATTATAAGGTATCCTATTGGTTGCTTCTCATGGGACATTGCCTTTAGGGTTAGCTAACATACAAACTAGTGTGAGGGTTCGTTGGTGATACTAGTGTGAGGGTTCGTTGGTGATACTATGTACAATACTACATATCTGGAGCAAACAGACACATATTACATGCACACTACAAACGTATGTACACACACGTGCGTACACATGCAAATATACACACCTATAAATCCTTTCTTTGCTAGCTCCATAGTAAAGCGTCTGGTGATCTTCTCCAGTTCTCGTTCCTACAAAGCAAACAATAGTCATCATACATATGGCACTGAATGCCAATACTATCATCAGAAATCTCCTAGCAGCGAATATTTACAAGTGGCCATGTGCACACAGTGTCTATACAGTAAATGGACACATCAGTTACACACAATCCTGCTCATCTGCCTTTCTATTAGTATTTGTACTTTTTATTTTTCATGTTTTTAAAGTGATAGTAATCATAACTGGGTGTGCTGTACAATTACATGTACAGAAATCCTACAAGTTGACCCTCAAGGTGACAAGTGTTGCAATAAGTCCCTTAGAGCACCACCTCAAGAATATTAACACACAACACTTTATGTAGTGATATTGCAGTACTAATGTACAACTAACAGTGTACTGTAATGGGTCGATCTGGATGCCAGCTTTAGCTCCTCCGAATGGCACATCAACCATAGCACACTTGTAGGTCATGAGAGCAGCTAGAGCCTTTACCTCATCTTCGGACACGTCTAAACTGTAACGGAGACCTGACATAAGGGAGAAAAGTGCAGCATGTATCAGAGTGTGTATAAAAATGCACTACATGAACACACACACACACACACACACATGCGCACACAAAAAGGCTTCAGCTGTCACATACATGGTCATGCCCATCCAAGACACTGGGTTGCCTGTACATTACTACTCAGGCCCTACCAAATACTCCTGGAAGCAGGACTAAAGAGCTGTACCATCTATGACACTCAGGTGAAGATATGGACACCCTCAGTCCTGTCATCCATCATGTGAGACATGGAAAATTACCAATGGAATTAACTCCCAGGTAACCACTGACATACGCACACACAAAATATATACTCTATATAATATACACATGATATGGTACCTCCTTTAGTAGGGGATCTATGATGTGAGTGCTGAGCTCTCCACCCAAATATGGTATTCAGTTCACCATTATCACGACGTAATGGAAATGCAATTTGTAGCACATTATTACATGGCCTGTACACAACACACGCATATACTAATAACAACATCAGGTACTACTTTAATAACACATTTCATGCATAGCCCTGTTCTTTGTACATATGCTACTGCAATATATAATTCACAGTAAAACATGCCTTAGTGACCACTTGTAAAGAAAGGCCACCCATCTAAAAAGAACAACTTGCAGTGAATTCCCCAAGGCAGAAATTTATACAGTAAATTCCACCAGTTCTCTTGTCAGGTTCACAGCTATATAGTAAATGCAGCATGTCTGGGCTTAAATCACAACAGTATTTGCAATTTGCTAAAGTTTCGAATGAATTATGCATGTCTATATACCCTGTAACCAAAAGAGAAGCCCACACCAGTATTCTGATGGACCTGATGCTATCTGTTGCTCTGTGTGTGTGTGTGTGTGTGTGTGTGTGTGTGTGTGTGTGTGTGTGTGTGTGTGTGTGTGTGTGTGTGTGTGTGTGTGTGTGTGTGTGTGTGTGTGTGTGTGTGTGTGTGTGTGTGTGTGTGTGTGTGTGTGTGTGTGTGTGAGTGTGTCTGTGGTGTGTTGTGGTGTGTGTGTGTGTGTGTGTGTGTCTGTGTGTGTCTGTGTGTGTGTGTGTGTCTGTGTGTGTGTGTCTGTGTGTGTGTGTGTCTGTGTGTCTGTGGTGTGGTGTGTGTCTGTGTGTGTGTGTGCGTCGTGTGTCTGTGTGAAATGATAATACATGACTGGAGCTGTGAAAGTGGAAATCCACATATATACATACATCTTACCAAGAGTTTATAATGGGGAATGTAGGAGCCCTCCCCTCATTATAAATTCTTGATATTACAACAGCACTACACATCTATTGGTGATAAGCTGTTTCAATACTGACTTCTTACAAAGGTCATACTATCAAATTACCAACATCAGCTGATGCAAGCAGATTTTAACCACACAAAACAATGTGGTTACCTAGCAATGCAGTGGTAGAATAACAATAACCCACTTACTAACCAGTGAGTGTCCATTATCAAGCTATTTACAGAGTACCAGCATAGCAAATGTGGTGCACCCAACAGTCAATTTTATGTGGCAGTTTCAGTCTAAAATAGCCACCCATTATTTTTGAAACCAGCTAGCAAACACATCATTGATTATAGGCCACTTGAAATATACACTGAACATTGCTCTAAATAATGCCTGGTATTTCTATAACTCACCCATTAGGTATTGTCTAATTGTAAACATGATGCTCGAGGGTGGAGTGTTAAAGCAGATACAAACCTAATGTGCGTGATATAGTTGCAAAGAGAGCTTTAAAGCACTGGCTTATAACATGTTGGTAGCCTAGGATTAACAACTATCTCTTACTGTCTCAGTTAGCTAATACATGTACATTGGTTAATTTGGTTATTATAGCATTGATGGCCAGTGTATCTACATCAGGAATAAAAACATGGAGTGATCTTATTGTGTTCATTAGTTCTAATGCACTGGCAAATTCCCAACTTGATGGTGGCTGATTCTGCAGTGCTGCAGTGTATGGTAGCCTTCCCAGATTAGAAATTACAACTGCTTTATTATAACACTCCTTTGATATACCCAAGCACTATACTACAACTATAGACACACACATTTCTCAAGGTGCACATAGCTGTACAGTACCTTATCAAGTCAAATACTCCAGTGACTTTCCTTTGACGTCGTTCACTGTCCCTCTCCTCCTTGTCCCGAGATGTCATCTTTTCAACAATGATGTCCTCAGCCTTTTTGGCAAATTTCTCCACCATCTAGAGCAACAAGAAACTGACATTAAAACATGTTACAATCCAGTCGTCACCCATGCACCAAAACTTTTAACACAGCGTGAGCAAATGACATGTATTAAGGCCAGTATTTACCCAATCGTACACTACGTTGCAAAAAGGCAAATAGCAGCTGAGGTAGCAGTGAAATGGCAACGTGATGAAATGATTTGTCATTGCTCTCATTCTCTGCCACTGTCAATAACACATTATTTCAATATAAAAAGATATGAACTGACCAAATACACATCACTTATCACCACTACTATACAATGCACAAAACATGCAGGACTCAGTATTGACTACATGAAACCAAACTGTTCCATGATATACGAATACAAGAATTAGCAACAAGAAGTCTGATTCCCAAATTTCTCTGAAATTACTGACAATTGTATTTATAAGCACACACTATATACAATATACTGTAGTAGTTCCGTAAATAGCTCATTGGTTGTGTAACTGTTACACTTGACTGACTATCATTGTGATCGTAGTTCATAGGTTAAAGAATGACACACCCCCAAGGTAGTGTCAAGTGTACAGTACTACAGTGTAGGCTTATCTGCAACTAAAGTCAAAACCAAAAAATTCACTTTGATCTTTGGCTCCTGTTGTTTGACTTTTGTGACAAATACTTGTACTGCAGTATTGTGGGTCTCAATTCTTCATCTTGATTGTCAGCAACTAATCCAATTGATTGATTACATCACTACTGCAGTGTATGTTATTTAATTACATCACTTCTGCTATTTTATGCAGATATTAGTACAATAGTTTAGTCTACCAACAAAAAGGATTAGGTATTTTCATAAAGTGTTTGTTTGTGGTATAGGATACTACCTCGTGATATCCCTCAAAAGCTGATGTTCCCTCCACCACATGAATTTGTTGAGACAACTGGGGACTTGGTGTGCCACACAACCCTTCACCCTTTTCAGCTAAGTCTTCCATCTATTCTATCGTGACTCTACTGTTTGTGTGTGAGTGCCAGTGACAGGATCTACAAAAGCAGCAAAGTGATTCACTGTAGAGTATGAAGGTGATCCTATACAGTTATATTCGTCTGTGTGAGCCACATGAGAATTGTTAATAGGCAAGTGTTGCAGCATCACTTTGCTGGACTATCTCTCTATGCACCCAAGAGATACATCAACATTTCCCAATAGTGTGTTATCCTGTGTACGTGCATATAAAATTTAGATCATTATGTTGAATTTAGTTTAGCCACATGCCTTACCTAGTATAGTCCATATGTTTGCGCCAATGATTGTGTGATGCATTTGAGTATTAATACATTGAATACCATCTAGGAATGAATACCATCTAGGAAGCGATGTATTATAGCATGCACTGCAGAAGTGATACTCATAGGTGCCGTATATTCCAACTTATCTCTAATTTGGGGCCTTGACCAATGAGTGCCCATGTTTCACTTTCTTGCATCTCCTTGATTACGACATATTAGCTCATTAAAAGTTATTCACTGAAAGGAAGAATTTCCAGTGAATAACTTGCTGAAATTAGGCAATATATTATACTGTAAAATTCAGGAGGAACATTTTCTAGAACCATAAACATAACAGGCACTGTGAATATGCCTCTCCATAACCCAAAATTAGCCTTAACAATACTTACTCCGAAGAAAGGCGGGTCATCGTGTTCAGCAGCATCACTAGAAGACAGCCTACACGTCCACTGCGGGATGAGTAGACTTGGTGAAACTTTGTTACGAATTCCAACTCGCAGCATCTTCCTGTTGAGACGAAATACTCACGGAACCAGTCCACGTAGAAATACACGTCGCTTACAATAACACTAACACAAAAGCGAGGCAGGTCAGAGGGCAGGAAATGGGAACGTCAAGGGAGTGAGTCACACCACTAAATATGATTTCAAATTCCGCTAAATATTTCGTAAATTACAGGTACATATCATTAATTACATTCATCACACGTGACCGGATTTGTGCACATCCAATCCACGAACCATATCGATAAAAAACATAATTCTGAACTTTTCCTGTGGCATCAATGCTCACTACTAACCAAATTTCAATAGCCATTTCCAATCTGAAGTTATGTGTCATCAGAGTTGGTAAATTGGATGTGTGTGGATGACCATTAATTTTCATTGATAACACTGTAATAAAATAAACTCAAAGTCTAAATTATACCTATAATAATGTTTTGTTAATCTTCTTTTATTCTGAATAGCTTCCTATAGCGAGGGCCCAAGATTGGCCAGTCTTTGAATGGAAATGTGAAATGCCAGAACACCCAGATTGAGAAGCATATGAAGGTTACAGCCCATGCTACACAAATATGATAAGGTATCGGCAGTGTGATGGTCTCCCAACCAAACTTCACCACTATCAGTACTTCAATAGCTAGAGCAGCCATCAATATCCAGGACTGTCGACCAATTTTACAATTAGGATCATTGGGATCACTACAAGTGAAAAAAATACATCTTAAATACTCTAATAAAACAGTCAGAAACGATATCCATCTCAATTCTCTGAGACATGAAATTTCAGGGTGTAAAATGCACTTCTGCAACAAACTTGAAGGAATGTATGTGAACATTTAGTACCTTGATTGTCAAGGTATCAGGGTGTCCCTAAATTGAGATGTTCACTTCCGATGCATACAAACAACTTACGTTGTCTTTAAATAAGTGTATCCCTCATGTACTGCAACAGCAGCAGAAAATCCATAGAACAGTTCCCGGTAGAAATTTAGTGTATGACTGGGTGGGATCCATAGAACTGTCTTTAAATAGAAAACATTCAACTCTTGTAATGTCCACTAGAAAAGATGAAAAATAATATTTTATCACCATCATCATAGGTAGATTGACTTACCAAAAACACTAGAAAACAAACTAATAAAAAATTCTGGAAAGAAGTTGTGTATCCCCACTCAAATGACGTCCATTTATAAGGCGTGAACTGTCCAACCAAACGCTTCATCTTACCACTAAAAGTTGCAAAAATAAATAATTTTTTTTTAAAAAAACACTTCAATACTACAAAACAGAATCTCTTCAGAGGAAATTTCAAAAATGGACAGTTATGCTAAAAAGCTTCTATATAATAAGCACCTAGTTGTACTATTAAGGACAGTACATAGGCACTTACCGAAGAGATGGTATTTTCCATAAACCTGTCCAATGGTATTCCTGTACAAACAAATCAGCATCTTACACTAAAGCTTTCAAATGATCTGTATAAATATACCTTCATAGAGAAATATTTACAAGTGAGCATTCCTAGCCAAATTCCCAGTCCATTGCAAATTATGAAATCCATTATCCACTAGAATAGAATACAAAGTCAATTCACACAATGTCCATTAACACTTGTCACAATAAAAGTCAGTGTCATCGTGTATAACTTAAATAATTAATGATTCTGGTCAAGGTGAAGGATGAGGAAAATTTATTTCAGCCAGAAGTGGTGAGGTTCTTGCTTCCCTTTCCACACACCCTAATTAAAAGTTAAAATTCTCTTATACAGTGAAACCTTGTTATGGGCCACCTTTGGGACGGGCCCGGTGGTCTTATTAATGAAAACTTCATTAATCCGGCCATAAACAAAGTGGCTTAATCATCAAGGTTTTCAACAACGCTATAGTTGCTGTAACAGCTATATATGTATACTACAGGTTTCATCATAATGCACAGATAGAATTATTTATTACTTGAGGCATAATGGCTGCTAAAAACATGAAGCACGTTGCTAAAACTATTGACATAGCTTTTGGCAGGCCCTACTCAGGAGCAGCAACTTTTGCAGTGATACGTTGAATGCCTGTATCAGCTGGCCCCTTTATTGAGGGAATATTGTGTTAGTTTTACCAGTTTGGCCCTGCAGTATGAGGCCACTGGCCTTATTTATGAGGTGGTCCTATTAACAAAAATTAAATCAATGGAATAGTATGGAAGATACATCTGGACTTTCTGGACCTGGCCACTATAACAAGGTGGCCTTATTAATGAGGTGGCCACTAAGTGAGGTTTCACTGTACTAGTTTGTTTACTTTTTTGTAACATAATTATGACTGGTGAATCACTGCATACTGCATTAAGAGAAATAATGGTACTAGACAATATTTCTTTCAATTACTGAAAGTGAAGTGGCTATATGCATTATTTTCAGTAATGTTACCGCATTCTGATTATGCAAATATTTAATTGCACTAATTATTTGACTAATGAGAGAAATGCTCAGTGATAAAATGTCTTCTGACAAAAATAAAATATTCTAATAAAGCATTCACAATTTCTAAAAGCTAATAAACACCTTGGTCTCAAAAGAACCCTGGCAAAACAGGTCACCTCTCAAACAAGGACACTTCCAAGGATGTCTGAAAGACATTTTCTAAACATTCATAAGGTCTGACCCTTTTTTTAACATTAAAAACAACAGGCTACATGCATGCAATTTTAATAATATTGCTTACCATGTACCACATAAAAATGCTGTTGTCCTATAAATTTTTAAACTAGGCACACGCCCACAGCAGGCCAAAGGTCGGCTGTGCGTGCGCGCCTGGTTTTTCAGTTGGCTGTGGGCACGCTCCTGGTTTACTGAAATAGTTTTCGTAAAAACGTGTGCGTGTGTCCTATCTACCTATGTTTGTTGTCCATACGCACCCACGTGAGCAAAAACGTTAAAAATGACAGACAGCATGTAAGAATTGAAAGCTAAATTAAGTCTGTATTAAACTTCCACACACATAAACTTTGCTCTGAGGTGGTTTCTTCTCGGCGGTCTGAAATATGGGTATGGCGACTCTTCATATACTTCTTGGACGGTCTTCCCTTTCGGTTTTATAGACGTTTTACAACTTTAAAACAACAATGAAGGCCTCTTAGGCTACCAGAGATAACGTATCCTTCGAGTTGAAAGGGGGGCATTACCCATACTTATGCGAACAAAAATGAAGGGCAGCCTCGAGGCTTTCTCTATACAATTCGCACGATAGACACACTATAAAACAGTTGAGAAGATACTTCTGTGCATAATTTGTAGTTTAAAGTGGTTTGTTATAGTTACGTTTCCTTAGCAGTGCATAGCAACGTAATTACCGAATTACAAAATACATTGAACTATATCCCTGTAGAAGAGCATATCGTGAAGTTTGAAGTTATGACGTAACGACAAGATGTTGTGGTTTGAGACGTATGGGCAGCCGTAAAAGTGCAAGACTTGTTAGCACTGTTTCACACTCGCGACGCTCAGGATAGTCGTGTTCGCGAATGGCCTAGCAAGAAACGCCTACGAAGCGGTCTTAACCCATGAAAGAATGATTGCAGCTTGGTGAGAAACGCTTACAGCTGGAGTTAATTTGGTTGCTAGCAATGTTGTTAGGTACGCATTCAATCAATACCATGTTCAACTAATGACATTAATTATACAAAGAAAAATGGGCGAACTCAGAAGTGCTACATCATAACCTCACGATACACCCTTCTACAGGGGTATATGAGAGTAGGACACTCTCCTCAGTATATGTGACCGTCTCAGCAAAAACCCGACTTGTTCGCACAATTAAAAATATTATTTTTATTCGCTCAGCATTATTGGCAGTGTCCAAGGAATGGATCACCAAGGTTTCAGTCTTCTGTGGTGTGTAGTTTTGAATTTATAGCACTAGACAGTAGGAAGAGTAAGATAATCGAATTGTACAGCGACCATACTGGAAATAAACTACAGGCACTTACATTCGCAGTCATAACTTCCGTTTGGATTAGTCTACAATGTTGCAATTTGACTTAAAATGTTCACCATGGATCAACACATTAGTCAAGATATAGTGTTAGCCCTGTAAATGCTTGCGCATATGGATATGAAGGCGGTTTGGTAGAAGAAATGATGACGATCTTGTTACGTTTACCGCATCGTAAACAAACGCACGTGACACGCATACCGTTGACATTACAGAAACGAAACAGAGATTTTCGAACTCCCCATGAGCAGGCGAATAAGATGATACATAGTTTTAATCAAGTTGAGTCTTCCTTCTTCGAATACTGGACTGATAAAAACTTGCGTATGTTTCTTTGTAGCATGCGTAATTTTACGAAATATTTTAAATTTCGTTTTTCTCAATATGCATGCTTGTGTGAACAAGTCGGGTTTTTGCTGAGACGGTCACATACATATTATGAACTCTTGCTATCAATAATATCTATCACATGAATATAAAGTAAATTATATAGTTACAATGGGATGGGCTTG
This sequence comes from Dysidea avara, assembly GCF_963678975.1. Classification (NCBI taxonomy): domain Eukaryota; kingdom Metazoa; phylum Porifera; class Demospongiae; order Dictyoceratida; family Dysideidae; genus Dysidea; species Dysidea avara. The sequence continues at coordinate 32,657,702 of NC_089278.1, read as the reverse complement.
GGTACCTGGCTTTTATAAGTAGCACAACATCAACTTGTTTAGCCACATTGTATAACTGACATGCAATTAACTGTTACATTTACTAGTGTCTCACATGATCCCACCAACACTCAGCAAAATTTGGCAGCTGCGACTCCAATGTGTACTCCATCAACTCAAACAGGAAACTAATAATGTTGAGCAACCAAACATCACGAAGAATTATCCCCTACAATAACAAGGACATCATCAACTCACTTCTGTATGTCAACACTTAAAAGAGGCAGTTTAACTATTTCTTTAATGATACATTTAACAGAGTACAATATTGCAGATTTTATTTCCATTTAAATATCCTGTCACTTGTGTGATGCTGGAATAAACCAAAGTTTCAATCCTCCACAGAGCCACCTTTCAACTGAGCTACCTTTTAAACAGACTGGAAATCTTCACACCCAATGTAAGGCCGTGCAAAGTTAATTATATGTTTCTGGTCCTACTATTTCCCCAACATTGACTAGGTGACCAGGCCTTTTTTTTTTTTTTTTTTTTGATGCGGTACAGTACATGGAATTTGCAGGCTATAGGGAAAAACAAAGTTGATGTATAAAGTTAGTGCATCTTTATAAGAAAAAAGTGTACAAGACAAAAACTTTTCAACATATACAAAATATTATAAATTATTGTATGGTGATTGTGCAATTCATTCAGCAAAAAAAATGACCAGGAAGGGAACCAGAAACATACAATTAACTTTTCGTGGCCTAAGCAACTTCAATTAAATCTTGTGTACTAATACCACACTGGCGGACACATGTACTAATACCACACTAGCGGACACATGTACTAATACCACACTGGCGGACACATGTACTAATACCACACTGGCAGACACATGTACTAATACCACACTGGCGGACACATGTACTAATACCACACTGGCGGACACATGTACTAATATCACACTGGCGGACACCGTGCAATTTTAAATGGAAGTGAAATCTGCAGTAACTTAAGATCTTGTTCTATAATAGCCTCTAACTATCACACACATGTGCTACATATATTTCTCACCTTTGCCCACCAGCCGATTGTATGGCAGAACACAAACACATCAAATTTTATCTGTAAAAGAAAAGTAACAACAGACAATATCACAGTTATACGTCAGTGTAATACTAAGTGTGTGCAGTCAGTGCAACTACTACTACTAAACAGACAATTTGGCGACTAGTAGCAAATCAAAGGAAAAGTATCAGTACAAGGTGAACTACATGGACACAGCTAGATTTGCTAATATGTAAGTCAGCTATAAAAATGCAAGCATCCCCATTGAGCATAAATTATTTAACGAAAACTAAAGAAAAGTTAATACTATCATTTCACACTACAAATATTACACACCATCACATTATGGAAGGTACCCTTGGGGTTGCCTGGTGTATATATACTACAGTCTTCAGCATATGACAACTCCTCCAGTGGAACACCAAGTGAAGGGTCATACAGGCGGAGCAACTGACGAGCTGAATCTGCCGTCTAAAGATGGAAAAGAATTACGAAATATCTTTTTATGATTGCATGGCGCATTGATCAGTACATAATTGCGTGCACAAATGTACCACACACATACACACGCAAACACAGACACAGTTTACCTGGAACAAGATATATATCAACATCAACACATATAATATACTAATACACAACACTAGTCGCCATAGGACAGGATGGGGCCTGATGAATGGTCCATCTGGCATGTGAATGATCCCAATTAACAAGAATATGATGATCACAGCAATAACACCTCTGTAACAATAACACCATACGTCGTCAATACACAAACGAGTCTCTGCAGGTGCATGTGTTCAAATACATAATATATAGTACAGTGCAGCTCCTCTATTCTGGACACCTTAGAAATAAGGATCACGCTGAAAGAGTGATGTATCCTAATATTTCAGTGCTCTAGATGAGTCTACATTAATACAAAAGGAATCATGGACCAGCATCCTGATGTTTAAACCATCTACATAGGGGTGGACACCTTGTAATAATCAGGACAAAATCTGCAGTCACCAGTCCACGGTCCATATGAGTTCTAATAATATAGGTCGTTTACTAAATCAGCTAGTTGTAGATACACAAAGGCCAGAATCTAAGACAGACACACAGATAATGTAGGTTGCTAGGATACAGCAGTTTAAACTGTGTGTACTACACAAGGTTTGTTGCTATGTACTACCTGTGATTGTAGAATGATGTCAACAGGCAATGGATTCCCAACTCAGCAATAAAGGAGTAATGTAACACAGAACACATACACTAGTACAGTCTCGTAGTGTGGCCGGTTTACCTCTGATGGTTATAGGAGGGGTCTTGAGGGGTGTCCTCCATAAAACTGACATAACCCAACACACAACATATTACTAATAATGCTGTGAAGGTGTGAGCACGCCTGAAGAGGGAAACACACCAGTGTTAAATTTTATACATAAACGAGGCAGGCTAGCAGTATGCATTGTAATCGTGACATATTACTAAGAGTATTGAGTTAATATTATGAGCTCTTGATATTACATATTACAGATGTATGCATGTACATATATAAAGACAGATGGACAGCACAATAGAGAAAGGTAACTAGAAAATGAGCAAGGACAGATATCAAAAATTATTGTGGTTACATTTCATGACGTTTTCAATAAACCTCGAAGCAAGATCAAGGTATCACTTCACTGCAGCTATTCCATAATTTTTCAAGAGTGTAATTTACACATTAACACCTTTCTGAAGCTTGGATACAAATACTAAATATCCTCTCATGAAACAATTCCTCTATAAATCGGTTCTTGGATATCTAATACCGTATATCCCTGTTCATCGTAATATCCTAAATTTCTCTTGCTATATGCTGCCCCCTCTTGCAACACAATACGCATTTATGCAAAAACCGTATGATTGACACCTACCAACACCTGCAACTGCAGCCAACCATGCGGGGTGCTATACTGACTCACCAAAAGAATGTGTACGTTCCATCATCACTAAACCGCTGTGGCGAGGTTGTTCGAGGTGGATTATTGACCGGGGTAGTCACAGGCCCGTCCATATCTCGTGATGGTGCAAAAGCAATAATTCTAATTAAAGCTACCTCTCCTTCTATTGGACGCACGCGTCAACGTGCACGAGGATACGAATCCATCAAGAATGGTAAGTGTAGTCTTTGTTAGTATTCTAGGAAGTGTTTGTGCAGTCTCTGTATGCGTTTCTTTTTGTATTCGTCCATGGCAGAGATGTTTTTAGGTTTACTGAGTGTACTTTTTGTAGGCGTCTCATAAAACTTTTTTGATAAAGAGAAAACTGGCTCGTAAAATGAAGCAAAACAGACCCATCCCGCAGTGGTTTCGTATGAAAACCGGCTCTAAAATTAGGTAAGAGTAGTTGGAGACTTGTATCTTAAAGTGGGGCGTTAAATGGAATTATTTGCAGATACAACGCGAAGAGACGGCATTGGAGAAGAACCAAGTTAGGAATATGAACAAACTTTTTTGGCACTTATAATTTGTGCTATAAAATTAATGTGCAACTACAAATTGATCACATTTGTGTTCTGTACTTCTAAATCATACTGTTAATGTATGCATACGAAGGTATACAAGGTTTGCCATGCATGTGATACTCAAGGTGACAAGTCTTTCTGAGTTCTCACCATATCAAATGCATGGATGTGTTTTGAATGAGAAACTTTCCAGTTTGAGATCAATCCCCACTACTTTAAAACTTGAACCCAAGCCTTTGGGTCAACGTTCAAGGCCTTAAGAGGCAGGTGGCTGTGCAAGATTGGTTAGTGTATAAAGGTGGTCTTTCCATATGCACTACTCAGTGTTGGGACAGTTACTTTTTACAAGTAACTAGTTACATATTACCCAAAATAAAGTAACTATAATAATTATTATTATTATTAATGCTTTACAATGCAACATACAATTACAATTATACATGTGTAGGTGGGTATAGATGAAGAAAAAGTTGCATTGATGGTCTGCCAGCAACCTGTGCTGGCAGCCGGGAGTTAATTAAACTTATGTAGTAAAGTTAATTGTCAGTCCAGAATCATAGCACTTGCTGCATCTACAGCAGTAATGATAGGTGCAGGGATTGTCAGGAGAGAAATTTGTGGTGAAGTGTTGCCATAAATAGTTCTGAATAGTAGTTAATTAAACTTATGTAGTAAAGTTAATTGTCAGTCCAGAATCATAGCACTTGCTGCATCTACAGCAGTAATGATAGGTGCAGGGATTGTCAGGAGAGAAATTTGTGGTGAAGTGTTGCCATAAATAGTTCTGAATAATATTATATTACTTTGTGTTAAGCTGTCATGTGAAGCTACCACCTTACCATGTGACATGATTGCTGTTGGGCAATGTGCAAACCTTGGTTGGTTATAAGTAAGAAGCTAGTGAACAAGCTTCATTCAGTAGGCTTCATTACTTGATTGTGGCTAGGTGTTACTCAGTGGATTACTAACGAGATTAGTAACTTCATTACTTGTAGTAATAATATATTATGTAATATAACTCGTTACAGTAACTATATTACTTTGGAAACGTGTTACATTTGTAAGTAAATTATATTACCTGTTTTATAGCATATTTCTTTATATTACTTATACCACAAAGTTATTACATAACGCGATACCCCCAACACTGGTGCTAATTAAGCACTTAGTTTGTGTATGTAGTTATACACTTGATATCATTCATGGTCTGGAATTGTAAACATTATTTTAAGGACCTCATTATCTCCCAAAGATCAAAGGATTTTAATTTTTTTTTTTAATTGTATAGTTACAGGCACAATAAGTGCTTGAAAACGTCAAGCATAATGCTGTAATAACAGGCAAAGTCAAGGCTGAAAATTTATCTGAAAATGCGATCCAGGAAATACTCTAATAGAACAGTCAATATAGAGCAATCTGCAGGTTAGCAGTTTGTCTAGACTACTCAATCATAGTAGAGCATAGACTAGCTGCTGACTCAACTGGTTTGCACTACACAAATAAACTGATAATGAATGTACATTACAAATAAACGTGTGTAATGATGAACTAGCAGCTAAGGCACTTGCAGATACTTCCCAGGTAATCGGTACAGCCCTTTTTATTGTCAAATTAAGAATTGTAAGTGTGAAATGTTAGTTAATGTGTGCATCACTGTCTTGTGATGCCAAGGGTGTAGCCAGAAAATTTTAGGTGAAGCATGATAGTTCTATTGAAGGAGGTGACTGCTCTATTGGAGTACCTTGATCTTTTGCAGTACTTCATTCAAATACAATTTCCTAGCTTTTACCAAGGCAGCTACCTCAAGTGGTAGCTATGCCACTAGATATAGATTATCTAACCAATCGACAACATGTTATAGCATATTATTATTACATTATGAAAATATGTGAACACAACAGTTCAACAAACAATGCACAATTGAAGGGGCCAGCGGCAAAAGGGAACAAGTACCATTTTAAAATTTAGGTGACCACATAGTGGGCATTAAACAGAATTTTGGGACATAATTGAATTATTGTAATATTTGCTAAAAAAATCAATTTGAGGCTGCCATGAACTTTTAAATTCTGTTATTTACTTAGTGACAACATTATTCACTTGGCTATATACTACACACTATAACATGTGGTATAGATGAATTATGAATGATTCAGTGAGGTAGGTGTGCATGTGTTATAGAACACTCAATTCGTTAGTAGAAGTTGCATTGAAGGGGTCAGCCATTAGGGATCTACATCCAGTGTTGGGAAAGTTACTTTGTAAAAGTAACTAGTTACATATTACTTGTAACTGAACTATTTAGTTACAGTTACATATTCTTGATATTGCTCATAAAATAAAAGTAACTATAATAATACTATATTACTTTGTGTCCACATCCTTAAGCTGTCATGTGTGAAACTACCACCTTATCACATGACATGATTGCATTGTTGGACAATGTGCAAATCTTGGTTATAAGTAAGAAGCTGGTGAATAAGCTTCATCCAGTAGGCTTCATTACTTCATTGTGGCTAGGTGTTACTCAAAGGATAAACTAACGAGATTAGTAACTTCGTTATTTGTAGTAATAATATTATGTAATATTAGACTCGTTACAGTAACTATATTACTTAGGTAACGTGTTACATTTGTAAGTAAAGTAACTTGAGTTATATTACCTGTTTTTATAGCATATTTCGTTATATTACTTAGTTACCACAAAAGTAATAATATTACATAACGTGTTACACCAACACTGTCTAAATCATATTCCTTCATGAACTTCAATATCACTTCTTATTACTGTCCTCCATCATGGGGTCTACTTGATTTTGGGTAGATCACTTAGCCGGAACATGTAGGACACCTTGGGTATAACTAGAGGAGTATAAACAGAAAGAGTGAAGCTTGAATGAACAGTGATATTGTGTCACCTTAAAGGGTGCCTCATGCTGGCACCAGGATTAACTCGGGTTAGATAGATGGTGACTGTTTCCACTGTTGTACTGGCACATTTTCCATGCTAGAACATCAACTGCTCGTAAGAAATGCCTTACCACAAGGTAATTATCTCTTACATGATAGCTAGTGTGAGGTACAATCACATGGAGTGCAATAATTTTGTTCTTATACTCAGGTGTCTATTATCTGTCTGAAATATTCTATATAATTGGGGAATCCTACTGACCCGGGAATACTTCCCAAAACCTTACACAGTTGGCAACAAGCTGTACCAACACAGATACTATATTCTCCATACTGTATCTAAAGAATTATTAATTGTGACACAGCTAGGCTACCTCAAATGTTATGATTAAACAATATATTACAAATACAAAAACGACATTACAGATACAACAGATCAACATGCAATATGCAAATTAAATTCTTTTAAAAATAGTATGTACACATTATAACATACAGTATAGACAGATTTCAATTGAGAATGATTCAGTGAGGTGTGTGTGTGTGTGCATGTATGTGTAGTCAGTCAAAGTAATCCATCATTGGAAGTTGCATTTGTATATTGAAGGGGTCAGCCATTTGCTGGTCAAACAGGGATCCAATTTGTTCTGGGTTACCGTACTCCTTCATGAGGTTCAATATCACTTCTTGTTGTTGAAAGTTCTTATTACTACCCCCCATCATGGGGTCTACTTGCTGCTGCTGTAGTCCTGGTCTGAACATTTGTGATGATGTGTCAGCTTGTCCGGTGACCATTTGGTTACTTGTTCCCGGTAACATGCCTGGTATCTGCCCAAACAACATTGCAGCATTACCCATTTGTAATTGTGGTTGCATGTTTCCAAAGGACGCATCTCCATTAGGGAACATTGCTGCTGAGCTCATCATGGCATGACCATTTGACATATTTGGTGGTGCCCCAAATAACGATGTTGGTTGGGTAGGGTTGGATAGAAGCATGTTGGCATTGGTAGCAGGGTTACTGGGAGGTTGGGTTCTAACTCTTTCAGACGGTGCAGTCACAGACTGTTGCGGTTGTTGTTGTTGTGGTGCTGGTTGTTGAGGAGTACCCACTGAGTCCGGTAACATGGAGACTGCCTCACTACCATTGGTACTGCTGCTAGTATTGGGGTCCACCCCAGCTTTGCTAGAAATTGAAAAGAGGGTCGTGATGACACACACACACACAACATTAATGTTTTAAAGGGTATATTGTTCACAACTTCAGGCTGAACACCAGGCAGTGCAGATAACTGCACTGTACACACTACACGCACACAATTCACCTCAGCAGTACATTGGTGAAGATGATGTATTCAACTTGCTGGGAGTAAGGGTTGACAAAGGCAAATGCTTTTGCAGCCAGCCACACCCAGTCTTGCTTCTTGCTGAGAAAACGATACTGTATGGTCGGCATTGGAGTACGATATTTGACAGCTGAAAGGAATACACATGAGAAAACCATTAGCATACCATTAGCATGAAGTAGTAAACCACAGTACTAAGTCCACAATGCCATACCATACAGTACATACCTATGTGTATCACACACGCACACACGCACACACTTCATACATACCATTCTGGTGTAGTTGTACCATCCTATGCAGGTCATCAGGGTGATAATACTGGTAGGACACTTCACCCACGAGGTCTTGTGGTACATAACCCAACACTGACACCACCCTGTAGTGGAACAGGCAACAGTTTGAACTCAATACACCAAAAAGCAACAATAACTACATGTAGTTTAACAAATCCATAAAGCATGTTACAAACAGCATGTTACAAACAGCATGTTACAAACAGCATTTTACACAACCACTACACACAATACCTGTGGTCGATATAAGTAAACTTGCCATCCAACCCGACACGAGCCACAAATTCACTATCGTTAGAGTCAACCACAGCAGCCTCAGGTTCCGTTTGACGAGAGAAGGGTTGTAATCTTGCGATGGCTACTAAACATTGCGTGACACCTTCTTCATCAACATTCAGTGTGATCTTCTCACTGGATGTGAGCGCTCTGGTGTAAGGAAAGGAAATCACTTATAAACATACACAACAAGCATATGTGACTCTCAGCAATAACCTGCCTAGTTTGCACAAGCATACTTTTTTTAATATACAAGCTTCAAAGAAACAATATGCAAATTTTAATCGAGCCATATACTCAGGTAAGCAAAGTCTCAAATCAATTAAACCTATGCACCATCTTATTCACCTGCTCATGGAGAGTTTGAATGATTTTGTTCTGTTCCAGGGCATATGCATTTATTCATGATGTGACAAATGTACACAAAATTGTTATCATTGCTTCATTTAAAAGTCACTGTACAAATTGATTGTTTCTTTATTATATCTGTTGTCTCCAAAACCACTTACCATAGTAGGCCGAAATTTTGGTAACCCAGATACAGTAATGCTTAGACAATGAAAAGAAATTCAGAACTAGTTTGCTGAGACGGTCACACATATTTAACTGGACTTTCCAAATCAGGACACTATTAAAGTATGGGAATAAAAATTATGCTCTTCAATAAAAAGTCTTAAGAACAATTATTTTTGTCAAACATAGGAAGGGCATACACAATGCTTAAGTGCCCCTAGAATACATATAAAATAATGAGAAGAATTGAAAAGAAATCCATTTTGTTTGTGCCCATAATAAACTATATTTCAGAAGGCTCAGTCTCTCATATCAAAGGTGTTTGACCAGTTTTCTCTTTAGAACAGCTTCACCTTCTTAATACAATTCTAAATAGCATGCAACCACTTTGTGGTCTGAGCTATTTATGAATTATCAATTACCTGATGAAGCCACTGCAGTGCAGTACAGAGTATTGTTGGTTGCCAGGGGTCATCTGGTTGGCAGAGTGATATAATCTGATTAGCTCTTCAGCCTGTGTGTAGTCTCTGTTGTCTTGATTATCACTGATACCCTGCTGTGAGGGAAGGGTTGTTGTAATTACCTTGTGGTGGTGGTGTATGTGTGTGTGTGTGTGTGTGTGTGTGTGTGTGTGTGTGTGTGTGTGTGTGTGTGTGTGTGTGTGTGTGTGTGTGTGTGTGTGTTGTGTGTGTTAGGGTGCATGTTTGTACCTGATATTCAGCTTCCCCATTCATTCCTCCCATTTTTACTCGACAAAGAAATGATCGACGGAGTCCATTCATAGCCTGACCATGGAGCACAACAGTTGCTGGGTGAACAAAAACAAGTGTACCAGTACAATATCATTTATAAGTGGTTGACTACTACATTAGGGTGTGTGCTACAATTAGAATAAACTTCACACCAGCTTGTTTAACTATGCTCTAAAATGTACACCCTTCTAACACATGTTACACGTACAGCATAAATGACAAGGCAACTTACAACTGTCCAAGCCTTGCTCATTGCATGACTGCAAAGCTACAGAAAGAGAAAATATTGCAGAGTACAATATATGTTGTAAGAACACAGTACATACCTGTTCAACAAAGTAAATACGGTAATTCGTATTCTCCGTGATTGTGTATTCAAAGTACCAATAATGTGATACAACAGTGTACCATGGACTCTGGTTATTAGGCAAATCTGCTTATAATTTTCAGAGGAATTATTACTACACTTGTTAAGCGCATGCACTTATAAATGATCATTCTGCTATGAGGGCAATACTCGTGCCCACCACGATTTTCAAGCAAGTTGGACAACAGTATTCAGTGAAATAGATTTGCTTCAGTTGAGAAAACAGCAATCTTTTGGCCTTCTGATGCCATTTTATATAGCATAGTTTTCTCAACTATCGGCAGAGATGTGCAGCACAAATTTATCGTGTGCACTGAACAGACAATAAGTACTTAATAACCAAGTGCACCTAATAACCACAGTCTATGGTATGTCAGTATCACACATCACTATAAACAAGACTCCTCAAGGAAGTGTACCTGCCTTGAAGACATGTCTGAAACTACAGAGAGTACATGGGGTGCATAAAAGACAAACACTGTATAAGGAAGATGGTTCACAGTTTCACCGCTAACAGAGCAGCCCTTTGCTACTGGTGGTGAGGATAAGAAGGAGTTCCACCTGGGCTGAGAAGGATATTAATCAAAGCTTTAGCTCAAGATCGCCAGATACTGTATACGAGGCTATAATTGTAAGACAGCATCCACACCCCTGTATTACAGTAATTAATAAGTAGATGTTTTGTGTAGTTTTTGACTATATTAAGTCCATTACACAGCCCCACATGGAGAACAATACATGAAGCTAGCTTACTGCTTACTACTTTGACTGTTGGAAGTGTGATGCAGAAATCATGGACAATTTTCAACACAAAGCCATTTAGTGCGCTACCTTGAATCAACATCTTTAGTTGTCAGCAAAAAGAAGTGGGACACAAAGGAAAGTCCATAATGCATGCATTGTACGTACTGCCTGTAGTATGATAAAAGCACCTATCAGTTTTAAATTCAGTCATGCTGGTCTGAAGGCATTGGTTATTTATTTAGTCAGTCAGTAGAAAATTCCACTAACTTAGGATATCACTAACTTAGGATATCACTAACTTAGGATATCATTGTATAATAGTTGGTAGTCATGCAATCAGCTTCCATCACTGTGACACACTAATGTGATTTACTGAGAAATTTGTAACAGGAAAAAGCAAATGTTGAAGCCTGTTCAGACAGTCTACTAGTCTAGTATGACCAGTGATCACATGTACATGTACACTATGTAAAGTACGTGGTAGAATTTCACTAACTCCTAATTTTCTGTTGTATAAAATTTAACCAATGTTCAGTTTAAAAGTTACAGGTAAAATACGCAAACACGTCCCTACCCCCACCCCACACACACACACTACACAAACACACAAACACACTACACACATTGTACAGACTTACTGTCATTAATGTTAAAACAGTGTAGCTGTTCCTTAACCTTCTGAACATCCTTAGGGTGAAGAATATCATAAAAACAGTGTCCCATCCAATTGTCCTGTACAATGAAACACACAGATCAGTAGCACACCTCTTATAACATGTACAGTACAAATAAATCTGCAGGCTTTTCTGACATAATCTTATAATCTACTGTTTATGAACTGTTACAGTAGATGCCAACAGAATTACAAAGCGTGACTTAGGTACAGAGTACACCAGTATATAAATACATGTGCATGAGAACATCTAAGACACTTTTTTTTGTCAGTGCCAAGACCAGTTTGTAAAGTGCAAACAGAGGTGAAACAAAAAAAATGTGAAGAGGCTATTTTAACCAATAGTCCTGCGGTTGACTGTCCTCAAATGTTTATTAAACAAGTGTTATAGCAGGACTTTAAACTTTGGTCCATCCTCAGTTACTAAGTAATAGTTAGACACTCGTAATTGGTGTCTTCGAGGATTTAAAAACCTGAGGTGACGTCAATAATTACCGAGGCGCAGCTGAGGTAATTGTTGACGTCACCGATGGTTTTTAAATCCTCGAAGACACCGTATTACGAGTGTCTAGGTGTTTTAGACAATGGAAGCGAAAGCTGTGCCGGTGGTTAGTCCGTCTCTGATATATCGCGGCGATTTTAGTGAGCCAGTTCCTGAAGAATTTGGTAGAATTTTTATAGTGACACTCAGGAGGACAAACCGCCTTATAATTGCCTCAATGATTACGACACTAAGATTGATGAGTTTGAGGATGAATTACTTATACAAGCATCACAATTGTATGAGAAATCAAGGGCAGATAATGATAGCGAAGAAGCCATCGATCAATTACTACTCGAAGCATCACAGGAAGTGGAAAAACAGTTAGCTAAGTACACCGAGTCTGAACAAAAGACCCTACCTACCCTTACGACAGAAGCAGAAAGCCAACCAGAAAGTAATTGTGCTAGTACAAGGTTTTCTTGTGCTAAAAGTGCCAGCGACGTTTCAATGGTAAGAATGTCAGCTATTCCAAAAAAGACACAACAGAATACGGAATGGGCAGAAAGAGCTTGGTTTAATTGGGCTACACAGCGAGTGGAAAAGTTGTCCTCTGATGAAGCAGGGAGTGGACACGTACTAGAAAAAACATTTGTACTTATGAAGGTGGAAGCTATGAACTTCTGGCTATGTCGATTTATCCTTGAAGCGAGGGCGATGTCAGGTAAAGAATACAACCCTGATAGTTTACATCAATTGTGCTGTGGTCTTCAACGGAGTGTGAAAAATACTGACCAAGTTGTTAATATATTCGAAGATGATGCATTTGCTGAATTTCGTGGTGTGCTGGATGGTAAGCTGAAGCAGTTAAATAGGACTGGAAAGTACGTTGAAAAGAGAAAAGCAGAGTTAATTACTGCTGAGATGGAAGACAAACTATGGGAAAGTGGCTTACTGGGTGATCACAGCCCACAAGTCCTTGTTGATACACTGGTATACTTAAATGGATTATACTTTGCACTTAGGAGTGGAGAAGAACATCGGCGTCTTCGACACAACCCAAGTCAAATAACTGTTGTCCGCAAGGAAGGTATGGTACCATACATCATTTCTAAAACTAATCAAGGGGGATTAAATAGCCAAAAACTTACCCCTAAACGTGTCATTCATCATGCAAATACAGACAATCCATCGCGATGCTTAGTGCACTTGTTTCTTAGATATAGTGAACTGTGTCCCAATGATCGCCCAAACAATGCATTGTATTTGACTCCATCAAAGAATCCAACAGAAAATTGTTGGTATAGCCATGTGCCCATTGGGCATAATAAGCTGGCAGAAACAATACCTCGTTTACTGAAACAAGCTGGAGTACCTGACTTCTTCACAAACCACTCTCTGCGAGCTATCTCAACTACCAGAATGTATGAAGCACAACTGGACGAGCTTCCATAATGCAACGCACTGGTCATAGGAGTGTCAATGGGGTGCGTGCATACAAGAGACGTACAGATAAACTTGAAGAGTTAACGTCAGCTGTATTAAATGGAACTATTATTAAGACACCAAAAGTTGAAGAAAAGGCAAGCATCAAAGAAGAGCAAAAAGAAAACACACAAAAGGTATGCCTTAATGTTAACCTTCCCACTATGCCTTGGAACTTTGAGGGAGCCTCTGGTTTCACTATTAACTTTAACTTCAAGTGACTTTCTGCTACTACAACTGATATGTAAAAAATGATTACTTATGTGTTTACTGAACTGTTTAAAAACTTTACTGAACTGTTTAAAAACTTGTACTAATCTTTTAAACTGTATTATTTCTTTTTTTTAAATGATGACAAACAAAATTACAATTGTTATGTTGAGGTTGTAAACAGGTGTCTTATTGAGCCAGGTCTCTTACCAATAGGATACCTGGTAGGAGGTGTCTTCACTAATTATAGACCTCCACAGATCAAACGAAATGCTGCATACCATTGTCTAAGCATAAAAGGAAACCCTCATTATTATAAAGCACAGCTTCCTGCTCCAGTTACACAATTCATGGACAAGAAAATGAGCACAACTGCTCCATGATGATGAGACCTGACCAGGTAATATACATCATCACACTGCTAGGTCTTCTACTTGACCAATACCCATATTAGGATAACAAAAGTGTGCACTAGTAAGTATTGTTTACTCACACAGTTTATAGTTGGTAAAGTAAACAGCTGCATGGCTCCCATCTGTTTGTTGGTGGTGCTATAGAACTTCTTTTATGGATTCAACAAAAAAAAGTTTAAAAACAACAAAGATATTTGGTCAATGGACAAAGATTTTGGTCTCATATCATCCAAATCCAACATTATATACACCAACACCGAAGGGACTTCATTTGCAGATGGTGCTAAAACTATTTTAACACAATCCAACATGTGTGACATGTAAACCTGACCAGTTTGGATTACATAATATCTGGTTTGGCAATTTAAAAAAAAAACGTTTGTTTAAAAATGCATGCTGTAAAAATAATAAATAATAATACACAAAATTCAATGTTTTCAGTAAGCAGTGAGACAACTCAAATCAGTATACCTTGAACACAAGTCCCTTGTGACTTATAAACAATTAAATAAGCTGCAGTGATTTATTTTCAGCCTAGTCACTATACAAATCGATTGCTTAAAAGTTCCTGTTCTCTGCGTCTACAACTCCAGAGCATTTACCAGATTTAAAAAGCTCCTTGGTTTTCCCTCTAGACAACAAAGAAGTTGCACATGTAAAGAAATTTGAGGAAACATGATAACTAGTATTACTCAGCTCTCAGCAGGTCACATTTTATACACCAAAATAAGAGGGACTGATGTTAAAACATATAACAGAGGGGATAGTTCCTTGCGTGATAGAAAAATATAAAGCAAACGTCATGTACATTAATTTTAGTTTGAAGTTTTGTAAAAAGCAATTTTGATTGGTCAAAATTTTGTGCATGCGAGTTGCTTAAAAAAATTGTTACCATATATACAAGAACTATTAGGAAATTTTTTTTTTTTTTTTAAATTTAAAAATGGTATGCATAATATGATTTGGATCTTTGGAGGATAATGAGATCTTTAAGAAAATTCTGTTTAGTGCCCATCTGTTTCTAGAGTGTTTTAAGGCTGTTTTCGTCTTCTATAAACTATGGATGGACTTTACCTACTGTAAATGGGTAAGCTTCCTTGTGGAAACATTATTTTGTGCTACGTGTAATGTGGGTGTGGTCCATATTCGAAACTGTGCCTGTTCTTTGTACTACTGTGGTGCCACTGAAGGCACAACTTGTGACAACTCGTTCCCATTGTATAAATTCACACAAGCTGCTTCTTCGATACACGTGTTCTGTACACCGCTGTGACGCCATAGGCAGAGCTTCAATTTTTTCGACAAAAGGACGTTCACTCTTCCTTGATCATTATTTTTAACATTGTGTGATGATTCAGTACGACATTATAACCCAATCCCACAATGACTCATTTTTTAATCACAAAAATCCTCATGCTAGGTCTGTAACCTACACTTTTAACAGACCAATTCAAAAATCCACTAAGATTTACAAAAGTTACACTACATGTACTCAGAACTCAAAACTAATTAACACACAATGTACAGCAATATGTCACAAACACGTTTCTGTACTCACGGGAGCCTCTCCAAGCACATCTTGTAGAGTGTCTGAAGCAAACAGTATACGACCATTGGAGCAACATAAGATCAGCATAAACCCACTGGCAGCCTGTGAAGAAAAACGCCATCATAGGAGTTACAAAAAGTACAGCTAAGTTGGCTGAGGATAAAAGCTTTCATATACTTTACTAAAATAGTGCATGGCCAGGACATTATTAGTTATTACATTTTGGCATAGTTTTCGAGTGAATGAGTAAGCGTGCATTGAGGATCAATATTGCTAAAAAAAAACCCAACAAAATTCTCTTAGACTATAATACGATGAAATTGATGAAGCCTAGATGTAACATATGTACGTAATAACCTGTACTAACCTCTACAAGAAGTCTCTTCAATTCATCATCTGACAGGAAACCAGGCTTGTCATTCTGACTAACATACGGGTCCCCTGTATGGATACATGTGGTAATCAGATGTTCTTGCACTGTGTACCATGTAGAGAAATTAAAAGTTTGTGTCCCATTGGCCATCATAAAATACCCCTCAATTGTGTACAAATTGACCTAGCCAACCTGCTTGTCCACATCTCATACCAGAGGGTAACAAGCATTATATATATATATATATTTTTAAAGTTAATGAGATAGTAGGTGAAGTATATAGCAGTATCTATTGATTGGTGGCTGCAATACTCATCTCTGGCCTTCTTCATGGTAGCCAATTGTCGCTATCATTTGTCTGAGAGCTTTCTTCATCTTCCTAGTTTTGTGTGATCCTTGAAATGGGCACACACCACTACAGTATTAGTGCAAAGGATTACTATTTTCTCAAGTAGGACTTCCGTCTTCACCATCCTCATTCATCAACAAAGACATTTACCCTGGTACAAGATATTTACACTGTCCATACCCTGGTACAAGAACTCGCGTTATTTCTAGGTAGTCCAAATTTTTAAGAAAAAACTATTCAGTGGGCTTAATTAGTAATAATTATTCAAGGTGCCATTGCCATTAATATTATGTAGAAACTCTGTCAAACCAAGACAAATATTAGAAAGTGGAATTCCAAACAGAGTATCACTAACACCTCAGTCAGTCCTCTCAGAATAGACTTAACCTTATCAACACCAATCAACAGTTCTAGATCACCAGACGAGGTGTCAATGTTAATTTCTAAATACTGGACACAACACACACAGACCATTTGAGCAGTACAGATGGGCGGTATTGACAATTCTGCCATACAATTATTGTCATGAGCCATTACTACGATTATCATGATTATTGTCCACTTAACCGCTGTAACAAAAAACACTAAAATATTCACAAAATATTCAAGATGAATGATTATTCTTTTTAAATATTCCTCAACTATCACAATTATTACACGATAAATGCCAATTTTGATTATCACTATTTGATGAAAATTAGACAATGTCGATTAATGCCAGCAAAATAATCACAATTATCCTGCCCATCCCTTTACATGAGCAAACATTGTAAAAATATGGCTGTGAATTTTCTGATGAAAAACTGAAAATCTTATCAAAAGAGTTTTATCAAAACTTTACGGGCTCCAACTTACTGATTGCAGAAATCTAAGCTATAGGGTGTTTAGACTGCTTTGTAAAATCAAGGACCTCACACATATAACTTGCTGTATGGTAGACACCACACTTGATTACAGGTGTCACACACTTACAACTATAATTCTTAGTAAAGAAGTGACAAGTAACTATATGGTCACAGCATAAAATATTCTAATGACCCTCTCAGCTTTCTTTAGCAGTTCACATACCAAAAACGTTGACTAATTTAAACATATAGCAAATATAGCAAGTCATCAAAATTTTCCCATCTGTACAAATTCTATACTATCCCAATTATATACTAACACATATTTTTATAAAAGAGTTCTTTCACAACTGTTGACAATACGATACCCATGTGAATTTTTGATCACAAAAATTTATACCAGTACTCACTACAACAGAAATCCAAGTCAGATAACTTGGTCTCAATAAAGAGGTGGGGTGGCTTAATAATGAGGTCATGAGGTACAACTAATCTTACATGTAGCATGTACTACATGTACTCCCAACATCATTCACCACTGACCTCTGAGTCTCTTCATGTGCTCAACGGCCATCTTTAGTATAGACAGCTTGTCAAGTTTACGTGGCACCTCAGAGCAAGCTGGTATCATGGTAGCCAGTTCACACATGTAATAGTTCATTTTGTCACGACGCTTCTTCTCTACTTCACAATGTTGCTTCCTGTAATTCAAATACAAACATGAAATACAAACAGATTTCCTGAAATACTAGCAGCATGATGCAATAATAGCCTATCATGATACACATATAGTCATCTGTGTATGAGGATAACAAGACATACACATATAGCCATACAGTTTCCTGGTCTGGAAACAATCAAATGCTTCTAATGACCAGATTGCATTAAGATAGTGTACCAAGAGCCCAAAATCAATCAATTAAAATTCTGTGCAATGAAACAGGAAAGACAGTTACACAAGTGGAGAAGACTAATAAAGACTTAAACTGGACTAAATCAAAACGAGTCACTAATTTTTACATTGCCTCAGGCTAGTATTCGTACTAGGAAATACATAACTGAAACACATAACTGAAATATATAACTTTATGCAAACGATATTATCAAGCTACACCACAGAGTTATGTTGAGGATAAGAAGTTATTACACTAGTGAACTATTTCCATTATTAATTGACCTGTTATCCAATAGATTGTATTCTGATCCAAAATATCTAGCACATACAAGATGTTTGTTTGTGAATGAAGTAAGTAGCACTACAAAGTAGTCTACAACTACACACACATGTGTGCACATGTGCACTTACCCACTCACCCACTCACTCTATCTCTCTCACACACACACACACACGTACGCACGCACACACACATTACTATCATCATAGAGTGTCAAATACATCACAAACAGCTGGTAGTGATACAATACACCAAGATTAGGCTTCCATGGACTGACATTGTAAACTTATTGGTGATACCACATTACCACAATAGCCAGAAACTAAACAGCACTCTACTTACAAAAGTAGAGCAAAATATAGCTCACTAATAAAGGCTTACTAAAGTAATGCCTCAATAGGAAGATGTTCAGCTGCTCTCATGCAACAAACCTACACAGGTATTCACTATTATTGTGACTAATATGACTTCAAAAAAATTCTCCTTAGAATTCCACAAATGCATTATCAAATACAACAACATACAAGCCGATACGAATCACATCTACTAAAATGCAAACTGGTTTATAAAACCAGTAATTATCATGATGATGATGTGGAGATTTCAGTACACTCCATAATTCACTTGTCTTGCTTCCCTAAATAATTCCACTTCTCAATACATGATATAAGATGAAATGTTTGACAACAAACTCGCATGAATGAATTGGGAACATAGCCTTACTTTGATAAGTCAGATTTAGCCTTCTTCGTAGAATCATCGTCGTCGATAAAAATGCCATCCATTCTTCTGTAAACAAATTTTTAATGCGTTAGCGTAAAGCATTTTGTGCCTTTAGAAAAGGAGATGCTTACCCGCCCATGTTAAGCGGTTTATCCAGTCGTTGTCGTTTCCCTGGTGGAGGTTGTCCACTGCTGTCAGCGCTCATTACAGAACCTCCTGGGAAATTAAACTGTGGAAACGAAGACATCTCACGATTAACACGTCCAAAAGTAAATCTGACAAACTACTCCGATTTGATTGTAATTAAATTCTGCGGAAATAATTAGAATTAGTCTAGGTAACAGTTCGCGAAGGATCTTGTGCTACTGTAACTCGCTCACGTGTTGATTCGATCCAGTGAGTGGGCAGCGCGAAACACGCATGCGCAATTAGCCACAATACGGTACAAAAAAGAGGTGACCGAACATAGTGTATTAGTACTGCCTGTTATAGCGGATCATCATGAAAACAGTGATTGGAATTGTCCTTACCCAGCTGATGTTGTGGGGAGGGTGTTCAGCATGGAGTGGTGAGTAGTCACTTTTCATGCCATACGGCAAATCGATTGCGCAAGCGGAAAACCTACATGGAAGCTAAGCACAGCTACAACGTTTTGTGCATATGCTAACTAATAATTCTCTCTGGCTATGATCTGTTTGACTTGTTGTTTGTGACAACGCACTCAGCCGCAACGACTAAAATATCATGTGTTTATAGTACGACGTTTAGTAGCTATGGGTTATATAGCTAGCTAGCTAGCTAGCTCTCAGTAAGCTTGGTGGACGTGACCTACTTGTGGTAAGTTTCTCAATAAGTAATGTACTTTAGGTACAGATAAAAAAAGGTGAAGCACTGCAAATTACTCCTTGTGGTAAGGTGATGTCTGCGTGTGGTTGTAACCACAATACTGCTTAACATCTTCAGTTGTAAATTTTTGTGGCCTTATTTGGACATATGGTCAGTTTTATGTGTAGGCAGCGAATCAAGAAAAAGGCAGACACTTATGTAATTAGCCTATGATAATTTATTGTGGCATGCATTTCCAAATTTCGAGGACCCCATTCACGAAGGGCTGAATTTAAATGTCCCTATAGTTCTACAATATCCAATAATAAGGGAGGTGGTGTCACACATGTGCAACTATTCACTGTCAATTACTTGTGATGGAGCAATCTGCTGTCAACTTGCTAGCTGTCACCAGCCAATGATGCAAATTGACTCATAACAAAATTTCTCTCAAATGAAATTATGAAGCCGACTTTCTGTCAATGTAATTGGTTCCCCCATGCACCCCTAATAACTGCTGTGATCCCACCTGTGCATTACAATCTTGGTTGCTGTAGCAGTTGATGTAAAATAATCACTTCATAGTAGCCAGTCAGGCTGGTATTATTTAGCTATACAGTAAACCCACTTGTGTTTGATACTGTTGTAGAGCCTTGTGATCAGTGGATTGAGCCCTAATTCTAGTTTTAACAGCCAGTCTATGTGCATTGAGTATCTGTTGGGTAGCCATATCTGATGGTAATATACGTATCATTTCCACAATAGTTAATTATGTCTTCTGTTTACATTTAAGATTACAGCTAGTATATTTTTGCACACTGTTGCTATTGGTGCTAAATGGTTTGTGTATATGTAACTCTATCAAAGCTAGCCAAGTGGTCCATGTTATCAGTATCACTAACCATAGTTTACAAAGTAATAGGTATATCCTGTTGTTACATGATGGAGTGGTGTAATTTAGTAATTGCTGCACACCTTTAACTTAATAATAAATTACTATGCTTATTAAAGACTTGTTTGTAAATACCTAATTTGTGGTACCATTTTATACCTATTGAAAACAGTTAATATGTGTGATCTGTCTGTCTGTGTAATGTGTAATTTTCACAACTATATCATATCCACATGCAGCAGCAGATATGGCTCGGATGGCTCATGTCACAGATTTACGATTGGTTAATGGCAGGACTCCTTATGAAGGTAGACTAGAGGTGATGATAAACTCTCAGTGGGGCACAGTTTGTGATGATCTGTTTGATATGAAAGATGCTAAGGTATAGCTCTTCTTATGGACTCTTGCATATTCACAATTATTTTTATGTATTTAGGTGGTATGTCGCCATCTTGGCTATGGTGCACCTATCTCTGTTAAGGGTAGTGCAGCTTATGGACGGGGTACTGGTACTATATGGCTTGATGATATGGCTTGTGTTGGTACTGAGCCAACATTATCTGACTGTTTCCACTTGGGACCTGGAAATCATAACTGTGGCCATTGGGAAGATGTTGGTGTAGTGTGTAAAAGTATGTACATGTCCTTTGTGGTTAGAATTAAAATCCTTACTTATTGACTGAATGTTTGATTCATACTCAGTTCCTGTTAATAATGGTAAGATCAGGCTTGTGAACGGTGCTACTAGTGCTGAGGGAAGAGTGGAGGTGTACCACAACGGCAAGTGGGGTACCATATGTGATGACTTCTGGGACATCAATGATGCTAGAGTGGTATGCAGAGAGCTGGGGTTTCCCTCAGTAGTAGCTGCAAAGTCCTATGCTCATTTTGGTCCTGGGCTGGGTGAAATTTGGCTGGATGACATTCACTGTACTGGCTCTGAAACCAACTTGACTAAATGTAGGCATAGTGGCTGGGGAAAACATAACTGTGTTCCTAGTGAGGATGCTGGAGTTGTTTGTGGTGAGTGGTACTCTGTATAGATATGTGAGGTGCATGAGAAATGAAACACACACTTGCTAAAAACTACAATTGAGTCTTAAATACACTATATTACATCTGAGTATGCATGTGGCATGTGTGTCTGTATGCCATTGGCCATTGTTATTGTACATGTTGTCTGATCAGGTTATGGTCCACCTGTTAATGGTGGTTGGTCATCATGGACTAGCTCGTCATGTTCTAAGACATGTGGTAATGGTTCAATGAGGAAACATCGAACCTGCAACAACCCTACACCTAAAAACGGTGGTAGACCATGCCCTGGTAATTATTTTACAACACAGCACTGCAACTTGGGCTGCTGTCCAGGTAACGTTATTTATTGTCTAGTTATTTATTTAGTACACACCTTGTTTCTTTACAATAGCAAACGGAGGTTGGACCGGTTGGATATCAAGTGCTTGTTCTGTATCGTGTGGTGGAGGTACACTAAAGATGAACAGGACATGTACAAATCCTACCCCCAGTTGTGGAGGACGAAACTGTGCAGGAATACCATCATATGTTAGACCATGTAACTCTCAATGCTGCCCAGGTATATCCCAGAACACGCTATACTTATACAATACTGCTTTTGTGTAGTTGACGGTGGCTGGGGTGACTGGGCAGTGGTAAGGAATTGTACCAAGACTTGTGGTGGAGGAATGAAGCTCATGGGTCGTCACTGCGGCTACCCTCGGCCTAAATGTGGTGGACATTCCTGTGATGGACAAAGCAGGAAATTGGTCCCATGTAACACACACTGCTGCAAAGGTGCATATTACTTAGAGGTTGATATCTCTTTAATTCGTTTACTAATATAGTTGATGGTGGTTGGACTAGTTGGCGGTTTAGTGAGTGCTCAGTTTCCTGTGGTGGGGGAACAAAAAATGTTACACGTTCTTGTACTAATCCATCACCTTCTTGTAATGGATCTGATTGTGATGGGGATGACTACAGATCTGAGAAATGCAACATGCACTGTTGTCCTGGTAAATATTGCAGTAATTGCACACTTTTTTGATGTACTGCTAAGATTAGTTTTATGTGCTTACAGTGGTCCCTCAATTATCCGGCCATTGATTAACCGAACTTTCAGCTATCCGATTTGTAGTGATGACTGCTCTATTAGAGTATTTTAATATAAGGTGTGCGTTCTATTAGAGTAATTGAGCAAGACTATAAATGAATAGGCGAACTTTTCAATTATCGAACTTTTCGATAACCGAACTTTTCAATTATCTGAACACACCCAGGGCCCAATGAGTTCAGATAATCGAGGAACCACTGTACTTGTGAAATTTTGAGGGATAAAAAAACTTTTAGTTGTACGTAGGGTTAGAGGTGTTTATGAGCTCACAATGGCATGTACTAAAAAAACATTGTAACATAATTAAATTGTTTATTCACTGAAACAGTGTTATATAATTAATCTTTTCATTGCAGAACAAAAGAGAGCAGCCTCTCTGGTACTCGGTGCTACAAAATATGAAGGGTTAGTACAGCTCACAACAACTGATGGTAGTGCTGGATTAATCTGCAACAATGAAGATTCGTGGGACATGACAGCCGCCAGTATTCTGTGCTTACAATTATTCAGAACCACAGCAAGATCAATTACATCATCAGTTAAGCTAATAATAACAATGTACTATTATTATTGTTATGCTGTCCAGGTGGGTGATATAGTATGGGATGGAGCAGTAGTGAGGGGAAATGTCTCTTGTGTTGGTGATGAAGACTGTCTGAGTATGTGTAAGATCAATGAGCATACTGGACCATGTCAGAAGTTTGCTGCTGTGACATGTAATGGTAAGTATGTGGGATAGCCAGTGTCGTAAAGACAAGCAGTGGCATGCAGGCTTCCAGCAAATGTACATACACGCAGTCAACTATTGGTGCTTACATGTAAATATTTATTTACAGTTCCTGAGGGTAGTGTTCGGCTTGCAGATGGACCCACTGCTTACAGTGGGAGAGTTGAGGTGTATGCTAATAAGACATGGGGTAGTGTGTGTGATGATGGATGGAACAGTCAAGCTGGAAATGTGGTTTGTAAACAATTTGGATTCTCTGATGCAGAAGCTGTGTATGGAGCTGCAAGATTTGGCACTGGTATTGTTATATGACAGTAAAAGTGTATCTAGTATCTACCATTATGGTTGTACAGGTGCAGGCCCTGTTTTACTAGATGATGTTAGGTGCTCTGGTACAGAAACAAATTTACTATCTTGTAATCACAATGGAATTGGTAAACAAAACTGCATCCCAGAGGAAGCTGCCAGTGTGACCTGTCGCTGTAAGTTAGAACAATGCTCACTGCTACATGTAGTACTCATACAACACTGAAGGTACATATCAGAAACAAAAAAGTATCTCAAGGACACGAAGGGTATCATATATGGTGACCTCTCAATATCGGTGTTGGCGTGGCTATTGTACTAGGTTAGTTACACTAGTGTGCGTATCTTATCAGTGGCATTCACTTGTAGGTATCATGTTGCTTACAAGCAATCCACCTACACCACTCAAATCAGTGTTACTGAACCAAGATGTTGCAAAAGTTAGTTTCATAGTTTTTAAGTATTACATGATTGATAGTTGTGGTTGGTGGTAGTTGATGGAGGTTGGGGCAAGTGGAAGGCTGGTGAATGTTCTGTGACATGTGGTGGAGGTGTACAAACTTTAACGAGAGCTTGTGACAGTCCTAGAGCATTTTGTAGAGGCAAACAATGTATAGGACCTGTGGCTGTAACAAGACACTGTAACACACAACCATGTCCAGGTATGTAATGTTACGTATGTAATAGTTGTAACATAGGCACGAAGGATTTGCCTGATAAAGCTCAAGGGCTGCAAGCATACATATCAGGCAAATCTTGCACCCTCAGGCTTTGGGCATACATATCAGACAAATCCCAAGTGCCCATATTACATCATGCAACACTTTTGTTTCAGGCTAATAGTCTATCTGAGTGAGTAATCAGCCTGTCCGGTTGAGTAATCAGCCATGCCAATACTAGTGTAACTGCTGCATTTGTTTTATATGCATGCCTGAAAGATTCAATTACACACATAACATTGTTTATTCCCACAATCAATTTCAGTCTGAGCCTTTATAAAATAAATGGGGCGGTACCACTATACCTCATCCACATCAAGTCCATGTTTGCTTTGACAAAAGTGGCTTGCTCGTTTCTCAAAGTAAACTGGTGTACATTTAGTTGTATCCTTGTGAAGAGGTATACATGGCAAATATATTCTCTGGAATCCTTTTGATCTGAAGTATGAAAGTATACAAGTTTGTAATGTATGTATGTATGTTATACCCCCGATTTTGTCTACATTGATGTAGCCACATTTAGTGAATGGAGTGAATACAGTACATGCACAAGGACTTGTGGTGGTGGCACTCAATCCCGCAACAGAACATGTCTGTCCGGAACATGTAGACGTGAAGACTTGGTTGAATCAAGAGACTGTAACACCCAGTGTTGTACAGGTAAGAATAATAACACAAGGAATAGTTATACTCTACACTGATCATGACTTGTAGTTGATGGTGGCTGGGGAGAGTGGACCAATGGAACTTGTTCAGAGCCTTGTGATGGTGGAGTATTGAACATGACCAGATTGTGTAATAATCCAGCACCATCTTGTGGAGGTAGCCCCTGTGATGGAGTATTAGTTCAAGTTGAGGAAGTGGATTGTAATGAAGAGCCTTGCAATGCAAGTATGTAACCTATTGTTGAGGTGGACTAAAGACATAATATCATTGTAGCTGAGCCTGTATATGGTCCCTGGATTGAGTCATCGCCATGTTCAGCCACTTGTGGAGTAGGACGACAAGTGTGGAGCAGGGAGTGTTTAGCAGGACCATGTAACATGACTGATATGTATGAAGTCAGAATTTGTGCTACTGTCTGTTGTCCAGGTATGATCATTACAACTACCAATTTACACAAGCATTAACACAATTGACTATTAAGTTGAGTATCTGACATATTGTTTGTACGGTATGTTTGTAGTCAATGGAGGATGGACTGCATTTACACAAGTTGGCACATGTTCACAGACATGTGGTGAAGGTGGTGTGATAAGGACAACAAGGACGTGTACAAATCCTCCACCATCTTGTGGCGGTAGGGATTGTATGGGTGATATGGAGGTTATGATTAACTGTAGCCAACCACAGTGCCCTATGCCAGGTATTATGTCCCTTGTGTATAGATACACTGTAGCTTTTTTATTTTGTTTATGAGCGTGTGTGTGTGGGTGTAGGTATGCAAGTGTGCGTGTGTGTGCGTGCTGTAAACATGTTATTGATGTACTTCACTCACATGGTATAGTGATAAACTCTACTGGCAATGTTGGTGACCTGGAAGATGATGATGAAACAATTGAGGACATGACTAGTAATGGTCAGTTTGTTGTCACCTTTAGCTACATACATGTTCATAAAATTTTAAAACCCAAGTCAACCACTTACACGTTGTATCTTGTGTAACAGCTATCTAACCTTTGTTCAGTGTACTTTAAGAACATCATATAAAAGTATAAATTGTAGTTTTGCTGACCTAATTTGTTACCTGTACACATGTTAGTCATTGTCCTCATATGCAGATACTATTACCAACAGTACTACAAATGAGTTAGGCTCAGGATCAGGTGATCCAAATGGTGATCTAGTAATCCCTGATGGTATGTGTCCCCTAACTTTATAATAATTGATAATGGAGCAATTCCTATGTAGCAAACCCTACCATTAGTGCCTGGAGCAATTATAGCATGTGCACAGCTACCTGTGGAGGAGGGATACAAGTACGTACTAGAACATGTGACGGGATGGGTTGTGATGATGTGGACACTATTGAAACAAGACCTTGTAACACAAACTGCTGCCCAGGTCAGTGTAACCACATGGGTAGCATTATATGTGACTGTATCAGCACAAACATGCATTTTGAGAAAAATAAAATAAAATATTGATGAAATTATGCAGAAAACATACATAACTTCCAATCAATTGAGCAGGAAAGCCAGTCTCAAATCAATTAAACCATACACCACCTTATTTGCCAAGAGTTCGAAAATTTTGTTTTATTTTTGTAGCCCCAATGTTGTACACGTCGTGCATTTGTTTACAATATGGTAGATGTAAGAAAATTGTTGTGGTTTCTTCAATAAAACTGCGTTCATACTTGTATGTGCAAGCTGAAACTATACTTTTGTTGATTTGCCAATCCATGGTGAAGTTTTTAAGCCAAATCCCAATGCTGTAGACTAATGCAAATGGAAGCAAATGTAAGCACCTATAGTTTATTTTTGATATAGTCACTGTACAAATCAATTTCCTTGCTCTTCCTACTGTCTAGCGCTAACTACTCACCACAATAAGCTGAAACTTTGGTGATCCATTCCTTGGACACAGTAGATAATACTGAGAAAGTAAAAAATAGTCAGGAGTTGTGCTAACTAGGCAGCTTTTTTGCTGAGACAGTCACGTATGTTTGGCTTTACACTATTTATTTTGCTATCTACCAACTAAATATAAATCAAGTATGTACTATTGATTTTTACAAATATAGTTGATGGTGGTTGGAGTGAGTATACATCAGAGGGACCCTGTTCAGTTACTTGTGGGTCTGGGTGTAAATCATTCACCAGGAACTGTACCAATCCTCCACCATCTTGTGGTGGTAAACAATGTGATGGACCAACGACTGTGATACGGCAGTGTGATCTGAAACCTTGTGCTGTTTTACGTAAGAATATATACCACTTTATATAGTTTTGTGTGGACATTCAGTAATGAGTACTTAACTGAGTGTGAGAAATATATGCATATGGAAAAGAGCAGTAGCACAAAACTGTGTCCATTGCATTTGATTTATCGACATTGTTTTTCTCTTGTAGCCAATCATGACCTAACTCCAGATCAAATTGAAACGATTCTTGGCAAGCTGAATAATGAACAGAGTGAACAACAATTTATGATTGAAGTAGTGGGAGATGAAGTTGGAAAAGCCATCTTTTTTAAGAAATAACTCTTTAGTTTGTGTACAATGAATCTATACAAGCATTAACTGAATAGCTGACACAATAGCTACTGTGAACTTGTGTGTGTGCTCTGTGTGATATTTACTAGATTTTGTGTGCTAAAATATTAGAAAAGAAGAAAGGATAGATTTCAAAAAAGCACCATTGCAGCAGACAAAGACTCTTTTCTATTCACAAATCTATACTTTGGTTACCATTATTTGCAACATGTTTACAAGATTACAGAGAGTATATGCTAGAGGGAGGGGGTAAATTCACTTTTAAATGTTGGTCTTAGTAGCAGCATACAAAGAAAGAGTTCATAAAAAAATTAACTGTAGTGTTCAGTTGGAAAGTTAAAAGTGGTAGAAGCTAACTGTGTAGATAAGTAGTGTGTATACAAGACTCCACATAATCAAATCAAACAATTAATAGTGATTATCAATTCATATACAGTAACTATATAACATTTTATTGTCATGTTTTGGGTATATGTATAGCTAGGAGGGAGGTGGTGACTGAGTAAAGGAGTATACCCCGTACTCCTGTGAATAGGCACCTAAGTATGCTGGCATAATTTTGAGGTGTTTTGAAGCATCAAACATAATAGGATGCTAAACTATAAAACTTTAATTTGTCTGTGAAATGCATGTGTCAGCTCATTGTAAAGTATCTATCTATACTAATGTACTGCAGGAGATGTGACTGTTTTATTAAGGTGTATCATACTCGTTAATAAAGCAGCCAAAAAAATCATTTGCTTAATTTTAAACAGTTTGATGCAAGCTAATTGTCCATTTGGGAACAAGTAAATTTTGAATATTCAAGCACTGCAGCATACCATAATAGGTAATAATACCACAATAGGTAATAATACCATAATAGGTAATAATACCATAATAGGTAATAATTAAAAGCATAATAGGCTGGTGCTTACTTGTAAATGATAGGGATGATCTCTAACTGTGTACAACAGATGGATCATGGCTGAGTGAAATCTTCAGAATGAATTTGTTTCATTTAGACTATTATAGAAAATATATAACTGGCACTGATCAGGTGAATGGAATTGTTTCACATATAAGCCAATTAGCTAACAATTTTGTACAGATCGTTATTCTTATACTATGATCATCACGATCATTCCTTTATGTCTATAGGCTTGAGAACATTATGCTTTTTAAATTACCTATTATTCTTTCTGGAAATTCTTCACCTATTGTTCCCAAATATTTCCTGGAGTAATTCCTGGAATTGCAAAAGTCAAATAGATATTCTTCTGCATGTAGCTGCTTTTTACCCAATTTTGTGCTAGTAATGTTTGTGGATGTTCCTTTACGAAATTTTCTGCAATACTACATGAAAAATATGTGAATTCTAATTTATTATTCCTGAGGATCATCCTATTTTTCCAGAATTATTCCTGATTCTTTTTACCACCGATTATTCCAAAAATTATTCCAGCATAATGTACGCATGCCTACTGTAAGTGATATCACTATAGCGACAAAGCATATTAATTATTAGAATATGGCATGCATAGTATGTTTTGATCTTTGAGGTCTCCAATATCACTAAGAAACCTCCTTGAATTGATCAGAAACCTGCTGAGTAATGTATTCAGACATCACACGCATTCATCATAGTATTTAGCACAATGGACTTAAAAACTTCAGTAGTTATGAAAACTTGTTCTTGATTGTGGGGTTTCAAAGAATATAATGTGGTTAAAATTAAACGGCACCGAGCCATGTTCTAAGTCAGTTAGGAATAACCTTGGGCAGCGTTCCTAACAGATTTCAGTTATTTATGTGGAAATCATATATAACTGGATATACAAATACAAAAAGAAATGATACCTAATCCAAAACAGCCAAGCTGCTGTGAAAAAGGGTGCAGCCTTCAAAACATAGGCTAGTATGAAAAAGATGTGATATTAAAGGTGGCGGCCAAGAAATGGCTGCAATGATAACATACTGTCAGTTAATTTGTATAATATTATTGCAGCCATTTCTTGGCCACCACCTTTCTCTCTTTCATACCAGCCAAGGTCGCACCCTTTTTCACATGGTCAGTTAATTTTCTAATTTCCATGTTCTGCAGTCAGTTTAAGTATTGGCATGCATGCAGACAAATTAAGTTATTATGTAGCTAAATAAATTAAATTAATTTAATAAGTCTGTAATAATCTTGGTTATGTTGCATGTGCAACTTGAGGATTCTGATCAAGGTTTCACACTGAATCTCAACAAGTTACAGAATCTAGAAGTTAAGTGTGTGTGTGTGTGTGTGTGTGTGTGTGTGTGTGTGTGTGTGTGTGTGTGTGTGTGTGTGTGTGTGTGTGTGTGTGTGTGTGTGTGTGTGTGTGTGTGTGTGTGTGTGTGTGTGTGTGTGTGTGTGTCAGTAGTACAGGTACATTGATTAGATAATGATTAACAAATGATATTAATGCCTACACTACAAAAGTATGTTATTGTATAAGCTGTCCAGCTATATACGTATACTAAACTGGTACATGAAATCTCTCGTGCTGGTAATAATGGCTCCGTGTTGTCCAATTATCCAGCAACTTAAGGTTTTAACATGAAGCAGAAAGGTTGGCAAGCCTATAGCTAAGATCTGCACACATGTGAGTTGTTATATTATATCCTCGATTAGTACATAACACTTTAATGATGACAACAATACACATACACAAGTTTACTATGTCAGTGAGTACGCCAGTCAGCGAGTACGCCAGTAGACATAATTGCCTGAGTTTTCCATAACCTGCCAACAAACTAGCACTAGCAACTCAGCTCCCTTCATGAAAGACAGGGCTTAAAAATTTGTACAGCACAGCCAGTTTGTCCAGAGGTCATCATACATCTACATATGGTGTCCAGCACTGCATGATGTATCCTAGGATGCATGCAGCAGTTATACTGGTGTTCTCACTAAGTAAAATAAGCTTCAGAATGCCAAACTAGCAACCACGACAGACGATAAGCCCCATCCATGCAATGACAAATCCATGGTAGAGGCCTGGAATACCATCAGCTTTGAATGATTTGCGATATACATCAATCAGCCCATTAAATTGATGTGATCCGCCACCATTTCCAACTTTGACATCATTGGCCAGTTGGGTACGGGAAAATTCAAGAGAGTTGATAAAGCAAAGTGACAAAGCACCTAGAGAAAATGATCACTGCATGGCTGACTGGCTGTCAGTCTTCTTTATCGTAGACAGTGCATTGATCTGACCCTTAAAAGCAAAAGTTAGAACTAGAGATGGAAAGTGACACAAACAGCCAGCCAAGTTGCCCCTCCAGAATGGAAGAATAGTAAACAACATTAAATTTGAATGTCACTTACACTGTATATCGTCCCACTAAAACAAAATAAGAACAATTTTTTGTTCTATTTAAGTAGCTATGTGTCAACCCAGCAACACACACTAATCAGCTTTATAGGTATGCACAGTACACTTGATGGCTCCTTTAGTCTACCAGCCTTGACCATTTCATCCTGGCATTGTAGCAGTAGCTTAACCCTCTCAATTAGAATAACTGCAGTTTAGGTAATAACAGCAGTGACACAACCAATGGCGAAAGTCTTGATAAGACTAGCATTTCCTTTCTCCACCATGCTGGAGGAAACTTTCAATCCTATACTGGCATGGATTATGCACTTGTCAATTTCATGCCCCACCCCCCCACCCCCGGGGAGGGTGGGGGAATACAGGGGATTTGACAAATCGTGATGTCAAATTCCCCACTACTGGGGCAAAATCGGCTGTCAAATCCCCACTATGTCCCCACCCCCATAGTAGGGGATTTGACAACACCTCAAGGATGACTAAGCGCATATTTCATGCATGCAACTAGTAATAAACCTGCCCTGTAGCTAGTAAAATTATAGCAAGTGCGATTTTATTGTTTAGAAATGCAACTCCCGAAAATCGGTCAGTGAATTGGACAACTGTCAATTGCCCCAGGGGTGAGGACAAGAAGCAATGTCAAATCCCCACCTGGGGTGTGGGGACGCCCGGGGGTGGGGGGGTGGGGCATGAAATTGACAAGTGCATTACATCACACTGGCACTGAGAACCAATCACACAAAAATCATGTGACAGTCATTCCTGAGCTCATTAAAGCCTATAACCATATTATATAATACGAAACATCAATAATTTGAATACATTATACTCCACGAACCACACTGATTTTGACCAGAGGCATTTTACTGTGACATTATTAATGTGATAGCTCATGAACCAGCTACGCGCCCCTCTATAATCTCTGGAAAAATTCTATTACCCTAGCTCAAATATGCACGTCCTGCATGCTCTTTAGTTTAAAATCAAGCATAGGCAGGAACAGCACTGATACTAATGCAGCTATCAATATTAAGCCCCACCGGCTACCCCCCTCCCGGGCGTAGCTACAAGGGGGCATTTGACTGTTCAAAAATTTTAGCACTTGCTTGACTTTATAAGCTATGTACCTCCTACAAGAAGTTTCCCAAAGTACGCTACGTGGGGATTTGATAATCTCGCGTGGCCAGACCGCTATTTCAGCGCAGGGGCTTATCGATAAGCCCCTGCGCTGAAATAGCAGTCTGGCCACGCGAGACTAGGGATTTGACTACTTATCACGGGGGGTGTTGGTGGGGAATTTGATTTTTTGAAAAAGTCAAATCCCCACCTTTCCCGGGGGGGGGGGGGGGGGGTGGTGGGACATAATATTTAATATTGATAGGTGCATAAAGGGCGTACTTTGTTTACTTACCAAATACGGGCATAAATTTATAGACCTAGTCTCGTGCCCAGACCGCTTTTTTTCTTTTGGTGTGGGGGCGGAGAAATTTTTCTCCGCCCCCACACAAAAAGAAAAAAGTGGTCTAGGCACGAGACTATTATAGACCCGGGCCCTGATTCAGGGGGTTTAAGTCTATGCTTACGAGTCGGCTCTCGGGAAGGGCGCCGCCACACTATTCACCCAAGTTTGTGTCACGTTGCTACACGAATAATCATTACTTGAACTATTTAGAGCACAAGGCAATTCCAAATACTTAGAATACACCGGATAAACGAATAATCACGTGATTGTTTCAGCACTACAAACACTATGAATACTTTCCACCGTGATACCACATTATTTAAATTCAGCAAAATAATGGCAAGACTTTTTTCACCTATAATAAATAATACAGTGTCTCATGGTAATCAACAGTATTCATTGTGTGTTAGTGGGTACGCCAGTAGATGTACAACTCCTTGAACTTGTCAAATCCTGCTAACACACCAGCACCAGCTACTCCACGGAGGATGTTAGCTCCAGCTCCCTTCATGAGAGACATTGCACCTTCATTCCTCAATATCTGTACAGTACAGTCCCATGAACCTTTGTACTTCACAGCTTGCCCGGAGGTCATCATCATACGTCTACGGATGGTGTCAATGGGATAAGAGACCAGCCCAGCACTGATGGTTACAACATAGCCAAGCATGAATGAAACAATGACACCAGCATTGTCTCCAAGCAGGATGGGCTTCAAGGTGTCATAGAAACCAAAGTAGCATCCACGATATACAATAATCCCAATACATGAGATGACAAAGCCACGGTAGAGACCTGGGATACCATCGGATTTGAATGTCTTGCGATACACATCAATGAGACCATTGAACTGACGTGATCCACCACCCTTTCCAACTTTAGCATCATTGGCCAATCGGGTACGGGCGTAATCAAGAGAATAAACAAAGCAAAGTGACATAGCACCTGCAGCACCACCAGAGAAAATGTTCTTGGTAAACTTCACTCCATAGCTGTCAGTCTTCTTCATCTTGAACAGAGCCTTGATCTGATCCTTGAAGGCAAAATTCAAGGCTTGTGTTGGGAAGTATCGCAAGCAGTTGGCCAAGTTACCCCTCCAGAATGGAAGAATTCCTACAAGATGAGGAAAGGATATACCATGGTAACAATACAATTTTCAAGGTAAAATGAAATTAGGAACTATGATAACACTGATGGACAAATATCCTGTTGTAAATGATATCATTTAACACATTAGACCAAAATGAAAATCTACATCAATACTTTACCCTAAGAATCTTTGCTGGACAAGTGCATGCGCACACACACACACACACACACAGAGCAGAGCACATCACATCACCATACCCTCGGTCTTGTAGGTACGAAGGGTGCAGTCAATGACTCCCTTGTATGGCTCCTTAAGTCTACCAGCCTTCATCATTTCATCCTGGTTCTGTACCAGAAGTTTCACTCGTTCAATTGGAGCAGCAGCAGTCTTGGAGATGACGGCAGCGGCGCCACTGAGGCCAAAATTCTCAGCGAAACCAAGCTTCCTTCCCTTTTCTGCCATATCTGTTCAAAAGAAATGGTGTTACTTGTGTACATACAATACTCTTAATTGTGTTTATCCTCTACACGACACAAACAACAATTTACACTAACACTGGTAACTATTCACACCTTCACTGCTCACAAAAGATTTTTAAGTCTATTCCCTTACGAAACAGCTAAACGCCTACCACATTCAGTTAAACCACAGAATCCGAGCACATAGAATACAGTTCAAAATACAGCCGAATCACACCACAAAATCCTCAACAATAATGTGTTAACAAAATCGCGACTTTACCTGATGTAGTTTAGTTCCAAATTATTCGACGAAAGGCACTAGATCGGGCCCACCAACAAGAGGTCTAACAAAATGTGATGGCACGCCACACAACGAACTCGGAAAGGTCGGACGCTTGTGATCCGTGATGTAATCAACCACATGTAACCGAGTAATATGATTGGCTAGTTAAGATATTCGAATCACTAGGAATTTACGCATGCGTATAACAACACGCTACACTGTTGATCACCTTGGTTATCTATACTGTAGTTGTTTTGTTGCTGTAGCAATGGATGTGTTCCTTTACCAAGACGCTAAACGTTATACTGATCAACCAATATATACAACTGGGCCGACGAGGTGAGGTCTGATTTTTGTACTGTAGCTAAACTTTTGTACCCTTAATATTTTTTAAAGCTACAGCTTGCAGTTGCCAAATCTTCAGTTGATGTTGCAGAAATACGAACACGAAAACCGCCTAATGCAAAAAGAGGTATAAATACAGCTAGTGTTAATAGTCTATATAGCACACGAACTTGCATGGCTATCGAGATGCCATGCATATACACTGGTGTTTGTGTTTTCAGCTGTCACGTAAGAATGAAGAAGCAGCTAGCCTGTCAGCAGTTATCACAGACCTGCAGAGACAACTTGGTGAAGTTAGAATGCAGTGTGACATTGAAGTGCAAAGAGTAAAAGAAGAATGGAGGAAGCAAGTTAGTAGCTTACAGACACAAGTAACTACACTACTACAGGAGAGAAGGTGAGGACTGATCCACTCCATTGCATGCATACTAGCTCAAAATTATAATACCTCAGTAGTAAATTTAACATAGTTATTATAATATTCTCTAAGTGTAAACTATGACTTATGACATGTGATTTCAAGCAAGTGTTGCATCATGCATTAAATGCATGCAAGTGTGATTTGAATAGCTATATATGCTGAAACAATTACTTCTATCAATGGTGGAAGGTCACATCAATGCATGTCTGCACAAGTTTCCTCTGAACTCCGAGTCACTATGCCACAAAATTATCAGGCACAGTATTGGGCATAATGATGCAGTATTTTGGTGGTGGTGGTGGTGGTGGTTAGCTATAGCTACACTGTAAGCATAAGGTAAACTTTGGAATCATATTGGCTAAATACCTAGAAATCTTCTCAACCTTTGTGAACAACATTATTATACCATCTCCATAGCCGTGCAGAGAACAAACCTCAGATGGTGGAGTGCCGGATTAGCTAACCATATAGCTAACTATGCATGCATGCATGCACCATTTTGTATAACTATACATGTACATTCTAAACAACTAAAGTTTAATTATTTATTTGGGGAAAAGGGAAAAGGGCAGATGGTAAACAAAGCTGATTAAGCCCAAACAAAGCTGCATGATTAAGCCCAAACAATTACAATTGTATGATCAAGTCTGAAAATGTAGCTAAAGTGTTCCGCTCAGGTGGCAGTGAATTCCATTCCCATATGGTTCTTGGTTTGTGGTGCCATGCATGCACTGTAATGAGATATCTATATACCTACCAGCAATTCATTGTAGATCATTCTTTACATTTTTATGGTCACTGCATGAGATTTTACCTCCAAAATGCAATCAGTATTTTGCTAAAGGCAGGTTGGTTTGACAAGCTCTGATGGCATATATGTATATGGGACTAGCATGTGATGTACTGAAGGTTAATCATCTGCCACATAAACTTAATTATTAGTTTCTCATCTCTGCTCCCATCACCGTTTTTCTTACTTCATCAAGGATTTTTTTGTACTACTGGCAGCAGCAGCCACCCAGCACCTTTAAAAGTTGGTACCTTACTAGAGCAGTCTAAAAAGATTGCATTCTGAGTCATTTTAGCTAGCTAATTCAGCTATTTAGCCATTTGGGTAGTAAAAAATCTGCCCTCCCGACAGAAGGATGAGAAACTAATAATTAAGTTTATGTGACTTTATATGGGTAATTGTTATGAGGTGATGATGATTATTTGCTGTGTATAATTTGCCAGAAATATCCTCATTGGACACGTTTTCAGTAAGAATTGAATTGCTAAATATGTGATGGAGACTGCATGTAGTTATAATAATAGACTGCATGTAATTAAATAATAGCCATGGGACATTTTTCATAGCCATACTTCTTGTCTGTTTTCGTGTCTTGATCAATAACTAATTACTCTACCATGGAGTCTGTTTACTTGGCTCGCATGTCTCAGGGGGATTACTGGGAGGGTGATTGTAAACATACATGTGAAGGCTCCCCTCAAGTGGGAGTGTGCATGTGGCTAGCTGTCTTGTGAGGTAGCTTGCCATGTATTCTTAGTAAGAGTTACTCATTCTCGCAGTACAGAAATACACAATTTGAGTGAAAATATATCTGAGCATAAAGTGTCGACACAATCAAAACTATCAAATTTATTTGGTGCAGCTGGAGCAAAGACTTAGCAAATCTCTGCAACCTTCTTCATATGCATTGGGAATTCTTACCATTACATGCATGTATCATACAGTATGATAGTACTGTATTAGGGACCACAGAGATATGGGCTTCTCAGAGTCTGGTCAAAAATATCCCAGTTTCACTATACCTTCATAGCACCTTGGCAGCATTGATTAGGTATAGTCAAGCCCAAAAGTGTCTTCAGTGCAACCCAAAACACTTCCAATAGGTAGGGAAGTGATGGCTATTGAATAAGTTCCTGGATAGGAGCTTGTGAATATGATCAAAGTACTTTAATAGAGCAGTCAAACATATCACACAGTGATGATTTAACCCTTCGAAATGTGTCACTTAAGTGCCAAAAATGCATGTTTCTCTATCCCCTTCTGTAGCACTCAAACCTAGATGAATGAAGTAACAAATATTTTGTAGGTGATGTAATGCATAATAACATTGTGATAACGGCAAAAGTGCCAAGAAGATCAACAGTCAGAAAAATTTCTTGTAAAAGAATAAACATTGCACCTTTTCGAAAAAATGGCTATAACTCCTTCATCCTTTGTGCTCCAAGGTTAGAATAAAGGTTAATTTACTCAGCATGTGTCTGTGTATCAAATGATATATGGGATCATGTGGTAAGGTTAAAGGTCAAGATGGTGACACCTTTTTCTCGAGCAACTGTAGCAACATGCAAGGAAGCGTTCTTGGCACTGTGGCTGGTAAGTTCCTCACCTTTACTAGCCACCACGTGGTAGAGTATAAATATGACCTTATTTTGCTCATTATGAATAGGCCATCCTTTACTTGAGTAGGAACCTGTAGTGTGTTTAATTTCTTTTGTACATAACATAAAAATAAGTTGTGGCTTGAAGGGCTAAATACAAAACAACTGTAAACTTCTGGTGAAGTTGTAGTTGCAAGGTAGGAAAATATAGGTGCTTGGAAATATTTTGATAGGAAGGCAGAAAACATAGAACAAAGTCTAGGACTTATATAACATTGGGATAATACTTGCAGCAAGTTATAAAGCAAAACATTTGAGACACTCTAATAGAACAGTCAAATACAATATCATTGCTGGCATACAACTTTGGAATAAATATCTCTGTTGAAAAGCAATAATTAAAAACCTGGCTATTGGATGCAATATAGTGTAATCAACTACTGTCCGCACGTGAAAAGAGAGAATACATATACGTTGTACGTTGTATAGGGAGCAGTAGGTATTGTTTTAGCACATTATATAGGCTATCACTGTTTCAGCCACTGCTATTGTAGCCTTTTACACTGAAATAGTGTAGTAACTATAATAAAGTTCTCCATGTATAGGACCAGTCACCTTACTTCAATGGACAACATACTCACTACAGCAACTGCTGCACCTCAGGGCAGGTTACAGTTTGAAACACTTCATCTAAAAAACTCCGAAAGTATTTAAACCTAATAAAAAGTTCCTATTAGCAAAGATTTTAGCTGTTCCCTAAAGAGTTAATAAACATACAGCATTTATAAGCAGTAAAAACAAAACAGCCTTTAGACACCTGGAAACACTTGGTGCAGAGGTAAGATGCCAACTCTCAAAGTAAAAGTTCGGTGGTTTGGTGTCTGCTGCAGGCAATTTTTCATTATGAAGTGCTTTGACTGCTCCATTAGGGTATTTGAGCATAGTATTAGAGTATATCAATCTTTTTCACGGTTTTCAGCCCCACTCCAAGAAGGATAATTTCAGCAAGATATCATTTGAGGGGAGGCTAAGCCCCCCTTAGCAGAACGAGGGGGGGTTCAGCTCCTAGCCCTCCCCTTTCCCCCACCTATGGATCATAGAAAAAAAGTAGTGAAACAAGGAGGCCGCCTACACCTGATCCCTAATTCAGTCATGGTATATAACTGGAGTTAGGGATTAAATGTCCACTAGTATGTGCATATCTACAGGTGTAGGCCACCTTCACTACTTTTTTCTATGATCCCTAATCAAACTTGAAAATTTTAAGTATTGTAGGATGTAAACACCCAGGCTTTTATACAGATATTCATATTAGCAAATATCTGGCCATATTGGGTTTATGCTTAAGGATACTTTGTCCTGTTTGCAATTGAATTTGTCACTATTGCAGTAGAATCCTGTCACTTTTGCAATTGAATTCGTTGCCCTGGCAATTGAATTTGATGTGCTTGCAGTAGAATTAGGCACTATTGCATTAGAATTAGTCACATTTGCAAGAAATTTTGCCATGACTGATTGTTTTTTCTACAGGCCAAGATAGAAGTGAATTTCTTTCAGTAAGTTATTGTTGGCATACCGCATCCATGTTTGTATGAAGCTGTTTCCAAAGGAATAAATGGATATCTGGTGTTTTCATGCAGAGGTGAAAAATTTGGGTGCACGCCTGACAGCATAATGTCCATCAATAGTGAACTACAGTGGTACAGTAGTATACATAGGAATCTTTATTAAGCATGTTGTGGACAAATTAAGTACTGAATACAACTATAGTATGTTCACGTTGAGTTGAATCCTGAAAAACAGCTAAAAATTAAAAGTGGATTTTTTCTCAACAGAGTAAATATTTCAGCCAACCAGATGATTATTGGTAACAGCAAAGGTGTCAACAACAGACATGTACACTTTGGCTCCTTTACAAGTTCGGGAAAGGGCTGTAATGGACACTGTAATTATATGGCTTCCCCATAGGAAATGTATTATGAAAATTTAGATTGGCCGTAAATATTATGTCAAACATTTGAACAAAAAGATTTTGAAATATTTTTAGCAGGTCAAGCAGTACTACAAATAGCCAAATTTCAAGTAATTGCATCCATGAGTTATTAAATGTTTTTGAGGATTCAGCTAAATGTGAACATACTATAAGTACTACAAGTTCTTGTTAGTCATCAATCATTTCAGCTACTTTGTGTAGTGTTCTTGGTTAGCCAAGTGCTCACTGATTAGTTGTGATGAAATTTCCTGCAAACACGACAAATTCTAACGTAATAGTGCCTAATTCTGCTGCAAGTGTGTCAGATTCTACTGCAAAAGTAACAAATTCAATTGCAAACAGGACAAAGTCAATTGCAAAGGTGACAAATTCAATAGCAAAAACCTGTACTAAAGTTTAGACTTTACTATTGTTTGATGACTTCGTTGCGGTTACTTTTATGTAAACAAAAACAATATAGTTGACCTCCTTAGCTTATAGTGAGTATTTAGATATACAAGTATACAGGAATTTTCAACTAGAGTAGGGACCATAGCACATTGATAAAAGTACTGAAACAAGCTGGAGTAGTGCATGATATTAAATCACAGTAAAGTAATAATAAATACTGTGCTCTTCTTATGGTATTTTGAGCACAGTTGGGATATAACACTTATTGATTTAATATCGTGCACTACTCCAGCTTGTTTGAGCACTTTTTGTCGATGTGCTATGGTCCTACTTTGGTTGAAAATTCCAAAAAAAAATTAATGTACTTGTTTGTTAACTTTTTTTTGTAAATGATAATTACTATGACTGGTGAGCCCACACATACCGCA
This sequence comes from Dysidea avara, assembly GCF_963678975.1. Taxonomy (NCBI): domain Eukaryota; kingdom Metazoa; phylum Porifera; class Demospongiae; order Dictyoceratida; family Dysideidae; genus Dysidea; species Dysidea avara. The sequence goes on along the minus strand of NC_089278.1, from coordinate 32,617,262 downwards.
TCAAAGAAAGAAATGGCTCCACGCGCCCTAGCTATATCAATCATCATCTGAAAAGTGAAGTATCCATTACGCTCTGTTGTCAGCTATGTTCAACCCGTTACACAGCATTACGAATACAGAAATGTTCGAAAAGTACCTCTGCAATCAAAGTAGCCACTATGAAAAATTTGGACGATTTCCATTATGAAGGGAAGCCATCACACATTACCTCCAAATCAACACCTTTTGCTGTCAGCAAAGATGAATGGGACACAAAGGAGGACACAAAGAATGCATTGTACACACTGCTGTATGCACGTGTCTGGCTGAAGTGACGTCGAACAGTGAAAAAATCAAGCCCGTAGCCTTAGCTGTTATTGAGTTACAGAATCGGTCAGTCAGTCACTAGAAAATGGTTAAATAAATTTTTTTTTAAATTTCGTAGCAACTTGTTGAAGCATTTTGGGTCAATTTGAGGCTTGTTTGGGCCTAACCAATGCTGCCTCATCGTCATCTGGGAAAAGTGAGGCTGGTTTTTGGGTGATGTTATTTTCATGGACCATGTCCAAACCTTTGTGGCATTACTATTGACTGTATGAAGTAGTTCTGTGTATTGAACGGTTAGTATGATACGTTTTGGCGATTCAGCTAGTGGTCCCTGAGAATTTGGCCGTCAATGTAATGGTTAAGTCCTTTGAATTTATCCTATAACATTCATGCTGTGCCCCCACCCACTTTAAAGCATGGCTGTGGGTACCTTACAGAAAACAAATTGCAAAAATAATACTGTGGTGATCGGCTGAGTGCTTTATGTTTGCAGAGTACTGAGCACGATTACTATTGGTGAGTAGGTATAATATGTAACTTAAAATGGAATTTGGATATTATATATCACACTGCAGGTATTTAACACACTCAAGACATTTTGTTTACCCTCTACAGTTTGTTTTATATGTGACCAACTGAGCAAAAACCAGCCGTTTTCACACATTCCTCGAATTCCATTTTATTGCATCTCTGTACTCTATAGTAACAAAAGAGTGGACAGCCAAAGTTTCAGTCTATTGTGATGAATAGTCTTGGAGTTATAGTGCTTGGCAGTTGGAACAGTGATAAACTCAATTTGTACGGGAAATAAATTACAGGCGCTTAGATAATCGATCATAACATACGATTAAAACAAGCTATGAAGATGGGACTTAGCTCAATGTGTGCACCATGAACTGGCAAATCAATCAAGGTATAGTGCTTTCCCTGTACTCCTCCGTGTTGACAAAAAGAAGACTATTCCAACTAAGAAATGACGACGGTGAACGCTGTTTTTACCGCATTGTAAACAAGCACCCATATCTCACATACCCTTTGCTGTGCCAACACGAAACAAAGATTTGCTTACTCTACATGAACAGGCGAATCCATTGGTGTATGGGTTTTATTAATTTGAGCTTAATTTCAGTGCTTGTAGCACGCGTATTTTTACCCAGTGTATTTTATGGCTAAATATAATTTTGGCCGGTTTTCGCTCAGCGGTACAGTGTTAAAACCCTTTGATCATTTCCACATGAATGAATGGAAGTGAAATAATACACACAATTAATGCAACAAATAAACATGCTATATCACTCACTATACGTGCCTCATTCCAAACTAATGTTGATGCTGGTTCATTACTGGCTAGTTTTGTGACATGTGTACAGAAAGACGTCTACTAAACCCAAACCATTGGATATGGTAGCTACTGAGCAAACGTCTACAACTGAAACAGCGTTTTCTCCAAATCAGCATAACAGAAAAGTAAGTTTTGTTGCAAAAACATACCAGAAATCAATTCTCTGTGCTGCATAGGATCAGGAGTCTCTCCCACTGAAGATCAACTTGCAGGACTCAGATGGCCATGAGAAAGTGGAAGAACCAGTTGCTAAGAAAAACAAAGGAGATACCCAGAAATCACCAAAAAAAGTGAAGAGGAGAATGAACTAGGCCTATAACATCTTCTTTATAATTAGGTGATACGATGGAGAAACAGTTCGGGAAGATACACACATAAAAATGTAAATACTTATTAGAGAATTATTGAGGTGCAATGGTATCCAGTGTGGTACCAAGAATTTTGGGCAGTACAGAGAAGCCAGTCTAAAATTTGTGTCAGTGGTACCTGACAGCACAATTATGCAATATACCTGAGTTACATGCTTCATTCAGCAAAAAATAATTTACACTAAACAAAATTTATTTTACATGACTGCTCTTGATCTAGCAATGTTCTTTGATGCTCAATATTCTACCATAATTTGCTTTATTTTTGTGCAAAAAAATTTCATGTAAAATTATTTTCGTATTATTTACGTGAATGCACTGCTCTATTAAAGTAAAATTTTGATCTTATATAAAAAAATTTGTGTAAGAAATTTTCCTACAAGTTTTGCATACTACAATGAAAAAAAGCAAATTACAGTATATAGTTGAAGTCAATAACTACTAGTAGCTATTAATAAATTTTATTTTATATGTACACCTCCAGCCAGAAGAGTGTCTATCACGTACCCTGGCCAGTAGGTGTTTCCAGCTTGGTTGGCAACAAGCAACTTGTTCAGTGAGTCACACAAACATGCACACAGGACAACACTTTACTAGATCATATATACTTGTATGTATTATATACATTACAAGATAAAATTAAGTGGACATTTAATCCCTAATTTCAGTCATGCCAAATCTGGGATTAAATTTCCACTAGCATATCTACAGGTGTAAGCGACCTTTCTTGTTTCAGTACTTTTTTTTTTTCGATTCTTAATTGAACTTAAAATTCCTTATGACTGGTAAGCTCATGCATAGCATCTCTGAAAAAAGGACATCAGACATATCACTAAAATTAATTTTGAATCTGAATGTACACCCAAATCATAATAAAGTAATGGGGCCCTTACACTTCATTTTCAGCTATGTTCAGCCTGTTAGGCAGCGTTATAAATGAAGAACACTACAAGAAGCATCTCTGCAATCAATCCATCACTACAGGATTACCATTAAAAGTGATAGAAGCCCTTGTGTGCTACAGTGAATTGATATCTTGGTGCTGTCAGTGATAAGAAATGGGACACCAAAAGGCACCTGTTAGGCTGAAGTGACATCTAACGGTGAAAAATAAAACCTGTAGCCTTACTCGTCTGAAGGCATCAGGCAGCCAGTAGAAAATTCAGTCAAAATAATTCTATTTTGAAAACACTTTGGCTGTTTCCCAGCCAAGCCTCCATGAAGATATTGTTTCTGTTCAATAGTATTTTTTTGTTGTGAGACAGTGCAAACCTCCAGGATCCCTAATATATAGCACCACTGTACTGTGATATATGTATAGGTTACTGGTTGTGGCAAGAGGTTTAGCAGTGACCGGGGATATGGACATCATGCTTTAAAGGTGCATGGCATTCGTAAGTTACCAACTACACAATCAATTTAACAATGCTGCTCCCTAATAGAACATGGACTGGCACCACTTGAACTACAAGTAACGGTTATTCCACCATCAAGTGGAGTGACCCCCATGTCAGTTTATCATGGCATGGCAGCCTTTTAAGCAAGGATGTATACTGACTTAAAGAACTTACCTATTCCAATCTAAGACAACATACAAATTTTGCTCATGTAATTTTAAAAATATATGATAAATAAAAGTAAATATACAAATGCAGAAATATATAAAATACTTTTTTTGGAAAGCTGTATTACACACAGTAAGTATACAGTAATGGAGTGGTATTATTAAAATATAATAATTACATATTAATTTTGTTAGTAAATTAACAAGTGAATGTCGACAGCTACAGTAACATGCATTGATTATTATAATAGATGTACAATGGGTTTGGCTATCTTCGCCTCTCTCTGCTGCGGTCTCGGTGTCGGGAGCCACGCTCTCGTTCACGTTCTCGTTCTCTGTATCTACTTCTTTCTCTGTCATCATGATGTCGACTGCTGCTACGACCAGATCTCTTACTATAACACACAAACATGACATGTCAGATTTAACCCTGCGCCACTGTGTATGAAATATAAGTACCAAGAAAAAAGTGATGTAATTACATTTAGTAGAAATTTAGATTTACTGACTTCACAGACATGCACATGAAAATGTACACGCTGTGCACACTCAAACTTATAACATACCTTGACTGGCTAGATTGTTTTTCAATACTTTGTAGACAGTCTTGCAGTGATTGTATCAATATCTACACCACCACCAAAACCATACACAACAATGATGATATGTTAATACATTAATTTACCTGACTAGCATCTGAGCTAGCTGTTATTGACTGCTTGATAAGGGAGACTGCCATCTTCAGTATATCAATAGCACTCTCATAATCACCTGTTAGTACAATGTTAGTATTGTAAAAAATACTACTAAAACTCGTCTAAAAGCTGAACTGCATGATATTGCAAATCCTGAAACGGCAGTATTTTGGAAACATGTCAAAGCCCTCTTAAAAATATAGAGGGGAGGAGTCTGTTATGACACAATGGCAAATCCTGGCTCATGTTTTACACAACACTGGCCTGCATACATATTAGACATACACAAAAGGCACTTAGCCAAAAGTTTCGACAAAAAATGGTTGGCAAAATCATATTTATTTGTCAACTTGCTCATTGGTCAAGGATTCCTGTTGTACAGTAAATAAGGATGATATTCAGTCAAGAAGGAAGGCACAACAACATGTGCTACTACTGACCAGAGTTGGCATCAGTCATGGCACGTTGTATGGCACTACTGGACACTGCTCTGTTCCTCTGATTAGCTTCTTGTATCTCCTCCTCTGTGTGGTTACTGATACCTGCACCAACTAACAACAGTATCATAGTAACAGGACAGTGGATACCTCTGTTACCATAGTAACAGTTGGTAACATTACACTGACACAACCCTCACTTAAATTCAGATAACCGAATTGTTTACTGAGGATTTATTTATTGGAATTGCTGTCAAGTAGGCATCTGCAAGAAGGCTAAAGCCTGTTAATGTAGCTGGGAGAATTTTGGCACTAATGTGTGTATAAACTTTCAAAACCTTAGAACTCTTAACAGAACATTCAACTATTCTAATAGAACATCTTTTTGGGGGGTGACCGGTTCCAAGTTTTCTGATGGTACACATCACATGTACTTAGCAGGCTTGTTGGGACCATCTGAATTGTCCTAATGTCAAATGTGCTAAAGGCCTATCATGGTGTGTGTACAGTATATAGGCAATTATTCAGTCTTCATGTTAACAACATCTCTATATCACTACTGACATACCTGATGAGTTCTTTAACCTGTGTGGGGAAGAAAGAGAGCAAAAGATAAACACAAACAATTATGACTGCCCACTAAAACACACCTTGCAGCTGCTTGAGCAAACAATTCCACCTAAACGACAAGGAGAAATACTAATGAGTTATCATACACAAAATATCTGCACATGTGTGCCTCATCAATTCAGCTCTTATTGTGCAGTCTCAAAGGAAACTTGTCTCTAAACTGTTGTCCGTAAAAAAACAACTCATATAAACTGCCTAATGCAGCCAGCTGCCCAAAGGTGATAGAAATACATGGGTCCTCAAGATTTAGCACACACATAGATGAGGTACAAGTTGTTAAAGTATTTTACGTACCTCCAACAACACATCACTTACACAATGATCAGATTATACTGCTTACCACACTAGTAGTGCCTGACTGCATGTCTGGGAAGAAGGCGGGGTTAACATGTGGAGCAACTGGTCGTGGGGGAGCTACCATTGGGAATCCCACTATGGAAGAAATCAATGATGAGTTACAGAATATTAACACCAAAAATACTAATTTCTTTTGCAGACAGAGAAAAGTTCAAAATCTAAATTTCAATGGCTTGAAGATTGAGAGTGAAATCATGGATTTTAAATAAAGTATCAGAAATTATAAGACTATTTTATGGTGCACATGTGTGAATGCCAAAATAATAGTGTTAATTGTGAACAACTCTACAGTTGATTGCTGGTGTACATCATCATAGGTACGTATTACAAAAGATAGTAGAAAACTGATGGCCACAGACCGTGAGCACTTGTGCTGTAAAGTCTTCACAACAAGCTAGCGTAGTAGTTTTTGTTTGCACATTCCTCAATTTTTATTTGACATTCAGCACTTGCACAACACTAGCAAAGAGTGCCATATACCAGGACACACGATGGTGTGTCATGTGGCCTAGTACAGCTAGTGCGGATGCGTGACAGACAAGTGTGTATTTTACAGGAACCAAGAAAACACTTTTCACACATTTGTAGCACAATAGTGCCTGAATGGAAATTAACCAGTTTTGCTGCAGAAACTTCCTCGGGAGGGAGCATCTCCTATTCCAAATTTGAGTCGAATCTGCCCAGCCATCACTGAGATATGTGCCTTCAAAGCTCATCTTATTTTCTTCGTATTTTTCTTCATCTGCTTTTCCCCCTTCTCACTTGCTATACCTAACGCATGATTTAGTTGATTGACTTCAAATTTGGAGGGCAGTAAGTGCATAATGCAGTAAATTTACAGCCCAATTTTTGTACACATCAAACTAAGAACAACAGAATTATGCATGATTTTGAAAATTGCAAAAGCAATTTGTTGTCACACCTACAGGGTATTGATGGAATAACTTGAAAATCAGTTTGTACATGAAGTTATTATCGTAGTGCAAACCTTTTGTGGTTTGAAATTACTGAGAGTATTAGCTAAGGAGATATAAAGCAAAATCAAACATGTGAAAAAAGGCGCAATCAAGATACTCTAATAGAACAGTCACTGAGAAGTGTGCAAAAGATGCCAGAAAAAAAAAATCTCCAGGTTTTGAACCAGGGACCTCTACACTTGTTTACGGAACCAAGAAAATGCTTTTCATGTATCCGTAACTCGATATTGTTTGAACGGTAATTAACCATTTCTGCTGTGAAAATTTCCTCAGGGTAGGATATCTCCCATTACTAATTTAAGTTGAATCTACCTTCAAAATTTGTCTTATTTCAGTTCTTCATAAATACATATAGCCACACAGTCTTTGATGATTCCTGTACTAGTGACGAGAAAAAAGTTAAAAGGAAGTATCAAGGCCAACCATAGGCTGGCTTTGGAACTTGCAATTACAAAATCAAGTGATATCCACACAAAAACAGCCAAGCTGTGAAAAAAGGTGTGGTCTTAGAAGCCTGGGTGAAAAAAGTTGTGAAATCAAAGGTGGCAGCCTGAATAAATTGTAATAAATGGCTGTGTGCATTATTACATTAACATCATTGCAGCCATTTCTAGGCTGCCACCTTTGATTTCACAACTTTTTTCACCCAGGCTTTTAAGGCCACACCTTTTCACAGCTTGACTGTTTCTGTGTGGATTATGTATGATACAAAGTACTATGCATACATCCATTGTGGAGTATTTAGACACAGATACAACTAGCTATGATGACTCACTTCCTGGCATGGGGAAATCTGGTCTCATCATTGGAGGGACTGGTGGTGGGGGCTAAATAGGAAAGCAAAATTTACAAACTATACAATGTACATGTAAAGAAGCTTATAAGCAACATGAAATGTGCACTAACAAGATGACCATTTGTAAGCCAACTAAGCTAAAATGTGACCGAATTTTGCAAAATCACCCATACGGGTACATTTGACACTTAAAATATTTAATAACCAAATAACAAGCTTTATAGTGCAAACCTACTTGATTGTAAGCCATTCTCAATACCTTAAATTACTAGAAATATTTTTATAACTCTCCTCTGTTCTGCTCATAATAGTAACTCACTAAACATGAAAATTCTAATCATGTCACACATGCCCATATGGGTGATTTTCCAAAATTCGGTCACAAATGATTCCACTGTTGTGTTTATTATTATTATTAGCACTTTACAGTGGCCAGCATTGAAGGTCTGACAGCAACCTGTATTGCAGCCTTTGGATTATCTAACAGAAACTAGAGAACTTTAAATGATCATTACTTAACCTACAATAAGGTGAAACAGAAAATGGGACAAAGAAAGGAAAAATAATCCCTACTACCCCAGGATTTGAGCTGCAGGCCATCCAATGTCTAGTTAAAGTGTTATAAATGCCAGGCTCCCATATTAATCATCTGTACATGTTTAACTTCTAAAGAAATAAAAAGTAATGGGTAGCATTTTCTTTGCTTATGAGTGGACAAATGTTTTAGGCAGGTGGTTGAATTATTAAGTCCCCTAATTGGGACATCAGTACAGTAACCCACCTGGATGGTTGGCACACCTACAGATGTTCCAATTAAGGAATTAAATGTTGGATGATTATTAAGTTACCCTCTGACTACCACATGGTGGTTTCGATATATAAAATTAATGCCCATAGCATCACATTCTAAGCGCTCTGTAACTTCAGTCAAGCGTTTTAGTAGCTCCTGCACTTATCCTGTAGCAGCCACACACTTAGTGAATGGGAACAGGGATAACTGGTCTCTCGCGCACTATCGTGCAGTTAGATGATGCAATTGCCTACTTTCGGAATGTCGATAACAAGCATTGTAGACAATTCTTCGAAGTGATAATGGCACTACTAATGAAGAGAAACAGTAAGGAGAAGGTTGAAGTGGTGTGTTGCTACTTCTTTATGTCTCGAAACAGTGACCTCGTGTCTGTATGCATATGTGCACTTGCTCAAATGCTGGAAAACCAGACTAAGTGATCATCGCTTCAACTGTAAACAGGTTAGCAATGTTCATTGTGTTATTATAAACTGTAAAGTAGTGAAATTTCATGTTTGGTTTCAGTTAGGCCAATTTTTGCAATTTAATGGCTTTGTGGTTGCTCTTGTGTAAACAGCAACTTGATAATCAAATTCCTTGTTATATAGCGAGTAAATAGATATAAAGTTTTATAGGATTATATGGTGTAATGTGTAAGTTATAGCAGTTTAGAAGCAGTAGATTGGAGGCCTCTACAAATTTGGCGGTGAGGGGGTTACGAGTGATACACAAGTGACCATCAAAACTGCAGTGTGGAAACCAAAGGACATCACTATTGCTGGATTAATGAATAAAAGCTACATACATATAACAGCCTCACACAGCATATGTAATTGCCACTATAGCTACACACGAGATTTTAAAAAGTCACAGGTTTACTGCTATGTAATATACACAGTAGCCATGGCAATAACTGCATAGTGAAGTATGGCATAAAAGGGTTCCCTATATTTAGTCTTACAACCCATGTATTTCATATAATTACTAGAGACTGTATAGAACAACACAGTACACACCATTGGCATTCCTGGTCGTGGTCCCATCATGGGAGGCATGGGGGGTGGCATCATTGGCATCCCTCCCATCGGCATGGCTGGCATAGGCTGGGACATCATACTATGTTGTTGCATGATCTTGTTCTGGTGGTCGGTAGTGGATGGACGATTGGTGGGCTTTGGTTGTGTCACATTTGGTTTGGTAGGGTCATCTGAACAAGCAACAAAAGAAAAAGTGTAAATGGTTCAGCGTTTGCATCAAGGCTAGCTACACACACCTTGTTTACACCTCAGCTCAAACTGATGCAAGTTAGTTTTCATAGCATAAGATAGTACTGGGTGCTTCTCATGAATCTCTCTACAACAAAAGAATACTATATACATGTACCACATCTTCATCACACAACAATCTCAATAAGCACTCTTAGACATGCTACAACAATTTTCACAGTTCAGGATGACGGCTTGAGCAATTTTCAAAAAGTAATTGCATGGCTGTAAGTGTTATAGAGAAAATGTTCCTGGTGCAAGGTCTTTGATACTATGTAATATAGACCTTGGTCTTGTACTAGTATTGGCCACATGCCCCACAGTTAATATAGGTCACATTTTCAGCACATTGTTCTTACATTTCTGTCATCTTTGTACACGCCTGTTCTGCAGTGGTCTCATTTGCCAGCTCAACTAATGCAATACTGAAACAAGAGGGCAGGTAAGAATCTGGAAAAGCAGAAAAATATAGGCATACCCTTTGGATTGGCCGTTTGACCTGTTCTCGTAAAACTTAACAGCCTTCACAGTTTTGAAGCCACACTTGCTGAATGCGTTAAGCAGGTCCTGATCAGTTGTCCACTGCAGGATTAATACACCAATACTGTACATGTGTCAGTATCACAACAACAACAACATGTAGTAAGTACATTTGACAAATTCTTATAGTTGTCATGACAACCAACTCACCCAGGTAAGGTTTCCAATGAACACGGAGTTCTTCTTGTTAGGTTCATTGTAGATGTATGGTCCTCCCAATCCTACTACACTCTGAGAGGTGCTGCCTGCTGCCAACCTCGCCTGGACTGTACGTGCTGTCAAGTCTGCCTTAAATCTTGCTGATCCTGAGTCTGTACAAACATGTGTGAGTAAATGTGTACTACACATACAGTGGAACCTCATCACAGAACACTGTTCTATTAGCCCACTTGTTTATTTGAGTATCCCTGAATGTAACATTTTCACACCTTAGATCAAAGAAATTCCTGAGGATACATTTGCCATGTATACCTCTTTACAGGGAGACATCTAAATGTACACCAGTATACATTGAAATGCATCCCGGGAAAGTGGTTGCACTTCTAAAAGAGCAAGCCACTTTCATCAAAGCAAGCATGGCCTAGATAAGGATGAGGTAGTGGTACCACCCTCTGTTTGTTTTGTACAAGTTCAGAAATCGATTGAAAGAATAAATTAATGCTTACGTGATAATTACCACAAATTAGTGTTGCCACAAGAAGCACTCAAATGAAGATGTTTCAGTACTTGCCACTCTACAAGTTGGGAAATGTTACTTAAAGGTGAGGACTAGTCTTACAGTGCATTCACAAGCATTTTGGCATGTTTTTGAATGCGGACACACCCACATTACAGACGACAAAAGTTAACCTCTCTATAATGAAGCTTACCCCTTTAGGTCTTTGGTATACGTTGTGATTAGTCTTTAAACAACGCAAAAGCCACTTGTAAATTTTCCGAAATTTGCCCTACTTGACTTTTCCGTGATATCCATTTGTTATAACAATTATAGCTACAACGTTACTTGCTGTCTAACCATAATCAAATCTTTAAGGCATGCCTATAAAATGAATCCAGTGTTAACACTTGTAATGGCATCAAGGCTATCAGCCTGAACAGAAGTGTTATCTGTAGCAGGGCACTCGTGATTTTCCTGATATGTATACCCACAGCCCTCGGGCATACATATCAGGTAAATCACTTGTGCTCATGTTACAACTATAAAATGTGTCATTGGTGTATAAAGCCGGGCTGCAACAAATATTTGATTTGTTTGGATATTCATTAAATTTATTTTGGTTACCAGCTATATTTCTACAGATGGTCTGTTCTGTTATTATTATGATTAAAGTACCTGGTAAAGGCAGAGCCTGTATACCAGAAGGCTATGTGTTAAGTATGTGGCAAAAAGTTGCTGAATTCTAGCATTTTCGCATTAATCTAAATGTGTTCAGTATTCGTTCTTCAAATATCTGGATACTAAGTTCAACATTTGTTGCAGCTCTAGCTTGCCTAACGTAACCAACTGCTTAATATGGAACACTTGGTTAGTTTCGTGTGTCCTGATGTACTTGTATGCATGCATGTTGAAATGGGTTGATGTCTTTGTAATCAAGGTTATTAAGAGAGTTCAACTGTACTCCTAATAATCTTAAGTATAGAACAAGAGGTGTACACATATTTAGTCATGTATAACGTGATAAACCATATAAAAACCGTCACCCTTAAGGGTACTGTACATAGGTGGGGTGTGATTGTAGTGTACATACCATCAGTAATTATTTCTTGAAATGGAATAGTTTTATGAAGTACTAAAGTTTCATGACGGTTACTAAAATTAATACACACTTTAAGTTCAATCAACATGGATAAACCATAACACTCACATGTCTATAGTGGTGATGACATGGTGACATGTACTCTAACCAAGTCACTACATAATAAACTAGGTCACTAGTCTAAATTTTATTGATTGCTAATCTACTGTGTTCTCTTCAGTGGTACAAAATGGTTATGTTTAGGGAACACTTCGATAGACACGATACTTAGCTAGCCTCACACCAGCCTCTTTAGTCAGATAAAACTAACCCTGAAAAATCATTGGTTGAGCATTTGGCTGCACCAAGCAGGATAGCTATATTGGAATAGGAATCACCTGTATAGAGGGCCAACTTTAATGAATCTCCCTAGTAACAAATTTATACTAACCATATGTGACCTAGTCTGGGAAAACCGGTCTTATCGCCTATTTAAAAGTATCAAGAAAGACCAGTTTTGAGTATTTAGTGTGTTGTAGCTCGCCAATGGTTGAAGCTATGTGTACCAAATTTTCACATGTTTTACACGAATTCCTTACCTTTCACAGCATCCACTGTGCAAGTAGCCAACAACTAAGTTTCCCGCCATTTTAGATAGTTTTTAAACCGAGGTTGACTGTATCAGGCGAGCTGCAAAATGGGTGGGAGGTTGGGGGGCCTGGAAGGCGGGCAAGATGGTGTTCAAAAATTGAAAAGCAAGGTGTAGGGATGAATTAGGCCAAGTTTTGGACCATTGAGGTCTCAAAATTGGTTAAAATAAAAGGAAATTCACAGCAGAGGTACTTATTCATCACCACAGAGCTGTACAGCCACATACAGTCATCCCCAGGCTGACCAGGGCTCCATTTAGGCCCCACACCGCACATACAGATCGCCACTGGGCTTGGGAAAAGCAGCCAGCAAAACCAGACCACTCAGGGTCTAGTTGATTCTGATTGTGGAATTAGATAGTTTATTCGTGTAGTTTTGTGTCCTGGGTGAAAAATCGAATCTGCTGACATGGGCAATAAGACCGGTTTTCTCAGACTGGGTCACATATGTTGACTGTGGATACAAAAATATGGCTGTGTAGTAGGGATGGTACTAGTTCCCATCATGAAGTGCTCGTTGTTATGGCCATTTAAAATGGGTAGCTAATGAGAATAGCTGAAGAGTGATGTCTACATGTTGTTCTAGCCATCATGAGCAACCCACCTACTTCAAACTTTTGATTGCAACTACAAAACAGGTGTTTTGACATACTGTGCAGTGAAGCCTTTCTTGAATCAAGGACAAAACAAAATCAGAGGAGGCTGACCATGTGTTATCAAACATTTGTGGTCTCAAAGTGAAGTTTATCCAACTCCAACAACTCAGTGTTAACATTTGTGTATTCTAATATACAAATTGTAGATCACACCATTACACATCCTAAACCCTCCCAACCTTCTTCAGTTAATGTGTTACTTTCTTAGCTAAGAAGAAGTCTTGAGTCATACTTCTCATGAACGAGGTAAACAAGGCTTCCAACATCACCTACAGGCACACCGTGTTTACAGTTGACACCAATAACATTTGATCTGAAAGATCACATTTTAAGTCTCCTTATTAGGTAAAATTTTACAAGAAAACAGACCAGTCTAGAGTCCATTATAGCACAAAAGGCAAGAGTTTAAAGATCAGTACTTAGTGATTGAAAAGACAACATTCATCTTATTGTCAGTGTCAGCAGACACTGAATTAGTGAAGTTTTATAACAAAACACCTCAACCAATGAATCACATTGTTTGTTCCAAAAATGCACAGAAATCTGGAAAATTACTGTATCATCACACCACCTATCCATCTTAAACCAAGTCATCCAACAACATTGTTCTTCTTTAAAGTAAAAGATTCACCTATTATGGTGGTTCTTCAAAGCTGTTATACCCACCCATATAAGCTAAAGAAATCTGATTACAGATGCCATGTACTTAACAGGCCAGAACAGTATGCTAAGTCAGAAAGATGGAAATGATGCTTACATCACAGAAGCCATGGAAACTTCGGTAAACTTACCACATAGCAACCAACCAAGCAACACAGATATGCAGTAAATCTCAACACTATTATACACACAATAGCATTAGACACAATATCAGTTTACAACACACACTGGATTTGGGCCACATGAATAGCATCCAAATAGTTGTCACACACACCAGGTATAGCACAAGACACCAGGAAAGCCCAGAATACAATAGTTTAGATAGTAACAGTTATGGTCATCAGGTGACATTACTCCATTAGACAAGAAAAACCTAATACATCTGCTAAACAAATAAACATAAGGTATATAAATTTTATGCATTTAAAACTTCCTGGAAAACCAAATACAATGCATGCACTTATGAGTGGCTATATGGTGACATATTTAGCTACACTACTGACAAATTTAGATGTGTGCTAATGGTAGCCAGAATGCATAGCTGTGAATAACATGGTGTCTTCAATAGGCAGCCTGTGTAGAACATGAATGATACTTTAAACAAACCGTTGAAACCAAATTAGCTCATCCTGGAATATGGAAAGCCTCAGAGGTGCTGTAGTTTAGATGGACCAATACACACACACACACAAACAGTTGTCAAACACAATCTCCAAGCACCACTAAATAAGCAACCATCAAGTTCACATAAAATTTTCTTAGTGACACTGCTAGCAGTACAAGTACACATTAACATGTTGTTCCCCCCATAAAGTGATTCATTTGCTACGTCAGGGTCCCGCAATTAGTGTACACTACATGGTTACTCAGATCCTTCTCTCCTAAAACCCAATCAAATACTCATGTGTCCCCAGGTATTTATTTGATTTAGGACTAACCTGTGAAATCCTGCAGCAACGTTCACAATCCACACTTTTTTTAATGGAACGTATAAGCCTTGCATAACAAGTGTCCCTGAAACTTTGCACCAATCTTGATATTCCAACAATTACCAAACCACTAAAAATATTGTATACCTCAGTAGATATATCGAGTGGAATAGCACATTACCAATTATCAGCATTAATTTGTCAAGCTAGATACTACAATTCCTCACTGTAATCATGTACAACTTTCAGTGAGTATATTGTAACTACTAATAGAGCAATGTATTGTCTCTTGGAACACCAAATTTTATGTGAGTGGGTGAAACCATAAAGTAAGCATACTGTACAGTTGGTTATACGTGCCAAATAAATTTAAATTTTTTTTTTTTTTTTTTTTTTTTTTTGCAGAAGTTTGCGAATTGAGTTCAACTCACAAAATTTCCAGCTGGCAGACTGAAATTCTTATATTTTCGAGTGAGCTGAGTTTAGCCTAAACATTCTGTATATTTAGGGTTTGTACCTTCACCACAGTTACACTGTAACTAGCTGTGCTACAACAAAAAAAACTAAACAATTTAGTATTTTAAAAACTATTAATTTAAAGATGAAGTAGGGATCTATGCAATAAATAGTGAAATGTATCCAATAGAGAAATTGTTCATGTCTCATATGATTGCAGAAATTTATGCTGGAGACTATAGTTAACAGCTCTGCAAAATTTGGATCTCACGTCAATAACCTCCTGTACAGTATCGTGTGCCAATTATCAGCACCCTGTAATTACCAGCAGACCATGCAAATCTGAGCATAATTCCTATTGAAAGATGAGGCTAGCTGTTCAGAAAGATATTCAGGTTAGACACAAAAGTATAGCAGTTTCCAGTACACTATTGTTCTAGCACAACTTCACTATTAGCATAGCAATAGAGGGGTTGCATACAAAACACGCGTTGCAAAATACTTAACAACTGTTGCTACCCAGTCATGCTTGAGGGCAGAGGACAAAGGCCGTAGTCATTCTCAATGGTTAAGCACATAATGGGACATGTTCTCCAGGTTAGTCACTTGTATAAATTAGGATAGCAAAATTTATAAAGCATTAAAATTTGCCACTAATGCATCAAAAATTTATAATGCACTTGTCTGTACTTAACCTAGTTTTTTCAATATTTGCTTTCAACCTTATCCTAGAGTGACAGTGGTACTTGTTGTTAGCAGCTTGCGGTGACAAACCAACAGGATTCGTTGCATTCGGTACCATTGAAACTTGCCCCCAAGTATGGCTGACTAGCAACAGTTGTTAAGCATTACTGGTGCGATGCTAACTCTCCATTACTGATGATTGAAAATAAAAAGTTTTCAAGGGTAAGCAGTCCGCTGGGTAGCATTGATTATATTCATAGTATGTTTAACCGATAAAATTGGTACCTGTGACATTATTGGTATGTGTTTGAACATTTGTGAGTCCTCACATAAAGTTTCTAATTTGCATACCACAACTCTAATTAAAGCCCATCAATTTATATAAATTCAAATACAAAGAAAAAAAAACTGTTTACAAGATTGGTACATCTTTACAGCTAATTGACCAAAAGTACATAAATGCTATTCTAAATACAAACAGTATAGGTACCTTTATAAACACGAATCAAGTCATGTATGCATTTGTACAAACACACCAGGTACAAGTCTGAAATATGGTGATACACTTATGTACTCTAATTATTTAAAGCACTTATTTGTGCTACATATAACTTGTACAATTAAATGCACAAGATGGTACATATGCACACACACATCATAAAGCTAACAAAATCATAAAGAAAAAATGACAAGGCACAAAAATAACACACAAAAACATAAAGAAAAAAAATCTTTAATACTAAAAATAAAATAAAGTTAATAAAAAACATGAACATTGAGCTTTTAACAAAAAGATGACCATACGTGCATACACAAAAATAAAAATGACAAAGAATAAAATAAAATATAACTTATCAGAGATCACCTACACACCTTCCAAATCCGGTTGCTCTTCTTTTCCAAGTGACATGAACTGTTTAAACGAAAACCCTCCAATCTTGATCAGCTCACAACTTAACGAGGTCTCATCCCCTTATCTTACCTCATCATCTTGTTCGTCTTCTTTTAGCTCCTTCTTAATCACTGTAGGCGCTGTAAGAATATCATCAAACAGGTCGCCATGTTCTTGTTTGGTGCTGTCTGTTGAATCAAGTCTGTCCCGCTAAAATGCACATTTGTGAATAAAAACATAACGAAGGCTTGTCTGAACAAACCTGTGGAACGTTTAAGTCGAAATCATCAGCGTAGAGGTACCAATCATCATCTTTAGAGTCGACCATTTTTCCGTCTTGTTTGTAGAAACCGCACGGTTCACGTGCGCTCCAGAAATTAAAATCATTACTTGAACATTTCTGGGGCTTTCGTCAGCCAGCAAGTGACTTCTACTCGCCTTTATGCCGTCGAGTTTATTGTCGGTCGAGTTGTATTGTTGAGGCTGACGTGGTAAGTGTATTTGTTGATCGTGGATTGGTACTGGTGTTGAGTGGCGTAAATGAATATGTACGCTCATCATCGTACCGATATGTTGTGGCGATATTATTGTGGCGTCCAGTTCCGTAAGACTTAGTAGAGATTAGTTATTGTTTTGTGTATACTAGTATAGTGTATTTGTTGCTTGAGTATACATACCCTAACACGTAAGTATTGAATTTGTATGGTGTTCGCTTATTAGAATCGTTTTTTAATAGGACTACAACAACAGGCCTGTGTAACTATGGCGCTTTCAAGCCCTAGACAAGTTCATTCCATGTCAGTTCAGAGCCCGGACGACTTGGCCTACTTATTTGAATGTCCGGTGTGTTTCGACTATGTTTTGCCGCCTATACTACAGTGCAACAGTGGACATTTAATTTGCTCAAGTTGTCGACCAAAAGTACAATGTTGTCCAAGTTGTAGAGGGCCATTGGGAAGTATCAGAAATCTGGCAATGGAGAAAGTGGCAGAAAATGTTCGTTTTCCATGCAAGTATTGTAATTCTGGTTGTACATTACGACTACTTCACACTGAGAAAAGAAGCCATGAGGATGTTTGTGAGTTTCGTCCTTACGCTTGTCCATGTCCAGGGACATCTTGTAAATGGCATGGTTCACTGGATGAAGTACTAGGCCACCTCATTCACACACACAAAAGTATCACCACACTTCATGGAGAGGACATTGTCTTCCTAGCAACAGACATTAATCTGCCTGGGGCCGTTGACTGGGTAATGATGCAGTGCTGTTTTGAACACAACTTTATGTTGGTACTTGAGAAACAAGAACGGCATGAAAACCACCAACAATTCTTTGCTATTGTGCAAATTATTGGAACTCAAAAACAAGCTGAGAACTTTATGTACAAACTAGAACTTAGTGGTCATGGCCGACGACTCACATGGGAGGCCAAACCAAGAAGCATTCATGAAGGAGTTGCCTCAACCATTGGCAACAATGACTGTCTAATATTTGAGACAAGTATGGTACAACATTTCGGTGAGAATGGAAACTTACCGATAAACGTTACAATTTCACGTGTGTAGATTAATTGTAATATATTATACTTATAATACATTTCAGATCACATATTTTACAACAATATTAACATACAATTTGATTTAAAAGAAAGTGTGTTTCTAAATTATAGCCAGTCAGGGTGTTAACTTTTTACAAATTATACATACTACAACCAACAAAGTACAACTAATAAATTTACATAGCACAATTCTCCAATTTTTTTGTGTATTGTGTTTATAAAAATAGCTGGTGCTGTTATTTCACTGTTCTTGATCTAAGAACTTTAACAGTTGCTCCACTCTTACTGGGTGACAAAGCCATAATCACCTAGTAAATATCAACAACAGGTATTTGTACAATTACAAATCACCAATGATTACTGACCGATGAATTATGGAGCATTGGACCAGATATTTGTGATTTCTTAACCAACTTGCGAGCAGTCTTGACAGTTTTCTTTGGTGTTGGAGTTGTGTCATCATATAAATGGCTGGTGTCCACTCTCTGCTCCTCATTTTGCAATGGCCTCTTTACTATAATAATGTGAGATTGTTGATGTATACACCCTGTGTTTAGTAAACTGGGGACACCTTCTTGGCTCCGGTATTTGTATGTGTTATTTACACCCTAAAACTACTGCTGCTTAGACAACACAGCTCTTATGTAACCATGCAGGCATTTTATAACAAGCTGGAGATTAATCACCCATAAACCCAAAGTGAGTATTTGATAACTAGTAAACACACATCCACACACATTCTAGTCAGGTGCCAGGCTTGGTGACTGCTGTAGGGATTTCCTACAATGAATAATTTTAGTCCATCACCATGACAACATGGTAGGTGTCGAACAAACAAAACCTGAATAACCTATTATATTAAGAACACACTTTAATTGTAAAATCTGTCAAAATATGATTGGCCAGTGTATGATGTACAACATAGCTATAGTTATACTGTATCCCAACAAATCCTCTTGTAGACATCAATTAGTGTTAATCTGTTTTTTTTTTTAATTTTTTTTCATTTTTAACAGCAGCCTTGCTGGTTGGTTGTAAGAAGCCAGTTGGTGTGTAGGATGTGGCCCAGTTGTTCAGTTGTGACAAGATGTTGAATTAGTGAAGAATGGTGTAGGGTAGTGTACAACAATACACTATACATGTACACACATACAGACACACACAATACACAAATACCTGTGCGAGTTATTGTACTCTTTGATTGGCTAATGAGACGTTTTAATGTTCCCTTTTTCTTCTGAGTATATGAAGGATCCTGATTCTATTGAAAAACATTCATTACTATTAAATCTTGAGGACAAATTTTGAAGTTACCTCATCTTTGATCTTCCTTAACTTTCTGCGGTTAAAATAAATAAATGTAAATGCTGATTTGTATGCTTACAGAACTAGGCACACACACACACACACACACACACACACACACACACACACACACACACACACACACACACACACACACACACACACACACACACACACACACACACACACACACACACACACACACCTTGGAATTTTTGTCGGCATTTCATCATCAGGTAAGAATTGCTAAATGACAAAATACATAGCACCATATAATGCTTTATTATACTGGCTGTACATGTAAAAGCTGGTAACACTATAATGTACTCTGTATATTGACATTTACAGTAGGTCTACAGAATTCAACATCACGATCCACAGCAAGGCAATAGTAAATGAGGATTATGTTGATTGAATGGTTAGTTCCAACATACTCTTCTCAACGACACACAACTAACTGTGAAGGCATTTGATGATTTCCTCTTCTTCCTCCTATTCCTGCGAGTTTTCACAGCCTCTGCTGGGGTGACATCAATCTCCATACGACTCAGTTGCTCTGATGACAAAGTATCATCAACTATCTGAGAGCTGCTCTCCAGGTCAGGCACAAATGGCATCGTATGATCCATGGAGGAGGACTACAAGGAGAATGAGGCCATCAGTCTATACACAACATTGAGATCCTAGTTGGTTGGTTTCAAGATAACCCATATGTTATACAGCCCCATATCAACTAGTTCAACTGGCTATACACTATGTGATTCTCCCCACAGCACACAAAAAAACTGCTTTAAATTTGCTGGAGGGCAACAGTAGGGGCAACAGTAGCTAGGTATGCAAGCTTTGGGCAACAGCTTTCTTACCCATGGTGAAAAAGAGATACACTATCTGGTTGTTATCTACATTAAGTTTATGAATCTATATTTCTACCAAGTTTGGTAAATCCCATTTTGGTCAGAAACTATAGCCTCACTTTCATACCACAACATACCAATACCCACCAGCAGCAGTAACACAATGCAACTTGACTACACTTTCTGCACAGCATATATATACAAATAAGGAAATTCATGACCATCAGAAATTTCAGGTCCACTAAAGGCTAATTTACAATAACAGTGCAGATATTGCAGGTGTGTGGAACAGTAACTGCAATCGATGGTATAGCCAACAGGTGGTATATAAAGAAATGCTGTACATTAGTGATAGCTACAGGTGTAGGTGCAATTTGCTGTTTCATAAGTTGCTGAGTGGATTGCCACTCACAAGCAATTGTAGAAGACACAATTGAACAAAAGGACGCAGTGCTTAGTTGTATGCACAAGAAGGATGGGAAACAGGACATGCTCACTAGCCATACCATTCTACTTCAGTATATTCAGTATAGCTTTATGGATGACTCTAGCAATGATCGACATCGCTTTAATAGTTGATGTGTCAAAGATGGAGAGGTGCAACAGCACTTGTCTACCTGAAGAAACACCTTACACGATAAAGGAAATGTTTCAAATAGTCTGTGAAATGTACAATGAGAGCATTAACGACCTCATGATGAGACATTGCTGTTGGTTTCTAATACTGGTTGCTTGTATTGTACTTACATTGGCTGGTTTACTGTTGGTACAAAGTCGTACCAAGACAACACAATTGTACTGACCATCAAGTGGTGCAAGAACAATTCCCCCAAAACACTATTATCTCATACATGTGCTCATACTGTATGTTAGGATATTTACAAGGGTTAATAGTGGAGCCTCCACTATTATTACTAACCCTTTGATAGTTTTATAATGTAAAGTATGTTGTTGTACATAAACATTTTTTACATTATGCATTATGCATTACAAATTACAATACTATGTGACCTGTATATTTAAGAAAAAAAATATTTGTAGGATGAAAAGTGCATGCAAATAAAGCTCCTCAAACAGTAGCCAATGGCATGACCTAATTAATGCTTGGATTGTATTGAGCTTTATACCTGTCCACAGTCTATTGTGCAGGACAGCTCAACTAAGGTTAAAATTGCTGGTCTGTATATGCCCAGGGGTCACTTCTTTATAACATCAAGAGCCCACATTGTAGTGCTTATGGGCTCCTATATACTATATACTATGTACATGTACTACATCACGGATTCCCAGGTCTGCCATTGCTATATAAAATATGGTGTTGGGAGTTAGAATGGAAAAAATATCACTGCACAGAGAACTATGGTTATTAGATACGTACTGCAGTATAAGCAGTGTGTAAAAAGCATACTTGTTAATACCCCCTAAATGTTGTTCAAGGTGATGGTGTAATGGTCACTTCACTTTATACAGGAACGCCTACTCTATGTCACTAGCTGCACTACTGTTGCATCTCCATGACAACATGGGTGGTGATTCTGACCACAGTTTTGAAGATTCAATAACACGAGCGTGGATATTGTGTAGAGAAAGATAAGAGGTCAAGAAAGAGAAAAGCCGGTCCTATGTTGTGTAATGGATACTGACCAGCTTCAAGATAGCAAGAAAAAAAGAAGATCTCATCACTTTGAAGCTGGTGATGAGCACATGTTGATGGATCATGAAGAGATCATGATGTTTATCTGTTGGTGGATATCAATGTTGATAACTGAAGTATCATCCTAACTAGCTATAATAATAAGCCTATGGAAGTATTCCTACATCAAGTAATGGATGCTACTATTAAACCAGATAGCACACTGCATATACTTTGGTTTTTTTATATATGTACATACAATAGATGTGTATTAGAATATACAATACAAAACGGATATTTAGAAAATAATTAGCCACCATACTTCTCAACAACCACAACAGACTCACTCCTGATTAGCCAGGAGTCTACTATGTTTTTGTGAGCTTCCATTTATTCTTTCTGGCAATTCACCTATTGTTCTCAAAATTATTCCTGAAGTTTGTGAAGCACATGAGAATAGTGACTGCTATAGTAGAATTACTGATTTGAAGTCGACTGCTTTATTTGAGTAAGTGGCTTATCTATTAGAGTATTTTTTAACTGTTTTATGCTGGCACTGTTTCTGTGGTGTATCCAGAAGATTATTCCATTACACTGTTAGCAAAACTTATAATTTTGCACCAATTATTCCTGCAACTCACCCTAATTATTTCCACTACCTGTAATTATTATGGCCAAATAGACGTGTCCCTATTTCTGATGCTAAAGCCCAAACACTACATTTCTGGACTAAACCTTGTTGTAGCCACCACTGTACTATTTGTCCTGCTCTCCTATCTAAACCACCTATGACCTGTCTATACCAGACCAAATAGCAATTCCCCCAGACACAGTAATATAATACATCTGTCACCATAACAACAACAGGTACATATAGTATATACATACCTCTATTACAGCTCGACTCTTTCTCTTAGCAGTTCTTGTTCGTCTCTACAAACACACAGAACCAATTATAGAACATATTCAACACACCAGTGCCCAGACACACAGTATCAAGGATTGGATGATGATATACACAAACCACACTTACTCTGTTGGAGTCATCTGATGATTCTGAATCAGTTAATATTATGACTTTATCCTAGTGTGGAAATATATGTATACGTATACCAGACAAACGTGTGTAGTGTGTGTGTGTGTGTGCGTGTGTGTGTGTGAGGCAGCATAGCAAAGTAGCATCAGCCTGGTAATCCAGTCAGGCCAATTTGGTGTTGTTGTTGTTTCCTTGAGCAAGAAACTTTACTCACAATGCTCCAGTCTACCCAGTTGTATATTGGAAACCTGGTGCCGTGGTGTGTCACCTGGGGAAGCAAATGCCCAATTGTAACATCAATTGCTACTTGGTGTTTACTGGGAAAGCAAATGCCCAACTGTCCTCATCTCATTTGGCGGTGTTGGGGTCATTGTGGAACTTCAGGTTCCGCAACCTCTCTCCTGTGAGACATGGATGGTCCTCCTGCAAGTTACTAGCCCTACCCCATGAGGATTTGCCTGCACAAGGCTCAAGCATCTGAGTGGTGCACAGGCATTGCAGTGCTTGTTCACTGGGTGGGGATGGTGTTTCACACAGCTGCCGTGGGCATGTGTGCATAGTGTGTACATGCACAGTGTGTACTGTACTACAGTCACCTCACCTTAGCGTCACTAGCTATAGTTTGACTGGAGGAAGAAGATGGTATGTCTGAAGCAAATGGAACAACTGGTAACCCATCTCCATCATGATGTCTAGCCTCAACACTACACACACAAAGAATCATAAAGTAGTACTGTATTCCTTTAATAACAAATAACAATGATTGAAGGAAAACTTAAACAGCTAGCTACAGTATAGTGTATTAAGTACGTAGAATGTCTGTGCTATTTACCGGGGCTTTGCTATTGTTTTTCTCCTCTTCCTAGCTGGTAATTGAGGCTCCTGATCAGGTTTATCTTCTCCAGAAGATGACTGTGTTACTTCCTGACTCTGAACTGGCTGCTGGCCCTATAACAGATAATCCTTTCTTTTAAAACTGTGTGCAGCTTTAGAACAGGGTTGGGAGGTATTTATGTATTAGTAGTCAATAAGGTATTTTTTAGATACCGATGTGGTTTTCTAAAAAAATACTGAATACCAAATTTAATGTAGTGTTTAAATTTTGGTGGTTTAGTGGTGGCCATACATGAAGTCAAACCCCATACCAACCATGTTTATGGCACAGACCTATATATGTGTGTTGAAGTATTCATAATGATTTTTTTTTACTTTACTTTGTGGTGCAGTTGCCATTTCATTTGTTCCTTTAAAACATATGATAAATGTAAATCATAGCTTACCCATGTTTTTACGAGTGTAAAATATAAAAGGTATTTAGTGATACCTCCTAATACTGTGCTGTTCTTCAAAATGCATTACAACACAGACAAACATCACACACACACACAGAGTACTGTTCATCTCTACATTAAATCGAGATACTCTAGACAGAAAAAAAAGAGAGAAAAAACATCAACAGCAGTACAAATGTGTACAACAACAAAGAAGGGATTGATACAGAGAGTATCATCTTATTAGAATATTCAGAATGATGTACTCAAATTTGTAGTTGGAGAGCCAATTGGCACAAGTGGTAAAATAGATTTTGCACGTACAGTGAACCCTCGGTTATCTGACCCCTTTGTTCTCAGGCTATGATAAATGTAGTGAATTGTTCGCCCATACATTTATATTATCAGAGCTATGTTGAAATACTCTAATAGAACATACACCAATACTCAAAATACTCTATAATAGAACAGTCATTTCCAATTTTGGATAAACAAGGGTATGGATAAATGAGGGTCGGATAACCAAAGATCTACTGAATCTTTTTAACCTACTGTATGACATTAAAACCATGAGGCACGCCCTTCAGGAAGTACCTAATTTATGGTAATGTACAAGTGATGCAAACAACAGGGGCACATGAGTACATATGGAGTAATTACTGTTTCCTTACTGTTGCCATGGCTTCAGATTTCTGTATAGTCTTTTGAGTATCACTGATAACTTCTTCCACAAGTGTTCTACAGTTAAGAGAAATTGCAGTGACACTGTAATGTTGTGCAGTAACTACATATACAGGTGTGTATGCAATTGTCATGTAAATTCTGCAACAATCAATTGAGTTTCACAACAAAATAATCCCTGCGCATGCCCACGCCCACATACACAGAGAGAGGTATTGTACTAACCTACACTCAAGCGTGCACTCCTGCACAGCTGCCTGTTGACTTTTCTTAATTTCATCCACCTCCCTTTGATGCTCATCTCGAAGTAGCTGCAAGCTCTTCTCTAATTGCAATTTCTCTGAAGACAACGTCTTCTTGGCCTTTCCTAGCTCCTTGGACAAGGTGGACACCTGTTTTATCCACCAAAATAAAGATGAACATACATTTAAATTATAGAGTTTGAGAATATTATATCAGCAAACAACTAAAAAGGCATACTCTTACACACTGGGTTGGACAATATTTCAATAAATCATCAATATTGTCTAATTAAGTGCTCACAATACAACTATCGCATATATTTTACCTTCGCAATAATATTGCAGTTTGCAATAATTATCGCACTTGTTGTCTAATTTGTGTCTATTCTATACCTCGCTCACATATGATGCAGTTTGTGTATATTATTGCTGGCCATGCCAATTGGTTAACCTTTTAGCAAAGAAGTTATGTTAAATTAGTAAACTAATTCTCAGATTATATTGACATTGCAGACTTCTCAAAATTTGTGGTTTTGTTTCAGTTTTCACATGCAATATATTGCAATAATCACATAAAACTCATGCAATAATCGCAGATCACAAATTAAATATTGCCTAATCCTATTACGCACAGACTAAAGATTCTCATACCAGCATATCTACTATAAAAAGACACAAAGACACCTCTACAATAATAATAAGGGCACTTTTACATAACACCAAAGTGTCTGGAAATGGCCCACTGTACTAAACATATTATTATGATTATAAATACAAACACAGTTTGCAATCAATTAAACTGGTGGGTCAGTTCCAGCTCAGGTACTATCTAGCACTTGAGAGCTGCAACACCCGGCAAAGGACTGAGGCTGGCAAGCAGAGCAAGTCTTTGTAGATGGATTTTTTTTTTTGTAAATCATGTAGTTATTATTTATTGCTTTAAAGTGTCCAGTATACCAATAGTGTAAGAATTATAAGCACAGGGTGAGTCAGCTATAGACAGGAATATGGCTTATATTACACGTACATACCTCAGTCTCTAATTTGCCTTTTGCCGCTTCCAGTTTCTGGTTGTCCTTCTTCAACTTGTTAATTTTCTTGTTCATGTCAACCAACTCCTTGCTGAGGTTCTGTTCATTCAGTGAACTACACACACAACACAACACAAATGCCTATTACCTAAAGCCATTTCTTGCTTGTATTGTATGCAAATGTGACCTGTATGATGTAATGATTAAAGTAGTTGGTTGTTACATTACTTTTTCTCCAACATTTCCACATACTATTTTAGACAGCTCGGACTACTGAATACCAGGCAAGTCACAAGGAGTTCACACAACTAAGAATTTCCATTGCAACTGTCTAAATACAGTAATGTCGGCCTACTTTATTCCACGGAATGGACTGGACCCGCGGACTGGACTGGACTTGCAGACTGAGCTGGAAACAGCTTTTAAACAATAACCCCCAGGAATTATCCATCTCTTGCAACACTGGAGACACCTACAACTGTGCTGCTGCTGGCTCTTCCTTACAAGTCATGACACTAGCGCATGCACTAATTAATTAGAATACACTTACGATGCATATGTATTAGCAGTGATACAGCGTGATAGAGGCTATTCTTGTAGCGTAGATGTTTTCCTGTGTTGCTTTAGCACTAGTGTTAGCTACAGCTGTAGAGATGAGCCAGTCATTATTCTTAGCAGGTAGCTAGGTGGCACCACCAGGCAAGGTGATGGGGCTATGCAAATAATCTGGCTCATCACTACAACCCTAATGCTAGTGTTAAGTACTGAAGCAACCAAGGAAAACATGTACGTTACAACAGTAGCCTCTGTCACGCTTTATCACCGCGAGTACACGTGTATCGTAAATGTATTCTAATTGATTAGTGCATGCACTAGTGTCATCTGACTTGTAAGGCAGAGCACTACCAGCAGTTATAGCTCGATAGTGGTGTCTCCAGTGTTGCAAGAGATGGATAATGCCTGGATTATTGCTTAAAGCTGTTTCCAGCTCAGTCCACGAGTCCAGTCCGTGTATGCGCTAGTGTCATGACTTGTAAGGAAGAGCCAGCAGCAGCACAGTTATAGCTTGATAGTGGTGTCTCCAGTGTTGCAAGAGATGATAATTCCTGGATTATTGTTTAAAAGCTGTTTCCAGCTCAGTCCGCAAGTCCAGTCCAGTCCAGTCCAGAATAAAGTAGGCCAGTAATGTCAGAGGTTTATAATACATTATAGTGAGTGGATACCCACACACTGTTCCTCTTTTTTTTTTTTTGGATAACTGTAGTTAGAAGGTGCACCCACCGCTACATGTATGTACACAGAGAGCTCTGTACAAATATTCTAATAGAATTATTACTCTAATTAAATGTACCCTAGTGCTGAAATATTCTAATTGAACAGTCACTATTAATGGTGTATTGTACTTACTGCTGTGAGTTTGATCGTTGCATCTTTGAGCTCTGTTCCTGAAGGTTCTTCATCTCTTCCTTGTGTTTCTCCTCTATAATGGCCACTTCCTGTTCATATGATTCAGTATAATTCTCCAGCTCCTTCCTCCTGCACCCTAACTCTTCACTCTTCTTAGACAGCTCATCTGTGAGGTTACGAATCTTGCTGTTTAGCTCACCAATCTCTAGCTCATGGGAACCATTGATACACTGTATCTCCTTACTGTGTTTGGTGTTAACTGTCTTTAACTTGCCAGTTAGTTCCTTCACCTCTGTTTTTAGGTTGGCTTCTTTAATGGCTAGTTTTTCCACACGTGTCTGCACTGATTTATGATCATCTTGGAGATTAGTTAGCTGCATTTCAAGTGTGGCACATTGCTTCTTTTGGTCGGCTAACTGAGCTTCAAGACCTGCCTGTGCAATATCTGCTTTCTCCATGGCCACCTTCAGAGCTACTGCATGTGAACGCTTCTCATCTTCGAGGGTGTCTGTCAACTTTTCAACATTAGTTTCAAGGGCACTTCTCTTCTGGTTGCTCTTCTCAAGCTCCTTCTTTACCACACTTAGTTGACATTGACATTCTTCTGCCAACTCTTCAGCTTCTACAGCAGTTGTTTTCAACACATCCTGTTGGTGCAGCAACTCTTTGTTCTGCTCCAGCTGCACATTACAATGGGTTTTCTGCATCTCAAGTGACTCCTTCATGTCCGCCAGTTCACGCACAACTCGTTCTGAAAATGTAAACACAATGTAGATATAAGCACAGCTAGGGTTGTACGTGTAGTGTGCATAACCACCCAGCACACACATTGTACCTTTCTCTTCCCTCTCCTGTTTCAAGTCCACAGTCAAGTGTGCCAGCTGCTCCTTTAGGTCCTGTGGCTGATCAAGGCTGCAGTCAGCAAGAAGTGATGCCCGACTCTTCCGTCTGTCTTCTACATCATTCTCCAACATTGTACACTACAACACAAGCAAATATTTAGTTAATAAAAGTACAGTATGAACAACTTGCACACTACACACTACAGCATTTGTTTATCAGTGCTCGAATGTCTCTGTGTAACAGGGTTCATTTGTATTTGTGTTCATCATGCTGTATCCGGTAATAGGTTTTCAGACAAGTGCAATGGAGATTCTGAAGCCTAAGTACAAACTTGTAATATACTTTCGGGAAAAAAAAACATCACTTCTGAATTAACACACCAGCAGTAAAGGTACTTATAGCTTGTGTGCAATATGTGCTTCAACAAGATAGCTATACATATGATACAGGGGTGTAAATCACTTTTATAAAAGGAGAAATCCCTTATGAAAATTTTGAGTGCAACTTATGTGCAGATTGCAATTGCATGCGTGCAGTGCTCTTAAATTGACCGCAAACTGACCGCACAACAACAGCACAACTTTGTACATATTGTGCACACGTACAGTTTAACAGCAACAAAGCAGCAAGTTATTTTGCTGCTTTATTGCATGTGTGCAGTTGGCTACCATATGACAGCATCCCCTTGCTTTCATTTGCTGTCATATTGCATGTGTGCAGTTACAGCATTGTGTTGCTGTTGTTTGCTGGCGATTTGCATGTGTACAGATATGAAAGTTATAGTTACTGTTTGATTTGCTTACAAACTGCACACATGCAGTTTGTGGCCTTCTGCATACATGCATATGTATACAATATGAAACTACCAATCAGATCAAGTTCAACTTGTAATTCAAAAATTGCGCCAAAACTGTTGCTTTTGAAAATCTGTTGGATGTTGGCAAGAAAATAAGACAGCTTCAACCACTTCTGCTACGCTACAATTTTAGCCTTTATTAGTGGGATGTGGCATTCTACAACTACTGGTGGTGGTAGTACATGACATTACAAGTACAGCTGAGTTTGGCGACTTGCTACGGGTCACAGGTGGAGGCAACAGGTGAAGAAATATTACTGAACATTGCTGAAAATCAGTAAAAGAACTACTGCTACACATGAATATGGTTTCTCTGTAACAAGGCATGGGAGTGATTTGAAGTCTCTAGGCTTACCATTGATAACATCCTAGAAGGAGAGTATGGAACTAGAAATCAAGCTCAGCAAAAGTGCAACAGTGTGTGAAGTGATAATGTGTACCAGTAAAGAATAGACTGTAGTATGGCTAATAATAATACAGTAACTGACTTTGGTGGTTTGTAACTACATGTATTTCTTCTAACTCAGAATTGAGAGTAATTTTAAATACGTTAAGCAATATGAAATAAAGCGAAAAGGTTTGTAAGCTGCACGCATGCAATCGCTCAGTTTCCAAACTGCTCACAAGTTGCACACATGCGATAGCATACATGCAAGTGTTTACATGCAACAACTATGAAACTGCATGTGTGCAATTGGGCCAAATACTGTCAAGTTGCATACATGCACAAGTATACAAGCAAAACAACAGCACTATAGTACGTTCACGTTGAGCTGAATCCTCAAAAACATTTAATAACTCATGGATGCAATTACACACGATCTTGAAATTTGGCTCATTTGTAGTACTGCTTGATCCGCTAAAAATATTTCAAAATCTTTGTGTTCAGATGTTTGACATAATATTTACGGCCAATCAAAATTTTCACAATACATTTCCTATGGGGAAGTCATATAAGTACAGTGTCCATTACAGCCCTTTCCTGAACTTGTAATGGAGCCAAACCGTATGTGTCTGTTGTTGACACCTTTGCCGTTACCAATAATCATCTGGTTAGCTGAAATGTTAACTCTGATGAGAAAAAATCCACTTTTAATTTTTAGCTGTTTTTCAGGATTCAGCTCAACGTGAACATACTATAGCATGTGTGCAGCATAATTTTTTTTTCATAAGGGATAGGACACACAAGATAATGCGCACAGTTACGTACAGTATGTACGTAATTTCATTCACTTTCAAGAGAAGAAAATGATGGTAATAGTTAACAATGGAAACAGTACATGGACTAGCTAAAAATGTATTTACTCACCTTTTGTTGCAGTGACTCTAGTTCAGTTGTAAGTTGCTTCCTGCTTGCTACTAGTTCTTCTTTAGTCACATCCAGCTCTTTCTGCAAGCGTGCAATAGTGTCACCTGCCTCTGAGACCTGTTAATAGATTACACAATTCATTACAAATGGTATGCAGTGATGTGTGTGTGTGTGTGTTATGTGCATCTACTGTGTGCATGCACACATGTCACATGCACACTGTCTTGTTATGTGTGAGTTGTCAAATTGCACACACACCTTGCGATTGTGTTTCTGATGTTTGGAATCCAGCTCCTTCTTAGTCACTTCAAGTTCCTCTACTATCTTATCTAGCTCCGCCTGAATGGATGACTTCCTGTAATGAAGAGTACCAAGAGATGAGCCCCTAGTATCATGGTTCCACAATATCAGCATATGCACATACAGTACATACTCTTTGCTTACATATATAGCAAGCTAGAGCTTAGGATTCCAAATAAATCATTAACTGGACAAGATATCAGGGCAAAATCTGATTCAAGATTTGAGAATTTGAGGTAGGCCTGACTGATATAAATGTATAGCAAATATCATGGACACAGAAAAATTTGTCCTAGGATTTGTAGCCATGTGGCATTGCAGAAAAGCATATTGAAACAATACACTGTTTGTTATAGATCATACTAATGATACAAAGCAAAATAATCAAAGCCTCCAGCAGCTGTGCCAAACACAGCCAAAAGCTGAACCAGGCGTTGTTGTATTACAATCAGGTAGAGTCAGTGTATGCAAACATACAAAATACACGTACTGTTGGGCCAGTTGTTGTTTCTCTGTCTTTAATAGGGCCATTTTCTCTTCCAAAGACCTGACAGTCTTCTTCGCCTCTTCTTCCTTCTTGTGCGCCTCAAGCACCTCAATTGACATCACATTGACCCTCTGGTTACAAGAGACAAGGTCTTCCTCCTGTTTCCCAGTAACTACTAACATTTCTAATGTAGGGAGTAGTAGATGTAATTTAGACAGTAAGACACTACACACAGACATGATACAGGGATGTACCCAGGTTTAGAGTAGTGGTGGCTACATGAAACAGAAGATTTAGGATAAGACATGTGGGCCTTAATTTGTATAAGTTAGAGGTGAATCTGTAGTGGTTGTGGTGGCTACTTTATTTGAGTGGTGGCTGCATGGTCCTGACCACTGCCGACCACATCCTTGGCTATACAAACACACACACACACACACACACACACACACACACACACACACACACACACACACACACACACACACACACACACACACACACACACACACACACACACACACAATCATTCACTAACTGTCAGTGAATTCCTTGTCTTTCTTAGCTATTTCATGTTTCAAATTTTGAATTTCTTCTCTCAGTAAACGAATCTGCTTTATATGCTCTTCCTGCAGCACAAATGAAGTGAAACACTGGTGGTCAGTTTAGTGAGTTTACCTCATCTCGTTCTTTTTCCAGTTTTCGTTTCTTGCGTGTGTAGACCTGTGTCTCTAAGACATTCCTCTCCAAGATCTCAATCTTCTTCTCATACAAGTCTTCCATTAGCTCTTCTCTCTCCATCACGGATTTTCTGTGAGGACCCAGGAGTAACAACAGCATTATATGTACACCACACAGACATTGTACAGTGACATAAATACATACATAATATGCACACATACATACACTTATATAATATGGATATATATGAAAGAATAACTACAGATACGCACTACATATACACACAGACAGATAGACACACGTGTGCATGCACATACGTACTTGTGTTCTTCTTGAATAACAGAAAATCTTTCTGAAAATTCCTTCCATAGCTGCTGTCGAAGGGTCGCTGCTTGCTGAAAGTTCTCCAACTTGAGTCTCTTAACTTCTTCGAACAACTGTTCATTTTCTTTTTCAGAGTCTTCTAAATGATGTTCCACCTCCTAACAGACACAAACACACAAGATTGTACATACTTTTCTGCAAAAAGAAAAGAAAACAAACAAACAAACCCAGATAGTAGCCACTCCACAGCCTAGAATTATTGTCATAAGAGCTATCCTCAGATAAGAGCAGTGGCTTGCATCTGAATAAATTATACTGATGCAAGTGTTGATAAGACATGTTTGAGGCAAAGAGTTGTTTTAAGCCAAGCGTATTTTTGACAGAAGTTACTGTAAAATGAATGATAGTATTGAAGAATGATTATAACAGTTACCCATGAATCCATATAAATGCTATGGGCTGCTACCACACGAGCCCATAGTAGCCATCTTCACATAGTAGCCATCTTCACATAGTAGCCGCAGGGTTTTCCTTAATGAAAGTTATAGGCTATTAACCAGTCAAATACGGTACTTTATAGTCTCATCAACAAGAAGCTATAGCTGTATATATGATCACATTTTACTGTATTACTAAAAATAAACAGTAGGTCACTACACATGCACATACCTCACAGTACTTGTACAGCTCAATATAGTACTCATAGGTCTGTTCAGCAGTCCAGCAATTAGTTTGGTCTTGTGTGGGAGCAGTCTCCCATGGGGCTATCGACCGCTTCTGTTGCAGCAGCCTTTCCTGTCTGGTGGATGAGTGACTGAGTGTGTTATCTGCTTCAGGTTCACTCTCTTCACACTTGGACACATTCTGGATTTGTGTCTCTTCCACTGATGGGGCTGCTTTTCCAGAATATGGACACACCTACACATAAACAATGGATAGCCTATATAGTCTTGTTATACACATACAGTGTACATACAATACAAAGCTAAAATGTAAATGTATATTTAGTGCTTCAAAGTATATACATACCTGGTTGGCTATAGCAGAGAATTTCAGCACTTGTAGGGTCTCATCAAACACATTGGAGGCAGGGCTTACATTGACCAGCAGCATTACACGACCCTGACCTGCACACTGACCCTTCCCAACAAAGAAGTTCTGAAATAGTTGAGTCAACTTGCTTTCTCGGAACGGTACAATACGTAGCTCTGTTTTCCTGTAAAAGAAGGCAGAA
Source organism: Dysidea avara (assembly GCF_963678975.1). Taxonomy (NCBI): domain Eukaryota; kingdom Metazoa; phylum Porifera; class Demospongiae; order Dictyoceratida; family Dysideidae; genus Dysidea; species Dysidea avara. The sequence continues at coordinate 32,583,479 of NC_089278.1, read as the reverse complement.
TAAAGAAACATAATGAGACATACCCCTGCACAAAGGCATGTAAGCACTCACACATTTACAATAGCAAGTATTCTCTTACTTTTTCTTTTGGTTTAATCTGATGGTGTCAATACAACGTCCCAGTACCATTAGGGACACGTTAATGTTTCCTGCCTCCCTAGCTCGTGTGCCAACCACTTGTGTCTTGGCAGTCCGCTCACTACCAGCCAGGTCAACAATAGATATACGATTGACACGGGCACAAGTTGGTTTAGCTGTGTTGTCAGTCTGCACAAGCTTTACTGTGAACACACAATGGCTGTATGGACAAAGAACATACAAGTATTACACTATTTTCCTTTTTAAAATACACACACACGCGCGAAGATCAATAACACATCTTACCCAAGTACTTACACATAAACACACACAAATTGTATATACCTCCTGCTAGAAGCATAGTTCAACATGGTGGCAGCCATTTTCCTATTACACTGTGCGTATTTGCACAGTAAGATAACTTCCTCGATTGACTCCACCTTGACCTCTTTCAAACCTGCACAGATGGACACAAATTAAAGACTAGGAAGCTTTTACAGCATATTTTTTTTGGAATCTTGCCATGTTTAATACACATGCATGTACTTTAAACTTTCACGATTGAATTCAAACCATACCAATCAGGGATGAAGATCATTGCTGTAGAATCGTGATAACACAACTGTGCATCATTAATAGGAAATACATCACAGTTTTTAAACAGCTTGCATGGCTGGTTGAAAATTCGCGCATGCGTATTTCAAAATGGCAAGATTACAAAGAAACGTTGTATACAGAGGTATGTACACGCAGTACACACTACTTTTGTTTAGTTAACCATAGTAATTCACTATTTTTTTTTGCGTGCAAAATAAATTTTGCTATAGTATGTTCACGTTGAGCTGAATCCTCAAAAACATTTAATAACTCATGGATGCAATTACACACGATCTTGAAATTTGGCTCAATTGTAGTACTGCTTGATCCGCTAAAAATATTTCAAAATCATTTTGTTCAAATGTTTGACATAATATTTACAGCCAATCAAAATTTTCACAATACATTTCCTATTGGGAAGCCATATAAGTACAGCGTCCATTACAGCCCTTTCCCGAACTTGTAATGGAGCCAAACTGTACATGTCTGTTGTTGACTCCTTTGCTGTTACCAATAATCATCTGGTTGGCTGAAATGTTAACTCTATTGAGAAAAAATCCACTTTTAATTTTTAGCTGTTTTTCAGGATTCAGCTCAACGTGAACATACTATAGCAAAAATACAAAAAACAATTTACACCACTGCTTGTTACATTAAGTATTACAGAATGTGGTGAGACAGATGCTCTGGATACAAGAAAAGAAATTTTTATCAAGAAATAAAGTGAATATTGGTAAAACTAATACTCACCACACACACACACACACACACACACACACACACACACACACACACACACACACACACACACACACACACACACACACACGTACGTAAATACATACCCTTAACATAACAATTCTTGTGCCTGTCATGGGCCAATTTAAGAACTGTCCTCTTAATCTTCTTCTTCCTATCTTTAACCTTTGATTGTTCTTCAAGCTGAACATCATCAATGAGATCATAAATAAACTCGTTGTAGATCTCTGCACATGACACCCAGATGGAGTAACGGCGATCTTCAGCTTCCTCGTCCAATACTGCTTTGGACTCATTCAACAGTTCAGTCAAATTAAGGGTGCTTGCTGATTCTAGATTGCTCAGCTGTGACTGCTCTATTGACATTCCTAGATTATGTGATACATTAAATGTATGTGATACATTAATGTTAGGGACAGACTCTAGTTACCTTCTGGAAGCTGGCTGTCAGTCAAGGTAACTGTAGAATTAGCTTCACTCATGATGCTGACATTGTCTGACACAACAGTAGCCTAAAAATATCAGTTTATACAAGGCTTTGTTATGTGCCTATCAATGTAATGTCTGATTACCACAGGTACGGGCTGAGAGTGGGGAAAGGTCGGGGATGGTGGGGGAATTGATCCTAAATTTCCCCAGCATAGTGGGGATTTGTCCTCATTAAAGGAATTCACTCAGACAGCAAAAGTGTGTGCTTTCAGTTTAGGAAGGAGTGTCTCGGGTGCTAGCTACTACATTCATATAAGAATCCACTCAAACTAACTCATCGCTAGACCAATGCCACACAACCATACAAATCCCGGGGTTTGCAAGTCAAGACTTGGTCAGGGTTTGCATCGCCAGTACTTCCCCAGTAGGTGGGGAATTGTAATTTTCAGAGATGCAAATCCCCACCTCAGCCCATATCAGCGGTAGTTGGGGATTACATTGATAGGTGCATTATAGTACAGAATTTACCTTCTTTACTAGTGCATCCTTAAAGCCTGCTTCAATCTTTTGCTCCTCCTTACTCAGATAGCGTAATTCTGAATAATTCTTTGGCTTGAGTAGATGTCCCTGGTCCAGCTTATCGCCAACTGTGTTAAAAATAACTCCCAAAGTTCTGGGCAATATTCCTGGGTCTGTAGGAGTCCCTAGGATTGTGTGAGTCTTCCCAGAGTTAGTGACACCATAACTAAACAACAAACAATCATGACCACCAAAAAACTCTTGAAGCAGGTCCGGCGACAGCTCGTTAAACACATTTTTTTGCGAGGCTTCCGGTCTAAATATATGAGAGAACAAAAACTGTTGAGGAAATTCACAAGTCCCCCGCTGATTGTTCTTGTATGTTATGGAATCTTTAGATGGTTTAACCTGGAGGACGTTGCTTGATACAACCTCCATGCATTTATCCTTGTCATCTCGGTGAGAAATCGGCTTAATACGCAAATACGTCAGGACAGGTTGGTCTGCTGATAGAATTGACTCGCGGCGAAACACATTTTCTTCGCTGTCTATGCTACCGAAGTTTAATCGTTTCCTAATCGTGCCGCCTTCTTCCATTACAATGAACTCAATCTGAATCACGTTTAAATTCAAAATTTTCCGCGCATATAACGCGCATGCGCAGTGCCTCAGATCCGTCAGTGTGATTGTGGGTCCTGTGCTTCAACTTAGTCACTAATGGCATCTGAAGAGAAAGACAAGTAATAAAAGTTAACTGTATACATTACGTGTTGTGCTTGTTGTAATGATACTGAACCGCTAGCTTCTAGAGGACTACATCTTGGTTGTTGTTTCCGGTGGTATCACGTGCAGTTGTACATGTGCAGCATAATATTATATTAATCATAATAATAATAATAATTATGTTTACCATGCCATAAAATAGTATGATGGATTTCTGCATGCCATTCTCACTATTTCATCTAATAGTCTATTAATGTGTATTTACATTGGCTGATGTGTTGTGTATTTTCCACCTAAATTGATGGGTAATGTCTGGTGTATGTAGCCCTGAAGCTGAAAAGGACAGTCTTGTTGAGCAACTTCAAAAGCTGCTCACAACAAATGATAGCGATAAAAATGAAGTGATGGAGATGCTGAGAGACCCTGCACTCATCAAACGACTGATGGTACTCACTGAAAAACAGGTACACTACTGTCCTGGGGCTGCTACTGTTCCTACTCTTTATAAATGACATTACCTCCAATTTAACATCCAGCTGTCGCCTTTATGCAGATGACTGTATTCTGTACAGACGTATTGACTCCCAATCCGATGTAAATTATATATATATGCTCTCCAAGAAGACCTTAAGCAACTTGAAATCTGGGAAAAGTATGGAACATGAAATTTAATTTAGATAAGTATATGGTGCTTCATATCACTTTGAAAAGAAACCCGCTAGCTACTATCTAATATTCACTTCACGGACATACTTAGGAGTTCTTTTAGATTCCAAGCTATCCTTCAACCAACATATACATGCCACATGTCGAAAAGCAAATTCAGTTCTAACATTCCTTCGCTGCAACCTAAAGCGTTGTCACAAAAAAGTTAAAATAGATTCTTATAACTTGTTTGTCAAACCAATTTTAAATTATGCAGCTATGTATGGTCACCATATACCCAACATCACACCCATAACAGGGGCGGATCCAGAGTTTGGAAAGAGGGGGGGGGGGGGGGGGTACCTTGCTGAAAAACAGTTGAATACCAAAATAAAAAAAGGTTACAACAATAATAACTAGTTATCCTTTACCGAATATATCACATCTGTTATGTACAATAAAAATCCTATTTATAGCTTCATAGGTAAGCTACACTCCCTCATGAACATTGTGACTGCTTTATTAGAGTAATTGACTGCTCTATTAGAGTATCTCGATCTTGTATGCAATTTCTTGAAGGGGGGGGTTTGCCCCAAATGCCCCATCCTGGATCCACCATTGCATAAATTGGAAGCCATCCAAAGATGTACTACCCGCTTTGTGATGTCAGACTACCACCGAACAAGTAGTGTGTCTGCCATGATCAACTCACTTAACTGGCAATCCATCAGCAGACAGCATGAGGAATTGCATTTAATTATGTTTTTCAAGATTGTTGAATTACCCTTACCAGATTACATCACACTAGCACCTAGAGTCATGACTGGAGACAGTATTAAATTTTTAATGCCTTTAATCACTGTGAACCCCTACAAGTTTAGTTTCTTCCCCAGATCAATCAGTAAATGGAACAAATTACCCCCTTGTGATTGCTCCGTAGATTGTTTCAAGATCATGCTAAAATCAATGACTGAAATTATTCAATTACACCCATTAATGAGGTTTACATTTAATTTAATAATGTAATAATAATACATGCTTAATTATTTTATAGTATATGTTCCCAGTTCGTAGAAGCATTCCTCAGTTTGCCGGTCATTACGTAATATGCTTATCTGTTTTATTACAATGCACAGACCTCAAACTCAAGTGTAGTACCCATGATTAGTAAACTGTGACCATTGTAATAACCACACAAATAAACTTGGATGTTTTCTTGTCAACAAAATGTATTTATAAATGTGTACCTTTGACTTGTGGAATACATGTTCAAAGTTTCATAGTAATGATAGCTCAAAATACTGGTTTTCCTGATGTACTTGACTAGAAACAGTGTGTACTTCATTGCTCCATGTGTTACCCTGGTGTATGGGTCAGATTAGAAAAAGATTCTGATCAGGCTGAGTATTAAATTGTGATAATTGTACCAAGTACACAATACAATGTATGTAATGGTTAGTAAGTTATGTGCTTTGAAAAATTGACAGGGTTATATATGCATGCATATCACTACTACCACTACTGCATGTAACACCCTACCTTCCATCCACACAGAATTCAGTAAACTTTTACATTTTCATGGCAATCCACAAAAGAATGGTTTCCACCTACAGTTATTTCCATCTTACAGGAGACCTTTCTTCATCTGGCAGCGAAGCACAGCTCACAGACTATATTGTCAGCATTAATTCAGTTGTATCGAGATTCCAATTTGTTATCGGATGTCTTGAGTCGCAAAAATGCTCACCAGTGCAATCCACTACGTCAGTCCATCCTAAATGGTCATTTTGAGAACACCGTGCTACTATTCAAGGAGTGCTTATCAGTTGCTAAGGATGCCATCTCAACTGTTGACACTAATGGTATGTGTGACAATATTTTGTTTGTTTTGCTGCATACAGTGGAGCTTCACTTAAAAAAACTCCCCACATCAGGAAAAAAATCTCCTTAATAAGGACAAAGAGGTTGTGGTCTAACTCCATGTGTTACCAATTAGGAAAACAACCATAAGTTATACAGGTAAATGCTTGAAAAGTTTTCAACATCTTTAGTGTTGACTGCCCTTCTTACAAAGTAATTCTGATTACAGCAGAACCTCTCTATTACAGACATTTGGGACCCAGAAATTTTAAAGCTGTTATATAGATGTCCACTTTGTTATTCACTTAGTATTCAGTACCATCAAGAGTAAATAATGGAAGAGAGAGTATCCAACTGCCATATACTGCATCAAAAATGAGCATGTCAAGCAGAGAAGCCATCCCGTAGTGCTATCAAAGTAAGTGTTGAATGAAGTAATAAACACCTTCTAGCTCAGACTGTTTGACTTCAAATCATGCCTGGGCACTTCAAACAGACTGACCTAGCAGGTGTTTATTACTTCATTCAACACTGTCTTTGAAAGCACTACAGGATGGCTTCTCTACTTGATGTGCTCATTTTTGATGCAGTATATGGCAGTTGGATACTCTCTCTTCCATTATTTACTCTTGGTACCATGTATACCATGTGTGTATATGTTTGAATCTGTACGTGCACTGTACATTGTATGTATTTTGCTAATTTTATGTAGCGTACATGTACAGTGACTATTTGATACTGTATGTTCTCACAGGTAATTGTATTCTTCATGATGTTGCATCATCCAACTTTCAGTCAAACACTGCTGTACTGAGGTTCCTCCTGGGATACCCTTGTTGTCATGACATGTTACTATATAAGGCTGATGGTTTCAGAGGTGATAGAAATGTACTCCCTGTGGATCTGGCTAAACAGAATTTGGTCAGTGAGACCAAGAGTACGTGTGTAATAAGAATTTGCGTACTCTGTTTATATGTGTATAGTATAAACCTGAAAAATGCGACTATTTATGTGAAATCAATGGGGGACACACACTACACTACACTATACTACACACACTAGCTGCTTCATAATCATGTTTTATTTTAGCGTGAGAATGAACAGAGGGTTAAATGGGCCAAACAAAAAGTGGAGTTTCAAATGAAGGTCTCCAAACTACCTGACATTCACAAGCAGCAGCGTATAGACTTTGCCATCAAATTCCCAAAGGTAATCAAGAGTAATGTTATGAAGTCTTGATGTAAAATGTTTGCATTTTTCTCTAGCAAAATTTGGACTTATTTACAGAAATGGTGTCCATTTTGGAAATGCCAACTACAGAAGCAAAGGTATTATTTGATACTACGTAGGTGGCAAAAAAGGAAATGTTTTTTTGTTAATTATACTCTACACGTACGTATCTCCAGTTGAAGGTGATGGAACTTAAGACAAAGGAAGAAGAAGAGAGCCGGGTCAAGCAGCAAAAGGAGAAACTAAGAACTGTTTTATCTCAAATGGTGACAGAGAAGAAGTACGTGCAGATACATACCTGTATGTTCTATTAGAATAATTAACAGCAGGTACCAAAATTTCTTGACTTTTTTTGTGTTGTTTACAGCTGGGAAGAGATGTTGGAGTATCTACTGTCAGACAGCACAAGTGTTAGGAAGGTATTTATATGTGTGCAACTCATGATCTCTACTGTGTTTGGTTGGACACTACAGTCTTCAGTTGAAGTACTAGCTGAACTACTACAACAAAGTAATAAAAAAATTGAACTGCCCATGAAGCCAGAAGTGCTGGCTATGATCAAGGTGAGAATTGATACAGTGTAAGTTGTGTTATATCACAATGATATGTGAGAAGAGTACTATAAAACACTAGTAGATTTGTTAACATCTTTTGTATCTGTCAGGAAAGCTACCACACATTACAGTACCTGAATTACCATGCATAACCATTAGAAGGATAAATTTGTACTAAAGTGTGCACCCTTTAGCTTTGGATTGTGTAATGTACTATCCTCCACATTTGAAGTACATTAAATGAAACATGCACAAACTACTGTATATAACAGCATCTTTCTGAGTTACAAAAAGGAAAAAGAAAATGAGGAATGTTATTTCTCATATCCAAATTCGTAAGAGGAGGTTGGCATGACTGAGTTACAGTATGCGTGTTGTGTTAAAATTATGTTTTTGGTTTCTCTCTCTGTCACGCACGCATGCATGCAACCCTCAACACACACGTGCGCACGCACACCCTCAACACACTGATGTACACACGTACATGCTTTAATATTTTGTCACGCTTACCAAACAGTTAAAGAAACTTCAGATGTCAGTATACTATTGTAGTTAAGAGAATACATCAATACCAAACTTATATACGTACAGTAACAACACATGATTAAGAACATTCAGCACAAAGTATTGAAGTCACAAATTGATGCAAAAACACACAACAGAAGTGTCATGATTACACCACACCTTTTTCACACTAGTCTAATTTGCACTCTTTTAGAATTCAGCTGTTTGGATTAGATGTTAGTACACTATGAGGAGCCAAAATCACTACAGGTCAATACCTCAGTATCCTAATCACCAGTTTATTAGAATGCAATACTGTAGGTACAGAGTATTTAACTCAGCTTTCATTTCATGTAGGATTTCATGCAATTGCCAGAAGATGATCCAGTTGTCGCTCACACTTGTCAACTTATTTCAGTTTATACTGCAAATGATGAAAACCATCAGATACTTCTCAGTGATGTAAGTGACTGTGAGTAAGGCAGATGTAGACCTAGCCATTGTATAGACTGTATAATTATTGCCCAGTGTATGCATATTGTAACTTGCATAGCATGATCATCCACAATACATTTGCACAAGCGTTGTATAAATTGTTTATGGCCTAGATTATCTGTAGGCCAGTAGTGGACATGCACCAGGATTCTAGATTTTATTGTGTTTGATATGTGTCTGTCTGTCTGTCTGCACTAATATAATGCAAAAATGTTAACTTTTTCTTCGCATTTACAAACAGTTTCACCCTGATGTGTTTTTTTACATGTTTTGTTTCATGTAGGACAAAGTTGTGTCAACTTCACTATACTTGTTGTGTTCACTACATCACAAACTGCAGTTAACTTGTGCTACTCTATTAGCTAACCTAGCAACCAATCCTTTTGACAAGTATGTAGCATATGTGTGATACTGTGTACTACTATTATGTACTGATACTACTCTTGTGTATACATATCTGTATAGATGCTTCACTTGATTCACTTGTGGTCTAAACAGTAGCACGTATATATATATATATATATAGTTATAGAACCTGCCTTTCACGAATACCAGGGATTTCAGCAGTCATCTCGAGGACTGACTGTACTTTTTGCTGACAGATTGAGCCAAGCTGTAACTGTGGTTTAGCCCCTCCATTGTTTCCAGAAGTTCATGATCACTGGCAACATTCTAGAACTGAATAATATCTTATTAATTTTTAAGGCTTAATCTTTGAGCCCACAAAATATGTTACATTGACTGTGTTTTGTTACTGATTGTTTCAGGTAGTAAATAAGTGGTTTTGTGTGTTTCCTCCGGATTAGGCCTAACATCATTGATGTGTGAGACTGATCCTTCTGAAATATAATAAATTTAGGCAAATTAGCAAATTAGTTCTATATTTAAATATTGGTATACATTTCTCCGTAATAAATATCTCTCAATTTTTTTTTCCAATTTATTATTTGGATTTTGCAAAATACTGCCAAAATTTACGGTGTAAAATTTACAGTGTATGGTTCTAAATAAGCTACAGTATTGTTTTGCACACAGAGCTGTACATGAAACATGGATCCAGCCATTATTGTTGATAATGAATTATTCTACTTGTTCAAAGGCCAGGGAGTAAGTGCCACTCCTTACTATACTGAACACATGTGGTATACAGTACTGTTGTTCAGGGAGGCTGGTAGAGCTCTGAAAATATTAGAAGTTGAATCCTCATGTGATCCTGGAAGTTGGGATTGTAGACAAGTAGCAATATGGATGGAGAGCCATTCCGTTAGTTTGTGTGTTCTATGCATTACTGTACCACTTGTAAGGGAAGGGAGTCTACAATGCTCCTGCTAGGATGTGACATTTCTCCCTGAGCTCCTAAACTAAGCACTATTACATATTTTGCATATTGTTGTGAGTGGCGATTGTTCTAACATACTTTATTTCCTTGGTTTAACGTCAATATTAGCTGCACTTGAGTGATGCCACAATCACATTTGAAAATAAGGTCTTAAACATCTTTTTCTAACATCCAAGTAGTGGTCAAGTTTGACTAAGGTTATAAACACCATGGCATTTACACAGTACACCAATTTTGTAATATTTTTCTGGATGTGTATGAGGTTGTGTGGATCCTTGCCCTAAACGTCAAGTAGTTACATTGTTTGTAAACTATGCTTATGCATACAGGGTTTATCTCTTGAGTGTACATTAGATAAGTTGTTGTTGTTGTTGTTATTGTTGTTGCTGTTGGTGTATGTACAGTATGTGTTTCACATATGTCTTGTAGAAAATAGAAAAACATGTGGACTATCGGAAACAATTTTTTGAAGCTGAAATTAATGGTCTTCACCTGCTAGAACTCTCTGCACTTGAAATGGCTGGTAAGAATTTATAATAATCAATAAGTGTTCATTTGTTATACTATACTTTTATCAGGTCTTGGAGTAAAATATGTATCAGACCAAAGAGTACTATCAGAATTGATAGATGGTATGTATTCGTCTAATAGTTTACTACAGTGGAGCTGCCAACTATCAAACTAACTTTTGGTTCATTTTTGTTGTCATAAAAAGGTTTACGTACTGTGCATGTAAAACAGCTAGACAATGTTGGGACCAAACTTTTTGCCGAGGCCTTTTTTGTTTTCAATTTATTTGTCACATGTTCTAGAACTCAGGAGAATGAAGATGAGATCTGTAGTGGGAAGGAAAGACATTTTTCTAAGCTATGCACATATGAATATTGAATTTAGCCGTAAAATAAAAGTAAGGAGATGAATGCAACTTTTCAAGCTGCAACAATGCTTGTATTGTTATATACACACTACACAGGCTGCACTGAATGAGGCTGGGTACTCTGTATGGATTGATGAAGCTGGTATAAGAGCTGGTCACAAGTGGAGAAACGAAATTGCTGATGGCATACAGGTCTTGTCTTTAACTAAGTAGTGATGTGCGATATATCGAAAAAATATTGATTTTGCGATAATTTTGTTGATATTGTTATCGTATCGATTTTCGATACTGCTTTAGCAGATTTCGATATTTATCAAAAAGGTAATATTTTGCGATAATTATCGAAATATCGAAGAATATTTCGATAAATCTACAGCATTTAGTGTGTGATTGCGCGATCACGCTAGAAATGAAGGTTGGTTCTGTATAGTCTGGCGGCGCCCGCCCCTTCGCATGGAGTAAGGGTCTGGTATGCTTAGTATAGTGGAGTTGTACCGGATTACCAAAAACTGGTGCAACCAATCAGAATGCTCCACATTTAATCAGTGCATTTTTGTTTATGTTACGTCAAAAGAATGAATCAAATGCCCTAACAGTACTGAAAGAAACAAAAGGAGTTAGCTAATAAAGAATAAAGAGAAAAAAAGTGTTATTTCGGGAAGGGCTTTTTGCCTTATTTGATACACGAAAAACCCAGGTTACGCTCTGATTTCCTAGGTAGGGAGACACGTGTATTCTATAAAAGCAGACCAATCCACTTTCGCCTGTGTAAAGGCGAAGAAAGTTCAATATCACTGCCACAGTTTTGGGTGAGGCACTTCCGTTAAGACCATTTCGTTACGTCATTACATTCAAATTAAATTCCTCCAGAACAACTTGGTGATACTAAGCATACCAGACCCTTACTCTATACGAAGGGGGCGGGCGCCGCCAGACTAGGTTCTGTACTATCTAGCCACTTAAAAAACTTGTCTACCAGTTTTCTAGGCTTATTATTAGTTTTATGCAATAGTTTATGTGTAAATTGTATTTCAAGCATATTTATAAATATCGGTCGCCCACGCAATTACACCACCCACACAATTAAAAATTATTGAAAATCGTATCGAAATAAAATTCTGATATCGCACACCACTATAACTAAGTGCTGCATGTAGATAGACAATTGCTTGTGTAACCCACTTTAACATGGCACCATACTTGCAATACAGTATTGATCACTATCAGGTCATTTTGCAACTCATAACACTCTTTCCTGTGATGAAAAGTAAACTTGCAAGATTCTTGCAAGAAAATGGACATTATTTTTCTTACAAGAACCCTGCAAGACTCAACTTGCAATGTTTGTAAGAAAGGGGATGAAAGACTGATCTTGAAAGTTTTTCCTTGGAATAAATATACTACTGCACACCCAAAAATTTATAATTTTTATGGTTTTCTCAGTTAGCCCAAGGTTTGCTCATGGCCCCATGCTCTACTCTGGTAAGCCCCCCTTCAACAACTTACTCTGCCACTTCCTTCAACTTTATCTTGTTTCCCGTCACCTGCCCACATGTCACTTTGCCTACCACATTGGTAATTATTATTACAGTGAAATCTCAGTTATCTGGGCCCCACTTATCCGGATTCTCAGTTAACCAAACTACAGAAATGACTGCTCTATTAGAGTGGTGACTGTTCTATTAGAGTAGTTGATAACAGATTTTTTTAGAATGTTCATTATGCTATTTTAAGGTTATTCATACACAGTTTCAGAGATACAGACTTTTCAGACTTATGGACCACCCCTGGTCCCAAGGGGTTGAGGTTCCACTGTACATGTATTGGATTTAAAATTTGAAATATGAATAATTTGTGTCTTAAAGATCAAGATACTCTAATAGAGAGGTCACCAACTCTAATATATGTAAACACTCAGTTACCTTACACTACAGCAATCAAAATCATTATTTATTTACTGGAAGGCATTTTACTACGTAGTTTCAAACTCCTCTAAAAGTGTTACTTTGTTACTAAACTTCTTGGAAAGTGCTTTATTGTTGTCTGTGACATGTGTGAAAAGCCGTAGACCTTTGAATGTTGCTTGAAACAAGATTGTTGTGGACAATGTATTGTCATTTTGAAGGCTCACTGAAGTTTTAGTTATTAATAACTGCCTGACCTCACTACCTGATTGCTCTCAAGGTGACAGGAAACAAGGAATCTTATTATGTTGGCCTGCTGGGAAATTTCATCACATGAAATCTATGCTTGTTGACAAGTGTAGTGAAGAAATGACCACAGTGTTTAGTCTTGATGCTAATGGATATCGTGCCTACTAGTGCAAGGATGTTTGGGTTTCTCAGCATCAGTCACTTTGATAATTTTTTACCTCTTTAACACTTTACCTCTTGTATGCATTTTACGTGAAAATTAAAATGCGAAAATGTTGGCAAGCCATGAAGTATACATTTATACCACATAAATATCAGTAGTATGTATACAAGTTGCTACAGAGATAGGCAAGTGTACTGTATGCATGTAATTGTTACAGGGTTGTAAGGTGGTTATATTTATCATGACTGAAAGATCCAGCAATTCAACATATTGTCAGAATGAGGTAATTTTATTTGTGTATGTAATAAGGACACCTGGATGATCTGTCACCAAGTTGTATGCCCATCTTGGACTCCCTCCCTGGGTGTGTACATTGTAAAACGTCTACAGTACTACAATTCAATACATTCTAGATATGTTATAATCAGTTGGTAACTATGGCCGTTATACACTCCATAGTATACGCACCATACCATAGTATACACACAATAGTATACACGCAATAGTATACACACCATAGGGTTACTTATGAGTGTTATAATTCTGTACACATGTAATTTCTCTGCTTTAGCTAGGTTTGGCTGAAGAATTTAAAAAGCCAATTGTTAACCTAATAGTGGAGAGTGTTAAAGAGGTTGATCCTGGCTTAAAATTGATAATACAACGACGTCAGGTAAAAATATTGTAGTACTGTACAGTAGTTGCTTAGCTAGTGTTATCTTTATATGTACTGTAGTGGATCGACTTTAGTAAACCAGATGATTTTGCTAACTGTATGTCAAAGTTGTTGAAGGGACTAGCCTCACAAGGAATAACAGCATCTGGAGGAGGTGATAAGTGAGCTCTAAATGTGCTGTAAGAATATAACAGTTGGTCTTGTTGTAGCATAGTGTTTATGTACTCTCCGATTTTGTGAGTAGATGCTAGCTGTAGAGTAGAATATGTTGCATCAATTGAATATTTGTCATTGTGCTTTGGGAATCACTTTTATGCATGGCCAGTCATAGCATTTTATGTAATAGCTACCACAAGTGAAGCAAGGCTGGTGCTATGGCTGGTGCTATACTTTAAAAAAAATATTTCTAAGGTTTTCCATGAATAGGTGCAAGTAGCCAGATGTAACAATGTTCTGGCATCAAAAACAATCAGTCACTCTAGCAATTAAACATAGCTTGTTGAGTTTCCAAACTTTGGTCAACTGCTTATTTAGTGTGATGTGTGTATATTTATTAGTGGTGATGATAATAGTGAAATGTCCCATGACCGTGCTATAACATACAAGGTATTGCAGTCTTATATTAAAGTATGTTGAAATTCACTTTGTTTTTGTTGTTTGTTTAGTGTAAGGTTGATTCACACACAATGAACATTCCCTCAGAGACTAAAACTAATACTGGTGATGTTCAAGACCTCCAGTCATTAATGCAAGCCTTGATGGTGGAGATTGGTGCCATTAAACAGCATTTGAACAAATTAGATGAGAGAGTTGCAGCGATAGAAGAAAAATTACCCAAATCATAATAACTGATTAAATTGATCAAAACTGAATTATTTTTGTACATAATCAGAGCACCAGGAAGGTAGCAATTTAGTTTTGTAGTCATGACAACGTTGATATATCAAACATGTTAAATAATTAGAATACGTTATGCCGGTTTTAGTAAAGGACTACACGTGGAGCGAGACGGATACTGAAGTATTAATAACCGTACCATTAAAGGGAGTCAAACCCAGCAAGGCGGATATCTTCTCCAGCGAGGATTATGTGAAGGTATCACGTACCTACGCTGCACAGTCTGCTCACCAGTTGACTTGAGCAATGCATGCGAGAAATACGAGGGTTTAATCATAGATAATATATATTATCTACGGTTTAATAGTATTATTTTGACTCTGTTATGGTTCTACATACACAAGTGAGCTCGTGTGCGGTCGTCTTGTATATCCATCATGTAAGTGATAAATACTTTAGGTTTAAGGAAGAAAATCCATCCCTCCTGGAGGAAGACTGAGTGTGGCCCCGACTAGACATTGGGTGACCTGCAGTTCGAATCCTGGGGTTGGAGGGATTTTTTTCCTTACTTTGGCCCCTTTTCTGTTACACCTTATCAGTCAGTAAGTCAAGTCACTTTTTCAGGTTAGGTAATCCTAAGGCTGCAGCACATGTTGCTGTCAGACCTTCAGTGCTGGTCACTGTAAAGCGCTAATAATAATAAAGTCACAAGGGGTATAGTAGTCACCTCCATACCACCAATTGATGCACTTGCAGCCGGGATCAAGATTCAACCAAGCGATCAAGGGGTATTTTTGCAGTGAATCAAGCAATCAAGGCGTTCGCAAAAGTTGCAATCAAGCACCTTGGAAAGCTAACTTTGGGCAACACGAGAATTTATTAAGCTTTTATGGTTGACGATCAAGAATCAAGGCCCTTGGAAGGATGAAATCAAGTGATCAAGGCAATATTTTGGCGATCAAACTTTTTGATCCCGGTCGCGAGTGCATCCATTGGCGGTATGGAAGTGATTACCCCTTGAGTTACGAGGTTGAGTAATTGTAATTTGTGCAAACAAGCATGAATGTGCGAGTGTTTGAATTTATTGGGTGTGGCATCAGAGGCATATATTATATCAATACCTAATTTGTTTCCTGTCCCCTAGACTGATAAGGGCATGAAGTTAGTAATTAAAATTCATTACTGATATTTTGTAGCTAGCTAACAATGAAATGTGTAAAAATTTAGAAAATAGGTATTGCCACAGTAGGAGTTTGTTCACAGGAATTATAAAACTATGTATCTGTCAGGAGAAGACATATATTGTAGACTTAGTGTTAGCTATTGTATACCAAAATCCTTGCAATATTGTGCTACATAGCATGTACTGTATTACACATCACTGTTACATAGATGCTTTTATTTCTGAATCTTGCTCTGAATACTACTCATCAGTAATCATGACTGTTCTATTAGAGTAGTATGCAATAGAATTGGAATGACTGCTCAATTAGAACACTGGCTGACTGTGCTGTTCTATTAGTGATCTTTTATTTGTGGAATGCACTGACTTCAGATCTGATTCCTTTCTCGAGCTGCTGGAATAATTTTAGTTCTAAACAGTCCTGCCAATAAAATTGTAATTACAATGTATTTCAAATATATGAATCCATAATACATACTGATGTGGCTGCCAAATCAGTGGCGGATCTGGGATTTTTGAAAGGAGGTTTCTGGGAGGTGTATTATAAAGCCATTGCATTAGTAGCTATAACATTAGTATAGCTATGTAGTTACACTACTGTACTACCATTTAGACATTCTTACTTGCTCTATCTCTTTTATCAAAGAACAATAATTGTTTTTGCTTGCTTTAAGTTCTCATCAGGGCCTCTTCTCTTTTGTTTTCTTATTATGAACTCATGCAGAAGCAAGCGCCTGAAAAATAATTATCGAGTGAGCAGACAAGCTGCTGTGCAATTTTTTAAGAGATGAAAAAGAAGACATTCTGTAAGTTAAATGTTACTGTTATGATAAAGAGTTATTTACAACAGAAGAATGGCTTACTCAGCCAGTATCACTTTTAAAAGTGAAGTTCTGAAAGGAGGTTTCTGTCGAAACTACCGAAATCTTTCTAGATCCACCACTGCAAATATAGATGCGGGTGGTGGATGGGAAACAGGATGTTGTAAATGTTGGCCTTACAGCACTGGCAGTAAACACAGCTAGTTCCTGGTATCCTTTGTGAGGCATTCCTGGTATCCTTTGTGAGGCATTAATAAGATCCCTAGCTACAAGGTTTACTGACTCTACCTCATTGTAAAGCCTTCATTAGTTTTCTGCACTGTAAAGTGATAGTTTATCTTCTCAGCTCCTTAGTACATGCTAATGTCACTAATCCGGTAGTAGCAATCATGAAATTTAAGGTGGTTGGGTGAAAAGTGACGTGGTTGGGAGTGAAAAATAATTGATTGAGTTTGAGGGCAAAGTCTTATGGAAATCATAGTCATTGTGATGTTACCAGCAATGACAAGCTTTTGCACATTGTTGTCTAGTCTCTATGTGACTTCTTGCAGATCAACTATACTCCATATTTGTTTGAAGTATTTCTCTATGCACCAGTTGTGGAGGAGGAGAGTTCAATTCGGGTAGGCAATGGTGTTGTTGAGATGAGACTGTGCAAGAAAGAGAAAGTGATCTGGGGTCAACTGGAATCTAACATAAAGAGTATGTATTGATATATTGTATAGTGCTGTGTCATGCACATAAATAATCTCATTTATGCATGCATAATCACTGTGCCCAATATATGTAAAGTATACACAAATCCAGGAGGTATCTGCGTTGTTTATGAGACTTGAGGAATGGCACAATAATTACCTCAGGCGAATGATTATTGTGCCATTCCAAAGGTCTCTAAATAGCGCAGATACCGTGGATTTGTGCAATAACTGATTTAGACTATGGCTATGGTCACTGCCAGTAATGGCGGCTTCCTGATCAAATTAGTGCTAAAATAACTCTTCCTAGACCATCTTTATTATCCAGCGATGCTTTACACTCTAGCGATGATTTCTGATGGCTGTTGTGACTGGAATCCAGCAAAGTACATGACATATGTGACAAAATACTTTGTCACATGTATATCTATATACCTCATTAATGACTAAACTTCAAAGCATACAATACATGACATAGTCTAAAATAAAATTCTAGTGTTTATCCACCAGTACTGTACCATTAGTAGTCTACATGTAGTAGTTGTAGTGATGTTATTTTATCATTAGTGTAATTGGCTGGGGCAACCTTCCCATTGCAGTGAACAGTTCATCTGTGTGTGTCACCATACTGTAAATACCACATGCACACAGTTATGTATTGTAGTAATGGCCATCCTAATCCATGTGAGTGTGTTTCCACTAGTGGATAAGGAGGAGATGAGGAGGAAGAGGGAAGATGTTGTGAAGGCAGTTCAAGAGAAGATGGAACAGGAACAGATGGAGAGAGCTACTAAGAAGAGAGAAGCAGAGAAGCTAGCCATCAAGCAGCAAATGCAGGTACAGTAACATCAAGAGTTCATTTATATTATGAACTCTTGGTAACGTAAATAAGCAGAGCGAAAAGAAAACTCATGAATGATGCCTCAAAAATTTATTACACTGGACCCTCAGTTATCTGACCATACCCTTGTTTATCTGAAATTGGAAATGACTGTTCTATTAGAGTATTTTGAGTACAAATGTATGTTGAATTAGAAATTTAAACTATTACCAGAGACACATTGGGGTTTGGATAACTGAGGGTTTACTGTTATGAGATCGTAGAATACAGCCTGCATATCATCACAGTGAAATACATCTCATTTCAGTTGTGAGGTGGTTGGGGTTTCACTGTACAAGTGTAATTTATTCAAATAAGTGAGATTGTGTCCATGAGTAATATCACTTACGATAATTGTGTTGACAATTAATATTGGCTGTCATTGTTTCCTGAGTGATATTAGGTATCTTCTCTTGTTAGCTTGAGGAAGAAGCTCACAGTAAGATAGAGAAGGAGAAACAGGATGAGAGAGACAAGGCAATGGAGGAGCTTGAAGAATGGAAGCAACACAAACAGGAAGAGACAAAAACTACAAGTATAACAAATAAGCCAACCATACAACCAGCTCAACTAAAGCAGCAACAAAACTCTAAACTGTCACACAACATGTGGCAAGACAACAAGGATATTCCTGGTCAGTCAGTAGAGTGAAGCCTGCTACAATGTTATTGTGTTTCACTACATTGTAGACTCTCAGAGGCCAGCCCCCAGGAGTGGTGGAAAAATCACAGTCAACTTCACCCCTAGGTATTTCCCTACTGCTGCCAGGGAGTCAACAGAGAAAGAAGAACAAGAGGTGACGAAATGGTGATATATGGTTGGTATATGCACTGTAGAGTATAATATACTGTAAATACCATTATGAACTCTTACAGTAATACGAATAATATTAAATATTTTGTGCTTTATTATTGTTAAGGAAGCACATGTGTTTTCTATTGTGTTTTCTTACAAATATCTCTAGACAATTTATCAAGGCTATTCTTTCATTTTCCTATGAACACGGAAGAGCTGTAAAATACAGAGTGCGTCCATGAAAGTAAAAGTAACTGGCAAATGAAAGTATTGATATCTGGTTTGGCCAATATTACAACCAGGAATATATAATACAATTAACTAAACTTTCAATATTTGAACCCTTATCATTGAATTGCTGCATTTGTATAATTTGGCCACCTTTTTCTCTACACTGACTATTAGAAAAGGCAGCCAAGTTAATAGCCAATTTGAGTGGATGTGGCTCACTTAGCGCAACCATATGACCCATGAACTAAATTTTGGGAAACCCTATGACGAAGTAAACGACAATTTTTAAATGATATGGGGCAAAAAGGACCCTGAACTATCACACCCCCAACCTGTCTGAGGGTGGATGTAGCCAGCATGAACTGAGTATGGTGAGGAGTATGGCTTGCTCTGAGTACCCAGCATGAACATCAGCAAGCCTTTCACAGTACTTCACTTCTTATTGTTTTACTGTGATTAATGTCGTGCACTACTCCAGCTTGCTTCAGTACTTTGGTGCCTATTCTATAGTTGAATTGTATTGTATTGTATACTTGTTTGTTAACTTTTTTGTAAAATAGAATTATTATCACTGGTGAACCCATGTATACCGCATCAAAAGTAATGGCACTGCACACCCCAGCTACCAATTATCATCTGAAAAGTCAAGTATCCATTACGCTTTGTTGTCAGTTACACCGTATGTTCAACCCCGTTACACAGCATTACGAATCAAGAACTGTTCAAAAAGCACCTCTGCAATCAAAGTATACAGCCTCTATGAAAAATATGGACAATTTTCGTTATGAAGGAAAGTCATCACCAAATCGACACCTTTCACTGTCAGCCAAGATGAATGGGACACAAAGGAGGACACTGGTAAGTCCATAAATAATGCATTGTATGTACTGCAGTATGCCTTTTGTAGTGAAAAAATCAAGCCCGTAGCCTTAGCCGTTATCAAGTTACGCTTGTCTGAAGGCATCAGTCAGTAGAAATTCCGCTTAACAATTTAAAAAAAAATCCATAGCAAGCGTTTGGGTTAATCTGAAAGCTTTTTTGGGCTTAGTTTTACCAGTACTGCCTCATCGTTGTCAGGGAAAATTGAGGGTGGTTTTTGGGTGATTTTTTTTTTGTGGACCAAACCTTGGTGATCCCTACTATACAGTACTATCGTACTGTATGACAAACCTCATCTAAAATGGTTTGTTTAATCGGGAATGTAGCAAGACTGAAGGTAGAACACTAGTCAATGATCAGGGTACATCATTAAAACTTTGTTTAATACCATTAGTTGTATTGGCACATTCATTCTTGGCCACTCCAAATATCAGCTCTTTTAGTTGCCAGTTACTTTTACTTTCACCTAAGCTGTTTTTGCATGGAGGATACAAACTAGAGTACATCACCATCCAGTCGTGCACCACAAACTTTTGAAAGCAGTAAATTTATTTGTTGCTGGAGATTGAAAATTTAGTATTTCACTAAGACTGATAGCTCTATTATGTGTAGTGGCTTGCCAAGATGGCTGCAGCTAGGAAGATACAGGCAGGCACTCCCAGTGAGATCAACAAGAACAACCCCATGTTGCTGAAGGACAAAGCATGGTATAGTCACTAATACATGTATACTGTACATGTGCATATCCTATTGAAATGGTTTCAGTAGTATAAAGGCACAAAAATACAATGAAATTAAATATATATACTGCTGCTTTAGATGAAAACTCTATAGCCTCTGTGGAAATTGTGACATGGTCGTAATATGGTGGTAATGGGCACCCTGCATGGCTATTACACCCTGTTCACACTACTCTTCTAATCCGGGTAGAACACAACACAGCTCAAAACAAATTGCAGTGTGAATCAATCTACAGTGTAGCCATGCCGAACCAGGTCCAGCATGGCATGACAAGGAGAGTTGGGCTGGCACAACAGGATAGGGTACAGTGTGAACACATTCCAAGCTGACCAACTCAATATAACTTGCTTCTGTTGGCCACACAGCAAGTATATTCTATGCCCTACAACTGTTCTTCAAAATGGCCACAACATACTGTAGTCGTGGTAGACTTTGTGGCAGTTACACTTGAACGACACATTAGTACAGTATTCCTGGCAAAAGGAGCACCCACTAAGTTAAACATAGCAGCCATAACGTTTTACAACATATTTCAGCTGGTTCTACACTTTCTCGTTACAATTCTAGTGCCTTTTTATTAAGCACCTAAATAATTAAAAGCTCATGCACTTGTTTTAGCTGATTTTAATTCGGTGCTTGCACTATCGAGCTCGTGTCAGATACGCTAGTGTAAACAAATGTCAACCCGAGTTCAATAATCCAAGTTGAAAACACTCTGGCTAACCCAGGATAGTGTGAACGGGGTGCTAGAAATGTGAATCCAGCTGTTCTGTAATAAATATGCATGGTTGATGTAGCTATGTGGGTGTGCCTTGTACTAGTATAGTCACAATGGTGTATTTTATGAGTAGAAAATCATTGTAACAACCCCTTAGAACAAGCTCTGGTAACTCACAGAACTTGTTTCAAGTGTCATTGTGACTCATACACTGTACAAACAAGCATGCATTCTACCACTACACATGCTGAGCAGATTTTTTCCACCATAACAAGCCAAATAGTATAGCGACGTAGCCCCAAAAATTGGCAATATTGTGCACTTTTTCATAAAACCACGAAACTTTCCACATAAATAGTACTCCTCATGACATGTAATTTTAGATATAGTGCCATCGCTGAGTTGACCCTTGGTGGCTTTTACGGCCATTTTTGTATAGAAAATTGATCATTTTTGTCTTTAACTTCCTGAGGCAATAATTAACTTGTTAAAACATGGTACCAAAATAAAGATCTTGCTGATAGAAACAACTTGGTTTTTATTTGAAATCAACAGGTGATTTCAGTACAAAGTTATGACCATTTTTACTAGCTGCAAAATTTGATAAATTTACCTGCCCTCGAGGTGTGAATTACCTGTGGGCAGATAATTATGCATAAATTTTTCAAATTTTGCAGCTAATACAAATACTCTTAACTTAAGAATGAAATCACTTATTGAAAACCAAGTTGTTTCTATCAACAAGATCTTTTGTTTGGTACCATGTTTTAACAAGTTTATTACTGCCTCAGGGAATTAAAGACAAGAATGGCAGTAAAGGTCACCAAAGGTCAAATCAGTGATGGTACTATATCTGAAAATACATGTATTGAGGACTACTATTTGTGTGGAAAGTTTCATGGCTTTATGCATGAAAAGTGCACAATTTTTTGGTTGTGCCGCTATTCTAAAAGTTTTTGTGGGTAGGTTAACAAATGTTCCCTTGTATAGTATAACCATCATGCTGTGGTTAGGAATTTTTGCGGTCATGCCTGGTTGTTAGTTCTAGTATACTTCCCGTATGGAGAGAGATACAGCATATCAAAAGTGACCACTTGACTGCCACCTTAAATTTCTGATCTGGAGGACAGTGAAACCTTAATCATCTGTTTAATGTATTGTAGAAATGACTGCTGTATGTTAGATTGCAGTGCTTTGAGGTCACCCACTATATGGTATGTGTATTATTTATTATTGTAGTGGGTTCTTCAAAGCTGGAGATTACGAGGCAGCGATTAATGCATTTTCCCAGGCCATATCTCTCAACCCAATGTTACCAGTGTATCCTGTATTAATAGTATACATGTATTATAATAAAAGTCCACACTGTACTGAAATAGAGTTTTTTGTCATAGCCAATTATAGTGTAATATACAGTTCCTTGACTGATGGTCACGCTACACAGACTGTACTCCAACAGAGCTGCCTGCTATCTCAAACTCAACGACAATGAAAAGTGTATACAAGATGCCACTAGGGTGAGGATGGTCGGGTAGCTGTCACGTATGTGATGGTGTAGAAAAGATGTGATTGTTTGATATGACATTTTAATTTGTGACAAGACTTGGATAGACATTATTTTTTTGTTGTTTTTTCTGAATAAGAACACGTGAATGATTTTGAATCAGGTTTATTTTTCGAGAGTCACACATAGATTCTCATATATGGAGAACAGAACCAAATTAAGGATCACCAGATCACCAATGCAAAATTTGTAATAATTATGTCCCTGTATGTGTTTGGTCTAATGTTATGACATATTGTGATATACACCCCCTGTAGGCCCTGGAACTGTTATACCCTGTTGTTCCATCTAATCACATCCAGAGGGCAAAGGTGTTTGTAAGAAGAGGAACTGCATATGCGAATATTGGCAACCATGGCTTGGGTATGCTTATTACTGCTATATATTATGAACTCTTGTTACTACTGTTGTGCAATAATAATTGTATGATACCGTATAGCGGATTATTTTCGAAACAGAAACTTTCGCACAAGAAGCAAAATCTGAATTTTGAAGGATTTTAATTTCAAAATTTTGAAGTCGGGATGGATTTCAACTAAACGGAAATTCGTGTCACAAAATATGAAGATGCGTGTATGTTTGCTAAAAACTGACTTACTGATGGAATAATCCCCATCCCTGTGCACTGGAGAGAAGACTGAGGGAGTCTCGAGTGGAATAAATTCACTGGCTTGATCGCACTCAATCGTAGCTACTGCTATCTAGCTCATAGATTCTAAAGCAGACGGCATCAATTCCCATTCTGGATCACCTGTTTTCTGTTTATTGGCACAGTAATGATACAGTTTACCCATTATCTCAGCTAAAACTTGAGAAATATGCAAGTGAATCACCAAAAGTTGGATCGTTGCTTTCACTTGTGGGAATTTATTTTCGAAGAACAACTGGACGTGGGAATTTATTTTCGAAGAGAAGGGCCTCTTCGAAATATTCGAAAATAAAAACCTTTCGAAAATTACCAGCTATACGGTATATATAGTACCAAATGCATTGTATTTTTTTCCCTTCACCAGATCAGTATTTTCTTACTGATACAAAATAAAATTTGAAGGATTAAGTAAATACCTCATAAGTTGTGTATAGGCTCAATGAATGTACTACATGTAGCACCTGCTGAGAATATAAAGGTGACTGTAGCGTCGAACAGTATGCTAGCATAAATTTTGTGTTAAATTTCTTATAACATAATACATCGTTAGTAAACTACTATATAATACTACATCCAAGGTAAGAACATTGCCAGTACATGATGCTGTAGTTGTATAACAAATCATGTGCCTTTATCAAAACCAACATTGGTGAGTCACACGGCCAAGAAAGTAAAAAAGCAAATGCCTCATATATTATTGGCTGGTAATTTTGCTGCCTTATTAGAAAAAGGCAAATGCTACTTGAAATACTTAAAATGAGTTGGTATGAATTATTAACTTCTATTTTATGACTGACTGATTGATTAACTGATTAACTAACCTTTAGACAAGCATAACTCTAAGGGCCTGATATTTTCATGCTAAATGTCATTCCAGCCCAACAGGTGCCTTTTGGCTTACCATGCATAGTATGTACAATACATGCATCATAGACTTGCATTTGTACTCCGCCTTTGTGTCCCTTTCCTTCTCACAGCACAAAAGTGTTGATTCGTGGTAGTAGATCATGGTTGTCTATCATGTAAGTATAAAATGGAAATCACACCTCCATGCAACAACCCATATAAACTTAAATTATTAGTTCCTCATCCTCCTGTACTCAAAATATCAGTGCGGGAGGGTGGATTTTTATTTTACTGAATTAGTTAGCAAAAATGACTCAAAATGCAATTTTCTTAGACTGCTCTAGTAAGCACCTTGCTCACAGGGGCCCACGCTAATCATGCAAGGACCGTATTGAAAATTTCAGAACGCGTCATGAAGGCCCAAGCAATAATCATGACAGTTCAAGCAATAGCTTTGTGCATCCAATGCTGAGACTATAGCTACAGTAGCTATCTGGCATGTGGGAGTAGGAAAACGTGCCTTGCAGGTGCCTCTGGCCCACATATGAAAAATGTGAAATGTCCGGCCACTGCTGTAGGACTACACTTAGTAGCTAGTATATCTTCCTAGATCTTTTTCAGAATAAGCTGTGTAGTTCTTCCCTTGGATTTCTGTGTGTTTTCGATCTCTAGATGTTTGAATTTGACGATCTCAGTAAAAATTTGCCAAACGCCTCCCCGTCAAATTTCAGTATCCAGAAAGCACAAATCCATTAACATAGTACCTCTCTATATTATTAACTCTTGATAGTATGATAAGTAAATAGAAAACATGGAAACTAAGGCATAAACAATGTGAGCATAGTAGGTTAAAATATTAGCACTGTAACATAGTGAATAGAAGCATGATATAGGATGGTGTATAAGTACACTGAAAGATGTTCATGAATGTTCAGAAAGATACATAGCAGAGAAGCAAGGGGTATTATAAGGGATGCATGTTATTGATAAACAGGTTTCTTATTTAAACTGTTGCCTATATAGGCAAATGCATGTCAAAAAAATTTTTTTGTGCTGTGCAAAAACATTACAATGTAGCTTGTACACCAGTTACACCATATGTACCAAATGGTTTCTGTAGCTCTTCAAGACTACGAGGCAGCAGAGAAGTTGGATCCTGATAACACACAGCTACAAACTGACATTGTACAGATTAGAAATTTAATATCATGTGATTCATGACCACAACTGATTCCGCAGTGTTGAGACTAGAGGGACCGGCTTGACTGCTAAGATGACAAAGATATGGTTAAATGCTGTCGCTTAAATACAGCTACAGGGTGTATAACTAAGTACCAAAGCAACACACGTCATCTACTAGTCCACAGGAATAGGAGAGACTCATGATGACCAACATGTGATGTGTTCATCATAACAGGTGGAAATGGGGACCACGGCCCTCCAGTTTTATTGGCCAATACTGGTAGCAAAAGGTTGAGATACTCTAATGGAGTAGTCAGCTACTCCGCATCCTGTTCTGAAACTTTCCTGGGGGCAATGGCATCCATGCATGCTTGTCTGTATAGCTAGAGTTTCCCCCACCCCCTCCATTGTCTCACCGCCCCTCAAGTTTATTGCATGCTGTTAAGTGACTGTATGTACTGAGCAGTGTAGCATAGTATTTGGCATGTATTAAAGAGTGGACCCTCGGTTATCTGAACCCCAATGTGTCTCAGGCAATGGTAAAAGTGTTCAGATAAGTGAATTGTTCCGAAGTCTATACATTTATATGCAGAGCTCTGTAGAAATACTTCAATAGAACATGCACTGTACTCAAAATACTCTAATAAAGCAGTCATTTTCAATTTCAGGTAAACGGGGGTAGGGTAACTGAGGGTTTACTGTGCAGGGGTGTACATAGAGTCTACATGCATCATATACTCCTTCTTAGAAAAAGCTTGTATCTTTGGTCTAAATGAACAGTTGTGAGGTTCATGATACTAAAAGGTTTGTGCTTTAAATAGACTAGTCATTGAAAGACATTGGTTGTGTGATATAATGCCAAACAACTTCTAATAGAGCTAAAGTAGCAAATTATTCTTATTGGCTTGGTTTACATGCTTACATCTCAGCTAAGTAGTGTTTTAGTATTGACACTGATAAACAACTCATTACAATAGCTACCCCATGCACATGCATAATTTTGTTTTACAATGTGATAACCAAGATTAGGATACTAAATGTTATGGATATTAAATTAGTATATAGGAGTTTGACCACTATAATATGTTGGATATATGTGGACTCAAACCACTTGCTTTCTCACTTACTTTGTAAAAATCAGCACAATTTTGTACCAGTACAGCAGCACAATGCAAAAATTGTGATGCCCTTTTTCACAAAAGCATAAATCTTCCACACAAGTAGTACTCCTCATGACATAAATTTTTTGATATAGTACCATCACAGATTTGACCTTTATGGCCATTTTTTAGAAATTTGATCATTTCTGGCTTTATCTCCCTGTGGCATTAATTAACTTGCTAAAACATGGAAAGATCTTGTTGAACGAAACAACTTAGTTTTCATTTGAAGTTGATAGGTGATTTCATTCCAAAGTTATGATATTTTATAATACCCATTAATTTTGAGATAATTTACCTTCCCATGGGTAATTTAGTAGTTAATAACAGTAATCATAAATTCATACCTAGTAGCTCCAAGTATACTTTGGTACCATGTTTTAACATGAATGCCTCAGGGAGATAAAGACAGAAATGTGTGCGAAAGTGACCACAGAGGCCACCAAAGGTCAAATATGCGATGGCACTATATCAAAAATACACGTCATGAGGAGTACTACTTGTGAGGAAAGTTTCATGCTTTTATGAAAGGGTGCATGATTCAGCTAATTTTGAGGGCTACGCCGCTATACTAGAACACAGTTGATTAATTTTGATGACAGATCTTCAATTTGACATTATATATATCTTAGATTTTAGCAAAGTGTTTGAGACAGTTCTTCATGCCCACCTTGTAAAAAATAATGAAAGTATACGGTAGCTGTGATAACCTGTATATGACTAAACTCCACTTGTAACTGTGGTCCAGTTAGATACTGCTGCTTCCTTTTTATATCACAAAGTTCAGTCTTAGGACCACTTCTATTTACCTTATAACAGTTTTTTTTTGGGGGGGGGGGGGGAGGGGAGGAAGGATTTTCATGATTTTCACAGATTGGAAGCTATCCATGAAAATTTCCCCTTGAAATTTGCAGCTCAATCAAATGGCATTAACTTCTCCTGGTGTCTCCAAATCACACCGATAGGGAGTAATGTACTAGAAATTGGTAGGGACCCGCCGATTATGCTCATAATTTTACCTATTATGCTATGCTGCACTGCTCAAAAATTCACCTATTATGCTTAAATTAATGCTCAATATTTACCTATTATGCTCGATTATGTTCAATGTTCATGCCTTAGTTCATATGCTTTGCTACTAGTTTAACACTATATAGAAAGAAAAAAATGAGCGGCTGGAACACAAATAATAAATTCTTGCTGCATGCCTGCATGTAAGAGACAAGATCGATATACTCTAATAGAACAGTCAGTTTGATGATTGTTCTATTAGAGTTACTGACTGCTCTATTAGAGTATACCGATCTTATTTTGCTATTGTCATTTTTCCAGCAAGAGTTTACACTATCGTACAAATATTTAACCTATTATGCTAGCATTAGCTATGCTCAATGCTTTTAGGTACCTATTATGCTCAAAATTATGCTAGCATAATTGGCGGGTCCCTAGAAATTGGGAGAATGGGATGATGTGCTGTAGACTTTGGAATGTTAACAAGATTCTTTGACCTTTGATAATCTGGTTTATGACTTCAAAGTAGCCAAGGTCATACATGACTTAATCCCAAGTAATGATCAGGGTTTTACCACTATTTAGTGGGGACCTATATACCAACGTTGAAACCGGGCCACTACTGCTGACCCGGATGACCCACTGACCCGGATTAATTAAAGCCGAGACGTGTTTTGGCTAGTCTCGAGCGAGCGAACGAGTCTACATTTTGAGCGTTCGATTCGTGTTGAGTAAATATTGCAACTTCAGCCTAGCTGTAGGTTGAAGACCAAAAAAAAAAAAAAAGGTCTTCACCTACTGACAATAGCTACCCCTCATCATAGATACCCTCAATTTCGTGCTACATACTACACTTACTAACAAATGAGCGTGGCTGAGCGTATGTTGGTAATACGATAAGTGGGCGTGGCTCACGAAAGAGCTACGCGATAGTGTTTATAAGTTTCCACGTCGTCAAACGAACAATTTTGTTTCTCACGTGATCCAATCCAGGTCAGATCCGGATAAATTGTAAACCGGGTCAGACCCGGATGACCCGGAGAAAATGTGACCCGGATGACCCGACCCGGTTTCAACGCTGCTATATACCCATGCAAGCTATAGACAGAAGGTCTATAGTATTTGTCCATGAAGCACTCATCCATTCACCCACACAAGTAATCACTGTTGGTTCTCTCTTCCCACTCAATGAGCAGGATTCCCCCCCTGCAATACCATGTAGGGAGGTCTTTTCTAGTGTGCTAAGAGTGATTTATTAGCACCAGTTGCAGTAGAGTAAACCACAAGTGATAAAGGTACTTTTTCTGCAACTCCCCTCCAATAGTAGCTAACTCTGGCTACATTCTGTGAACCATATATCAAATGGAAAGATAACTACCCATATTTCAACTTTCAGAATCTAAGCCTATATATAGCCTTAGCTATTATTGAGTCATGCAATTTGGAACAGTTTACCCCCTACATTAAGTGGACTTGATCATCTGCCACTCTTTAAATCCTCTTTTAACAATTGTATTGTTAATTGCTATCGTGCTTGTATTGATACTTGTTTTTGTATTCATTGTTTGTTGTTGTTTGTCTTTTGTTCTTATATTCTTTCGTGTAGCTAGTTAATATTGTATGTTGTGATTGCAAAGAATACTCGGGTCATACCAACCTGCAGCCTAACAGATGGTTACCAAAGCTATCAATAGTAGAAAGGCAAGTACACAAAGGAGAAAGAGGAAATAAAGAAACTCCTAGCCAAAGACGTAGTCCAATAACAAATTCTCAACAATTGCACCATAGGTGGGTAGAGTATCTATGATTGCACTTAACACGACTTGGGCATTGATGTAGATTTCTGTATAGAAAGGCATTGATTTGGTTAGCTTATTGACAATTCTTTGAATATGATCATTCCGAGTGAGTTTGTTGTCAATGGTAACCCCTAGATACGTAGCAGACAAAACTTCCTTGATTAGTGTGTTCTCAATGTAGTAAGTATGCAAGAAGGGACTTCTCTTGTTTTTGTCACTCTTAAAAACTCACATTTTTGAGGATTGAATGACATTATCCAAGTGTGTGATCATTGAGCTAGGCAGCTAGCATGTCCAAATCTTTTTGCAAAGTAATACAGTCAGATCATCTGCAGTGTGTATAAAAGAGTACAATGAAACATCATCAGCATATAACTTACATAGATTGAATAAATTGTTGAAGTATGAATATACTACAGGAGGATCCAGCACAGCATCATCACCAATATGAACCTTATGTAAAGCACATAAGCAGTGGTACATAAATAAAGATGACACAGTCAGCCAATTAAAGTTGGCATGATGTTCCGAGACTGTTTTGCAGACTATCATTTACCAAGCAACTATTAGACATTCTGCTGCACTCTGGTGGAATGATCTACCTGATGACGTTGCTCTGTCCTCCACTTTCCCACCCTCGGTGTTGTATAATTTTATATTGTGTAATAATGTGTAATTGTTGTGTATTGTATTTGTGTTGTTGTGTTTAAATAGCTCAATTTGTAACTGTGTTTGTGTTGTACTTTTTTTGTACTTGTGTGGTTATTATTGTTGCATTGTTGTTTATTTTTGTATGCTCTTGCTCTTGCAGTGGCGGATCTAGAAATTTTCAGAGAGGGTTTCAGATTCCACTCAACTTCAGCCTAGCTGTAAGTCGAAGACCAAAAAAAAAGTCACCTGCTGTTGAACGTCATAATTGTGATTTCAAAGGCAAAAGTATGAAGTTTCACCATTAGAAAGTCCTACTATAACACACTATGTATAACTCGTGGTCACACGAAAAGTTGTCAATAAATTTGGGTGCGCACTATTTTCAAAGGGGATTTCAGCTGAAACCATTGCAACCCCCCTGTATCTGCCATTGACTTGTATGGAAGAATAGCTATGCTGAATATTTGAGCTAAAGTCAATCAATCATAGGTCATTGTCAATTTGATGTAGAGTAAGGATAGTAAAGGTGTAAGCACAGTACTACCTTGAGGTACACCTGATAGAACTGGAGTATAGAATGGCTTTTCTAATAACATACAGTGGAATCTCTCTTATCTGGGCAGTCTGGTACATACTACTGTCTTTATCTCAGAAATGTCCATAACTAAGAATAGCATGCTATTATGCTAAAATGACCAACTTAAATACAAGTAATGGTGTTATTGCTATCAGTTAGTGGGCAGAGGGGGAGTCACTACAGAGCATTCATGGTCACTCCCCTGGGCTGTAAAAATCCATTATCACCTAGCAACCAAGTGGTAGTTATTATTAGTAGAAGCTACCAAACAGGTAAACAGCAACCTTTAGCCTCCCTCCTGTGTTTTCATCTAAACCAAACTCCATTATGGTCAAGAAACTACAAGCCACATTACTAATTTGGGCTGTTTGGACAATGGAGATGTCCGGATAATACAGGTACGGATAATACAGGTACGGATAATACAGGTATGGATAATACAGGTACGGATAAGGGAGGTTCCACTGTACTGTGATCTGCCATTTAGGAATGACTTTAGCCAGGAAGGAAGTATTCAGTGGATTCTGTGGTGAGACAACTCATGGAATAGGAGAGAGTGTGGAACTCTTATCAAAAGCTTTACTGAAATCCAACAGTAGTATGATGTCACATTGTCCCTTCTGGTTAAGACACTCTACAAAGTCATTGACTGTAGTAATTAGTTGAGATTCACAACTTCTTCCCCTATGAAATCCATGCTGCTCATCAGATAGTATTTTGATAGTGCTCAAAAATATTTTGATATAGCAGAGTGAACAATATGTTCCAAAATTTTAGAACAAATACAAGTAAGTGATACTGGTCTGTAATTACTGGGCTTGGTTCTGCTTCCTTTCTTGTATATGGGAACAACTGCAGCAATTATCCATATGTCTGGTCACTTTGGTCTAGAGCTTTATAATAATGTGTTCCTATAAAGTAGTCTAAAAATGAAAAAATACTTTGCCTAAGTGAGAATTGAACCACTTACTTCTTGATAGTTAGTGTCTCACTACTGTACCAAGTGTTTCCAGGTATCTAAAGGCTATTTTGTACTGCTTATAAATGCTGTATGTTTATTAACCCCGACCTGTAGTCAACAGAGTTTTTATTAACTGCAAATAACCTATTTTAAACACTTTTGACAAAAAACTTGGTGTTTTAGTTGAACTGCTTCAAATTGTACCTACAAATTAAATTGTGAAATCTAAAAGTGGTGGAGGAAGTAGTTGATGTGGGGGGAGGGGCTGACGAGAGTATAGAACCTCTGACAGCTGGCGGGCACAGCCCCCTCAGATGCTGTAGCCATTGCAAGTTGACATTATTGACTACATGGTGTTCAGATGTGTGTATGTATGTGTTTGCATAGTGTGTATAATATTAACTGTCACTTGTTGCTATATGGCAGACAGTTGTAATTATGCATTCTGTTTGAATTTGATGACATGGTACATGTGGACAATCCTAGTGATACTGGTCTTGTGCATGATCTTGTTGATCTCCACAGGTAACACTTACAGTAAGCACATATTCTAGCCAGACAGGAGTTTGCTAAAGACCAACAACTACCAACTTTACAATTCAGCCCTACCAATTTTATTGATTAGCAGTCAGCCTTGCTAGTGCGCTCAGTTTCTGTGCAAGCATTCAATTACAATAAGCACAATTAATTTAGTCTAGCCAAAAGTAAGTCAGTATTGATGATGATTTTCTAGCTGCAGTGCAGTCAGTAATGAATAAAGTGCAAAACAGACAAATACCTATGGTTTCTACTATGAGTGGAATGAGGTCACACCACCACATGGATGTTTTCACTATCATTGTCCTGAAAACCAGTTTAAGTCTGGTAACTGCAATATCAGCACAAAACACAACTGCGTACAACAGTAGACAGACAGTCTATGAGGCTGGTCTTAGCAGTTTACTTTTCTTTCCATGTATGACTGGTGTGTTAAAGGCTCTATAGTATACTTTTTAGATAAAGAATGAATTGGCTCAGTTTTTGCTATAGTATATACACCACGGCATAAACTTTAATAATTAATTCTGTTTTAATCGATGATGTATTATAGAGGTAATAGAACTTTTTCAGCAATTTTTCATGCCATATAACAGCAATGCTGAAGCCACTCACCTTCTACTAGATTGAGAGATATCAATCACTGCCAAATCACTTTGTTACCATAGCAGCAGTTACCATGACAGCAAAATGCAAGATGAACTTGACCTCATAGTGACACTACTACTCCAGAACCTTGTTCCAGTGTGAAAGGATGTAGCAGAACATCCATCCCCAGATTGAGATAGGAGTGATAAATCCAAATTACTAAAGCTCTTGACTGATTTAAATTGTGCACCACTCCAATATGCTATAATGCTTGAACATGTGACACAAGTAATAGATGAAGCTGACTTTGCAACATCTAAAGCGATTAATTAATCTGAAGATGCTGAAAGACACTTGTAGACTTATGAACAAAATGTACAACACAGGTTTACAATTGGATTATGTAACACTTTCACACCTCAGATCAAAAAAGGATTTTTAGTGCTACAAATGTGATGTAGCACAGTCTACTACTCTTGTGGAATGCAGTAACAAGTTGTCAGCACACTTGGTAGTGCGACATCTGGATGTCACACTGCTCAGTTTTAATGCACTATTGACTACTGTGCTAACAAGTTGATGTTGTGCTACTTCTAAAAACCAGGCGCCATGCAGCTAGCTAACTCATCTGGAATAACTATAGACAGTATATACTACTATGAATTAACCAACTATGTATTACTACTTTACAATATGGTAGTTTGGGTTGTGCAATAATATAATTAGCTATTTCTCGTAATTCATGAAATATTCGTAATTCATTCAATTACGTTGCTATGCACTGCTAAGGAAGCGTTTGTTAAATAAACCGCTTTTATTATTATTATTACTGTGTAAACCTCACAGAGAGTATATAACACAGATAATGGTACAAATGAGTTCTATAATTACAGAGTGGTAGATGTTGAAACACAACATCAAGCTTGATTTCGTTAATTTTGTTCATCACATGGTTTTACAGGTACATGTTGTTTGGAGTTGGCTGACTTTACTTGTTGCTTTGGAAAGTAGCTGCTTCCCTCAGAATTATCTTACCATGCTTGATTCTATAACGTTTTCCTTCCTTGTTAAGATTAGCTAGTTCTGCACGAAGTTGTTTGCTCTTTTGTTGTTCTAGTGGAGTCAAGTCAGGTGTGATGAAAGTTTTGGTGACGTGTGATGGGTGCTCTTTGCTTCTCAGATTCCATCGACTACGAAGGATGGTGAGTGTTTCTTCTCTAGAAGAGAGTGATACCTTGATTAGCCTGGGTTTATTACCTTGTTTTCCAATACGTATAGCATTAGTGATAGAAGCTGATACACCAATATACTGGTTGAATAAAGTGGTTAGATTCTGGATGTCTTCTTTTTTTCTGGCATGTGCTTCTGTTAAGTTTGATTCGGGAACATTATGTACAATCAGGTTTTGTCTCCTCTTTTCCTTTTCTTTTTCTTCCAATATGATGTCAGCAGTCATCGAAGCAATAGATTTGACAGATAAGGGATGTTTGCTGGAGAGTCGAGTAGAGAGCTCTTGTTTGGGTGGCTGACTACTTACTGTAGAGACATTATCCAAATCTTCTACATCATGGCAGTTTAATTGGTAGGACAGGTCATTTATTGTCTCAGCTAGACTATCAAACCTGTTGGACAAAGTATCCTGTACTGATTTTAATTTGTTTTCAATAGTAGTACAAGCTTCTTTAGTTTTTTCATAGGTGATAAGAGCAGTAGGAAGTTTATTGATACACTCACAACAGAAAAATACAATGTTTTTGGGAAGGTCGCAAAGGTCAACACTTATCCTTGCACAACTTCGATGCTGATGCCTTTCACACCACACACACTCTAGATAGTCATTGACAATTGGTCTATCACAAGTAATACAAGTATCACAATCGTTGATTGGTGTGGTTTCAGGTGAAGTCAAGTAGTGCTCGCGGTCGCGCCTAATTCCTCTAATTACTGGCATGGCAACAGCAATAAAACTTATCACTTCCTCGTCACTGGAGTTGAATCGAGTTAAACCATAGGTTAAACCAACAAACGAGTCACTTTTTCGGTCAAAGAAGAGAGCGAGTCAGTTGCCAACCACTCCCGTGATCACGTGATATAGCACATCTGTTACCAACATATTACGCACAAAACTATCTTCTAAACTGTTTTATAGTGTGACTAACGTGTTTTTTCCCACAAATTCTCTCGACAAAGCCTCAAAGCTGCTCTTCATTTTCGTTCGCGTACGTAAGGGATACGCCCCCTTTCAACTCGAAGCGATAGGCTATTCCTGGCAGTGTACGAGGCCTGCACCGTTGTTTTTCAGTTGCTAAATGCCTGAAAACCTCAAGGGGAAGGTAGTCTGAGGAAAGTCACCACACCCGTATTTCAGTCCGCCGAAAAGAAACCACCTCAGAGCAAAGTTCACCTGTGCAGAAGTTTAATACAGACTTCATTGCACTTTTACTTCTTACGTAAAAGCTGCTTTCACCGTTATTAAACGATTTTGCTCACGTGGGTGCGTACGGACAAACATAGGTAGATAGGTAGATAGGTAGATAGATAGGTACACACACACACTTTTACGGAAACAATTACAGTAAACCAGGCGCACGCCCACAGCCGGCCTTCGGCCGGCTGTGGGCGTGCGCCTGGTTTAAAAAGTATACAAAACCCAGTATACAAAACCTATGAGCAAAGATGTACTTTTACATTGTGGATTTCAATGATCTCCTGTGGCTTACAATTAAGCATCCTGTAGCTCTCAACTGAGACCTACTGAATCCCACAATCAAAACTGTCTCTTGGTGATATAGGTTTCTTACAAGTACACAAAAAAATTGGAATTTTCAACTAGAGTAGGGACCAAAGCACATTGATAAAAAGTATTGAAACAAGCTGGAATAGTAGTGCATGATATTAAATCACACTAAAACAATATGAAGTGTTTTATCCCTATGGTGCTCAAGATACCATAATGGAAATTCCAGGGGCGGATTTAGGGAGGGGGCTAAGGGGGCTGTAGCCCCCCCTTTCCTTTCTAAGTTAGTACTAGGCCAATAAAACCCTAAATCTTCTATGTGTATCAAAAGCAGGCTTATTTCAGGAACTATGCATCACTACCAACACAAATAACGTCTATGTAACTATACCTATCGTTCAACCCTGTTCCAGGAGAGTAGACTACAGCTTCCTTTTCCTCAAGAAAAAGTTCGATTGTGGGTTGCATCTTTAGTTACAAAAGTTTTAATTGTGGGTTTTGTTTTATTCAGATAATTAGCAGTGTTTTCCACTATGACTATAAGAGGTGATTAGTGTGGTTTTTAGAATTTATTATATGATTCAAAAAGTGTTAGATGGTTTAATTAATTGGTTAGAATTATCAGCTTCAGTATAATCAAGGGTTCATAATAATATTAATATGTACTCTTGGTATAATATATAGTTACCAACTCAGCCCTTTAGCAAACTGTAGTCTTGGTATTTTATAAGTTTATAAGGCAGCTATAGCACTTTTGTCTATGAATGTAAAATCTGTATCAGTTACCTTCTGATATGACCCCATGCTGTGGGTTATGGTGCTGGTATTTGTCAGTCTTCATAACCCAGGCAGATCTAGAAATAAGTTGACCATCACAACAGTAAATTCAGAAACCCCATAAATGTAAATATAGTTGTACTTTGCTATGGATTTCCAGTGGACTAGCTAATGGCTACTAGTACCCTTCACTGCATTCTGCTTTTCAGTACAATTTATTGGTGTTAAGACTAACAAAGTGTCACTAGGCTAAGGAGCATGCATACTAATAAGGCCCCTATTTGGTGATTATTATTTTCTCATCCAGCCTTTCTAATTATTATGATGCGGGCGGGAGGGTATTACCATTATGCCTTTATTTTAGAATATTAACACACTGATGTACAGACCTTGTCCAAATTGTCTTTCTTTCTTACTACAAACATTTCCTTCACCAGCTGATTCTAATTTTTGTGATCGCCAACTATTTTTCGACAGTCAACTGAAAGCCTGCTTTGATGAAGTCGATAGAGCACGATTGCAACTGGCACTGCAGCAATTTGCCAAGGAAAACAACAGTTCTCCTGGTGATATATAGCGCATTGTAGCGTTCATTAACAAAAAATATAACAGTTTGGTATCACGTGTTCTTCTGAGCATGCGCAGAGTAAATAATGGCTTACCATGCGGTAGCTTAAGAAGGATGCGGGCGGTGGATGAGAAACTAATAATCGCCAAATAGGGGCCTAATTGTGACATTCAACACCACTATACTTAGCTATACATGTTTCTGCCTTTGTTTAGCTATACATGTTTCTTCCACACATTATCCCATAAAGGCTTCCCCCTATTGTCTGGCTTTGTTTGATCATGGGAGTATTTACAAACAGCATTCTTCATGCAGACTGCAAAAAATCATCACAGTCAAACTTGTGTAGTTTGTAGTCCTAGTCTCACCCAATGTTGATGAATCCCAGATGGTCTTTAGAAGACGATAGTCAAGTGTTCCATAGAGAGTTTGCTTTGAATCTGTTGATGTTGAGGCTGGAGTAAGCATTTTCCACAATTCTTCCAACTTTATGGCGTGTGAAATAATCTACTCCAACAATATATTATTTTTATCAGTAAGATAGACAGTTGAGGCTGTTGAAGAGGAGCTGATGCATATAGCTAAATGCTTGGCAGCTACAAATGAAAAGATTATCATGCATATTGCAATTAGTCTTGATTTAATGGAAAAGTAAGTGTTTGATAAACTGAAATTCCATTATTTTCCACTGAAAAACAACTAAAAACACTCAGATTCACCTCTAGAGGGCCTACTTTTCAAAAATTTCCAGAAGGGCATGCCCCCAGGCTAGAATGCTTTACATACTAGTGTGCTTTGCACACTAATGTAGTCATTATTCCAAATAGCTAATTTTGACCATGGATACTACATGAATCTTACCATTAGGGCCTTGTGAGAAGGCTTGGTATCTTCTAATGTCTGTCTAGTTACTTGTGTCCGTCCAGCTTAGCCCCCCCCCCCCCCCCCCCCCTTTCAAAAAATCCTAGATTTGCCCCTGACAATCACCTCTATTATCCAGCGATGTTCTCTTCACACTCTAGTGATGATTTCTGATGGCTGTTGTGACTGGAATCCAGCTAAACACATCATGCATGTGACAAAAAACTGTCACGGGTATCTATTGGATTTTAAATACCTCATTAACGACCAACTTCAAAGCATACTAAGCGTACCATAGTCTAATTTGCCAAAGTTTCCAGCTATATGGTATGTCTGCAAGTGAAGTCATAAAAAATCTTAGTTATTTTATTTAGTTGTTAGCTGTCAACAACCATGAAATAAAACTCCTGATAGGTACTGAAACTAATACTAACTAAAATTCCTGTACACTGAGGGTACTAGAACTAAACTAACTAAAACTACAAACAGGAGATAGCATGGATTATTGTCCAGTAGTGTTACGATAGGTAGATTAGCAATTATTTAACTTATAACTCACCACTGAAATTTAATTGTTGAGAAGTAATAAAGTAATCATAATAATTGAAACAATTAAATAAAAAGTTAAACTAAAACAAACAAATGTAGTTGCAAACTTCGAATAAAACTTATTACATAATACCAACTCTGATTGTATAAATACAAAATTAATATATGCAAGACTTCAAAAAAAAGTATACAGCATTATTATCTACCCATATATATCAAGCGCATTACGTTGCATATCCAATTTGCACTAGAGTAAGACTGCTGTCATTGCATACTTTCCGGTTTCTTGTTGCAGTACATCCTCCCAGCACAACAACTACTTCTTTAAGATTAATCACTGTGGTAAAAGCACGAGGAGGTCCAGAAAGTGATGCAATTACATTCCAAGAATTATTTGATGAATCATACATCACTAAATGATTTACAGCCCTGGTGTCACTAGCACAACCTCCGACAGCTATGATGGGAAAACAGTTTGAAACAACTGCACAACCATAATATGGAGAAGACCGTGATACGGAAATCCAACCTTTCCCATTCTTATCAGAAACAATATCATCTGCTTGAATACAGTACATTTCCTTTGCTTGGCGGTTATAACTGTTAGTATAACTAACAATCCATAGTTGATCATACCAGATTGTAGCAGATATGCTGCACATTTTTGAAGGTAACTTTGTATTAACTTTTCTCCACTCTAGTAGATTGTTACTATCTTTGAAGTTGAGGATTTCAAAGTCATCATAAAGTATGTCAAAAATCATATGATATTTACCACCACCCACAATGACAAAATGCTTGTAAACTAGGGCAAAATGCTCATATCGTTCTTCTGTAAGATTGGGATACAAGGATTCCCACTTACGCATATTTCTATTGTATGTACTGACTTGATTGGTGGCTCTCCCACTACTATGTTTACCTCCAATTACAACAAGTAAACCATCTACTACAACTGGAATTCCGTGACTATGACTCAATGGAGGAAGTTGATCCCAGCTGTTCTCTAGAACTTGGTCAATGTCATAGGCAAATACATTATATAAAGCTAGCTCATTTGGACTCTCACCACCACAAACATAGATAACATTGTTCAATGTAACAGCAGTAGCTTTCCATACTGGGGCAGGCAGCGGTTTACACTCTATCCAATTTAAATTGTATCTACCATCTTGCAGTGCTTGGAAAAATGGTATTGCATTCTGAAGAAAAAAAAAAAGAATACAGTTTGTGACAATTAAATACCTTATATATATATATATAGAGTTTGCTAACAAATTGTGAGCAGTATTAGTCACTAAATAAATGAATGTTAATGAGGAAGCTTATCTGATTGCATGCATGCATATATTGTTCTCTGTCAGTGGAGATGTGGTGAAAGTACTCTGGCTAGTTACAAATACAGAAAATGGTGACATGCTCATACCAGTACAGTAACTATACAATCCTGTGACAAAATGATTGTTATCTCTTAGCCAGATATCATCTGTGTCAACCTTATTCCACTCAACTGTTGATAAAATTTAACTAAAGGTACAAATGCGTGAAAATTGCATTTTCTTGGATCCTCTAAAATGCACGCCTGTCTGTCAAACACCCAGATGCATTGTCTTTCCTTTTAAGTGCAAAATAAAATATGAATAGTTTTGTAAGATTGATTAAAATTTTTGCCCTTCCAACAGTCAGTAGCTGCTATGTACAGAGTACAGTAATGGCCAAACAGATTTTTGTGGGGTGAGACATCTTTCATATCTAAATTTTAGTTAAATCGGTCCATCCATCTTTGAGGTATGCTTCTTCAAAGATCATCTTATTTTCTTCATCTTCTGTGTTAATTGTTCTTTTTGTACCACTTACAAAATCTGCCATAACTTGTGCAAGCTTTATAGGGATGTTTTGAAATTTGATGCGATAAAAGTTGCAAAAAATTTTGAGTAATTTGTTTTGTCACACCTACAGGGTAAACTACTGACAAAACAAGTTAAAACTTAGTATGCAGGTAGGTAGCACAAGCCTTTTTGTGATTTGAAAGCACTGAGAGTATTAGCTAAGGAGATATAAAACAAAAACCAAACATGTGAAACAAGTGTTCTAATAATAAAGCAGCCACTGAGAAGTAAAAATAAAAGAACCATGTGCAAAAATGTCAGAAAGAAATTGTTCAGGGTTTGAGCCAGGGACCTCCACACATACATGTTTAAACTTTTTACACTCTGCCACTCGGCTGTCAGTTGCTCATCTCTCTTAATTTCTACCTTACAAACAAAAGTGCTACACCAGAATACAATTTTATAGTTCTATCCATGGAACCTCTAGATTGTTCCAGAGCATTGTATGTGGATTGCATCAGAAAAAAATGTTTGTTCTATTAGACTACTACAAAAATGGCTAAATAAAATAGGCTTATGTCATGCAATCGAGATACTCTAATAGAGCAGTCGCCTTGCTGCGATTTGTTGTCATGTCTACCGACATAGGCGGTGGAAGGGGGGGGCTTAGCCTCCCCTCAGAATGATATCACGCCAAAATTATCCTTCTTGGAGTGGGGCTGAAAACCATGATGAAGATTGATATACTCTAATAGAATGCTCAAATACCCTAATAGAGCAGTCAAGGCCTTTATAAAAACGTGTTCCTAAAAGTAGCTTAAAAAAAAAGGTTGCCTACAGTGGGAATCAAACCAGGTACCTCTTACTGTAAGAGTTGGTGTCTTACCACTGTACCGAGTGTCTCCAGGTGGCTACAGGCTGTTTTGTACTGCCTATAAATACTGTATGTTCATTAACCCTGTAGTCTTTTTAACCGGCAAATAGCCTGTTTTAAACTAAAACTTGGTGTTTTAGTTAAAATGCTTTAAATTGTACCTATAAAATTGCTATAAATCAATTTTGGTGAACTTTGAGACATTGTGAAAGCTAAATTGACTACAGCGTCTGGGGGGCTGTGCCCCCCAGATCCCCTGCTGCCAGAGACTCTATACTCCAGTCAGCCCCCTCATCATATCAACTACTTCCTCTGCCACCGCCTACCGGTTAAACAGTTTATGTAAATCAGTTCAATTTTCTTGCACTTGTCGGGTAACTATCAAGGCAGAGGAGGTTGGACGCACTTTAAGCGCCACTAAAACATATTACACAAAATCTGTTTTGTGGAGGAGGTTAATACATCATGGTCTCAGAATAACTCACTGAATCATCTCATGTTTCGTTAATAGAATACATACATGAAGGCTGGTGAAGTAGTGTACACCAAACCGCAACTTATTAATTTCACCCGGAATTCAAGCACTGATTACAAAACAAAGTATATTGCTTTGAAGCTTACATGAAGGATGATCTGAATATCCTACACCATTATAAATTCTTGATAGTAGGGATCATGAACTTTCCTGTCCAAAAATATCATAGCCTCAGTATTCCTTGGCAGTATTCAAAAGTACCATCAGAGAGACCCCAAACACTTCCAACAAGATTTTAATTTTAAATTTCTACTAAGTGACTGCTTTGTTAACTAACTAATATATGCCTCCAGCCAAGCATCCCTGCTGCCATACAGCAGCATGGCATCATAACTCACCCATAGAATAAAATTTGGTCTTGCAATAACTGGATCTTTAGTGTGTGTTAAGGCTAGTGTGCTTTACTATGTAGTCCTGCAAATAAAGTTTTTTAGTACAACTGAGTTAGGACACAAGTACATAATTCTATGCATGTGCAACATCCAAAATGGGACAAAACTAGCTGTGTACTGTAAGCTAACTGTTCTTTGGAGTGCAAAACGTCTTTGCAAATGTGCTACTTCTAAAAACCAGGTGCCATGCAGCTAGCTAACTCATCTGGAAATAACCAACTATGTATTACTATTTTATTATGTTGAGCAATAATGCATAATTAATTTATTGTAATTCTCGGATTTCATAATTTATGAAATTTTCACAATTCTTCAATTACGTTGCTATGCACTGCTAAGGAAGCGCTTTTAACAACATATTGCGCACAGAGGTATCTTCTAAACTGTTTTATAGTTTGACTATAGTGTTTTTTTTCCACAAATTCTCTCGACAAAGCCTCAAAGCTGCTCTTCATTTTCGTTCGTGTACATTGGGGATATGCCCCCTTTCCAACTGAAGGGATAGGCTATTCCTGGTAGTCTATGAGGCCTGCACTGTTGTTTCTCAATTGTTAAATACCTGTAAATCCCGAAGGGTAGCTTATAAGGGCTGCTATATTGATTTTCAGTCTGAGGAGAGTTGCCACACCCGCTTTGTGAATTAAATGCCTTTAATTCACAAAGTCTGAGGAGAGTCGCCACACCCGTATTTCAGACTGCCAAAAAGAAACCGCCTCAGAGCAAATTTCACTTTTACTTCTTACATGTAAAAGTTGCTTTTACCATTAAATGATTTTGCTCACGTGGATGTGTACAGACAAACATAGATAGGTACATACATACACTTTTACGAAAACAATTTCAGTAAACCAGGCGCACGCCCACAGCCGGCTGAAGGTGGTGGGGTGAGCAACAGATAGACTTCAAAATGGAAGCAGACAATAATACACGAGATTGTTCGTTAAAACCAGCCTAGCCTTGAGTAGTTTGAGTACTACTGCCTGGATTAACAAGGCAAAATTGTCATATTACTTTTCAGTAATGTTATATTAGAATTAATATATGTCTGTACAATGCGCATGCGTGGGGAGTCCAAATAATAAGAGTTATTAAGTCGTTTGGTCGTCATCGTGCTCTGTCGAATCCGTCCTGTAACAGATTTGGGGGCTTGTCCGGGAGCGGAAAAGGAGAGATACTTGTTAATCGACTGTTCCTGTGGTCTTTGAGTGTTTGGTGCTGTATCTCTTCCTGCGGTTCGAAAACCGCTAAGCCTTAATCCTTGGTACCGGGTTAATGATACCTGATAAGGTGACGATCATTTGTTAATAAGCGACCTTGTTGTTTCCTTGTTGTTTTCGTGGCAGGACTCGTCGAGGAAAGGTGCTGCATTTATTTGGTAGTGAGCACTAATTGGGACCAATTTTCTACAAACATTGTGATTGTACTGGGATGTCTCTGGACATTGAATCATTCGTTAAGGAGCCATCACTTACTGTGTTGTCGAAGTTGAAACGAGCCGAGCTGACGCAATTGGCGGAACACTACAAACTCACTGTTGCGAATGGCGCGAAGAAGGGTGAGATTCGGCAGATTATTGTAAAGTATTTACACGAAGAAGAACTTATTTCGGATGACGAGATAGAAGAGCCGTCCGCCATAGCAATTTGTCGGTTGGAATTAGAAGCGAGAGCTAAGGAAAGAGAAGCGGAGCTGAAAGTAAAAGAGTTACAACTGAGGGAGAAAGAGTTGGAAGTCCAATTGAGACTGAAGGAGCTAGAAGTGTCGAAATCGGCGGCAGTGTCACCCCCAACTAGTTCAAGGGAAACAGGCGGCAGAGATATTTTTGATGTAAGCAGACATATGAAATTTGTCCCTAGCTTTTCTGAAACGGAGGTAGATAAGTTTTTTCTACATTTTGAGAAGGTGGCACAGAGTTTAAAGTGGCCGAAAGATTCATGGACGCTGCTCCTACAAAGTGGCCTCGTGGGAAAGGCCCGAGCTGTTTATTCAGCTTTGCCAATAGAGGAGAGCTCTGAATATGAAACTGTGAAGACAAGTATTT
The DNA here is from genome assembly GCF_963678975.1 of Dysidea avara. NCBI lineage: Eukaryota > Metazoa > Porifera > Demospongiae > Dictyoceratida > Dysideidae > Dysidea > Dysidea avara. Next base: position 32,539,410 of record NC_089278.1, on the reverse strand, counting down.
TGAAAGCCTACGAGCTGGTCCCGGAAGCCTATCGGCAACGATTTAGAGACTCTAAGAAAACAGATAAACAAACCTACGTAGAGTTTGGAAGGGAAAAAGAAATGTTGTTTGACCGATAGTGTCTATCTAAGAATGTTGATAAGAACTATGTTCAGTTACGCCAGCTGGTACTGGTTGAGGAATTCAAGAATTGCCTGCCTACAGAACTGAAAACTTATATAGATGAACAGAAAGGTGAAAACCTTCACCAAGCCGCGGTACTGTCTGATGATTATACCTTGACCCATAAGCCTGTGTTCAGACACCAGTCTCGAGACTTACCACCCCATGCTGGTAACAGAGGATACTCTAGTAACCCTCTGTCTGGTGGTGGTGGTTCTCAAGCTTCTGGCCGTGCGAGTGATCCTCCAGTGCGACGTAGTCAACGGTTCACAACGGGCCCAACCTGCTACTACTGTAAGAAAAAGGGTCATGTGATGTCGGAATGTAGAGCCTTGGAGAGGAAGAATCACAGAGTAGAATCTGATTCACTAATTATACCGAAGATGGTGGACGTAACTGATTCAGTTAATGAAACCAGGAATCAAGGAACATCAGAGTATGTAGGAGGTACAGCAGATGAGGTATTGTTACCGTTTGTGTCGAGAGGGTTTGTGTGTTTGGAGGGAGGTACCGAGAAAGTTCCAATTAATGTGTTAAGGGACACTGGAGCCACACAGTCACTATTGTTGGACAGTGTGTTGCCATTTTCTGACCAGACCTCAGCTGGAGTTAGTGTGCTATTGCAAGGAGTAGAGATGGGAGTTATCAGTGTACCCTTACATGTGGTTAGCTTACAGTCTGACATAGTTTCAAGTGTTGTTGCTGTAGGTTTACGCCCCTCCCTACCTGTAAAAGGAGTGTCAATGATACTAGGCAATGATTTGGCGGGGGACAAGGTCACAGGTGAACCACAAGTGTCAGAGGTTCCTTGTTCAATTACAGAAGAAGAGCAATTCAGTTGCTTCTTTCCTTCATGTGCTGTAACCCGAGCAATGGCAAAAGCGGCTGAGAAGGCTGCGGATGAGAACAACAGACCAGAGGAATTTTCCAATGGCGGTAGAGAAGAGTCAGTGGTTATTAATTCTGGAACCCCTTCCTCACACGGTGTGCCAGAAATGAACAGTCAACCAGGTGGTAATCACCCACTAGGGTTGTCTCCCTCAAGGTTAGTTGCAGAGCAAGAGAGAGACTTTGAGATTATGAACATTAAGAAGGGGGCATTAAGTGAGAGAGAAGCGGAGAAAGTTCCAGTGTGTTATTTTTTGAATAGTGGTAATGTTGTGATGAGGAAGTGGCGACCGCCGAATGTTCCGGCATCTAACGAATGGAGTGTGGTTTACCAGGTTGTGGTCCCACCACCCTATAGGAAAGACATTTTAGTTTTGGCTCACGATATACCTTTAGCAGGTCACCTTGGTATTGCGAAAACGTATCGTAAAGTGTTAGGTCACTTCTATTGGCCTGGGTTGCATGGTGACGTTAAGAAGTTTTGTAAAACATGTCATGTCTGTCAGCTCATAGGGAAACCCAATCAGCACCCACCAGTGTCTCCCCTTATTCCTATACCCGCTATGGAGGAACCCTTTAGTCGTATTATTGTGGATTGTGTGGGGCCGTTGCCCAAGACTCGTGCAGGAAATCAATACCTCCTTACCATTATGTGTGCTTCAACTCGGTTCCCGGAAGCCATTCCGTTGCGTAATATTAAAGCAGATAAGATTGTAAAGGCTTTAATAAAATTCTTTACATTTGTAGGGCTTCCGAAAGTGGTGCAGTCAGACCAAGGGTCTAACTTTATGTCTGGGTTGTTCCAGAGTGTTATGGTCCAACTGGGTATTCACCAAGTCAAATCCACAGCATATCACCCACAAAGCCAGGGGGCACTGGAAAGGTTTCACCAAACCTTGAAGTCAATGATGAGAGCCTATTGTATGACACAGAAGCATGACTGGGATGAGGGTATCCCTTTGCTGTTGTTTGCAGCCAGAGAGTCAGCACAGGAATCCTTAGGGTTTCCCCCATTTGAATTAGTTTTTGGCCATCTCCCTCGAGGTCCGCTTAAACTGCTTAAGGAATCTTGGCTAAACAGTGACAATGATTCGTCACACAGTGTTATCACGCACATTACTGATGTGCACGAGAGACTTAAGGTGGCTAATAAGTTAGCACAGAAAAACTTGAGATCCTCACAGAGTCGAATGAAACAGTGGTATGACAAAAAAGCCAGATCCCGCACCTTTCAACCAGGAGATCAAGTACTAGTCCTCCTACCTATACATGGTCAGCCATTACAGGCACGTTATTGTGGTCCATACACCGTAGAACAGAAGGTGAACGATGTTGACTATTTGATTCAGACTCCTGGCCGGCGGAAGGAGAAGAGACTATGTCATGTGAACATGCTCAAGCCATACCATGGTAGAGAAGGTAACAACGATCCAGTGTCTGTTGTTTCGAATTGTGTTAGTGTTGGTAAGAAGGAGCTGAATGATAGGACACTGGAGGATGAGGAGATAGGAAGGAGCCTAAGGTTGAAAAATTCGGATGTGCTGTTGAATTTAGAGCAGAAGCTGAGCCACTTGCCACTACAGGAAAAGGAGGTGTTAACGAAGCTGTTATGTGAGTTTACTGATTTGTTTCCTGATGTACCAGGGAAGACCACAGTTACAGTACATGATGTTGATGTGGGAGAAACATCCCCTATTAAGCAGCACCCTTACAGGGTTAACCCAGTAAAGTTAAAATTAATGAGGAATGAAATAGAGTATATGCTACGAAATGGAATTATTCAGCCTAGCCAAAGTCAGTGGAGCTCTCCTTGCATTCTCGTGCCAAAGTCGGATGGCACATATAGATTTTGCACTGACTTTCGTAAGTTGAATGGAGTTTCTAAGACGGATTCCTACCCAATTCCCAGGGTGGATGACTGTATTGACAGAATTGGTCATGCTAAATATGTTAGCACATTTGATTTACTGAAGGGGTACTGGCAAGTGCCATAACCAGGCGAGCTCAAGAGTTGTCAGCGTTTGCAACCCCGGACGGTTTATTCCAATACGGTGTCATGCCCTTTGGCATGAAAAATGCACCAGCCACCTTCCAGCGAATGGTGAATGGTGTAATTCGTGGGCTGGAGGGCTGTGATGCTTATATAGATGACCTGGTGATATATAGTGACAGCTGGGAAGATCATATACAGCTATTGCAGAAGTTCTTTAGCAGGTTGCGGGGTGCTCACCTTACAGTCAATCTGTCCAAGAGTGAGTTCTGTAGAGCACGAGTTAAGTTTTTGGGGCACATCGTTGGCCAGGGAGAAGTTGCTCCGGTAGTATCGAAAGTAGAGGCCATTTTGAAATTCCCTACCCCAGTAGACAAGCGTGAAATAATGCGGTTCTTAGGAATGGCGGGATACTACCGCAAGTTCTGCTATAACTTCTCCACCATTGCTGAACCACTTACCACTTTACTGCAGAAACAGAAGAAGTTTGTATGGAGTACAGAATGTCAGCATGCTTTTGAGAAGATTAAACCTTTGTTGTTGTCTGCACCTGTGTTAAAGGCCCCTGATTTTAAGAAGCCTTTTAAACTTCAAGTTGACGCCAGTGACATTGGCATTGGTGCAGTTTTATTACAAGAAGGACGTTGTAGCATTGATCACCCAGTATGTTACTTTTCGTACAAGTTTAACAAACACCAAGTTAATTATTTGACCACAGAGAAAGAGACATTGGCTCTTTTATTAGCGTTACAACATTTCGATGTGTATTTGGGCACCACCATAGCTCCAGTTGAAGTTTATACTGACCACAATCCTCTTGTGTTCATTGAGAAAATGAAAAACAAGAACCAGAGACTACTCCGGTGGAGTCTTGCATTTCAAGAATACAATTTAAAGATCCGCCATATAAAAGGGCGTGATAATGTAATCGCTGATGCTCTGTCAAGAGCCACTGTTTAGTTGAACTGGACTCCTGTGCATTCACTCCCATGTTGTATTTATTAGGTTTTATTGGTCATTTCACTTTTGTTCTTGTAAGTCACAGGCATCATCCTTTTTGTAGGGGGGGAGTGTTATATTAGAATTAATATATGTCTGTACAATGCGCATGCGTGGGGAGTCCAAATAATAAGAGTTATTAAGTCGTTTGGTCGTCATCGTGCTCTGTCGAATCCGTCCTGTAACAGTAATTGATAATAGGGATGCAAGTTTAGTCGTGCAATTAATTTTATCACTATTCTTTCATTTAGTTGCAGTATGTGCTGGTTTGTGAACCACATGTTAATACAAAAAGTAACAAACGAGTATAAGTAAAATTAGATTTTTAAAACCAGGCACACACCTACAGCCAGCCTTTGGCCAGCTGACAACAGCTGTGGGTTTACAGACAGAAATCAGTTTGCATGTCTGCGTGTCTGTCCACAAACCTATGTGAGCAAACACCTTCATGCTTTCTTATCAGCTGTTTCAGTAGTGTTTACTTGAAGGGTGTGTGGCCCTTCACTGAAACTGCTTAATGGGGACTTGCCTCTGTGCATTTAAAGACTGAAAATCAATGTAGCAGCCCTTATAAGGTACCAGGAATGGCATACCCTTACAAGCTGAAAATGGGCATGCCTTGAACTAAACAAAAATTGAGAGTAGCCATGAAACTTCGTCTAGAGAATTTGTGTAAGAAAACACAATAGATAAACTATAAAACAGTTGAGAAGACACTTCTGTATATAATTGTAGTTTGTTCGAGTTATGTGTCCTTAGCAATGCATAGTGACATAATTGATGAGTTACAAAATAATCAGTGAATTACAAAGTATGTTCAATTTTGATTGCAGTACAAAGTAATTTGTGTGTATTACAAAGCAATGTTGTGTGTAAGTTGCCTTTAATCCATTCGAGGAATAGTATACCATATAGAGGGAAACTTTGGAGAATTCGGTGTCTGAAATTAGCATCTTTTATAGCTGAAGATTTAGCTTGGATTAATTTTGTTTTGCCAAACACAGTTTAGCTGGCTATTTACCAAAGTGTATCCCAGTAAAAGTTTCATTCTATACGGTACATTCCAGGCGCCTGGTTTTTAGACGTAGCACAGCATCAACTTGTTACATTTGATAGAAATTAAAAACACTGACTATCATCTGCTATACTAGTAGACATCTAATCCCTGCTTCAATCATAGCTATAACTATTGCAAGTAGGAATTAAATGCACACTGCTATTGCTGCAGCTGTAGACAACCTCCTTTGTTTCATTTATGTAAATATAAATATTCTTGTGGGTATAAATTCCTCCCTTAGATTAACTCCATGGCTTGGTTTTTGAAGCATGCTCAACTCCATATGTGACCCAGTCTGGAAAAACCAGTCTTATTGCCTATTTAAAAGTATCGAGAAACGCCGGTTTTAAGCATTTAGTGTGTTGTAGCTTGCCAATGGTTGAAGCTATGTGTACCAAATTTTCACATGTTTTACACCAATTCCTTACCTTCCAGAGCATCCACTGTGCAAGTAGCCAACAACTAAGTTTCCTACCATTTTAGATAGTTTTTAAACCGAGGTTGACTGTATCAGGTGAGCTCCAAAAGGGGTGGGAGGTGGGGGGCCTGGAAGGTGGGCAAGATAGTGTTCAAAAATTGAAAAGGAAGGTGTAGGGATGAATTAGGCCAAGTTATGGGCCATTCAGGTCTCACAATTGGCTAAAATGAAAGGAAATTCACAGCAGAGGTACTTATTCAACACCACAGAGCTGTACAGCAACATACAGCCATCCCCAGGCTGACCAGAGCTCCCCACACTGCACAAACAGATCACCACTGTGGCAACCAGCAAAACCAGACCACTCAAGTTTTACTGATTTTGATTGTGGAATTAGATAGTTTATTCATGTAGCTTTGTGTCCTGGGTGAAAAATCAAATCTGCTGACATGGGCGATAAGACTGGTTTTCCCAGACTGGGTCACATACAAGACTGTATCTGAGAAATAGTCTTTTAAAAAGTAGGGTTTCGTAGGTGTATCAGATTAAATTTTCACAAGTAGAAGGAAAGATTAGGAATTTTAAGTTGGATTAGGGATCAAAGAAAAAAGGTAGTGAAACAAGCGAATAGTTAAAAGTGGTGAAACAAGGAAGGTTGCCTATACCTGCAGATATACTAGTGGACATTAAATCCCTAAACTTCATTCTATAATTAGAGATTAAATATATCTGCAGGTATAGGCAACCTTCCTTGTTTCACCACTTTTTAGTTATTACCTTGTTTCGCTACCCTTTTCTCTTTGATCAACTTAAAATTCCTATTTTTTCCTTCTTCTTGTTTGTTTACCTTTTAATAACATAATTATGACAAATGAACCAGCGACAGTGCTATCACAAATCACCACCTTTTGATGCTAGTGAAAAGAACTGGAACACAAAGGAGGACAAACCATGATGGGTATATTGTACATACTTTTGGTTGGTGAAAAGGCACATCTCGGGAAAAAGTAATGTTGAATAGTGAAGAAATCAAGCCTGTAGTCTCAAGTTATGCTTAGCTGGAGGTATAAGTTAGTCTATTAAATAGAAAACTTTTAAATTCCATAGAAAGTTTTACAAAGGGTTTAGGATTGGTCTGATGACATTTTTGGGGTTGGTTGTGCCTGACCAATGCTGCCAAGCTGTCATGAAGGGAAATTGAAGCTGGTTTTAGGGTGATGCCCAGTTCTTCATGATCCCTAATGTACAGTACTACCATACCGTATGATACATTTTACAACAACCCTTGGCCCTTACATTCTACTGTACAGTAGCCAACAGCTAAATTACTGCTATTTCCGACAACTTTCTAGTAGGTAAAATTGAACATATCTAATAGGGGTGGAGAGATAAAGGGTTGTTTTCAAAATGATAGAAAAATGGGTAGAAATTAATTAGGTTAGGCTATGGGTAGTTCAGGGTTCAAACAAGAGGAAATTTACAGCGCATGTCTTTATCAAACACCACGAAGCTATACAGCCAGGTCCAGTCATCCCCAGGTTGGCCAGAACTCCATCCAAGCTTCAAACTACTCATATGGCTTGTCATTGGGCCTGGAATAAGTATAGCCAGGAAAAGCACGCTATACAGTTTTCAATACAGTAATAAGTCACTCTCTATAGAGTTCTAAGCCTTAATAAATAAACTAATGTCTATTTGGTTCCACATGGGGTACTTAGAGATAATAAGTCACTCTCTAGAGTTCCTATGGATATATACTTGAAATGACAAGCAGAAAATATCCTGACTGTCTGGCAGACTCCTGTAAGCGTTTGAGCGTTAACCGGATGGCTGCAGGTTCGAGGCTACCTAGGTCCAGTCATGGATTTTTTCTCTCCTTTCTCTACCTTTTCAAACACACTTATGTAACAACTTTAAACAACTTTACACAGTTGCTGCCCCTTGTATAGTTGATGCCTTTGTGTGATATTCATGTAACATCCACTGTTTTTTTACTAGTACAGCACATCATGTACATGTGCATATATGCATTGCTATTCCTTATAGTTGCTTACCCTATGAATTATTGTACTAAGCTGGCATGTTTGCTGTATTCTCCTAATTTCCTCACACATTTCTCCAGCAGATGGCCTTCCTTCAATATTTGTATTTAAACATCGCTGAATTAAAGGTAACAGAATATGATTGTGTGGGACAACAGCAAGCATTTGCTTATAATTAGAGTTCTTCATTGGAGTTTCACCAGTAACTACTTGAAGCATGAGAACTCCAAGGGAGAAAACATCTGAATTTAAAGACTGCATCAATAAGTTTTCAACAATTTCTGGTGCCATATAAGGATTAGCTCTTGAATGATCTTCAAGAGAAATCGATTCCAGAAGTGGATAATAAAAGTCACTGATCTTTGCTTTATCTCCCTGAATCAGTATGTTGCCATCATGCAGATTCCCATGTATCAGTGAGTGTCTATGTAATGTCTCCATACCCTGAGACATGTCCAAGCACAATGAAACTTGTTTTTCTAATAATAGCTTTCCATCGTTTTCTGCTAGGTAATCGAGCAAATTCATCTGTGCTAATTCAGTAACTATTGCTGACGTGGCATCAAATTCAGTGATGCTGACAAGCTTGACTAAATTGTCATGTTCAATATTAAAGCATGGTGTACATTGCTTTTGAAAATCAGCTACTAGTTTTGTAACAGAACAGTTGAAATCTAGTATTTTCTTATGAAAAAATTTTGTAGCAGAGATCGTATTCTCAAATATGGTTCTCTTTGTTATACCATATCTACCAGTTCCAAGGTGATTCATTATCTTCAACTGCTTTGTTGTGCTTTTCAAACTGTCGTTAAGCTGGGAGCTTTCCAGTGATAATTTATTAATTTCGATCTTTGCAACTTCCTGTTTATACAAGTTCAATGTAACACATTATATGAAAGTAATAAAATTAAAGCTTACAGGCTGCCTTTCCATCAATTTATCATGGCTTACTTCTACCAACTGTTGAGAATGCTGTTGACCTTTCAAATCTTGAATAACCATACTTAAATTTTGAATTTCTGATTCCATTTGATTGAATTTCAGTTTATACAATGCAATTTCCTGTATGGGTTCACTGAACATAAAATGAAAATTAAATATTTCATTACCTGCTTCATTGTCTTCATTTCTTTTGGATTAAATAATGTAACCCATTCCTGTAAAAATAGTAGCTTGCAATAAACAAGTACACAAACTAGAGAATTACAGCTATGTAGATATTATTTCAATATGCAACATTTCTTATTACACTTTACAGCATTGACCGCCACTTCATTTTTGATTTAAATACACAAGGTCATCTTGTTTCATAAAACCAGCACAGAGCTATGTATGCATGAAGGTCACATTATTATTCTGGCTGTAAACATACATGCAGTGTGATGCACCAGCTTCTTGGGCTGTCTTGAAAACTGTTTGCACTTAAGGCTTACAACAGTAAAATACTGAGATTATACCATACGTAATATGAGCACACTTCAGCAGTCCACATACCAATTATTAGAAAATTGCTTCATGCATTCCCAAGATATGAGTCTTCAAAAATTGGCTTAATTTCTTCATTTTTTTTTCTTGTCTTATATTTTCTTCTTTGTCTTTGCACACTTATAGCACAAACATGTTATCCAATTGCCTTAAATTTGGCACACATAAGGCATCGTCCAAATGCAACATCATTACTTGCGAGTGCGCATGGTAAAAAAAAACTAATTAAAGGACGTGGCAGCCATTTCGCTAGCGAGTCGTTATCTCTTTATGCCACACCCTCTAATTAGTGAGTTTTAATTGTGCGTACTTGCAAGAAATGACATTGCACTTGGGTGGTACAGTAAGTGGGCTATAAAGGCAAATATTGGTACTAATTTTGGCTTGAATATATGGTGAATAGTTGTGGAGTTATTAACAATTATTCATGAAAATAACACCAGTCATGCCTACAGGGTATACCGCTTATGGGCTAGAACTATCAAAAGTGCATCCAGAGCAACCTGGAATGCTTTTAATGGGTTATTTTCTACTATATATAACTTTATGACTGATGCCTTCAGCCAAGCATAATTTGACTATGGCATTAATGCTATGGGCTTGATTTCTTCACTGTTTGATATTGCTTAGGTCTAAGATATGTTTTTTTGTTTATCACCGAATGTATTCCTCCTTTGATCTTCTCTGTAGTCCTATTTCTCTACTATTGCGCGGATGTTAATTTTAGAGTAGTAATGGCTATCTGTGTTGATCATCACATTTTAAATAGTTATACTACAGCTGCAATGGATTTTTTGCTGATATATACACCTGAAGCACGAGGGCTGCAGGCCCGTGGGCTATATAGTAGCAAATCGTGGTGCAAGTGATATATATACCAGCTATTTAAATAATTAAAAATTTCAAAAGGAAGTAGGGGTTGATATACATGCTACAAAAAGTAAGGAAACAAGCTCAAAATGTTACAGCCGAAATGAGAAATGATCCAGCAGTAAAAAGTAAGGAAACAAGATTAGACGACTACTTGCTAAAATGAGACACACTTTAATGCCTATTTTTGGCTAGCATCTAAATGAAACCATCAAATTAGCCAAAAGTAGGGATTAAAGCGTGTCTCATTTTAGCAAGAGTCGTCTAATCTTGTTTCCTTACTTTTTACTGCTGGATTATTTCTCATTCAGCTGTAACATTTGGAGCTTGTTTCCTTACTTTTTGTAGCATGTATACCAACCCCTACTTCCTTTTGAAATTTTTAATTTTTTAAATAGCTAGTTTGTTTACTTTTTGTCTAGCTAGCTAGCTATGTTATACTCTTTTTGTTTTCCACATAGTATAAATATAACTTGAAGCAGCTATCTTTTACTTTCGTACGCAATAAGCGCCTCTAAAAATAATCATCGTCTTGTCTTTAAAAGCTATTACAGCAACTGTTTAAGGTTTCAGCTGCATTTCTAATGGCCTAAATGTGGATGATTTTACAGTAAAATCGCTGGAGAGTCCACCATTATAAGAGTGGAACCCTCGCTTTTAGAAAGTCTGGATCCTGAAAATGGATCTGCCCCTCAAAGACATTATTAGCTAGCTACCTCACAAAAAGCTAAACTGGTAATTAAGACTATATAAAACGACTACCCAGCGTTAACAAATGCTAGAGACAACTCCTTGGGTACTACACCCGTTCACCCTCATCTTACGCACCGAGCGATACGCACACTTCGTTAAAATCACATGTTTGGGTTGTGGCGCGTGCCGCAACTATTAATTATCCTTGGAGAAGAACAAAGAAGCGGATGAATGGTGAAAGCAAACAGCATGGTGCAGTGGACAGAACGTAATCGGAACAACAGATTTGTGATAGTGTTGTTTTAGTACAGCAAATTCATTTTAGTTTAGTTCTAGTTCTAGTACTCCAATTCTGTGATAGTTTTAGTTAGTTTTAGTTCTAGTATCCCAATTCTACCATAGTTTTAGTTAGTTTTAGTTCTAGTGCCCCAATTCCACCAAAGTTTTAGTTAGTATTAGTCATATTTCTGTAATTTAGTTAGTATTAGTTTCATTTTAGTTAGTGTTAGTTTTAGTGTTAGATATCTTCACATATACTAACCTTGGTAGCACCCCCTAAACTTACAGAAACTTTAGATTTGGTGTTTTGATGTTCAGCACTATTTCCACTTACCATTGTGCACAAATGAACAAATACTCTAATAGAACTGAGCTTAAATAACCTAAATAGGCAGAATTAATGCTGAATAGCAATGTTTCAGAGGAGGTTGGACACGAAACAAGCACTTCTGACATTTATTTCTGTTAATTGCATAATTCTTATATATGACAAGGAGTAAGTGATAGAAGAAATGTTTAGCATGCAATATCCACATCATGTTACCTTGTGCTTCTTAAGATGAATAGCAAATTTTTATTGCAAGACGGGTGTGTGAGTTTCTAATTCTCTTTTCGATTCTCTGTAAGGCCAAACTAGCGGCGTCCGCTCTTCTTTTTCAATACTCTGAGAGGCTTTGTTAGCATGTACATTGCTTTCTTCGACAATCATTGTGTTTAAATACACGTACATAAGGCGTTCCTATAGTATTACACATGGATTCCACCCAGCGAATGCTTACACACATGATCCTGTAGATTTCAAGAGAAATTTACGTGCCTGGAGTAGTGGGGTTGAATGGGGTTGACCGGCTGAATAGACTAAACTTGAAGTGCATTCTCGAATGGTATTTGTGAAAACTTTCATGGACGCTTGGTTAAACTTTCAATACAAAATGTATGCACTCATGTGTGCATGTCCAACCTCCTCTGACAATGTTTATGGTAGCATTTGCAGGCATTTGCAGGCATTTTCAGGCATCACCATCTTCAAAGAAAAGTGTTAAGTGGTTATAGTGTACAACACCCTTTTATGTAGGATTGCTTGAGAAACCTTTTAGTTAGCTCTAGTTCTTGAACTAAAAGTTTTAAAGGTTTTGGTTTAGTTCTAGTTTTTGAACCAAGACTTGAAAGAATTTTAGTTTAGTTTTAGTTTTAGAACTAAAATAGACCACAATTTTAGTTTAGTTCTAGTGTACTAGAACTAGAATTAAATTGCTGTACTAAAACTAGATTTAGTTCTAGTTCCTTAGAACTAAAACAACACTAATTTGTGAATCGGCCGTCATTACCTTGACCGTCTGAAATTTCTGGAGCCGTACACCTAGTGCTACTGGGTTTTACAGCAGGCAGGCTGGCAGACGAAATGTAGGTGAATTTAGAAAATTTTAAAACTCACTGTACATCGAAACAGTCAACTTTTCGCTTCGTTTACCCAAGGTACAGCATCATTATAACAGTACTAATGTATTCCAGGTGGTTCTTTCGGGTAAAACTTATTGCAAGGCCATTTTAAGGTGCGAAAATCCACAAAACCATGATATATATGTTATAGTTATATCCCGGTACGAGGGTGATATCATTGTTATTACACGAGTCCGAGGCGGAGCCGAGGACGAGTGTAATAACAATGATATCATCCGAGTATACGGAATATAACTGTTTTATATCCCAGTGCGCGGGAGTGCGCAGAAGTTTACTGATAGTAAATTAAGTTCCGGTTTGAGTTCCTGTCACTGTGCTCAAGATTTCGTCCGAATTGTGTGGAGATTCTACTTCGTAGCTACAAGAGAGACCTTACATACTGCCTACAAACTGTAGCGAAGGGTGGTGTTATGAAGCAGCGGTTCCAGGTACGATTCGCCTTTGTCAGAAATTGGTATGGTGGTGTCGCGTGGTGTGCAAGAGAAAAATAAAGACCAACAAGTGGCTACCATAGTCCAAGATAGAACGATGAAGCTAGAGGAAGTTAGTTCTTCACCATACTGACTGTTGGGAGTGATTGCTGGAGTGAAAATCGTCACGGACTATTCTTGACATTTGTTAAACTAGCTATCACGGTATTGGTAACTTGTAGTGTTATTGTGTAAAGGATTAACAGTTTTCTTGTAAGATTTAGGTAGTTTTAAGTGCTGTATTGGTGTGTTTTGTATCAATATTTCCTTATTTGGCTCTTTGTTCCATTGGTAAACAATGCCATTCGCGGTTATTACGTCACGAAAGAGACTGAGTGGCTCCGCAACAGGGTGATAAGTTAGTTATCACTGGGTGATAACTAATATATCGTACAGTAGCAGCGCCGTTCTGTCTAGCTGTATGGTAGTTATAACCCAGTGCGGCGCTTTGATACTCCCACGCACTGGGGTTTAAATATATATATATATATAATTGTAGCCCTCGGGCTTGTGCGTATACATCAGGCAAAGCACTTGTGCCCATGGTATAACTAATATGTTCTACTTTAGCATGTAGACTTGCCTAATTGGCAAAATGTTTAGTTGCTATGCCCCTCTCTTATATAGGGAACCAAGTAGGCTGTGATTGTGGGATTGAATTTTGCCAAACAAACTGTGATAGTGGGATTCAATTTTAATACATCAAACAGTAGTTTGATTTACTTTTGCTAATATAGCAATGTTAAGAGACTAGTGTTAATTATGTTACTTTAATCACTGCATTTACAAAAGCAAAAAACAAACTACTGTTGATGCATTAAAATTGAATCCCACAATCACAGCTTGTTTGGCAAAATTCAAACCCACAATCATGGTTGCTTGCTTCCCTATATATGAGAAGAGAGATAAAGTATAACATCAAAGAAATGTAATGATTTCTAGATATAGTGTGCACTCCTATTAGGTGTGCAATATCTCGAGTTAACGAGATATACGCATTGTAGCAGTGCGTATATCTCGTTAAGGCAGTGTTTAACGAGATACATGCACTGGTACAATGCGTATATCTTGTTAACTTTTCTGAACCAGTGCAATATGTGATATATATATATATATATATGCACTGGCTTTCCTTTGATCTGAGGTGTGTGTGTGTTGTATGTGTGACCGGATCTGCAAGAATCCCATGTTTGCGCAAGCCTAATTTTACAATAGAATGCAATAAATGCAATGGGTGGAGTATTTATGAAATTGTAAAAAAATTCCATAAATTTTTAAACCATTTCTTTCACAATGAAGGAAGGTGATAAAGGCATAAATCTTGGTAGCATCATGATATCTCCAAAGCAAGAGGAGTTCCAAAATCTTTGTTTCATGTCAGTACTCTCAAGGAGACGAAAGATATGAGCACTAGTCTGCCTTGCATTGGACAAACGGTTCACTTTTTTTCTCACGTTTTCGCCTTTTCTCTGGTTGTAGGAAAAGCCTGGAAGACAGAACTTACCCAGCAGTGGATTTGCCTGGTCATGGAGAACCCGATGGTGTAAGTTGCATCTTGGTAGAGGACTGCATTTGTAAGTTATGATCGTTTAATTAAGCACCTGTAGTTTATTATCCGTATTGTCACTGTACAAATTGATTTTTCTGTTGTTGCCATTTTGTAGTGCTGTAACTTTGAAAGTTCTTGCTGAAACTTTGCTTGACCATCCCTTTGGCTATCTAAAGAAAATGTAAAATGGAATTCAAAAAAATGCACTAACATATGGGGTTCTTGCACATATTACTCTAGGCACACTCACCTGATAGATGAAAGGACTACAGAGCACTCACCCTGTTCCTTTTATACATCAGTATCTAATGATTGATAGTGGTTTAATAGCGTGGGCTAATAGCCATTAGAGTGTTATTGTCAATCATTGTACTTTACACATAGCACCAGAAAAATTGTGATTGTGGGATAATTTTTTTAACCAGGCATGCGCCCACATGGGCGTGCACCTGGTTTACTGAAATTGTTTTCCGAAAGTGTGTGTGTGTGTGTGTTTGTATGTTTGTATGTATGTATGTATGTTTGTATATTTGTTTATCGTTCTGCACCCACGTGAGCAAAAGTTTGTTTGCTAAAAACAACCTTTATGTGATAAATAAAGGCCATATAGAGCCTGTACTAAACTTCTGGACAGGTAAGCTTTGGTTTAAGATGGTTAATACGTTCCGGTTTGAAATACGGGTGAAACGAGTTTATAAGGATGCAGTGAAGGTTTTACCCAAAGGGCTCTACTGACGTCAAACAGCCGAAAAACAACACAGCTGGCCTCCTAGGCTACCGGGTATAACGAATTCCTTTGAGTTGGGGGGTGTGCCTGTACATACGCGAATAAAAATGAAGAGCAGCTTTGAGGCTTTGCCTGGAGAATTTGCGTAAGAAAATGCTATAGACAAACTATAAAACAGTTAAGAAGATACTTATGTGCATTATTAGTGGGTTAAAGCGTTTTGTTTGAGGTACGCCTCCTTAGCATTGCTTAGCAACGTAATTACAGAATTACAAAATATCTCATCAATTACGAAATACAAATTCAATTGTGGATGTAGCAACGAAACAAAACCATAGATAGTATATTCTACGTACCTGTAGAATATACTATCTATGGCAAAACCCAATATAAATTAGTTTAGTACACTGTTAATTAATTATAGTTAGGTTTGTTTGCTGCATGGTACCTGATTTTTTTGAAGTAGCACATCAACTTGTTTAGTTTTAGAATGGAATATAAAGAATTTTTAAACAATATTGATGTTATAGCAACATGTCACGTGTTGTGTACAATACCTTTAATGAGCACTATTTAGAATAAAATACATGCGTGATATTCATACTCACACATGCATTTCAGAATGAGTGCAGGTGGTAGTTGCTTCTGTTATTGTCAAAGGAAGCCTCACTCAGGACAGAGCAGTACAGACGGCACTGAGCCAGTTCACTGGGGGAAGCGACAAAGAGTAGACAATTCATCCCAAATAGTTCCATATCAGAGCAGTGTATGTGCCAGATAGACTAAAGGCTAACAGTGCCCTCCAAACAGTGGACTATTAGGCCACTGTTACCTAGCTAAGTGCCAGTACATCAGTGGTGTGGCAATGTCACATTGATGTGTACACACTATGTGCATACACAACATACTGAGCCATACTGCATTAAAGTAGTACTGTATGCAGCAGCAATGTATTATTGGCAACACTGATGGCGGAAATCATTCTATTAGCAAGCCAGGTGAAGGATATGCAGCAACTTGGGACACACAGTGCCATCTGGAATAAGGTCAAACACTTCTAAAACAAGGAGACACCAGCCACAAATGGTCCTCTGTAGTCTGAATCAAAGTCAGTGTGGTTCTTAATTACCTACTTTGCAATGTAGTCAATATGGCACAATTGACTCTGTTGTAACTAGAGGTCACTGGTATGTGCCAGTACATCAGCACTGTGGCATTGGTACAGTCTATAATATGCATACATAACATACAGGAGATAGTTACACTTTTTTGAAACCATCAAATGAGATGAAGAGTTAATTAATACATAAGGTTCCTCAGTCACATGCAACTACAAAGACCAGACTCAAAGAAGACATGGAAAGGATGGATACAGAAAACTACAATTAAAATAAGTTAATTAGTTCAAGTTGGGTTGCTGCAAGCAAAGAATAATTATTCTCTGGGACACGGTGATAGCGTATTTTTTTGGAATAGGAGAAACTTAAATATTGCCGAATGGTCTCAGGCAAAGACAGCCAATTTCAACAGTGTAGTACTGACTCACGAAGCCCAAGTGATCAAGCTCAGTAACTATTTGTTGGTACTCAGGCTTTCCTTCTTTACACTGACATGCAGCAGTAAGGTTAGTATGAGAAATAAATGGGTAGGTGAGCTCCAGTAGTGAGACAGTTGTCAGTTCTTCATTATACAGACCAGTATGGGCATACTAGTAAAGCAGGCAGAATTGTGGCAGGAGGTGAATCTGATGCATGTTCATCATCCAAATCAACAAATGTCTCAACACTGTCTAGACAAGCTTGCAGTTCAGCCATAAGGCATGACAACACAGCATCATGACAATAAGTATACCTACCTTGTTGTAAAGCCACAGAACAGCCATTCAACACATGATGGCAAGTAGGACGAGGTGACTGGTAAAGAGAACAAGTTGCTCCAGTTTGTATGCGTCAGCGACGGAGTGGGCAGGGTATCTGATGAAGCTCGTAACACAGACGAGAACTGGCCTGGATGAAATCCTAACAGAAGCTGGTTCCACAACTTTAATTGTATATGCAGAATGCATCAGTTATTTGTTGTAAATTATTGGCAACAGTAGTAAAGGTGAAAAATAATTCCAGCTAGCTAGTGATGAAACATGGAAATGTATAATATAAGCAAAACATATTGTTTATCTTCTTGTTGTTTATGTACGCATCAGCCGGTTGGCTACACCTCAAGCACATATACTGGATACAAATAAACTGTTACAAACAATACTGACATTAAAACATACTTGTAATCTTGTTGTTTACGTGTAAAGTGGCCTCTGGCTCTCCTGTGCCTGCTTGTGTGTGCCTGCTTTGTACTGGACACTATATAGAATTACACATCCGTTTAAGTTTTCAGCACAAACAGACGTAATTATTATATGTTTGTCCCTTCATTCACAGGCGAATCTATATGCAATGAAACCATATTGAGGTGTTAATTTTCCCTATCAACACTTTCCTTGAGCAGCATATTTAGGCACCGTAAACTTACTTAAGCACTTACACTTGGTAGATATCAGTAACTTCACAATGGGTTCAATACCACGCCTATTAATTAAAGAGACCTTCGAGCATTGAGACAACACCTCTTAACTATCTATTTACTCGATCATGATGACACACCCTGTTATTATTGGTCTAGTGCACAATGAAAATATGAATTAGGGAGACATCTCCTGGCAGGTGAAAGGCTGACTCAAGATACTCTAATTCACACAAGCTGTATAGAAGGGTGCAGCCTTCAAAAATCCTGGGTGAATAAAGTCGTGAAATCAAAGGTGGTGGCAGCCATGAAATGACTACAATGATGTGGATGCTTCTTTTTGTATTTTAAATATATACCCAAAGCCAACCATAAACTGGCTTTGAGATTTATTTTTGCACAAATCATTGTTCTACTTATCTACAGATGCAATGAAGATGATAAAGGACAAACCAGTGCTCTACCAATACAGAAAAAATACTTACTGAATTTATACTGATATAACTTTGTTCATAGTTGTATAAAGTTATAATACCTGTATTTATTTGCAATAGTGTTTTATTATATAGTTATACAACGGCCACGAGTGCTCTGCCTGATATAAACGCACGAGCCTGAGGGCCGTCAGGCCCGAAGGCAAGTGCGTTTATACAGGCAGAGCACGAGTACACGTTGTATAACTGTTATGTACCATTCACCTAATAGGTGGGGAGAGTCTCACAAGACAGCTGTAACACTTATAAAGGCCAGGTTTCTAACATCAATTGTGGGTAACCAAGCCTGACGTTGCGATGACGTTCCCCCTGCAGTACTGCAGCCACCTGAGATATTGAAAGCTAGTACGCTATGGGTTATATCACTAACCTGCATTCGCTGTTCCACTCTCATCATGTAGTGCTCAGCATGCCAGTGTGCCATATAGACTAAGCACCAGACTAATCGCCATAGTGATTCTCTCGAGCGAAAAAATCAGCTAAATAGACGGTTTAAGTAAACAAAACCTAACTACTAAACGATACTAGTCTAATTCTTACTATTCACACTGGCTAAACTCGGATCTGGTGGCATGATAAAACTGGTTACCACAATCGAACGTAAAGGTTAGTATTATTTAGAATATATTTGTTTTATTGAGTCATTGTCGAAGTGGACTACAGCTTAATCTGGGCTAAGATGGCACCAGACTGGTAAGGTTTATAAGTACGTCTATATATCAAGACACACGATAGTGTGTCGTGCGGCCCAAGAAGCCGGCGCGCCACACCGTGAGTATATTAACAGGAAGAAAGAAAACGCAATTTTCACACCTATGTAGCTCTGTGATCCCTTTTCCGATTGGAACCAAATGTGCTAGAGACGTGCCGCCCAGTTAGGGGAGTCTACATACCAAATTTGAAGAAAATCGCTCCAGCCAATTCCAAGATATGAGCGAACAAAATTTCGTTTTAATTTCTTCGTTTTTTTCTTCTTCATTTCGCACACTTTGCAAAATTCGCCATAAAACACAAATTCGTGCTCGGATTGGGCTGAAATTTGGCACATTTAAAGGACTCATTAAGGTGGATCTCCGTACCAACTTTGGTAGGAATCCGATGAACATCCACGGAGTTATGACCGATTATTTGCGTAAAATAAGGTCGAAGGTCTGTCACGCCTACAGGGTAAACCCCTTGGAGGAATCAGTTGAAAATTGATATGTAGATGGAGCAACCATCGTAGGAGTGCCTTTTTGTGGTTTGAAAGGAATCGGGATAAAGACCATGGAGATATGACACAAAACCCAACCTGTGTCAAAATTACGCGATCGATTTTTATGAATAAAAAAACTATTAGTTTTCGTGTCTACCAGGCAAACCGCTTAGAGCAACGAGCTAAAAATCAGTATGTAGCTTGAATAATCATCATAGAAAGTTCTTGCAGTAGTACAGAAGAATCGGATTACAAATCACTGAGTTATGATTCGAAAGGCAACTACGTGCAGCAAATGCGAGATCGAGATACTCTAATAGAACAGTCACCCTAATAAAGCATTCAGCTGCATTCATAATTTACTCAGTTATATTACATTGCAAGTTATTCTGTAGGAAATTCAGCTACAAACAAGTCACCCTGTAGTCAGATCAGCTAGAAGAAGATACCTAATAGAGAGTTCAGCTACAAAGAAGCCATCATGTAGAGAGTTCAGCTCAAATAAATCACCCTGTAGAGAATTCAGCTACAAACAAATTGCCCTGTAGAGAGATCAGCTAGAAGAAGTTACCTTGTAGAGAGTTCAGTTACAAAGAAACAATCGTGCAAAGAGTTTAGCTGCAAACAAATCACCCAGTAGAAAGTTCCGCTATGAACAGATCACACTGTAGAGAGAAACAAGTCATCCTGTAGATAGATCAGCTAGAAGAAGTCACTTTGTAGAGAGTTCAGCTACAAAGAAACTACCATGTAGAGAGATCAGCTGCAAACAAATCACCCTGTAGAAAGATCAGCTAGAAGAAGTTACCTTGTAGAGAGTTCAGCTACAAACAAATCACCTGTAGAGAGATCAGCTAGAAACAAGTCACCTGTAGAGAGTTCAGCTAGAAGAAGTTACATTGTAGAGAGTTCAGCTACAAAGAAACTACCATGTTTATTTATTTATTTATTTATTTATTAATGCTTTATAGTACACACATACAAGCATGAGCTTAGGTACACACACAGATACAAGAATTGACAATACATATGGTGTACTAAAGGTCTGTAGGCTTGTTCCTACAGCCAAAAGTAGTAATTATAAAATAATAATAAAAGAACACATGATAAATTGTCTAAAACAGTGTGTAGTTAATCAAGAAATGATCAGTAACACACCGACTACAGGGACAGTGGTAGTGCAGTGTATGGGAGTTAAGGGGGTCAAAGTTATGAATGAAATGATTCCAGAAGTGGGACTTGACTCTGTTCCTGATAGTGTCAATAGACAGATTAACATGTAGAGAGTTCAGCAGCAAACAAATCGCCCTGTAGAGAATTCAGCTACAAACAAATCACCCTGTAGAGAGTTCAGCTAGAAACAAGTTACACTGTAGAGAGTTCAGCTAGAAACAAGTTACACTGTAGAGAGATCAGCTAGAAACAAGTCACCCTGTAGAGAGTTCAGCTAGAAGAAGTCACATTGTAGAGAGATCAGCTAGAAACAAGTCACCCTGTAGGGAGATTAGCTAGAAACAAGTCACCCTGTAGGGAGATTAGCTAGAAACAAATCACCCTGTAGAAAGATCAGCTAGAAGGAGTTACATTGTAGAGAGTTCAGCTACAAAGAAACTACCATGTACAGAATTCAGCAGCAAACAAATTGCCCTGTAGAGAATTCAGCTACAGACAAATCATCTTGTAGAAAGATCAGCTAGAAGAAGTTACCTTGTAGAGAGTTCAGCTACAAACAAATCACCCTGTAGAGAGTTCAGCTAGAAACAAGTCACCCTGTAGGGAGATCAGCTAGAAACAAGTCACCCTGTAGAGAGTTCAGCTAGAAGAAGTTACATTGTAGAGAGTTCAGCTACAAAGAAACTACCATGTAGAGAGTTCAGCTGCAAACAAATTGCCCTGTACAGAATTCAGCTACAAACAAATCACCCTGTAGAAAGATCAGCTAGGAGAAGTTACCTTGTAGAGAGTTCAGCTACAAACAAATCACCCTGTAGAGGGTTCAGCTAGAAACAAGTCACCCTGTAGAGAGTTCAGCTAGAAGAAGTTACATTGTAGAGAGTTCAGCTACAAAGAAACTACCATGTAGAGAGTTCAGCTGCAAACAAATTGCCCTGTAGAGAATTTAGCTACAAACAAATCACCCTGTAGAAAGATCAGCTAGAAGAAGTTACCTTGTAGAGAGTTCAGCTACAAACAAATCACTCTGTAGAGAGATCAGCTAGAAACAAGTTACACTGTAGAGAGATCAGCTAGAAACAAGTCACCCTGTAGAGAGTTCAGCTAGAAGAAGTCACATTGTAGAGAGTTCAGCTACAAAGAAACTACCATGTAGAGAGTTCAGCTGCAAACAAATTGCCCTGTAGAGAATTGAGCTACAAACAAATCACCCTGTAGAAAGATCAGCTAGAAGAAGTTACCTTGTAGAGAATTCAGCTACAAACAAATCACCCTGTAGAAGGTTCAGCTAGAAACAAGTTACACTATAGAGAGATCAGCTAGAAACAAGTCACCCTGTAGAGAATTCAGCTAGAAGAAGTTACATTGTAGAGAGTTCAGCTACAAAGAAACTACCATGTAGAGAGTTCAGCTGCAAACAAATTGTCCTGTAGAGAGTTTAGCTAGAAACAAGTCACCCTGTAGAGAGTTCAGCTAGAAGAAGTTACATTGTAGAGAGTTCAGCTACAAAGAAACTACCATGTAGAGAGTTCAGCTGCAAACAAATTGCCCTGTACAGAATTCAGCTACAAACAAATCACCCTGTAGAAAGATCAGCTAGAAGAAGTTACCTTGTAGAGAATTCAGCTACAAACAAATCACCCTGTAGAGAGTTCAGCTAGAAACAAGTTACACTGTAGAGAGATCAGCTAGAAACAAGTCACCCTGTAGAGAGTTCAGCTAGAAGGAGTCACACTGTAGAGAGATCAGCTAGAAACAAGTCACCCTGTAGGGAGATCAGCTAGAAACAAGTCACCCTGTAGAGAGTTCAGCTAGAAGAAGTTACATTGTAGAGAGTTCAGCTACAAAGAAACTACCATGTAGAGAGTTCAGCTGCAAACAAATTGCCCTGTAGAGAATTCAGCTACAAACAAATCACCCTGTAGAGAGTTCAGCTAGAAACAAGTTACACTGTAGAGAGATCAGCTAGAAGAAGTCACATTGTAGAGAGTTCAGCTACAAAGAAACTACCATGTATAGAGAGTTCAGCTGCAAACAAATTTCCCTGTAGAGAATTCAGCTACAAACAAATTACCCTGTAGAAAGATCAGCTAGAAGAAGTTACCTTGTAGAGAGTTCAGCTAGAAACAGGTTGCCCTGTAGAGAGATCAGCTAGAAACAAGCCACCAGTAGGGAGTTCAGCTAGAAGAAGTTACATTGTAGAGAGTTCAGCAGTTTAGCTGCAAACAAATCGCCCTGTAGAGAATTCAGCTACAAACAAATCACCCTGTAGAAAGATCAGCTAGAAGAAATTACCTTGTAGAGAGTTTGGCTACAAACAAATCACCCTGTAGAGAGTTCAGCTACAAACAAGTCATCCGGTAGAGAGATCAGCTAGAAGGATAACCTTGCAGAGAGGTCAGCTACAAAGAAATCACCCTGCTTCATCTTTTCTTCTTCCTGTAGTAAAGAAAAAATGACAGGTTAAAAAGCCCTAAAGCCAGCCATAGGCCGGCTTTGGGACATACAAATACAAAAAGAAGTGAAATCTAATCCAAAACAGCCAAGCTGTAAAAAAAAGAGTGCGGCCCTGAGAAAGGCTATGGTGAAAAAAGATGTGAAATCCAAGGTGGCGGCCAAGAAATGGCTGTGATGGTAGGTTAATGGTAAAAATTTTAATAACAACAATTCAGGTGAATTTGGTGCCGCTTGGTCTTGGCACAAAATTCGCCTGAATTGTCGTTATTAAAATTTTTACCATTAACCTACCATCACAGCCATTTCTTGGCCGCCACCTTGGATTTCACATCTTTTTTCACCATAGCCTTTCTCAGGGCCGCACTCTTTTTTTACAGCTTGGCTGTTTTGGATTAGATATATATATGTAGACTAGAGTTGTGGCCACCCGCGTTGGCTTTTTCGATCGCCATTGGCTGCTTGTAAACATTATACGTATTGGTGACGTTATGGCCCACAATCGACCTTTACATGTCAGGCTATAAAAGAATTCGAGTGATCTGTGAAGTGTTTTTCCGCCTATTAGGTGAGGTGTCGTAGTGGTCTTCACCACCGGCACTTGTGCTATGCTGCACAAAACCACAGCCAGTGCAATATCTGTATATTGCACTGCGGTCGGTGCATTATAACTTATAATGCACTCGTTGTGGTCTACAAAACCGCAACCAGTGCGTTATAAGTTATAATGGTCTGCAGCAGTGTAATATACAAATTATGGCACTGGCGGTGCCTTTGAACTGCCCACACAGAGTGGTACATTACAAAGTAAATTCCTTCCACATAGGTATACTATTTGTCTATTATGATTCTGCGGTGACTGTTCTAGTAGAATATTTGATTTTCATGCAAAACGTGATGAGTCGCAGTTGCTCAATTTTTAAAAAGTAAATCCTGCACCTTTTATGCTAGAATACAATTTCCACCCTATTGTCACAAGTTTTATTAGCATAGCACTTATTATGATGATGACGATTGACATGAGTAGGTCTTAATAGTAGTGTACTACCTCACTGATATGTACCAAAATGGCTATAAAATTGGCTTTGATTTGATGGAATACTAGAGAAGTTGTAATAGTGTTGTATTATAGAGTTTATTTGATTACTTTTGTAATGCTCTAATAGAACGTACATTTTTTTGAGGATTTCTAATAGAACACACTTAGAATGTTCCAGAACAATCTAGATTTCCATTGGTAGATCTATGAAATTATGAACTTTTACTATAGACCAGTTCATTTAAGGACCTTAAAAATGCAATTAGTGTTAATTGCATATGATGTAACAACTGGATGCTGTGGATGCCCATAAAAATGTATTGAAGCCACTGGGAAACGATGATAATCGATGGTTAAATCTCCATTGCTTACATAGTATAGGGTATGTTCCAATTCTCTGTACATAGAACAAAACTATACTAATTTCTCTTTCGCTTTGTGGTTGTCTGCTGTGAATAGGGTAAAGGATGAGTGAGTTATGGAGCTGCAAAGTTTAAGATTTTGCTGAACAATGCTTTCCATGGCGGAAAATCATGAGTTTGTACTTGAAAACTACTCAGAAGTGATTGGCAAAGCTTTGTAGTAGAGTATTCCGTGGATCATGTTAAAGATAAAGGCTACAATCGACTTGACAGGCTAACAGCAAACAGCGTGTTTAGCGAGTCAGCAAACCCACCACCATCAGGTGTAAAAATTAATGTAGTTTTCCATGCTGTTTTGAAAACTCAGATATCTTCTTTAATTTCTGTGTAACAAAGGGTATAGTGCCCATGGTTGTTCGTTTTCCATTGGTTTTCGTACATTTTCATAGCTAACCACAGCATCTAGTATCGCACAGTAGCAAATACCAGAGCAATTAAAATACTTTCACATTGAATGAACTGGTCTATTGAGTAGATTTTAGCTAGAATTTCCATTCATAAAGTAGAAATTAATTAAGTGAGGTGATCAGCCATCAGAGTAGCAACACAGTGGTTAAGAATTTGGGTTTTCAGTATGGAGGTCCCTGGTTCGAATGCTGGTAAGTTTGTTTTGACATTTTTCATGCACCTTTTTAACCTCGTGGTGACTGTTTTATTAGAGTATTTCGACCCTGCTATTTACAGTTGTTTGGTTTTTGCCTTGCAACTCTAAGCTGTCAATGTGACTTCTTTTAAACCACAAAAGGTTTGGTTAACCTATACGCATACGGATTTTTAAGTTAGTTCCATAAGTGGTTTACCCTGTAGGCGTGACAAAAAGTCAGCTTTTTAAAATGCAAGTAATCATCTATAGCTCTATAACTATTAATCAAACTTGGCATGTGATTGTGCCACAATACCTTCTTAAAGTGTACCAAAGCTCAAGAAAATTGAGCTATGCATTTGTATTTTATAATGGTTTCTGTAAAGTGTGTAAAAATAATAATCCAAGCCACCCAAGCCCCCTAAACAAAACAACAACAAAAAAGAAATTTAAGCCAAAGGCACGATTGCATTAGGCAATCTTGCTCAAATTTGGTACGTCGGGTGCTGAATGTGGAGGGCGTTTGCAGTATAAAAATGATTCCAATCCGAGAAGGGAGCATGAAGCTATGTATGCGTGAAAATCGCGTTTTGTTTCTTCCTGTAAATATACTCACAGTGTGGCATGCCAGCTTTCTTGTCCACACAACACACTGCCGTGTGTCTTGATACAGCAGTCACCCTAACAGAACAGTCACACATGCATTAGCTGTATGTTATAACAAAAAATCGAGTATATTAAAAATTATTAATTTAAAAATGAAGTAGGGATCCAAGCGATTAGAAATAGTGAAACATGAGATGAATGACAGTATTACAGCATAGCTTGGTAAGTAGGGATTTTTCCACCAAGCTATGGTATAATACCATCATTCATCTCTTGTTTCACCACTTTTTATCGCTTGGATCCTTACTTCATTTTAAAGCTAATATACTTTATTATTACTATGGCTTCAGCACTGAAGGTCAACAGCAACATTTATTACAATTATAATTAAATTGGTGACTGTACCTCGTCATACAGTGTCCCTATATTTTTGATGTACTTGACAGTATCACTGTGATTATTCATCATAGCATCTATTAGTGGATTTCGGCCAAACTAGATAAACAATTCAGGATTATGTACTACCTAACACCACAAGCATAGCATGAGTTAATTAACTCTTACAAATAACATTATTAGTGATTTCATTCACTTACCCTATCCTTGATGCTAACATCTGCTCCATGTTTGATCAAAGTGGCCACAACATGAGTGTGGCCATTGGCAGCAGCGTAGTGCAATGGTGTGGCCTTGCCCCACTGTACATAGAAAGGTACTAAGTGCAAATTCAGTAACAATAATTATTTCAACACAAATATTGAGAAATTTTCACCTTGGCAGCTATTGTGTAAAGCTAGACCTGCTCTATCACAGGACTTGGGCAAGGTAAATTGCACATATACGTGTTTGTTCACATGTGCATTTGCATTAAAGTATGTAGTTTTTTTTGCAGGCTTGTGCATGTTGTTTACACTTCTTTACTTATTATTTGCTCATTAATTCTACTGCACAGGCACTACTGCATAATCTACAATTATTGCTGGCTATGCACATAAGTACAAAAGCGTGCACAAAAAAAAACAAAAATTGGTTCCAGTGAATGAAAAATTGAAAGCTAGTTAATGACTTTGGGTTAATAGTTCAATGTGCAAACACCTGAGATGTTTGTTCATGGTTAACAAAAATAAAGATGAATTTATTTTGTTTTGCTTAAAGTTGTGCTTTGATACATGCTTTGGCTGTTGAATTACTAGTGTGACAAAGACAGAATGTAGATTGATAGACAGACAGCTTCTCAACCTTCTGTCATACAGTACTACATACTGGACTGACTGATGCCTCCAGTCAAACATAACACTACCATGCATAAGGCTATGGGCTTATTTTCTTCACTGTTCGATGTTGCTTGGCCCAAGATGTGCCCTTTCCCAACCACAGCAGCTACAATATATGTATGTACCATGGACCCACTCCTTTGTGCCCCACCGCTACCGCATAGGTGTTGATTGGTGGTATGGCCTCAGTGCTTTGTTTTCTATTGCAGAGATGCCTCTCGTACTATTCTTCATTTATAACACTGTACAACTGGTGGAACATAGCTGAAAAAGAAGTGGAATGGCAACATCACATTTCAGACATTGATAATTGGGATACAATTCAGTTGTGAAGTGCCATTCTTTCCTTTGATGTAATATGTCATAGTATTGAATTACGTTAGTGCAAAAAAATAAACAAACATGTGTAAGGAAAATTAGAAAAGTTACCTACATCTGCAGCTATAATAGTTGATATTTAACATCATAGTATAGCTGCAAGTATAGATGAACTCCATTGTTTCATCTCTTGATCCCTACACTCAATGCATAATTTGCATACAGATGTGTTGTCAACTCTTTTAAAATTATGTATAGTTGCAAATGATTATTGATGGCAGCAAGAGTTCACGATATTATACATATTAGGAATTTAAAGTTTGATTAGGGATCATAGCCATAAATAGTAGTGAAACAAGAAAGGTTGCCTACATCTGCAAATATACTAGTGGATGTTTAATCACTACTAGTGCTGCCACAGTTATATTGATACATCAATAGTATTGATATATTGAGGTGGTAATATGATATAGCCAATCAATTACATTTATGTGTGATAGCAGGATCTTGTGGTGTGTATGAGCTCCTGGTGGTAGTAGCGCTGCTTGGTATAACAAGTAAAAAGAGAACTTTAAATTCGATTTGGGATCATAGAAAAAAGTGAGGAAACAAGGGAGGTTGCCTACACCTGCAGTGGACATTAATCCCTACTTCAGTCTATACCCATGGCTGAATTAAGGATTAAATGTCCACTAGTATATCTGCAAGTGTAGGCGACTCCCTTGTTTCCCAACTTTTTTGTCTGATCCCTAATTGAACTTAAAATTCCTAATTTTTTCTTATACTTGTTTGTTTGCTTTTTTTGTAACATTATTATGACTGGTGAACCCGCGCATACCACATCAAAAGTAATTAGAGCAACAGAGTTACTGTTTTTGTCTGAATACGTTCCCCAGCTATCAATTACTGATTTGAAAATAAATGACCATTATGTTTTACTTTTAGTTATGATCAGCCCTTTACATAACGCTATGTATGAAGAACAATAAGAGAAGTGCCTCTGCAATCAATCCAGTCACCGACAATTTTGTGTGCCCTAACTATCATTACTGCCTTGTAAGTGGCATCACGCTTTGCTTTTGGCTATGTTCAACCCATTTCACAGCATTACAAATGAAGAACAGTAGGAGAAGCACCTCTGCAGTCACCATGGAAAATACAGATAATTCCCATAGGGAAGCCATTGCACTGGCTACACGTGAATTGACAGCTTGAACTGTCAGCAAAAAGAAATGGTACACAAAGGAAGACAAAGGTAAGAGTCCATGATACGTGCATTGTATGTACTGTGGTATGCCAAAAGACACATGTCCGGACGAAGCGACATCGAACAGTGAAAGAATTATGCCTGTAGCCTTAGCCGTCATCGAGCTACGTTTGTCTGAAGGCATTAGTCAGTCAGTCAGTCAGTCAGTAGAAAATTCTACTAAATAACTTTGTTTAAAGTTTTGCAGAAACTTTTTGGAAGCATTTCTGAAGGCACATACTTTTGGGCTTGGTAATACCTAACCAACTTACAAGATGCCATGAAGGTACTGTGAGGCTAGTTTTTAGGGTGATATTTTTGGTCAGAAAAGCCCAAACCTTCTGAAACCTTACATACAGTACTACTATATACTGTATGACTATGCAGGGGAGGCCAGACATATGGTATGTATTGATGGTTTAGTGGTAGTCACAAGTCAAAACTTTAAGGTTTAAAGTAATAGTTAGACCCCTGTGGTCTGAAGCCTAACTTATTTAGACTCTTTATGTTGCTGACAGCTGCTTAATTAAAAAACCTGAGGTGATGTCAATAATTACCAAGGCGCAGCCGAGGTAATTACATATGTCACTGATGGTTTTTAAATCCTCGAAGACGCCTATTACAAGTGTCTAAGTGTTTTAGACAATGGCATAAAAGCTTTGAGTTAGTATAGAGATTTCCCATTGTAAACACCAAGAGTATTTCAGTCAGAAAAAGATGTGAGGCTGCGCAAACCATGGAGCGTAAATAAAGGTTTGTTAAGTTGATAAAAAGTATATTTAAGGCACTATATGTGTGTGAAAGGCAGTGAATGTGAACAGCTAGTGCCAGCATGACTGTCTAAGTCTACAGAGCGCACTTTAATATGGCGAAAGTCATATACTGAATTAATGGCTTTTTTGATTAACCAGCTACCATGACGGTCTAATCCCACTGAGCTAGCTGCAGATAACAGGCATACCCAAGTGTAATTTCTTTCTTACAATCTGTTCACAATCACATCATTTTCCCTTGGTGTCTACTGATGCGCTAAATATTAATTATCCAGCTAATTACATTACTGTGGGCCACATTGTGGTTGTAAACAACTATCCTATTAAGTCAGGTGTCTTACCAGTAAGGCATCTGATACCAGGTTTCTTCGTAAATAAGAGACCTCCACACATCAAAGGAAACGCTGCATGCCAACTTAGACTACAGACCACAGGAGTTTAAGTGTTACTACAGGGCTTGAGGGTTACTAAATTACTTGGACCCCTGTGGTCTAACTTAATTAGACCCTTATATAGTCGGTAGGTATAAACAGTGGACCCGGGGACCCATGAGGATCCAGAATTTTATACACTTCACAATACTCTATACTTGTACTAGGTACCTCTGCAAGCAGTCTTGCATGGCCAATCCACTTTTTCCCCGTCACGGTGTCTCACACGATGTTTATACCAATTAGAAATTATAAGCGCCTCTGAAAGTGTCTGAAGCTGAATGCAATTGTAGGCACTCGCCTGGTGCACAATGAGCATACTAGTCTATTACATTGCCTAGCTGTGTAACTGCATCATGATGTATGAGGTCCAGTTGTCGAGCTCCTTGCTAGCTAGCGATTGTTATTTTCCAGGAATAATCGTTTGCACAATGTTTCTAAACTTTAGCTAGGTGATATAATAGACTAATATGCTCATCGTGTAGCAGGTAAGCGGACTATAAATTAATGCAGCCACTTTAGACACCTTTTTAAAAGCGCTTATAGTTTCTAATTGGTACCTGGCCATGCAAGACTACTTGCAGAGGTACCTAGTACAAGTATAGAATACTGTGAAGTGTATAAAATTCCAAGAAAAGCTGTTGAAAAGCTGTTAACACTGTTGACTGACTGGACAAATTTATTATGATTATGATGTAATCCAAAATTATGTAATTGCTTGTGTGTATATAAATGTTGTTGTAATCTATATGGACCTTATCTGCAATGATGTCACAACATAAAAATGGTGGTAACAGTGTGGGGACTTTGCACAGGGAGAGGTGCCATTTTGCTATGATAATGTTAATATACAGCAACAAGGGACCAGGTGAGACATACATACTTACTTACAAGACAATTTTATATTCGTATCGAAACTTAGGTCTGGTTTCGCCTGGTGGGATTATTTCACATTGCTACATCACGATAACTAGCCTCTTACCTTCATTATCCAATGTTCCCATGTTGTGAAAGCCACAAACAAGGCTCATTTTAGTTACTATGAATAAAAACATGATAAAGTACACACAGTAACACGGCCATTTTGACAACTATGACATCAATGCGGATAAGGTCCATTTTTCAGTTTTCCAATGAGAGTGATTCAAATTACTTGTTGGTGTATTGTGTTGTGTGTGTTACGTCCTACAGTCTACTAAGGACAGTACAAAAGCTGCCTGTAACAGAGAAATGTAGCATTAATTAGTTAGTAGAAACAAGCCATTACTCCACCAATAACAGCAGTAACATGGGTTTAAAATCAATTTTCAGGTGGCGATGCATTGCGTTATCAGTGCTACCAGTGCAGGTGCATGTAATAAACATGAAAAGGATCTAGTAAACATGAAAAGGGCCTAAGTGACATAGACACCTCTAAAATCCACCACAAAAGGGTCTAAGGTTTCTATGTAGTGGCAGTCACTGTATAGCAGCAGTGAAATGCATTTAAACATGAGTAGCTGTTGCTTCCGGCATACTTCCAACTAAAATTTTAAGTTATAATGAGGCACAGTTAGTCGAAATATGTTCATATGGACCACTTTAGTGTGGAGTTTAAATGCATTGCTCAGGGATTACCTTTCCTATTCACTGGGCAATATCATGGGAATGCAGTTTGCTCATGACTTTGATGCCCAACCAGTTCAAAGATACAAAACACTTCGACTTATTTTATTGAGCAACATGGAGCATTGTATTATGGGTTTTAGTTCACACATTAGGTAAGGCACAGTGTAGTCGATAAGTTTAGATAATTTGACAGTAACTAAACTACATTCTTAGATGAATGATCTGTAAAATGATCGCTTGGGCAATGCATGGATGCGTGTTTCTACCCACTGCGCTAGGGGCATAGCATGTTAGCCATTGAGCAGACCATGAAACAAGAAGAATATGACAACTAGGTGAGTAGCTTATAGTCCTAAGTACTTAACTTAATGTATTAACTTACTTATTACCACAATAGCAAAGGTTTAATGTTAGTATTAAAACTTAACACCCCAAAAATCAATCCCACAATCGAAGGTTCCTGGCATGTGTTGAAACATAATGAAATGGAAATAGTGTTCTGAGAGCTATTTGCCCACGCAATTGTAACCACAATCGATCATCAGATGCTAGTGTATAAAACAAATGGGGTGAGGGATCTGTATAGTTCTTTTACCTATCAGGTGAGTGTGCTCTGAGTGATATATATCACTTATACCATGACTGTGTCGGGATCCTGCTGATATGTACAAACTTACCCCTCAGTTCGGATGTATATATCAGCAAAATCCCTCACGGCTGTGGTATAACAATTACATGTAACACTTTCACACCTCAAGCCGCCGGGCTACATATGAAATGTAGCCCAGGCAGTGTTTATATAGACGTTGAGGCTGAAATCGATTGTGATCAATTAATACTCACGTGATTAGGATGCACGACTTGGATTTCGCCATGAAAACCACTCAGATGGAGAGCATTTTGTTATCCTTGCCATCCTACAAGTTGAAAAATGTTGGGCTAAGATGAGAACTAGTACTATAGCTTATTCACTGATCGTTACCCCACATTTTGAATATGGACACACCCCATCACAAAGCTACCACTGTGCACAGAGTAACCATTCTACAAGTAAGCTTACCTGCTGTCTAGGCCTTTAGTGAACTCCATAATTTTTCCATAAACAATTCAATAGCACTGATTAAAATATTAAACTCACGTAACCGAAATTCTGCATGATATATCTAGGATATGTCTGTTCATCGTAACTGAATGTAACCAGAATGTATTAGTATACTGACCCATAATAGAAAATTTTAGGTATGCATATATAATATATCCAGTGGCTGCACTCGTATTGGCTTGGGTGATTGATCGCCCTGTACAGGCTATCAGCCTGTAAGCATCAGCCTGATAAGTGTTACATATTAGCTGTAACATGGGGCATTCGGGCTTTTGCCTGATATGTATGCCCTGCGGCCCTTGGGCATACATATTAGAGTTGTACTGATAATTGGTTTTACCATAATCGGAAATCGGTGGTAATGGGCTGTGGCAGCAGATTATATACTGATCTATTCAGTTTCGGTAGCTGCATTACCACTGGAGGGCTGGCGTCAAAGGCTCTGGTATGTACTTGGTAATTTGTTTACGTTTTGTGGTAACTGGTTCAGGCCCTAGCCCACTTGTCTGACTAGCAACTTTGAGTTGAAGTAAGTGTACAACCTCACAGCATTGGCTTTGCTATTTCTACTTGTGGAGTATGCACAAGTATAACTTGTAGAGGCCTACAATCAGGTATTGGTTAACTAGCGGTAAAATGGGGTAAAATATATTGGATATCGGTTTTCCCTAAAAAGTGGGATCGGTACAACACTAATACATATCAGGCAAAGCCCTCATGCCTGTGTTACATATGCACTTAAGCTTCATTATGAGCTGCTCAGCTCTGCATTTGGGCTTCCTGTGTTTGATTGCGTACCCACAATTGAAGCGATCTGCATGCTCGTGTCGATACACTTATGTTTAGCCTCTCAGCAGCGCCTTGTCGTTGCTCTTATGTTGTTATCCACGATCGAAATTCACATGGTCCCATATAAATACACTCGCAAAGCATTCCTCAGTTTCCCACACTTGCAGGTGAGTCACCCAAGTGGAATATAATAGTTGCAACATGGGTACTTGTGATTTACCTGAAATGTATGCACTCACACTTGGGCCCGCAGTTACCACTACTACATATGTGACCTAATTTTAGAAAACCATCGATCTACACACAATAGTACATTTGTGATAAAATGCATTCAAAAACAATGGGTAAAAAAATGCAAGCTTCAGAAAAAAATTTATGCAAGTTTTTATTGCCTTGCTGGTTGGTGAATTGACATTCCAGTGGATAATCCTGGGAATCATTGTATTCCCCTATTCATAAGGAGTTCAAAAATCCTTGTTTCATCTTCATACACAGGTGGGTTTCTGAGTTACGGATGTTTGTTCAAGTTGCGGTAACGAAAGAATTTACGACGATTTTTCTTCAATGAATTTGTCTTCCTTTTGGATCACAGAAGAATACCTTTGACAAAAACTATACCTTGGTGGATTCACAAATTCATGGTGAATACAATGAGCAAAGATTCAACTCCGTACGCCATTGTATTAGTAAGTTATGATGGTTTATGCAAGCGCCTGTAGATTATTTTCTTGATGTCTTCTGTACATATTGATTTATTAGCTAGTCAGCTAGGTATCTACTGCTATATTTCCCACACTGCTTATCTTATAAGCTGAAACTTAGCCAGTCCATTCCTCTGTCCCTAAAGACAACAAAGAACCAATAAAACAAATTTGATAAATGTGCATACATCGACGGTTTTCTAAAATTAGGTCACATATACTCTTGGCAACATATGTAGGTATAGGTAACCTCCCTTGTTTCAATACCTTTTATGGCTATGATCCCTGATTATTTCTAATTTTCCTTATGTAATAGTTGTAACACTGGCAGGAGTGCAGGTGTCACTAAAAGGAGGAATGGGAAATTAGGAAACCAGAAAATGAGGAAATGAGAAACGGAGTACTTTTCTATTATACTGTAGTGCGTTTTCGTCATATCGGTGGTATTGCTAGCAAGTGAGGGCGTCAGAAGTTGTCAGTGAAGGTACAAGCTGGACACAAAGCCAAGTGCATGGTCGAAACTTGAATCCATTATTCGGCATTCTACACTAGTCAGTGCGACTTTGCTAGGAGTGACAATGAACAAGACTGATTGAAAAAGAAGCTCTTCAAGTGTTCTCACTAGTATCGGCCTCATTCTTCCAGCATGTGATCTCACATTTGTGTACCTCCTGCTGTACTATAGTGTGATTACTCTATACCCAGTGTCACAACTCAAGTTCCCCTGTCACTGCATCAACAACAGCCTACTGCCATGGCATTAGAGCAACTACTGGATCAAACAAGAATTATTTTGTTTTGAAGTTCAGCACTAATCAGATTATGATTCATCAATAATTGTGAATTAAAGTAGCCACTAATGACACATATGCATGGCCACATAACATGATATGTACATGCATATGGCACCTGTGCAATCAGCGTAGCTTGGTAGTAGCTTGGGTAGAGTGAAATCTCACTAGCCAGCTACTGGTACTCGGTCCCTTCAAAAAGAAAATAATGTGATCCAAGAAAGCTGATCCAGTTTTATTTGTTAAGGATATAGTGATTTCTAGACACCAATGCACTATCGGTATATGTTCAGTTCTCAATGCTACCGGTGCTATCATGACTGTAGTGGGCTAGGTTAACTTATAGTATTACTTACACCTTGCAATGTTTGCAGTAGCTATATGCTATAAGCATATTGTTTTGTGATCATGATAGAGTGTAAGAGATTCCCTTGGCAACTCATTGTTCTACTACTACTTCAATGATCACTACACCTGAGACTACATTATTAATTAATTAAGCATGTCACAATGTCATGAGCTATCATCTGATAGCTACAACATAATACGTACAATATACCAGTGTTAGCAGCAGTGACAGGAGAACTCGAGACACTGGGTAGAGTAATCACACTATAGTATAATCACAGCAGGAGGTACACAAATATGAGATCATACGCCAGAAAAATGAGGCCAAGTTTGCACAATACTGAGAACACTTGAAGAGCTGCTTTCAATACGTCTTGCTCATTGTCAGTCTAACTACTAGTGGAATGCCAAATAATGGATTGAAATACTCAGCTTTGACCATGCACTTAGCTTTATGTCCAGCTCGCACCATCTCTGACACCCTCACTTGCTAGCAACACTGCCGATGTGATGAAAACGTACTATAGAGAAATACTTCGTTTCTCATTTCTCAATTTCCCGTTTCTTAATTTCCCATTCTTCCTTTTAGTGACACCCCAGTAGTGCATTGCCTGATATGCATGCACAACGTCCAAGGCGAGGACATACGTATAAGGTAATGCACAACTTCCAGTATTACAAATGATATGTTACACTTTAAAGTACTACATCAAAGTTTCATATTAGGTCTAACTATACCACTAGTACTTACTACAGCAGAGGAGGTTGGACACGCACACGTGAGCGCATACATTTTGTATTGAATGTTTAACCAAGCATTCACGAACGTATTCACAAATACCATTCGAGAATGCACTTCAAGTATAGTCTATTCAGCCGGTCAACCCCAATACTCCAGGCACGTAAATCGCTCTTGAAGTCTATGGGGATCACGCGTGTAAGCCTTTGCTGGGTGGAATCAATGTGTAATACTATAGGGACGCCTTATGTACGTGTATTTTAGCGCAATAATTGTCGAAGAAAGCAATGTGCATGCTAACAAAGCCTCTCACGGCATTGAAAAAGAAGAGCGGACGCCGCTAGCTTGGACTCACAGAGAATCGAAAAGAGAATTAGAAACTCGCACACCCGTCTTGCAATAAGAATTTGCTGTTCAACTTAAGAAGCACAAGGTAACGTGGTATGGATATTGCTGAACATTTCTTCTATCACTTACTCCTCGTCACATATTAGAAATATGCAATTAACAGTAATAAATTTCAGAAGCACTTGTATCGTGTCCAACCTCCTCTGTTACTACAGTATGTAAGGTTTTCAAAAACCTATATCACCAAGAGACAGTTTTGATTGTGGGATTCAGTTAATCCCAATCAAGAGCCATAGGAGGTTCAATTGTAAGCCATAGAGATCACTGAAACCCACAATGTGAAGTGCATGTTGCTCATATAGGTTTATATACTTTTTACTACAGTATTCAATAGTAAGAAGGTAAGAAGCATTAAAACTGTACACTTTGTGGAATGCAGTAATGAGTTGTCAACACACTTTACAGCGTGATATCCAGATGTTGCACTGCCTAGTGTGCTACATCACATTTGTAGCATAAAGAAGTCCTTTGATCTGAGGTGTGAAAGTATTACATACTGGTTTTTTAAACCTTTTTGTAACATAATTATGAATGATAAACCAGTACAAATGAAGAGCATTATAAGTAGTGCCTGTGCAATCAACCCAATCACTATGGAAAATATGGACAATTTCTGTTACAAAAAAATTGCACTAGCTACCATGTGTGCTGTAAATAGAGCACAAAAGAGGACAAAGGTAAGTCCATGATGTGTACATTGTACGTACTGTGGTATTTCAGAAGGCACCTGTCGAGCTGAAACAACATCTAACAGTGAAAAATCAATCAAGCCCATAGCCTCAGCCATTATTGAGTTACACTTGTCTGAAGACATCAGGCAACTAGAAAATTCTGTTAAATATACTGTATGTTACTTGCTGACTGAAAACCCGACTTGTTTGCATATTTCTTTTTTAGAGATAAAAGCTACTGAAATACATCGGGTAAAACGCGTGCTACATAAATAATTGTACGCAACATTTTAATCACTTCAGTAAACAGTGAAGGAAAACTTGAATCGAATAATCTAATATAGCAGTGGATTTGCTTTTTCATGGAGAGTAGGAATATCTTTGTTTCGTTTCTGTACCACCATGGAACAACGTGAGTTACATGAGTTTGTTTACATTGCGGTAAAACATCAAGCTTGAACAGCCTTCTTGCTTGATAGCATGGTGTATTTTAAGTTGAAAACTATACCTTGATGAATGCCCCAGTTCATGGTGAATAGAATGGCACAAGTCCCAACTCCGTAGCCCATTGCACTCGAGCTATGATCGATTAAACGAGTGCCTGTAAATTTTTTTTCCATATAAGTACTGTACAAATCAATTGTTTTACTCTTCTTGTTGTCTATCACTATAACTCCAAAATCACTTACCAGAAAGGCTGAAACTTAAACAGTCCATTGGTTTTTCCCTCAAGACAACAAAATGTTATAAAATGAGATGCAAGGAAATGCAAACAAGTCGGGTTTTCACTAGTGGGTCACATATATTTATTTCAATTCTGTAGCAACTCATTGGAAGCATTTTTAGCCACTGTAAAGATACTTTTTGGGCTTGATTCTAAAACTACCAAGGTGCCGTGAAGGTATTGTAAGGCTGGTTTCTGGTAGAAAATGCAAACCACCATGATCCCTAATTTCATACTTTATGATTTATGGTAGAATATCTAAACAAGCTATGTACTGTATTGTGAATGATAAAGCAAACTTATTGCTCCATGTACTCACTTTAGTGATGACATTTACTGCAGCACCCCTTTCAAGAAGGAACAAGACTACACTATGATGACCATTTAGAGCTGCTTCATGTAAAGCAGTGCAACCAGCCTGTAGAAAAGCACAAAAATCATTAAGTCTCATCCAATATGAAAAACACATATACTGACATCATTAACAACAGTAGTTACATCAATACCACGGGAGTATAAATCTTGCAGCATGTTGAGATCACCAGTTTTACCTGCTTCCTGTAATTTTCTCTTTTCCTCCTACAGCAACATTTTTATTTCAAGCATGATAGTACAAATAAAGGTCAACATCAAGTAACCTACATATACATACGTACCACTTGTATAGATAATCTGTAATTGCTGTACTGGGAGTTATTTAACTGCTTCAAAAACTTTTCGCAAATTATTCTTGCAGATGGTCTTTTTTCATCATCTTTACTTAAACATTGCTGAATTAACCAGAAGAAAGCATGGTCTTGTGAGACATTTGCTAGAGTTTGCTTAGAATTCTCCAATGGAGCCGAAGAAGTCACTACTTGAAGTAAAAGAGCTCCAAGAGAAAATATGTCAGACTTAAAAGATGGTGATGGCTGATCCCGTACAAATTCTGGTGCTAAGTACTCTCTTCTTACAAAAGAAATGTCTTGTGAACAATATTTCTCCAATAGAGGATAATAGAAGTCACTAATCTTGGCTTGCTCTCCTTGTACTAGTACATTGTGATCATGGAGATACCCATGTACCAGAGAATGTCTATGTAATGCTTCCAGCCCCTGAGACATATCAAAACATAATGAAATCTGATTGTCCCATGACAAATTCTTTCCTTTTTGTTCAATGTAAGTGAACAAGTTCACTTGTATAAATTCCATCACCACCGCTATGTGATTGTCCACTTCAAATATGTCAAAGAACTTTGCCAAGTTGGGGCAATGTAGTTCAAAGCACATAGCACATTTTTCCTTGAAATAAGCTACTAACTTTGGAAGGGATTGGTTAGGATCTAATAGATTTTTGTGCAAAAGTTTTCTAATGTATAACATGTTTCCAAATGTTGTCAGGTTGGTTTCTCCAAATGTGCCAGCTCCAAGACAATGGATCTTCTCTATATTTGTATTCGTACCATCAAATAGCACCAGTCTGTCCTTAACAGCTGTATTTTCTGTACTTGCATTTTTAGCATCCTACATACAATCTATATTTGAAAATGCACTATCAGGTAAGACATCTTACCATAGGATTTAATCCCAACCGTTCTTGAAGCTTTGCTTTCTTTACATCAAGGTGTACTATCAAATTCTACATGATTGAAAATTCAAAACTGCAGTTTGCTGTTGAGTAACATGTGTGACATACATATACATCATATATGACTGAACTTATGAACTGCTACCCTTCACCTTTATGTGAGCACCCATGATACAGCAACAGTAATATAAACAGGAAGGAAACTATAAACACTGCTTCTTAGTATTCCAAATGCTCTGAACGGCTTCATTTTCTACATGCATATAACTCACAGTAGTGGTCAATGACATACTTGTTTATTTGCGATGCTCACTTTTACTTTCTTGGCCAAGCAACCATGAATCTTCATTTGGGTACACGTTAGTTTGGCAGCTTATAGCCTAATATGTATTTGTGGCATAATTATTTTCTTTGATGCAGTGTGTACAAATTGCAATTTCATATTGAGTAGGAATCATAGGCATAACGATAAAAGTTTACATCAACTACACCACAGCTGTAGTCACATACTAGTAGCTACATATTCAATCCATACAATAGTGATATATAACTTGCCAATAGTAGGGGTGTATAAATCTGAGCTATATGACCAAAGTAGGGTTTAACGTACACTATGACTGCAACTGAGGTAATACTTTAACATCTATGATCCCTATATATGTGACCGAATTTTGGAAAACCGTCGATATACGCACAACAGTACTTTTGTAATAAAACGCATTTAAAAAGTATGGGCAAAAAACGCAACCTCCAGAA
This sequence comes from Dysidea avara, assembly GCF_963678975.1. NCBI lineage: Eukaryota > Metazoa > Porifera > Demospongiae > Dictyoceratida > Dysideidae > Dysidea > Dysidea avara. Next base: position 32,499,592 of record NC_089278.1, on the reverse strand, counting down.
AAAAATTATGCAAGTTTTTATCGCCTCACTGGTGGGCGAATTAAGCCCCCAATGGATAAATCCTAGGCATCATCGTGTTCGCCTGTCCCATGGGGAGTACACAAATCTTTGTTTCAACTCCATACACGAAATGATTCCAAAGTTACAGACGTTTGTTTACATTGCGGTGACAAAAGAATTTACCGACGATCGTTTTGCAGTGAATTTGCCTTCCTTCTCAAATAAAGAAACATGTCTGGGGAAAAAACTATACCTTGGTGGATGCACAAAGTCATAGTGAACACAATGAGCCAAGATTTAATTCCGTACGTCATTGTATCAGTAAGTTATGATGGTTTATGTAAGCGCCTGTAGATTGTTTTCTCGATAGCTTCTGTACATATCAAATTATTTGCTCGTCCGGCTGTCTAGTGCTGTGTTTCCAATGCTGCTTAACTTAAGAAGCTGAAACTTGGCTAGTCCATTCCTCTGTCCCTATAGAAAACAAAGAACAAATAAAATGCATTTTGAAAATTGTGCGGATATCGACGGTTTTCTAAAATTAGGTCACATATATAAAATCCCAAATTTTCTTACACATCCACTTTTCACAGTATCAAACAGTACAGTAGTACTGTTTAGTAGGATTCACTCTAAGGTGATGTGTGCAGCTAAAATTCTGAGTCTAAAAATATGATAGAAATATAGTACAGCTCACAGATGTCGAGCGTATCATGGTGGACGCATGAGTTTATCACAAGCCTGAGTGCAAATAAATTGCAAGTATCGAGGTAGACTCATGATGCAATGACGCGCAATGCAATAAACTGCGATCCGCCCACAGTTTACTCCTTTTAATAATATAGCTACAAATACTTGATGAAAGGGTTTGTTATACTATAATAATCATAGCTTTTCATGTGTTATCAGATGCTATGTTTTTCTTGGCAGGTGCTGGTTAACATGCAGCGACAATGTGAGCTATCCTGGACGTATAGAAAGACTCGCAGTGCCATGCAAAGCCACCATATATTGAAAACATACACTATGTTTTTATATAAATATGCTAGCTAACGGCAAATTGCAACTACAACTGTGCCAGACAACTAGCTATATAGCTAAAATGTCTAGCTACTCACCGTTAAAACAGGGGAAGTACATATGTGCTATGAGTGCCACTATTCTTGTATACTTTAAATTGTGGGATACATTATTGAGTGTTGGGAGATAATAGATGCAGCTCCGTCATAAATTTTACTGTTCTACGACATCGGATGCCTAAGTTATGGTGCGTTACAGCTTAGGTGGTCGATAATTGGTGGTTACACCAGCTACCTAGGTATTGTATTTACTACTTTTTGTGACTCGCAGCGTAGCTACTTAAGCAGGCATGTAACGCATGATAGCTCTTTTTGATTCCTTTTCTGATCATTATACCGAAAGACTGGTTATAATGGAATCACACAGAGAGTTGGCTTTATCTACATTCTCATGCCTAGCTATTAGTAAGGTCGCTTTGCCAGCTACGCTATTGGTGAAAGGCCCAACTTACCGTGACACCGTTTAACTAATATACCGGCTTATTGTAATACAGCAATCAATACATCAATTAACACGTACAGTGTTTATAGACAAAACATGTAGAAGCTATATTTCTACTCTGCGCGAGCTATAGCTACGTAGCTGGCATCAACGTAGCTTCTTCAGATCTACACACCGATTCCTATATAAAGTGAGAAATAACATGCAGATTAAACAAATAAATAGCTAGCTACATATAGTATTGTAACAGTAGTATAACTGTCGGTAAATTAATTGCTCTCGAGTACTCGTGATATACACTGGCTCGCTCGAGTACCTGCAGTACACTCGTGTGCTAGCACGAGTTTTATGCGAGCGGCTTGCGATAAAACCATGAGTGCACGCGACGTTATCTGTGAGTTGTACTGTATCATATGCCACAAAAATCACCTTTATAAAAGTCTTACTTCAACAACAACAAGTACAGTGAGAAACCACCTACAAGTAACCGGATATAGAACTTTAAAAAATCGTCAAAACCCACATTTTAGTAAGCCTCACTGCTTGACCACACTCACAAGGTTAGAGGCCAAATGAAGCAGCATCTGGCCACCACAACAACAAACTCATGGGTGGGATGTTCCTTTGGTGGTTCTGATGAATGTCTGCCTTCTGCACTTCATCATTCCTTTTATCTTTAACTTTATGGATGTCTTCTTCTGCATGCCAGGAAACCATACTAAGGTGTTAATTCTCCATGTCAACACTTTCCTTGAAGGAGTATGTTTAGAGCCAAAAAACGATTTGAGGCAGTTAACAGTTCTCGGTAGTATCGAGTAGCGTAAAATATCGATTACCGTCAGCATTTCATCAAAACCATCATAACTTTGTAAGTGAACAACCCATGAAGGTCCAGTTTTCTTTGTTCAATAGACCATTCTTCACTCTCCATAGCAACTGAATTTCGAAGCGTTAGAAAAAGTAATTAGCTTGTTACATCAAAACGTGTAAACTGCAAATAAATCAATTATCATCAAAATGAATCAATTATTGACCACCTGATACATTTCCATAGATCTATTATCAACGGATTTAGAAACTTTCTGCTTTAACTTTCTGTGGAATTCACGGATTCCCTAAAAATTTTTTATGTAATGTGGGGATATCCTTGGGGAGTATGATGACTCAGGTTTGGCTTTGTTGTGCTATTCTATCGTTCTGTAATTACTTTATGGATTCTTACAGCTGGTGAAAAAAAAACCAAACTGTTTGTAATAACTTGGTATCTAGGATTAGTAAAAAAATATAAGAAATACTTTCTAACACTTACCAGTAAAGAATACCATGTATTTTACTTCTTGTTTAATCTGTATACTACCAATCTCATTATATTACTGTTTATGTTATGGGTCATTCCGTGTCAAATCAACAAGGAATTTAAGGTCACCTCTCAGATTTTGACGAAACTTGGTGTGTTTGTAGTACCTATGGTGCTTATCACTCATGCAAATTTTTAGCTCCATACATTCCATAGTTTCTGATTTATGACCACAAATATTTTGAATATTTCATGAAAATTTGGTCCATCTCTTGATACAAAATCAATTGCAACCTTGCACTGTGTAAATATTTGTAAACACAATTTTCAGTGATGGAAGACTGTTGATTGACCTTTCCAGTGATCCCTAAATTATGGGATATCTACTTAATTATGGTTCAAAAGTACTTCATTGAAAACTTTAATCCTTTATATTTTGAAAAATGCTGCTTGAAATTTTTCGAATTCTTTTGTGAATAATGATTGGGGAAGCAGTAAAACCCGGAATACGGAATAACGGAACAGCGGAATAATGGAATAAGCGAAAATTACATTCTTAATATTTTACTACTATATATACAGTCTATAGCATTTATACAATACTCACCTAGTAGCAATTCCACAGAGAATCACTAAGGCGATCCTCAGGGCGATCTTTAAATAGAACTAGCACAAAACTAACCACTCTAGAACAATCTAACTAAGCTAAAATACTTTCTAATACACTTTACTACAAAATCGCTACAACACTATAAGTTCTTTCTGCTACAGCTACTTATACCAGCCATCACACACGAGTAACTGCCCGAATTTATTAGTGACAACATTCCATCCTAAGAAATCTTCTCTGAAATAATCTACTTTGGCTAACCTGCTAGTTATCCATCGCCAAACAAGCTTAATGTAAATTCAAAAGGTTAAGTGCTGTATTTAGCTGACATCACTTTGTGCAGCTTGATTCTAATAAATTCGGGCAGTTACTCGTGTGTGATGGCTGGTATAAGTAGCTGTAGCAGAAAGAACTTATAGTGTTGTAGCGATTTTGTAGTAAAGTGTATTAGAAAGTATTTTAGCTTAGTTAGATTATTCTAGAGTGGTTAGTTTTGTGCTAGTTCTATTTAAAGATCGCCCTGAGGATCGCCTTAGTGATTCTCTGTGGAATTGCTACGAGGTGAGTATTGTATAAATGCTATAGACTGTATATATAGTAGTAAAATATTAAGAATGTAATTTTCGCTTATTCCGTTATTCCGCTGTTCCGTTATTCCGTATTCCGGGTTTTACTGCTTCCCTAATGATTGGGTCATGGTCTATGTTTGATAAAATTTTTGTGGTGGGACCACAATGGGCTCAAGAGATATAATGGATTATGTTGTGGTATGCGGTGGAATTTCTAGTCTATTAATGCTGTATTGGAGTGTACACCTCCAATAACCACTCGCAACAAGGCAATGCCAAGTTTATCTTACAGAGTGAAGGTGTCTAGGTGCATTGCAACCTGTATTAATGACCACCTATATTGAAAGGCCATCTATGTGCTGCAGTTAAGTTATACCGTATATGACCGTATATGACCGTATTAAAGCTGGGCTCAAATACACGCAGAGGCTCAAATATATGCCGGGTACAGCTAGGGAACTGTCATAATAAATGTCGGGGCTCATTTAAATGCCGGGGTGCTAATGATATGCACTGAAAGGGGTTCTAAAGTCGTGTCAGCTGCTAACTATACAGTGATGTCTCGTCACCATTCTTATGATGTCTTGTCTTGTTCGACTATGCCTTCTCTTCTGGTGATGGCCATAGCGTATTCATCGTGGTCATTATCATCTTTCCGCCTGACTTCCAATGTTTCACCCAGCAGAGGAGTCCAAATTGGTTTATGTATGTGATGGGCTATGGATTTCGTATTTCGTAGGTACTTGTACTGGCACCTGTCATTCTCAACGAGTGGCTAGTAAGAAATAAACGCCCAGGTCCAAATTAACGCCAGTCTCGTTTAAACGCCAGGTCAAAAATGATTTATAGGAAATAAACGCCCGGGCTTCTATACGGTCATATACGGTACTTCTTTAATGTATAGCACCAAAGCATCAACCCTTTCTAGCAAATCCAAAAAATGGTCCTTATTAGACAGGTTGACTATAAATTACAGATCTGACCACCATGTGTCCATGAACATCATGTAAATGTACCATCTCTTTACAAATACCTTCTTTATTAAGTTGAATACCACTGTAGTGGGCTTAGCCATATTTAAGTTGCGTATGTGGCTACATAGATACATACAACAGAACTCCTCAGAAGGGATACCTGGATACCTTGATAACCAGGACACCTGTTTATACACTGTACTCCCACTCTAGTGGTGTACATACATTTAGACCAAGATACTTCTGTGGCTTCTGTAATATGAGCACTTTATTATGGTCCTAGCAATGGAGGGGTTTTACCATACATGCATTAATTGTACCTCAATATGTGAAATTAATTACTACATTACTTTACATTCATGACCACTTTGAAGATCAAGTCATAAACTCATGCACATACTCACATAGGACATGCTGACCACATACTTAACATTTGCCTGTACTGATCTTCAAAGCGTCAATCCAAAATACTTTGAAAAACCATTTTAGTAATTACAGTACTACAAATCACACATTGAGGTGCAAGCAAGTGTTAATAATATAAAAACTCTTGGTACAAGTAATGCATCTACTGTACATGTATATAGTGTAACTATTCTATTCCCTGGACCATTGATGAAGTGTTCAATTTTGAGAAACCACAGACTTGTCTTGGGCCCAAAATGTACGTACAATTATAAAGTAAGATCATGAGGCTATTAAGGTGCCCAGGTATCCTTTTTGAGGAGGTCTACTGTACCTATGCAGCCATGTACGTAACTTGAATAGTGTAGAGTGGGGATATGTATGTGAGTGCACTACGGCGAGATTTTACTTAATAAATAAGGTATAACTGAAGAGATGGTACAACATTAATGTGTTTATGGATGCATGATAATCTCATTTATAGTCAACCTGTCTAATGAGGACCATTTTTGGATTTGCTAGAAAGGGTTGATGCTTTGGTGCTATACATTAATATCCAATTAGTACTAGTAATAGCATGGGTAGCAGTGAAATTTGGGATAAATATCACTAGTGTTGTATTGGAAATGGGGATAAATTTCACGAGGCGAAGCCGAGTGAAATTTACCATTTCCAATACAACAAGAGTGGTATTTATCCCAAATTTCACTGCTACCCATGTTATTCCCAGTTAATACCATACTCGCTGCATATGCTGCATTAGCTTTGATATGTACGCAATTTGTCACTATGCACTAAACACACATCGACACTAATTGGCGCTACATTGTTAACATAAATTCTAGCCAATGAAATTGCAATTACAACTTTTTCACTGCTGTCAGTGAAATACGGGATAAATTTCACTGCTACCATTGAGACTTTTGTATGGGCAGTGAAACAGGTATGGTATTAAAGTATAAATTAGCTGCAGCTTATAGATGATCTTTCAATACAGGCGGTCATTAATACAGGTTGCAATGCACCAGACACCTTCATTATGTAAGAAAAACTTGGCATGGCCTTGTTGTAAGTGGTTATTGGAGGTGTACACTCAAATACAGCAATAATAGACTGCAAATTCCACCACATACCTACCACAATAGAATTCACTATATCTCTTGAGCCCATTGTGGTCCCACCACAAAAATTTTATCAAACATAGACTATGACTCAATCATTATTCACAAAAGAATTCGAAAAATTTCAAGCAGCATTTTTCAAAATATAAAGGATTAAAGTTTTCAATGAAGTACTTTTGAACCATAATTAAGTAGATATCCCATAATTTAGGGATCACTGGAAAGGTCAATCAACAGTCTTCCATCACTGAAAATTGTGTTTAAAAATATTTACACAGTGCAAGGTTGCAATTGATTTTGTATCAAGAGATGGACCAAATTTTCATGAAATATTCAAAATATTTGTGGTCATAAATCAGAAACTATGGAAAGTATGGAGCTAAAAATTTGCATGAGTGATAAGCACCATAGGTACTACAAACACACCAAGTTTCGTCAAAATCCGAGAGGTGACCCTAAATTCCTTGTTGATTTGACATGGAATGACCCTTATGCATGCTTTAATATGGTTGCTTACACTAGCAGCTAAGCTGGGCTTATAAAATGATTTTATATGTGCCACACCTCCTTAAACAATCAGAACATGGCACCATACTCAGTGCTGAAGTCATGCCATCAATGATATATAAATACAAAATATGTGACTGGATTTTGGAAAAACGATCCAAATCGCACATTAGAAGTTTCAAGATAAAACGGTTTTAAAGAATAGAGGAGTTTAGCATAAGCGGAAATATTTTAATTGGTCTGTTAATTGCTGTTGCGCAACCACTGGATGCTGTGGTTAGCCATAAAAATGTACAGAAACCATTGGGAAACGGATGACCACGGACACTAAAACCTTTGTTATCCGGAAATAAAAGGAGATACGCTAGTCTTGTAAACAGCTCCTGAAACTACATTGATTTCTACGCGTTTTGGTGGTTGTCTGCTCGTCATAGGGTATGTGGTTAGCTAGTTACAAGCTTCTGAAGTTGAAAACGCCTGGTAAAAAAGTGTTCTGATTTCGAGGAAAGCAAGCAGATGCCTGTTTCTATGTTTTGATTGAAGAACAACACAAGAACAAGCATTAGGATCACCTGGATAGTGTTTACAAGCGCGCTAAACTTCATGTTTGCTTGTCGGCCCGTCTGGTCGATTGTAGCGTTCATAATCCATGGAATCAATGAAATTATCTATTACCAAGCTTTGCCAATCAGTTCTGAGTGGTTTTCCAGTAGAAACTCAGAAGTATCAGCCTTGGAAAGCGTTGTATTGTAAAATCTTTAACTTTACGGCTCCATAACTCGATAACCCTTTATCCTATTAACAGCAGGCAACCACGAAACGAAAAGGAAATCAACGTAGTTCCTATCTATGTACAGAAAATCGGAACATACCGTATACTTTGTAAGCAACGGAGGTTTTATTGTCGGTTATCATCGTTTTCCCAATGGCTTCAATAGATTTTTATGGGCATCCAGTGGTTGCGCAATATGCAATTAACGCTAATTGCATTCCTAGACGCTTATACTAAACTCCCCTATTGAAGCCAGGATAGCAAGCACGGGTATGAAATTTACACAAAAGATGCATCAATCTGTTACCTTTCTAGCCACTTCCAGTACTTGTAGCTGCTTGTACAGTTTCCCGCCAAATAAGATAGAAAATCTGAGCAGTTGGATGAGCGAAGTAGTATCACGAGTGCTCACAAAGGGGTGGAGGCTGGGGGGTGGCGGGGAGGGCAAAAGATAGACATCAAAATGGAGGCAGACCACGATTGGAGTCCAGACACGAGATTACAGGGCTGTGCTGGCTCCTTAGTGGCTGATGTGTAGCAAAATCTACAGAGAACACGTCTGGCCAACATTATAAATCTGTCCACCAGCAAACCACTGATTCTTGCCAAGCCAGGTCCTTCACAAGGCCTGAAGCCACCATTTGAGCACTCCACACCACCCAGTAAAGACGTCTGTTAAAACCAGCCTCGTGTAGTTTGAATAGTGCTGAGGGTCAAAACTTGTAGTACGATAGTGTAGCCATCCACTGGTGGTGTTAGTTTGATTTTGCCTGGTGTGCGATTTGGTTCGGTTCTGTAAAATCTGGTCACATATAATACCACACCCCTAAATTAATCTCATGTGCAGTACTGTAGCGAGATCAAGATACTCTAATACAGCAGTCACAACCACAAGTGTACTGATGCTCAACATTAATACAAATATTGTTAATTAAAATAATGAAGTAGGGTTCCAGTAATAAAAATAGAGAACAAGAGATGATGGTAGCTATGAGGGAAATGCCTATTTGGCATTATAGTAATGTGGGAAATTCCTACTTAGGCATCAAAAAGATGGTAAAATGCTAATTTAAGAGTTTTCCATATTGCCACAATGCCAAGTAGGGATTTTCTCTTATATCATCTCTTGTTATTGCTGTAAACATACTTCATTTACTAATCAATAATTTTTAAAGGTATAGTATGTGAAATGTGTATGTGTGCAATCAATTAACTTGCTTTAAGTACAAAAGACACAGTGTAAAATGTAGACCTTTTTTTGCGTTAGGTTTACAAAGGACAATTATGCCATTGATATGCTAATTACAGCCAACCAATTTTTTATCCTTACTTTTAGTACTGTACTCACTGACTATAATTCAAGTAACTAGTCTGTCATACTGGTTTCTCGCTATAATGTATGTGTGATATGCCTTGGTAGTTGGTACATACCTTCTCAGACATGTCTTCATCTACAATCACAAATGCTAGTGAACCTATACTATCACCATCACTTGTGGCTAGCACTATGTCAGGATAAATCAGTGCTTCTAATACTCCTCTTGAGTACAAATACTCACTGTGGACTGATACCTGATCACTAATGAGCTCCACCACGCACTTTGGTATAGTCCAGTAGATTAAGGTAGGGTCGGATCTGACTGCTAATAGCTGCAGGCAGTGTAACGTGATGCCACATTTCTCAACCAACAGTGACCTCATGTCATACACATACTGGAGTGTACAGTTGTACAGTTCCTGGTCACACCTAATGGCTAGTACTGTGTGCGTACTGCCATTATCAGAGGGGATCATACCAGATGAAAAGTTGGGTATGGGATAAGATGCAACTGATCCTAAATAGTCCAAGTTAGATTCATAGTCATCGAGTAACTTGACAGCTTTAGAACAATGGGTGCTCAATTCTCTAAGAATGGAGTGGTCACTCCAGGTAATGTATGGACATTGAGTCCACAATAAGAACAGTATATTACTACTTTTTTCTATCCGATCAGCAGAAAACAGGTTAATACTATGAACATCACTAGCTTTCATGTCCCTACATTGCTTTAACAACTGTTGATAATCAGTTTGCTGTAACAAGTCTCCTATTTGATCAACAATGTGCGAAAAAATAATATGCACTGATGATGTCATGTACAAATGCTGGTGAGACGATGATACAGTTGTAATGAGATCATTACAGAGTAGTCTGTCAGCAGTATCTGCATGCACAGGGACATCACCTTGCAGTGCTATACAAAAAAATGAACTTAATATTAAACATCACATGCATGTCAATGAATGTACCTATAGTCAACTGTGATCCAATATAAGGACAGCTCTCCTCCACCAGTTTACAGAAAGCTGACACATTGTTGTCATTCATATGTCTTACTTCTTCCAATAAAAGGCATTTTTTCTGATGCATACTGTAGCAATTGGAGATGTAATCATCAGCATGAGCAGATAGTAGTCCACTTGACCACATTTTGCTTCTTACAAGATCAACATCAATACACCTCATTAACAAGCCATGATAATAACCAATTAGTAGTGATGAAGTTGAAATCATCCCTACAAATGTATAGACAATAAAAATATTAAACATGTATCGATACAGTATGGTAGCAACAAGAGTTCGCAATCATACAGTACAATAGTACTGTATAGTAGGGACGATGAAGGTGTGGGGGTGGCCTGTGATAAAATATCACCCAAAAACCTGCCTCAATTGATTTTTTCTCACAATGACATGACAGTATTGGTTGGGTAAAATCAAGCCGAAAAGTGCCTTCAAGTCGACCCAAAATGTGACTGGATCTGCAAAAAAGTGACATAATCATACAAGCCTAAATTTACAGTATAAAGCATTGAATATATTGGGTGAAATACTTGCGTATTATTGAAAAAATTCTGTAAATTTTTTGAACGCCTCTTTCTTAGTGAAGGAAAGGACTAACAATAAAAACCTGGATATCATCTTATTTGCCTGCGCAAGAGGAGTTGGAAAATCTTTGTTTCGTTGTGGTAGACCCAAGGGTACGTAAGTTATGAGCACTTGTTTATGTCATGTTGAAGCGATTGTATGTGATCGATTTTTCTTCATGAATTTTGCAGTGAAGAAGGGCGAGTAAGGAAACCTTACCCAGTAATTGATTCCCCTGTACATGGCGAACACAATGGTGAAACTTTTAGCTCCGTACCTCAAACCGTTGGTAAGTTACAAGCGTTTTTGTAAGTGCCTGTAATTTATTTTCCCTATATTTACTGTACAAATTGATTTTTTTGTTGTTGTTGCTACTTTGTAGGGCTGTAACTCCCAAAGTTATTGGCATAGGAAGCTGAAATTTTGCCAGTGGGTACACTTGGCTAAGTAGATTATAAATATTTTTAAAAACAGGAATTCGAAAAAATGTGATTATGTCCTGTTTTCGTAGATCCCGGTCACAATTGTTTATGTAAAGTTGCTATAGAATTTAAAAAAAAAATTATTTCACCAAATTTTCTACTGCCTGCCTGCAGCATTCAGTCAAGCATAGCAGAAAATTGGGTACAGCTACAGCCCTACTTCTTTCACAAAAACGTTTCAAATTCACTTAAGAAGAAATCTTTGGCATATTGATAAATATACATTGCATGCACTATTTATCTTGGCTTTTATCCTTCTGTACTTTCTAGTTTTGTAGCTTTACTATACACTAGGACTTGTAATTAACACGCGTTGTACGAATTATTAGCAGCCTGAATGCACACAAGCTAAAGTACCTCACGTGTAGTTCACCATAGTTTGACATGGTAGACATTCTTGTGTATTTTGGCAGGTTTTGGTGACAACCCACAATCGATTCTATTGTGACACATAGTGAAATATTTCTGTGATATCTCCAGGACTTGTCTGTTTAGATTAACAAACATAACAGCAATGTTACCTTCTCCCACCCATCATCGAAGCATTTAGGTATGTCTATAAAAGCAATCCAGTGGTAGAACTCGTATTAGCTGGGGTGATTGACACTCAAGCGTGGCAAGGGCTATCAGCCTTCACCGGCTTGGGTGATCAGTCATACTAGTGAGCACTGCGGGCTATTAACCTACACTAAAACAAATAGGCAACTGTGTTTTATTTCCTACAAAGAGTGATTTATTGTATGAATAAAGCACTCACTGCAGTGCAATAAAGCACTCTTTGTGGGCAATAAAGCGCTGTTTGCCCTAAAGTGTACTTTATGAAATTTAAAGTACACCTTTTCCTTTCATCTTGCCCACGCAAAGTTCTATAATACCATATAAACAAATTTGTGAGTGAACCTTATGTTAAACTAGATAACTTGATGAGCTTCTAAGTGCATACAGTTTAGCAATAATATGGTGTGTTATACTTTTAGCTAAATGGCAATGATTTGCTGACTACCTGCATATACCAGTATATTTGTAGTGCTATAATTGTGTAATATTGTGACCAGTTTTCCTGCACACATCTAATTTTCCAACTTTAATGATTCCATACATCCTTTACTGGAGTTTACAGAACTTTGTGTGGGTGAGATCAAAGGAAAAGTGTACTTTAAATTTCATAAAGTACACTTTATGGCAAATAATGGTTATTGCCCAAAAAGAATGCTTTAATCATACATTATAGAACTTTGCGTGGGCACGATCAAAGGGAAAGTGTGCTTTAAATTTCATTAAATACACTTTACGTCGGCAAACAGTACTTTATTGCCTACAAAGAGTGCTAATTGTACAATAAAGCACTCTTTGCGGTACATTTAAGTCGCTCTTTGTGGGCAATAAAACACAGTTGACCACGTCCTCTAGTGCAGGCTAATAGCCCACGGCTACAACTAATCACCCAAGCTAATGAAGGCTGATAGCCTTGCTGTGCTGAGTAGTCAACCACCCCAGCCAATACGAGTTCTACCACTGGATTGCTTTTATAGACATATCTAAATACTTTGATGATGGGGGAGAAGGTAACGTTACTGTTACGTTTGTTAATGTAAACGGACAAGTCCCAGAGATATCACAGAAATACTTCACCTTGTGTCACAATAGAATTCGATTGTGGGTTGTGACCAAAACCTGCCAAAATACGTGATGAACATCTACCATGCCAAACTATGGTGAATTATGTGAGTTATTTTTAAACTAGTTTGTGTGCATTCAGGCTGCTAATAATTTGTGCAACGCATGATAATTTTGAGTCCTAGTGTATGGCTACAAGCTACCACTAGAAAGTTCCATAAATCATTTAAAGCATTGCCACAAGTTCTATATGAAAAATAAAGTATGAGGCATGTAGCCGAGAGCTAATAAAGCACAAGGCGAACATACATAAAGGATCTATGATGATTCATAGCTTCAGACTGATTGAAGGAAAGTAATGACTTCAAATCTGTTAGCACCAACACTACTAAATGTATGAAAAATTTTAGGGCTATATACAGCTCCTATATGTATGAGTGTTAAAGATTTATTTTCAAAACTCCAGTTAGATTAATTTGCATTATTATACAGTGTGTTTAGTCTTGCAGAAAAAGTTCACAAACAAGTATAAGAAAATTAGGAATTTTAAACTATAGAGTAGGGACAGTTGCATAATTGCATGAATGTATTGGAAGTAGACAAAAAAAAGCAGACGATTTAAAGCCATTTATCCAAGTTACTCACCTAGGTTGTTCAAGATGTTTGTTGTCAAACTGTGCTTTCCGATCTCACCTTACGAATCGTGACTGGACGTTTCACCAGAAATGAAATGCTACCCTCTACTAATGTGATAAATGAAGAGATCGCATCTAGTAAACGCCCTATATTCTGAGTTTTACTTTATTCCTAGCCATTTTTGAATGATTTTTTACTGTTTTTAAACGATTATGCAACTCCTTGATTCTGCTTGGCCAGCCAATATTTTGGCTGGATCGCACTTCCGGGCAAGAAACTTGAGCATTGTCACCAGACGGTGTTTCCGCATTAGCGCAAGCCCAACTGGGTATGAGACTGGTCTCAAGTCGCCATGCTAGCTGCCAGTGAATGCAGCAGTGTGGCATTGATACAGTGGTGTGGCATTGATACAGTGGTGTGGCATTGATACAGTGGTGTGGCATTGATACAGTGGTGTGGCATTGATACAGTGATCAGTCTAAAATATTCATACACAACATACAGGAGTTAGTTACACATTATTGCATATGCAGCAATGAGATTAATACAGAGCAAACAAAATATGCAAATACTAAATAAACACTAAAACAATATTGTTAACATGCAGATAACATACCCTTAAAACATAGAGTGATGTATTGTGTACTGGCACTGTCACCAGCAGCAGTTTCTAGGTACAACATAGGGTATTGTGCCACATTGGCTTGGTTTGTGGCTTATGTCTCTTTCTTTTAAAAGTGTTTAGTTGTGTTTCCAGGTGGTACAGTGAGTCCAAAGTTGCTGCATCTTTCACCTGGCTTGCTAACAGAATGATTTTCTACCATCAATGTTGCCAACAATACATTGTTGCATACACTATACTGCTTTAATGTGTATCTCCAGTACATGGCTTAGTATGTTGTGTATGCACATAGTGTGTAGACATCAATGTGACATTACCACACCACTGATGTACTGACACTTAGCTACCAGTGGCTTTTAGTTTGTGCCATATTAATTATGCTGATCTTTACCGCCTTGTCATGCATAGCCTCACTTTTTTTGACTGAGTCACCTTAAGAGACATCTCACACCTACAAAATCAATTAATACCACAATAGCTCACTTTTTTTGTGTGTGTAAGTTGCATTTTAATTGATTTAGTATTGATGCCAGTTAAACTCATGATGCATTTCTGCCAGCACACACACTGCTCTGAGTGCCGGCTATGGTACTGTTTATAGATGCCCTATGGGTAGGTTGTCATGTTGGTGTATGTACTTGGTTGTATGTGACCCAGTCCTAGTTATACAACCAATAAGCAATGCGGTTAAAATTACATCATAAATAATAATGAATGAATAAATAAATAATGTTCTCAAAAACTACGAAACCTACAGACATATGTACTAACTGGGGATAGACTCACCTGTGAACGAAGGCACAAACATATATTAATGATGCCTGTTCGTGCTGGCAAGTGAAATGGTACGACGATTCTAGTTGACGCTGATCAAAACACCTTAGCATGTGACCTGCATTCCATTGCGGGTAAATGTTTGCTTGCTCATCGATCAGAGAGAGATGAAGAGATGACAGATCCTAGAGAGATAATGAGCTGGAAAGCAAAAAAAATGTACAATGGGCTAGAGTTAATTAGTCAGGTCACACGTGTTTTATCACAGCTGGTTGTTTACAGATGACTTATTAAATACTACTAATGGTCGGTTTCATCAGCCAGCTGGAGAAATGGTACTTGTGCAAGATAGCTAATGTAAAAAGGCTGGAAGTAAGTCTCTTATGGAGTACTGTGCAATTAAGATACTCTAATAGAGCAGTCACTTTAGCGCACACTCTTTTAATTACCCACACAATGTGGTGTTTGATTAATTAGCTACCCTATAGTTCTATAAGAAATTAAATCACTAAAGTAGCCAAATGGTATGCGTTCATCTTGCAGACGCGCTTAGGTTGAATATAATCTAATAGAGCAGTACGTCACTTACCCTAATATAGCAGTCAGTTCCTAACTTTTATAGTCACATCTATGGTTACCAGTTACGAAAACCATGCTGGTGTCATGCAATTGCATAATACTGTTATATGATTTGTGTTTATATTGCACTACTGGGAGTAGCTTATTCTCCTGACCACAGTGTGCTAGCTACATGGTATATGCCTTGCCCTGTTGTTAGTCTGTCCCGTTTGTACAAGTACTTGGTTGTATGTGCCCCGGGCCTAGTTATACAACCAAGTACTAAAGATAATAAGAAATGTGGTCAAAATTACATCTAATAATGAATGAATTAATGTACATGAAAACAACAAGGCCTACAGACATGTACTAACCGGCAATGGAATTGCCATTGAACAAAGGCACAAACGTATAATGCTTACTCATTTTCGTGCTGGTGACTGAAAAGCCGTGTTATTCTACATAACACACACTACAAAACAGGTAATTAAGGCGGCCACGCCTGACACCAACACCAACACGAAGGAAGTTTGCCATGCTAGCTGCACAAGACAAGTAATAGCTTTATGTTTGTTTGTATTGTTTTACTTGTATTTAGTCTAGGAACTGACTAAGTTATGTATGCACTTCATTTAGGAGAGCATATCTCAACTGTTTTAGGGTAAATTAACCCCAAGGAAAAACACGGAATATGTGCCGAAACCTATATCCGCTGTGAAATATATAAAACTGATCACGCCCTTTTATCACATTGACTCCTTAAAATAAAGCATTGTTTCTTAAATTGTTGGAACTACAGATCTTTTGAGGTTCTTAAAAATGTTGAAAATGGGTATTTATGTAGGCAATAAAAGAGTACATATTGTTGACTTAAATATTTCATGAGAAAATGGCAATAAACCTCACAACTAACCCGTTTTGTGCAGCATGTGCAAACAATAAATAGTGGACAAAAGCATGTCGGAGGTTAACTTGCACAGCTTGTTTACATTCTTTTTTTCACAGAAATGTAAAAAAGCTGTTTAATTCATGAACCCTGACCAGTTTGACAACATATTTCTTGGTATAGGTGGATTTCATATAGAGAAGATTGTGTTGGCCTGTCTTGGTTTGTACTTGGAACCGTCTGGAATTTTTGATGTTGTTGTTGAGCGGACAGAGTACTATGGTACTGAGCAGTAATATCTGGTTCTCACTATTCCGGGGCCCCCACTGCCCATTCAGTGCTACGAAGTCTTTACATCTATGATGGTTGAGGAATTTCTGTCCAAATATCCAGACAGGCAAATGGACCTAGAGGCAATGTAAGTCAACTGTGAGTCCAAAGAACTCTTCTGTAAAAAATGGATCACAGCTAAGCAAGGTGTTTATAATAAATATCCTAGCAGCCTTTGAACAATACCTTAAGGAAACAGCATTGCAATCTTAGTCTTTTATTTACTGGAACACACATGTTTCTGACCTGTTCCTAATTGTCAGGGATTCAAACAATTCTCTGCACACTGGAGACTGGATTCTTTACCTCAGTGCTATAGAGCAGGCAATTTCACCTTTAGGGTGAACAAACTACTCTTGATGGACAACTTTATTCCTGCACGACTGTTATCAACTAAATGAAAATTTCCCACTCCTCTACAACTCTTACATGAAAGGCCAATTTGTCATGAACAGAATATAGAAAGGTAGTGGAGTCCCCATTGATCAAGCACCGGAGCAGTGCTATAACAGGTCTGCCAAAGTAAGTGGAGGAATAATTGGAGTCGCCAGAAAAAAGATGTAGCAACTTTGTGGGGAGTCATAAAGCATAAAAAAGATCAGTATGTTGACCTCCTAAAGATGGAGGATGATGTTCAAGGAGAACTCTCACTTCACCATGACTTCAGCACAAACACTGTATCTACAATGGTTAGGATGGTGCAAGACATAGAGTATCTCTTGAAAGTTTGCAATCCTCTAAAAGGCCAGGTAGTGCTTAAGAATATTCTTACTGGAGAAATAACTGTGACCAATGCAAATGTAGATAAATTTCTGTGCTGTATAAAGGAAGGTAATTTTGCTTGTGCTAATTTATAGAGAAAGAAATCATTGTTGATACACTCAGCTAGCAAAATTAAACTATGTTAGCCCAACACTTCCCCTCAAATTTGAATTCTAAAGTAGACACTAAAAATGAGACAATCAAAGCTCTGTGTTTTAGACTATGGTACAGCTCATTTACAGGGTTACTAAATCACTTAGTCACCTGACATGCTCATTTAGTCACCTACACATGTTCATTTAGTAACCCACCCTCAAGCAATTTTGTACATGATAAATAATTATAACACGAAACGCACACTGCAGTACTTGATAATACTGTAACAGTCTTCTTCTCTGTGTTCCACAAATGATTGGGGACAAATAGTAGACTAAACCGGCGTAAGTACTGTAGCTCTAGCCATTACTTTGGTTACCGGCTGAATAATTATTTTTGTGGGCGCTGTAAGGACTTCAGGAAGAAACTGTTCCATTGTTCTGCATAGCTCTTTCACCCCACACTCATGCTCTGGCTAAAAGGTATGTACTTTAAACCATAGTCTAGACACTGCAACCAACGGGAACTAAGGGATTTAGTAACCCCTCTGGCCCTTAGTAGCGCCCTTGCTGCGCTCGGGACACTACAGCCTCAGGCTATCAGGGTTACTAAATTGCTTAGTTCCCTTGGTCTTGGTGTCTAACTATTATTTAGTAAATTGAGTATGGGTGACACAGGAGATTTACTGTTGAAGAGCTACTCCAGCATGAGATACCGATTCTGTATTCTTTCTGGTTGACAAGAATGGTAACTTGAAGAAGAGTGATAAATCTTGACATACCCTGTTGTTAAAGTTATGCCCGCAAAAAGATACAAAAGGACCAGAAACCTCCCTGCCAACCAATGCCATGGTTATTGACTTCATGGCCTTAGCGAGGACTTCATGGCCTTAGTGAGAAAGGATCCCTTAAGGAAGCTGGATCCACCTGTTAAGACATTTCATGATTTTTGCTGATGCACATGACATCTATGGATACCAAAGCTGGACACAATTTGGATGAAATTCAAACTATGCTTACAGAGAGGACAGTATCTAGAATGCAGAAAGAGCCAGAAGAAGAAGAAAGGCCACAGAAATGATAGTTCTTGATAAGATAGTTCTTGATAAGATAGTTCTCGATAAGATATTGCCATATCAAAAATTCCAGTAGTATTAGATAACTTTTGGTCATCTTCAGTCAGCAAAACTGCCTTCCAGGCATTCTATGTTGAATGGCTGATATCACCAAGGCAGTAAGCCTTTATACCTCGGTATATCACAACAGGCATGGATGTTGTCAACTGAGTGTACTTCTCTATTTCTTTGGCTGAACTGCACACACAAGGAAGCTGATGACAGCTGTTCCATGTGCAGGACATTTTAAGTCATTGGTCTGGCCTACTTCCATGTTCCATCACATTGTTATCAGGAGATACAGATGTCTTTGTGCATCTGGTATATCACATTACAGTTAATTGGAGAAGTCGTGGTCTCCAAGAGCTCTGGCTGATTCGCAATTCAGGAATAATACTACCACTTCACAATATCAGTAGAGAGCTGGGAGATTAGCTCACATGGTGCCTTCCTACACTCCATGCACTGATGGGTGTGACACCACTAGAATATCAAACAAGCATGTAGCACTCAAAGCCATCCCAACCCAGAAAATTATTCTGTGAATTTTGACAGTCCATCACTCAGTACAATGGCCGAGACATTCTTGGTCAGGTGTTTAAAACCAGGAGACATTTGATGAAATGCGCCTTGCTGTATTCAGTAGCAACACTCTGAAAATGGACATTGAGAAAACTCCTTGCGCTTCAGCAAATGCAAGAAATCACATTCACTGAGCTTATTATCAACAGCAGGTACGGTCCAAGTTCCATTTAGAGATGCCACCTCTTTTTTAAAAAGCTGAAGCCTTTGGTTTTGAAAAAAAAGAGGCAGTGTCCTGGTTCCTGAAGTTTTGAAGGGACCAGGACAAAGCCTGAAGGTTTGCCAGATCCCTGCACATGTGGCAAGTGTGCTTGGATAGGATGTCGCTGCAGGGAATGTGCTACAAATACTGCAAATGCAAAGCTGCAAGAACCCTATCAATGAATGAACAGCATCAGTGAATGAACAGTATCAATGAATAAACAGTATAAATGAATGCTGTCAATTATTTTTTATGCCAGAATTATCCATTTATAATCACTTACTACTTTACATTATACAGAGCTCTTGATAACACATTATCTATACATACTTTCCTTTAATAGTTAAACGTGACCATTTTGAACAATGGCAATATGTCAGAGAATCTGTAGCATCAATAGATATAACTATATTTTTAAAAATTAAATATAATTAAAAGGGCATGGTCAGTTTCACATATTTCGCAGCAGATGTAGGTTTCGGCACATATTCCGTGTTTATCCTTGGGGTTAATCTACCCTAAAACAGTTGAGATATGCTCTCCTAAATGAAGTGCATACATAACTTAGTCAGTTCCTAGACTAATTGCACTGGCTTGCTAGACTTTGCATGGCTTGGCTGCCTGTTTATAAATGTATTGTCCCAGAGCATGTGGTATGTGTTAATGTTTGTTTGTATTGTTTACTTGCATTATACATCTTGCCTTCACCTGGCTTGCTAGGCTCTGGCTTGCTATTGGCTATTGCTGGCTTGGCTGTCTTCTTTTTTATATCATCTGGCTCACTTGGCTTGCATACTCTACTGAACTACTATAGTATTGTGTATCTCCTGCAAGTTGCATATGCATATATGACCGTCTCAGCAAAGACCAGATTTGTTTGCACAATTAAATTAATTTTTTTATTCACTCAGCAATATCTGCAGTGTCCAAGTAATGAACCACCAAAGTTTCAGCCTTCTGTGGTGTGTAGTTTTGGAATTATAATGCTAGACAGTAGGAAGAGCAAGATAATCGATTTGTACAGCGACTATACTGAAAATAAACTACAGGCGCTTACATTTGCAGCCATAACTTCCGTTTGGATTAGTCTACAATGTTGCAATGTGGCTTAAAACGTTCACCATGGATCAGTACATCAGCCAAGGTATAGTATTAGCCCTGTAGATACTTGTGCATATGGATATGGAGGCAGTTTGGTAGAAGAAATGATTAGAATTTTCTTTACGTTTACCGCATCGTAAACAAACACACGTGACATGCATACCGTTGGAGCTAGAGAAACAAAACAAAGATTTTCGAACTCTCCATGCACAGGCGAATAAGATGGTATATAGTTTTAATCGATTTGAGTCTTCCTTCAAGTACTGGCTCGATAAAAACTTGTATATTTTTTCTTGTAGCATGCGTAATTTTACGAATTATTTTTAAATTTTAATTTTCTCAATATGTATGCTTGTGCAAACTAAACGGATTTTTGCTGAGACGGTCATAGTGTATACACATCACTGTGCCATTTCCACACCACTGATGAACCGCATTTAGCTACCGGTGACCTCTAGTTGATACTGTACTGTATATTGGTTACATAGCTGAATAATTTCTATCTTTGGTGTTGCCAATAATGTATTGCTGCATACAATATTACAATAAAGTATAGCTCTCTACTGTATGTTTTGTATGCATATATACCGTGTACACATCACTGTTCCATTGCCATACCAATGATGTACCAGCACTTAGCTACAGATGGCCTCTAGTTACAATGCCACTATTGTGTTATATCTATCACTATTGTGCTATATTGAGTTGATTTGGGATCGTAACTATTGTAGTAGTGCATAGTCTCATAAAGGGGTTGTCGCGTTAGTGTATGTTACTTGGTTGTATGTGACCCGGTCCTAGTAATTATACAAACAAGTACTAAGGATAATAAGAAATGCGGTTAAAATTACATTGTAAATAAATATATAATAAATGTGACCAGATTTCATATAACCCGGCTTCCACACACACAAAATCAAACTTATGTTTTTACCAGAAATGGATTGCTGGTCTAATACACTATCATATTCCACTCTGTATTTCTTTCAGGACTGGCAAGTCTGGTTTCTGCAGCAGCTTTCTTCTGACCCTGTCAAAGCCACGAGTGGAAGATTGGCACCATTAAATGGCCATGGCTTTGTTATAATGGAGTGTAGTGAGCTGGGACTTAACAGAGAGCTCGCCAATAGTGTTCTCAATCAATTTGAAGTGGTTTGAGGGCCATGAAGGGCCCAAACTTGGCCTCTGGATTCCATTCATCTTCTTGCTCCATTCTATACTCCTATATTAAGCCCACCCACCGCCCCTATTGCTACTACTTGTGATATTATTACCTGCTTGAAAAAAGCTGCCCAAAACAGGGCATATTTTGGGTATCAGAAACTTATACACCCACAGTGACAGCTAGTAAATAGATGAATAGTTGGTGCAAATTTGTTTGCACGGCTGTAGGCACTGGGAAGTTACTACACAATTACTTGAAATCGCCATATCTCCTAGCGAAGCTTTGTGTGTCAAAGCCGGATTTTGTCAAATCCAGTCACAAATAAATAATGTTTGAGAAAACTACAAGGCCTATAGACATGTACTAAACGGGGATAGATTCACCTGTGAACGAAGGCACAAACATATAATAATTACGGCATTTAGTGCTGATGACTTGAACGGGTGTGTAATTTCTATATAACGCCCAGCTAATTAAGTGCCACACCCAATATACTTTGCTATTTACAATGACTACAGTGGAAGGATTAGTGACCATGGAGAAAGGCCACTGGACTACTGATCATTGTAGCTAGTGCCTTTTTACTTTGAGCTGTTTTCAAGTGTTTCAAGTCACCATGCCAAAGTGCCAGTGAATTTAATCCGCGTGAAGAACAACTTGAGCTAGCTTAAGAGTATGTTTTTGTGTTAACATGATTTTTGTTGTCTATTTGTTTGTTTGTAGCATTATTGTATACTTCATATTATGATCCTTCACCTGGCTTACTAGCTGAACTATTTCCACCTTCAGTGTTGCCAATAATGCATTGTTGCATACAGTACTACAATATAATGTGTTTGTCCTGTATGTTGTCAATGCATATGCAGTGTTGTGTTACACATCAATATGCCATTACCACACCATTGACGTACAGACACTCAGCTACCAGCTGGTAGGCTAAGCAGAGGAAAAGCCTTGCTTGGCCGGCCATTAGCTGTGTGGAGAAGGCACAGTTTTCAGCTAAGTTTGTGTGATAATGCATAATTATAGCTCTCAACTTGGAGCCTTTCAGTCCCAGGAGTGAGATACCACTGACATGCACTTTGGAACAAAACTATATAAGCACTGGCATAATTACGTCCCATGCAACCTGATGGAGACAACAAACACAAGTAGCAGGCCCTTAGTATTGTAATTGTATATATCACTTGTGTTTAGTGTATGTGCTACTGTGTATGAGCATCTTTTCTACTCACACACACTGTGCTGGCCATGCACCCCTTTAGTAGGTTGTCCCATTGGTGGTTGTGTGTGCCCCGGGCCTAGTTATACAACCAAGTACTAAGAATAATAAGAAACACAGTTACAATTATGCCATAAATAACAATGAATAAATAAACAATAAATAATGTTTGAGAAAACTACATGGCCTAAGGCTTCGTACTCGCTGGGAATAGAATCTATGCTGTATGAAGAGACAATTGTATAATGGGCGGGTGTTTTCGTGGAGGTGAGAAACAGTACAATTCTATTTAACGCCAATCAAAACAGTTAGTACGTGACACCCACTACAAAGCAGGCAGATTCAATTACCTATTTAGACGAGTGAACTACTGTTCCTTTGTTTTTGAAAGCGTTACCAGCTGGCATACTAAGTCTCAAGTCACCATGCCAGCAGCCAGTGGATGTCCTCCGTGAAGCAGGTGGCTAATTAAGGCGGCCATGCCCAACACCAACAAAGGAAGTTTGCCATGCCAGCTGCACAATAACAGGATTAATAGGGGTATGTTTGTTTGTATTGTTTACTTGAATTTTGTATTTTTTTCTGGCTTGCTGGCTCTGGTTGTCTGTTTGTACTAATGTATAGTAAAGAGCGTGGTATGTTTTTTTGTATTGTTTACTTGTATTGTACATTTTGCCTTTACCTGGCTTACTAGGCTCTGGCTGGCTTGGCTGTCCTCCTTTATCTGGTTCACCTGGCATATACCTAAGTATACGAATTGTGTATCTCCTGCAAGTTGTGTATGCATATAGTATGTACCCACCACTGTGCCATTGCCACACCAATGAAGAACCATATTTAGCTACCGGTGACCTCTAGTTGATGTTGATACTGTGCTGTATATTGGCTACATAGCTGAATAATATTCATCTTTGGTGATATTGCCAATAATGTATTATAAAGCAATAATGTATAGTTATCTCCTGTATGTTTTTTTATGCCTATATACTGTGTACACATCACTGTGCTATTGCCACACAGATGATGTACTTGCACTTAGCTACTGGTGGCCTCTAGTTACGATGCCACTATTGTGTAATATCTGTCACTATTGTGACATATTGAGATCATAATTATTATGATTGTGCCTTCATCACCTAGTCGCATGTATAGCCTCACCAGGGGGTTGTTGCGTTGGTGTATGTACTTGGTTGTATGTGACCCGGTCCTAGTTATACAACCAAGTACTAAGAATAATACGAAATGCGGTTATAATTGCATCATAAATAAATAATTAATGTTTGAGACCTAAAGTCATAAACTAACCGGGGATAGATTCGCCTGTGAACGAAGGCACAAACGTATAATCGTTGCGCCTGTTCATGCTGATGACTTGAACGTACATGTAATTCTATATAATACCCAGTACCACACCGTTGCTTAATTACAGATTGCGTGAAAGAAAAAAATTAGCAAACCTCTGTGGAGTGATTGCAGGAGAGCCAGAGGCCACTTTACACATAGGCAAGAAGATTACAAGTATCACGAGTGGTTCATAATAGGGATCGGGGCAAAGATTTTGAAAACTCTCTAATAGAACGTGCACGCCAAAAGCAGCCTTCCAGGCTTTGGATGTGTTTCAAAAACTTTCCATACCTTCCTCTGGTGTTGTAAAGACTGATCTGGAAGTATAAAACACAAGGGAAGTGGTTTTGGGAGGTTTTAAAAATTACCAAAATCGCCCCAAATCTCCATCTTCTTATTTCGCGCGTCTACAGCCCAAAGGAAGTAGATATCAGCACTAAAAACGTATGGCGTATTTTCAAATCATTCCTACCCAGGCCTGTGTGGTATTAAAATCTTTGCTTTCTAAGGCGATTGCGAGATATAGAGCTAGAGTCATGGCTTTGAGATGCCATTCACTCGTGAAGCCATAAAAGCAAAAGTAAGCAGTTTAAAAATTACCATTTGAAACAACGCATGGGACTAAAACTCATCAAGATGTATTAAACTAAACATTAAACATAAATGCTACTCAGTGAAATTTGTTTCTGAACGTTTTAGAGTTCTTCAACTCGCGTCAGTGAAGGGGGTGCCATCACTGAAACCACATTCCAGGCACTTTCCCAAGGGCTGCTACAGCCGTTTATCAGTCAAGAATTGACTTAACAAGCCTCGTAAGCTATCAGAAATAGCGTAACTCTTCAAATCGAAAGGGTGTGTGTCCCCTTTGTACACGATCGAAAATTAAGGGCAGCTCCGAAGCTTTGGGGGAAAGAATTTTCGAAAGAAAACAGTATCGCCTTCCAGTATATGTATCAGGCCTTATAAGCTACCGGAAATTTAATTCAGAAGGTTGCTATTGATGTTCAACGTGGCAATGCTGCTTCTGTAATAGCAAAAATTCCATCATCATAGGACTGGGCAGAGTTTGCCTCTCTACCCTTTCTTTTATTATATCATCTTTTATATTAAACAAAAAAAACTTCCATCATAATTAAAAAGAAGGTGTGTCTCCTTCGTACATGATCGAAAGATTGAGAGCAGTTGTCTAAGGATCTGCACAAGAGAAGACTAAATAATAGCTACAGATAGCTACTTTTTACAGATTGGTAGGGTTTTCCAGCTACATAATTTCAATGCCTTTATTATTGTGGATCAGAGCATTTAACACGTTGGGTGAATACAGCCTGTGCATGATCATGCCTTTTCAGAGTCTATAGCTATTCCATAAGACTGATCATAAGTACACACCCTACCTGTAGCTAGTAGACAGATACTTGAGCATCATGGAGCAAGCCTTCATATACTATATTACTGCAGTACTATATATTACTTCAGTACTATATTAACTACATGCAGTGCACACCAGCCATAAAATTGTGTTGTCCATGTGCATGACCTAACTGGTAAAGTAGATAATAACAATAACAATAACGACATGAAATAATTTCAGAAACTAGGGGGCAAAAAATCGTAAATTTAAGCAAGTAGAATAGGGATCAAAGTTGTGATTCTGAAAAAAACGTAAACAAGAAGTAATAGGGATGGTTATTCACAATACTGCTTAATACATCAATACAAGCCAAGCAGCTTGATTTGTGTACATTGAATTTAAGATTCCTATTTCGGCTTTTTATTTGAACAGTCAAAATAGGAATCTTAAATTCAATGCACACGAATCAAGCTGCTTGGCTTGTATTGACGTATTAAGCAATAGTACGTGATCGATTTTTCTTCTTCACGAATTTTGCCTTTGTATGCAGTGAAGAAAGGTGATAGAAGGACAAACATACCCAGTAAACAATTCCCCTATCCATGGCAAACACGATGGTGAAAAGTTCAGCCCAGTACATCAATCCGTTCATAAGTTACAACCGTTTTAGTAAGTACCTGTAATTTATTTCCCCCATACTTGCTGTAGAAATCGATTTTTCTGTTGTTGCTACTTTGTAGGGCTGTAACTCCGAAAGTTACAGCCCGGCACATGAAGCTGAAACTTTGCCAGAAGGTACACTTGGCTGAGTAAATTACAAAACAGGAATTTGAAAAATGCGGTATTGTGTCGGATTTTCGCAAATCCGGTCACATATACTCTAATAGAACAATCAGCTGCCTGATTGTTCTATTAGAGTTATTGACTGTTCTATTAGAGTATATCAATCTTTTTCTGTGATAAGTATTTTGACCATCAAGGATTTGTAGTATGGATCAAATATTCTTCCTATTATGCTAGCATTATGCTCAATGCTTTCAGGCACCTATTATGTTCATAATTATACCAGCATAATTGGCGGGTCCCTAGTTCTTGTAGTGATTGGAGCTGTGGTTTCAATTCTAAGAAACTTTAGTTTGTTTTTGGAACTTTTGAATCTCAACTCAATAAATATCTACTTGTTACAGAAGACTGCTCTATTGGGAACTGCAAAAAAGTTCTTCAGCTCTCAGGATGTGGGTAGTATTCCAAGCTAGAAACGCTTTAACCAGTTCATGTATGTATTTTACATATTAATCAAATAATAATCATGAATGAGTGAGGCTCAACCAATACACTTCTTTCGACTACATTTAACTGAACAGGCCATCCTTTCCCAAAAACCTCCCCATCATGATGCTATTTCAATAATAAACTTCCAGCTGGTGGTAAGGTATTTTACTACTTCTGAGGAACGAATTATTTTCTGTATCTCCTTAGATGCAGTCTTACATGTTTTGGCATTATCAGATCATACAGCAGATGGTAATTACATAATCTTCTTTTTCCTACAAAATGATGGAAGGCCAAGAAGAATGACTCAGCTGAAGGTTGACCAGTAAGCTCAAGGTGAAGTGCTCTTGTTGAACAACCAGTAAATATGCATCATGCGTTTTGGATTGATTTGATGATTAACTAATCTTTGATAAAGAGGACCAGCAAAATCAATATAAATGTGAGTAAAAGGCGGGTCATCAAACATATACATCTTCTGTGCAGGTAAGTCAGGGGTAGTGGTAGCATGGTAAGGCAGTCCTTCACATTTCAAGCATGTCAGCACTTGCTTCACAGCTTGCTTACCCTTGAGAATCCAGTAACTCTGCATCAAAGTAGAGTATAATTTATGTCACTATACTTTGATCTCTCATGGTACTGCTGAACAAATAAGTTTACAAACAGACGACTGTGAAGTAGGAGAATCGGGTTCTTGGCATTGAGGGGCAATGCTGAATTATTTAATTTTCCTCTGTTGTCTGCACCTCCAGATTCCTCTTTCAAGGAACAGCCCAAATCGTTTAACATGAGTAGAAGGGTGATCAGCAGTAAGATGCTTTATTTCTGTTGAAAATGAGTCTCCTTGAACAGATTTTATCCAATATGATTCTGATTCCTTAATCTGCTCACCAGTAGGCAAGGAATAAGAGCTACCACTCAGTCACATGGAAGAAACACTATCATTGTCTGGATTCCATACTGACTTTACAAAAAACAAATATGTACAGAAGATGTTTAAGGTGGCAGTCAAGCAGATAACAGACACCCCAGCTATTAGAAACCTTATAAGCTATGAAGCCACTGCTGTGTAGTAATAGCTCACAAATATGACATGGTTAGATTAGCTTGGAACACACCTTGTACTAACCCTTGTACTAACACATTTGATTGATTTGATTTTTTGTTTAAACTCATAATGTTCGGCATAGCTGTTCTTCCACATCAGAGTACACAGAAGCACATACAGATATACAAGTACAAAACTGAAGGATGTACAAGACATGACAAATACAAAGCAACACATAATACACAAATTAACTATTATTAGTCATTTAATGAGTCTTTGTGAAAGTAACAAATTCTCCATGCTTGCAGGGCACTTCAAATGGTAACCTATTCCACCAGCAAGTGGCACTATGTCGAAAAGTCACAATGGTGGTGATAATTCTTGCTGATGTAGAAAATACATTGTAACAACCCCTCAGTACAAGCTTTTGTAAATTAGAAACTCACACAGCATGCTAAGTTGAACACACCCGTATTGACTATGTAATTATGTAATGAGATGTAACTTGCACAATCGAGCACCTGTTCTACCACTAAACCTGCTAAGTAGGTTTTTCCACAATGGCTTGTCTTACCATGAACCACGATAGTGGGTTCATAATAACGATCACTTATGTTTTTGCAAAAATTCTAATAGAACACACACCAAAAACCACCTTGGAAATAGTATGTGTATTTCAGACAAATTGTTCATCTTCACATTCTTCACATTACTATTATTTTGTTTCACTCATGTACAGCAAAAGTTATCCACTTTTTCACACTAAAAACTATATAGCCATGCTTACTCATTCCTTCTGCGTGTCCATGACCTAATAAAAAGCCCTTATTCCACAGATCGTGAACCACCCTACATCTTGAAAATATTCCAATTTCTCTTCGCCATTACACTATTAGCACAGTTCCATATACTAAAGAAGCCATATAACAATAAATTATAGGATTCTGTTTTTGCAAACTTTGCTGTAGCGTTGGTCTAGTACTCAAGGCTGTAACAGCGCTTCTTACACTTAGATCTCGCATAACGTCTCTGCATGGTGAGTATATGCATAGATAATATGTGACCGTCTCAGCAAAAACCCGACTTGTTCGCACAAGCACGTGTATTGAGAAAAATGAAATTTAAAAATAATTTGTAAAATTACGCATGCTACAAAGAAAAAATACGCAAGTTTTTATCGGGCCAGCATTTGAAGAAGGAAGACTCAAATCAATTAAAACTATATACCATCTTATTTGCATGCTCATGGAGAGTTTGAAACTCTTTGATTCATTTATGTAGCTTCACCGGTATGCATGTCACGTGCGTTTGTTTACGATGCAGTAAACGCAAACAAGATCGTCATCATTTCTTCTACCAAACCGCTTTCATATCCATATGCGCAAGTGACTACAGGGCTAACACTATACCTTGGCTGATGTGCTAATCCATGGTGAACAGTTTAAGCCAAATTGCAACATTGTAGACAAATACAAATGGAAGTTATGACTGCAAATGTAAGTGTCTGTAGTTTATTTTCAGTATAGTCGCTGTACAAATTGGTTATCTTACTCTTCCTACTGTCTAGTATTATAATTTCAAAACTACACACCACAGAAGGCTGAAACTTTGGTGACCCATTCCTTGGACACTGCTAATAATGCTGAATGAACAAAAAAAATTTTTTTTAATTGTGCAAACAAGTCGGGTTTTTGCTGAGACGGTCACATATATTATCCATGGTATATGCTTTTTCCTGTAAGTGCACAATCATGATTTGCTATGAGCGACCATACAAGCGCTATCACAGAGACATAACAAAGTGATAGCTCCAATACCAGAGATTATTCATTGTTATGAATATAGTTTCTATAAACTACTTGCTTTTCAAAGCCTAAAGTTGGGTGGAGTCAGTAGTCTTGTTCATTAAACCTATTTGTGTGCCATAATTGTCTGACCACATTGTGTAAACAACATGGCTTCATGCTGCTGATAACCCATGGTTCACAACAGACATTGCAGATACACAGTATCAGGAGCTTATAAGCGCTGAAGGCGCGAATTCGGCACTTATAAGCTCCTGACAGTATCTAACTTTGTTGTTGTGAATGGTACTCTACAGACTAACTTTATTATGATGTGGTGTGTGAATCTATTTTAGATGGACACACATTGTTTGTGGGAAGCCCGCATATGCATTCATACATGTTCGCAGCATAGATTTCTTCACTGTGGTATACCCAATGGATACAATAATCACATGAACAACAAACTCTAAGCACAAACTATACTACCGGTGTGTCTATTTTCTGACATCATTTATACTACTGTGCACCAGTGAGCCAGTATTGTAGTCCATGCACCCATTGAAAATCTGCATGCCTCTTCATATTGTGTAGGGTCTTGACTGAAATAATAAATCCACAACCACTGTCAAAGTTCCATGTCTTGTGATAGGTAGCTAGCTCAGTATCATACCATCTGGTGTGTATTCATGAACACTGTATGAGGATGCTAATGTGACAACAATGACTAAGAGACTAGATTCCTGACATATTTAGTAAGACAAGTTATACAACATCTGCTCAATATTAGGAATGTGTGTAATATATAGTTTCTGGTGTCCATAGCCAAGGTAAATACTCTAATAAGGCAGTCAAGTGTGTCTGATAACAACAAAATACTAAACTTGACAGCCACTAATGTAAATTGCTCTACGTATCTACAACAATTATCATTATCAATAAAGGAAATCCAATACTGGATTAATAAAAAGTACACAAACTAGATAAATAAAAATTTGAAAACGGGAATAGGGATCGCTGAAAAAAGCCATGAAACGAGAAGGGATTGCTGGGGTGGTAATGTAAACCACAAATCGGAGCATATAGTTAATCAAAATTTATGACAATCAAAATAAGGATTTGTGGTTTACATTACCACCCCAGCGACCCCTTCTTGTTTGGTGGCTTTTTTCAGCGATCCCTATTCTCATTTTGAAATTTTTATTCATCTAGTGTAATATTAAGTGCTATCCCACTAGGGACCTGTGAGAAGGCTAGGCCTGTAAATACAGGAAGTCAGAAACATGTATCATAACAGGCCAAATTGTGAATGCTAGTTGTGTACAGGTTAAGGAATGTTCCCTCATATAATCATCACACTGCAGTTAGGTATTTTAGCAGTAGAGCTGCTTTTTCCAAGCTTAGTGTGAGTTTTGTGCAGTCTGTAGTGGCAGTGTTGATGATAATACGTAGGAACATGAACACTGTTAAGAATTACTGGTTGTCAAGGGGGATGATTATTGCTTTGCATTTGTTTGTAAACTTGCTTTACATAATATTATGAAACAGTCCCAACATAGCGCCAAAGATGTAATAGTCTTCTTTACATAGCAGGAAAATAGGTCCACGCCTCATTGTTGGTAGTTCTGGTAGATTCCCTGAACTTTGTGTAGAGAGAAAAATACAGCATTTCAAAAAAAGTTAATAACAATACGGGGCAACTGCTGACAGCCGCTTGACCACCACCTTAACAGCTTACACAGACTACTGAATCTCTTACAGTCAATGATGTCCTGTAGCCTAAACTGAATGTTTGAAATGACAAGGAATTATGAAACATCCTTGGTAAATTTTATGTTAGCCTCTTCAACACTGTCGAGGTCTGCCATAATTGACCATTCAGACTTGGGCTTTCACAAAAGTACAAGCCGTTATTACTAAGTTCAGAACCTGTCTGTTCTCTCGACGCCATATTTGCCGCATTTACCAACCCTGGACAACAATTCCATTCTTCTGGTAGAGAGTAACGTCTAATCTCATTCATCTTATGAGTAACATATGGCTTATGTTTTTTTCCTGATCCAATATAATACTACAGTGGAGTCAGTCCAATAGTAACAGGTTAGAGAGTGAAGAGACTTCTTGGTAGGGCATGAGAGCAAAAAAAAGGTCACCTACTCACAATGGCAGCCCTCCACCATGTATACCAATACAATACATAAAAACTGCATAGTTTTCTAAACTGCTTCTCTTCACACTCTAACTGCTTTATTAGAGTGATTGACTGCTCTATTAGAGTATCTGGATTTCACATACAAATACCTCCGGTGTGGCACCAAAATTCTCTGGTAGGGCACAGGCCCACCGCTAGGTACACCACCACTTAACAACAAATGGACTGAATAATCCTATAGCTAGTGGGTCAAATATTTTTGCATTTACTTTGAAAGACTATTGGCATAGCTCAACAACATGGAAGTAAAAGCTCATTGAATTGACTATCCCACAAACACCTAACAGCTGCTGACATTCTGCAGGGTTCAACAATTCAGTGTGAAACTGAGAGTAAGTTTGCTGTTTCTCAAGACACCGATGATGTTATGGTACTACTTGGACCATCATTATGAGACATCTCAGCTCTGGAATAGATCTGAAATGATGAGGAAAACCGTCAGTGCTTGCAATAAGATCATCAAAATAAAGTCCCTTCCTTATCCGTTCAATTAACTGGGGATGTTCACCATGGTAGTTGCCAAGGTGATGGAGAATTACCACACCCAATATTTCAGGGGACGGTTCTAGGCCAAACATAACTCAGAATTGACATAATGAGACTATCCAGCTTACTAGGATCTTGAAACCATAATCACATCATGATCAGCAGGAACTATTCCTACAATAAGGAATGCACCTCCTCTATATCAGCAGTAATGGCTATAGGATGGGATCTAAATTGAATAAGATAAACCACATCGAATAATTAAGTTGGGGCCAATTTGAGGACACTTGTTTAGAGAGAGCTCTGAATCATTGAGTTTGGCTGAACTATCATAAGCAGTATGAATTTTAGTGGTGGATAACAGCATGTTGAGGTACGTAATGTATATTGACTCCTCTCTCATTAGTGGTTTACTTCTCTAACTTCTAACCTTAAAAAACTCACCACCAATGTGTTTACTTGCAACCATTTGGTACGAAGTGGCCTCAGCTTGAGTCTGGAACATAGTTGCTCAGTATTTATGACCGCTGATTCCTACTATCAAGACTCTGCAGGAGAAACCTGTATGCAATAAAACGGTTTTGGTGTTCTTGCTGCTACTGGTATTGTGCATTGATGTTTCAACACTATCATCTGTGTTTAAAGAGTATGGGAGAAAGAAAGAAGGGATGAATGGCTCCATCTTTTGTGATAGTTACACAAATTGTGCTTCTGCTGACACAATCTGCATGTCAGTGTACTCAAGCATTCCCCTCGTCTTGCGATTAGCCTTGAGACAGTTAAAGCAACATCTTGTCTTTATCAAAACATCTTTATGCTCTTTCACATCGCAAACCTGATCACAAGAAGAGAGCTATCGTCGGTGTTTACACTGCAAAACATTCTGCCAACAGTCATGGTACATGGTGAACGATCACTTATGCTTTGGCCTACCACGAAGAGGTCCCAGATTCAATCCATCATCTCTATAACTATATTTATAGATATGGTAGATAGCCATGAATGCAGCAGCTAATTATGGTGAAAGGATTCATTGTCTATGTCGTATTGCACTAGCATGTTTAGCAAAAAAGTTACACACTATGAAATTTTCATGGATTTTATTTTCACAGTTGTTGTTCCATAAAAAAATTAATATGCATCATATAAATTTTCCGCATGTACGTTAACCGACTAGTAATGAAGTAAGGTTCCAGACTTCCAGTGATCAAAGGTAGTGAAGCAGAAGTTGTGAATGATGATAGTTATTACAACATAGCTATGTGGTAAAATCCCTACTTTGGCTGAACAGATGGTGGTAACATGCCAATATAGGAATTTTTTCCCACATAGCTATTAAATTGTTACCATCATTTGTTCTTGTTTCATTACATTTTATCACTGAATTCTACTTAATTAATGGTACTACTTGTAATGATCCCTAAAATTCTTATTTTTCTTTACACTTGTATGCATTGAATCAAAACTAACCATAGATTTTCCTTAGATTTGATAAAGTAGTCTGGGGTTGATGAACTACCCAAGCACCAACCTGCAGGAAATCATCATTCCGCAACTCCTGGGGAACAGTTGATAAAGATAAAAAAGCTTCATACACTTGGTTAGTTGAAATAAGCCATGATATCTTCAAAGATCCTTCTCCAATCTCCAAGATATCTAAAGCAATGCCCTTAACTAAACTAGGTTCACAGTTTGTTAACACTTCTTTTACAGTAACATTGTTGGGATCTTTGTCTTCAAAAACAGTCTGTAATTTGCTATAATACTTAGATCTCACTTTTTGGTAAGAAGGAATGTCATTCCAAACTTGAGATAAAGTTCTAGAATAAACAGCATCCTTGTAATCCTCTATTATCATCTCAAGATTGCTGTTGCCAGATGCCGCTGTTACTGCAGTAGCTATTGTTTCCAGAAACTTTATGTTCATCCAATTAAAATAAATAGTATTTTTGTCAAGTAATTCAAAAAGGCTGTTGATATTACTAGTCTTTTCAACAGCTAGTTTTAATACTGGTCGAGCTCGACCCAAACACTGACCCTTAATAATTGGAAAGTATGAATGTTGTATTTCAACTTGAAGTTTACTTTTTAATGCAACGAATGCAAGTGAAACATCCTCATATTTGGTGAAATTGATTCTTCCACTATGAGCTATAAAATAATACAATTTCATCCGAAATTATCAAATTACGTCCCTACCACTTACATGTCATCAATTCTCTAGTAGGTTCAAAATTAGCAGATGAGACTGTAGGCACACCAACTGGAGTCCTATGTGAATCTGCACAGAGAAATTACATTGTAATTACTGCACATGAACCAGGCACATACCAATGGTTAGCTGTAAGCATGCTCAAGGTTTCCTGAAATTATTTCTGTGCTAAAAAATGTTTGTATACTTCTCTGGTACCAAACAAATTGATGTTGCGTGTTTTTGTTTTTTTTTAAACCAGGTACATCATAGTTAATACACTGTACCATCCCTTTCTAGCTTAGTAGGCAATTAATCAACTATGTCTAAGATTTAGGTTAAACTAACATTGGTAACTGCACTACATGCAGGACCATGGTTACATTAACTAAATATTACAATGGAAACCAACAGAATTATAGGTATATAGCTAAGCTAAGATAACTGTAGTAATGTATACACTATGTGTATCACACATGCAGGTGTACACTATGTGATGCTGTCCTATCATGTAACACCATTTCATACATTGACAAGTACACAAAAAAATTTGGAATTTTCAACTAGAGTAGGGACCATAGCACAAAGTACTGAAAAAAGTTGGAGTAGTCCATGATATTAAATCACAGTAAAACAATAAGAAGTGTTATATCCCTACTGTGCTCAAGTAGGGATATAACACTTCTTATTGTTTTACTGTGATTTAAGGTGGCGCTGAAGTAATCAAATGAAGCCTTACAAGGCCAACGGGACATCACATTTGTGGTCATGCACGAAAAAACACAGAAAACTAATAGAACAAAGCGAAGCGCTTCAAAATATTGAAAGAACCAGCTCTATCAGACTGTCAGGCTACTATTGCTGATACAAGTAACGATATTCACGTACTGAGTTCATCACCTTGTCAAAACTCTGGTAACTTCACAGCGAACAACACCAGCTGTCATCGCGTGATTACTGCTTTACGGAGCGCGCCCTGGCCAGTTACACTGTCTCACAATTCGTGAAATAACTCCATATTTACTTACCATAGACTCTCAAAATTTGGCAGAGGCACTTCACGATTCGCTGTTGACGGGCGTGATATCACTTGTTGAAAAATGCGGGTTTGCATTTTAACCAGTTTCCACGTTGTTATCGTTAAAAAGGATTCCATAGAGTTGTTCTACAAGGTGAGAAACCATAAGAGCCAAGGCGGCTTAGCGCTAGGTTGTTTCTGGGGTGAGTTAATTTTAAAATCGGCTCATAAGTTCAGAGTTTAATAGCCACGAAATTAAAGCGGGTGATTTCACGGAACTTGGCATACTAAGCTACAACATTAAAGACTATCATAAGAACCCTTTAAATGTAGACTACATGGTTCACAAGCAGAGTTCTCCACCACCCTAAAATAGCAAATTAAGCACGTGGGCTAATTTTAATAGTGACAAATGGGCATTGTACGGCTTCACATAATTACTTCAGCGCCACCTTAATATCATGGACTACTCCAACTTGTTTCAGTACTTTTTATCGATGTGGCATTCCAAAATTTTTTGTGTACTTGTTTGTTAACATTTTTTGTACATAATTATTATGACTGGTGATATGAAATGCTCCAGCTATATATATACAATTATCATCTGAAAAGTGAAGTATCCATTATGCTTCGTTGTCAGCTATGTTCAACCCGTTACACAGCATTTTGAATCATCACCTCTGCAATCAAAATCGCCACTATGAAAAATATGGATAATTTCCGTTATGAAGGGAAGCCATCATGTGCTACCACCAAATCGACACTTTTCGCTGTCAGCAAAGATGAATGGGACACAAAGGAGGGTATTGGTAAGTCCATGAAGAATGCATTGTATTGTACTGCAGTGTGCCAAAAGGTGCCTCTCGGGCTGAAGTAATGTAGAACAGTGAAAAAATCAAGCCAGTAACCTTAGCCGTTATCAAGTTACGCTTGTTTGAAGGCATCAGTCGGTCAGGCAGTTGTAATTCAGTAGAAAATTCTGTTAGTATTTTTTTTTTTTGAATTCCGTAGCAACTTGTCGAAAGCATTTCAGGTTGATCAGAAAGCTTGGGCTTAGTTTTACCTCACCAAAACTGCCTCATCATTGTCAGGAAAGATTGAGACTGGTTTTGGGGTGATGTTACTTCATGGGCCACGCCTACTCCTTTGTGGTCCCTACTATATAGTACTATCGTACTGTATGATATTTTATTTACTGACAACACAAAGGAATAAATTTGTAACTAGTACATGTACATGCCCTACAGAGTGTAGATGTTACACTAAGATTAAAATGTGACAAAAAGTTGATTTTTACACAATAATGGAAACCCAAGCATTTAAACTTCAGTACCATCAACAACTCCTATCATTAAGTATGATAGTACAAAATAAGTAGGGATTGGTAAGAAATCATATGGCTTTGTAAATTTTCGCACTTCATCAAGTTTTACCTGATAAAACCACCTGGAATGTATTAGTACATGATGCTGTATCTTGGTTAAACGAAGTAAGAAGTTAAATGTTTTGATGTACAGTGAGTTTTAAAAATTTCCAAATTCACTTGGATTTCATCTGCCTGACTGCCTGCTGTAAGACCTGGTTGCCCTAGACGTATGACTCCAGAAATTTCAGACAGCCAAGGTAATGATGAAGTTTGATTTACAAATCTGTTGTTCTGGTTTCGTTCTGTCCACTGCACCATCCTGTTTGCTTTCGTCATTCATTTGCTTCTTCGTTCTTCTTGAAGGATAATTAATAGTTTTGGTGCTTGATAGTTGTGGTGCGTGCCATAACCCAAACATGTGATATATATGTGAATAAGACGTGGGTGAACGGGTGTAGTAGCCAAGTTGTTTCTAGCATTTATTAACGCTGGGTAGTCATTTTGTAGCCTTACCAGTTTAGTTTTATTATGAGGGGTAGCTAGCTAGTAATGCCGAGGGTTCCACTCTTAATGGTGGACTCTCCAGCGATGTTTACTGTTAAATCATCAACATTTAGGCCATTAGAAATGCAGCTGAAGCTTTAAACAGTTGCTGTAATAGCTTTAAAAGGCAAAACAATAATTGTGACTGAATTTGACAAAACAAGGCTTCGACGCACAAAGCTTTGTTAGGAGATATGGCGATTTTAAGGAATCATTGTGTAATAACTTCCCAGTGCCTACAGCTGTGCAAACAAAATTTGCACCAATTGTTCATCTGTTCACTAGCTATCACTGAGTGGGTGTATACATTTCTGATACCCAAAATTTGCCCTGTTTTGAGCAGCTTTTTTCGAGCGGGTAATAATATCACAGATGGTAGTACTAAGGGTGGGAGGGTGGGGGTAGTACTAAGGGTGGGAGGGTGGGGGTGGACGGTGGTCTTAATATACGGGTATAAAATGGAGTAAGAAGACGAATGGAGTCCAGAGGCCAAGTTTGGGCTCTCCATGGCCCTCCATGGCCCTCAAATTACTCCAAATTGACTGAGAACACTATTGGCGAGCTCTCTGTGAAGTCCCAGCTCACTACACACCATTATCACAAAGCCATGGCCATTTAATGGTGCCAATCTCACACTCGTGGCTTTGACAGGGTCGGAAGAAAGCTGCTACAGAAACCAGACTTGCCAGTGCTGAAGGAAGTACAGTGTGAAATATGATAGTGTATTAGACCAGCAATCCATTTCTGGTAAAATCGTAAGTTTGATTTTGTGTGTGTGGAAGCCCTGTTATATGAAATCCGGTCACAATTATTTTTAGAGGCACTTATTGCATACGAAGGTAAAAGATAGCTGCTTCAAGTGATATTTATGCCATGTGGAAAACAAAGAGTATAATATAGCTAGCTAGCTAGACATAAAAAGTAGCTATTAAAAAAATTAAAAATACAAAGGAAGTAGAGATTGATATAATAATTATACATGCTACAAAAAGTAAGGAAACAAGCTCAAAATGTTACAACTGAAATGAGAAACAATCCATGCAATAAAATGTAAGGAAACAAGAATAGATGACTACTTGCTAAAATGAGACACATTTTACTGCCTACTTTTGGCCTGCATCTTGAAATGACACCATCAGATTAGTCAAAAGTAGGGATTAAAGTGTGACAAGTAGTTATCTAATCTTGATTCTTTACTTTTTATTGCATGGATCGTTTCTAATTTGAGCTGTATCATTTTGAGCTGTATCATTACCTTTTGTAGCATGTATAATTATTACATCAATCCCTACTTCCTTTTAAATTTCAATTTTTTAAATAGTTAGTACTACATTGATTCAATAACTCTCTACGGTACGTATAAGTACCCACCTTATACCATCATAGAGTAAAAAATGTGAGCAGGGGTACTAAAACAGTTAATGTACAAGGTAAAGCAATAGTACATACACACTACGCACAAGACATAAACATCTTAGGCCTTTATAAGGCCTTCTGGTATACAGGCTCTGCGTGTGTACTTTAATCATAATAAAACAATGTCCATTTGGTTCCACTTGGGGTACTTAGTCACTCTCTAGGGTTAATTTCTATGGATACAAATACATGAAAATAGTAAGAAAATGTCCTGACTGCCTGGCAGGCTCCTGCAAGCATTCGAGCATTAAACGGATGGCTGTGGGTTCAAGGCTGCCCAGGTCCAGTCATGGAGTTTTTTCTTTTTCTCCTACTTTTCATACATACTTAGTGAAGTTAATATAAACATCTCAGGCCTTTATAAGGCCTTCTGGTATACAGGCTCTGCCTTTACCAAGTACTTTAATCATATTAAAAAGGTCTATCTGCATGGTTCCAGTAATACACATAGTATCTCTAACACATCTTAGAAAATGGTATGCATAATATGCTTTGACCTTTGAAGGATAATGAGGTCTTTACAATCCACTAAGAGACCTGCTAGCAGGTTCTTAAATGGTTAGAAACCTGCTAACAGAACGACCTCAAGCATCACAAATCTCACTTTCGATTATTGATTTGCAATACATATTCAGCAGGCTGATAGCCTGCAGTGGGCAACCAGTTACCCAGGCCAACATGTAGTTAACCACTCTATTCATTTTATAGGCATGCCTAAAAGAATTTGATTATGGGAGGTACAATCTAACGTTGTACATATGTTTGTTACGATGAATGGAGAAGTCCAGAAATATCATGGAAAATTCTGTTTAGTTTCTATCTGTTTCTAGAGTGTTTTTGTCTTCTGTTAAACTATGGATGGACTTTACTAAGGACTAAATGGGTAAGTTTCCTTGTAGAAATATTATTTTGCGTTACGTGTAATGCGGGTGTGGTCCATATTCAAAACCGTACCTGTTCTTCATGCTGCTGTGACGCCACTGAAGGCACAACTTGTGCATGATAACTCGTTCCTATTGTATAAATCCGCACAAGGTGCTTCTTCGATACACATGTTCTTTACACTGCTGTGACGCCATAGGCACTAACCCAGCTCAACATTATTGATCATTGCCATTTCCCAGCTGTATCAGATCCTTTTTCAACATTTCAACAAAAACACATTCAGTCTTCTGTGCAACATTGTGTGATGATTTTAGTACGACGTATAACCCAATCCCACAATGACTCCATCTATATGCCCATATAAAATGCATACATTTTCTAGAGACCATGCCCTCAGATCTTCGTGGATTTTAAAACCTTGCTTCTCTTGGTTTTTAAAATCCACAAAGATCCTTGTGCTAGGTCTCTAACTATTACTTTAACACACATCTAATAACAAATTTATTCTAACACACATCTAAAACATCGGATTAGTGTTTAGGCCACTACAATGAGATAACTTGTTTCTCATCAACCGCCTGCACCAAAACTTTCTTTTGCCCATGTGCATTCATTATTGCACGAGATTGCAGCTGGCTTTTTTGAGTGTTGTGGTAATGGGTTTATCATGTAGAAAAGCACTATTTCCATGTACAACTGCAATCCCATTGAGATACAGACACCATTTATGAGTGTTTTTTTTACTTCTGTGTTGACTAGAGTACTTTCTGGAGTATCAACAACCACCAAGGCATCAACAATGAGTGCTACAGTGTACATTAGACTGCATTAGTACCATGACCTGCATGCCTTATATGCAGGGCCATCATATCTAAGAGTCATAGTAGCTTTAGTGTTGCTACTTCTGCTATAAGCTTACACAGCCCCT
Source organism: Dysidea avara (assembly GCF_963678975.1). Taxonomy (NCBI): domain Eukaryota; kingdom Metazoa; phylum Porifera; class Demospongiae; order Dictyoceratida; family Dysideidae; genus Dysidea; species Dysidea avara. The sequence continues at coordinate 32,458,915 of NC_089278.1, read as the reverse complement.
CCCCCCAATAAGACTGACCAGCCTACACATGCTAACACTGCTGCTGTACTGGGGTATGGTACATGACCCCAAGACTGCTGGAACTCTCGTAAAGGACTTGAAAGTTTGTTACTGAAGTTGAAGTTTATGTGCACTCGGGAGTTTTACCCTCAGTGTGCACCAGTGCTTGGTGTGCACCCTGCCAATAACCTAAAATAAAGGATTATTATACTGGTTTTGTACAAATATGCTATGGCTTTGTGCAATAATGAGATAACCAGCCCGCTCGCATGTTTTACTCTATGGGAAGTTGATGAGAAACAAGTTATCTCATTGTAGTGGCCTTACACAATGATTAAAATGACTATAGTGATTGCTAAGGCTCATGGCCTTGTAATAAAAATAAATTTGATATTGCTTTGTGAATATTATTAAAGAAGATATCCTCTAAAGTAAGTAGAGTAGTTAGAATCTTTGTTCATGGGGATTTAGGTTCTTCGTGTGAAACTTTAGCAGCACACATCATTATTTGTGCTTTTAGTATGGCATGCTGCAGTGTTACTACAACTTCTGAATCACCTTTTTTCTGTATTATGTAAAATAAGTGACTGGTATTTGTAGCAGGGTCGCATATTTTTAGACTGCTTCTCAATATTACAGTGGGTTTTAGGTCTCCTTGCACCGGCCAAAACCCTTTAAATCCCATAGCCAAGTTTCAGCCAGGGGGGTGACTAAAGTCATTGTTCCCTGCTTACGCCGCTAAAAATAGATTCTACGATTTACCTGGCTCACTGGGCAACAAACTTTGCATAAAAACTGATGCTGACACTATTTTTGTATGCTGTTATGATCAGTTCTATAGCATCATCATTCAACATCTGATGGCCATACAGATCAGTATATGCAGGTAGAGTCCAGGGGCGGATCCAGAGTTTCGAAAGAGGGGGGGCACCTTTCTGAAAACCAGTTGAAGACCAAAAAAAAAAAAAAAAAAAAGGTCACAACAATAATAGCTAGTTATCCTTACCAACTATATCACATCTGTTAAGTAAAATAAAATTCTATTTGTAGCTTCATAGGTAAGCTACACTGCCTCATGAACATTGTGACTGCTTTATTAGAGTAATTGACTGCTCTATTAGAGTATCTCGATCTTGTATGCAATTTCTTGAAGGGGGGGGGGCATTTGCCCCAAATGCCCCATCCTGGATCCGCCACTGGAGTCTACAATGTGGTGTTGTTGACTTTAGCGTATATAGTCCAAATGTGCTATCCTTCAAAATGGAGATCCTCTAAATCTGGCTGCACAAAATGGATCCTGTCCTTTCTCCACGAAAAAAACCAGGTGCGCTGGGCACGAGACTACTTAGGTGTGTGTGAACTCAGACACTTTAAACCAGGCCGCCCAGGCTACCAAATGCTCACCTCTCAACGACAGCGATTCAATCTTCCGCGCTACATCATTCATGTTGATGACTTTAACTGCTTCTATCAACTTGTCCCATGTCGCAGCCTCAGCAGTTTCCAACCATTCGCTGAGCATCTTTCTGCAACAACAGCGTGCATCACTTTGGTTGTCTCGCTCTATTGTAGCTAATCTTGTTTCGTGTTCAGGATCAAGTAATTCGAGTCCAAGATCGTACCACTTGACCGAAACCAACGGTACCACGTGTTTATTCAAATCTCTCATCGAGGGACGAACGGACTGATCTGAACAAAGAAAACGAAATAGCTACATCACAGCAAACTAGTATAAAGTCACATAATAGCTTGCTAGCGGCTACGCAGTACGTACCAACTCTTATTAAAGATGCCATCACATTCACATGACTCTCTTTGCAAATGGGTGATAACAAAAGAATGAGTTAGAGGTTTTGAGGTTGCATGATCACTATTGGTACTATCAAATTACGCATGCGCAACTGATATAGCCAATGAAATTTACTCTTCTTGAAATTCAAACTTCAAATGTATTGCGGATTGCGCATCCTTAGCCAATCAAAAGTGAGCAATTCCATTCAAATCTCGTTCTCATTGGCCCATTTTCACGTAACCTCATAGACTTTGGTGACATATCCTCATCTTCCTCGCGGTCAGCCATTCCCTGATCACGTGCGCTGCAGTGCCAAAAACGATGGGGTTGAACGATTCATTGGATTGTTCGTCGAATTTTCTTTAGTTTGGTATGTTTACAGCTACATAACAGGGGCGGATCCAGACTTTTAAAAAGGGGGTTCCACTTTGGCAACTTCAGCCTAGCTGTAATGCACCTATCAATGTTATCCCCCACCTCCCCCCTCCCGGGCGTAGTGGGGGAAATGGTGGGGATTTGACTTTTTGAAAAATCAAATTCTCCACCCACTGGGGAACAACTAGTGGTCAAATCTCCATGTAGTATCGCTGGAATAAACTTTGGGAAACAGATCAATTCTTATAGCCCGCAAGCTAAAGCAAACGCCTAAAATTTCGAACGGTCAAATGCCCCACTAGTGGAGCAAAATTTCTGATCAAATCGGCGAAAATCCCCCACTAATCCCTTAGTAAGCCCGGGAGGGGGGTAGTGGGGCTTAACATTGATAGGTGCATAAGTTGAAGACAAAAAAAAAAGAATGGTCATCACCTGCTGATAATAGCTGCCCCTCACCAACTATATTTCTTTATTTATAACTAGATACATAGCTTGCTACACTGCCCCTCAAAAAACTACTGTGACTGCTCTATTATAGTATCTCGATTTGACTGCTCTATTAGAGTATCTCGAGTAAGAGAGGCTCTTTCAAAAGGGGGTTCCATGGAATCCTTTGAACCCCCCCTGGATCCGCCCTGCATAAACAGAATCTCGTACATTTCAATACGCATCACGTAAACGTGACCGCCCTCCTTTGAGGATTGCGCGAGAAGTGCCATTAAGCAAAACACGCCGATAAATTTGGTTTAGCGTCCGAGAGGTTCACCAACTACGTATACTCCACACCGAGAGCAGAAGAGAGTTTCATTACGGGAAACTTTAAGCCAATGCGAGCCAAGACTTGAACCAAGACGTTTATACACGCGTGTGGACGAAGCGGGAAGTAGTAATATGAAAAAGAGGTGGTACAACGATCAGTGTTGGGCAAGTTACTTTGTAAAAGTAACTAGTTACATATTACATGTTACTTGCAACTGAACTATTTAGTTACAGTTACATATTACCCATAAAATAAAGTAACTGTAATATTATTACATATATTACTTTGTGTCCACAGCCTTAAGCTGTCACGTGTGAAACTACCACCTTATCACGTGACATGATTGCGTTGTTGGACAATATGCAAATCTTGGTTATAAGTAAGAAGCTGGTGAATAAGCTTCATTCAGTAGGCCTCGTTACTTCGTTGTGGCTTGGCATTACTCAGAGGATAACTAACGGGATTAGTAACTTCGTTACTTGTAGTAATAATATTATGTAATATTAGACTCGTTACAGTAACTATATTACTTAGGTAACGCCTTACATTTGTAAGTAAAGTAACTTGCGTTATATTACCTGTTTTTATAGTGTATTTCGTTATATTACTTTGTTACCACAAAAGTAATAATATTACGTAACGCGTTACATAAGCAACACTGACAACGATGAAATTAGGGCTCTTGTTGAATTTATGCTGTTTCATTAATCTGGTGAGCAATGGCCATCTCATAAGCAGACAGTGTTTTGGAATAGTGCTGGGGAGTTTGTGAAGGAAAGATCAAGCACTCAGTGTAGAAGCGGTATGCTTTTGTGTATACTATATGATCTTGTATATGTATGTTTAAATGTGTTGTTTCAGCTAGTGCATGTCATTTTAAAGTAGTCGGATAGTTAGCGAAGAAAAACAAGACACCAAGAGAAGCTGAAACTGCCTATTTTGGACATCAGTCATCATCTCACTGTGCCACACAGTCCACTTCCACATGGTCTAGTGATATTCAGACTGATTCATCAGATGTATCAACGATAGTCCATCTCTTTAAACAGTTGCCATTAGAGTTACAGCCATTTTGGTCAGAAGTGGCTTAGAATACATTCCGGCCCTGTATTGGGAGTGGTGCATTCTGTCCAGGAACATAGCAATAAGCAATTTGATCCACACAAGAAATGCACAATGGAGGTACACAGGACAGGACGCATAGCTGTAAATATAAGTCTATTTTTATTAGGCTTTAGTAAATGTACCTGGAATTTCAGAAAGGTCTATAAGACGGGATTTTGTTGCAAGTGGAATCACCAATACATCTGATATTCAAGTGTGTATTATATCACTATGTTACTGCTGGTTTTATTAATGGCATAATTGAATATATAACTGTCATTGAAGAGGCAGCAATGGCCCATCCTAATTTGTGGTGGTGGCTTAAGGAAGATGGGTGCGATCTCAATAAAGGATTAAAGGAATCGGCCAGGGGTCAGTGGAGTGGAGATGTAGATCTTAATGATGGTAGTCTGCAACTGAAAAACAATATGAAAGGCTACAGGACCAGACTAGAAGTTGCTGCAAATGTTGGTCTGAAAGGAGGGTGCCTTAAAGGACCTTGGTGTGGTGAAAAATGAAATATCAAAAGATCTACACTATATTACATAAGGTTAGAGGATATTTGCATAAATGCATTTTATTAATATTTTTGCTTGCAGAGTTGTCTCAAGCCAACACAGTGTACTCAGAGAAGGTACAACAAGATGTGAACAGGCAAAAGGATATGGCCAGAGAGTGCAGGTGGATCGAAGACAACATTCCCGGTCAACTAAAAGACATTTGTAAACAGCTGGCTGTGTTTATCAAGGGTGTTACTCGTCATCAACGTACCCCTGCAACACATGTGTTAGTGTTTATGATAAGTAATGAAGAGAGGGACAAGAAGCCATATACACTGCCTGTCCAATGCATACTGTACAAGGGTTTGTCAGACTCGATGGTTCGCCAGCTTGCAAACAAGATTATTCTGAAATGAATTCCAGAAATATAAAAGTTGCAGGTAATTCCTATTACATTAAGTGAATATGTAAAATATTTCCTGTAGTTTTCACAACAGACGGAGAGTGGAATTCTGTTCGTACAAAGGGGAATACCAGGCCATTGCCTGTTTTTCAGATTCGGAGTGATGCTCGAGCTAAGTATGCCACCATGAAGTGTACCAAAAGTTGATTGGAATGTTGACCCCCATATGTAAGTTTTTTAAGTTTATTATTTGGGACCATTCATGTTTATGATAGTTGACAAAAATGGAAACATAAAAGTGGAAGTGTCCAACCCTGCTGTGGATAATAGCTTATTGCGTGAAATTTTATCCTGGACTAGAGGAGGTGCATCATCTGATGATGTTATTGAATGGTTAAGAATTCGCACAGTACCATCTGACTATGCATACCACAACTGGATAGATGGTTAGTAAATACCTACACTGTATATACTTGAGTATTGAGTTTGAGGAAAAGATGAAAGCAAATTAGAAAAACTTTGTTCTATCATGGCCCAGCTTGAATACAAGTACCAAGTGAGTGCTTGGCATGCAAAGGGAGTACCTTTCAAAAAACACCTATATGTTCCAGAAGTTCATGGAAAGCCATTTTGCAAGCGTGAAGATAAAGGTCATATCTTGAAGGTATACTGTTGAAGTACACATGCAATGTTTTATTTTATTTTCTTAAATTACCAGCGTATTGGTCAGAGTTTGAGAAAAGGTGCATGGCCTGAGGGAGATCAGGCTAGAGAAGTATGAGGAAGCATTGCATGACTCCACTGCAAGATTAACATACTCTGCTCTTTCTGGTGTGTATTATAGAAATGCTAATGATCTAATTGCAGGTATCTGAAAACAATCAGTGGAGGATGTGGAGCGGATATTCAGTAAAATTTTGGTAGCATGGATGGACAAGAAGGGATATGACTTTGAGGCTAGGCACCTGTCAGTTATTCACAACTGGAGGCGTGCATGTGATGAGAGAGGTCTGCCCAGTACACTGCATAGCCAGTTCAGTGGTAATTTCCTCGAATACATTTTGGATGAGCTGATTCCTTAGCATGCAGATGAAGGTCTAGATGATTTTAGTCTCCTAGAAGTAAACCAGTTTACAACTGTGTGACTTGACTGAAATATATATTTCATGTGTACACACAGAAGCATTGATTGAGTCAGGGGTTTTAGCCGGGAGATGCTGGTGGCACTTGTAGCGAACATTGAGACTAGAGAATGGAGGTATCACTACAATGTTGAGACTGGTATACTACCTGAGCATCCTCGAGCCAGTACCACGGATGACGTGGAATGTTTCTGTAGTGTACTCAGAGACACTGTTGGTAAAGATTTTACTTTACAGGAGGTATGTACCATTTAGTGGAAGTTATACACTATAATTCGCATATTTTATATCCAGGTTTTCTATGGTTGGAGGAAGGTCACACACGAGTTCCTCAAAAGAATGGATCCTGACCTACCCTTTTATTATCATACGTCAACTCATACTCGGTTTTATGAGGGAGTCATGCCTGGATTTGATACAAAAACAAGTAAAAATACTGGGCAGAAACGTATCTCAAGATATGAGTTACTGGGTACTAATGACAGGATCACCATGGCTGTTTGTGGTGCCACATCAGTACACACCCAGTTTCATAATGTGCCATTAAAACTCCCCCCACCACCAGGAATACACAATTTAGTTGATTTTGAACATTCTTATTGTGATTCTACAGCCAAAAAATGATTTACTGACAAATAAACTACCGTATATCAATTAAATTTGGCAGTAAACTAAATTTGGCGAATTGGCGATTTGTCACTAAACCGCCAAATTTAAATTTCGCCTATATTATTTTCAAACATTGGGTCAAGCAGTTGTCAGGAACCATGATAGTGGGTTCATAATAGGGATTGCCCATGTTTTTTGCAAAAATCCTAATAGAATGCTCACCTAAAAACCACCTTGAAAAGCATCCTTAAACTCAAAACAACCCTCTGGTGGTTCTTTGCAAGGAGTATAGGTCCACTAGTAAGTATCAAGTGAAAAGGAAACAGCAAGTGTATTTCAGACAAAACTGAAATTTTCCTGTTTGTTCATATTATTATCTAATCCAAAACAGCCAAGCTGTAAAAAAAGTGTGCGGCCCTCAGAAAGCCTATGGTGAAAAAAGATGTGAAATCCAAGGTGGCGGCCAAGAAATGGCTGTGATGGTAGGTTAATGGTAAAAATTTTAATAACGACAATTCAGGTGAATTTTTGTGCCGCTTCACAAAATTTACCTAAATTGTCATTATTAAAATTTTTACCATTAACCTACCATCACAGCCATTTCTTGGCCGCCACCTTGGATTTCACATCTTTTTTCACCATAGGCTTTCTGAGGGCCGCACACTTTTTTTACAGCTTGGCTGTTTTGGATTAGATTTCATTTCTTTTTGTATTTGTATACCCCAAAGCTGGCCTATGGCCAGCTTTGGGACTTTTTTAACCTATGTTTTTTTCTTTACTACAGGAAGAAGAAAAGATGAAGTAGATGTACTTTAAATATTTTATCAGTAAATGTACAAATTATATATACTGTATAATACATATGTAACCGGATTTGCGAAAAGGGGTCTTCCACACACATCCAATTTGCCAACTTTGACAATTGATAACTTCAGATTGGAAAGAGCTATTGCCTTGAATTTTGGACAGTGGTGAGCACCACTATAGCTGAATACGTGGTGAAATGTTCAGGTTAATATGTTACTTAACACTGAGTTATGGTCTCCAACGGTTACGGAATTGGATGTGTGCGAAAGACCCCTTTTCGCAAATCCGGTCACATAATATTATATTGATTACAGAAATCTCCATGGTGGTTTCTTTGTAACTGAACACTCTACAAGGTGACTTCTAATTGCTCTCTCTACAGGGTGAATTGTTTGTAGCTGAACGATCTACAAGGTAACTTCTTCTAGCTGATCTCTCTACAGGGTGATGTGTTTGTAGCTGAATTCTGTATAGGTGATTTGTTTGCAGCTGAGCTCTTTACAGAATGGTTTCTTTGTAGCTGAACTCTCTAAAAGGTAACTTCTTCTAACTGATCTTTCTACAGGGCAATTTGTTTCTGGCAGAATTTTCTACAGGGTGATTTCTTTGCAGCTGAACTCTCTACATGGTCGTTTCTTTGTAGCTGAACTCTCTACAACGTAAATTCTTCTAGCTGATCTCTCTACAGGGAGATTTGTTTGTAGCTGAACTATCTACAAGGTAACTTCTTATAGCTGATCTCTCTACAGGGTGATTTGTTCGTAGTTGAATTCTGTACAGGTGATTTGTTTGCAGCTGAGCTCTTTACAAAATGGTTTCTTTGTAGCTGAACTTTCTCCAAGGTAACTTCTTCTAACTGATCTTTCTACAGGGTGATTTGTTTGTAGCTGAACTATCTACAAGGTAATCTCTTCTAGCTGATCTCTCTACAGGGTGATTTGTTTGTAGCTGAATTCTGTACCAGTGATTTGTTTGCAGCTGAGCTCTTTACAGAATGGTTTCTTTGTAGCTGAACTCTCTACACGGTGATTTGTTTGGTGGGGACTATTCTACGGAACGGAACGGAACGATGGACTAAACCACGGAACGGAACGCTTTCTCAAACTGAAGCTTGCAACTTACCACTGCTGAAACTTCCCTTATAAGTTAGCAGTGGAATCTCCAGTGGGTGGTTAAACATAAGATAAAAAGAATTAACGGATCGATTGTGGGTTTTTGTTGGTTGTCATTAGTAACGAAGTATTATTGTGGGATGAACTGTATCAGTGATGTTCATCCACACGGAAGGGAACTTTATGTGAGCTGTTTTTCTTATTTAGACTTTAGAATACAGTCTGGGCCGGTCTTTCAAGTCATAAGTCAGTGTATAAATAAAGCAAGCAGGAAGATACTGGTAACAGGAAGAGCCAGCTGAATTAAAACTTGAAGAATTTTGTGCAGTGTGTGAGGAGCAAATATTTTGGCAGACCGCAAGGAGGGTATATTCTGCAAACATCACTGAAGTGTATGCATGGAGTTATTTATATATTAACAGCTGGTGCAGTGGACTAATGCTGTATTCAATAGTGAGCTGATTTTATCTGCTGCACAATTCAAGGATGTGTCAGACTGCTAGCCTTGAATCAGGCTAAATGTCAAAACTCCAAGATCAGCCAAATCTCTATTATAAGCCGCATGTGAAACCATGCCCGTAGCCACCAGGCAAATGTGATTTGGACCAGGATGTGTGTGTAATTTCAATGTATCTAGTCAGACCTGAAATGGAACACTTACATTAATTACATACCACCTAAGAATCCTAGGATTTCTTAAGTGTAATATTTCACATGCTTCACTTCAAACAAAACAGGTTAAATTTGTTCCGTCTATTTTCAAGTGATTCCCAGTCCAGCTGGTCCATGAAATTACAATGGGATCACATGTATTTGTTACAGTGCGGGCTGTCCTGTGTTGGATCTACTCTAGAGTTGAGATTTCAAGGTAGACTCACTGCCAATGTACTGACACTAGTACTGTTGTAGCATGTTTAAGTGGAGGACAAATGAAATAGTAATGCTAGATTATTTATGTATACAAATTTTTCATAATGAAATTGATATCCCATTTTGATTTTTACTTCCACTTTGCAACATATTCAAGAGCAAGAAGCTACCACACTTAATCTCCAACCACTGTCATTAATTAACCAAGATCTCACTAGTCTGTAATTCACCTTACTGTAGTGATTTTATTGATTCATCTGTATGTTTTCTTCATTTCCTTTGAAGTTGTACCAAGAGTTCATAATAAGGTGGAGAGTGTCTAACTTGAATGCATTCACCAAACACCCTGCTTAAAGTAACACCTCGGCCTTATTTCAGAGCAAAAGCTTTACCTTCTTCAGCAACTCTAATCAACAGTTTTCCATCCCCCAGTAAAGGTGTTGATTTGATGAAAGGTGAACTTTACACAGGGTGTTTGTACAGGCCATACTGAGAGTTAGACACTCTCCCCCATACAAATCAGTATTACAAACTCTTGGTTGTACAGTATAGGTAAATAAAGATAAGTTTCTCTCCCATCTTATTCTAGGATTTCTATTGACAAGGAAAATTCAATTATTTGTATACAGGCTCAAAATTGAGAAAATATAAAGAAAGTGAATTAATATTATACAGTCAGTTTGCTTTTGGATATTTAATGTCTCCAACCACAACAATAATTCGATGAATCCATGCATCTCATCACTGGTCGTCTGAACATTCTGAAAGTGATACCTCACTCAATCAACCATATATTCTGTTTATTAGACTGAATAAAGTCATGATTACCTAAACAATCACTTAATTAATGTTTTATAATTATCCTATTCCATTTTCCTGGAGGTTCCACTGATAAAATGCAATTTCAGCAATGATAGCAGCTAGCCAAGTTGCAAGTTGATTCAGAAAGCATTCCATTCTGTAAAATAGACCCCATCCAGAATTCAACTCAGTACTCAGGCTGAGATATCTGACAATAGTCCACTACTCTGTTAATGAATCATTGATGTTCACACAATATAGCCTCCTTGAGGTATCTGAATGTTTGCTCCTCACACACTGCACAAAATTCCTTTAGATTCTACTTAGACTGAGTTGATTCAGCTTGTCACCATACTTGTTTCCTTTGTAGTGTAGCTATACACATACTGATTTATGCCGATTAGAAAGGCTGGGCCTCAGACTGTACATTCTAAAGTCAAGTAAGTAAAAATAACTCACATACTAGTAAAAACAAGTCATGCATTAAGTTCCCTACTTGATATATCCGAAGATGAAATCACTGAGTCAGCTATTCCCACAATTAGTACTTCGTTACTAATGACAACCAACAAGAACCCACAATCGATCCTTAAATTCGTTTTATCTTTCTTGGGGTACGTTTGATTACCTGCTGGAAGTGCCACTGATAACTTGTACAGCAATGGTAAGCTGCAAGCTTCAATCTGAGAAAGCATTCCGTTCCGCAGTTTAGTCCATCATTCCGTTCCGTTCCGTTCCGTTCCGTAGAATAGTCCCCACCGATTTGTTTGTAGCTGAAATCCCTACAAGGTAACTTCTTCTAGCTGATCTTTCTACAGGGCGATTTGTTTGTAGCTGAGTTCTCTACAGGGTGTTTGTTTGCAGCTGAATTCTCTATATGGTGGTTTCTTTATAGCTGAACTCTCTACAAGGTGACTTCTTCTAGCTGATCTCTCTACAGGGTGATTTGTTTGTAGCTGAACTCTCTACAGGTGATTTGTTTGTAGCTGAACTCTCTACAAGGCGATACTTCTAGGTGATCTCTCTACAGGATTCCTTGTTTCTAACTGAACTCTCAACAGGGTGATCTGTTCATAGCTGAACTTTCTACTGGGTGATTTGTTTGCAGCTGAACTCTCTAAATGGTGGTTTCTTTGTAGCTGAACTCTCTACAACGTGACTTCTTCTAGCTGAACTCTCTACAAGGTGACTTGTTTCTAGCTGATCTCTCTACAGGGTGACTTGTTTCTAGCTGAACTCTCTACAGGTGATTTGTTTCTAGCTGAACTCTCTACATGGTGGTTTCGTTGTAGCTGAACTCTCCACAAGGTAACTTCTTCTAGCTGATCTTTTTACACTGCATATTTGTTTGTAGCTGAGTTCTCTACAGGGTGATTTGTTTGCAGCTGAACTCTCTACATGGGAGTTTCATTGTAGCTGAATTCTCTACAATGTGACTTCTTCTAGCTGAACTCTCTACAGGGTGACTTGTTTCTAGCTGAACTCTCTATAGGTGATTTGTTTGCAGCTGAACTCTCTACATGGTGGTTTCTTTGTAGCTGAACTCTCTACAAGGTAACTTCTTCTAGCTGATCTTTCTACAAGGTGATTGAGTTTTTTGCAGCTGAACTCTTTACATGGTGGTTGCTTTGTAGCTGAACTCTCTAAAAGGTGACTTCTTCTAGCTGAACTCTCTACAGGATGATTTGTTTGCAGCTGAACTCTCTACGTGGTAGTTTCTTCTAGCTGATCTCTCTACAGGTTGATTTGTTTGTAGCTGAACTCTCTACATGATGGTTTCTTTGTAGCTGAACTCTCTACAAGGTGATTTCTTCTATAGCTGATCTTTCTACAGGGTGATTTGTTTGTAGTTGAACTCTCTACATGATAGTTTCTTTGTAGCTGAACTCTCTACAAGGTGATTTCTTCTATAGCTGATCTTTCTACAGGGTGATTTGTTTGTACCTGAACTATCTACATGATGGTTTCTTTGTAGCTGAACTCTCTACAAGGTAACTTCTTCTAGCTGATCTCTCTACAGGACAATTTGTTTGTACCTGAACTCTCACATGATTGTTTCTTTGAAGCTGAACTCTCTACAAGGTGATTTCTTCTATAGCTGATCTTTCTACAGGGTGATTTGTTTGTAGCAGAACTCTCTACAAGGAAACTTCTTCTAGCTGATCTCTCTACAGGGAGATTTGTTTGTAGCTGAACTCTCTATACATGATTTGTTTGTGGCTGAATTCTCTACATGATGGTTTCTTTGTAGCTGAACTCTCTACAAGGTAACTTCTTCTAGCTGATCTCTTTACAGGGTGAATTGTTTGTAGTTGAACAATCTACAAGGTAACTTCTTCTAACTGATCTCTCTATAGGGTGATTTGTCTGTAGCTGAACTCTCTACAAGGAAACCTCTTTTAACTGAGCTCTGTACAGGGTGAATTGTTTGTAGCTGAACTATCTACAAGGTAACTTCTTCTAGCTGATCTCTCTACAGGGTGATTTGTTTGTCGCTGAATTCTGTATAGGTGATTTGTTTGCAGCTGAGCTCTTTACAGAATAGTTTCTTTGTAGCTGAACTCTCTACAAGGTAACTTCTTCTAGCTGATGTATTTACAGGGTCACTAGTTTGTAGCTGAATTCTCTACATTGTGGTTTCTTTGTAACTGAACTATCTATAAGGTGACATCTTCTAGCTGATCTTTCAACAGGGTGATTTGTTTGTAACTGAACTCTCTACAAGAAAACTTCTTCTAACTGATGTCTGAACAGGGTGAATTGTTTATAGCTGAACTCTCTACAGGGTGACTTGTTTGTAGCTGATCTCTATACAGGTTACTTATTTCTAACTGATCTCTTGAATTCTGTTCAGGGTGACTGCTCTATTAGGATGACTGCTCTATTAGAGTATCTCGATCTCGCACTTGCTACATCAAGTTGGATTTCGTGTTATAACTCTGTGGCTTTAAGTCTGATTTTTCTACACCATTGAAGAGCTTTTCTAAGATGATAACTCCATCTGTACAGCGATTTTCAAAGCATTACCCCAAGTGGTTTATCTGGTGGGCGTGGCAAGCATAATAATAATAATAATAATAATTAGCTAATCTCGATTGCGTAATTGTTACACACTGTTGATTTTTTCGCTGTATCTTCCTGGTTTTTAGCTCGATTTCTTTCAAACCACAAAAGGTTTGAGGTTCAATAGTTAACCTATTCATCCACCGATTTTCAGCTTCTTCCCATACGCGGTTTACCCTGTAGGCGTGACAACATATTGGTGTTATTTTTAGTGCATAATCGCTCATAACTCTTTGCCTGTTTATGGTATTCCAGCCAAAGTTGGTACAGAGATGCGCCTTTATACCCCCCTTCTGTGTGCCAAATTTCAAGGCAATCGGATAATGCGTTCGCGTTTTATAGCAGTTTTTGTAAGTGTGCGAAAAGAGGAAGAAAAATAAGAAGAAAAAAAACGAAGAAACTAAGCCAATTTTTGAAGTCGCATATCTCAGGAATGCCTGAAGCAATTTCGCTCAAATTTGGAATGTGGAGTACTGAAGTTGGAGGGAATGTACACAGCAAAATTTGTCTTGTTTCATCAAGGCAGCACAGAGCTACAGAGGTGCGAAAATTGCGTTTTCTTTCTTCCTGTCAATATACTCACGGGGTTGCGCGCCGGCTTCTTGGGCCGCACGACACACTACCGTGTGTCTTGATATTTTATTGAGTTAACCAAACCATACATATACAGAGCTGAAAAAAGCATTAGAGATACATGCAGTTACATTAATTAACTAAGAAAGTATCAATGTTAATTGTAGATGTTAATTGTAGGTTAGTCTCTTAGTAGAACACTTCTCATGATCCTGCACGAGCCCAAAAGCGCCACTTTCTGTAATTTAGAAATCATCTTCATAATAGCATCTTCAACTATACTCTGAAGGGTAGCTCTTAATTCTGATGAGATCAGGCCAGTGATCGATATGAGAATTAATTATTGTTCTTACTTATTCATAATATTATTCTTTCACAGGGATAGCGATCGAAGTTTACAAGGAGAATCCTGGGATAAAAAGTAGCAAGGCTTGCTGAATGGATCATTGTGCGTGTCCATGACCTATTTTTTAATTTCGTTTTCAGATGGAAACAGCCCAAACCGGGCTGTTTCTTCTTGCCAAAATGCCACATATCAAAACTTGTGTAAGATATTCCGGATTTCCGAATGGGTTATGCCTGTTTCGTATAAAGTAACACCGTCTTCTAAACTGAAGGCACCATAACTGACTTCCGCGTACTTAGATACGAAGTTTGGTTTATCAGAATGGAACCATCTAGCCAATTGTGACAATAGCTACTCCCTATAGATTTCATTACTTGTGCCCTTGTTCTCGATGCTCCAAGACTCCTGTACCAAGCAATTATAGTTATTCCTTGATGAAAGGCGATTCAATTCATATGTAAGTTCTTTGTGTAGTAACGAAGGGGAAGCTAAAAAGGAACCTTGTACTGTGAAATTTACGTGTTCAGAATGCCCGTAAAAACACGTATTTTAAAACATATTTCTGTAAACTAACCTGTTTAACAATTTGTAACGTCAGAGTCTTGTAGACCTTATTCATTTAGAACAGTAAGAGCCCTCTGATGTCACGCGAAGCCATACAAGGCTCCCTATTTGCCATGGTGATGGTCTTTCGAACGCCATTTTGAGTTTTTTAAAACTGGGCGAGCACAACAGTTGCTATCATGTTACCATAGTTATGGCACTGCAAATGGCAAATTTGGCGGAGAATTGTGATGTTACTATGGTTTTGGTACTGCAAATGGCAAATATTGGCGGACAACTCCTTCACAACGGGTTGTAAGCGCTATGAAATTAATTCAGTGAATAAGGTCTATTAAGCATCCTTCGCTGCGTAGAATGATACCAATTTGGTTGAGGATATCAACTTGTAAATTGGGATTTTCCTGCCGAGATAATTAAATTTTCCAATAGGTTAATGTATGGAGTGTGTATTATGTCATCATCAGCAGTAAATAACTGTCACTATGGCGACATTTTTCCACTATGATTTGTACAGTCGGAATTGGATAGAGAAATTCAAGGGCTTTCTTTTATTGTATGCATGGTGTCCTGTAGAGATTTCGTGTGTTAAAGGTTGTAAATTACTGTTTTGTGTGTAGTGTAAAATACATGTATTTTGTATTGGACAACGAATGATGAGATTTTATGATCAGCCTGTTTTACCAAGTTGAGGTTTCAAAAAAGATATTAGATTTATTCAGTGCATAAAATAATTTTAACAGTTTAACCCAATGTTTTGAAAACTTTTAATGTTGACCATCTGAAAATGCTTGACATGACAAATCCCATATATGTCATATGTTTTGATATTACAGTCGAGAAGCCATACAAGATCGCACTCAAAGTTAATTTTTTTGGTGTGCGCTGCTTGTGGCTAATAGAATCTGTCTTTGTTAAACTCAGTATAGGCCAGGAAGCTTAATCTGGGCTGATGACTTTATTGCACGGTGGTTTTTTAGCTCCGTGATTATTGTACATGCGCGGGTTATCCAGATTAAATACTCTAATAGAGCAGTCATGTAAATACTCTAATAATGCAGTCAAGTGTAACAATAATTCTTGCACTGAATTTGACAGCTATTAAAGGCACCAGTAATGTAATTGTAGCTCATATTGGGAGACTCTCAGTCTATATGCACATCAGTTTCATGTTTGTACTGAAACATTGACGGCATTACTATGCAGAATGCAAAATTACACTATTCACCACAGTCTTCATTATCAATCAAAGAAATCCATGTTAATGTGTACACATGATAATGTTGTCAATAGCGTGAGAAGATATTGTTGTCAATAGCGTGAGAAGATATTGCTGAGGTGATGATATGTTCCAACAACTTGCAGCAAATACTAGCCAATGATATAGGTCTATAGTTCGATGGATTAGTACACTGGCCTTTCTTGTATACTGGTGTTACATATGCCCTCTTCCAGTCTGAAGGGAGTTCACCCTGATGTATAATGCAGTCAAGTGTATAACAACAATCCTTGCACTGAATTTGACAGCTATTAAAGGCACCAGTAATGTAAATTGTAGCTCATATTAGGAGACTCTCAGTCTGTATGCACATTGCAATTTGATCAGTTTCATGTGCGTACTGAAATGTTGATGGTGTTACTATGCAGAATGCAAAATTACAGTATTCACCACAGTCTTCTTCATAATCTATTACTGGATTAATAAAAAGTACACAAAGTAGATGAACAAAAAATTGGAAATTTTAAAATGGGAATAGGGATCGCTGAAAAAAGCCACGAAACAAGAAGGGATCGCTGGGATGGTAAATGTAAACCACAAATCCCTATTTTGACTCACTTCAAAATGACAGAGCATGTAACTAATGATTTATGACAGAGAGTCATAAATCATTAGTTACATGCTCCTGACAGAGAGTCTCCATACTTACGTTTCTTTGTACTGCCCATGCACTTAAATATTATTGAATGCGTAATGGCAGGGATGGCATCAGTGTTGCTGGTATCATCATCGTCTTCTTCGTTGGATTCCTCAGCAACATCTTCATCAGAAAAATTTAAACTTTCCTTGTCATCACATAAATCTTCATCCAGCCAAGTCCAGTTCCACATCACAAACACTCTATTTCCATCATAAAGTTGACAGTTCTCTGTGTTGACAGATCTTTCAAATTCTTCTTTCTATAAAGTACAAACAATGTACATATCAGTTTATTGCTATTATATAAACACACATGAAATTACAAATACCTCGATTATAAAAGCATTTTCGTAACTAAACTCGATCTTGGCAACTGCAGGCAAAGGTTTATCCAACATAATACATTTTCTTGCAAAACCGTCAAAGAGCACTGTATACAAGAAGGTATCGCCCTTCACCAAGACGTTAATGTCCATATTAGTGAACAGTCACACACTAGGTCACATGAGACTCGAAGGTATGTAATAGATGAATTTCATAATAAGAGATTTTAAACTGTTGCCCCTAGCAACCTGAATTTTACATTATTTTGTGGGTGTGAATGTCAAAAGTAATGTCTTCAATTTTTAAAAGGATAACATATATAGGTCTGGTGAAACTATACAAATTACTAGACAGCGTTTAATACTGTACCACATAGAATCTATGGCTGTAGTACTAAGCAGGGCTGGAGCCCACAGTGACACTGTCTGGCATTGGTTGGACCACTTTTTAGCTACTTGAATTTGTAAGATATAGATCGAGATACTCCGGTCATCATAATCTAATCCAAAACAGCCAAGCTGTAAAAAAAAGAGTGCGGCCCTCAAAAAGGCTATGGTAAAAAAAGATGTGAAATCCAAGGTGGCGGCCAAGAAATGGCTGTGATAGTAGGTTAATGGTAAAAATTTTAATAACAACAATTCAGGTGAATTTGGTGCCGCTTGGTCTTGGCACAAAATTCACCTGAATTGTTGTTATTAAAATTTTTACCATTAACCTACCATCACAGCCATTTCTTGGCCGCAACCTTGGATTTCACATCTTTTTTCACCATAGCCTTTCTCAGGGCCGCAATCTTTTTTTACAGCTTGGCTGTTTTGGATTAGATTTCACTTCTTTTTGTATTTTTATACCCCAAAACATAGGCCAGCTTTAGGGCTTTTTAACCTATCATTTTTTCTTTACTACAGGAAGAAGAAAATATGAAGCAGGGTGATTTCTTTGTAGCTGACCTCTCTGCAAGGTGATCCTTCTAGCTGATCTCTCTACCGGATGACTTGTTTGTAGCTGAACTCTCTACAAGGTAATTTCTTCTAGCTGATCATAGCTGAACTCTCTACAGGGTGATTTGTTTGTAGCTGAACTCTCTACAAGGTAACTTCTTCTAGCTGATCTTTCTACAGGGTAATTTGTTTGTAGCTGAATTCTCTACAGGGCGCAACTGAACTCTCTACATGGTAGTTTCTTTGTAGCTGAACTCTCTACAATATAACTTCTTCTAGCTGAACTCTCTACAGGATGACTTGTTTCTAGCTGATCTCTGTACAGGGTGACTTGTTCCTAGCTGAACTCTCTACAGGTGATTTGTTTGCAGCTGAACTCTCTTACATGGTGGTTTCTTTGTAGCTGAACTCTCTACAAGGTGACTTCTTCTAGCTGATCTATCTACAGGATGACTTGTTTCTAACTGAACTCTCTACAGTGTGATCTGTTCATAGCGGAACTTTCTACTGGGTGATTTGTTTGCAGCTAAACTCTTGCATGATTGTTTCTTTGTAACTGAACTCTCTACAAGGTAACTTCTTCTACCTGATCTCTCTACAGGGCAATTTGTTTGTAGCTGAATTCTCTACGCAGGGTGGTTTATTTGAGCTGAACTCTCTACATGATGGCTTCTTTGTAGCTGAACTCTCTATTAGGTACCTTCTTCTAGCTGATCTGACTACAGGGCGACTTGTTTGTAGCTGAATTCCCTACAGAATAACTTGCAATGTAATATTACTAAGTAAATTATAAATACAGCTGAATGCTTTATTAGGGTGACTGTTCTATTAGAGTATTTCGATCTCGCATTTGCTGCACGTAGTTGCTTTTCGAATCATAACTCAGTGATTTGTAACCCGATTCTTCTGTACCACTGCAAGGACTTTCTATGATGATTATTCCAGCTATATACTGATTTTCATCTCGTTGCTCTAAGTGGTTTGCCTGGTAGACACGAAAACTAATAGTTTTTTATTCATAAGGCCAATGAAACTTGATTACCAGTTTCTCGCTCAGATTTTTGAAAATTTGATGCGGGCGGGCGGTTATTATTCATTATTTTTCCAAAAGCACAACACACATCCAAACATGAAGATTTTTGCCAAAAAACAGTGAGATCTACACTGATTACTCTTGTATTAAATAGCTAAGGTACGTTACTAATCTATAACAAGTGATTTTTCCATTAGAGTATAGCTGATTGCTCTATTAGAGTAAAAGTGACCGTTCTATTAGAGTATTTCGATCTGAAATACCAATAATGAAATTCCATGCGGGTGTATCAAAAGCATGCGGGCGATGACGCGAAACTGCTAATCAAGTTTCATTGGCCTAAAAATCGATCGCGTAATTTTGACACAGGTTGGGTTTTGTGTCATATCGCCATGGTCTTTATCCCGATTCCTTTCAAACCACAAAAAGGGGGTAGTGCTAAAAGCCGGAACGGAACCAATTGGGGGGCGCGCCAAGTAGAAGAATCATTTGAGACAGATTTTGCATCGTTTCCAACTGCCACATAGTGACTAGAATTGTGCTAGAGTTCATTTCCTTCCACTTATATGCAAGCTAGAAATCGCACTCTCGAAGTTTCTATTTAATGCCCGCCACGTAGCGTGTTGTGCTCTTACCAATCCATCAAATTCTGTTTAATTCTGATGTAGAATTGCTTCCTTAACATTCTAAAAGGTAAACTACTGTCGTATTTTCATATTATAGTCGTGTCCAACTCTTCAGAAACAGCGAGGATGGTTTTCTGAAGTCTGCCAGCATGGGCAATAATTTACGACAGTTAACCACAGTGTATGTTAGTGGCTGTGAATCATATGCTTACAAAATAATAGTTTAGCAGGTTAAATGATAGTTTTTCAGCGTAGGTAATTGCAAAACGCTTTCGTGCAGTGGGCATTAAATAGAAACTTCGAGCGAGCGATTTCTAGCATGCTTACAAGTAGAAGAAAACTAACTTCAGCACAATTCTAGTCACTATGTAATGGTAAGAAACGGTGTACAATCTGCAAAAAACGATTTATTCACTTGGCGCGCGCCCCGTTCCATTCCGTTCCGGCTTTTAGCACTACCCACAAAAAGGCACTCCTACGATGGTTGCTCCATCTACATATCAATTTTCAACTGATTCCTCCAAGGGGTTTACCCTGTAGGCGTGACAGACCTTCGACCTTATTTTACGCAAATAATCGGTCATAACTCCGTAAATGTTCATTGGATTGCTACCAAAGTAGGTACGGAGATCCGCCTTAATGAGCCCTTTAAGTGTGCCAATTTGCAGCCCAATCCGAGCACGCATTCGTGTTTTATGGCGAATTTTTCGAAGTGTGCGAAATGAAGAAGAAAAAAACCAAGAAATTAAAAAACGGAATTTTGTTCGCTCGTATCTACGGAAATGGGTTTCGTTACTTTCACATCGTTTGATGCCCCACGTAAAATTACGTAACAACATTGCGTTAGAGGCGCTTTAATAAAATAATTATTAAGCACTGACTGAGACACGCGAGGACACGCTTTATCAAACCAGATTCTAATGGGGAGAGGTAACAGCAGCCAGCTAGTGATCTGTGACTAAGGGGTCTGTCAGAATAACAGAGGTAAGTAATGTATGCAGCAGTATGTATCACATCACCACCAAGATCACTTTAATATGCCTGGTTGTAATGTTTTATGCTGCAATACCGCTATTAATGCTATGAACAGAACTCTTAACACAGACATGGTAACAATTTCCTTCACTCCAGATATATTTCAACCTGCCTTGGTCAATTATAGTAAGGCCAGAGGCTCAGATTGTCCCATGCAGTTGCAGTGGTGTTGATGGTTTTGCAGCAGTATTCATAGTTGAAGTATTCTTTACTAGAGGAATAGCATAACTGTAGCTAATGGATAATACTGTAGCCTCTTTCCCAAGGGTCTGAAACTCACATAATATTACAATTTCTGAAACAGTTTTTGTTACTTTCACATTGTTTGATGCACCTCTACATACCATTATGTAACAACACTACATTATAGGCACATTGATAAAGCACTGAAACACGTCAAACTCAATAGGTGACAGCAGCCAGTCTTGTGATGACTGAAGATGATGTGCGACTAATTGGTCTGCCAGGATAACAGAGGTATGTATGCATTATGTATCACATCACCTCTGTTACCTTCCATTATCCTTGAGTGTACTGTTTTAAAAATGCTATGAACAGAATTCTTAGCACAAGCATGGTGATAATTTACTTCAGGGATATTTCAACCTACTGGTGACCATCTTTTAATAGGGACCTAGTGTACGTTTGTTTCACTGAGGTGTCACACAAGCACTCACTATTGGATGATCTGCGTCAAAGACAAAATTTACCTTAGCCTTTGACCTGACTTGAATGCATCTTCCTGAAATTTTGTCTGCTGTTTTTAGGCTTAATTGTTAGGTTTTCATTGGATGTGGCCATTTAGCATTTTAAAAAGTTAGTATAACTAGCTATAGTAAACCAAGAAAGCTGCTGTCTGGGCCATGTGAGCCAGCTAGATATAAATCCGTACACCTTCATTGTTATTTAAGTGTTGAAGCTATTTAGGTTTATTATGTCCATTTACCAAACACACCAGTCCTGTGCTTTAAAATTTCTTAATACATCCTATCTATATAACCAGGGGAGTAGGACAAGACCACGTGAATGCGTAATAATGTTGCACAATTATTTAAAGTATTTCATGTGAACTGAATAGACCCTGTACAAAAAGTAGAGGAAGGGGCTTGATACATATTTTGCTCTATTTAGTTTGTTGCTTGTAGTGGTGTGATTCATGATTGGAAAGATGCTGCTGTTATGGCAAGGGCTAAAAGGGGGGCTAGTTGTGGCCAAAAAGCTAGTCGTAAATGACTTTTGGCTAGTTGCAAATGGTGATTGGGCTAGTTCTAAAATTTAGACAAAATAGCCAGGTTTACTACAGGAAAGTATACTTACGTATTGTACCTCTTAACTCTTTTACAATTTACCACAGGGATTTGACTAAAAGTCTAAAGATACATCTTGAGATAGCCATTTTCAAAAATTTTCTATTTCATGGTCTACTACTCTGATTAAAAATTACCTTACTAGTTTTAATTTCTTTCTTACAGTTCACTATAAACTGAAAATCAACACATTCATCAAATCAATGCTTTCATGTACATAATTATATACATAGTTATTTTGTCCCTTCAGCTTGCTAATTATTTCCAGATCTCACTCATTCTCTAAAATCATTTTCAGGTTCAATCATGGCACACTTATGTTTCAAAATTCTTGGGGAGTATGCCCAGACCCCTAGAAATCCCTCTTTACTGCCACTTTGTCTCATGACTTTCATGTCAACAGTAACAGTAGGCATCAATGATTACAATACAATCGTTGTTGTATGATCTATATTACTTTCAACAGGTAGTATGACTATGGTTTAATAAAATATTTTTGTTAGTGCTTTGTAGTGCACGTGATCTTGTCTTACCCCTCTGATCTACAACTGTGAAAGATGCATCATTGAAATCACAGTGAAATTGTTTCAGAGCTTTGAAACATTTTAAGTTTTTCTATCTCGTAAATTTTAATATTTATTTATAGGTAACTCTGAGTTTTAACACTTCTTCTCATCTCCCACTGTAGTGATATTTTGTAGTCTTGACTGTTGACTGTGAGTTTGACCACAATCACAGATTGAGATTGACTTAGTAAGTGATACGTGATACCCCTAGTGTTTTGTTTTATAAGCCTAGCACTACAATTAAACAGGTGATTCTGAAGTCACAGTCTAACCCCCTCCACCATACTCCAAATAACCCACACCCTGTTTGCCCATTGTAATCTATAACATCTGGGTTTTGCACCACTAGCAACTGTAGCAGGCTATCTGTCATTGTTACCAAACAACCAACAACATACTTAGTAACCATAGATACAAGACAATAACCATACGTAAGTCCAGGAGCACGACTACCTGAAAACTTACATTCAAAAGTGAATAGAAAATAATGAAAGACTAAATACAACAATGGAGAGTGAGGGCTAGCAACAAGAAATCAAAACGTAAAAATTTTGAACCATCCAGCACCAAGATGATTCAGGGAAAAACCCACTGGGTTTTACCCATATACGCATGTTACGCACATCAGTAATGACTGAGTTTCTTTCTGTAGCTATGTATGTGTTCACTTCTTCATTTTGATGACAGTAGTGACTTTCCATGTAGAATTCTGCCGTTCTCCTAATACAAATGTCATTTTGTAAAGTTTTTTTTAGACATACTCTGTAAAATGAAATACAATAGTAATTATTTTGTTTGTGTTTGTTAATGCAGGTAGCAATGATTTCATCGTCTAATTGTGGGTCAGTCATGACTACTCGCACAGCAGGCGAAATTGGCCAGTATCTCCTCGTATTGTACACAGAACTCTATCATCAAGGGTGACTTTTTTTGCTGAAGAGCTGCAGCATTTGCAATAGTGTGATGCTAGACTGTGGTACATCGCTCAATAACTTTTTGTTCCAAGTTTTATGTACATGCTGTAACTGATCATATTATTGTTGTTTAAATATCACATCTTTTTATTTACAAATAACTAACCCTTTGTTATCACATCTTTATAGTAGATCCAATTTTACCGTAACTTCTTTCTGTAACAGAACATGTACAGTATGTTACCTCTATTACATTCAGATGGTAGCCCTAATAATTTATGAATGGAATGTGGCTTATTCGTAGTAATGCTTGACCTGCTAAAACACCCTGAAGCTTTTATTTCAAATGTCCTACGTGGTCTGACAATTTCACTGTTATATGTACCAGGAAACACGCCATTTGGTCTTCTTTTCTGAATTTGGAACCAAACCATTATTTCTTTATTTATTTATTATACTGGACAGTCTGTAATTATTGATGCATCCAGTGGGGGAGGGGAATGTATAATCAATAGAGACACTAACAATAATGTTCATGTAAGTTTAGACAGTTCAAGAGTGTCATTATCTACAACTTCATAATTATCATTTGTACACTCAGTCAGATTGTTATCACCAGGAACTTGTCGCTTCTCCAACAGAGGGGACATTACTTGTTCTAAGTACGATTTCACCATTAAGTATTATTCACAACCTTTCCGTAGTTGACTCTCCAACAAACCCCATACATATTCACTGTACACAGAATCACAACTGCACTTTACCTTTGATTTAAACCCCTGGGTTACCATACATGAATTGGATCACTTCATCTGAAGCCTATACGTACTTAATGTCCCTAGCAGTGCAAAACACGCTGTGCTGTACATGATACGAAAGCAATGGATTTTTAAACAACATTTTGGTCTAATAAATACAGTAGTTACAGTTGTACAGGAGCAGCTTTACATAGTAATAGCATGTTTCAAGCCTTAGTGAAGGGGGAAAGGGTCCTGATGTAGGGAAAGAGAATAGTGCATGTGCTGAATTGTCGCTGCTAAATATAGTGCAGACCAGCTAAATAAATTACTTCACACTTGGACACGCTAACATGGTCCACATTCTGTGGGTATGCCTTACAATGACAGTGTACAGGACAAAGTTCTTGTAAACAATTTCAATTTAGTACATACTGTAACAGTATAGTTGGTATTTTGAAGGCACACACATGTTGCTGTACCTTAATTTGTTTGCTATTGATTATGGAGGATGATTTGATACCTACCAACTGAGGCGATTCACTTGGTTTGTCTTTTAACTCAGACTCTACTGATTATGTGCAGTGTAACACCATTTTGCAGTAAATGTACTTGAAATTTAACTGTTAGACTGGAGTGATTCAATTATATCTAATCACGAGCAAGAGTTGAACTTGCACACGCTGGATAACAAATGGCAGAAATGATAACCCTCTTGAGTTTACTTAATATTGGGACAGTCTGTACTAATATATTGCAGGTCCCTATGGTGAATGGGTGAATCCCCCCAATTCCCTGTATCCCACCAGTCCCAACATAAGCAGTCCATTGTGTTTATGTTATGAAGTAACAGCTGCTCGTGCCTAATTGTATAAAATAACAAAGGTTATCTGCATGCACAACATGGGGCAGGGTACAAAACCTTGCACGAGACTGTACTATCAGCAAAGATTGCAAATGTAATTTAATGCCAATATTCCTGTATTAACTAATTCAATGAAATATTAAAAATTAATTTAAGGTGTTTAATCAAGCAATACAGCTACTCAACCTATACAGCTACTCAACCTATACAGCACTGTGCATGACAATAAATGGATTTCAGTGGCTGCTTTGAGCTTCAGTAATGGTGGAGTAATATATAACATACACTTGTAGAATGGCATGACCCACACACTATAGCTAACTGTCACAAATGAAAGGCAGACAGCGCTGCACAGATGATTAGGTATGCAGATATTTAACAAAGTTTTACAGATACAACAGGAAGTACTGACGAAAGAAAAATTTGAAGAATTCACAATATTATTAATCAGCTTTGACGAAATAAAATTTGACGAAAAGCAAAAAAAATAACAGGTCTAAACACTGATTTTTGAGGTGCTTATTGGACAAATTAACCAATTTGTCAAATTTTACTTTTGTAAATTTACAGTTAATATTGTTTCAGAAATTGTACTATAGTATTATCCAATAGCTACATAGTTATGCCCACAGGCAATTCTAAGGGGAAGGGGGGGGGGGATTCTGTAGGTCTAGTTCAACTACCAACACTGCAAAACCATCAACACCACTGCAACTGCATGGGACAATCTAAGCCTCTGCCCCTCTACTGGCAAGTTGAAATATATCTGGACTATAGGAATTATCACCATGTCTATGTTAAGAATTCTGTTCATAGCATTGTAGCATAAAACATTACAACCAGGCAAACAGTGGTGATCTTGGTGGTGATGTGATACATACTCATGCATACATAACTCACTACAGTTATCCTGGCAGACCCCTTAGTAGCACGTCATCACAGGCCACTGGCTGCTGTCACCTCTCCCCAGAATCGAGGTTTGATAAAGCGTGTCAGTGTGCTTAATAATTATTATTTTATAAAAGCGCCTATAGCGCAGTGTTGTTACGTAATTTTACGTAGGGCATCAAACGATGTGAAAGTAACGAAACCCCTACGCCTACGGAAATAGTCTCGCGTGGCCAGACCGCTATTTCAGCGCAGGGGCTTATCGATTAGAGATTATAAGCGCCCTCGCAGAAAAGGACCAGACCCTTTTCTGCGCGGGCGCTTATAATCTCTAATCGATAAGCCCCTGCGCTGAAATAGCGGTCTGGCCACGCGAGACTATCTCGGAAATGGCTGGAGCGATTTTCTTCAAATTTGGTATGTAGACTCCCCTAACTGGGCGGCACGTCTCTACTCATGGTGTGGCGCGCCGACTTCTTGGGCCGCACGACACACTACCGTGTGTCTTGATATACTCTAATAGAACATTCAGTATAGATTATAGTCACTGTTCTCATTACACTGCATGCTTGGTCTAAATCACTTTCAAAAGTTCCAGTGAGTCAACTACATGGCATTGCATTGAGCTAGCTAATTGATCATGGATATCATGCATTAGCAGTTACAATAAAAAAAATAGCCATTTCAAAGCATATATTTTCAAAATTTTCCTTGAAAGAGCATGCTCCCAGACTCCCTAGCTTGACATGCTTAGCACTTGCAGTTAAGCATTACATGAAAGAGATAATCTGTGACTTAAATATCATACCAGATCAATAAAAATATAGTGTGCACGACTATGACCTCCATTGCAGTCCATAGATGGTTCAATATCTCCAGAGTAAGTCAATTTTTTGTAGTTAAAATTGAAGCAACTGCATGGTATGCATATATAGCTTTAACTAAGCTGGACTGAGCATTATATACTTATGACATGTAGAAAAACACTCATAGTCTTCTAAAATGGTTTCTTCCATCCAACCCTGTAAATGCTGTACCACCCATGCTTGAAAGTGTTTGCAATCAGTTGAGTCAGACCCTCTCAATTAGGTCAGTGTGTAAACTTTGCCTCAGTAAAAATTTTTTCCTGGCTACGCCACTGGTAACTAAATAGTTCAGTTGCAAGTAATATGTATTTAAAACAGATCACATGTACTACTTAAATAAACCATGAGAGGATGATGGATGATGGGGGTTTCACCCAATGGAAGCTTTAGAAGTTATAAGGGTGTCACCGTATCACCCCACCAGGGGGTTACACAACACCCCACATGACACCATTCAACAAATTTTAAGTTTTCTATTGTGGGTGACACCCTCTGGGGCCTCAGAGGCTGACACCCCAAACGGTGTTAGAAAGCTGAAAGGGTGTCAGTGGTGTACAGTGTGCTTGACACCCCAATTTGGTGCTACCATATATAACACCCTGTTTTTACAGTGTATGCAAGTGTGCTGTGGCATGTTTCCATGATTGCTGAAAGCACATTTAATTTAGTTATCCAGTCTGTCTGTCAAGTTTATATTATTTAAGGAACATTATAGTTAGCATTCAATGAATTCCATGAACTTCACCAGTCATAACAACTTCTACTCTTGTACTATCTATCACCAAGAATGTTAGAATTCTGTTATGACTGATGAGCATTGAATTCATTAAGCACTATCTAAATGATCCAAGAAGTATGACAGGATGGCTATAACAAAAGTTTAGTTTAGTAGCCACATTATAACCTGTATTACATGCAGCCATAAATAGCTACATAGCTGCAGCTTGCATTTTAAGTAGCGCCAGATGTTAATAAAGAATTTTCATTTTCATGTCGATAGTAAAACTGGTACTTGAGTATTTTATACTGTACTTGTTAAGGTCATGTGATCTATTATTTGTAGAATATTCTCACACTTGATCATTTACTTTTACATAAATGTTCACTGGCTGTGTTAAGACTAATAATGTGAGTGTAATAGCTATAGCACTGTTCAGTGTCCATTTACTATGTTAGCCATAATAACAGTAATGTACGTCTTTAAAGTTGGATATGTATATACAGTAGGACAAGCTTTTCATACTTCTGATTCCCTATCTGTATGACTGTGTCTAGCCTTGCCAGGTTGTCGACACAGCTTTGTTTTATGATGGAATTAATCAACAGTTTACCCATTATAGCTGTATTCAGAGGAGAGGAGGAGGAGGAGTTATAGCTGCATGCAGAGGAGTCATCTATGTCATTTGCTTTCTGCTACTATTATTAAAACTAGCATAAAAGAATTAAAATTGGCTGCAAAAATAAAGATTGCTGGAAAAAACAAAAAAACAAAAGAAACAAGAGTTAAACAAGTCAGCATGTTAAACCATTCTAGAACTATAATGATGGAGCATGTGAAGCCCATTAAAGCTGAACACTTTGAATTGTCACACAGAGATCTTTATTCGAACTCAATAATCTCGGCATACTCTTTAAGCTTTTTAACTTACCCAGCTTGCTACACTGCTCCTCTGAAGAATACTGTGACTGCTCTATTAGAGTATATCAAGGTATTCAAGGGGCCCTTGATGGCCCCTTTCAGGTTGGGGCCGGGGTATCCCCCGTGGGCAGCCCTGTCTGTGTACTTTCGGGCCATTCAAATGCATGCTATCCTTGGAGAGTTATGCTGGCTTGAATTCTTTAAAACCATTTATCTCGAAACTTCTAATGTGTGATTTGGATCATTTTCCAAAATCTAGTCACATTTATAGAAGAAACTGAATTCCATCTGTGAGGTGTGTGTTATGTGTGTTCAATTGTTTAAGAATATATATGACTAGTATCAAGAGTCCAGTATGATATCCACATTTTGTGGAGGCCTTCACTGTTTTCCATATGGCTCTAACACAAGGCAATTGCTCCTGTTTTCAGTTTGTCGTGTGTGTGTGTGTTAGTATAGGTACAGTATCAAACACAATAATTATATTCAGACAATTATTTTACAACGAAAAAGAAGCAAGATCCAAGAGCTGACAAAGAAAGGCACACCAAGGAAGTAAAAGCAATTATAGCACTTATATAGGGGCAAAGTTTCCTGTCCAATTGATAGAAATCACCCACACTCATGATGTTACATCTGAGTAGTCTTTAGGTGTATACATCTGTGTCAGTAGTGACGAAAGGCTTTCTGAATGATTTCAGTATAGTAATGATTGTTCTATTAGAGTTATTGATTGCTCTATTAAAGTGTCTGCTTTAAAACTGATTTTAATAATAACCTTTGTGACTTTTAATCTGCTGGATACCTTTTAAACAACAGTCAGAGTGTCCCTGTTACCCTTTATTGTCAGTTTGAACACAAAATCACAATCTGTATAATGATTCTCTGCAGCTTGCAAAGCCCTTTCAGCCATTGCTACGAGGCCGGCTACAGAAAACATTTCTTATGGGGCAAGCACACGTATCAGACCACTTCCAGTACTTGTAGCTGCTCATAGAGTTTCCAGCCAAATAAAGATAGAAAATCTGAGCAGTTGGACAAGTGAAGTAGTATCATGAGTGCTCACAAAGGGGTGGAGGGTGGGCAAGGGTTAGACCTCAAAATGGAGGCAGACCACAATTGGAGTCCAGAGATGAGATTACAGGGCTGTGCTGGCTCCTTAGTGGCTGATATGTAGCAAAATCCACAGAAAAATGTCTGGCCAACATTATCAGGCTGTCCACCAGTAAACCACTGATTCTTGCCAAGCCAGGTCCTTCACAAGGCCTAAAACCGCCATTCGAGCTCTACACACCACCCAGAAAATACATCTGTTGAAACCAGCCTCGAGTAGTTTCAGTGGTACTGAGTATCAAAACTACTAGTGTAGCTATCCACTGGAGGTGTTACTTTGATTTAGCCTGATGTGCGATTTGGATCAGTTTTGTAAAATCTGGTCACAAATTGTGTTGTTACTTGTAGTGCTGCCACGATATATTGAGTGTCAATATAACAAGGTGGTGATACTGAGGATTTCCAAATCTTTGCAACACATCTGAAACGCAAAGTGGAAAACGTGATCCAGTATGTCACTTCCTGCCTTTTACTCACTCAACGATTTAGACCCTTCGCACCGGACCCAACGGTTGCGATTCAACCAAGTCGCTTGTTGATGGATTTTATACTCGTGTGTCAGTGTTTCCCTTGCCTCATGACATGTTATAGGAATTTTAAATTTCATGTGACAGACATGCATGTGAACGTATTGTGTTTTGGCATTGCAAAGATTTGGAAATCCTCAGTATAGCCAATCAGTTATATTGATGTATCACAATTATGTGGGGGAGGCCAGACATATGGAGTTATGTGTTGATGGTTTAGTGGTGGACACATGCCAACCTCAAAGTAAACTATGAGGTTTTAAGGTTCATATGAAGTGCCAGCCACTTGTCTCAACTGTATAGCAGTAGGATTTAAAACCTGGTAAACATGAGTAGCTTTTACTTGTGGTATACATCCACTTTAAATTCTAACTTACAATGAGGAGTATGTACATGTACATGTTTGTCTTGTTAGTTCTATATTGTGATATATGTTCATTTCATGATATAAACCTATGATAGTTTTTCTATATCGTGGCAGCACTAGTTACTTGCTAGTGTTGTCAGTATTGCATGCCAGTTGCCCTTTAGTTATTTTGTTTACATCATCTTCTAACTAGTAATGAGACATGCTTGGACCATCTATTATGTGAAATGATTTATAGATACTTCACAAAGCAACCATTCTAAGTGAACAGTAATAACCTCATGCAGGATACAAATACACAAAATCTGTATCAGGGCAAGCTCTCAAGCTTGGTACAAGAAGTACCTTAGTACTCTTCTTCCTATAACAGTGTAGCTTTTGTCATTCATCTCTGGATGAAGTGTCTTATTAATTTCCCACACATATTTAACTGCTCTACACATTATTTACTCTGCCTAAGTGTCATTCACCTCAACATACTGTAAATAGAACGGAGGCACTCTGTTAGTACGAACAAACTTCTTAGTTTCTACATCAAAATTTATGGTGTACATACCTTCTCCAAACCAAAATCTAGCCCTGTGCCAAATTTTTGCCCAAAATGCTTTCAGGAATTTCCCAAAAAGTTCACCTATTATGCTCTTCAGTATTCCCATTATGCTTAAATTATGATCCTAGGTTAACAACATTTCTTACAATTATCTTGGAACATTTTAATAGGTCAATGCTCTATTAGATATAGAGCATTTTACTACAAAATGACTGTTCTATTTATTACAGAGTATCTAAAGAGCTATTGCAGTTTTCACTGACTGCTCTATTAGGGAGTATCAATCTATTTTCATGGAATTAAGCTCCATAGTTTGAAATATCCACTTAACATGCTAGCATAGTCCTCCAGCCTATTATGCTTTTATCATGCTAGCATATTTGAAGCAGACCTCAACTTTACGGCATTATATAGAGAAACAATAGTAGCCATGACAATACAAAAGCAATGAATAAGCAAAGATATATTACCAAGAGTAGATATAATGGACTCTTGATATTACATACAGTTAATGAACAAAATATGTTACAAGAAAAGAAACATTTGTTGTTATCCTTCTAAATTCTTGATATCAGCAAAAGACAGATCTGTTTCTTGCACTGTAAACAACAATGACAGTATAAAGTGACCAAAAGAATACACGGGTAAACTTGAAGCTGCTATTCTGTGTAGGCTAAGTTAATCATACAGTACAGTAGCACTGTACATTAGGGAACATGGAGGTATGGGTATTTCTGGCCAACAATATCACCCAGAAATCAGCTTCACAATACCATCCTGGTACCTTGGCAGTATTGGTTAGCTATAACCTAGCCCAAAAGTGCCTTCAGTATGACCCTAAATGCTTCCAATAGGTAGCAACAAAAAAAATATCTATTTTGAATTATTCAATGGATGACTGACTAACTTGCCTGGCTGCCTGCCTAAAGCCTTCAAACAAGCATAACTCAATAACAGCTAGGCTACGGGCTTGATTTTTCACTGTTATGACATCGCTTTGTCTGTAGATGTGCCTTTTGGCATCTCGCAATACGTAAAATGCACACATCATGGACTTACCTTTGTCCTCCTTTGTGTCCTATTTCTTTTTATGCTGACAATCCAAGGTGTAGCATGATGCATGGCTTCTGGTTTATAAACGGGAACCGTCTGTATTTTCCATGGTGACTGGATTGATTGCAGAGGCATCTTCGTTTGTAACGCTACATAACGGGCTGAAATTAGGTGAAAGCGAAGTGTATTGGCCACTTCACTTTCAATTCAGTAATTGATAGTTGGGGTATGCGAATTGTCCATACTTTTCATGGTGGATCGATTGAATGCAGAGGCTCTTCTCGTGCTGCTCTTCACTTGTAACACTGTGTAATGGGCTGAATATGGCCACTTCACTTTTCGAGTCAATAATTGACAGCTGGGACGTGCATTTAGGCAAAAAATATTAACCCTTTCTTTTGATGCAGTATGTGCAGATTCACCAGTCGTAATAATGTTACAAAAAGGTAAACAAATAAGTATAAGGGAAAAATTAGAAACTTTATATTTGAATAGGGATCATAGATAAACAGTAGGGAGGTCGCCTACACGCCTGCAAATATAAATTCCTTATATTAGGGATTACATGTCCACTAGTATATCTGCAGGTATAGGCGACCTCCCTTGTTTCCCTACTTTTTTTTTATGATCCCTAAAATTTGTAGTATTTTTACCAGAGACTGAAACATAACTGTAACAATTAAAAAGTTGTATACTGCAAGCCAAATAGTGACTGATATGTTTAATTCAAGCATATGCACTACTTAGGTATGTATCCTGAACACACAATATCATTATTTACTCACATGGACAAGAAGGAAGGGTACACTCTTTTGTTTGAGTAGCAGAACCAGTGCAGTTTTTGCCACCACAAGCTGGCTCAGGATTGGTACAGCTACGAGAGTAGGATTGCTTCCCATCACCACAAGTGACTGAGCATGGGCTATCATCAGCTACCCAGTCAGTCCAACCACCATCAACTGTGTAGACACATTTAGTATAAGTTCACTAGCACAGGATCCCATACCTGGACAGCAGCCCATGTCACAGTCTTCATACTCTGTTGTGGGGTCCTTACATTCTCCAGCACAACTTCTTGTTCTAAATTTTATCCCCTTGCCACATGTTACTGAACACTCACTGAAGTTACCCCAGTCTCCATACACATCTAAACAAGAGCATATTAAAGAACACAATTAATGGGGTAAAACCATACTTGGAAGATAATGAATTTAAAACAACAACAACAAACAACTACCATACCTTTGCAAGGATGTTCATTACACTCCATCCTCTCAACTTTATTCCCACTACACTCTTTGCCCCCACAAGTTGATGGAGGATCAGAACAAGTTCTAAACTTCTCCTTAATTCCTCCCCCACACTCTACTGAGCAGTTACCGATGATCCACTTTGACCAACCACCATCCACTGTAATGACATAGTACACCTTACAATATTTTTTAATGGATACAAATAACTACCATTAAGATTTGTATAGAAGTATTTGTATATGTGCTGGATCTGCAAGAATCCCACTTGTGAGTGCAAAGCTAATTTTACAGTAGAAATGCAATTATGCAATGGGTGAAATATTTACAAAATTTAGAAAAAAAATCTGTATTTTTTGAGTGCTTGTTTCACAATGAAGGAAGGCAAACCTAGCATCATGATCCTCAGAGGAGTTTGAAAATCTTTGTTTCATGTCAGAGATGAAAGAAATGAGCTACCTTGCTTTGGAAGAGTGGTTTACTATCATATTTTTCATGCTTTTGCCTTCGCAGGAGGATTGTCCAGGTCTCATGTAGAGAGGTCACAAATCTGTAGTTCACAATGACTTCAATACCACTAAGCACGACAAGGACAGTTGGGCTACCCTAGTTAACACCAGGTACCCACTGATGTTACAGCTGGGTGGGCCCAGTTGACACTAGGCCATTAGGTACCCAATGTACAGATGGGTAGACTGGAGCAATGTGAGTAAGTTTCTTGTTTAAGGACACCAAATTGGTATATACGGCATCAAACCTGGAACCTTTTGATTACCAGGCTGATGCTCTAGCCACTTGGCTATGCTGCCTCAATAGGGTTTCTTGATCCAGTCACACATATACAATATTAGTTGAATACCACTATACAGTTGATTATTCAAATCTCAACCTTTTGTGTTCAAAAAACTGAGATAAAAAGCAGTACACATGTTTATTCTTTACCTGGACAGCAGTGAGTATTACAGGAGGCATTGGTGATGTCATCACCTTGACAATGTCTACCTCCACAACTTGGACTGGGGTCACTACAGTTACGCCACTTGGTCACAATACCACCACCACAATCAGCTGAACACTCTGTCACCTCCTCCCATTCACTCCATTCTCCATCCACTGTGAAAAGCAACAAATTATATGAAACAACATCCATTAATAAATGAAACGGACAGGACACACATGGCACTTAGTTACAATGCACACACACACAGACACACACAAAGCAAAGCTTACAACAGCTGTGTGAAACGCAGCCAGCGAACCAGCATATACCACTCATGCTGTGTACCACTCAGGCGGCTTGAGCTTTGTGCAGGCAAATCCTCCTGGGACAGGGCTAGTGACCTGCAAGAGGACTATCCAGGTCTCACAGTGAGAGGTCTGGTTCCACAGTTCCACAACGATCCCAATAAACAGGGCATTTGTTTTCCCAATAAACACCCAGGACTTTGCCCACACTGGTCGGCAGAGGTTCAAAGCGACCAGTTAGTACCTTTGAAAATCGACCACTACCTTCTTAAATTCGACCAGTACAACAGAGCTCAATATAATGGTTTTATTTTGATCTGTCAAAATGTCAGATTAAAATGAGATTTGACAGATCATCAGTTAGAATTGATAGGCCATAATTTTGAATGTGAAGGAAATGCCTTGTGATACCTTACAGTGTGCAAAGCACACTCCATGAGCCTTGTAGGGAGGTCTGGGGACATGCCCCCGCCAGAAAATTTTAAAGAATAGGTTGTACAGATATGCTATTTTAGTATATTTTAACTGTAAATAATTTATGCACATACATAGATAACATGTTCTATTTATTTCCAATTGTTTTCAATAATTTTTAAGCAACATTTTTATTTGATGTACATTATGTAATAAACCATGCTTAAAAACACTTTCGTTGTTGATTAACTTAATGCAATGAATTACTATTAAAAATGTATAAGAAGTGTAGATGTACAGTTAGTCACCATCAGATGATATGTCTGAGTCATCACTGGAACAAAACCACCGGTCCCATTCATCAAGGGTGAGTTTTTGTGTTTCACTATCTTCATCGGATTCTAGTTCATCTACAGTAGTGGAGGATGACCCTGCAGTCTGTTCTCTTGACTTGTACTTCTTCCTGGCACTCTGTTGAGGTCTTCGTGTGCACTCGCTTAGCGACAATTCAATTGCACTGTCAGCTGAAAATTCTGCTAATGTGGGCCCTTCAATGTATAATTCCAAAAGGTCATTCAGTGTGAATGTTTGGAGACTGTTTCTTTTGGTGCTTTTAAGGTATTTCAAACTTGAAAAGAATTGTTCGACTCTTGCATTAGAGAAAGGTAAGCTAAAAAGTAGCTTGCACAGCATCAAAACATTTGGCCACTTTGCTGAATCTGGACAAACAAACAGATTGTACCACACCTTGCGATAGTCAGTACTCTCTATTCCTAGGTAAGACCTGGCATACACCAAAGTATCCTCTATTTCATCTTGCATGGACAGAACGCTGACATCTGTTGCCTCCAGTGGATCTCTAAAGCATGAACATAACAACTCAATGCTATCTTTAACATCCTGCAGTGAAGCATCCTCATCATCAGTAGAGTCAATAGTTGGCCTCTTTACCCAGCTCTGTGTGTCTAAAAAGGCTATTGTTGCCCTCAACACACCAGTGTCTGACCACTCTAGTTTTTCCTGAATGGCTTTGTACAACCTGTCTAGGTCACCCAGAGCTTGCTTCTTGCAATATTCTAATGTGGCAACTGTGTAACTTTTAAGAGTTGCTCCTTGGTAACTGACACTACTTCCCTCACTGACAACCCTGTCTTGTACCAATTTGACAGTGGGCCACTCTGATGGGTCCTTTTTTCTTAATGATCTCAATGAGTTCACTGTCTTAAGAATTTGCTTGACGCCGTCTACAATATCAGTCTAATTTCTGCAAGCATAAACTAAGTATTGCTGGCCCCTTAAGAACCTCAACAAACATAGCACTTCCAAGCAAAAACTTTGCATGTGACCACTTCAGCAAGTATCCCTTTAGGCGAGCCCTGTCTTGAGATTTAAGTGAAGCATCTTCACATAGGGTAGCTAGGTGAGAAAGGTAGGCACCAAATTGATCAATGATCCTTTGTAGAGCTTTTCGTTTGTGGTTTAGCCACCGAGAACCTTGTGCACGTACTGGTAGACAGCCATTCTCCTTAAAATCAAATACCTCTTTAAGATCTTCAACAATAGATTTTAATTCCCGAACCTTTTTAGGGGATTTCTCATACAAATAATATAGCCTTAGTAACATTTCTTCAATTCCTTTAAACAGTGAGCTAACAAAACCATTTTTGGATGCTAGTTCCAAACGATGTGCAAAACACCAGCTCCAGTAAATCCATGGTAAACTACAGCATAGATTTGCCTTGATGCTTGAATGTTGGGCAATATTTACTGACGCCCCATCAATTCCTCCTCCTACTAAGATTGGGTTACATGCTAAGACGTTTGCTTGATCACATATATTCTCGATCCCC
Source organism: Dysidea avara (assembly GCF_963678975.1). Lineage (NCBI taxonomy): Eukaryota > Metazoa > Porifera > Demospongiae > Dictyoceratida > Dysideidae > Dysidea > Dysidea avara. Next base: position 32,422,069 of record NC_089278.1, on the reverse strand, counting down.
AATGTGTTTGAAAGTATTTCTCCCAGGCACTTCAGCAAACCATCAGTATCTGTCTTGCATACTGTACCAACTGACAAGAACCTGGCACAAGACTTGATCTCTCTACGGTGGTCATCTTGCTGACAGTACAATAACACTACAGCTTCATCTTCAACTTTTGCAACATCGGTGGTACCATCCATTAGAAAGCTAAAGTAAGAGACTTTCTCCTTCAAAAACTCCATAAACGATGATCGTTGTGATGCAGCAATGAAGTGAGTGAAGCTTTTGCAGGATACATCATTATTATAAGTAGTACCCATATCAACTGCATGCCTACTTTCTAGTTGGTACAAAGGAGAGTACTTAGCAAACGGAATTCCTTCTTTAGCCATGGTGAAAGACAAATCAAACTTGCGTCTTAGACGCTCGCGTGATTGGGCATCTAGCTTCATTAACAATCATACAATGGGTGCAACAGACATCAGCGGCTCGCCACTATCCTTCGCTTGGCCGATCTTCAAATAATTCATGGCGGCAGAATGCTGGCAACACGTCGCATGATCGACCACGGTACTTGTTCTATGGTTCGTGGAACCTTCTATCCATACCCGAGAAAAGTTTCGCTTGCCTGTGATCTTCCTTTCGTATCGTCTGCAGATTTCACACCAAAGAGCTGCCACGGTGGATTTATCATTCTTCTCCGTATCGTACCGAAGCCAAGTAAGCGTCTGGTAATCAGCGTTGTACTGCTTCTGCCACTTTTCAAAAGTTCCGTGGGCAATTTGTCGCTTCTTCCGCTTCCCTTTATCCACTAAACTGCTAGCTGTTGCCGCACGTTTTTGAGCGGCCATTATTGACCGGTAAAACTTTATTATGAGCGGTGCGTATGTCCGGAAATTGACCGGTGACCGACCGTTATATTGAGCTCTGGTACAATTCTTACATATATCACAGATATACTCTAATAATATACTCTAATACAACACACAGATACTCTAATATAACACACAGCATAATGAGCATATCAGCTCACGTTTACTTTAGACCACCACTCTGGGCAGAATCCTGAACACCAGGTACCGTTCCCCAGATGACACCAGATTCCCAAAATACAGCTGGGTACACTGGAGCAATGTGAGTAAAGTATCTTGCTCAAGGAAACAACAACAAAACATAACTGGGCTTCGAACCAGGAACTTTTCAATTATCAGGCCAATGTTCTAGTTACTGTACTATGCTGCCAAGTGACACACAGACACAGACACACGTTCACATACACACGCATGCATGCACACACACACACATGCAAACCTGGACAACAGCCCATATTACACAACTCTGTTCGATGATCACTACCAACACAAGGCGTTCCACCACAGGAAAAAGATGGTGCAGTACATGATCTGTTCTGTAACTTGTAGCCTCCACCACAAGTCTTTGAACATGGTGAAATGTCCTCCCACTCACTCCAGCCACCATCAACTACAGTAAGAGAAGTACTGTAGTATTCAAGGTCATGTGGTAGTTAGTTGGAACTAATCAAACATACACAAGGCATATTATATCCATGTCAGTGGCAAAGCTACCATTCTAGCCAGCCAGACATACTGAAGCCAACAAGCCTTAGGCAGATGCCTCAGTAAATACAAGTCACTGTATTACTGTTACAGAACAGTTACGCTATTCTTGACTCTATAGTTAATTGCACTTCAGCTACAAATCTATGCTCTTGTATGTACAGCATATATAAGAGTTCACTATCTTTCTACTGGGCTAATAGAGTTATCAACACAGTTTAGCCTATTCCCCATAAATCAGTTAGTTACCATTCGTACGAAATATGGAGTCAGGCTAAAAATGATATCAGTTGTATCCATAGAGTATGTAAGGTTGTTGCTATGTCATTAGATAAACATCACTATTCATCGTAACATGATATCACAGCCAGTAATTAACAACACTACACACCTGGACAACACTGGGTGTTACATGGGATGTTCCTGTACTCTTCTCCAACACACTCATCACCCCCACACTGTGATACGGGATTAGTACAACTACGAACTTGTTGCTTTAAACCTCCTCCACAACTATCGCTACATTGAGTAACATCCTCCCATACCGTCCATCCTCCATGAACTACATACAGATAAGAACTACGTCATGAAATACACACACTACTACATGACACATATATATATACACACAGGCACACTACAAGCACATAATCTACAGGCATATTATACACTTATGCAAAGCACACACATGCACACTTGCAATGATCTGTGACAATGTCATGGTTACTTTTGACACTGTTACATTAGTAATTGATATGCTTTGATCAAATTAGGGATTTTAAACATAATCAGCCAAGTTGTAGCTGGTCTGCAAACTTTGTTAGTGGTTGACCAGATATTGTTACCAGAACTAGGAAAGTTAGGGATGCCACGACATAGAACGTTTTATGTCACATGTCATAGAGGTTTATATCACGACATGTCGTATGTTACGACATAATTAAAGTTTCAACTAGAGCTTTTACTTATGAAACTGTACAGCTATTTTGATTCAAACATGCAAAAATTCAACTTAAATATCAGCGATATTAGCCCTGACATCAACAACTAACATTGCTCATAATTTTTTCACATATTTATTGCATCAAATTTGATCAAAATGCATGGAAAAGTGTGCATTATTAGGAGATATTTATGTCACGACATAAAGAACCCTATGTCATATCATATCATGGAGCTTTATGTCATGACATGTCATGACTATCGTGGCATCCCTACAAGTCACGAAAAACTAATCTAATATGGCATTGTTACCCTAATGCTAGGGTTTTCCTAACAGTGCATTGGTATGAGCAAAATGGTGATGTCACTATAATAGCCAATCAATGTGGAGGCATCTTTGTCTAAGCAGCTATAGTGACAGTACCACAAGTCAGAGTCAGGAGATTAATACAGACACAAGGTACAGTGATATGTCAGGATTTTAAGCAGTATCCCAATTTCATTTGATTGATTTCTTCCTGACCTACCAGCCATTTTCAGGCCAAAAATCTCAACAACAACTTTTGATAGAAGTTTGGCATAGGAAATATGCACAACATTTGCATGCATGCATGGTGCATGCTTGCATCACACACACACACACTCATGCACACACAAACACACGCACGCATGCATACAACACACACACACACACACCTGGACAACACTGAGGGTTGCAACCTATCACTTGTGTACGAGGTCCAGTACAGGCACGTCCACCACAACTGGGTGTAGGACTATCACATGATCTGAACTGTTCCTGAGCTCCACCCCCACACTGTCTGCTGCAGTTGCCAAAGTCAATCCATTCACTCCAAACACCATCAACTATGGAAGGAAAACACGTCCATCTACGCTTGAGTAACAGGCATGCACATTTATACTGTTAAAATAAAATAAACCTGTGTGTGGCTTAACATGTACTAAACATGCATATACACTTGAATGGAAATATGGCCACACAATATAATTATATTATTGATGTTGTTCCAAATCACTTGAATACTAACATCATGTGCAGTGTGTGTAAACAAGATGAGGTCAGTGAGCAGCTAGTGTCCCTGATGTAACTTTAATTAAAACATTTTAATTTCATTATAGCATTACTGATTTGCAAAAGAGAGAAATGTTTCTAATAAGCAATTTATTTATTATCCATGCACACATATATAAACACAACAGTCTCTTACTAGGACAGCAGTTTTCACTGCATGGACTGGTATTAAAACTGATGCCCTCACAGTTCTTGCCACCACATTGAGGTCTCGGGTTATTACAATCTCTTGTGACATTTTTCACTCCACCACCACAAGTGCTACTACATGTACCAGTCACCCAGGAGCTCCATCCACCATGAACTACAGCAACACAATGTACAGCATCATAAGCTAGTATTATTAAGAGGGTATGAATAAGAAGGCAAAATACATTGTATACTAGTTAAAGCATTGTTGTGGCAGAAAATATAGTGTGAGAGTGTGATCTCAAGGCACTTGGCTTCACCTTGTGCCATATTTGTCTCTAACCACTCTTATATTTTCTGTAGTGCAAGAATCCAGAGTTGCAACTAAGGAGGAGGTGACCATTTATGGTTTATCATGACCTGGAATGCCACAATGGCAGTGAGGTAACTAGTGCCTACTTGTGATTAGCAGAAGGTTAATTTGTATCTCATTTACCTGGACAACATCTTTGGTCACAGTTGTCTACTTTATAAGATGATCCAACACAACGACGTCCACCATTAGCTGGCCTTGGGTTAGTGCAGGTACGTGTGTATGAACGAATCCCTCTACCACACGATACTGTACAGTGACCAGCTGACCAATCAGTCCATCCTCCATGAACTACACAAGAATGAAAGTAATACTTTACCATCACTCTATTCTTATTACATTAAATACCCACAAATCATAAATATGTAATGACACAAACAATATTAAGTTAGGTATCAGACAGGTTATGTACTTTAAATGTGCTGTCATTAGCTTGTCACATTTGTCATGTTTTGATATTTTCCTTGCCAGTACAGGTAAAGAATGTCCATCATTACTGAAGTTCAAAAGAATTTCAGTCTAACCACAGCTATGCAGGTACATGCACTGATGCACTGTGTTAATATCTCCCAACTGTCAATTCTCCTTAACACAAAATCATCATCCACAAATGTATACACATATCATTACATGTTAACTGAGCTAACTCTGTAACTGCAACAAGTGAAGTGTCCTTTAGCAACAGATAGCGATCAAAGTTCTCAAGTGGGTAAGGACAAATAGCTCATTAGGCTATTAACCCAGAAATTCATTCAAATTCACACTAAAAATTTTGACATAATGGCTCTGATCTGCTGTATGGTAGATATTATTATTTATTATTAGCACTTTACAGTGACCAGTACTGAAGGTCTGACAACAACATGTGCTACAGCCTTAGGATTACCTAACCTAATTTCAGGGACTTAGATCTAATGACTTGACTTACTGAAAAGGTGTAACAGAAAAGGGGCCAAAGTAAGGAAAAAAAAACCCATATTTACACAAGTGTGACTATATCAGCCTGGGTGTACATGCAACTATATAATTCCCTCATCCCTTGTACACTACATACACTATACACACTGACCAGGGCAGGGTATCTCCTCATTGTAATATTGTGTAGTGGCCACGTAATAAGCTACTCTGTTGCTCCTGTAAGCTGATTTCCTTCTGTTGGTCAAGACAGCACATATAGTACGGACCAGTAACACATACGAGTAATTTCTCAACTTACACCCATCCAAACCAGAACGTCCTATAGCTGTATTTCTGCCTCTCGTATCTGTAGCGAATGATTCGCGCGCTGCGAGAAGCCCGCCTGTAGCAAGCTGCAGTGAAGGTTAACGTTATTTCGTATAGCCTACTCGTTATATACTTTACCTCCGTCTGCAGTCGCTAAATAAGCCAGTAGAACTGCTGCAATAAGTAACGTTGTCAACTTCATCTTCGATCAGCTAGAAATGACGTGACGTAAGTAGTCAACACCTGTTAGCCTAGACCGCAACGTGAGATCCGTAAAAGTTGCCGTATATTCCACCGTGTTCGGCCAGCGTCCCTATCCCATAATTACCGGTAATACTTTTTACAAAATTAAAAAAAATTATTTTGCTTTAGATTTGTGTTTCTTGTGTTTTCTTTTAAATGGGCTACCAACAATGTCTGACATGGAATGATCAGCAATTTGAGGTGTACTCGGTATAGTCAATATGTTGATGCTTTTATCACCATCACTAAGCTTTTGGTGTTTGACTGATAACAAACTAATATTGTCTGTTTCGTCATCATGTCTTCTCTTCCTCTTGTGTTTCTTGTGACTTGACATAGCTTGACCAACATCAGCTAGTATCTCAGTATAACCACTTGTGCTTGGTGTTTGTAAACAGTCGCCATGTTGTTGCTGTTGGGATTTCACTGGTGTTTGGTGCTCCTTGTGTTTCTTCTTTTTCTTGTTCTTCTTAGGAGTTGATATATCCAGTCCACTAGAGTCCAGGCTAGTATCAGTGCTGGATGAAATCATAACACATCAAGGTAATATTACACAGGGAAAATTCCATAACACAAAATGCTGTTTAATTGTTTAGTGGATAGGACAGTAGTGTGCAGTTGTGCTACTTCATGTACCCAACTATCTCTTGCTATCAACCATGTACTAAATATACTTACTCGGCTTAATAGTTTGATGTTTTAATAGCTGATTTTGTAATAATTACACATAAAGGAATAGGATATGTATCAATCCTGCCTGATTAATCATCAGAAACACACACATTTTTTTCTAAATTCTTATTTATTTATTTATTGATGCATGCAAAATTCTTGCATTAAAGGAGCACACCACGATACTATATACAATGGATACTCCAGTGTGAGTTGATGTTTCCTCAAATGAAACCACATAGTAATTATAAAATAACAATCACAAAATTTGGTAAAAGGCCACAAATAAATTAGATGTAAATCAGTTTATATTGTCTCCTTACTGAACAAATGTCTTCACAGCTTGTTTAGTTTTATCACAAACATGATTGTACACACGTGATGCCATATTTCCGGAAAACCACAAATTGTTGTCTTTGGTATCTTGTTCTAATGCAACTAGGTAAATACAGTACCAAGGATCATTTTTAATTTGAGGCCGTAGTAGCTGCAATGTCAAAAAGTCATGCAGGTAAATGGGTCATGGGTGTTGATTATGGATGGTGTTATATACACTTAGTGTATGACACAGGATCAAGGTTAGGAGATAACCAAGATCTAGAATAGGGTATTAAATGGGTCAGTTCCAATATGGAAAATTTGAGCAAAATTGGGTGCCCTTTGAGTAGCAAAATTCAACTCAAAGGGAAAATGATTTTGGTTGAAAAGCATTGTAAGATTGAGATACTCTAACAAAGCAAGCATACAACTTGACTCTAATAGAACAGTCAGTAGTTCAAATTGTTTTTCTGGTTAACAACATTGCCATCATTTCTTTGCTAGTGTACCTGTAGTACAGTAGTTCCTTTTAACCCTTAAACCAGCAGAGAACTATCGAGGAATACGTGTTTACACAATATAGTCATGCATGGCGACAATAGGTGGGATACCTTAGCCTACAAATCGAGGGGTCCGACACGAAGACCTTAGATTCAATATTTGCAAAATTTTAGCAGGGATTTGGGATTTTGACCAGGATTTAATGTATCAAATATTTTGAAATGCATTGAAATAAACCACTAGAATTGTGCAAAATATTTAATTACAGAATAGCAGTGCAAGATCTACTCAATTCGAAGAATTCTGAATTATATTTTGGCCTTTTCTTCTTCAATATCTGTTTAACATTATGAATATTCTTAGTTTCAACTGCTGCAGTTGACTGCTCTATTAGAGTATCTCAATCTTGTACAAAGAATAAATGGAGAATTGAGGAATAGAATACAAAAATTTCCAGAATTTCAGGAAATTTAAAGATTCGTCCAGCCTTAGAGATTTAAAGGATTTTATCCCAAGATTTAAGGATTTGAATCCTGCTTAATGCTAGATTCCATTCGTGTTGGACCCCTCGCTACAACTAAACATCAATTAAAAGTCTGTTCACTGGGCTACTTGCAGAAGAACACTATGACTACAGTGGTTTACTTGTTATGAAGCAATGAACAGCGACGAGTCATGTCTCCATGTTTCAAAATTCTTGCCATGTATTAAATTTCGATTGTGGGTTTACTCACATGAATCATATATGGTCTGATAGAAAATTTAATGGAAAATCAAATGGAAGCTGTTGCAAGGTGATAGGAGCAACCACCATCAAGTTATCGCCTCCTTCTTTGGCTTCACCATTTAGGGTAAAACCCCAGATATCATTTTAATCCTTGTTACATCACAAGTAGAATGACGTAAATTGCATAGCCATAGGATGGATGCTTTGAAAGTTACAGTGCTTTATGCAAGGCATGTGTATTAATTAAGTTTAAATCCAATTTTCGGGTTTAAGGGTTAAGTAGAAGTAATGAGCACTGCCTAGAACACCACCTTTAAAAACCATCCTAGAGACATCTTATGGCCATTGTGATAGAGTAAATAGATTAAGAGGTGTGGTACCCATGTTCGATCATTATTAATCAACCAAGATTGTTACTTGAACCTATTGTAAAGTTACAAGTATATCTACCGAGCGTAAGCATTTAAAATAATTTTGTGGCATCTAAATTATGCTGCTCAAGGAAACGTTTCAATTTGGTTTCATTGCATCAAGAAGAAGACTGATTGAAGGTAAAAGGAAAGACAAGGCACAGAGGGTGCACACCCTAAAGACACATTACACTGGTGAGTTTGTTATTGTGGTGTAAAATGGTGGCCATGTACTGCTTCGTTTAGCGCCTTGCAACAGTGGTCAGGCAAGCTGGCTGGCTGGCACACTAAAGTTCGATTTTTGGTGATTTAAAAAAAAATTCTATATCTAGCCATCTATAAGTGTTTTTAAAGTTGTATTTGTTGTAATTCTGTAAAGGTAATTTTGTCAGGCACTCATACTCTAATCCTAACAGAACAGTCACACCTGCATACTATCACAAAAAACCAAACAACTAAGTATTATTATTACTTTAAAAATATAGGCAGCAGCAATAGTTTGTACATAAACGGATTATATATTGGTTTTCTACGTTATGTTGTGGCTGTGTGCCAGTGATTTATTGTCCATTCTACAAGTGCTACGCTAGTAGAAGCCATACAAATACATATAACTGTTTGCTGCTGGAAAGCTAATCACAGTCTTTACAAGGAAGAGTCACAAGGAAACTTGATTTCTCACAAGTCATTAAAATGCAGGGTAATGCAGAAATATCCGTTTAAGGCTACATGGGATACATGCACATGTTGTTGTACACTTAATTATTGACTTCTGTTGGTGGCATCAATATTGGATATGCCAAAAACCCATATATCGGTACACCTCTACTACAGCACAGCTCAGTGGGTACTTTGGCAAAAATAATTGTCATAACATGCCAATATAGGAATTTTCCACCAAGCTATGTTATAATTCATCTATTGTTTCATTACCTTTTATCGCTTGGATCCCTACTTCATTTTTAAATTAATAATTTTCTATAGGAAGCAATGTAGTTGTAAGTTTATACTCTAGTTAGTCCATACAAGTTGAAATAGACATGTATTGAAGGTTATAGGGCTCAGATATTGCTTCACTTATTTAAAATGTTGACATGAGGTATAGTGTACGTCTTATCACTTTGTTAGGTATGGCATTGTAGGCCTATCCATTATTCTGAGACATAACCATTGTACACGATAGTTGCATGGTGCACACAGGCTTTGTGCTGCACACTGGCTTGTTAATTCCAAGTGGTAAAGTATTAAAATATCATTTTCATACCTGCAACAGTACATATCAAAAGGCAGGAGATATTAGTATTAGCTTTTAGTTGTTAAATTTTGGCACTATGATGAGACATCATTGATTGATTTTGTAAAGATCACAAGACATTGACAGCTCCATCACAAAGCATTAGATACAGCCCTGTATGTTAATTTGTACAATCAAAGTATTGTATTTTTCAGTTAGAACTGGCAATAAAGCCATGTATGGCAACAATAGGTGGGGTAACTTAGCACAGAACAAAATAATTCTTATAGCTAATGTGCCAAAGTAGGGACTTTCTCATTGAGCTATGTTTATGCTGCATCATTCTAGTCTCGTCCTCGCAGACCCATTCTCTGAGGTGGCGCTTATCGATTAGAGATTATAAGTGCCCCCTCTGAAAGGGTCTGGTGAAATGCCCATACCATTTTTGTCTGAGAAATCACCAACTCTGGCGAGTGATAATTGGTGTTTATTACCTACACAAGATTTTACAAAAGGTGACGATTAAACAGCATTTATCATTTTATGGCTGCACAGTACAGACTTGACAAAAGCAAAGCTTACCTCAAATCGTCACCTCTTGTGTAGTTATTAAACACCAATTATCACTCGCCAGAGTTGGCGATTTCTCTGACAAAAATGGTATGGGCATTTCACCAGACCCTTTCAGGGGGGGCGCTTATAATCTCTAATCGATAAGCGCCACCCCGGGGAGAATGGGTCTGCAAGGATGCGACTAGCATCATTCATCTCTTCTTTCACTACTTTTTATAGTAAAGATTAGTGCTGCCACAATATATCAATACATCGATGTAACAAGGTGGTGATATGATATAGCTACTCAGTTATATCAATGGTTGCGCAATAGTGGCACCATGAATTTGGCATTTAATTAAGTTATGTGTTGATGGTGTAGCATGCAACCCCAAAGTAAACTGGAGGTTTTAAGGTTTCTATGTAGTCCAGCCACTTGTCTCAACTGTAAAGCAGTAGCAAAATGCATTTAAAACCTGATAAACAAGAGTAAATTTTGCTTGTGGTATACAGTTAAACTTACAATGAATATGTTTGTCTTGCAAATGTTATATAGTATGTTCACGTTGAGCTGAATCCTCAAAAACATTTAATAACTCATGGATGCAATTACACACAATCTGGAAATTTGGCTCATTTGTAGTATTGCTTGACCCGCTAAAAATATTTCAAAATATTGTTGCTCAAATGTTTGACATAATATTTATGGCCAATCAAAAATTTTCACAATACATTTCCTATGGGAAGCCATACAAGTACAGTGTCCATTACAGCCCTTTTTCGAACTTGTGATGGAGCCAGACTGTACGTGTCTGTTGTTGACAACTTTGCTGTTACCAATAATAACCTGGTTGGCTGAAATGTTAACTCTGCTGAGAAAAAATCCACTTTTACTTTTTAGCTGTTTTTCAGGATTCAGCTCAACGTGAACATACAATAGTCAGTTCTATATGGTGATATATGTTCATATCATGATATAAACCTTGGTGATATATGATATAGAGTTTTTCTATATCGTGGTAGCATTAGTAAAGATTCCTACTTTTCTTCATTTAAAAAAAACAACAACTTTTTTTTGTAGCACAGCTAGCTACAATGTAACTTGGGACTTTTCTATTAGAACATCTTACATGACTGTTGTATTAGAGTGACTGATGGATTAGAGTATATTCGAGTCAGCCAAGAGGTAGGTCAACTTGTTTACTGATAAGTAAATAGTTAAGAGGTGCATGTGTTCTCCATATTCTATTGCTATTAGTCCACCTATATAGATCTTTATTTGATGGGCATGGTTGTGAACCTTTTGCAAACAGGATCTCAATCGCGAAGTAGCAGATGTTTAGCTAGTACACCTCTTCTATAGTAGCGCATGCAGCCCTGAAATAATTCTGTGGCATCTAAATATGCTCCTGAAAACGTTGATATGGAAAATCAACGCCTCAATATGGATTCATTGGATGAAGAAGACAAGCAGTCTCATTGAATTTAAACAAAAAGACAAGGCACAGAGGGCCTACACTAGTTGGAATCCCAAAAGACACATTCCACTGGTGAGTTTGTTATTGTGGCGTAAAATGGTGGCAGTACACTGCTTTGTTTGGCCTTGACTGTGGTCAGGCAGTCAGGATAAAATTTGAGTCTTGGCAATATTTAAAAAATTCTATATCCGGTGCATGTGTTTTGTTATATTTAATGCTAGTACTATTCTGCAAAGGTGATTTTCGTTATGTAAAATGTCTCTAGGATGATTTTTAAAAGCAGAATTTTGGGCAGCACATGAAATTTTTAGGACTATCCCTACTTAAACAGTATTGCCATACCGTTTGATTAAAATAATGAACTCTGTAGCAAAATATTGTTACTCACAGTGCTATTTCAGTAGTACTAGAGTATTTTTTGAAAAAAAAAGAAGACAATACTCTGGAATAGGTATTAACAAGAATGCCTGTACCCCCCCCCCCCCCCCCCCCCCACACACACACACACACACACACACACACCATTACTTTTGGCTGTGCCTGTCAGCATCCACTGGTTCCCCTTTTAGTGACAGTATTCCTCCATTTGTTTCAAACTCAGTCACTCTAAACCTGACCATATCACCAACTTGATGTTGTCTAAACCCATTCCTCCCCACCAGAAATCCCTTCTCTTGTACGGAAGCATTAAAACAGTCATACACCAGACATCCAAGGTGATCTTCACCTAGATTATTAATCTTCCCCCATAAAACACTGCCAATTTGTGGAGCAAACACACAGTAAGTGACTTGTAGCTCAAAGTGGACATGTGGCTGCTCATCAAAAATGGATCCCAGCTGTTGGCGCACTGATGGCTTAGAATAGGACAGCATTACTCCCCCAATTTCGCTAGAAAACTGAAGTATTTCACTATTGAGGTATTCTGTGATGCCCTCTGCAGCTCTTCCGATGTAACTGGGGGGAAGCGACATTTTCTTCTTAACATTAACAAATTTGAAACAAGACATCATGGTATCTCGTCCATTATAAGGGTTTCGCACTTCTCCTTCATAACACGTGTACGATGTGCATTTAATAGAAAAAGAAATTCACTTTTTTGCATCTCTCCGTATACTATAGCTTCGCCGGAACTCAGCATGGTAAGCGGATCCATCATAATCATCTTAGTCTTTGATAGTTTGGAGTTATACGGCCAAGCATCTTGTAATATATGCTTTTCTTTTCTACCCCAGGTGGCTAGATTAAAGAAAACACGGAAACTCCGAGGTCACGTTAGTGCTGGGCATGGAAGAATCGGTACGTGCTAACGTGGTAGCATATTTCTGATACATAGTACGTCTACACACTAGTAAAAACCCTATAGCAGTGTACTTGGAGAGCGCATTTTGCTACCATATTGTTTTAATGGTAGTCATTCTATTTAATGCACACCAATAGGGAAGCATCGTAAACATCCTGGTGGTAGGGGTAATGCAGGAGGCCAACACCACATGAGGATCAACTTTGATAAATAGTGAGTAAACCAACTAACAGGATGGTTATAAATTGAGTACCTTACATTTAGTCATCCTGGTTACTTTGGCAAGGTGGGTATGCGATATCTTCACCTAACGAGGAACAAACACTATTGCCCAGTGATCAATGTTGATAAATTGTGGTCTCTGATCAGTGAGCAGACTAGAATTTCACACAAAAAAAAAACTGATAAAGCACCAGTCATTGATGTTGTGCGAGCTGTAAGTGTTATTGTTTGTTTGTTTGTGTGTGTGTGTGTGTGTGTGTGTGTGTGTGTGTGTGTGTGTGTGTGTGTGTGTGTGTGTGTGTGTGTGTGTGTGTGTGTGTGTGTGTGTGTGTGTGTGGAGTGTTGATTTTCCAGGTCATGTTGTCATCATCCATATGGTCATGAGCTGGATACGCACATTCCTATATTACACACTGCTCTCAGACAGGACACCATAACTGTATGTATGTTGGTTAGGTGGCCTCACTAAGAGCAGAACATTGTAAGCACTACAATAAAAATCCTTCAGTAACCCTTGAGCACAACTAAACTAAAGGTCTGGGAAAACTGGTCTTATTGCCCATCACAACAGATTAGATTTTTTTCACCAAGGACACAGCTTCATGAATAAACTATCAAATTTCATAAGTACAGCGATATGGTGACCTGTACGAGTGGTCTGGGGGCCTAATTGAGCTCTGGCCAGCTTGGGGGTGGCTATACAGTGCCGTGGTGTTGGACAAAGACTTGTGCTGTAACATTACTTTCATTTTAGCTAGTTTTGAGACCTGAATGGTCCATAACTTGGCATAATTCATCCCTATGACTTCCTCTTCGCTTCAACCATCGGTGAGACTGAAATAAACAAACAAAAAAAGCATTTCTCAATCCTTTTTTTGGGCAATAATACCAGTTGGGTCACACTGTAGTGATACCTTTAAGTTTTACTCATATTAAGCTATACATTAAAGCAGTCCAAGGGTCTTAGAAAATCAGTCTTGACATTGAAGACAGCTTTGAACAGTTTGTTTTTAGAGAAAACCCATACACTTTTTACTAGCAAAATTGATTTTAGAAACACATCAGTTTGATTAAACACTACCATTCTTAAATTGGCCATCTTAAGAATCCTTGAATGTGTTATTTCTGTACTAATACCATACCTGTTTCACTGCCCGTACAAAAGTCTCAATAGTAGCAGTGAAATTTATCCCGTATTTCACTGACAGCAGTGAAAAAGTTGTAATTGCAATTTCATTGGCTAGAATTTATGTTAACGTGTGTTTAGTACATAGTGACAAATTGCGTACGTAGCAAAGCTAATGCAACATATGCAGCGAGTATGGGTATTAACTGGGAATAGCATGGGTAGCAGTGAAATTTGGGATAAATACCACTCTTGTTGTATTGGAAATGGTAAATTTCCAATACAACACTCGTGATATTTATCCCAAATTTCACTGCTACCCATGCTATTACTAGTACAAAGTGACTTGCTTAAGATCAGCAAGTTTGTAGTTTGTCTGGATTTTCAGGTGTCTTGATGGGTTCCACATAATAGATTTAAAGGGGCAACATGCTGTTTACATGCTTTATTATGTTTTGATGTGTGGAAGCCCAAATCACTCAATGCTTGTCCAAGACCAGCTGGTTGCATTGTGTATTTTAGACAAGTTCATGTTGTGTCAAGTTATAACTTGTGCTTCTCAAAAATTACCAAGTACCATGTACTGTATTTACTTGGTTGAGTACCACAGTGTTTTATTACCTTAGTTCTAAAAATCATTGCAGTGACTTCAGATTTGACCACCACTCAGTGCTCAAAGATGATATTGTAGCCCTTTTCAAAATTGATTGTTGCACCACTCCAGTAGAGCTACCATTAAAGGTGTTTAACCAAAGTAAATATGGTAACTTGGAAAAGTTGACAAATACACAGTTTTGATAATCTGTCGAATCCCATAAAAGTTTTCGTGTAGCAGTACAAGAGTTTTCGTGTAGCAGTACAAGAGTTTTCGTGTAGCAGTACAAGAGTTACATTATTTGAAGAGGAGTCTATTGTTATTTGTGATTATGATCCTTTTGAATTACCATTGTTGTCAACATGAACACAAATTTCAAAGGAATCCTTACAAGCATTTGGCCAACCTCCCAGACTGGTGACCCCATAGTCTGGTGTTGTAAACAATGTTGTTCTCTTACAGGGTTACTTCAAGGTGTTGGGTAAAGGAGTGCTACCCAAACAACCAGTTATTGTGAAGGCAAGGTTCTTCTCCAAAGGAGCAGAGAAGAAGATAAAGAGTGTTGGAGGATCTTGTGTACTCACAGCATGAAACCATATTATGAATAATTGCACAAGATAATGTGAATTGTCTACTAAACAAGTTTTCATCTTCTACTTCCTTTAAAAGTTCACTTATCCTCTTGTCTTTTGAGGCTGCTACCGAATGGCTGGTGAGACTACATCAATAGCAAGCGATGAAATGCCAAGTGAACTTTTAAAGGATTGTTGGTAATTAAATTAGTAACTCCTACGCATTATTAAGGTGCATATATCCTAGCAACCCTGGATAAGTGGATGTATGAGCACGACTAAATGTTTTGTAAATCAGACCATTTGAGGGTGTAGTTGATGAGTCACATTGCACACTAGGTAGAATACCACATTGATCTGTTGCTAAGGCTGGGGACAAATACAACCACACGAGTTTGGTAAGTGGCAGGTCAAAATATCAAATTGTGATGCTGTGACTACTGTAAGAATTTTTGGAAAGATTAACTTATGAAAATGGTAGTGATGGCAAGCTGAGTAAGGAACATTGCTGCAATCCAAGACGAGGGATAGTCTCGCGTGGCCAGACCGCTTTTTCTGCGCTTATCGATTAGAGATTATAAGCGCCTGCTTCGAAAAAGGCGCTTATAATCTCTAATCAATAAGCGCCGTAGCGGTCTGGCCACGCGAGACTAGACGAGGGATCCCAAAATATGAAGATGTTTTTTTAGCTCAGTAAGTTTTCATTCAGAAATGAAATATATTGTTTGCTTTCAGAAACCTTACGAGGTTCCACCAGATTGTTGGATAGTTCACCATTTACTTAGAAGCAATAACCTTTGTTCACCTTATTGATTTGTCATTCTGAAGCTATTCTATATGTCGTCTGAGTGTTAAGGATCTATGCTTGCTTGATTCACTGTCCATAACGTAGTCGATCATGTTGGATGAAGCTTGGTTGGCTTTCTCTCCAGGCAAATACCAGTGTATGTCATATGACAATACCCAAGTCCACCAGTTCAGTTGATTTATATATCTTATGGTTCAAGACGAATGTAGAGGTAAGGGGCTTAGACGCAGGGCACTATTCCAGCGTCTTCAATCGGAGGACCAACTTAAGTTTAAAATTGTGCTAAGTACAAAATTTTGTCCTTTACACATCACATTTTTCTCGTATAATTATATGCTTGTATATATGTGTGCTCTCTGGCGGCTTGTCCGACTGTACTTACGTTAGTTTGAAGTAATTGCATGCAGCTCTGAGACCACACCGTAGCAGGATTACGGGCTATGACAACATAAAGAACATGTATGGACGATGAACTCGCCACCAAACTAGTCTCTGGCTACGCGAGACTACCAAACCAGTCCAAGCGTAGCAGTAAATGATGCGTCACTGGTGACGTTAATTAGTGAAGCCTTACAAGGCAACTCCGCGGACTAGTAATTAACCGCAATCCCCTGCAGGACCAAAGGGAGTCCCATGCGGCCCATTGTGGCCGTAATAAAACGGAAATGTCTCTAAGTGCACCAATTTTAACGCAGGAGTGACGAACGTAGAAAAGAAAGTGAATTTTCAGTACTTAACTGCAGCGTAGAGCGCGATGTTGAGTGGTTTGAGTCCCACAATGAAAAGTAAAGCTGGTTGATATAGGTTTTAAATACATTTTGAAAACCTTTAGGAGTGTACTCCAGTAGTACATATACTAAAATTGGAACGATACAGAGAAGATTAGCATGGCCCCTGCGCAAGGATGACACGCAAATTCGTGAAGCGTTCCAAATTTTTTTGATGTTTTTTGGCTGGTTTGTTCGTAGTTGCTTTAAGGGAGCCATTTTTATACATGCCACAAAACGGCTGAAAGTTTCACTTTTGCGCACTCAAATGCATATTTTATCACTTCTGTTATGCTTTACAATTTACTTTGCAGCTTTCCCTACAATTTCTTGTTTGCAGCTGCTTTGTAGAAGCTGAAATCGCAAAAAAAAAATCCATATAAACACACACCAGTATTTGATTGATCATTTTGATTCAGCCATCATACAAACTTGTAAATGTATAGTGTTTTAGGGAGTACAGTGTGTATGAAATAATGCTAATACCCATCACTGCACTACAATGTTTGAATGATTGTTCAATTAGAGTGTTTAGTCAGTTTATGATTCTACTGAATGTTTTATTAAAGTGTTTCCCGAAAATTAAGCATTGTGTTTTACTGGAAAGTCTTGTTTCAATTTTACAACAGTTCCAGAGAAGTACACAGCAGTGAAAAGTAAAGGATTTCAGTTTCTTGTCACTGTTAAGATTCCATCTATGTGTTGATGCAATCACTAACCATACTATTAAACAACTCGAATCTATGGTCACTCGTTATCTTAAGAAATGGTTACAGCTTCCAAGGAATGCTACTCGGGTAATCCTATACTATCCGGGAATTTGTTGCCCCAGTGTCTCTTGTGTGTCAAGAGAGGCAAAACTTAGTTTGCTTTCATGTATCTGTGCATCATCTGATCCTCAGCTGCAGGAATTGGGCTTGCATCTCCATCTTGGTAATGATTTTCTGCAGTTCCAGAATCAAGATTATTCCATATTGTCGGCTGCCCAAAAGCCAATTGTCAGATATGCCATCAGCACGGTCTCTTTACAAGAGAGCTAAGGATGATTTGACTAGTAAAATTACTTCTGACAGTGAAGCCCATCTAAATCAACTCACTGTGCAATGCAAATTTTTGGATTCTGCTAGGTTAGAAACTAGCTGCAGAACATGGAATAAGTTAATGACTGGATTTCACCCTGGGCAACTTTCTTTCTTGTTGAGAGCATCCTCGGACACTCTGCCTACTGCTGTTAACCTGCGTCGCTGGCACATACAGTGTGGTGCCAAGTGTACCCTTTGTGACTCTAACCGGCCAACTACCGCTCATATTTTAGGTGGTTGCCCAGTAGCACTATCCCAACAAAGGTGCACCTATAGACATAATCAAGTACTGTTCACTTTATTTTCTCAGTTAATTACTCTCTTTTCTGATTGCCAGATGGTCAGTGTCTATGCGGACCTGCAGGGACATCGTTTTAATGACTCTCCTCCTGAAACCATCCCCTCCAATGTCTTAGTCACTCCTTACAGACCCGATGTTGTCATCTATAACAGACACTCTGCATCGATGGGCATTATAGAGCTTACATGTCCATTGGACTCAATACATCATTTGGAGTCTGCACACAACTGCAAACTTTATAAACCTGAGTATGTACAGCTTTTGGCTGAATTGGATCGTTTGAAGATTCCTCACTGCTACAGAACTGTGGAAGTCAGTGTTTTGGGCCATTTTCAACCTAGTTCTATTGCTGCAATTAAGGATGTGATAAATTTTACCAGGCAAGTATCCCTATTTTCCAAAGGAAGTGCTAGAAATCTTTTGTTCAAGATGGCCAGTGCTTCAATTTCTGCTTCACAGAGAATATTTTATGGTAGGAACTCTAAAGAATGGACAATCAACCCGGACTGTTTTTAATCTGTATATAATTTAAGCTGTAACTTTAGTTTTGTACCTAAATTTATAATTTTTTTTCCTTGCCATGCCCACTGCTGTCCACTGTTGGTCAGACATGTGGTCGCATGTTGTCCGAGGACACATAATATATAATTTGTTTGTAATCATGCATGTTTTCTCATCAATTATTAATGATGGTTCTCTCTCTCAAAGGCGATCGACATGTAGCACTCAGTTGATCTGACTGACTGACAAGTATACAACTGTACGCTAGTGGTAAACACCTCGTACAGGCCTCCAGTGCCCAACTGGTTGAAAATATATTGATCTAGAAATATTTGAACGTTCTATTAGAATTTTAATAGTTACCGGAGAATTTCTGTATGTACTATTAGAGTTATAATAGAAATACGTTAATACATCCAGTAATATAAATAAACTAAAGTTGTACTCAACTATACACGTTGAAGATCATCATAACTAAGGTAGCAACTAGTTTCAGCTAGTGTGAGGTGTTAGTAATATGAAACGTAATCGGTGGAATTGTCTGGTGGAAGTCTGTGGCAAAAAAATAGTTTGGTATTTTGCATAGTTGGTTCTTGGTGGATGACAATTCTAGATAAGAGTGTCAATCTGTTAACTTTCCATCTTGTAGACCACTTAAGATCTTTCAACATTGACGTAACACTACTACTGTTACCAATAATACCATAAGAGTGGACGTTGGTGGGGCACGTCAAGAGCTCTGGCAAAATCCAAAAACAACACATTATTCATCCATACTCTTGGCTTGTTCAGAAAGTAGTTGGGTAGTACATTACTAGTGATCTGTCCTGAAACTGAACCGACTAAGGGCAGCCGCACAGCATGTTTGTGGTAATGCGCGAACAAACGCGGAAATTCATAGACCACAGCAAAGCGTCTCAGTTGACTAACAGAAAGAGCTCTGTCAGACCGCCCAGCTACTTTTGTTGGTACAACTAACGTTATTCATGTTTTAAAACTATTAGCTTGTCATCACAACTCTGGCGAACGGCACCAGCTGTCATCGCGTGATTACTGTTATATGAACCGCGCCTTGATTAGCCACACCGTCTCCTTTCTCGCTAAATAACTTCAAAATTATGCACCACAGACCGTCAAAATTTGGTATAGGCATTGGGTAAGCGATACTCTACAATAGTACGCTTCGAATTTTCGCGATCGGGTTTGATGGAGTTGTTAGCCAATGTTATCATCGGGTGTGTGCTTTCACTACTTTCCATGTTGCTATCAGTGAAAAAGAAAGCGTAGAATTGTTCTACAAGGTGGGAAATGGTTGGAACCGAAGTGGCTTAGCGCTACGTTGTTCATTGACCAAGTTATTTAAAAAATCGGGTTAAAACTTGAGTCTTATAGGCGAAAAATAAAGGTGTGTTATTTCATGAAACTTTGTATGCTAAACTAAAGTATCACAGGCTATCACAACAGCTTTTAAGGCATAGATCAAGTTGTACACTAGCGAAGTTTTGGGGTGGCCCAAAATAGCTCATTAAGCGCGTGGGGTATGTTGTTCTGTTCTAACCTTAAACGTAAGGGATACGGACCTGTAGTTAATTGGTATAGTTCTGTCGCCCTTCTTATAAATAGGAATAGCATTACCTTGAAGCCAGTCACTAGGAGGTATTCTTTCATTAATGATTGAGAAAATATAATTTGTAGTATAGAAGGAATCTCTGGCACACAGTTCAAGAATATAGGTAGGGATACTGTCTGGACCAGGAGACCTACTTTTTCTGAAATACATTATTGATGCCATAAGTCCCATAACTAGAGAAATCAATATTGTGGACCACAGGAAATTGATTCAGTGGTATGGTATTAAATAGCTGAATGCTCTACTACAGTATACCGATTAGTAGTTCAATTAGAATTGCCTGCAAAAACTTCAAGTTACTGTTATGCACCGGTTTTGACAGACTCGAGCGGTTAGCTAGCTAATGGCATATTAATTTTAAATAAGCAACCATGCACATTTAGCAATTGGGCAGTCAGCTGTGTCAAGGCATTATGCTGCAATAGCTACACACAACTCTCTATTTCATATGAAGCTAGCTTACCAGTTGTCCACAGCTACTTCACTTTTATAAACCATGGGTAGTTTTACTGAGGTCGACTTTTACCAAGACGGGTGGTAGAAATTGTGAGCCTACATTGCCTTGTCTAAAGCATGCGGCGCTAGTAGCCATCCATGATCTGATCATTGCATGTCTGGCAAGCAACCACCAATTCTTCTACATCACTTAAGATGGTTTCTATTACATGGTTCATAAACTGGTAGTATAATGCACTCATGATGCTATATACATGGCAATTATATGATTGTAATGAGATATCAACAGAACAATGATGTAGTTATTTGTTTATCTCCCACAATATATACAAATTTCTTGTTTATTATACTCTTCACAGGGAGGATGAATGATAGCCCAAGCCTCAAGAATGGAATTTCTTTGAAGAGGAATTCCCTCTCAAAAGCCCTTGTCATTGAAGTCATCATCCTCCGAAGCAGCATGGCAATCTGCTCTTCCAATCATTGTAAGACCAACGACTCTGAACCAACAGGTAATACTTACAACACAAATTATCCAGTACTTACAATAAAGCCTTTCAATAAGAGGGAAGAATGCCAAATTTGTCTCTTCTAGCAGAGTCTGGTTGTTGGCAATACAGTTACCATTGCATAATACTAGCTACCACAAAACCAGCTGTGGACAGCTCATCTTGACGGGTTGGCAAAATGTATATACCTGATGTTCTCTTTCCTGTTGTTCCCTCAATAGTTAATGAAGGACTGCCTCCAGTAGTGGACTCTTCCTAAGGGTGGCATGATGGAACACCAGTAGACAAGAAAAGACCTGTCAAAAACAATACACTGTATGACATAACGTGAACAACATCAGCCTACTTAACTACTTCATCAGATCAAGGCTGACATAACCACTTACTCTTCTTGTATCTCCTTCCCGAGCCAGTCTCTGGCTGATAAGAAATACAGAGGCTTTGTAGGAGGCGTTCCCCAGTCACATGTACGTAGGGTTGATGTTTTCTGTAATGTGTAGATAAAGAGTGGAGCATTCTACAGCAATCTTTAAAACCATTGAACAAGAAGTTTTGGCACAAAGATATGTTTAACAGGTACAATATACCATTGCAAAAAGAGGCTTTCTGTAGTTAAACTATTATTGAGGCTCAAGTTGGTTTTCTAATGTAATGTACTGTGGGTATCTGGTATTTTGCTGTACTTAATCCACTCTCAATGTCTTTGCATATGATTGGTGAATGCCCCCTGCAAAACCTGTTAGTTCATGGGCCTCTTGTCAAATAAACAAAATCACAATGTTAACAACAGGTCTACAGTAAACAACAGGTTAACCCAAAGTCAATTTTAATTGCTTGAATATACTTGACCAGTTTCTAAAAACCTCAGAACCCCCCTCCCCCCACCTGGATCTGCTCCCGTCTCACTGCCCTCATTCAGAACAGGGAGTTGGCTCTGATATCAGATATTCCACCCCTACCCTTTCCCTGGTGAATTCGTAAATTCAATGGATTGTCCACATCCAGGTGTGGCTGCCATGATAACTGCAACAATGTACATGGGCAATGATTACAGACCTCCTGCTCATGGAGATTCTCCTCCCCAGCAAAAGTGGCCAGATCTTCTGAGGGAACAAAGAACATCTCACCACCAGACTCATCTTCTCCTTCTGATACGTCATCCTCCCCTTCAGCTTCTTTGCCCTCATGAAGAGGGGGAAGCAGATCACCACCAGTTTGCTGGAGGAGGCACTCCACTCCAAACAGCTCCCTGGTGTAAGGAGAATGAGACTGGTAGTGTTGAAGCAGGCTCTTATTGTAGAGCCCCAACTCAGACGGTTGAGGTGTAACAACCTTGCTATGTGTAGTGTGAGAATCACATCAACTTTATTAAACTCCCAGAATCAGCTGAGCATATGTCATACATTCAATAATTAGAGGGCTCCTGGGACTTCTGCCAGTGCTCTATCCTGATTCCACCCCTCCAGCAGATAAGCCTGATAGTATATCAAGCTAGCAAACGTACCAGTAATCAATCTAGAAGTACAATATGTATTTAACCAGCCCATACATGTATCTTACTTGGCCAGGTGGAGGTGAAAATTCTCCAGAGAGGTGGTGCCTCTGCACACCCCAGCACTGGTAGCATCATTCCACCCTTCTTGATGTTCCTGGTGACCATGTAAATGTGAACATCTGGGGGATCCTGTAAGCAATTGATGTGCTTCCTCTGTTTGTACCACTCACTCATAGTCTTCACACAATGCAGTAGTTCACCCAGGAGCCTCTCTATATCAATGGTCCCCCTAGTCCAATGCCTGAAGTGGCGAGCCAGCTCTTCCTTGGACACAGCCTTGCGCTGCACCTGTACAAAACATAATGAAGCTTGACCTTCATCATGGCTACTACTCACTTTAAGCTCTCTGAACAGCTGGATTCAGTTTAGAGGGACCACCAATACCTACCCTCTCATTCCCCATGTTGGGTCACTCAAGTGGCTAAGCCTGCAGCATGTCCCTGCAACCTCTTGCATGCCTTCTTCATTGAGTCTACCTTCAGTATGGTGCCATATACTGAAGTGGCAGCTGCAACAAGCTGAGAAAGCCTCCTGTAAACATCAATGGTGTACACATGAAACACCCACCTAGTATAAAGATAATTGACAACTTCTCTTTTAAAAACATACAACACTCTGACTTGGAACTATGAATCTTTCTCCATTGGAATGGGCTCTCTGTACTCAGGAACACAATTCTTTCCTAAAAGCATCTGCCATTCAGTTTGCTAAAAACAAATTACGAACAATAAGCTAACATGAGATCACCATACTTGTGCATGAAGCAGTCAGTCATATAGCACTGCTGTTCAATCATCCAACAGCACGTGTGCTTCTCCAGGATGGCATTTCTGAGTACAGTGGGGCCATTTCCTGCAGTCCTGCTCCTCAGTTTCACAACAACCTTGTTATCACACACATACTTCTTAGTGTGTATGGCCAGGAACAGGTCCTTCCAGCTGGATGAGCATCCTGTAAATAACACACTATCTCCTCGTACAAAGTACAGCCAAACATTTGTTGACCTCTCATCCTGACCAATAGACGTCACTTTACAATGCTTGAACTCCATGTACTCCCCTGCTACATAGAAGTAGTTGTTGTAGCTCAACACCTTCCCCACATTCTGTAGACACCCTTGGAGCTACAAAACATGAAACAAGTGAAGAAAACAGCAGCACTGATAATGTTTACTTTAGTGGAGCAGGGTAATTACACCTCACTGGATGTTTTACTTCTTCATGGGAAGAGAGACCTCTTGTGGTATCCCGATGGTGATACTACAGCTGCAGACTCGTCATCAATTTGTTTTTATTTTGCCACACACCCTTTCTGATCCATTGCTGGTCAGACAACAAAAGTTTCTTCTTCCAACCTTAGGATATAATCATTTGGAGCCTTTGTTAGTCCCTAAACAAATCCAGATGTTACAAACTGCAACATGAACAATCACATATCATACCTCTTTTGGTAGCACTCCCAACTGGATGGGTACAGACCGGAAGACCATGGGATCTATTGGAAGTCAAGAACTATGTGATGGGAAATCAATTTTAAATTATGTTTACCTCATCAAAAGCAGTCTCCATTAACTCAGGTGACTGGCATCAAACAGAGCCATCGCTAGATAAGTCAGAGTACATCTGCAACCATTTTAAGCAGGGGTTCATCTTGTAAAAGGACTTGTATGGGTGAAGGTGTTGTATATGATGGAGCAGTAGTTAAGCCACTTGAGTGAGGGTGGTTACTATAAGACATGTGGTTCCTAAATATGTTGTGCATGAAGCCAAAGTGTGCGTGTAAACAATAAGGCTTAATTATTAACTTCTCATTCTCCAACACTCAAACAGCAGTACAGGAAGGAAACTTCTAGTTTATTAACTGGATACCATGGAGACAGTATGTAGGATGAGAACTAATATTTAAGTTTATAGAATTAAGAGTTTAGATGTACAAAGAAAATAAATTGATTTAACTAGCTTTAATAAACAATACATTACATTACATACACACTATATATATAGTATAATACTGAAGAAATCTGAACTTGAATTTCCCTCTGACAAATGGAAACATCATTTTCTCTAGCAGTGACAATAGTTGTAACATGCACTCTGTCCACTATCCACCATATGTGTAGTAAATTTCGTTACATACAACATGATACAAGTACCAATAGTGGTATATACAATTATGGACTGGTGACAAGCCAGAAAGATTAGTTAGCTCCAACCCATCAATAATCACACTTTATGCACAGGAACAAATCAGTTGACACATTTCATCATTGAAAGAGAACATCTAGTTGAGGACAAAATATGGGTGTGGTTGAACTGTACAAGTAACTGATGGGGACTGTCTATAATAACCACTAATTATAACAATTAAGAATTATCAGTATGTACCTGTGTTGTTATTGGGAAGAAGGTGGTGGAGAAATGGCTGGAACAACAGTGACTTGCCTGTCACTACTTATGGGTACCAGCTCTGGAGGAGGAAGCAATTGCTGCTGCTGCTGCTGTCTGAACTGTTCCTTCCTTCGCTCTAACCATTCATCAAATGGTCCTTGATCAGGATCATTAGGGCAGTATCTGGCACCATAATATTGCTTGTGATTACTGTCCACTAAACGGAACAGTCAGTTGGTATCATAGATGTACATATCTAAGGAACACTTACTACTTATAACTTGACCACACCGTGAACAACTGTAGTCCCTGCGAGGGTGTTGTGGTGAAGGAAGGATATTCAAGCCAGCAGCAGCAGCTTCCTGGCGTCTCTTCCGGTGGCGCCATTCTGTAGTCTTAGACATTCTTCCTACCACAACAAAATAACAAGCACCAATAACAAAATAACAAGCACCAATAACAAAATAACAAGCACCAATAACAAAATAACAAGCACCAATAACACACATATTGCACAACCATAATAGCATACGTGGGGTCGTTCCTGCTATGTCTCTGTCCAACCTCTTTAAGACATAACAAACAATTATTATTTAATGATTATAGCTAGTAAGTACATACCTGCACAAGCACACAGTGAGGTAAACTGCTATTTGTTGCAGTAGTAATTGTTGTGATGGCCACTGCTAGTGTAACGAAATGACAAAATTATAAGCGTATAAGGCACACATACATACATGGTAGAGACACCGTCACTGCCTGCTGTGAATGACCCTACAATGCACAACAGGTAATGTTGATAAGAAAATAATGGAAATACTTCACCTGTGTACAAAGTGTACTGTTTGTCATTGGTGTGATGGTAGATAATGCACTACTTGGTGTGATGGTAGATAATGCACTACTTGATGTGATGGTGGATAATGCACTACTTGGTGTGGCGGTGGCTGATAATGCACTACTTGGTGTGATGGTGGATAATGCACTACTTGGTGTTACTGTTATAGTAGTACTGCTGACTGCCTGGTGCTGTAATCATATAATGTGAACTGCTTATTTGCACTGTGTGTACTAAACATACTTGTTGTGTGTCACTTCTATCTCTTCTCTCCTCCTCCTCACAAACCCCCACACCAATGGTCATCAAATAATCACTGGGTAGAGTATCTGTACTCTTGTCCACAAAACCGTCCACAGAGTTAGCATCGTCATCATCTTCTTCACCCTCTTCAAGGGAGAGAGACAGTCCTTCTGTTTGCTTGTATAGATATTCCAGTCCAAAATACTCCTCATGAGTATGTGATGGCTGATTAAGATGTGGGAGCAACCTACTGCCAAAGAGAGTCTGGCTGAGTTGATTAACCTGTAATGGTTGTACTGAATTACATAACAGTGGGTGATTAACTGGCCTTGGAGACAAGATGGAGGTTATGAGTTCTAATTTCCATTCTGCTGTGCAGTTGTGTAGCTGGTGCTGGTCTCCGTGCTTGGTTAAACCTGGACAGGCCCTCCAGTAAGTACGCTTGAAAGTGTACATCGCAACCTAATGAGCCTGGGATGAACCTAACAAAAATATTTCATAGTGTTAATTAATTAAAACCTACACAAAACTTATACCACTTACTGTTCCAGGTGGATATTAAAAGATTGTAGGGAGCTTACTCCTCTTGAACAGTGGAACATCGGTAATTGCACTCCACCCTTTGTGGTGTATCCTGTGACTGTATAAAGAGACACGCCTGGCGGATCCTGAATACAGGGAACATGTCTCCTTTCGTGATCCCAGATCGTTGCCATCTCAGAGCTGAATACAGGTACATCACTGGTGTTGGTGGCGGTGCCTAATTCCTGTAGTAAGTTACTAATTAGGTGTTCTGTCGACTGAGCTCCCCTTGTCCCTCTTCGGCAGTGGCATTTCAACTCCTCCTTAGTGATGGCTGCCTCTATTGCACTCATAGGGGGATTGCACATTCCCTCCTGTTGCAGACACCCCCTCTTGGCATCACACAGGCGACTACAATGCCACAATTTAATTCAAATAACCAAAAATAACAAATATAGTTTACCGATAATCTCTCTCATCCCATTCAAATATTGCCTTTGACAGCCGAGACATAAAGGTACCATAAAGGGGGTGAGATGGAGAAGTGCAACCACAAGCTAATCTCCTCATAAATTGCCACACATCAAGTCTTACCTATACAGATAGTGGAATCATCAACATAGACCAATGCAATAAAAGTGAAGCTTGTTTCACTAGAATGAATCCTACATAATAATTGAACCACTTTTGTTATAACATGACTATGATACACACATGCTCTATTTTTTGCAGATCCAGTCATGTGTGTGTGTTTGTGTATAATGTGGGGCTATATTAGAGTAACAGTACTGGTACCTGCCCTATGTGCAGGACTTTATTATTCTTAGTTCAGTGTATTGAACTTAAGAACTTTGTATTAAAGAAGATCTACAGTATATACAACTCATATAAACAATGACTATCATGTAGGCTAGACACAGTACAGAATACATGTATTTCCAAGGTAAATATATAGACACAGTGTATTACAGAGCTTGGTTTAATTCTTAAGGTACCAAGGACAAATGTCCTTATATATTCACAATTGTAAGAACATAGACTTAAATTGTACAGACATGACCTATAAGGAATACTTTACACTACTGGAATTGGAATAGGGAGTTTCCATGGTACCACTTTCATTACTATGAAGGTTTTGAGGATAACTACAACCATATAGCTGCAACATACCAACAGGCTATGGTCATCACAAAGGGGAGGTGGCATTTTCTTTGGTTGGTAAAATGTACTATCTCCTAGCAACCAAGTGACAGTTATTATTAGCACTACAAACAAAAATGCGCACATCAGCTTTATGGTACCACTATTGATATTTGTGTCCGCCCATAATGAGGGACATTGTGCTATTTGTGTGGATGTAGTCCAGATTTTGTGTGGATTTTGTCCATTGTCCATTGATCGACCATAAATTTAAGGCCTGTATTATCTCACAGCATGCAGATATCTTAGCTGCAGTGTACTCTATATACTGCATTTACACTGTGTACTTGATTTGTGCCATACCCTTGAATAATACAGCAGTGCTGTATTATTCAAAGGTTTTTATTCTTGTTTCTGAAAATGTGACTGGAATCGTGAAAAGATATATACCTTTTCCACACATTTGCACGACAGCAAACAAAATGTCATAACAGTTGCACTAATTGAGCTGCTTTCAGTATCAAAATATAGTCTGATACTGTATGAACCTTTTCTCAAATCCGGCCACAATGAAATAACTTAAATGGTACCACACATGTTCAATTCAATAGTACCGCACTATACTTTTGTAAATACTCATTATTAGTGCTCTCATACCTATCATATTCATCTACACATTGTCCTGGTACACTTAAATGTGCCGTCTCAAAATTCTGGGTATTAGTAAACTGACCGCATAACATGAGGCGTAACATGGTTGTGCTACAAGGACTTGAGGTTGAAAGAAAGGTCTTGTACAGAACAAGTAGCAACTTGTTGTGGTTGTTTATAGAATTAGTGGTATGTTTAAAATAGCAGAGCTGCACACTTGAACAGTACTGCAGTGCAGCACTATTCTATGAGCAAATAAGTAATAGTGTCCTTGTTGCACAAACTGAGTAAATACAGTACTTAGGCCACACAGGCTATATCCAGTATGAATCCAAGTGAGGTGTTTTAGAAAAGGAAATAGCTATCTGCCCTATGTGCAAGACTTTAGCAGTTATTTTAGTGTGATTAATAACCCCTCACCGCCATATGTGTAGAGGCTCCAATCTATTGCTTGTTACTTATACACCACACCATATAATCCTATAGTATATTAAAATCAATGCCAAAGTAGGGATTTCCCACTGAGTTACCGTATAGCAGGTTATTTTTGAAACAGAAAATTTTGCACAAGAAGCAAAATCTGAATTTCGAAAGATTTTAATTTTGAAGAGTGCATATTTCGAAGTCCGGATGGATTTCAAATAAATGGAAATTCGTGTCACAAATTATGAAGATGCGTGAATGTTTGCTGAAAACTGACTTACTGATAGAATAATCCCCATTCCTGTGCACTGGAGAGAAGACTGAGGGAGTCTCGGGTGGAGTGAATTCACTGGCACGATCACGCTCGATCATAGCTACGGCCTATCCTACCATAGATTCTGGCACCAATTCCCATTCTGGATCACCTGTTTTCTGGTTATTGGTACGGTAATGATACAGTTTACCCATTGTCATCAGCAATACTGAGCTAAAACTCAAGGAATACACAAACAAATCGCCGAAAGTTGGACGGTTGCTTTCACTTGTAGGAATTTATTTTTGAAATACAACCGGACGTGGGAATTTATTTTCAAAGAGAAGGGCCTTTTCGAAATATCCGAAAATAAAAACCTTTCGAAAATTACCAGCTACACGGTATGCTGTAATAACTACCATTGTCCATCACTTGTTTCACTACTTTTTATCGCTTGGATCCCTACTTCATTTTTAAATTCATAATTTTTAACATACTAGTTTGTTTAGTTCTTTTGTTAAAGCATACAGCTAGCTATAAATGTGTGACTGTTCTATTACGGTGACTGCTGTATTAGAATATCTTGAGTCAGTCTGCAAAGATGTGTGCTTGCCCAAAAAGGGTTTGTTCATTGTGGTTTCGATCGATTATTAGACTAGAGTATGTCGAATCAGCCAACCAACTTGAAGATGTGTGGTCACCAGAGTTGGGGGTAACGCATTACAAAAGTAACGTGTTACGTAATAATATTACTTTTACAGTAATGAGTAATATGATGCGTTATATGACAAAGTAGTGAGTAATATGTAACAGATATTACATCCGGAAATTGTAATGAATTTAACGCGTTACTTTCTTTTAAGGCGCATTGTATCCAGGCACATGATTGATTGCATTTTGGGTACAGACAAGACTGGAGATAGCGTTATAGGTATGGACAAAGGATGATAGTGTATGGGGAGTGCCCTTGAGACCAAGATACAACAAAGTATGTATTTGTGGCTGAACTACACAAGAGAAATACTTGTCTCGCTCATGTCACTTGTAGTTGTAGGCTGGTAGCTGGTATTTAGAAGGTTGGACTAACTTTATAGTTTGTAACAAACAAATGTAATATGTAATATTATTACTAGTTACAGCCCTCAGAGTAGCGAGTAATATGTAACTAGTTTCTTTTTTCAGTAAGTAATATGTAACTACATCACATAAAAGTAACGAATAAAATATGTAACTAGTTATATTGTTAGTGTAACGACCCCAACTCTGGTGGTCACAAATACAGCTAGCGTAAAAGGGACGTGATCTTGATTGATATATGTAGAATAAAGTGGGCGTGATATTGTGACCTATCATGGAGTACTGGTGCCTCCGTACAGTAGCGTACTCTAAGCACCTTAAATAATTTTGTGGCATTTATTATGCTGCTTAAAGAAAGTGTTGATATGGAAAATTAATGCCTCGATATTGTTTCGTTGGATGAAGAAGAAGACAAGCAGTCTGATTGAAGATAAAAGAAAAGACAATGCGCACAGGGTGTACACTCATTGGAACCCCAAAAGGCACATCCCACCGGTGAGTTTGTTGTTGTAGCGTAAAATGGTGACCGTGCACTACTTCGTTTGGGCTCTAGGCTTGCAACTGTGGTCAGTGAGTGAGGCAGTGATACTAAAGTTGGAGTTTTTGGCGATTAAAAAAAAATTTATATCTGGCCACCTGTGTTTTGTTGTATTTAATGCTATTATATGGACTAGTACTATTCTGTAAAGGTGATTTTCGTTGCATACAATGTCTGTAGGATGACTTTTAAAGGTGGAATTTTGGGCGGCGCACGAAACATTCACCACGATCCCTACTTAAACGGTACGACTGTACCATTTGATAAAACTATGTAACTTGCTACTAGCTATAAAACAATTTGTTTATCGAAGTTGTTGTTTATCCAAAAACAACCACAAAGCCATTATATAACTTTAAAGTACAAAAATTGATCTAAGCGAAACCAAATGTGTAATTTCACAACTTTACAGGCTAGCAATGTTTATAATACTACAATAAACATCGCTAACCTGTTTATACAGTTGAAGCATACATACAGACACTGTTTCGAGGCACACAAAAGTAGTAACATGCCACTCCAACCCACAATCCCTCTCCTTACTGTTTCTCTTTAATAGTAGTGCCACTATCACTTTGAAGATTGTCTACAATGCTTGTTATCATCATTCCGAAAGTAAAGTACGTGATTGCATCATCTAACTGTATGATAGTGCACAAGAGACAGGTTATCCCTGTTCCTGTTCACTTAAGGGCGTGCCTGCTACAGGATAAGTGCAGGAGCTACTAAAATTCTTGACTGAAGTTACAGAGCATTTAGAATGTGATGCTACGGGTGTTTATATATCGAAACCACGGTTGTGGCAGTGAGAGGGCTAAAAATTATACTGATCGTGCATTGAAAACACATGTACCTCCAACTATACCTAGCCTACAATACCGAAACAGTATCTGCTGTATAGACTATAAACACAAAATCTAGATTCTATATAGTATCTGACAGCACATGTACTTCTATAGATGTGACCGGAAAAAAGGCACACAAAATTTGACCCATTTTTTTCTGAAATTTGAAGCTTCATAACTTTTTGATAATTTCCTGAAATTTTCCAAGTGTAGCTACAGTGTCTGACTGCATCACCCAGAAACCAGCCTCAATTTTTCCTGACGACGATAAGGCAGTATTGGTTAGGTAAATCTAGCCCAAAAAAGCCTTCAGATCAACCCGAAATTCTTTCAACAAGTTGCTACAGAATTTAAAAAAAAAATTATTTAACAGAATTTTCTACTGACTGACTGATGTTTTCAGACAAGCGTACCTCAATAACAGCTACAGCTAGGGGCTTGATTTTTTCACTATCCAATGTTGCTTCGGCCCAAGATGTGCCTTTTGGCATGCCGCAGTGCGTACCATGTGTTCTTCATGGACTTACCGTTGTCCTCCTTTGTGTCTCAGTCATCTTTGCTGACAGCGAAAGGTGTCGATTTGGCGGTAGCATGTGATGGCTTCCCTTCATAACAGAAATTGTCCATATTTTTCATAGTGGCTATTTTGATTGCAGAGGTGCTTTTCAAACAGTTCTTGATTCATACTGCTGTGTAACAGGTTGAACATAGCCGACAACAAAGCGTAATGGATACTTCACGTTTCAGACGATAATTAATATAATTGGAGCACGTGGCACTATTTCTTTCTTTTGGTGTAGGTGGATTGTAGAGGTGCTTTTCGAACAGTTCTTGGTTCGAAATGCTGTGTAACGGGTTGAACATAGCTGACAATGAAGCATAATGGACACTTCACTTTTCAGATGATAATTGATATAGCTGGGGTGCGTGGTGCATTTCATATATGGTATGCGTGGGTTCACCAGTCTTAATAAATTTATTTACAAAAAAAAATTAACAAACAAGTACACGAAAAAATTTGGAATTTTCAAATAAAGCAACGACCATAGCACATCAATAAAAAGTACTGAAACAAGTTGGAGTAGTCCATGATATTAAATCACTGTAAAACAATAAGAAGTGTTATATTCCTACTGTGCTCAAGATACCATAATGAAAATGCACAGTAGGGTATAACACTTCTTATTGTTTTACTGTGATTTAATATCATGGACTACTCCAACTTGTTTCAGTACTTTTATTGATGTGCTATGGTCCCTAGTCTAGTTGAAAATTCCAAATTTTTTCGTGTACTTGCAGTATATTAAAAATTATAAATTCAAAAATGAAGTAGGGATCCAAGCAATAAAAAGTAGTGAAACAAGAGATGAATGATGGTAGCTATTACAGTATAGCTCGGTGGGAAATCCCTACTTTGGCACTGAACACAAAATAATTGTTATATCATGCCAAAGTAGGTATTTCCCACAGAGCTATACTGTAATAGCTACCATCATTCATCTCTTGTTTCACTGCTTTTTATCGCTTGGATCCCTACTTCATTTTAAATTTATAATTTTTAATATACTAGTTCGTTTAGTTTTTTTCTTGTTAAAACCTACAGCTAGCTATAAACATGTGACTGTTCTAATAGGGTGACAGCTGTATTAGAGTATCTCGAGTCAGCCTACAAAGGTGTGTGGTCATCATGGTCTTGATCGTTTATTAGAGTATCTCGAGTTGGCTTTCCAACTTGAAGGTGTGTGGTCACTATTCCATTACATAAATACAGCTAGCCTTAAAGGGGTGTGGTCATTGTGGTCTCGATTGATAGATTGATAATGGGTGTAGAATAAAGAATGAGCATGATCTTGTGACCTATCATGAAGATACAGGTACTAATTCCTCCGTACAGTAGCATAGTCTGACCTATCGTAAAGATACAGGTATCTAGTAGGCCTACCTCTGTACCAGTAGCATAGTCTAAGCACCTTAAATAATTTGGTGGCATCAATTATGCTGTTCAAAGTAAGTGTTGATACGGAAAATTAATGCCTCGATATGGTTTTGTTGCATGAAGAAGATGAAGGAACAGTTTGATTAAAGATAAAAGGAAAGACAAGGCGCAGAGGGCACACACTTGTCGGAACCCCAAAAGGCACATCTCACTGGTGAGTTTGTTATTGTGGCATAAAATTGTGGCCATGTGCTGTTTGGTTTGGCCTCTAGGCTTGCAACCGTGGTCAGTGAGGCAGATGAAATTTCGAGTTTTTGGCATGTTTTTAAAATTCTATATCTGGCCCTGTAGGTGTTTTCTTGTTTTTAATGTTACATTTGATGTTAGATGGACTAATATTATTCCGTAGGGGTGATTTTCGTCAAGTAAGATGCTTCTAGGCTGGTTTAAAAAAAAGCTGAATTTTGGTGGTGCACACCATTTCAGGCAATCCCTACTTAAATAGTACTACCGTACTGTTGATAGCAGTAAATTCAGGACCTCCTACCTGTCTGACACACACACTAAGCTAAAGATCATACACATAACCAATGCTGAAAGTTGCTTATAAAATCATGTATTTATTGAATGACACAGGTATTTACTTGTAGTTTACAGAAAGAATTCTAGCAAGATTTAGGTTTACACCCTTGCAGTTAACATGCTATAAATAACAAGTGACAGTAGTTGGAAGCTTTATTTAAAGCTACAGTATTATTAGATGATGGACACTTCATTAGGAATAAAAACTACTTCAATATGAGCATCAGGAGAGAAAATTGTTGGACACCATCAGAATTGTTGGCTTTGTGGTCTTCTACAGAGGTGACCTTTATTGAGAGGGTTTTATAAGGAAGGTTACATTATGGCCCATGTGCTAAGGTATTTATATCAGAAAACAGAAGTTGAAAATGTTTTTACAAAGCTGAGTATTAAGCATTTGTTCATCTGTGCCATTTTTAGGGGTTTTTTTCAGTGAAAAAAAATCCTTGCTATAATCCCACCATCTTAAGATAGATTTTAAAATCAAAGTGTTTATGATGTCTTTACAGTAATTGCACAAAAAGCTATATTAATTTAAAATTCTCCCAGAATTGCTAATTAAGGGGTGTGGTTGCCATGTCTAGTGTTCTACATCAAAACTGAAGCTGATTGCAGCTAATCATAAAGGATGTGGCAGTGTACCGTATAACGGGTTATTTTCAAAGGAGTTTAATTTTCGAAATATTTGAAAAACACATTCTCTACGAAAATTTAACTCTTCGAATATAAATCCAACTACGCGAAATATAGTACCACAATCGATTTCTGACCTTACGTGAAGGCCTCGTGTAAGGAAGAAGTGTGAAATATTCGTTGAGTTAACGAGCGTTATGGCTTTGCATAGATATTTTAAACCAATCTCTAGCAAGTTACCAGATCCCAATGGAGCTTTATCTAAAGAAATGCCCTCGACGGCAATCAGGGAGGCGAATAAAAGTGTGGAGGAGGCTACCCAAGTACAGAACAGCAAGAAGCGTAGCAGAGAAAAATATGGTAGGTTTACATCTACACAGGCAGCTCAGGTTGCTAAGTTTGCTGTTGAGCATGGGAACCAAGCAGCCATTCGTCGATATAGTGAAGAATTTAGTGTGGTGATAAAGGACAGTACGCTTAGTACGTGGAAGTTTAAATATTGTGAAGCAATAAAGGAGTGCCAGAAAGGAGGGAAGTACGCGGAATCAGGAGAAATTGTTGTGACCAGTTTACCCAGCAAGAAACGAGGAAGACCACTGTTAATAGGAAATGATCTAGACAAGCAAGTTCAGAGTTACGTTCGTGCTACACGTGATGGAAAAGGAGCTGTTACCACAACAGTTGTTTTGGCAGCTGGAGAAGCTATATTGAATCATGGCAATAAAAAGCTCTCCCATGATAACGGAGGTCCAATTAAACTTACTAGACATTGGGCTAAATCTGTGCTTGATCGCATGAATTATGTAAAGCGAAAAGCTAGTACCAGTGCAAAAATAGATCCATCGCATTTTGATGAGCTCAAAGAACAGTATCTTTTAGATATAAAGGTTGTGGTAGAAATGATGAAGGTTCCCAGTGAACTTGTGTTTAACTGGGACCACACTGGGATCAACATTGTCCCTGGATCACAATGGACCATGGAGCCAAAGGGGTCGAAAAGGGTTGAACTAGCTGGCCTCAATGATAAGCGCCAAATAACGGCAGTATTTTGTGCTTCATTGGCTGGTGAATTTTTTCCAGTGCAGTTGATTTACACGGGCAAGACTACGGCCTGCTTGCCAAGGTTTGTATTCCCAGACGATTGGGATGTCACATATACTCCCAACCATTGGAGTAATGAAGACAAGATGAAAGAGTATATAAACAACATAATTGTGCCATATGTCCAAAAGAAAAGGAAGGACCTCAAAGTTGCACCTAACCATCCAGCCCTGGCTATATACGATGAGTTTAAAGGCCAACTTACCCCTGCTATATTTTCCTTGTTGGACTCTCATCACATCTTCGTTGTTAAAGTGCCTCCTAATTGTACTGACCGTCTTCAACCGATGGACTTGTCGGTGAACAAAGCTGTGAAAGAATTTTTAAGGAAGAAATTTCAACAGTGGTACTCAAGTGAGGTAGAAAGCCTATATTGCAAGAATGGGAAATTTACTCCAGTGGATCTGCATATGAGCAAGCTGAAACCAGTCGGAGCAGAATGGCTTGTAGAAGCACACCGTTACTTGCAAAGTAACCCATCATTGGCAAAGAATGGATTTCGTGCTGCAGGAATCACAAGTGCTCTGGAACTGTAAAATTTTCATTACATGCTCGTTACATTTTTTTGCTGATTTAAGTCATGATGTACATTTTATTAATATTGCAATAATTATTTACATAGCTAAATACAATTAAGTATGCTGTACATTAAAACATTAAGAATTCTGTAGAAGTGGAAAAGGCAAACAAACACCCTTTTCAAAGCACTGGACCAGGTGGTGACGCATCAAGCCTTGGTGAAAAGGAACGACAAGTTTCTGTTTAAAACAAACAGCTGTTGCAAAAGCAATAGCAAAGACTCCACAGTCTGCAGTACCATGCTGCTTTTGTACTTCAAGAATTCTGGCATAACTGTTGGTCCAAACAGATGACGTATGACTGTCAGTGTTCCAGGATCAACATTATCATACAGCGAATCATATATCATCACCCTGTCTGAGTTATCATCATGGACAGTGGAGGCAAGGATCCAATGATTGCTACGGCAATGTATCACTTGCATTCGTTGTGATTTCTCTCCATTGATCTGTTTCTTTGCTTGCAATAGTGTGTTCTGGAGCCCATTAATGTTCGGAAACTGCTTTTTAAGTAACTTTTGAGCAAAGTTTATGATGGTGTCATCTAACAGGTTTCCATCTAATATTGCTGTCTTGTGAGAGTTGAGTAAAGTTGTACGGCTAGTTTTAACCCACTGTGTGTCAATATCAGCAGCCATAAATCTAAATTGGGAGCTACTACCAGAAGCCAGATTGTCACTTACAGTGATTACTTCATCAGATGGTGCTGGAATGGGGTGGCTGTTGGGCTGACTAGTACTTGGTAACAGTATAGTGAGTTCTTCCACAGGCTCTAGCTTAATCTTCTTAAGTGGCCTTTCCAAATCATCTTTCTTAAGCGCGATATCCAACAATTTGCGTGTAGTCTTAAGGAGTTCTTGATCAGAACAAGTGAATCTCAATTTACATGGAATTTCCACACCACCCTGGTCTAAGTCGAATGAGTACTGTCTACTGCCAGTAACTTCGCACGTTATTGTCCCGGACAAAAGAAATACGGAACAAATTGACGAGATCTCTCTTCGCACGTGCCCAACAACTTCACTTTCTTTAACAATGGCTACAGCAAATCGATCGTGACGGTTGTCAGTTTCCCGTTGGCAAAATAAAACTTCTCCCAGAGGAGCACTCCATATTTCTTGATAAGCATAATACCCCCTGACGATTGTAG
Organism: Dysidea avara; assembly: GCF_963678975.1. Taxonomy (NCBI): domain Eukaryota; kingdom Metazoa; phylum Porifera; class Demospongiae; order Dictyoceratida; family Dysideidae; genus Dysidea; species Dysidea avara. Next base: position 32,384,290 of record NC_089278.1, on the reverse strand, counting down.
AGACTTCGATCACACCCGTACACGTGCTCGCCATCTTACAAATTATTTTTAGAGGCGCTAATGCTAGACAGTCCAGTATTCGAAATTTAAACTTTCAAAATTAATTTTAGCAGCTCTTCTTCGAAAATTTCCCCTTCGAAAATAACCCGTTATACGGTATTCTGATTGTTCAAGGGTGTGGTCAGTCACCATGTGATCAGTTACTCCCTCTTACAGCAGCTTAAGCACTTGAATAGTTTAGTGGCATCTTATTATGCTCCTCTAAAGAAAATGAGTTGATACAGAAAATTAATGCCTCGGTATACATGAACAGCGATGACAACCATGTGATTGTAAAGAAAAAAACGCAGAAGACAGACACTTGTCAAAATCAGAAAAGATACATGCCACATGTGAGTTTCATATTGTGGTGTAAAATGGTGATGGTGATCTCTATCCTTACAAATGTGGTCAGGCTGGCAGGCAGACCAAAAAGTTTCTTTTTTTTTTTTCTTTTTTTTTTGCAAAATTCAAGTTATTCAGTCTTCTTGTTTTTGTTTTCTTTCTGGAATTTATACGAGGATTATAGCTATTCTGTAAAGTGATTTTTGTTGCATACAATCATTATTTCAATAATGGCATTTAATGATAGCATTTAGGAACCTTACTAAACAGTACTACCATACTGTTTGACAACAGCTTCTACTTACTTGCAGGAGACTCCACTCAACAAACAGCTGTGTGTAGACAGAGATGCCACTGGTATTACAACAGTCTCTAGTGATATACAACACCAGAGGGGGGTCCTGTCTAGCCCTTGCATACCTAAAAGAAAAACACATGTAAATCATACAAAATAACTTTTTTTGTACCTCTGAGCCAATCCAATAGCCATGGGACGGAGGCTATCCAGTCCCACTGAATCAGTCACTACAGATATCAGTACCTCTCCTTTCTCATTCCCCACATTAGTGCAGAATGATGCAACCCCAGCAGCCCTCCCACCGAGCTTCCCACACACCTTCTTTGTAATGTCTAGTTTTAGAACACTACCAAAGATTGATGTGCAGGTAGCAAGGATCTCACACTTCCTGCTCAGAATGTCTTGCACAAAGACCTTGACCAACCACCTATATACAACACAAGCATTGCTCTACGCTCACATCCATCATCAACAACATACCTAGCACTTGGTATAGGCACAAATGGGAGGGGGCGTGCAAACACAGGAGGAGACCACAGTCTAGTCATTCTTTCACTGTAGACAGAAATTTGAACCAATAAAATAACACACAAAATTATTAGATATTAATCTACCTGTATAAACGACAGTCATCCAAATACATTGACTGCTTCTTCAACCACTCTTCACAGTGCAGCTCCAGCAAGGTGTTGTGAAGTGCAGTGGGGTTGCTACCATGACTCCTCAACAGTACCACCACAGACTTGTCACAAGCATGGCTACGAGTCAATATAGCAGGAAACTGAACTGCTTGTCTATCTGTCAACTGATTCAGAAGGCTGAAAATATACAACTATAATTACCAATTTTCTTGTGTTAAGCCTTACAGTGGGTCCCAGGATGGAAACCTTACATCACAATCCATACAACGAAGTTGTTCAGTTGCAATGAAGTAATAATCCTTAAAATCGACCACACTCCTTACAACATCATAAAGGCCACTAGATCTGTGATAAGAGTAAATCTACTTTGCACATATCTTTTTTCTTCTTTCTTACATAAAAGATCGTTGGCAGCATCGTGGACACTTGAAGTCCACACCCCAAGCTCTCCGTGGCATCCACAAAAAGAACCTGTGAAGCATGTAGTTCTCTGGCTGTGGCTGCTCTGTAGTGGATGTTCTAACAGTTGGTGGATACCACCACAGTGTAGAAGCAGCATCATCACTGACTCTGTCCTTGGCCACAAACATGGCCTCACTAATCCACTGCTGGTCACCTGTGGCCATTGTGGTCAGCCATCCATCTGGAATGAAATTCTATAAAACAGAAAATGGCACAGTTATATACATTGGTCTGTATAATAATATTAAATACAATATATATACCTCAGGCGGTGGTGGAGTGGAATTATCACTCTGACCAGCAGTGGAAGGTCCCACAGAAACCAGTGACAATGTGCTCTGTAAAGAAACCTTCACACTGACATCTTAATAATTATAATGTTACCTCTACTGTGGTGGCTACTAGTGTAGTAGGAGAATGTACGTGGGTGAGATCAGCTGACAGTGTTGTGGTAATAGAAGAACCAGAGTATGAAGAAAAAGAGAAAGAAGTAGGAATCTATAGCAAAAATTTATCAGTACACAATATATAACTATATAATGATGTACCAGATGCTGCTGGCTAGAAGATCCGGTCTGGTTGGGTTGTAGGTGGGGATGAGAAGGCTTTAATAAACAGCAACCTCAAATACAAGTATCCAACTAGTATTAACACAACTCACAGAGGACAAGGTGGTAGTGGAACTGGATAGAGGAGGAGCTGTACTGATGATGGTATTGGAGGAGGAAGTGACAGTGATGGTAACAGAAGATGATTGCCACCATGGCACAACAATAGATGGGAAACTGGTCTGTTTATGTGTGGATAAAACGTTTGTACAATATATAAGGAACTCACTGAATAAGGAACTATACTAGTAGTCCTATCTGATGCAGCAGTAGTAGCAGTGGTACAGCCAACAGACGACACATTATCCACATGGTCAAGAACACCCTACAACACATACACATACAATGGACAGTATGTGATGTGTAAAATTCCTGATAACCTCATCTACATGTGATCCAGAACCAGATGGAGCCATCAGTGAATGCTGTTAATGATAAAGAAATTGAAGGTAATAATTACACAGGGTAAGAAGAGAAAACTACATGATACATTTCAGTTGGGATCATAGAAATAAAATAATTTAAGGGAGCTCACCTGCACCAAAACTAGTACACATTTAAGTCACATACAGTCTGTTAGTAGTACACTTATAACTGAAGTAAGGATTAAACATCCACTAGCATACCTCTGGAATCTGGATTGATCCCTTGTTTCACTACATTTTATTTCTTTTGGTCACTCCTACTCAATGGTAAGTTGCGGGACTGAAAACTAAAACTGAAAAACTAAAAATTTTCAAAACTTCATATTAACAGGTACCTCTTAACAAAGACCACCTGTATAATAAGACTGCCTCTAAAAATAAGACCACCTCATTATAGTAGTTATGTCAAGTAGGTCCGGCTAAGGTGTACTCATAATGTAATAAAGTATCAATCAATCAGTTAGTACTTAAAAGTTAAAAATGACAGCTGCAGGGTTATACAAAAGGATATACTATCTTACCATGCCAAGACCTAAAATCCATGGTCATGTCACAAATGAATATGGAGCAATTGCATGCATAATTTACTCCGTTGATACTGGATTTCTCATGAATTGTGCATGATTTAGGAGTTGCGTAGTTACAAAATCAACATTAATGAACTTGGACTTGTGTCTTGATAATTGTTAGGCACTCGTAATAAGCATCTTCGAAGATTTAAAAACCTGAGGTGACATCAGTAATTACTGAGGTGCAGGTAATTATTGACATCACCTCAGGTTTTTTAAATCCTTGAAGACGCCTATCACGAGTGTCTAACTATTACCAAGACACAAAGTCCAAGATCATTAATTTAACTATGCAGCTCTTAAATCATGTACAATTCGTGAGAAATCCATTATCAAATCCAGTATCAGCAGAGTAAATTATGCATGCAATTACCCCTTTTTGAGTGTGACATGACCATGGACTTTAGGTCTTGGCATGGTAAGATGGCGTATCCTTTTGTACAACCCTGCAGCTGTCATTTTAACTTTTAAGTACTGTCTGATTGGTTGATACTTTATTACGAGAACACCTTATAGCCTTTTTGTTGGACCTACTTGACATAACTACTACAATGAGGTGGTTTTATTAGAGGCGGTCTTATTATACGAGTGGTCTTATTACAGAGGTGGTTTTGTTAAGAGGTACCTGTTATTATGAAATTTTGACCAATTTTAGTTTTTTCGGTTTCAGTTCCAGTTTTCAATTTCCACTGTTTCCAATGTCCCGTAAGTTGCTCTTATACTTGTTTGCGTACTTTCTTGTAACAATTTATGACTGGTGAACCAATGCATAATACCACATCAAAGGAAAGAATGGTGCCAGGAATGTTATAAAAATCAGTTGAGCAACTGACATGCATCTCGCCTATCAATAACTGAAAAGTGATGTGGTTATGTTTTCAACTACTTGTTATAGAGTGATAAAACAATGAACAACGTCAGTATGAGAAGTGCCTCTGCAATCAATCCAGTGACTACATTGTATATACATTGCCTGAAACACTTTATAACTCAATGGAATTACACATGTTCCTGAAATTTGGCTCATTTGTAGTATTGATTGATGCACTATAAATATTTCAAAACCCTTTAACAAAGACGAGTAGCTTGTTTAGTGATGCATGATTATTACCAAACTAGCAGTGTATCAAACATGTTATTGCGTCTTAATTGGAATACCACGGAAACCCACTTCAAACGTTGCACAAAATTATTCACAGTAGCGTGGATGTCTCACTACCTAGCTATGTAACACATAGAACAAGGCATAGCTACCAGGGGCAGTGACCTTAAATTTATACAGCCAGACACAGCTATTGACGCATACAAGTACAGCTTCTTTCCTACATTAGTTTGAATATGGAACAAACTATCTATAGATACTATAAATTGTAACAATTTAGATACTTTTAAGGATATATATGCCAAGTAGCTATTCTCACGTTTTAGGAAAAACCGATATCTGATCTATTTTACTGATAGTTAACTGATACCTGATTGTAGGTCTCTACCAGTTACACTTGTACATACTCCACTAAAAGTACAGCTAGTAAAGCCAATGCTGTGAGGTTGTACAATTAGCTCAACTCAGTTGCTAGTCAGACAAGTGGGCTAGGGCTCCAACCACCGCTGTTTATTATTGTGGTTACCACAAAACATGAACAAATTACCTAAGTACATGCCAGAGCCTTTGACACCAGCCCTCCAGTGGTGCTACAGAGGTTTGCGAATTTTTGCAACAAAACAGTAAATTGCCAACTGAAAACATGATCCATCAACTTTGAAATGCGTCACCACAACTTTCATGTTCCTGGAGACTTCTGTATTGCAAAAATTCCAAAATCCTCTGTATAATGGGAAGGTACATACACTGGACTGGTGATTTTTGGTCTTTAATTTCACCTTTTGTATTCCTTAATTGTCAGGGTACAGGAATGTGCTGTTAGTTGTTGTGTCAATGAAAACATATCGCTCAGAAATGACGTCTATGTACTCCACCAAAGCACCCTCTAGACCACTTGCATAGCATCAGATCCGCATAGCATGACTTGCTTTATAAAGTTGAATGGGTACATTGAAAGCAAACATTTTAATGCTCATTTTATTTAACAAATGCAAACCATACAAAAATGAGATATTCTAGATTAACTGCATTTGCACAAAGATAAACATTTTCAGTCCAGTGTTGTACCTTCCCAATATTAAATTGGGATGCTGGGCCACAGCCTATTACAAGCAATTTCCAATTATGGTAAAAACAGCTAATCATTAGTTTCTTTCTACTGATTACCGATCCAATTATCAGTACAACTCAAATGCAAAGTATAGGAACTCATGCCTTATCCAGAGAGCACACAACTTTTCATAATGTTGTATATAAATGAACTGTGATTCCTGTCATCATAAGATAAATTGGGCTTGGAGGCTGTCCTACAGGCTGAAGCAGTCATGGAGTATAGTTTCTTAAATATAGATTTTTTCATTGTAGACCCTACTCCTGATCTGAGAACAAAGTCACGTTTTGAAAGACAGTTCCAACATGCAAACTTGAGGTGGAGTACTGTAAAAGGCAAGAAATTTTTTGTGGGATACAGATTTTTGTGGATTTTGCAGACATCCACAAAAATAAATATTTTACAATGCATATACAAGTTGTATGGAGATTGATGTCTCAGCCATGACAATAATTTTACCACATTTTAGCAATCTCTGAAAATTTAATACCACGAAAATTTCTTGCCCTACTGTAAACTCATGCTCCAATAGCATTTCTGTGTGGAATTGATTATACAACTACTGTGATGTCAGGTGTTACCTCTCCAAGTCAAATCCATGCAAGTTTTAATGTGGGCAAGTTATAATAACCGGAACCGGAATCAGGAATGGAACAGAATTTGTGCGTTGTGCTGTTTAGCTTTTTGGGCCATGTCAGTCATGCAGCTGTGTATGTTTAATTGTATCAAGACTAACCCTGTGAGACATTGTTTGTTATGAAGATTGAACTACTCTAATAGAGCAATCGGCTATAGCTATCCCAAAGACTTGGACTAGGTATGGTGGCTTTGGCATGCTAGCTATATAGTTTGAATGCTGAGCCATATTATTCCCGGGGGATTAGATTTATTACAATGCACAGAAAAGTACTTATTAAGGTCTAATAGCAGGAGGTCACTCCATTTCCTTATTGTTCTGGGGAAGTAGCCATGGCCACTAGCTGTTCATATAAACATCCATGTGAATTAGGATTGACAGATGATGTGACTGCAACAGTAAGCTCCTGTATGAACTAATTGTATGTGTTTTCATACTCATCCTGTGAGTTTTATACAGTAATAATAATAATAATAATAATAAATTAGTCATACTGTGTGAACACTACAGCAACAATCTGGCATATGATAAAATGGGAGGAAATAACAGAAATAACGACTGCTTAACGGGCTCGTCACGTGCAGTGAAATAAGTACAGCTAAACCAGACTTACTGATTGATGATACAGGCACACACAATCTTCTCTTCTGTTTTCGTGTGCAGGACAAGCGACTATTCTCTGAATAGCTAAATCCCACCTGGAGCCTTTGGCAGGCTTCTGCCCCTTGCCAAATTGTTCTCCTGCCGCAAAACGGCGCAGTCGTTGCTCCCATACTCTAGCAGGTTTAGCTTTGTGGCTTTTCTCGGCCGGTGGTGGAACACAGGTAGACATCAATCACAGTCACACTCCACATAACACGTGGCGTCGTTGCCAAAAAATTCGCGCTGCACATGCGTAATACTCTCTAGATCACGTGGTCATGTGATCAAATGCTAGCTACGAACAATCAGTAAAATCGCTAGAGGAACGAGTAGAGGAAGCACCTTCCGGGAAACGCTTGCTACCTTGCCGAAACATAACGACAAAACTGACAGTGGATTTAAACATCTAATTCACTGTGCATTACTGCACTACTTTTCTTACCTCATAAATTTGAATCTATCCTGATCGAGCTGCTCACTGGATTTGTGGCAGTCATTTTAACCCTTCTACGTTTACATGGTCACCATCATCAGGGTTCTTTACAGTTGTCCAGCACGTGCCTTTCTTTGTGCTGGGGGTGGTAGGCAAGGGCAGTCCATCAAGCCCGGGTTAGTCATAGATCATCAGGGTCCTGCCGTTCTGAAGTTACTAATTGTCTTCCATTTACGACCCCATTTACACACGGCTCATCATAGGCGGCGGAAAGGGGGCTAGGGGACTGAAGCCCCCCCTCGGTCTGCTGAGGTGGGGCTTACCCCCCCTCAGAATGACATCACTCCTTGAAAATCGGGGATACTCTATAATAGAGCAGTCACTCTAATAAAGCAGTCACATGCAGTAGAGCAGTGTGTAGCGAGCTATGTAAGAATTTTTATGTAGTTTATCAGCCTAAATGCGTATGCGTAGCTGGTGAGGTGGGCAGCTATCGTCAGCTGGCTGTGACCTTCTTCTTCTTTTTGTTTTTGTCTCACCTTACCAAACCAGAGACAATGTAGTGCCTCAGTTCATTTTGACCATAAGTCTGGATCCGCCCCTGGTTAGCCCCCCCCCCCCCCCCCCCTCATATCAAATATTTCCTCTACCACTGCGGCTCATCACAATATCATTGTTATTTTTATATGACTTGATGCATCACCGAACTTCGATTATCACTTCAAAATTAACTCTAACAACTTCTAGGACACATATGACTATAAATCATCAGTGATTAATGCATGTCATTACTCTTTCTTTTTTGCACATATAGTTTTCTTGTGGAACAAATTACCAGTTTCTGTATGCAATGTAAATTCACGGAGCTAAGGTTTTTTGTTCTGCTGTACTTAATCATTTTGCATGTATATAACTTCTTGTAATTTGTTTTTGTTATTTGTGTTATGTAAATATTTTTGTAGTTTGTGTCGTGTGTCGAGTAAATGTTGTATTATTTGTTGGGGGTGTTCTTATAGGCCCTTTAGCTACTCTCCCGTGAATTTTCACAAATTAATACAAATCAAATCAATCTTTATTTCTTTATTATAATTACTAGCTAGGCAGACAGCACAGCTGGTTTGCCTAGGATGCAAAATCAACAGTAGTGCAGTGCATCTTACAATCAATAAGAGTATGTATGTTATAATTACTAATTGTGAGCAAAAAGTGCATATGCTATAATTGCTAATTATTAACAATCAATAACTTACGTAATTGATTTGTAAAACAATTCTGAGTACTAGCTTCGATAGCTGGAATAGGCAGTGAGTTACAATCACGAAAAGTCTTTAAAAAGTAACTATTATGATGATTAGTTCTAGCAGTAGGTATGTTAAAGTGAAATGGATGTTGAAGTCTAGTTAAATGGGCGGTGGTGGTGGTTGTGATGTATAGGTTGGTATTTCTAGTTATATTAAATTATGAAGTCCTTGGTATAGGATTGTGAACCTTGAAATTTGTCTTCTAATGTTTAGTGCTGGCCACTGCAACTCGGAGAGCATACTGGTTACACTATTTTCCCTGTTATAATTGGGTATCACCCATCTAGCCGTGATTCTCTGCACTCTCTCAATAGCTTGAATGTCTTTAGATAAGTGGGGGTCCCAAACTGAAGATGTGTATTCTAGTTTTGATCGGACTAATCCGAGGTAAGCAGCAGATTTTACTGATTCATCACATTTGTTTAAGTTGCGTCTCACAAAGTTTCAAGTGACCTTATTGCACTACTTGTAATGTTGTTGATATGTGGAGAGAATGACATGATCAATGAGGTTCACCACTAAAGCACTTATACTGGTATAAAAATATTTCACAAAATTTGTTGTACTGACTAGTGACTGTAAAGCTGATTGAAAATTTAAAATGCCAAGATAGTCTAGCGCCGTCCGCCCTTTCTGTACCGGTAGTTGCGAAGGGCGGGCGGTGCCTGACTACATGCCCACGTGCCAGCTCTGCCCATGTTTACCTACCTCTGTTGTAGAACACTCTTTTAAATCGCTGTTAGATAATTATTTACTAGATTCTGGTCCTCGGACACACACTACCACAGAGAAGGCAATAGTCTATACTGATCAGTTCCAGTATCATACACTCGTTCCAACCACCTCCTCAAGCTATTTACTATTTTTATTTTTTTATTAACAAGAATCGATGTTTACAAGTACTCTTTCTTACCACGAACAATTATTCAATGGAACCAACTACCTATCTCTGATATTGACAAGATTGACATTGACACTTTTAAGAACAATCTGATTGATATTGTGTATAATTGTAATGGACATTCTAGGTATTTGTCCCGTTTCACTTTAGGATATTTAGCTCAAAGATTTTCGCTTAGGCTCCTAGGCTATGGGTAAACACCTCGAACAGGCTCTGCCTTCTGTGTACACCCTCCAGTGCCTAACTGGTAAAGTAGATAATAATAATAACAATAACATTCCTGGTGGGCTTTGCTAATTATTATTATTATTATTTTTTTAACCATCATTAACAATTGTGATGAAAAGATGCACAACAAAACAAATAGGCATGTGAAACCTCGGACAGCATGCGAACACAAAAAGTAGAGGACTACACTGTGGGCATGGCAAGGCAAAAACAACAACAACAAAAAAGACTAATTACTGTGATTACAAAAATAAAACTGTCTAATTTGTGCACCACTCTGTACAGTTTCGTGCTAGAAAAATTCTCTGAGAGGCAGAGATACTGGCAGAGGCAGCAGCATCTAACCATTCCTTAATAATGTGCTTCGAAATCCTTATATCAGCTTGAACAAAGTTTAACAAACGAGATAAATTCTTGATGGAAGACACTTGAAAATGACCAAGTACCGTGATTTCAATGGTGTCATAATAGTTAGCAATATTTAGGCGATCAAATTCAGCCAACAGCTGCAGATACTCAGTTTTGCTCTGCTTCCTATTGCGAGCAGACTGGATGTGATGGATGGAGTCCAGAGGGCATGTTAGTTCCAACAGAGTGATGGAAGAACTCTGGGAATTATATATTACAATGTCTGGGCGGTAGGATGTAATAAGAAGACTCATCGGAATTGTAGACTGTGGAGAATTATCAGCATGGAAATTAGGTATATCAGCAAACACTTTAACAAATGGGATGTCAGCAAATGCTTCAGAAAGTTTAGTGGCCAAAACACGAAGAACCTGATCATGACGGTAGGTATACCGCTGTTGATTTAATGCTGCAGGGCAGCTACTTAAAACATGAGCAGTTGTTGGGCGCCGTGAATCGCAAAGCAAACACTTCGCTTCACCATAGATTATATAGTCGTTACCCGGGATATGAAACGTAACCGCGCACTCCAATAGCAACAATACATTCCAAATTCCGCATCCGTGTTGTTAATTATTTCTATGCGCTCCTCGTTCTTGCTTGATGGTGAAGCAAAACTACCAACTCTACTCCATTGTTTGTTCGTTTAAAAGTGAGTTTAAGTAACTGAAAGACCATGCTGCTAAAAATAAGCGGTAAATTCGGCCGTGTTTTGACGTTTCTATGGAATTTATGAGAAATTGGGGCGAAGCGGATCATGCCTATTTTTGTGTACCAAATTCATTGCAATAACGCTTCTATTTAGACAGTCCGATGCTTTTCTACAGTAAAGAACTCACCCAAGATTAAAATACAACACACATAGAAGTGTAAAATACATCACACATAATGAGTGAATTCTGTGAGTCATAGAAACAATCACCAGTAACACAACACTTTATTATATGGCTCATCTCAAACTATAACAACAGTAGATAACTTTCAATATAAAAATTATTGAATTAGTACCAGCAGTTCAGCTTGGCAGTTATATTATTGATTTCATCCTGGTACGTCTGGTACGTTGTGGACTGCTGTTTGTAAGAGTTGTTAATAGCAACAAGAAATTTTTGTGGACCTGCCAAGCTGAACTGCTGGTACTAATTCAATAATTTTTATATTGAAAGTTATCTACTGTTGTTATAGTTTGAGATGAGCCATATAATAAAGTGTTGTGTTACTGGTGATTGTTTCTAGGACACACAGAATTCACTCATTATGTGTGATGTATTTTACACTTCTATGTGTGTTGTATTTATTACACTAATTTGTTATACAGATAAATTTAGTAGAAAACAACCTGCCATTCCAATAAAGGAAGGTTGTGTAGCTACCACTGAAGCAATGGAGGTAGCTGTCTGCTTTGGCTGGTAACTACTGAAGGTGATTTAGCACTACAAAAGATGTGAAACATCAATCCAGCTGCTTTTAATAGAGCAGCCAGGTTGCCTTTGTCTTCTAAAGTTTAAATTGTCTAGTTGCATTTTTGAGAGCTATTCAACAGTTTTAGTGGATCTCATCATATATATCTGACTTCGGCAAGTGATGAAATTTTTTGATTAGACTTCCCTAGACGGCACATTAGATGACACATACCTGACATCATAATACAATAGCACTATATGTTGTCAGTGGTGATGCTGTACTTTTTAATGGTCAGGCTAATGGTAGTCTCCACTGCTATCTACAGAGTGCCATCATGTACAACCTGGCCACGTGATAATATATATGCTGTTCAAATCTGCATGTACATCATATACCAACGTTTACTGTGAAACACAACTTGTAAATCAGTAGTCAGTTGACCACATACACATCTAGCAGTAAAATGGAAGTACTCATGTTGTATATGTAATTGTAGCACAATAATTGTGATATAACACACTGTATGTAGAAAAATGTAATAAAATATGACTGTCCTTCAAATTATTTTTACATCGGCCACTTGGAGTTCAGTCATTCATTCAAGAAACTTTGCATGTCTATCTACCACTAGTGAATCTCAGAGGTATTCCATTTATGAGGTTGCATCCATGACCATGTGGCATCAATCGTTTGATCATGTCATTAATCGCATCTCTGGTACAATACATTTTCCACCAGTACCTTGTGAAAAGGCTTAATTGCAGAGGTTGGTTGGAAATGAATGCAATCCGGTACACTCTAGATGAAGCAAGCGACAAATGATGTCACCATATGCTTCACCATAGATAATAAACACCCCCACTCTACGGTTTCACGCAGCTACACCAATTCTTTAGCAGATGTTACATTCATGCCTGCATGTTGTTCAGGCAAATCTGGTTGCATTGTCTTAGTTAATGGTGATTACACAGTGACACAGACTATATCTTTATCAGGGATATGAAACAGTACCATCTCGATTATCGCACACTCCATTTGTATAAACTACTGTAACTACCTCTTCCACTTTTCAGGTGTTCATTCACATGATATGGGTGTAGCATCGCATGTAGCATAAGGCATCGTCTTACTGTTCCTTAGCAGGGGCGGATCCAGAGTCTGGAAAGAGGGGGGGCACCTTGCTGAAAAAAAATTGAAGAGCAAAAAAAAAAAAAAAAAAAAAAGGTCACAACAATAATAGCTAGTTATCCTTTACCAAATATATTATATCACGTATGTTATGTAAAATAAAATCCTATTTATAGCTTCCTAAGTAAGCTACACTTCCCCATGAACACTGTGACTGCTTTATTAGAATGATTGGTGATTGACTGCTCTATTAGAGTATCTCGATCTTATATACATTTTTTTTAAGGGAGAGGGGGGCATGTGCCCCCACCCCCCCCCCCCCCCCCCCCTGGATCCGCCCCTGCTTAGATCTGTTCTTGTAATGTCACAGATTCGAATATCGTCTATGTCTTGTACGACACAAAACCCATCAGCCCCAGGAGCAGTCACTGAAGTGCGAAGACCAGTTAGTCCGGAATGCGTACCAGCATAGATAGTGCCATATGCTTTCATACAGCAACTACAGTAGCCAGATCATGCTCCTCTCATGCTGTTATACATCTGCTCGGGAAGGTGCTTATAAGTGCCATGAATTCCGGTGACTGAGTCACCAGAATATGAACACAGTTCTCCTAGTTTTCTGTAAGGTCTAGCGGCTATTAACATTTGACCACTGGTAGCTGTGCTATAAATTGGATAAAAAAATGAGGATAAAGAATATAGCTTGGTAATAACTACCTTATTTTTATCTTAGCTCACCTTCAAATAGTTCTTTTAGCGAGTCATTTAGGAGTTTGCCATCACCTGTGCATTGTAGTTAAGCGCCTCAACAACACGGAGTGTCAAAAGCGAAGTACTCCGTTTCATATCCCGGGTAACGACTATATAATCTATGGCTTCACATAGGATGGACCATCTCTGTAAATTCACAGCGGTGGGTAGAGTGTCAGATGCTGCACGAAGGAGGAATGACAATTGACCGGGGTGGAATCCCTTCAGTAGCCTGTTCCAAGTTTTACAGGAGCTCTCTAGTTCAGCGGAACTCTCAAACTTTGACTGAACAGTTAGTGACTGTAAATGGTCTTTGCATTGAGCTTTGATGGAATCTGACAACTGGTATTATAATAATAATGATCGGGTATCAGTGGGTGTAGAGGCCTTGCCTTTACCCGTATTTAATTTTTTTTATTTTTTTTTCCCGGGGTGCCTGCACCCCTTGCGACCACCCCCAGCACCAGATGGTAAAAGTGCTGGACAAAAAGACTGTAAACTCAAAAAAATCAATGAGATGGCAATACTTGGCCTTCCGAAATAGCTAGGTCAAGTGCTCCAATGGTCACAGGGCTGCCACGGTGTGACCTTGCTTCACGCAAGCAGGTCACTGCTGACCTGAGCAAAGAGAAGCTGGTGGAACATCTAATCCATGACACAACACTGCTGTAAGATTGGCCCCGTTGAGTAGATAGCATAGAAGCTAGACGTTTATAAGCAACTGTAGCCGCACTACCCATCCCTCCAAACGTGGAGAAAACCAATGGAGCGAATGAGCCCATTTCAACATCTCTTATTCTCTGTTCATACATCCTTTGTTTATCTCTTTCAAACCTTCTGTACAAGGAAGAAACTGCTGTGTTTCGATAACTGGGAGCAGTTGGATTGAAAATTCTAACATCAAAGAAAGCCTTCTGATGACGACTTCCCCAAAAACCATGTGCACTTACATCTAAACGTGCCTCATCCTCCACATTAGCTGTGGCATAGTGAAAGGACTCACCAGACAGGGGTTGCCGCAGCACTGGTTCAATGGCCACATTATGACATACTTCAGACAAAGCAGCAGCAGTGAAGTCCCTAAGTTCATTATGACGTAGAGTAGGGAAACCACCTGTAGCACAATTCATTGCATGATCAACAGTAAAGCCATGACCACAGACACACTTAGCAGGTAGACCATTGGGCAACCAACCATATCGTAGACACAGTGCATCCCTAAATGCACCTTTATGGAGTGCAAAACCATGTTCTTCAATAGGAAACACTGATAACCATGATGAGGCACCTTTCTCACTAGATAAAGAAACAATACGACGTAAACTAACTGGCAACTGTGGTGTGAGTTCCGATTGCTTACAAACCAGCTGCCGATGTCTCAAAGCTATAACATCAGCTTTAGCTTGACGCTGGGCACTAACCACTGACATCCTAAAGCAAGTCTGTTGTTCAATGATCTCCTTGGTTAAAGATGAGGTAACTTGAATGGAAGAATCAAATTCAAAGTTAGCATTAGCAGAAGGGTTACACAGACCCAGGCCTCCCATTCGTGCTGGAAGAGAAAACAATTCTCGCTCTAAATCACTGACAAATTTTCCAGTAACAGCAGGAATAAATTCTGTAAAAATAGTTGTTTCAAGAGGTTGAAGATAGTCAGAAATTCTGGGCAGCGTTCGTAAAAAATATGTCCACTTACTAATAAGACCATGTGTGAAAGCACAGATGGTCTTACCCGTATTTAATCATAATCATAATCAAGAAAGGGGCTAGTCAAAGAACAACTATTCTAGAAAGTTAGGGCTGTTATCTCTGATCCAGCTCGCACAATTAACAGCGTAGGCTCAACTTCCGAGTTCATCGAGGGAATCCATAATCGAAAATTCACAGTCGGTTGTAATCAGTCATAGAGAAAACCGAAAAGCATAGCTCTCTGAACATCTTAAGTCTTCCTGTGGAGCTGTTGGTTTACATAATATCATTTTTACCATTAGTACGTGATAAAGTGAAGTTACGATTTGTTTCACGGAGACTACGAATTGTGAGCGAAACACCATCACTATGGAGTGAGTTTGTATGGCCACTTTATGACTGTCGAGAGGAGCGTTCTGTGATGAACGTGTTGAAGGCTTGTGGAAACCATATTAAACGATTGGTATTTCCTGATTATGTGCCACGACGATCAACAGTAATCGAGATGCTGAGCCATTGTAACAATTTAACACAACTTAGCCTACCACCAGACACTCCATGGCCAATAGCCATAGGCTCTGAAGAGCTGAGAGATGCTGTACAACACATGGAACATTTGGAAAAGTTGGAAGTCGAGGTGAGCACTGATATCAAGCCGTTACTTCAAATTGGTGTTGTGAAGGAACTCACAGTACATATTCCAGTAAGATGTAAGTCTAAGTGCACTTCATGGGTAGAAGAATGGATGAAAAATAGATTTCTACCATGTGATTTAAATATTGTCACTGATTCATTTGATATTGACGATGAAATCAGTACAATTTGTCGAGTTATTGTTAGAATGGCCGTTCACACCACTTACAGAGTATACATCATGTTTTAAATATTACAGCAATTTTCGAACTCCATTGAAACTATTCAATTCTTTTCCAGATTTTCAAGTAGAGTTTGGTCAAACAGCCATTTTTCCACTTGTCAAAGCAAGCAGCTTTGGAATACTTGGCTTGGAGTCAGATATCTTAGTAATAACAAGCATTCTTAATAGTGATGATAGAAAATTAGTTTATAAAGTAGATACTGGGATGCCTATTGTATGGGACATTTACCAGTGGAGAAACATTGTTTTTAATAATCCGATTTCTTCTGTCAGTCAAATCACCGAATTTAGCTTAGCATATTCGCTATGTGTACAACCTGGACACCTAGAACAACTGGCTTTTGCTTGCCCTAATCTTCAAAGACTGAATCTCCAAGACAACCGTGACTGTTTGGCAAGACTACAAGGTCTTCGGACAATTGCTGGTAATTGTCGTGATTTACGTGGACTGAACATTCAGTGTATACCAGTCACAAAAGTGGAAAATTATCTTGGGCTGTGGGAGATAATCAGTAACATGAAGCTTACACATCTAGTCTTAGATAACTGTACTTTGAATAACAACTATGTAAATCTCTACAAGGAAAAGCTAATTGTGCTATTTCAGAAGTGTACCAATCTACAAGCATTACAATTAGAAGCTAGTGATTGCAGTGTGTGTGATGAAGGTGATACTAAATGGTCAATGCTGGCTCATTTTCCATCACTTAGATACTGTAGACTGGTTGGTGATCACATGTATGTTGTACAAGATGTCATCAGTAGTTGTGGTAACCTTAATGTCTTGTCTTGTGTTTCATCATGCTGTTTGATGCTGTCAGCAGTATATACATCTAGTTTACAACAGCTACATATTGGGTCACCTGAAACGAACATTCCAGACATATTTATGGATAGGGTGTCATGTCATGGAGGATTAATACACGTAGTATTGTCTGTCAACTCAGTCAGTGTGGAAGGGATTTGTTGCTTGATTATGAACTCTCCTAGTTTACTGACCCTGAAAATTCATTTGGTTCAGTTAGTTTGTGAGAACTCACCAAATGGGATACATTCTATGCTGAACCTGCACAAACGTCTTGAGAAGAGATTTCCTCATAGGAAATTATTCACTGCGGGAGCTTGGAATTGTATAGTAGTGAAGACAGGAGAATGTGATTTTTCACTACCTGGAACTGATGTGTTTCCATTGTGGCCACTCAGTAAACACTTTCATTGTAACTTTTTATTATTATTATTTTATTATTAACACTTTACAGTGACCAGCACTGAAGGTCTACAGCAACATGTGCTGCAGCCTTAGGATTACCTAACCTAACTTTTATACAGTATTTTACAATTAAACATGTTGCTTAGTACATTTTAGTCATGAAACATCTAAAATACCTTTAGCATCTGGGTGTGCCCACCAAGGCCCCCTATTTAATATAGCTACTGTACCTACTACCCAACATAGATCTACCTCTTACAAGTGTGGAATGCTGTATTAGATATATGTCCAGGCCAGTTACTGTCATCATTTTATTCAGTCCATGTAGATGTATACTCAGCTGGTGACCTGACCATAGATAGATAGTATACACCTCTGGACATATTATACTTGGCGTCAATCAGGGAGGTCATTCACCCTGCAGTAGAATTTTTTTTCTGTATTGACTCCCAGCACTTGAGAGTTGCATGTATATATATGGCAACCAATGGCTTGTGTGTGCAACATGTTATGCATGTATTTCTATAGACGTAGCCATGTCAACATACTGATTTCAGTGATCCACCATAATATATGTCTGCAATGAATATTATATACCTATTGTGTATTAGTGTATACTATGTTCAAGTAACAAACTCACACACTGGACAGAGGATTTCTTGCATCGGCTCCAGAAGTAAGTAGCTGGTCAACTTCCTAGTGTGCTACAGGGATGATGGATAAAGCACAGTGGATTTGTACTCCTAGCATGAGTTGAATAATAGGAGGGTGAACCAGCAGTCTCAAAATTATTGAATACTTATATAGCATGCAGCTTAAAAATTACTTTCATGCAGTTGTATTGAATTACTATTATCTATATACATGCAATGCAGTAGTCAATCAAATACTTCAACTGTAAATCCTTATAATGTCTCTCTGATTATGAGGCTAGAAGCTGATATAGCCATGCATCTCAGAATATCCAAGAACGTTGATAACATCAGCACACAATTCCACTACTAGTTATGCAGTTTTAGTACTATCAGTTACCAAATAGGACAGAAATAGAATTCAAATACTCTAATAGAACAACCAGTTTGAAACTGGCTGTTCTATTAGAGCATTTGTATGTGTGCTTGAACCTCCTAAATAAACACTTCTACATGTCATTTAAACATTTCCTGAAAATCCCTAAATAAGACTTAGCGCAGTTAAGGATTAAATATCGTCCTCTACCATTCTCAGGAGCTATAACACCATGTTATAATCCACAGGCTTAATGTTTTTAATCAGCTTACTATATTTTCAATTGTGTGATAGTGAAACCTGTCAATTCCAGTCATCATAGGGAAAAAATTTTCTGACCTCATTAAGGAGGTGGCTGCATTAAACAGGTAACTTTGTACACAGTTGGCACATGTGGGGATTTTATAATGGCCAGTTTAGACAGGTGACCTCTTTATGCAGTGACCTGATTAGACAGGTTTCACTGTATCATGCTTATCTACTGAATGACTTCAATTGTAGTTTTAGCAATTAAATACTTGGGTTTGTATTTGTGTGTTCGGTTGTTCTTGCTTGTATGTTGTGTCTATGCTTTGTTTCTGTATGTTGTCACTTCTACAAGAAAGAGTGGCTCTAGCCGATTGTATTGAGCTAAAACCAGATCATTTGAAATGTACAAGAGATAAATAATAAATTACTTCACTTCAGGAATAAGTAGAGTCAGTACTACAGGAGAAACAGCACATGCTCTCATAGTCAGTATAGACAAGTTGCTGAGTATGAGTGCGCTAGTACAGTTGATGACACAGATCAATCATGAAGACACTTGCATACTAAAGTAAGATCACAATGTAGCCCATGGCTTAGTACAAAAGTTGGTCCCAAGGCACCTACATACATACTAGGGTGTTAAACTTTATCACTGCACATTCTTTAATATAATATGTTGTTGTTAATAATTTTGCATTATGAACAAGTACTATGCTGTACATTTGTGAAACTTTTTACTCAATCACAATACCATTTTAAAAGTAAAAACTTACTGTAATTGTACAACCATAATGATTGAGGGTCGAATCCTTAATGAACATTCTTATGAATGTTTGACATTTGTTCATGCTCTAATATACATATACACACACTTATTTCTATTTGTACATAAACTGTGATGCTTCAACTACCCCCCCCCCCCTCCCCCCCCCCCCCCCCAAAACTTGCTATGACTGATGTAAGTAGCCTCCCCAGGGATTTTGGTGCAGTCAGTCTGCATCAAAGGCTGCTTGAGATCTGTTAGCATTAGACGAGAACACCAAACGATTATTTGAGGGAAACTCCTTGTTGAGGAGGTTGGTTAGGTTTGGAGCACTGGATGATGTTACACTGTTAAATATAACGGTTGATTGATTTTGTTGCCCAGCATACTGTGAATTGGACATATAGGATTAACAGGTGGAACAGGTAAAGTCAATCTTGGACAGGCTACTAACAGTATGGAGAGACTACTAACAGTATGGAGAGACTACTAACAGTATGGAGAGACTACTAACAGTATGGAGAGACTACTAACAGTATGGAGAGACTACTAACAGTATGGAGAGACTACTAACAGTATGGAGAGACTACTAACAGTATGGAGAGACTACTAACAGTATGGAGAGACTACTAACAGTATGGAGAGACTACTAACAGTATGGAGAGACTACTGTAATGACACTTTACACTGTAAATTTAGTACTTCCCAATCTGCCTTCATCAAAACAATTTAAGGTGTGATTAGTTTCACATGCAAGACCTAACATATAACACCATGTAGCAGTGTTCCTCTGTGTACTGTACCTCAAAGGAGCTTCTATAAAGGATAGATTTAATCAACTCTGACTGCTTTTAATGTTAGTTATGTAATTAGTATAACTTGTGGTCACAGGTTCATGTTTTGCATTTACACTATTTATAATACTAAAAAGTGATTGTTATATTAGGATATTTGACTGTTAGGCAAATGGCAAGCGGGTTGTTTATTTATTTAATGGACAAGAAAAGAAAATAACATTAATTAAGTTAATAAGCCATTGGCCTCTCGTTATGTCCATATTAAATTTCTGTCAAAAACATATCCAATTTACTGTATATACGTGTGTATGCACTCAGGCATGGAAGAACAGTAGAATGCAGTGATTTTAAACAAAACAAAATCAAATCTATATAGTGAGTTACATGTTACGGTAAACATTGTCGAATAATCTCACAAAATTCAAGGGACAAAATAATTCATTCAACTAGTAACAATTCATGTGTGAAATTTTCAACAGAATATAAACACAAAACTAGCAGATTCTCCCCTCTGCCATATAAATAACCCACTATCTTAATGAGGCCACTCCACTTTATATACTGTTAAATACAGCATCTGCCACTTATCATCATCACTGTATTATTGAGTTTAGGCCGCCTACCTGCATCTTAGCACTAAACTTTGGAGGGCTTAAACTCTCAAACATTAAATGATCACCCCCGCTTACACAGTTACAGGTGTATTGAAAACACAACAGTCTTATAATACAGAGATCACGTTAAATTCGAGATTAAAATACGGATTCTTCGTAAAGTCCTTACACTTTGTCGGCCTGGGACAATTGTCAACACCTACTTCCTAACAGTAACAGACTCCACACAGCTTGTCGTCGATTTCCGCTTGATTTACCGGTTATGGCGCTATTTTCAGCTTTACACGAAAACATAAGAATCTTATCACGTGACAATAATAAATTACTTTAAATGGCCGACACATGGTGAAGTTTATTTAGAGTTGTGCAAACCGCTTAGGCTCATTATCAGTACACCGTCTCGCTAGTACATCTTAATCATATCGCTGGATAACATGAATAGTCCTCCGCTCAATTCGAGCAAGAAGAACCGTAAGAAGAAAAAGAAGAAGACTAAATCGAGCAGTGGCGCCAATGTGGAAGACAAGGTAGGTTATAATAATTGTACCAATGTGCTGTGCGTTTGTGAGTAATAGTATAGCGTTATTTTATCAGTGTAAAGTGGTTGTACAAGGTATAGTGATAGCTATATAGTAATTCAGTTAGTGGGTGTACCCTATTACCAGCTGAAGGATGTGTGTAGTGTATTACTACATATTGTTAGAGTGGCACATACAGTATACACGTGTATGTACATTATTGTATGTGTGTTGCATTGAGATGGCTTTACTTTAGGTGTATTTGTGTGTATGTTTAAATTGTCTATTATGTCATGCACAACATATCTGATATTTTGTCCTCCTTAGAAACCTCTGCTAGTGCAGACTTCACTTACGTAGATGAAGCTTCTATAACTATGTGTTAAGCATTGCTGAGCCCATACATATAACATAAGTACTTTTGTATTAAACTTTTATACACTTCCTATCCTAGTCTGGCAGCACCCGCCCCTTCGCTTTTACAGTAAGGGTCTGGTAACCATAGTATAGGGTACTTGTGTTACTACCACTATAGTGGTAGAGCCAATCAAATGGTAGTATCCAGTTTAAATAAGTATTTGTGACGTAAAACATGTAGTTTGCGCCATGAATAACACAATAACCATAGTGACTGAATTCGGAATAGTTGGAAAGCAGCTGATACTCTCCGAGCGAGACTCCGAGATACACACGCTGTAGATCTACGTTGAGAAGTATGAAGTTTTGTGCTTTCTTTGCCGAGTTATAAAGGCCTAAAAACAGGTAATTTATTACGTCACGCGCAATTTGAAACCACATTTGACTTCTGGTAGCACAAGTACCGTTTACTACGGTTACCAGACCCTTACTCTAAAGTGAAGGGGCAGGCGCTGCCAGACTATTCCTATCCCAGGAACCATAGATAATAGGCACCCCATACTGGATTGGAAACTTCTAAGTGCCACCTAATCTATCTGCACTTCACGTCCCTTATACTGTACACAGTACTAGGAGTATATTTTATAAGAACATGTTTTGCTTACTGGTGAGTAGTAAACGTACCACTATGGAATATAGGGTTTGGCCTATGTATTACCTAGAAGTTTGACAAGTGCGATAGGTTGATACAAAAGGCAGGATTTGTGAACTTGACTAAACTGGAGCGAATATACCATGAAACACAAACCAGTGCACATAGCGTTAGTTAGTAATAAGCTAAACTTGTTCGCACTGCTATTTTCACAAACATGTTCAAATACTTTTTATACGGAAAGCCCCTATACCAGTAGTACGCCAATCACCACCCAAGAAACAATCTACTAAACTTACTAGTTAAAGCAACTGAGTTGTATCCAGACAGTAAAATAGAATCTTTGAATGAAATGAGTATTTCAAAACTTCAGGTGTGAAATACGGATAGTCACGTAGTTTTGTATGGGCACTATACGTGCGCTTCCAATCCAGGTAGGAAGTATCTATTATCTATGCAGGAACCAAGCTTCCATGGACTTATCAAGTTATCTTATAGCATGGTAATTTCTCAGCAGCTGTTCTATTGTTATCAAGTTGCTTGCATAAAGATATTACTCTTCAGTTCATGCCCGACTATACAATTTACTATTGAGATATAGTGCATTAACCTTTATGTAATGTACTATCCTTCATACAGGATGTATGCTATAGAGATTATATATATATAATATCTGATATGGCTGGTTGTAAAAGTGGAGTTTTATGTGTGTGACTTCATTGTTAAATGGCTTGTTGGTAAATGGTCTTATTTGGGAGGCTGGGGCATTGTTGAGTGAGTTTCAGTGTCAGCTTGCTAACAAGCACATCCTATGCTAGGGGAAACTGATGTGTTTAACATGACTTCTAAGTGAATTCCCTATAATTAGCCTTGTTTTGTTTTCTGCTTAAACTGTAGTTGAAATGGGTTCAGTTGATTTTTTTTATATCCTATTGGGGACAGTGTTAATTGTGTTTTGTGTTAGTGTTAATTTATTGTACTTAGGTCCAGAATGGGACAACAGAATGTTGTACCAGTCCTACTTGTGCTGGTAAGGGATCATACACACACTGTGCACACACACTTATGATACACCATGCATGCATGCACACTGTCACATACGCATGGGTGTACGTGCACACACAAATACAACAGATACACTAGTATAATTCAACAGTTATTATGTGATGGGATATATGACACTAAGTCAGTAGTCGTCTCATGTGAACATGTGTACATATGATATGTGTGACTGACAGCACATTTTGTCAGTGTATTGATGGTAGACATGATACCTAAACTGTAGTAGTACAGTGATAGTATTTTACTAAACTCATAATTATATAGATAGCTTTACAGCTATGCATGCATACGTTTACAAGCAGTAACTGCGTGTTTACTGCAGTGTGCCTTTATATGCTACACCTGTTTGTACAGTGAAACTTCACATAAAACAGCTACTTGTTTAATAAGACCACCTCATTATTGTGGTCACTGCTTTTAGGTCCTTAAGTGTATGATGACCTCAGTAATGAGGTTACCTCAATATTGAGGCCAAATTTTTATGTCCCACAGGTAATGCTATCAATTTTGTGCAATGTGCATTTGTAGTTTTGTTGTCTTTTATTATGTACACCATGTTGTTAGATTAATGCTTGGTGTTTACTGGCTTTTGTTGTGGATCTTTGATTGTTTTTGGTTTGTCTGGGTTTGAGACTGTCTTTGAAACAAAGAATATTTTTACTGTTAGTGTTAAGTTGTCAAGACATTCCATAGTTGTAGACTAAGAGAGAATGGCTTCAGTTGCACTAATTGCTTTTGTCAAGCCTTTAAAATGTGGTCTGTATCTTAATATGTTTCAAGGTCATTGTTATACCACAAGCAGTGTAGTGATTATGTACACACGTGCATATTATGTACTGTGTGCGTATTATGTACTGTGTGCGTATTATGTACTGTGTGCGTATTATGTACTGTGTGCATGAATGAATACATCCTTCATTACATCACAAGTATGTGATGTGTCTTGATTGCTCAGATGTAGATGTATATGCATGAGTGGACAGACACGTACATATTACACACACAGACACACTGACACACGGTACTACACTATACACATGCATACATATACACACTGACACTTACGGACACATGCACACTTCATACACACTACACACGTATGCTCTGCAATACATACCCACTCTAAATACACACATGCATGCGTGCGCACTCTACCATTTATCCAATCACATATTGCAAATTCATTCATACTACTATAACTGGTTCTAATATAAATTGTAGTCACACAATCCACTGTAATCCACTGTCCTGGTTAGTTATAACAGTGTCACTGGATACCCTGTGATCATGTAGGAGTTTCAGTGCTGATCAGCTAATATCCTCCAATAGGGATCATTCCTATGATAATTTAAGTAGTCACAGGATATGCATGTAAACTGATTTCTTACCTGTGGAGGATATATGTTTTGGGTCAGATATTTTACACATCTGTATACGTCCATGTGTGTGTATGTTGTCATTTTCATTTCTGACCTGAGGTCATAAGACGAGTATGACCATTGTTGTACATCAACAATAACTGGGTCACATGGTTCCATATTTTAGTTACATTTCTGACCTTATTTGGGGATGTGGTTATGGTGGTTGCTTGTGCTAGTTGTCATAGTAACTATTCTCTATTGTGGCCAAATTATAATTTCCTGTGAATAATGTTTTATAGGAACAAAAGCTGATGGCTCATCTGAGGTGAGTGTTTGTGTGCATGTAGTGTGTGTGTGTGTGTAGTGTAGTGTAGTGTAGTGTGGTGTATTGTGTGTAGTGTAGTGTAGTGTAGTGTGGTGTATTGTGTGTGTGTTTGTGTGTTCTGTACACACACACTATACCACATGTCCATATTACTCAACAGACTCAACCATGGAAGTGTTCAGAATGTAATGTGGAGTGCTCACTCACAAAGACCTCATCCCCACAAGTCCTACAATGTACCTGTCCATCATGTACAGCTGGAAGTCTAAGGTATTACTATTTGATTTGATTTATAATTTTAAACCAAACTCAAACCAGTTGACATAGCCGTTCTTCCCTGGCCGAGGAAACATACATACATATACTTACAAACACACAACAGGACACAAATACATACACTTACAACCATGAAATACATACATATAACATACAAACACAACATAATTTATACACACAATCAGTTAGTAAATAAATATGAAAATAAAAATCTTGTGCCATCACCATGTCCTCAGGAAGACTGTTAGCTGATACACACATTTTTGCCACTGTATGTACTGTATTGTGATATTTCTGAGTGTGATCAACTGTTTGGATATACTTCTAACAGTCAGTTGAAAGCAATGTTTACATTTCTTATCACTTTTCAACATGTAAAATGCAGCTGTTGAAAACTCCCCAACATTTCATTTTTATCCACTGTTGTAACATAACTTGTATGGTATCAAGTGTAGGATAATAATAGTCCACATTATTTAAGTGGCTTTCTTGGAATAATATGTAATGTATTATAACATTGTTACAGGGATGCTGGTATGACAGTGGATGGGGACATGTCATCCACACAATCATACTGGATGGAGATCAGACATATTGTTAGGAACATCTACCGGTCAACTAACTCAGATGACAAACCGGCTGTGAGTACGGAGAAGATGAAGAGCATTGTGAAAAGGTAAGACAACTGTAATGATTACTGTCCTGGTTGTGTGGTGTATGTATCCTTACCAGATTTTTTACCCTTCAAACTTGAAGTGGTCAAAGTACATAAGTACTTGTAAAGAACCTTGTTTAGGTCATTGTATGAAATTGGACAATTATAGTTTAAGCTGATCCCCTATTGGCAAATGGTTTTGGTGGTAGAAACTTTAGAGAGACGACTTTGGTCTCTTGTACGGGTTCCTCTGCACTGGTTATACTGTACTATATGTATGAACAGTTTTTGATTGATTAGTCCTTTGCAAGCCAATAAAATGGTTGTTACAATCTGTATGTATTGTACACATATCATAGATGCTATACAAGTTGTCTTGTAGTACAAAGCTAATCGGCCAACAACAAACTGTGGTGTGTAAGCCTTCCCATCCCATGTCTTTGAAGACATAACAGTAATAGGCCATTGTATTAAAAGTCAAGACAATTGCAAATGGTTTATGCTACATGTTGGTGTAAAACATAGGTATTTTGTAAGTGTCCTCTTGTGGACTGCTGTTGAAGTTTAGTAATTCCAGAGTGGCTCATTGTAGCAGTTACAAATCTTGGCTTCATGCAGACAAACTTACAGCTATAGGCGTTTGTGATAATTGTTATCTTGTGATACTATAGTATAGTAACATGATACTATAGTATAGTAACATGATTAATTTATATGATACAAACAACAATTTAATTACTTCTGGAACTGTAAGGAGTGCCAACACACTCTAATCCCTTGTATGATATATATGTACTAGATAAAGCACTGCCGCGAGTGCTGTAACGGAAGTATAACACGAAAAGAGTGGGCGAGAGACAAGTATAGCACGAGGCAAAGCCATGTGCTATATTTCGTCTTGAGACCATTCTTTGAGTGCTATATTTCCTGTACAGCATGAGCGAAAGGTAGTACTTTATCTGGTATAGAGAACTGTCAACTTGAGATACACACAAGACACATGAAATAATTAGAAACTCACGGAGTAGTGTTATGATCGGTACAATGGGCATTGTGCCTGTGTTTTTCCTGTGTTGCATTGTACTGCTCCTGCATTAGTTGTTTTGTGAGTCTAGTCTGTCTTCTCAACAACTAAAAGTTTTCAATTGTGGTACTTTAATAAACACATTTCTGTGATATTCCTAGGACTCATCCGTTTATGTGAACAATACGTAGTAAGAACGTTCACTGCAGCTGACCATCATCGAAATCTTTCAAGTGTGTTTATAAATTAAATCCAGTGGTTCTCCTCTTACTCGTTGGGCTGACTGGTCAGCCAGTGCAGTACAGGCTATCAGCCTAGACTGGCTTGGTTGATTGGTTGTACTGGCCAACAGTGAGTGATCACTCAGGCTATTAGCCTGCAAATAGGCCTGGCAGTTCTATAACTACCTGATATAGGACTATGGGTCTATAAAGTGTTTTTTTATATTTGCCCAATATAGAACACTTGTGCTTGTATGGCAAATAAAGAACACTTTTTTTGCTTTGATCCTCCCACGCAAAGTTCTTTATATATATATATGTAATAGTTGTAACACGGGCATGAGGGCTTTGCCTGATATGTATGCAGCCCAAGGGCAGAGGGCATACATATCAGGCAAAGCCCGGATGCTCCGTATTACACCTAGTATGTAACACTTATCAGGCTGATAACCTGTACAGGGTGATCAATCACCTAAGCCAATACGAGTGCAGCTGCTGGATGTATTACATATGTTTACCTAAAATTTTCGATTATGGGTCAGCAGCTAGTATGTTGTGGTTATGTTCGGTTACGATGAACGGACTTATCCTATAGATATCATGTAGAATTTTGGTAACACAAGTTTAATGTTTTAATCAGTGCTATTGAATCATTTATGGAAAAAGTATGGAGTTTACTAAAGGCCTAGATAGGTAAGCTCGCTTGTAGAGTGGTGACTCCGTGCAGAGTGGTAGCTTTGTGATGGGGGCGTGTCTGTATTCAAAAATGTGTGGAAATGATTGGTGAATAAACTATAGCGCTAGTTCTTACCTTAGCTCTATGTTTTTCAACTCATAGGATGGTAAGGATAACAAAATTCTCTCTGCCTGAGTGGTTTTCATGGCGAAATCCAACTCGTACATCCTAATCACGCGAGTATTTATCGATCCCCACAATCAATTTCGGCATCAATGTCTATATAATCATTGCCCAGTTGTAGCCCGGGTGGCTCCTTTGATCTGAGGTGTGAAAGTGTTACACACACATATATATATATATATATATATGTACTAGATATAGCACGAGCGAAAGGCAGTGCTTTATCTGGTATAGAGAACTGTCAACTTGAGGTACGCACAAGACACACGAAACAATTAGAAACTCACGGAGGAGTGTTATCATCGGTAGAATAGGCATTGCGCCTGTGTTTAGCCTGCATTGCACTGTGCTGTGCCTTTATTAGTCGTTTTGTGAGTCTAGTCCCCACTGTCCGTCTTCTCAATACGTAAAGTTTTTGATTGTGGTATTTAATAAGCATACTTCCGTGATATTCCAGGACTCGTCCGTTTATGTGAGCAAAATGCACTAAGAACGTTCACTGTTGCTGACCACAAGAAACCATCATCGAAATCTTCAAGTGTGTCTATTAATAAAATCCAGTGGTTGGGCTCTTACTGGTTGGGTTGACTGGTCAGCCAGCACAGTCAGGCTATTAGCCTACACTGGCTTGGTTGATTGGTTGTACTGACCAGAATGAGTGATTACTCACTCGAAGTAGGCTATCAGCCTACAAAAATAGACCTGGCAGTTCTATAACTACCTGATATAGAATTGTGGTCTATTAAAGTGTTCTACAACTGCCCAATATAGAACACTTGCGCCTTTATGGCAAATATAGAACACTTTTTTGCTTTGATCCTCCCACGCAAAGTTCTTTATATATATGTGTGTGTATATATATAGTCATTAGGGCTGGGATGAAGGTTCGAATGTTTTGTGGGTTTGAAAGTTAAGTAAACTTTGAATTATAAAAGTATCCTTTGAAGCTTCGTAATGCGTTCATAGTCTACGAAAGAATTAAAAATAAACATCGTTATCTTTACTGCAGGATTTGCAGCTGCTTATTCCTCTTGCGTGATCAATGTTTGTCTCTTCGCGATCGATCTTCGTGTGCCACGCCCGCTGTTAAACCATTGCAGTTCAGCTTGCTACCATAGTTGCAGCCTTAAAACACCTTATAACGTGCATGGAAAATGTCCTTTTAGCCATTACTTGGTGATTACTGATACATGATTGCAACCATTGCAATATAGCGGACACGCCCATTTGCAATCGATTGATTGATCGCGTCATTCAATACTGCTGCTATGTACTTTCCAAATGCTTACAAACTTATTAAATAGGTTTAGGAAGATAAAAGTTAAGAAGAATGTGCATAAATACAAGAAAACTTGTAACTTGAAAGCTAACACTGAAGCTTTGAATGTTTGAAGGTAAATTTCAATATTCGTCCCAGCCAGTTTTGCTATATTTCTATTAGTGCTGAAATGATTATTCGGTTATTTGACTATTCGGTCAGCATGACACTATTTGATTTGTTAACAAACTATTTGAATATTCATTAGTACTTTTGTACACTGTATTGAGATGGAAATGCCAGCCTTAAAACTTAAGATTGTGAATGAAGTGATGTATCTATGATGTAAAAATTCTATTTTAGAAAAGATAAACATAGCTCTTAGGCTTTTACCTTGCTCCCTAACAAAAGGTTTCAGTACTTATTCTATAGAAGTATAAGCTTAAAGAATAATCAAATATTCAGTCATTTTGTTCACAACTATTTGAATAGTAAAAATTGTTATTTGTTTCAGCACTAATTTCTACATGTACTGTATGTGTGTACTAGGACAGTCATGTTGTTAGTTGTCTGTATTTAGACACACTATTATGGGTGCTTCTTGTTTCTCTAGGTTATGTCGTGGAGACCCCCATCAGGTAAACTAAATTGTACACAATATACTGTATAGATTGAAATATTTTCTAATATTCTCATGTCCATATAATAACATTTATATGTTTTTAAAAAGAAAATATCCACATGATTTTCCATTTATAAACACATGTTGTAGTTGATGAAGTTGTATTGTATGACATAAGGTGTAGTAATGATGACAAGTATCCTTTACTGTGTTATATGGCCAGTGATATTGTGTGTCAGGTTGTTGACTTGTGTGGATGTGTGGTGTTTTGATGTCATCTGACATGAATTTTTAGTAAAGTGTGTTTACCAAGCTGTGTGGTGTGTGTGTGTTTTATTTAGTCTCCTTTTTAATTATAATTTAATTGTTTAATCCTTTTAGCACAAATTAACATAAAATTTGTAATTAAATGAATTCTGTTGTGGATGGCATGTTGGTCACTGAGATTTTCATGTGGCTGCAATTACACTTTATGTGATAAATTTTCTTGTTTGTTTGTATGTAGTTCTTCCAGAGGCTGGAGACGTTGGCTCGAGAGTACTTGCTAGAGGTCAAGGTTCGCTTGTTGGAGCAACTGTCACTTGGCTTTAACTCACCTCAGCTGGCTATCAGCTTTATTGAAATGTTATTAGATGAGTACTTCACATTGGCTGATGCCCTACCATCTCTGCATCAACTGTTACAGCCACTGGTAAGTACATGTGTGTTGTGTAGTGTAGTGTAGTGTAGTGTAGTGTAGTGTTTTGTGTTTAGTGTGTGTGGGTGCATACACTACGTCTGCTAAAGACATGTAGGTAATCATAAACACATTTGTAAGAGTACCACAAGTTTTTACGCTTTATTTCTCCTTTTAGAGGTTTACATATTACACAGTACCAGTGAGGAGGCCTTTTAGAACTACCACATATACCAAGCCTTGTTTCCTTTTGTAAAGTGTTTTCAGAATCCCGTGATGGTTTTGGGAATTTTGTAAATGAGATTCATATGTAACTATAGCAATGGCCAAATATAGTAACATCACCTGCTGCGTATCTATAGAAACACCACCAACAGGATATTATGTTACAGTGTAACACATATGTTATGTATGGAAAACTAGCAGCAATAACAGACATAGTATTGGTTCAAATTGCAGCCTAGATATTTGTTTCTTTCAAGCAACAAACTTTTCACCTATGAGACCAGCAACTACATCAACATTGCCAGTGTTCACATATACATCCCTCCCCTCTGCATTATTACAATGATAATACTGTGGAACTTTTCACTTCACAAACTATGACTGAACTGTCAGGGATATGCCCACAGTAGTTGGAAGTGGTTGGAATCGACCACTACTCAAATAAAAATACCACTGAACAACCACTACAAATTCACCTCTGACACATACACAAGTTAAGGCCCCCCCATACAACATTTCTGGACCCATCCCTGTCTCTTGTAGCCACCATTATTATAAACCTGGGCACATTCCTACACTCTAAAGGCATTTATTTTTTATCCTCCCACCCCCAGTGACTAATACAGGACGCAAGGCAATACACTACATACATGTACAATACTAAAGATATTCAACCTTACAGTGTATTCCTGCATACGTTATAGGAGGAGGCTGGATATGTGGACAACTTAAAGTTAACTGTTGATCTCATGAACAAGAACATCTTCCGTGAACTAATATTTGCTGAGTCATTTATGAGCTCCAACCTTCCTCTAATTATTGCCCAACTCCGACTGACCAGTCTCTCATCTGATGCCCACCATTGTGTCATGGCAGAGAAGCTTAACCAAAAGTGAGTAACATTGTATGTATCTCACATGTATACACATGTGCACACACACATATACACTATGTTAAATACTACATGTACATATCCATTTCTTTGGTTGTGGGTTTAAAGTTACCAAGGACCATACAATATGTTACATGACTGTTGCTCTACAGATACAATGAACTAGATCAGGAGATGGAAGAGGTCGGCCATCTTTGGAGGGTAGCCAAAACTGACTTCCCCACCTTCCCTCCTAGTATACCAATAGATCAGGTCTGTTTGTTATATTGATCATAGCTGGCTAATGTGTCAAGCATGATAGAAGCATGAGTCGTTATACCAAAAATTACTTTTGATGTTACTGGTGTGAATTCATAGGAAAAGTCTTACAAGTTGTTGTACTCCTTCACTTGTAACTATTTTATTATTTTACTGCACAATAATGTATGTATGGCTCTGTGTATCCAAGAAACACTTAGTGTAGTCAGTGAAGGATAAAACTACTCTAATTGGACTTATATTCCTATATATATATATATATATATATATATATAGGCAGAAGCACTGTAAAATAGTGTACCCCTATGCACAATGGTAGTTACGTATCCAATGTAAAATTGTTCTCGAAATTTTGTATGGGGGTATGCAAAATTGTTCCTATATGTATAGGAGAAATTTTGCACTGGGGTATGCAAAATTTGTGGAGGTACACAAAATTTGATAATGGTAGTGAGGAATTACACACAAATGAGCTTGGTGAACATTAAATAGGATGTAAGCAAGTGATTTTGAATAGTTAGCCGACTCAAATGCAAATGTAAAAGATGTGAACCAGAGAAGGATGGAGGCAGTTTAAGTGGTGTCTAAATCTTTACCAGATTTAACAGTTATGAGCCTTGTAAGCAATCCTACATTGCTTTTAAACCAGACGTGTGCCTGAAACCATTACACTTCGCTTTACCTATTGTCAGCCTGTCACACAGCATTACTAATGAACAGCAGTATTAGAAACACCTCTGCAATCAATCCAGTCACCATGGAGATATGGATGATTCCCATTTACAAACATAGGGAAGCCATGCGTTCTGCTACAGCAAATCAACACCTTGGGCTGCCAGCAAAAAGAAATGAAACACAAAGGAGGACAAAGGTATATCTATGATGTGTGCATTGTATGTACTGCGCTTTGCTAAAAGGCACGCCTTGGTGTGCACAAGGGTACGTTATTTTACAGTGCTTCTGCCTATATATAGAGGAGTAATTTTGTGTGGGGTTACCCAAAATTACTATATATAGGAGTAGAAGTCTAATTAGTGTAAAACTGTACATTACCTACCGATTAACAGCCATTCGTGCCAATCATCATAATGACTATCATCATAGATGCTATGCTAACAAAACTTGGGGTATAACATGCTGGAAATAGTGTTAAGCATTATTCTAACATAAAAGATGCAGGAATTGCTGTGTTAAACATTGAGCAACTGCTACTTACTATATATGTTCGTGTGAAAAAGATTGAAATACTCTAATAGAACAGTCATTACATGTTGTGATCAATAAAAATTCTAATAGAGCAGTCACACATAGCTAATTTGAGAGGTGTGTAAATTGTATGGCAATTATCGGTATCGGTATTAAAGTTTGTGGCTATCTGCTGTATTTTTACAGTAATTGCATGATTCTTAGCTGCTGGAGGGTATAGTTATTTTACTATAGAGGACTTACACGGTGAAGTAATTCATCATAATCATCCACAGCTGTCGGCTATGTTTCAGGACATTGTTGTGACTGAAAAGTGCCTTCTCACTATTTGTGATGATGGTTCAATGAGTATCCAGCTCTAGAATGCACAATACCAAGCTTGTTAGAAACAGCAAAGGAATTAGAATTGGTAAGCAATTTACCAAAATTTAATTAGCCACCGATTTCACAGAGCCAATGTGTTCTATTTCAATCCTAGCCCTGCCTCCCAGTGTCACTCTACCCAGTGCTTAGTGAATGAACATTATTAGCTTCATTCTGATCCAGTGTGTGCCATAGAAAGTTGTCCCAAAATATAGCTGCCTGACAGCCATTGCTAGCTTGTGTTGTCATACGTGCAAGTCCTCTATTAGCCTTTGTGATAATTTTATTTGTGACTGTTGTCATACATACTTTACACTATCATGTGTGCACACATTACACACACCACACACATACACGCACGCATGCACGCACACACTACACTACACACACACACACACACACACACACACACACACACACACACACACACACACACACACACACACACACACACATGCACACACACATGCACACACAGAGAGTAGGCACACGATATAGCTTATTACATATACCCTTTTACTCCCCAGAGCAAAAAGGCTCATATTGAAGAGATTCGTTCTGATGCAGAGTCTCTTAAGAAGATGAAGCAACAACAAAAACAACAGTCCAAGGTTTAATAGCTGTGGTTGTGAATTATTTTATATATTGCTAAAATGCTCATGCTGGGGATTAGTACCATGCCACCTACTAGTGATATGTACGAAGTGTAGGTATAATTATGATATCGTTTTGCATATGATCAGCTGTATACATGATTTTTTACTATAGTCTTTTTTCCCTACAGAACCAGGATCTTGCTTCTGCTAAAGCAGTGAGCAAAATGTAAGTTGAATCTTTATGCAGTTTTTTGGTTTTCAGTTGTGTATGTTTGTAACTACTACTACTACTACTACTACTACTGCTATATAATATAATAGTAATAGAAATTAAAATATGTTGCCTATACTTTTAAAAACTAAAAAGATAGAGAGGTATTCCAATTATAATCTCTGTTTCTCTATTTCCAAGTTCCAACTAAAAGTTGCATGTGCTTGCTATTATAGACAGAACCCCCATGGACAAGGGAGCATGTAACTCTGTAAACAGCAAAAATTGAACATGGGTGCCATGCACTGCAATAAGTAGCTTTTAAAATTTCCTAATTGGGATATTGTGCAGAGGCACATGCTCTAGTACGTCACATTTCCGTTGCGATGAAGTGAAGCTATGGAAATGAAGTTCAATGGCATGATGGAGGAATAGTAGCACAGGCTTTCTACAGTCATGCCAACCACGCAAAATTACTCCGCTTGACCATTCCAAGCTTTATCTTCAACTTGATATCGAAGCAGCCTTTGCTACCTTCACACAAGACAATGGAGTAGCGATGTAACCAATTATATACATAGCAGAGGTTAATCTAGGGGGCACGTGCCCCCCTGGGTTAGCTATTGCCCTCCCTAGGTTTATACCTAAAGCCTTGAGAAATGGAAAGGTTTAATTGATCCCAAAGTTGTATAATCCAATAGTCAATATTCAATGGCATCACAGTAAAAATTCACCAAAATTGAGTATATTTCTACCTAATTTTTCCTGGAGGATCATGCCCCCAGACCCCCCTAGAATCCAAAGTGACTTACGTCGCCCCTCTCTTGGTTAATATTCTGGGTTGAGCCCTGTGTAGTATTGGTAGTGTACTGAGTTACACACTCCCTTGTCCATAGCTCCTGAAAGTACATATGTACCGTGAAAGGTGTTTATTTGAACACAGCTATACGTTTTTCATAGTCTTATATGTGCATGTTGTAAGATGAACATTTTGGTTGAATAGCTACTACCTTTTATGACATATGTAGGGCTATCAGTCAAGTAGTCAAGCCACCATCAGAAGAGCCTAAACCATTCTCTGCTTGTGGCATCACTAACACACAGTTGTGCAACAAAATGAAACCACTGGAGTCTGTGCAGCTGGACAATTCTGGACGCACACTCAAACCAGCAGAACTATCCACAATCCTCTATCATTGTATGAAACCCATAGGAGATCCTGATACTGTTCTAACAGGTGATAGAGTCATTCAAACTTATACGCTCAAGTTGGAACTGTCCAAGCTTGATCTGTCTAAGTTACCAACCGAAGGCCACTTGTCTGACAATGATAGGTACAAAGATTTTGGACTATCCATAGAAGAAATGAATGATATCAACTTAAAGTTGAATGCTCTCAAGGCTATGGGCCTAGACTTACAACTGGAAGATTTGTTGGATACTGGAGTGTCACTGGTGGAGCAGAATAGGGTGGGAATGAATGGACTGTTGTTACACAGCAATGGCAAGAACCACCTGCACAATGGGACACTGTTTGAAGGTTTTTCAAAGATGATGAACGGTGATACAGAGAGAGGGGAAGTTAATGGCACTACACCAAAGTCTCATGTACAATTTGATGGTCTTGTATTAAAGCTGCGAGTGACTAAAAAATTATCTCGTAAAGAACTCGAGAATTATCGAACAAATGGCCCAGCTGGGCTGCAATTTTCCAGCCAAGATGAGGCACAATTGCAAGTGGCACGACTAGAATTAAACCACAACAATGTATCAGTACATGGTGACTGTGTTGGAGTGTGTTTGGGTCTAGAGAAGGAATGTGAAGATCCTATGGACAGTGAATTGTTCAATTCTGCACGTCATTATGAAGTCGTGCGAGTTCTACAGCAACAACTGGATCAGTGCTCCTATGAGAAAGACTCTGTTGAAGCACTGAAGAGTCGTGGTGTTGTGTTGTCAGGCAAGACAGCTGCTGGCAAGTGTGAGAAACTAGAGAAGGCTGAGAAAGCATCAACAAAAGATTCTGATAGTAGTAAAGTTGCTGATTCTCCACCATCAGATGTGGACTTGTCCAAACTAAAACCACTCATAGTACCCAATACTAACACATCATGTCAGTGTGCTGTGTGTGTTGGAGCCAGAGCTGCTACCTGCAATCACTCTGTGAGTAATGCGTGTGTACTAGTTTGTATATTGTGTGTTTGTTATTCTTGTTGCTTGGTAAGTAAGTAGGCTCATGGGGCTTGTATGATCTTTTGTTGAAGGTTTTGTTAAAATATGTGATACTTGTCTTTTCTTCCATTTCTTTTTGTTGTTTAAAAAGGTTATCTGACTTTGTATTAGTTTGAGTACAGTTACATGTAATGTGGATGGATAATAAAATGAGTAGGAAAGATAAAGAAACTAGTACAGCACAACTAAAGAAAAAAAATCTAAAAAGAGTGCTAAGTTGGCTCCTGTACAATGTGTAAGTAGTAGTAGTGAAGGAGCTAGGGGAAATGGACCTCTTGCACTTTGTTTCATAGAGAGACCTCCTTAACTAACCATAATATGCTCAGGGTGCGATATTGCTAACCATAACTCGTGGTTCCCATTGATTCCTGTACAAAAACACATTTTTAAAAAAAGCTGAAACTTTTTCATACTACCATATATGCATCTCAAATTTCTTTAGATGTCAGAGTGGTCTTCCTCTCTCAGGAAAGCTATGTATTGTTGCGTTTCAGCAAGCCACATCTTCAAGTTACAGAAGTTGTAGCGCTGTAGTTAATAAAACCACTGGTGATAATTCTAGTGCTAACGATAGTTCACCGCTGTTCTCGCCACTAGCAGCCATTCAAGCCAATGGCAACAACAGGAAATAGTGTTCTTATAGTGATCGACAAACCTGGAGCAATGATGAAGGTGCCGTTAAACCAGCATACTTGTATAGAGAAACCAGCGTACTAGAGGGACTAAAGAAAGTAAAAATGACGGCAGAACCTACACGGTAGTGGGAATGTATCTGATGCTGTATAGCTCTTGGATGGCTTGTGAGTGCCAAGGCATTGATCTAGGTATCGCTGGGCACCTGCATACAGTATTCTCCTGTCATGCTGTTCTAGTGAATAGGACTAACATTCACCTAACATGGCAACCAAGTTGAGGCAGCGTAAACTTGATTATCTCACAAATTATCACTGCAAGTAAACAATCCATCACTCACCAACGCTTTTCTATTCATACAAAATTGTTAGCGATATATTCAGCAGCTGCAGTGGTATAAACACTGTCAATATCAATAGTCACTGTCTCACTGAAGGCAACAACATCGCACTCCGGAAGCCACGTCATAGACCAGTTATGTCGTCACAATCTAACCACAGCATTCCATTGCCTTAAATGAAAAGACCTATTGAGTTGCTGTAACAGATCAGTCATATACTCTAATAAAACAGTCAATACAATGTAGTCAATGTGATTTCAGAGTGTTTTTTCCTGGTACTGGTCACCACTAGTAGAAATCTTATGAAACATATAGAGTAATATTGTACTTTGCGTGGGAGGATCAAAGCGATGCCGTGTATCGTATTCTCCATATCATACTAATCAACTGCATAACCGTACTGTATGAGTCATACAGTACAGTTATGCAGCTAATTAGGCAAATACAGTACAGTTATGTACTTAATTGGGCAAATACAGCACACTTGGGCAAATAAAGTACAGTTATGCGGAGAATTTATTTAAGGAATGTTATGTAAACAACACTGTAAATCGCTAAAACCAGCCGAAGTAATCCTACCGGTTTGTTCTACGGCTAGGAATAGATTGTTTATACGCTTACTGATTGTCTGATCACGAAGCTTTTAAACACGACTCCACCAAGACAGCACGATTGATCACGTGCGTGACATTGTAAATCGCTAAAACTAGCCAAAATAATCCTATAAGTTCGTTCTACGACTAAAAATAGATTAGTTAAACACTTACTGATATCCTTATCACCAAAAATCGCAGCGGTTTGAGTACTAGAGAAAATCCCTCCGAGCCAGACGACCAGGAAGTACAATATAACACTTAAAGCACCGCCTTGCTTGTGTGTACAAAAAATACAGTACTCGGGGGGTGTCTTGAGGCAAATACAGCACTTGGCTTCGCCTCGTGCTGTATTAGCCTCTTGACACACACCCTCGTACTGTATTTTCCGTACACACACGTGGTGGTGCTTTAACATGT
Source organism: Dysidea avara (assembly GCF_963678975.1). NCBI lineage: Eukaryota > Metazoa > Porifera > Demospongiae > Dictyoceratida > Dysideidae > Dysidea > Dysidea avara. Next base: position 32,345,816 of record NC_089278.1, on the reverse strand, counting down.
GGTATGGCTGTTGTAGGTATTTTTCGATCGCCTTACTTTTATCACACTGCTTTGGGTTATATCTCCTGGATTATCTGTGTCTGTACAATTGTAGGCCAAACTGCTAAGTGTTTGTAATTTAAAAAGCTATACACATTGTCAACAAATATGTGTTAATTTTCACATTGCACCCTTGCTACTTTATGGTAAAATAAAGCACTCTTTCTGATTTGTTTCTCACACAATGCATTTCTTTTATATGTACTGTACATACATAGATTACAGTGGAACTTCCGTTATCTGAACCCCTTGGGATCAGAGGTGGTCCATAAGTTTGAAAAGTCCGTATCTCTGAAACTGTGTATGAATAACCGTAAAGAACATTGGTTAAAAATATTGGTATTATTCAACTACCCTAATAGAACAGTCACTACTCTAATAGAGCAGTCATTTCTGTACTTCGGTTAACCGAGAATCCAGATAAGTGGAGTCCGGATAACTGAGCCACTATACGTGCATACATACATATATATATATATATATATATATATATATACATACATACATACATACATACATACATACATACATACATACATACATACATACATACATACATACATACATACATACATACATACATACATACATACATACATACATACATACATAACGTACATACATGCATGCACGTATTTATTATACCCATTATGGTATAGGATACACAGTCCACAGTGATGCACAGTGTCCACAAGATTCAGCTAACACCCGGTCACAACTTCATTGCTCTGGCTCAAGAGAAGCCTTCCAAACCACTGCGGCCAGGGGAATCCCCCAAGACACATCTCTTACACTACAAGCTAGACTCGAAGGAGGTACAGCAGTCATCATCAACCAATGCTGGAGGGGTGGGTGGGGCTACAACCAGTGGAGATCACAGCTCATGTAACAACAACCACCACTCCACTAATGTAAGATGTGTTACACTTAGAAAATAGTTCCAATGCACACAACAACACTGTAGCTGTCTATACAGAACCACCACCTGTTTATACCAGCCAGCACACATTTCCCACTGTACAGTGGAAGCTATGACAGGCACTATTGTCCTTTGTATAGTCCATTGAAAAATATATCTTTTGTAGGTGTTGATATATTTTTTGTATGTTAAGTTTTGTACTAGCTGTCTCTAGCTACTATACTATTATTGTTGTGTTTCATGATTTATTTTCCCATTACACATTACAGCATGGCGATTCTGGCTATGAAGAGGATAGCTCATCATTGGAGAGTTCAAAGTCAAGTGCCCAACATTCTCCTGATTGTGACAGTTGTCATCATCATCATCACCATCACCATAGCAACCATCACCATGGTCACCATCACCATGGACACTGTAATGATACAACCAACAACAGCAGTAGCAATGGCCACACCTCCTCTGGGACCACATCCAATAGTACCAGTAATACAGCAACTGATAGTAATGGTAGCATGGATGATAATCACAACTGTAGCTCTAAGTGAGTTGTGTAGTACTATACTATATGAGTTGGAAAAATTGCAAAGGACAACATTTTTAAGGCTGGGTTTGCTATTGCTTTAGTGAAAATGTTTTTAAAAGTTGCATAATGGATCATTCAGTACATAAAGCATTGAGCCTGTTACCATCAAGGATTCCGATTTATGAATTTTCTAGTGTTATGTTGAGGGTCAGTGTTTTGGCTAACTCACTTTAAACCTAATGTAGATGTAGAATTGTAAGTAGGTGTGGTAGCAAAGTGCTTCCTCATTGTTCATTTCAAATGGGCTTTTAGTTCAAGATACTCTAATAGAGCAGTCATATATACTATAACAAAATAATTTACATTTTTATTTATTTATTTTTATTTTGACCTGCTGGGTCTACTAGAGGGTAAAGAGTCCATGAAACATAATTATTTAGTACAGCTTTGATATAGAAAGTACTCGTCAGTATTCTAATGGATTGTTGTATCTAAGCATTAGTCTGTAACTTAACTTCTTGTGTTATGCTGAAGTGTGAAAATATAGGCCACTTCAACTAAATCTTTTTTCTCGGGCCTGACCAACCCAATATTTTTCAATGCAAAATAGTTATGTTCACACTAGTAATCACCTTGCAAGTGTAAATATAACACCACAACGTTGCAACTTGCTTTTTAAGCTCCACATGATCACAAGTACAGGACACTTAATATTTTGCCATATAGCTGCCCACTGGCATGTAACAGCAATCGTAATGTAGGTTAGCTACATGAAATCAGTAGCAAAAAAATTATAATTTTAATTTTACTGACTTGTACTTGATTGTATGAGTTTGCCTGAGAAACAAAAGATTTAGTTGGAAGTGCCTTATTAAGCTCATAGTTGTGCTCAATATTTATATATCGGTTCCAATGTGTTGATAGTACATAAATTTGCATTTTCTTTTAGTCGTACAAGCAACTCTTTAAAAGTATCACTATTATTGTATTGTCTGTGGAAAAGCTATCAAAATAACATGAAAAAACTAGTCCACTATTATGTGCAGTCATCCACCTGACTGCTCTATTAGAGTTACTGACTGTTCTACTAGAGTTTGTCTATGTTTTCTGTGACATGCATTTTTACTTACGATACAATACTCTGCCTATTGTGTTAGTGTAATGTTTCAGACACTCAATATTGTGCTATCATAATAGGCAGGTACCAGTTATTCAGTTAAACAGAATTCTAATTTGTTAACATTTCATTCCTTTACAATCATGCTAATGGTTACATGTTGTTTTACTATTCCAGGTCATCATCAACTAATGGTAATTCAACCAGTAAGGACAATGGAGTAGGGAGCTCTACTAGTACCAGTAATAATAATAATAGTGGTGGTGGTGGTGGTGGTAATAATAGTGGACGTACTTACTGTCGGTGTTGTTACTGTGAACTGTTCGGACACTCAGGGGTATGTCAATAATGTTTACCTTAATAATCCAGTGATTTTTATAATGTTAAGTAGAGGGTGTAATCATGTATAGTGTAATTGCTCACAATTTACATGCCTAATAAAGAAATTTTGTGTCAAAAAACTGTGTGTGTTCTATTAGAGTCATTTAGTTGCCAATATTTAAGGAGGTGTAAATAGTACAATCTTATTGATCAAACAATTACATTATATGCTGTAGCTTCTCATTACATAATCAACTCACATACATCAACTTACTTACATCTACCAGTATATATTGTTATGATAGTGTACATGTTGATGATAGCAGTTCTGTTACCTTGTAGCCGCCCACTGCTCCTACCAGTCATAACTACACCAAACAGAGGGACAAAATGAGGGTGAAGTTGGAGATGAAGAAACAGAGAGACACGACCACTACTAGTCACGACCATTGTTCTTGTAGTAATCATCATACTCTGCCTACTAATACAACCTCGATAGAGTATGTTACAACCACGATAGAGTATGTTGAGTGTAATCATTGTAATGTGGTATAGAGTGTGTGTTGAAGTGTGTCATCTTGTTGGACTTTGTCGATGGTAAACTATTTAATGTTGTGCTACTTTTTAATAAAAATAATAGTAAAAAATTAATGAAAAAACCAGCACCGCAATTGTCACCTTGCTTTGCATTATTGGACTGTTCTATCAGAGTACAATCTTTTAGTAGTTGTTGTCTCATCTTTAACTACCTATTAATACACTAGGGCTGAAATGTATGTCCAGATATCCAGAACAAAATCTTTCCATATAGTGACATTGTCACTTGCTATAAAACAATTTGTTTTCTAGTACTTAGAATAGAAACAAAATTAAGTTTATAGTGTGAAATGTGGAAGCCATGTATGTATCAGAAAATTATTAGAAACTATCTTATGACTTCAAATTACTATCTGGATAATAAATTATTATAATCAGGTATCTGTTAGCCCTAGAATATTACACTATTAATTGATACGAGCTGTGAGCCACTGTACCAATTACTCAGCATGTCACATGGAACATGTATCTAAAGGTTCTCCCAATTATCTACTACCGTACAAGTTAAATTCTACTATTACATTATTAATAATTTTAACGGTCATATTTGGGTGATTATTTTATTAGAGTATCTCGACTGAGCCTCTTGTCTACATGTTGCCATGACATAATCTCACCATGCTATTGTTATAAGTGTAGTTAGACCAATAAGAAGGTGTGGTCATCAACCTGATTGTTTAGTCCAGCTAGATCATCCTTGGTCATCTCGCCCTATTTTCATGACAAACCTATTGTGTAGCTTCGGGTATCTCTACTGGACCCTTATAGCAGTGTAAACGCTTTATGTCTAAATATGCTCCTCAAGGAAAGTGTCTATATGGAATAATAACATTAGCAATAGGCCTTGTGCTAGGATTATGACAGATTTAACTTTAGAAATAAGGTAAGTGTGTAGGGGGGGGGGGGGAACGTCATGAATTTCTGACAGTGAGCCAGAAAGACCAACAACATTGCTTTACTGCAAGAAAATGGTCTTTCCTTGTTAGAAAACATGCTAGAGAAGTAGATCAGTCTTTAATTCAGCTGCAACTATCTTGTAGTGCTGCATTAAATTCCTTAGGTGGTTATAAGACAATTTGGATACACAATCATTTAATCGCATTGGTTGGGTCTCTAGATGTATGCACTTGTTGGCTGTTAACTAAGCAAGTACAAGTGTTGCACTTGAAAGAAATTGCTAGAGACTTGTAATTGGCTATAGCAAAATTTTGGAGTAGAACTGAAGAGTTTCAAAAATTGCACTACACTACTTCATTCAAACTGTGTAGTCATAAAAACTAGAGTAGCTAGGCAGTTCATCACCATATTCTGGTGTGTCTTCAACACAAATGGTTTTTGAGTTGCAGCTCATCGAAGTTGAAATTCATGAAGTTACCCCAGTCACGGAGTTGCTTCCATTCACCTTATTAAAATTCTTCATATTTCTATGATAATTTTAGGTGGCGGCATTTTGAGGGGCAACATTTTGTTTGGGGGAATCTCTACTGTACATTACTACTGTATAGAATGCAAAATGTAATTTGTAGAGCGATTGATCCCATACAGGTATCTGTGGTAATCTTGTGTGTCTATGTGTAGGGCTAAAGATAACAGATCGTTGGATGACAGATCATTGGACACTTTACTGGAGTTCATTAATGGACCAGAAGAAGAGAACCATAAGATATCATCAAGGGCAGCGAAGAGACAAAGAAGGAAACAACGAAAGGTACCAGTTGTTAACCTATACAGCTAACTAGCATTATAAACCCTTATACTTGACCATGTATACTCTTGTTTGTATCCTGCTATAAGTACAGCTGAGGTGTTGTTTTGTCAATATGCAGTACATTAGTGTGTGTATTGATGACATCATGGAATCACAAGTGTTATAGTGTGGTATGGGGAGTACATGTTACACCATATTATCTCATTATTTTATATAACAGTGCAAGGTGGTGCCATCTCACACAAACAAATTCATGTATTGATGTAGCATTTTGTAAATTGCCAGCTGAAATACAAATAATATCATCCAGTTAATAAAAGGCTTCATTACACTTGGGCCCTACTCATTTTCAGTATACAGAGTTTTCGGTGGTAGTTGTATCATGACTGGTTCTTGTTGTGTTGAAAATCTTTTGTTCCTGTATAACCTGATGGTCTGGTATTCCATGATGGTTCAACCTGTTATGTTAGCACAAGTACAGTGCTTTCACTTCATGGCATTTGTTATCCTCGTGCTGGCCCTGCTGCTTGTAAGCCTATAAAGATAGATAGTGTGTGTGCTGAATTGATTCTGTGTATGTTTTGTTACGTTACAGCAAGAGAACAACCAACATGAAGATGACGGAGACTCTAAACACCAGGACACATCTTCACAAGGGGACGAAAAGGACACGAAGGGTCGGCAATCACCAGATGGGGAGGAAGAGAAACTGAAGGAAGAGGATGAGCAGCAGGAAAGCAGTGATGAGGAGCAAGAGAAGATTAAGAATGGGACACTGTCTGACCACAGTTCTGATGAAATGGAGGAAGCAACAGAGATGATGATGAAACGATCCTTGAGCCAGGAGTTCACCCTCATCAACGGGAAAATTGCAGCATTACAAAAACTGGAGAAACAACAGCAGGAAAGAGAGAAGATGCAGGCTAAGGCAGCAGCAATGAATGACACACAATCCAACAATGCTACTGCAACCAGTGGTGTAAAAACTCAGGCCCACAATCAAAAGATTCAACAACAACAACAAGTTGTTCAAAAGACTCGTCCAGTAACCACTTCTCCTAACACAACCACTAACAAACCAACTGAGGGACAGTATACTACGATGACCAGCCGTAGACAACAGCAGCAACAACAACAGCAGCTACAACAAGCTAAGGATATGGAAAGGATGGATAATGGGCAGAAGTACTACTCAGGAGAACATAACACTCGGCTGCCACCCCAGCAGAGGCAAATGGTGAAAGATAAGGACATGATGATGGGAAGAGATAATCGTGACACCCGCTACCACTATGCTCCCAATCCTAATAGGATCAAGCAGCTACCGCCAAGGTTCCAACGAATGGCTCAAGAACAGTTGGCCAGTCAGCAACAACAGCAGCAGCAATATGTAAGAACACTCAATGTCTTTGCTCATAAGCGTTTATAAAACTTTCTTTTTCAGTCACGGCCTAGGTACACTACCCAGCCAGTCTACTCTCAATCCAATTCAGCTCCTGCTGTTACCACTAACCACTCACAGGCTACTGTACAAAGGAAGGAACCAGCTGCACACACTGCCACTAATTCCACTTCTCTGGGTATGTGTGTACGTTTTTACGGCTTAATTTCTGATTATGTGTTGCCATTATTTTGTTTTGGTATCATTTTGTATGTAACTATGTTTGTAATATTTACTATGTCTGTGTTGAGTATGTTGTTTTCTGTTGTGTTTAGATGATGTCTTCATGCCAAAGGATGATGCTGTGAATGTAAGAAAATTCTGATTACTTTGAATACTGCACCTTTACCTTTCATCTTTTTCAGACTTCTGATGGTGAAATGGACGAAATTGATCGTGAACTTGAGGAATTCAAAAGGTTCTGCTTCATGAACAAGCCACTGGAGAACCGTCCCAAGGTTGCCGTCAAGGTGAACCTTAGAGATCTCACCCTGAAGAAAACCTAACTGTGCCGCCGAGATTGGGACATTTAAAAACTCAGCGTTTTAAGACTGATATGTTATATACTGTAAAAGCTATTCTGATCTTTTTGTTTCGTTTGATCTACATACTTTTTACTTATATTAGTAGTTCCAAAACTAGTTACGTCATAGATAGTATATTCTCCGTACACTATTTACGGTTACATAACGTAGGTTGCGAATTCAAAAGAGTGTGGTGAGCTGTAGATAGAACTACAAGAATGGACGCCTTACTAGCTTACTCTAGTAGTGATTCTTCTGGTGATGAAAATGGCGACGATGATGAGTTGGTTCCTCCAGTAAAGAAGGCACGTCAGGATCTTGACGAAGCGTGCAAGTGCGTTTAAAAAATGTTATCAAATCATTTCTAGTATTATTGTAGGTCACGTGAGTTGCTCGCGGTTCCTAATGACATCTTGCACATGTTTGCTGAAGGCGAGTCACGTGATGATGACGACAAAGATCTACACATGGGTCGTTCAAGATCATTTGCTCATGTGGCTGGCAACTGGGCCACATACTTGCATGTTCCTAGTAAGTCAGTGTATAGTCTGGCATAAGACCCTCGGTATAAACTGCCACGTTACGCCGAGGGTCCGTCTACGCTAGACTAGTCAGTGTATGTGTGATGTAGCTAGCATTACATTTTTACAAAGAGTATGGTAAATACAGAAAGCCATGTATTGTGCTGGGGTGGCTGGTATAAGGAGATGGATTAGAACAATTATTATTATTTTTTTTAACAATTTGGTTTGCTTTCAAGTTGTTTAATGATATGACCAACCTCTGGATCTGGCCTATATGTATCCTCCTCCATTTTGATATTGCTGTTAAGCCTCTTTCTGAATTAAGGAAACTTCTGGCCTGATATGTTTGGGTTAATGCATTTTTGCCTATGAAGAGAACAGCCAAAAGTCAGTTAGTAAAATGTATGTCCAATAGTAACAGTTGGCCTGTGTGATTATTGTAAACTGCTATGTTTTGGTTTGGTTGCTAGCATAAAATGTACTATAACAATTTTGTTAACTATTCCCTGAGTGTGCAAAAGCAAGTAGAATCATACCTGCTTCATTACAAATGTGTATGTCATGAGTAACTTGAATGACGGCTCAAAAAATATTTGAGTCCTTGTTAATATAGTAAATATTGTTACATGCAAATTTCTAGATGGAAGACTTATATTTCTTGGATTTTGCAATGAGCCTTATCCACAATGACGTTTTATGACATCACGAGAATAAAGATGGCCGCGATAGTTGGGGGGCTGTTATACAGGCACCTATGGAGAAAAATTTTTAATTGCTCGTATTTCAGCCAAAAAAGAAGATATTGAGTTCTAAACAACAGTTACCGTCAAGTTTTATATAAGACATTATGATAAACTAGTTTTGTTGCGTTTAAAAACATTTTCTAAATGGCGTACGTTTACAATAGCTTTTGTTACTTCACAACCATACCTGCTGATTAGTGGTCGATATCTCCATGCTTAGCTGAAATGTGAGCGATCGAAGTTTTACCTCCATAGGTGCCTATATAACAGTCCCCCAACTATTGCGGCCATTTTTATTCTCGTGATGTCATAAAACGTCATTGTGGATAAGGCTCATTGCTTGTCTGTTTGCAAGACTGTCAACCTCATTGATTATAAGGACTTGCTCACTGCTATAACCCACGTGGATAGTAGTGATCCCCTTTAAGTCATAATATACTTTGTGCTACTATACATTCTGTAATCGCATTGCACTATATGGGATACACCCTTATGGGATCATAATTCTAGATTCCCATAATATATGCAGCCATTGAATCCATAGTCTTCCTCAATGTGTTGTTGTTTACACATAGTCAGTTTGTTTGATGGCTGCTGCCTCTTCATTACACTGGTCTCTTTGTTCCCCTTGTTTGCTATATAAGTTGTGACAGTGAAATTTGATTAATATGTAGTACTTATTGCTTTTGGGAACACAGTGTATGGTCTCTACATATCATGGCCACTACAATAAAGTAGTCTGAATAACAAGGTGGCAAACTATAATAAAATATTTTTCTGTTCATATAATAGTTAACAGAGTTTTAAATACAATTTATTTGTAAGAAACCATCCATTTTATATGCACTACCTTAAGAACTGCTGAATTGGTAAATTTCTTGTAATGGTTAGAGAGCTATATTACACACATACATCAATGTGACATCTCACTGGAAAAAAGATGATTTGTTCAAGATAGGTGGTCAAAGACTTTGTGTCTAGACTGTACGTGCGCGTCGCCTATAAGTTGTGGTGTGTGGGATTTGTCCATTTCTCTATTTGACTTTTGTAAGCCAGAGTCCATTAGAGATATCAGTGCTAACATTGTACAGGTGTTGTTTGGGAAATCCTAGGTTTACCAACCTAGCATATAATGACATGGTGTTAATGTAGTTATGTTACATTATCAAGTTACTTGCTGTAATTGTATACTAATAGTGTATTGTTATGCTGAGTATCAAATATTCATATTTGTTGGGTGTGTTGTGTTGGTAATTGTGTGTGTGGTGTGTGTGCGTGTATATAGTTGTGTGGCTTGTTTCTAGATCTTAAAATGTTATTGTCAGCTGAATGGCTTGGTGTTTACAGCAAAATGCACATTTTGTAAAATTTTTATTTCAACAAAAGAACCACATTTATTGGAGCCAAAATTTTTGTACTTATTAAAGAGGTTTCCTTAATTTGGGAATCCTCTAAGTTAGGACCAACTGTACATAGAAGACAAACTGTTCATTGATTGTTCAATGTTTGGTATACACACTAACACATTGTGGATATGAGGTGGGGCATTTTATAGAGGGTGTGTGTAGTTGTGTTTGAATGGCAGTTAGAATATTTCAAGTGTTTGTATTGAAATAGAATCTACACTGATATATGCATATGAGATACCCCACACATAGTTTGTAGGTCTTACATGAGATTCCTGGCCATTAGACCTCTTTTAGTAAAGAGTATAATTATATTTAGTGATATATTTTTATTTTTAGGTCTCAATACAAGATTATAGATCCTAATATGTCATGTAATAGGATAATTTTGTTTCCTATTTAGTAACATGTTCCAGTGGGTTTGGCCAATGTGTTCAGCGGTTGTGTGACCACTTGTGTGGGAAGTTCCCTCCCTCAGCCGAGCATGCTGAGTTTCATGTCATCCCAGCATGTGACTTACATGTGACCGTATCACGGACAGTTGCCATTAGACATCACTGGATTGAGCCACTAATGAACAAGCTCAGTTGTGGGCTGACCAACCACCGATGGTGAGTTATAGCATTATGATATAACATCTCTAGACATGTTACAGTATGTTTTGTGTAAATACCTGTAGAAGGTTATGATGTCAATTTGATGCACATTGTATTTGTAGCCAAAGCTAATTGTAGATTTCTGTCACAAAATAATTATTTGATGCCCTCTTCACTTGCACAATTACACACGCTTGTACGCACAATAAATGTGTACATATACAGTGTTTCTTGCTTGCCTAAGGATTGATAACTGAAGAGTTGATCTTCATCCGTATTCTAACTCTCCATGGGAGATATCTCCTTACCTAGCTAAGGGACACTGAGTAACCCATTTAAAACATTTTTGTTTAGGCCAGGCAAGAGGACCTCTATATATATGAAGGATAGGAATAGCAAGTGTCTGTATCTGGAACTTGGAACAAAGTCTTCACTAAAGCATCATATATATGATGTATGTGCTGTTACAAGACCATGCAATGCTGGGGTCCCCTGGACTCCACCACATGGTCAGAGACAGGAATGCTACCATTAGCTGCACCACCAACAAGTGGTGTGTTACTGTGTCCACTACATGGAGGTTGGAAGCATTAGGTACACCCATACACACACAGGTACATGTACATCGGAACAATGGTACTTATATAGCTTGTGTGGTGTTCTACGTAACTAGTTGTGCATATAACACATTAGGACAACTTGATAAAGGGTATTAAAGACACTCAAAGACTAACAAATTTTAACCATTTATAGAAAATTTTGTCTAAGATTGAACTTTGTTAGTACAGCACTTTTGCCTATACCCTCAATCCTTTATCTCATGTATGTAACATGAGAGCAAGCAACAAGTTTGGTAACATCTTCCTCAGTTATTTCACTACCTACAAATGAAGTGCAGTGATTCAGTAGCTAATAAATGGTTTGGCCTCTTAATGTGTTTAATCTATAACAGTTATACTATACATCAGTGTTGTGTATTTCATTGTTAATAAGTTTGTAACACAAGTCTACTGATATTGCATAGTAGCACACACTAGTGGCTGCAGTGTATGTGTAGTATTCAGTATGTTAGATGTTGTTCTGGTGAGTGTCTGTGTGTGTGTGTGTTACCGAGTAACAATATCAAGTGTCCATCATCACATACAATACATTTTATTATTGTGTGAATTTTGTAGGTTGTAATGTTAATATTTTTGTGTGCGTGCATGTGTGGTGTGGTACATGTTGTGTGTGCGTGCGTGCGTGCATGCGTGCGTGTGTGTGTTATTCCCAGTAGGTGTAGTTGTTGTTGTTTCCTTGACCAAGATGTTGCTCCATGCTACATAGCTGTTTAAATTAAGACATGGTGACAACTGTGGCACGCATCTGTAACATCATTGGGTGCCTGGTGTTACCGGGGAAGCAAATGCCAACTGTCCTTGTCTCACACAGTGAGTGAAGGGATTTCGGGTGCCCATACATTCACTTGTGAGACATTGTACAGCCTCCTGTGGTTTAGTAGTCCTATCCCAGGAGAATTTTCCTGCACTGACTCAAAATACCCAAGTAGCTCACAGGTGTCCGAGTGCTGGTTTGCTCGGTAGGTGTGATTGTACAGTAGCCAAAGGCTTTGCTTTTGTGATAGTGTGCATTAGCGATTAATGTTTGAAACTGATTATAGTGGGATTGGAACATTAAATCACACATGTTGTATATAGTTATTGTGTGTTGTTATGAATGACCTCAGGCAAATAGTAGGACTAAACGTTCAAAGTTTATGGACTTCACTTTTAGGTTCATGTTATGTAGTCTACAGGCTGCTTTATTTAGTGTGTTAAACTTTGAACTGTTTTGAATAAGGTGAGTGTGCTTGCCTGTTGGTGTGTGTACAAGTAAGTTCAGTCTTCAGGACAGTTGGTTACATCACCTTGTATGTAACTATTTAGCTTTCAAGTGATGTACTTTGAATCTGCAATCTGTGCATTTAGCTGATTTGTTATATGGCAGCCAGCCTCTAGAAAATAAATATAATTATTGCAACAAAGAGAAGTTTAGTTTTACAGTGCAATTTTTGTGGTGTTAGACCGTGTGAAAATAGCTACCATACATATGTGCATCAGTAAATGTGTATCTGTGTAATGTGGTTGTATTGTTTTTCATGATACTCATCAGCTTACCATTGGTATGTTATTAGCATTGCAGTAACTATATACTTAATTTTATTTTCTCAACTGAAGCTGTGTAAATTTCTACCATAGTTACTCTCTAAAAGGTTTCTGTTGCACTAGTTGTTTAATAGTTTAATAACATGGTAGATGACTCAAGATACTACAGTTGAAGGAGGACTATTTTTGCCTTAGAATTGGTATAAAGGTCCGCCAAAGTGCATAAGTGTTATCAAATACATTACTTGTCGTCTGACAAATTCAACTACATAATACAATAATTATGTATTTACAATCAGTGTAAAGGAAATACACATGTATTTCTGTAAGTGTATTCCTATCTCTGTTATTTTAAATGTGGTCTTGAATTGGGGAACTGTAGTAAGTAAATAAAGCCTCTGCTCGTATAACTATTTCATCAAAATTTGGGTGATTTTATTTAGAAGCTGTCTACATATTATAGTCTTGTAGTGTCACTCCATGCATTTAGTATTCTTGTCAGTCTCTATAATGGATGAATCTCATCCACTCTGTAACACACAAGCTTCGCCATAATTCCAGTTAGCAAATCAATACAAAGATATTATTTCACTATTCCAGTATAATCCATTCTTGGTGTGTATACACACGTCAAGAAATAATTTTATTTCCGTATGGGTCATTTCTGTGACTGAGAGGTTAGGATTCGGTGTCACAAAAGGGAATTAACCAATACTAGTGATTTAGTTGATGAATACTGGTTGGGTTGTAAAATTAGGACATTATAAAATGTTGTTAAGCCACAATTTTTACAAGAACAAATCTCTTCATTACTCCCTGTACATGTCATTGATATTTCCACACTAATGCTTAACACAATGATTACTTTTGTTGTATGATATTGTTGTAGACTACATCACGTGCTATGCATGAGGTTACAGATTAGGCACTCAAATAGAACTTCTAATAGAACAATCGAACTTCTAATATAATATAGAATTCAGTCAAAGTAGTTGAATCATTATGATGAGTTACCATTCGTATACGTAGACATTTTTCCTAAGAAATTTTCAAATGCCGTTTAGTTCATGATTGTGTTTCTGTATTTGTGCAATGTTAAAAATAGAAGTACCTTGCTAAATGCTGGATCCCTACTTTAACCTTTTAGAGGACAAAAATGACTTCTATGTCACCACATATTGGCCAAACATAATGGTTAATGCACACGTGGCAGTTATTCTAGTCCATTTAAACAAGATAACAAGTATAATGTATATAGCTCAGTTGACAGAAATTCCTTGCTATGTTGTAAACACTGTCACTCCCTTGTACAACCTACCTGGTATGGTACACTTAATTTTATATAGCATATTTCTAAAAACTGATGTATCCGTACTCTGTAAAAAAAGGAAACAAGCCCTAATGGCTTTCCTTAGCAGGAAATCCAGCATTGTTTTCTTATAGAATTAGGAAGCCTGTGTAAATCTCACAGGAATAGTCTCCATTTTCTGTAGCTGCTAACCAACTTTAGTATTTATAAACTCTTGAGTTTTATAGATAATTTTCCATTGTCATCTAGAGGAATAACCAATGTGGGTATGTGATTGGTCAGCTCTTAGAACTGACTTGTTATGTAATTGATCATGATATTGTCCAGCCAATTCATTCGTCCAGTCGTATGTTGTAGCTTAGCACCCAAACAATAGAAGCTATATCGTTTCAAAAAAAATCTCTGACTAAATATAATGAACTAATCCTTTTTAAATTTGAACTGCATGAGTACTGAATACTCAAATAACCTCTCTAAGCCTAATTTGAGAGATGATATATTGACACCCTTTAATAGGCACATCCTTATAGGTACATGTTTATATGCCAGGTAGCAATTTAAAGATTGAATGTTCTTTCTCAAGTAGACAAAGCCTATGTCGCCGTGTAGGCTGAAACATGTGGTAACAAGTATAGTCTTCTAGTGGGTAGTGTATTAGATAGCTTTGTGAAATGATAACATCAATCTTAACATTATGTTCTGATATTTGTTATATTACTAGTAAGATGACAAGTATATTGTAGTATTAATGTTGACAGAAATTCTTTAACTATGTCGTAAATATTGTCACTCACTTGTACACTTAACCTAGTCAGCTAACACTGCAGTTACACACATGCTTTATTGCATGGTAACAAATAAAATGAAGCAACATCATGGATTAAGTTCTTGAGTGGCTTCACAATGTATGTAGGCATAAATGTTGGGCTTTGTGTTTTTATGGATTAAGTTTAGCACTTGTCATGTTTGTGTATTCACATTGTTTTGGGGTGTGGATTTTTTACGACTACATCCTACGTAATTGTAACTTTTTTTGTCATTGCCTGGTTTTCTTTTTTACTAGTTTCAAATATCAACTTTCTGATTTGGAGGTCTATTGTAATGACACCAAGACCAGGTCTGGATGTGTAGTCCACACATTCATGTGCTCACACATGCTCTGTACTTTGATCTTTTAAACAAAGTCTTCTTTGTGTTATAACATACAACATGTGTCTGTTACTGATATATTAGTACTGTGTGTCTGTAGAGCTACTTTAGGCATAAGACTCAGTTGTTGTACATATCATAAATTAAATTAGTTACCTCTGGTTTGGACTAACATGGGCAAAGTAGTACAGTTCTTTACAGGTCAAACCAGTTCTTGGGTATTGATATGAAAGAATCACAAACAATTCCATGTATATATGTTACACAGTCAACACTAGTTGTTTTACCATTGGATGTAATTGTTATTTCATTATCACTTTCAGTGGGTTTATTATTGATAGGCAGGACTTGTCCTAACAAGGCATTGTAGGGTTGATCTCGTACAAACCTAATAGACGTACAAACAATTATCACGTCTTAATTGTTATAATGTTTGCTGTTTGAAGGGATTTCTCGGTAAACAGAGTCTTTACAAACATATCTTTTATTATGCTGGGTTCCCAGTATGAAGTCTCCAGTTCTAGTGTATGCATGACATGTGCCTTGTTTGTGGTTAAATATTTATTGCTCAATGTTTAACTAGTACATTTTGTACATACTTTAGATCATTTTTTGGCTTGGAAATCTTGTTTGGGCAAGAAAACGTACGTAAAGGCAAGAACTGTGAATTCCATTGTTGATGGTTGCTTGTAAACTACAGTACAAGTCCACCATTTAATTGTGCATTGGTGATTGATACTTATATTGAAAGATGCTGGCTAGAATTTTGTATGAGGAAACACTCTGGATTTAGCATAATGAAGCCCATTTGTGATTGTGTGGTCATCAATGAATTCTATTGTAGTTTTTAAGAAAACATATTGCACCTCTATGGTGTTATAGATACACACATAGCTATTATATCCTATTGAAAAATCTCACCATGCAGATTTAAATATAAACTGTAGTATGTATATGGATTAAGTCTCAGTGGCATTATTTTAAAGGCGATTTTTGTGCAAATTCGTTTCTTGTCTGAGTATGTGGACTCAATGTACACTTTATCAATCACTACACACGCTAATGCCATCTAATGTGACATATTAATGATGTGCTGGCTTCGTTATACATATGGGATTACATGCAGATTGTATTTGCCAGGATTTTGTAGAGTTTTGAGGCCATTGTGAACCACTTTCTCCATGTTTGGGTTCTGCCAGGAGGTAGTTGATTGTTTCACAGTTGATAGTTGAAAGCTTTCACTAAGTACTGAATTGAAATCGGATTTGCTGTGCAAATTTGATACTGCCAGTAAACAACTTCAACCTTGCAGGCTTTATACTGATATTATGATGTGTTGTATAATATTGTCAGTGCCGTAAGTAAATCTCGACTTTCTTTAGAAGTGGGATATTTTTCAGCTTTATAGTTTGGTATAATAGTTTCATCCTGTTTTTCTTTATTATTTTATTTTTTGGGCAGCTGGTTTCCCTTCCTTCTTTTTTTTGCTTCCTTGTGTTATATCATTCAGTGTTTTAATGGGTGGTGGTGCTATTAGTGATCCTAGGGTGGTATGTATTAGTGAACAAGACAGGTGTGTACCTTAGTTTCCCTTCCATTTTGGAAACATGAACTCATACTCAACTACCATATTCACTACTAAGTGTACAATTGATTGAAGTCTGTAACTTCGTTAATCCATGCTTCGTAATAATTGAATATGGACACAGCCATAGATGTTTTAAGTTGTCTGAAGAACTTACAGACATCTGGCACCATGTCAGTCATGCTAACAGACTATCATGACTAGAATACAGTGGCTTGTAATTAGCTTTGTGAGAAACCTTCTGACTTAGTTTTCCTCCACAGGGCAAGGATATTGTTTTTGGATACTAGTTAGTGTAATTGTCTGTGTTAGGTCTAGTTGCTATGGCATTTCTATATATTCTACACTGAAGAATGTTATTTATATTATATTGCTCATAACTTTGTGTAGTAGTATCATGATTTGTCAGAGTATACTAAAGATTACACAATGTGTGTTAACTGTGTTTATGTGCTGTACACTGTGTGTTAAATTCTGTTATTGTCTAAAACTTAGCAACAATATATTGTAGTACTGGCTGAGATATACATGCTGTACGCATCCCACTGAATAGCTCTTCAATAACTATTCTTAATTTTTAAGAAGTGATTGCAAGCAATGTATTTTATATTGTAGCATTTAAGATCAGAGTTGTTTGACAGATTCTCTAAATCTTATAGGCTCAATCACAACACACAAGTATACACTACATACTCACAGACACACAGACAGACGAGTAATAACCACAGCACATGTTGCACATAGTTACTACAATTAGTGGAGACCATTGATGATGAGTTTGAACAATTCAAGCTTCCCAAGTATTATGAGGTTTGTCATTATTCACAATATAAAGCTCAATTGTTAAACTGAAGTACTTAGAAAGACTGAATATAGTCTAAGTGTATTAAATAGTTGAAAATTGTCTACAACTGTAAAATTATATTCTGAGTGAACCCCTTGACATGAAAAGAGCTAATGTGTGTATGAATTTTTGTTTATGCTGCTAACCATATTGTTGCATATTCACATTTCTTTGAAGTAAGTTTGTAGTAATTTTCACTATTGTACTAAATCGTATTAATTAATTCAATGTATATCAATGTAGTGGCCGTCAATGAGGTGAATTAACAATCTTGTTAGTGCTGTAGGCATTTCACTGTGTTATATTGTTATCAAACAAATTCTTACAGCAGACGTACCTGTTACTTAATAATTTAAAAAGAACAATTCATACTAAGATAAAAATTTTATTCTTGTTCTCTTGCATAACAAGTTGAAATAAGCCAGTAAAATTCTTTAGACAGTTAGCCAACATTAAGTTTGAAGTGTTGTGAAGCTTGGTATGAGCATTAGTTTCACTTTTAACACAGGCTGGGTTTTTGACACTGTTTCTCTCTTCTTTTCTATTGTGCTAGATATATTGTCTCCATTGTCTATTAGTGAGTCTAATCATTTCTCTATAACATATCACCTGCCACTGTTTGTACGCTAGAATAGGAAACCTCTCATAGCCACCAGCTGTGGTCTTCCTTATCCTGCTAACGCATGCATTTATAGTAGGGACTCTCTGAGTGTCTACATTATTGCAGTAGATACTTATTGTGTGGCTTGAGTATAATAGTAGTTGACATGTAGTGTGTGTTACATGGTAAGATTTCATGGTCGTAATTTGAATCAAGGGTTGAGCTGTATTGGTGGACTTCTGTTATTGGATTAAGTGATCATATAAATAGTTAATGCCTTAGAATTTAATTGTATTGATATCGGCTTACAATGTTTCTTATGAATTAATATAAGTGTTCACCAAACCTTAGTTCGTAATAACACTTTCAGTTTGTTTTCAAAACTTAGAAATTTGATTGGAATGCATATACTAGTGTATGTGGTATGTATCATATCTTTGTATTGTGTTGCAAATGTGTGAGTTTGTTATGCCTTGCCGGGATTGGTAACAGTGTCTATACAAGTTCTGTTGAGTTTGTCTGTCTCTGAAAGCAGTTGTGTACGTGTGCAAAGAATTCTTTCCTTTTTGGCAACGTTCATACCAAAAGATGGTTAGTTTGTTTAGGGATACTCCTTACATTCAGCACTTTTGCTGTTTACTTTTTCATTTAAATCCATGCCCACTTGCGTACAAGTAATTACCAATTACCATTAAAATTTTAATAGTGTACATAACTAGAAACCTGCTGATGTGTCATAAGACTATGATGGAAATAGTTAAGGTGCAATTACGTGGCTATGGACGTATTCAGATCTTATTATGCAATGAAAGAGTACCTATAAATGTTGCCTCTGGAAAAGGCAAATTTTATACTACAAATGCACCACATTTTCTGTATACTGTGTTACTGTGTAGTGGTATCAGCCACAATGTTTTGTGGTTAGTAAAATTAACTTTTAAGTAGCAAATGGAAAGACTTTGCTGCCTTCTGAAGTGGTATTTAATGTCATCCAGCTAAATTAAGATACTGGATAATTAAACCACAGACTTCTCTGTGTCTATTGAGTTTGTGTCTGAATGTGTATAATAATTGGGTCATTATGTGTATGAATTAAGTGCTATTTAATATCATTTGTCTGTTATAGGATCCATCTTTCCATTTATCCGTGATTTGGTGTTTGGGAGACATTCGGACAATGTTTCCCAAGAAGACCTTGCTAAAGTTACAGGTTATTAAACATGTCGTACACCACTCAGGACATACACACATCATGTAGTCACACGACACACTATTGCATACCAGAACTCTTGTCATGTCCCACCCCCAACGGTATAGAGTTTCCTTTGTGATTAGTATAGAGTGTCATTTAAGGGTGAGATAATAAGATGATTGCGTCATCTATGGCTGCATACATTAATATTGCTAGGGTGATGTATACATTTAGAGTTACCAGTAGGAGCTGGAGTGTAATTATTGCATTAAACTACTTCTGTGTTCACAATAATAGTGTGTAAACAGCTGGGATGACTGGCAGGGATAATTGTTGTAATACTTATAAGGTGTAAACCTGCATGCTAATATGAAGTGTAAAAGAATAGCAATGCCTTTTTTATAAACCTGTTTCTTTTGAATGGACGGCCTATGCATGCCTATGACTTTGTATTGTAATTGATCACCTATATACCCTAAGGCAATTATTTTATCGTTGTAACAAATTTAGGTTTCTTATTTCATGTGTTACTGTTGATTTGTGTTTCTTTTAGGAGCACTGGAACAAATTGTTGCAAGAACATGGCATTAGTGTCTTTACTGAATACTTTGCGACAGAAGTCCATTGTAAATGCGGCAACAAGCGTTTCCAATTTCCCTTAAAATCATAGCTCTTTTGTAACATGCTGGTAAACAACATTTGATATCCAAAACTGAACGGTGCTCCTAGGATGTCTCTGCCTATCAAGTTATTGTCATCAGAAGTTGAGAAAAACAAAATTCAACATTCCAACAGTTGATATAGAATTTCCCATTGTTGTCCAAGTGCATAAACAACTTTTCTTAATAATACGCACATCATTAGATACACTCAATACTCACACATGTGTAATATAACCATCCTATAGACTAAGTGACAATTGTTTAATACAATGTGTCATCTCTGACTGCTCTCACTTCCTTTATAAATGCAATATTAACCTGAAGTTATACCGACAAGTTCCAATTTAATAACACGTGGGATGTTATACTATTAGTTGTTGTATGTTTGGAAAATATACAGATTTCATTTAATCTAGTGTAAAATGTGTGGGTAGCTAAAGAAAGTGATTGTAACAATTAACGTTTATTTGTGCATAAATATTTATACTTGTGTTGGGTAATTTTAATTTACTGAGAATTTAAATGTAATTTATGATATAATTGAGTCTGTAATTACATACTTAAGAGTCATGCATAACCCCAGAGTAAACTAATGGATGGAGACAGAAATACTGTATCATGACATTAGATTTTACAATCTAATCTTTCTAGCGATTGTTGGTGGTAATATGTGATGGTTAAACAGATTAGCTAGTTTTGTAGCAATGGATGAAACAACAATATTATACCACAGAGAACTCACAGTGACAAGTAAACTATGTCTTCATCACATGACACCTAGGAGGTACCACTGTCTTGTCCTTGGTGGAGCTTACTTGTAGCCATACATCAAATTCTCCCTTGTCTGCATGGTGAAACAACACCTTGCTACAATGAATGGCTATCACTGTTAGAAAACTTGTGCTTGAGATGGTTATGATAAATGGTTTCACTATACAGTGAGAATGTGTGTGTACATATTATGTTAACCTTTAATGGGCTGCTTTCATCTGATGTCAACAACCATTTTGTAACTACCACTAATGTCTACTTGTTTACACTAGTTGGGTGTACATTCTTGTGCAACTGCCATGGAATATTTTTGTTGTTTAAATATTATTGTATTGTGTGTTGTAACTATTGTGACTGGTTTGTGTTGCTTGTGAATAGAACTTAAATAATATTAAAACTGTAAATGTTTTTATTTAAGAATTTGTGCAAAATGGGGTTTTGTCTATCTTACCACATTTCAGAAGAGTTTGGCTTATAAACTCATACAAAATATCTATTGCTGCGCATGAGCAATCACATTCTTTGCTCAGCTAAAGTCAGAACCACCAACATGGCAGTGGTTTCTGTTTCCATTCACAATGGCCACTGTAATGCAGTGCTTTAGAAGTTACCTCCATAGTGATATAGATGAGATGCTTAGATTAATTTGATTAATTAAGTTGGCTGGGCTGTGTATGTGGCCAATTGTAAAGGCTAGTAAAAGGCTTTATTGCTCTCCTAGTGAGAGAAACATGCTTTTCTGATTAATTCTCACTCCTTAAAAATAATATTTACAGCGATCTCAATGGCCCACTATAATGATTGAGATTTCCCATGTTTTTTTTTAAACATAGCATTGATTCATATAACTTATTTCTGTTGTCAGAAATAATACACAGGTTTTAATCAGTGATTTTATGTCAAGGAGAGTCGTGTTTATTGCAAATGTTCTCGATTACCATATAATTTATATTTCAAGCTCATTTAGTGGCCCACCATGGCCATGTAGGTAAATTATGCACCAAATTGCAAACACTTCCTGCTGCCACGTTACATTCAAACTCTGGCACACACAAGAACTTACGCTGAGTGGTGTGCTTGTATAGCTTCACAGTTGAGTCATTTGTAGGTCTTCACTGTCTTGCATGGCTGCACAATTCACGTGGTTGTTATGTTGCTACCCATAACAAAGTTGCTATAAAAAGAGCCCAGGCTTCACATTTCTACACAATTCACTACTCATACATTTTACTAAGTTGTTGCATCTACTACTACAGCTGTTGAAACAATACAGGTATGTTGAGCTATCTGGTAGCTTTAGAATAGCTTTTAGCTAGTGTATGAAATATATATCAAGTCCATTCTAGGCTGATTTTACTGTGCTATATCTGTTATAGGATGTTTACTGTGGAGAGTATTTTATCAATGAAAAAAGCAGATCACAACCATCAGTTAGAGTCATTGGGTGATGGTGATGATTCTGGCAGGGAATCAATGTCAGATATTGATCCTGGAGAAGAAGGTACTTGCAAAATTGTTCAAGCATAATATGAATTCCTGTTAAGAAACTTTTTTAGCTTGCATGCAGAAACTAGCTAGCTATAGTGAACTAGATTATTAAGATGTCCTAAAATTAATTTTACACATCTTGTTTATTGCAGATATATCCAATCCATCAAGCCCTCAGGAAGATGGCGTGTTGTGTGATAAAGCTGCTAACAAGTTCAGAGTTTCAGGAAAAGTGAAGCGTAGCAGAACAACCTTCTCACAATTTCAACTGGAAGAGCTTGAGATGATGTTCCAGCAGTCGCACTACCCTGACATGTTTATGAGACAGAAATTGGCGATGAGAATTAAATTACCAGAATCACGAATACAGGTACAGCCAATGTGCTGACACACACACACATGTACATACATTCCTACATGGTGTAGTGATATGTATTGAACTTGTGTACAAGTCTCTTTGTGATGATATCATTGTGATCTGTGTTGTGTTTTCTTCAGGTGTGGTTTCAGAACAGGAGAGCAAAGTGGAGGAAGAGGGAAAAGTCACTTGGAAGAAGTGGGATTTATCTTCCACCATTGCCAGTTAATAGACTGTATAACCAACACAGAATGGCAACATACAGCAATCCGTGGTTGTGGAACACTCCACCGATATCTCTATCACCTCCTGCTGCTGGCCTTGCACTCTCCAGTGGTTTACCCAGTCTTCAATCAGCGTATGCATTGAACTCATACCAGCAATTACTCTATGCTCAATCACTATACTTATCTACATTGTTGAACAAGAAAGATTACAAGCCCACACCTGTGCTGGCTGGGGCCTCTACATAGCCACTACCTCCTTGTACATGACTACATGTGGATGTACCACTAGAAAGGCTGGTCTAAGAAGGCAGCATTTTAACACATTAACTGTACAGCCTATCAGTTCATTAGATACATGATTTTTTTTATAAATTGTAATTTATGCAGCAACTAAATTAATACCTAAGTTTAATCTTGTAACAGTATATAAGTTATGTATGTAGTTGGCTGGATGAGGTATATATATGATTGTTTTGTTCATAAAAAGTACTGACTCACTGAAGCATCCATAAAGTAACAGCGTATCACCTCAAGCCACTTAATGCACACTGCGATCAATTACTAATTAATTAAGGTTTAGTTACAGAAACCCTGTTGGCCAATTACTGATTTAATAGCATAGAAATTATAACACTATATTATACTGATGACTGTATTGAATGTTACATGGCTTGCCTACAGTAACATGGCTTTGATGTAATGGATATATCCACTGTCAACAACTATGATCAAAAAATATTAAGTTTCATCATCGACGTGTCACACACTTGACTTCACGGAGGTGGTATGGTTTTGTCGATAATGCACACTGCACAGTATGTAATCAGCAATTGCAAAGAGTTGATTGTTAGTTCTTGGTATCTGTGATGAAGGTACGTACACAGAGCATTTGAATTTGGTCATTGTATGCTCACTGTGTAACGGGATTTAGAAGTGTCATGTACTGACTCAAAGAACTGGTCACTCATGAGTCATAGTGTACAACTTTGCGGCTTAGGAATTGGTGACAGAATCAACTAAGTGCATTGATATTACACTAAATGGTGTAATACACTAATACAATAGACTAAAAAGTACAGTGTTTTGGACAAAGATTTATATTTTAACAATTCCATGTTATTACAAACATTATAGTGATAAATCACTTACCATACATAGTACATACAATACCAAGTACATACAAGTACTTGTTTACTGATATATTAGAATTTCATAAATATAAAACTGTCAGCTTGGCTGAAAGGTAATACCAGCTATCCAGTTTCTGTTGTTTGTTTAGAGTCCAAGATTGATGTACACAACTGACGATATTTGTCTTTTATATTGACTTGGGTACGGCTGGGATGAAAGGGATATGCATTTAGTATATGACGCCATCTCTTTCCCAGCTTTTGTACACCTTCGATGATATACTGCTCTTCAATCGGAGTAAATATGACACGAGAACGGCTAGCCTTAAAAGCCTGTCATTAAAACACAACACTTAATGCATGATACAAAGTATGCTATTGTGATACAACAATTTGGAGAAATTTCACCAAATAAAAAGTCATGGCAATCAAATTTGTAAGGGAGAACCTGCAACATACACACTGCCAAATCTGTCCTACTTACCAAATTCTATTAACAGGAAAATTACTCTAACAATAGAGAAATTTATTGAATCTCTAGGCATGATATTTACAGTATAAGCACACACAACAATGCACAGTGGAGACAGAAAGACTAGACACACACTACCTTAGCTTGCACTAGTTGGGTGGGTCTAGTATCATGTATTACTGGAGTATGGTATTCAAACACTTTTAAGGCATTAGAGTTAGTCGTATCCTGTAACACCTGCACATGTGGCTTATGACTGGGGTATATACCTTCACAGTCATTTGAAATATTTACTGCAATAGATTCAGTTGGCTTAACAGGGGATAGCATATCTGATGATAATACAGGCTCATCATTTGTGCTTTGAATTTCGTTACGATCTTTAGGTAACACATCAGTGGAGTGATCATGAGTTGATACATTTTCCCCCTCAGTGATTGCCTTATCTACCTGCTCACATTCAGAGTGTAACTGCGTCTCATACAGTGTATTAACCAGTCCCCTGTGGTATGCACACGTGTGCTCATCACTTTTTAAGTACATAGAATAATTTCTGCTGGTGAGGATTATCCCAAAAGGACGTGGCTTACAACCAAGACAGTACAAGGTCTGGTTCAAGAGCTTCTTAGGTCCATGATGAAGACAAGGAGTAGCGTAACGAATGTTCTTTGAACTAACTGGCTTGAGAACACGAGAGTGTGACTTGATAACATCTTCACTGGTTTCTGCAGAAGTTGTAATAGGTTTAAGCTGTTTAGAATTCCTTGGCAGATTCTTTGTTCCTTGTTTGCCATCCCCAGACTGATCTTTGCAAACAAGTGGGCTGTCAATACCATAATGCAACAAGGAATCATCAGTAACTGCTTCCCATTTGTCAACTGACTTGGATTCATCATGAGCATTATCCACTACCTCTGACTTCTTTGAATTTAAAGGGATTTCCTGTTCTTCTTTGGTTGCAACAATATCTTGTCGTACCCATTCTTTCTTCTTAACTTCTTTAGTAACCGTCGAATTATTGTGTACTTGCTTGCTTGCATCATCTTTTTGTTGTGTAAAAGTTTCAGAATTTGGTTCATTGCATGCTGTAACTTTTGAAGATGGTGGTTGGGTATACTGATGGACAAATCTATCAAGTTCACTTTGCAGTGAATCAGGCAAATGACACTTAACCCCATCAGGTATACCATCGGTGAAGAGCAACTTTA
Source organism: Dysidea avara (assembly GCF_963678975.1). Taxonomy (NCBI): domain Eukaryota; kingdom Metazoa; phylum Porifera; class Demospongiae; order Dictyoceratida; family Dysideidae; genus Dysidea; species Dysidea avara. The sequence goes on along the minus strand of NC_089278.1, from coordinate 32,320,215 downwards.
GAAGTGGTACAAGGGAAGTAAAATTAGTAGTACTAGTAGTAGTTTGCTGACAGAGTTCTGTTTCTCTGGGTGATAAAATATCAGCTTCAGGAACTTCTGTGTTGATTCCATCCAACCACTGCTCCACCTGGTCTTTCCTGTCTTCAGCACTAACATGTTCACCAGTAAAACAGGTATTGTTAGCCTGATCATCCTGTTGTACTGGAGAGTATCTCCTGCTGATCTCATTAGAACTATTCAGTATTGCATCTAACCGTTCTATATCATCCCCTATTGGATCAACTGTGGAACAATTACATGAGATCACAATAAAATAACACACATACTCAGTATAGGCAGTGTCCACTACTCTACTGCATATAAGGGTCAAAGCTCAAGTGAAAACACTATAACTTTTATTGCTTCTATTGTACACACATAACACTCCACAATACTTAGCTAAGAACAATGAGGTATAGGCTGGCCACTTATAATACCAGTCAAAACACTGTGAAGAATTTTCATTAGCACATAGCAAATGTATTGGATTTGACCAAATTGTTTTAAGCACCTGGTTAAACTTTAAACATTAATTTATAGACAGCTACAGTACAGGCATATAGCCTTTTGACTGCGAGTATCATATAACAGTTGTTCTGTGTGCCAGCATAGCTTTAAAAATCAACAATATTGATAAACAATGCTGTTGTATCCTGTAAACAGAGTATTTAAGAAATTGTGTGATGCATCAAAGCTGCCTAGCTATATACATTACTAACATCAGATATCTAAATGAGGTAGCAAACAGTTAGATAATCATAAGTTACTAAGGAGAATTGATAGTATTATTTACCACAGCACAACTCTATCAGGCTTCTGTTTTCTGAACGACTATTCCATAACTATTCATCCTATTGTGTGTGCTAATTGGAGGCCATACAATTACGCCAGGTGGTTATGCATTTACTAGTTGATGTCATTGCTATCCTTGTTTTAAATAAAATCAAGTGTTTTCAAAATTATATTTGTAACTGTGGCACAAATAAAAGCCAGCCAAAAAAACATCCCTTATGTCTGCATGCCAGTCATTGCTATCATGCAGATATTGCACAATGTATATGCATACATCACCACCCTAAACCCATCCATGTAACTAGCACAGGGATTTCTGTATTAGCTGGAACAAATATCCACTAATTCATTGAAACGCACTACACAATCACATGTGTCTAGTATTTATGATAAACAAATCAGACAGTGTTTATTGTATGATGATGACGCCCTAAACAATGATGGAACAAAGTTAATGACATTGGAAAATGTTATAATAAGGATATTAACTATGTAGGGGCTGTATATGGTACCAGCAAGTTTGATAGAAATGGCATGTGATTAATTGCCCATAAACAGTATAACAAGGGAACAAACAAGCTATATATGTAATATATACAGGATACTGAGTGGGCACTTGGACACCATCAAACCTACTTGTGCTACCGTATGTTGAATCACAGATAATATACCCTTGGAGGTATATATTATCTGTATCCTCGGAGGTATATATTATCTATGTCTATGGTTAAATCAATATCAGCTACATTGAAAGGTCTTGCAAACTGCATTATAAAATCTCAGTAAAAAGTGGTAGCTAGGAGATTTACATACAAGGGGCTTGCTTTATATGTAACACATTTGCAAATAACCATTAATACTGAAGATTATACATTAAATTACCATCATCATTTTTCTCTTTTAAGCAAGAGTGGAGTACGTATGTCACTGCTCTACACAACTCATCGTTCTGTAATAACAAAACGTACAAAACAATGATTACAAATTTTTATGCAATCTTATTAAAGAATACATGAAATTTTATGGAAGCTGTTGGCTTGCACAGCCTCCTAACAAGCACACATACAAGGATACACTTTAAAGTGAGGGGCTTATACCTAAACAAGCATAATCCAATATATGTAGTTAGGTGTTTGATGAATGATATGAAATTATGATTACAATTATGGAAACATCAATATTATCAAATAAACGACTACTACAGAAAACAGCCAATGATAATTTCACACATAACAAGCCAATGAAATCAATCATGTACTGAGAAACTCCCCTCCTCCCTTATGTTAGCGGCTTCTGTACGCCATGTGTGTAGCATGCTATTCTAAGGAGGGTATAATTAAGACTGCTGTCGGCATAGATACCAGGCAAATTTGTTTACGTACACATGAGAAAGGATACCTTTGAAGATGCCATGAGCTGTACAAGTAGACTAAAACCGTTATTATCAGCTAGTTGCTGCTGTAGTTGTACTAAAATAAACAAAACTTGTGTACTTACTTAGCAGCATAACACACCTGTGTATTTAATGGTAAATATGTAGCGCTAAAATTAAACACTATATACAAACACTGCATCAATGGTAGTCATGGAATTAAACTAATTACTAAATAGAAGCCTACAAAATATGCCATCCATCCCTAACACACCTACTAACAAATAACCTGCAAGTTTATAATAATCACCCGAGAGTTTATTAAACCATGCAATTAATCGTATAGTACCTCCTTAATTACGACTGGCATTGACAGCAGCAGGCCTACACAGTCTCCTGGTGCACATGTGATTAAAAACTATTGTACAGCATTTGTGGTTTGTTAAACTAGCTATTTATCTCTAGTGTGTTATTGTAAGCTAACTACATGGGAATTAGCAAAATTAGTAATAGTACTTTACAAAACTAATACGCACACAAATATGCTTGATTGGACCATGTTAGTGAGTTGTGTTGCTGTAAACTAGTTTGTATTCAGACAACATGAAGTGTTTATATCAAGCTCAGCCTAAACACAAGGTGATAAAAAATATTTTACCAAACAAGATAAACTAGCTTCACAATTCTTATATTGTGTCCAATATCTTATAACTGATCAAAATGTTGATGCAAAAACTGAAACCTCTTTTTATTTGCCTGTCTACATGTCACTAAAGATTATTCATTGAGTCATTGTAACAGAAGATGTTTACAAATTCAACAGAAATACAATTACCATTCCCATCAGTCAGTACTGCTAGACACATTACTATACACAACTTCTGGTTGTTGTCCAGTGGATCATTTCTCAACAGTTCCAGTAATACCGGGATAACATCTAGCTGATTGGCAACCTTCTGGTTAGCACCTATACCAACATACAATATATTCATGAATAGCTCAGAGCAGGCAGTACATTATGTAAAATGCTTGAATTCTAAGGATTCAAACCTCTATGAAAAAGACAATAATTTTTAATGACACAGGAAATCTACTTCATATAGCAAAATATTTATTTATAGAGAAGTTAATTGTACAAGAAAGGTAAAGAGGAATGAACACAACTAGCTGTGATACTCTATTGCAACTTTTCTAACAATCTTACATTTATCCTACCATTGTCATTGGTAAATACAGTTTGATGTACACTGTTTGTTAGCAAAAAGACCATGACTTCACACAAACCATTATAACAATTATATAGTCCATTATAAACCATTAGAAATCACATCACTGTGCTACACCCTTAGTGGCATATTGGTGTGATGGATGTATCAAATTATTTTTCACACACACAAATGCATGCTAGTGTCAATAACATAAATATTTGTTAGATTCTAAGAAACACAGACCCAAACATTAGGTTACCTACAAATACAGTCAATGCTGTTTTTCTATGTTCTCCTATTCCACAGCTCCATAGACCGACAGTATGGGGGCATATGGGAACTGAAATGAGTTATTTCAACTATTTGGTCTGCCGAGACATCTGGTTATACCCTTTCAAATAATTTACTTGTTATCTGACTTCCCATCCCAGACCAATAGACCAACAACACAAAACATAACAAAGTTATAATGAAATACTATATCGGTATAATTATCTGATGAATCTGTAGGAACATGAAATGCTAAGCCACCCAGATCACCATGATGTAAGTATTCTGTATGACAACCAAAATTACATTAGACCGTCCAGTTGTCCAACCCTACTATTATCACCTTCCACTTAGTCAACCAAATAACAACACATATCCTCACAAATGCATAGCACTTTAACTAAATGGACTTACAAGTAACGATAATTGAGTTAAACTGACTTATAATAACCATTGTACAAATTAGCATAGATGCTCTTTTTATAGTCTTGTTTACAAAGGTGCTATAGACATGACCAATCATGGATAAAGATTAAGTTAACTGTGGTAAAGTTGTACACTAAATAAATTGCAACTATCAAATAGAATAAAACATTTGAGTTGTTGTATCAATACTAGTAGAGTTAGCATCCTTATAGCTAAATATGTACAAAAAGGATGTGATCACTTTCTCAGGATGTAGCCATTGTGTGCATGCAGCTGATAAACTGTAGCCATAGATTCATCTAGGAATTAACATGTATTGCCCACGTACTGTTAAATTATTATACACATCAGTAATAAAATATTCAGAGACATTGTCGATGTTACAATGAGAAACAAAGTGGTAAACAGCCACAGTGCTATATGTAAAATTACATGACATAGTGCAGCTTATTCATCATGACAGAAATTGCATACAAATTTTGATTGAAATCTACTCTGGTATAAGATTAAATATTGGGAACAAAAATGTTATCCATAAGTTTAGCAATTAGTATGTTAGGTAAAGAAACATGACACACACACACACGTCCTATTATTACTGTGTATATTATAATTGTCATGACACAAATGATAGATTGTCGCCTCAATACAAGTTATGTTGTAAAACATGTATTGTGACCCTAAGAGATCCATCCCTCCCTACCTCAAAAACTTTAATTATTTGGTTCAGTTCTCTCTCACCAATACTATACTCAAAACACAGTGAGAAATAGATCACTTACGTGGCACAGTACACAACTTATTTAATCTGTTCTAGCTATAGTTACTAGCTGTTTAACAGCTGTATTCAGACACCAATGATAAAAAAATCATTCAATATACAAAATGGCAATGTAGGTGGAGATGAAAAATTATATTTATGTGGCTCAATTTAAATTTGAAAGTTTGAGTAGGAAATGTATGGTTAACAGCAAGTAAGTATTTACTGTGTTCACTATATACGTACTTGCAGTATTATCGTGGAAGATTAATAACCACCAAGATATATCAACAGAAAATTCTGCCATCACAAGCATACAAGCAGCCTAGTTGTGTCACAGTAAAGCAAACAATCAACTTGGATACAAAAATTACATGCATTCCAAGACTGCAGATTTTAAAGTCACAATACACAAACAAGTCATAGAACGATCAAGCAACAAAAGAATTAAACCATATTATGGGTACGGTGATATCATGTTATTTCTTTCCATGAAAACAAACAAACAAATGTTATGATTTTATCTCTACTATTATTAATTAACTCTTGGTATGAAAACGAATCATTTGTTTGAAATTTTCTTACTATCCAGGTGGAACACACAACTTTATCATAAACCAAATAAAAACACATCAAAATGTGTACAGAGCAAGATTCGAACACTATATGCAAATTGATGCTTACTCTGAAAACAGTCCACATCCATACTATGTCATGTACATCACCATACACACACATCAGTATTGGAGCCAGACAGATAAGTATTGACAAATAACACCTACTATATGTAGTGGGTGTGCTCATTGTTTAAGTAGGCAGTTAACACATATTGCCCTATTCCTAGAGACCTAGCCCAGTTTCATGTTAAGAACAGCTGATAAAAACAATAGATGACCACATCACGTTGGCTTCTTATAAGTGTTTTAGCAAGACCTATAGATAAAAGTGGGCTAGGTGAAAAGCCTATAAAATTGTATTAACACAGGCTGTCAAACAATGCAGTCATTGTTTTACCGATCTTTATAAGGATGTGTACTACACGATAACAACCTGAAGAGTTTCGCTGAGTTAGTTTCCATTGAAATGTTATTTCTGTGAAACAGAATTAAAGAACTGCATAACCGGTTACTGAGCAGATCATAACTGATAGTTATCCAGTTAACTGAATTGAATGACAGTTTCTGCAAATTTACTGCTGCACCCAGCATGTGCACCTATAACATTTGCAGTACCGTTTCTCAGATTGTCCTTATAGTGGCCAAACTAATAGGCACCAACTGAAGTGATTATGCTGGTAGCAGAATCCTACTACAAGCATGATATCAGTGTTAAAGCGTGAGAAGAGTATCATCCAAAATGTAAAGTTTGAATGAATATCTTTAACTGGTAATGCAAAAAAACAGAAAAAAAAGAAAGTGATAACTGGCTGGTTACTTGGTTTACAATTTCACAGCTTTACAGAATTAATTAAACAGTCTCAATGCCACTACTGACCTGCGCTCATTTATATGAACCAGTTTTGATCAGGGTATAGTCCACATGCACACACACACACACACGCACATACAAAAGATGCACGGTAATGATAAATTCAAGAAATAATCAAATCAAATTCTTGTAATTCTAACTGTACAATACATATCATTATGATGTGGATGACCTGGCTAACGAAAAGAAGCCAACTGAACAATAAAATGGTTACAGTGTTTTTACAAGCTTCTACAGTATGTCATTTTAATACAGTCAATAAGGTAGCATGACTAGACAATCGTGATTAAAATAAATTGACCATAAACCTACTAAGTCTCAACTTTCAAGTAGTGTCTATGCCTAGTTACCAGTAGTACACTAGTACCAGTAGTACACTAGTACCAGTAGTACACTAGTTACCAGTAGTACACTAGTACCAGTAGTACACTAGTTACCAGTAGTACACTAGTACCAGTAGTACACTAGTACCAGTAGTACACTAGTTACCAGTAGTACACTAGTACCAGTAGTACACTAGTACCAGTAGTACACTAACAAATGACACTTAGTTGCTACTATTATTGTATTGACCATATACTGGCTCCATACTACTATAGTGAATATAATTTCCAATAACTTCATATCATCTGGCAGTGAGCATACACAAATCTGTGCTATACAATTCAATATAAGAAACTATGCTTGTGTTAAAATTAGTTTGTGACATTTTAGATGATTTACGTGTAAGGTTATTGACAAATACTAGCTGAATGCACAACAATAGCAAAGATTCTACATGATGACAAGATTCTACATATTAGCAGTGAAACAGAAATTAACTTACATGAGGATATTCATGCATGATTCTATTTGTATATGGGGCTTCCCACTTCCTATTTGAGTGACAAAGTTCACTGAACCTATACAGTTAGTTCACTGAACCTATACAGCTTTCTTATACTGCTCTGAGTAGGTATATAGTTCAGACAGTAAAACAAGAGGAATTGAGACTACAGCTAGCTAGCCAACTTGATCACAGCTACTCCATTACCAAATCAGTCCTCCTTGCATGCTTAACCTTCTTGTTGATTTTGTATAACACATTTTACACATGTTAATGTACAACTCTTATTATTCTAGTAAGGTGATAATTTCATTACAAGATGATAGATGATGCATGCAGTTGTTTATATTTTGCAATTTTAATTAACCGCAGCTAATCAAATTTCTTCATAGATCATGCACAAACAGTCTTTCACCCATACTAATCTAATTGTCCCAAGAATACACAAATTCTATGCACCATTGAAACATGTCGACACTAACCCACAATTGTTATGTTAATAACAACAGAATGCATAAATGATAAAAATCTAGTTATGTAGTCTGCTGGAACTAAGTATTCTCAATTGAGTAAGTTGATCAGTCGGGCTATTTCTATTTGCAGTTTATACAGAAACCTCATTGAATTGTGTACCTGCGTCTAGTGATAACTGTGGTCCAGGGACCTAACCCAGAACTGAATTAGCACAGGAAGTGTAAGGATGTATACTTTACCATGAATAATGTATAATTGCTACACACTACACTACAGTAATATGAAAAAGTACCTGATGTGTTTATATATTTAATTCAAAATTTGCACATTTATTTGTCCACCATAAAGCACAGAGTGATATATGTTAGGAGGAATGATTATGATTGGTGGTGAAGAGGAGTTTTGACTGCGACCTTACACATACAGAGCAAGATTGTACAACGATACTAAACAAATGCAGTGTGTTAGATCATGTATGGATGCAGAATATCTCCTAGGATTTACGTTCAGTGATAGATTGTGGTCAGAGTGCCATTCTATACTCAAGTAATTATAAACAAGTCTGTAACATATAGTCATAGATTTGCTGTATCAGCAATTATAAGGGATACGGCATCCCATGGTTCAAACTACTACATGCATGTTAGATAAACATCTCTGGTACTGTTGTGTGCTGGGATATACCATGACACAATACAGTCATGGCATAGATTTAGGGATGACACAATTACAACTTTATTGTGAAATCACAGCCTGTTCCCTTACTTTTTATAGCATGGAATACATGTATTAATTATAGGTCAGCCTAGCTTGAGCATAAAACAGGTGGATTTAAATACATTTATCAATATCAACTGATACCACCTTATTTATCACATAATTCAAATCCATGAATACCAAAATTAATAGCAGAAACACTTACCATTATCAGTTGCACAAGTGGTCAATAGCCTAACCAAGTGTACTGCTTGTTCAAGATCACTAGCACTACAGGATAGTTCCTTGAGTAACATCAACATGGCTCTTAGACCACCAACTAGACGGATCCTCTCCTTATTCACATCTGTGTATGAAAATAACAGGTAAACAAACACACAATATGCTACATTCATATTTATAATGGGAAATGACATATATCACAAGCTGGACTACAACCGATATCACTCACAGTGGCCAGAAGAGCAGTAATTCAACAAGGACACTGCCGGCCTCACCATCTCATGCTGGACAGGTGGACGTAATAGACTGACAGCTCCAGCAAATAACTGGGAACACCTTGTTTGGTTGATCTCTGCAGGTATGCATGTGGCTATATGTATGCTATCAAAACTTGTACAGACAATACACACATACACAAAACACCAATGGAGCGGTTGAGTGCATATTCTACCGCTACATATGCTGCTATGACATCATACCATTCTGAGGGTTATTACAAGCACTTCCTAGAGTATTACACACACTGATCCACAGCTCTAGACCATCTGGTGCTGTTACTCTAGCAGTGACACTGTTACCAGCTGATGCTCCATCAGTGCCCAGCAATGGAGTGATGTACATCCTGTGGGGATTAGCGTATCTATACATGTGTGTGTGTGTGTGTGTGTGTGTGTGTGATGTGTGTGCGTGCGTGATGTGTGTGCGTGCGTGCAGTAAGCCACAGATTTGTAACTACAAAACTCTAATAGAACACACAGCAATAATGTACACAACAGGGGCTTCCCTAAAGAGCGGCGCAGCAGCACCACTCTACTTTACTCAAAATTCCTTTGATGTGGAAAAAAGAATTAGCAAATTGACTTTGATGTTGGTAGCAAATTGACAGTTTTACCACTCTACTTTATTTTGCTGGGGAAGGCTCTGCACAAGGTATTGACAGTTTCACCAATCAATGTCAAATGATTGTAATCTATATATAGTAGAGCCAATGTATGTTCTATTAGTTCTATTAGAGTAAGATAAATTTACTAAACGAACATCAAATAATGCAAAGTGTTTTAGAAATAGTGTTACAGTGCACGAGACCTATCTGAAATGGCTTCTGCAATCACTTTATATGAGGTCCATTGTACAGAGTATTTTGCAACAACTTTTAAAGAAGCATGAAGTGCTGGAGGTGTGTATCTATTCTGAAACACAACTAAGGTCTACTTCTCATATATTTCCACCCCACATTTTGACACATAGTTGGATTTGAAAAACACATAAATGTGTGTCCACTCACTTGAACATTTTGATCAATCTCAACAACACCTTTGAGTCACGACAAAGATTTTGGCCAGTCCCTGTGTGTATACGTAGTAACACATGTCTACCCACATACACAAACTGTGGTATTATATTTCCAGGCCCGTAGCCAGGGGGGTTCTGAAGCGCGCTCTTGGAAAAAAGGTCCACAATTTCAGTAAAAAGGTCCACAATTTTAGTAAAAAGGTCCATAATTTAACCAAAAAGGTCCACAATTTTATTATACAGGAGCAAAAGTCCATTACCTACAGTTTACTAGATACCACTAATAAGAACCTAAATTAAGTGCTTCGAGTAACTCATTCAGTGCTTGTATTAAAAGCAATGCAAGATCGAGATACTCTAATAGAGCAGTCAACCACTCTAATAGAACAATCACTCTAATAGAACAGTCACAATTACATTTTCTTTAAAAGCTACTTAATTTACATGTATGCATGTGGAGATGGTATAATTACAGTCAGCAGAGATATTTTCCAGATATCATCCATACAGCTGGTCTTCAGCTTGCCTAAAAATTGTTCTTTTTATTGACCGAAATGTCACTAAATTCAACCTTTTAGTATCTATTTTCAAAAAATTTCCTGGGGTAAGGGGGGGGGACATGCCCCCAGACTCCCCTAGTTTCAGCATGCTTTGCATGCTGGGTGCGCACACCATAATATAATCTGAATCATGTCATACAAAAAGGTCCACTTTTCTTCTAAAAGAAACTACCCAGCTAAAAGTCTGGCTACGGCCCTGATTTCCATATGTAAACATGTAATAAAACCCAGTTTATAGTATGCAGTGCACCAATATAAATATTAGCAACAGTAATGTATTGGTAATATCGGATATCAGTAAAACAAGTTGGAAAATACTTCATGTAAGTTATATGCCTCAACATGTTGCCTGCAGTAACATGGTTAAAACATGAGCCTTACCTTTTATCAAATGAATCGATGTGCAATATTTTTCTTCACACACTAAAACAAACCTTTTGTCACCTTTCCCACTGTCATTAAAACTGCCCCCTGATAGATGTGTACCAATATAGATATTCTGAAAAATATGATTGTAAAAAGCCTGACTATACTGCTAGTCATTTCCTTGCTGTTATTACACTGGTACCTCGGGTATATCAAAAAACCCTTGGGGGACCACCTAATGCTGAAAAAAGTTTAATAACCTGAAGCTGAGTACAAACAAATATGTATTGTTATTCTTTTATAGCATGCCGACTACTCTAATAGAGCAGTCATTAAACTTGTGTTTGGATAACTACAGGTTCCACTGTAAATTGAAATTCAAACTACCAAGAAACAGTCACATGCAAGCAGGTGCTATAGTATGTTCACGTTGAGCTGAATCCTCAAAAACATAACTCATGGATGCAATTACACACGATCTTGAAATTTTGCTCATTTGTAGTACTGCTTGACCCGCTAAAAATATTTCAAAATATTGTTGTTCAAATGTTTGACATAGTATTTACAGCCAATCAAAATTTTCACAATACATTTCCTATGAGGAAGCCATATAAGTACAATGTCCATTACAGTCCTTTCCCGAACTTGTAATGGAGCAAAACTGTACGTGTCTGTTGTTGACACCTTTGCTGCTACCAATAATTATCTGGTTGGTTGAAATGTTAACTCTGTTGAGAAAAAATCCACTTCTAATTTTTAGCTGTTTTTTTTTTAGGATTCAGCTCAACGTGAACATACTATAAGTGTATATTACTGTTATCAACTCATATAAATACAATACGCATAGCACAAACATTAGCATTAGTGTTTACAAATATGTGCACATAGGCAAACAAACAAACAAACAAACAAACACACACACACACACACACCATTATTATGTACAAGACTGTTGACGAGATAAACAGCAGTGGCCTTCACACCATTAGATGCTGCTTCACACTGCAATAACTGATGTAAGAAATCAAACATTTCCTTATTGCACAGCTTCATCTGAGCCCCAACTGCATAATTTTAAAGAGGTAAAACAAATAAATCACACATATACACTACAGTATAGAAACTAGTCACACAGACTTGCTACATAAATACATTTGGATAACTGGACCACATTAACCAAACAGCATATAGTTGAAGCTACAATGAAGTTAGGGGTAAGGATGGACCTTGGAAGATTAATTGCTCGTTATTATTATTGCCACTTGATTGCTGGGATATGTGGTGACCATGGTAAATATCCATAAATATATTCAGTATAATGGAATCACAGATGAATGTGATGGCGCTTTATGCATCCTCTGCAACACCTATATTTGTTTGTATATAACATTGAATCCTCCTCATTTTCCCGTAAAGGTCATCCCTTTGCAATTTTGTAAATTGCAGTTCCAGTAACATCACTGCATCATACAAGAACACACATCCCGCACACTACACACACTTACCATTGCTCTCAATGGCAATACTGATACAGTATAGTGCAGCTTGTCTCACATTATCCACCACACCATCAGCTCTCACCAACTCCACCACCAAGTCTAATCCTCCATCATCACAGAAGTGTTCATTAATATTAGCTATACAGGCAGTAGTAAACATTGTCTAATGGTTTGTACTATGCAACATGCAAAAACTGCATAACAGTTAGTAAGGTATCACCTTTACATAGCACCTGTTACCGTAAGATTTAGTGGTATTAATAAAGTAGCATTCTTAATCTCTGTGTGTCTTCTGTTGTCCTATTCTAAATTGCTCAATAACTTGTTATTTCAACAAATGAGGCATTAGCACAATTAGGTTTTTCATTTAACATTTAAGTTTGACCTTATAAGTGTTTTGACTCTTTTATTGCAGCAACACACTGACCAAAGCTTCCAACTCTTTACACAGGACTCTGACACACAGAAGCCCAACAGAACCATTCTCTACTATACAAATCTACCTACTCATTATACTTGTCACATCACCCATCAGCAGCTACCAGTTTGGATTGCCAATGTACTTGCACAGAACACATTTGACTCACTATGTTCACTACACATGGTTGCAATGGTTTGGAGAGCTTGTTTTTGTTGTTCCACATCGTCATTGCGATACTTCAAACTGTCCAGCAGCAATTGCAGGTCTTCTTGTAGTTCTACTAAAGCAGTAACATACAAACATACGGAACATTCTGGGTCTTTGTACTTTACCAGACATTGGGTCTGTGTGCTTCGCTGACGCTTGGCTTTTCTCTCACTCCGTTAATCCCTGCATCTCAGGTGTCCATCCAGCCGAAAGCCCCATTGGAAACAAGCGCGTAACGCGCCTATTGTAGGAATGGCGCGCGTTTATCAAGATCACGAGACATCCACACTCACAAAGTTCTTATCCAAAAACTCCCCTGAGTTCTAAACTTTGTGAAATGTTGTTATACTATATCACACAACATCTGCACACGCTATTTGATACGGTACGAACGCAGGCATCATCCAGGTCATCATTACTTTGCATTTTGTTCCAAGTCTCACGTGAGTTTGGCGCTATTATTTTGGTGCTTTAGTTTTTTAGACTTTTAAGGAGCCAAATAGTAACGGTTGCAGACCTAACCCCTATCGTTTATTTACTTTTACTGCATTAGACTAAGTCACCTACGGTATCTAGTCTAGGAGACAATATTCGCTAATGGCTACTACGAAGAACGGTACAGCGGCGGCCAAAAGTGATTCAGAATTAGACAAGTTATACAAGAACTATGATATCTTGGTGAACGCGAAAGATAAAATAACTGAGGTATACTAGTGTACACGCACGTGCATAAATATAGTGGGTGCTCATTAATTAGAGAATTATGTATGTTTCCGACATAAACCAAATATAAGATTATTGTATTGTTCCCTGTAGCATAAGGATGTGTATGAAGCAATATTGGCAGCCACTAAAGGTAGTACAGGTGCTAAACGGCTGGCTGCCACTTTTGTATCAAAATTTGGTCCAAAATTTCCGTCAATGAATGATGCTTCTCTGGATGCCATGTTTGATCTACTAGAAGATGAGGACAGCCAGGTATTGTAATTGTGAGCAATCTTGCTGATGGGATCTTTGTTATGGTACTCGTGTTTTGTCTGTGTTTGTAAATGTTGACATCGCTGTTGTAGTTTATTAGCTGCTCACTCATAGGTGAGGAGGACCGTGGTCAAGGTGATACCAGACATGTGTGTAGATTCTCCACAACTGAGCACTAAAATTGCTGATGTGTTGGGTCAATTGTTGTTAGCTGGTTAGTGTAGTGTATGCGTGCATAGTTAGTGTACTGTGTGTTGTTCAGAATGATATTCTTGAAAATTGCTTATAGCTGCTATTGTGTGTGTGTGTGCGTGCGTGTGTGTATGCGTGCATGTAATTGTTAATTTGGAGAGCATTTAACAGTGGTTTGTTTTTATATGCAGTAACTTATTCACTGTGCACTTATGTATATGTACACAGAGGATCCTACAGAACTATTATTAGTGAAGAACAGTTTAATATTGGTGATCAAGAAATACCCGAAGGAGGCGATGGCAGGATTATTCAGTCAGGTGATGGGTGAAGATGACATGACCAGGGAGAAGTGTATTGAGTTTGTCTGTAACTCCATCATGAAACACAAGAATGAATTGTTCGCTAAGAACTTTGAAACAGAGCAGTTCTTCATTGAACAGATTAAACAGGTTTGAAAATGAATCATGCATGATACACATGTCAGCTAGTATTAATGTAACCCAAAATGCTTCCAATAAGTTGCTACGAAATTTAATAATGTGAAATTTTCTGCTGACTGACTAACTTACTCATAATTACTAATGCAAATGTAACTTGATAATGTATGGGTTGGATTTTTCACTACTAGACATATTGCTTCAGCCTGACAGGTGTCTTTTGGTATACAGCAGTATGTACAATGTACACGTCATGGACATACTCTATCTTTGTCCTACTTGTACTTCCTGTTTCTTTTTACTGACAACACAAGGTGTCTATTCACAGTAGTATATTATGACTTCCCTGTGGCTGTGTGACTAGCTGTCACAGCGGTCGTCTGTGTTTTTTGTAATCTGTAGTGACTGGATTGAATGCAGAGGCGTTTCTTGTGCTGTTACACATTGTAATGGACTGAACATACCTGAAAATGTAGCGTAATGGCCACTTCTCAGTAATTGATGGTTGTTGAATGCATCATGCATACCAAATTAATTTTATGGCGTGTCTAGTGCCATCTTTTCTTTTGATGTGGCATAATTATGTTATGAAAAAGTAAACAAGCAAACACAAGGAAACAATAGGCTTGTGCTTATAGTGATAATATAGACACTGAAAATTGTACACACTTTACATTATTTTGGTAACTGGATATCAGGCCGCTGTTCATGTCGATGATGTTGTGCTGGTCTAATGTAGCCACTTGTAGTGCATTACTGCTCTTAAGACTCTTAATATACTTTCTATCTATTGTAGCACATTAGCTTTATATACTTTACCATATATAATGGAACCTTTAATATGAACACCTTGGAAGTGACATGATGATCTAGGCCAACATTAACAATTAAGGACGTTATCCACATAGATGATGTCTAGATTAACATGTAGTTATTTGTTAAGTGTCCATGCAACTTCAATGTATTGTACAAGGTTATACATGCTACCTCATTTGCAGGTGTTACAAGATGTCACTGCTGAAGAGTTTCAACTGTTTGTAGATGTGTTACTACAGTTACGTACTATGGCAACCAGGAAGGGTGCTCAAGACTTGGTGGATATTGTTGCCAACCAGGCTGACCTGTCTAGTGACTTTCAGGTGAGTAGTCACCTTGTATACTAGATGGATTTTAAGCAGCCTCATGGGCGAGCCTTAGTGTGAGGGTTTCCATGTTCGTTTCATAAACTTTTGGGAACAGTCAGAGTGGTCAGACATATGGTTGAATCAGGATGAGGCTTACTAAGGCTTTCCAATTATTTCACCAAATCTGAAGTGACATGTGAATCTCTTGTGCACATGCTGGGGTAGAGTTAGTGATATTGAGCTATTAGTGATTCCACAATGTGTTTCCAATGGTAACTTAGTATGTGTATAGCTATTACATGTTACAGTGATCAGTGATGAGTTAATACCGCTGCTTGGTTTGAAGTGACCTTGTCACAGTGTAATCATATCTCGTCCTTATCCTGAGATCACTGCATTAGTGTACATTTTACATGTACTGTAGCGTTGTACCCGTATGTGTGTGCGTGCATTGTGTACGTGTGTATTTGCAGTACTTGTGCACATGTGTTACACTATGTGTACACTCATGCCAGTTAAACATTACAATGCTCTTATCCTATTAGGACACTGATGCTGACTACATGTATCGGTTGGTCACTTGTTATCGACTAGCAGTCAAGATCAGTTTAGTGAGTTACCAGTTGTCTGTCTATTGTACAGTAAATTTGTGTGTACAACCAAATCATTATACTTTTAAGTAAGAATTAAATTTCATTAATTCATGAGCAGCTAATCTTTGTTAATCACTTGCTGGGAAATAGGTCTATATTATAGCAACCCGTAAGAATTGTTTTCACAGCAGAGAAAAAAATTCTATGCAATAGACTCTTTCCAAAAATACGTCACTGCTTAGCAACACCTTTCCGACATTTTGATTGGGGCCACTGTCAATAATCACGATTGTGCTACATAGAAATACAGTGGTGAAAACAGCTCGAGCAGAGTAGTATTGTTAAAGGACAGGCCATATTTTGAGGTTGCAAATTAGTGTTCTGGTTAGAGGCAGGTGGTTATCAGGGCTGAACAAGGTGCGAAACATCTACAACACTAATTTTCTTGTCTGCAGCTGTTACAGTTACTATCACCAATACAGTACTAATGAATACCCAGACTAAAATGCTATTATAATAGCTTCTTGTATGGGCAGGCAAGGAAATTAGTATTGTTGATGTTGCACACCCTGATAACCACCTGCCTCTAACCAGAACACTAATTTGCAACCTCAAAGACTTCTATGGCCTGTCCTTTAACAATACTACTCTGCTCGAGCTGTTTTCACCACTGTATTTCTATGTAGCGCAATTGTGATTATTGACAGTGGCCCCAATTAAAATGTTGGAAAGGTGTTGCTAAGCAGTGACGTATTTTTGGAAAGAGTCCGTTGGTCATTGTGTCCACTGTGATCCCAGTTGTGTTGAGCTTGAAAGAATATTATTCAGTACCAACTCTTGTCTCTTGTAAAAACATATAGATTATGAATCATAAAATAAGTTACTTGCTGTTCACCACAGGAGAGGGGAGCATCGTTGGATCCATTTATTAGTTTTGTATGTCACAAAGTGTTCCCCATTCTACCAGTAATGGAGGCCAAGGATTCTATTGATAATATCCTGCAGTTGTTTGCCCAGTCCTTCCTCTGTAATGTCACTGTAGAACTGGCTAAGAGTATTATTGAATTGTTGTTTGATATGTTATTGGTGAGTTACACTATATGTATCCTGTAGGGAGATCTGTAGTGTATAATAGTTGCTGTAAGTTCAAGTACACTGAATAGCCACTGATAGTACGAAAACTTATTGATGCGGTAATGACGCAGGAGGGAATAGCAAGCAAATAATTACTTATGTGGCTTTACCAAAAATGTTTGCCCACATACTGTGAATGTTCCTGGAGTTACTGGTGCACTTGTGTTACAAGTGAGCTTCAGTTTGTAGCTGGCAATCTACAAACTGTACAAACACTTTAAAACTTTAATTTGCAGTGTTGTTGTATCAACACCAAACAGTACTACCATTTGTGACTCACTGAGTGAAAACCCGACTTGTTTGCATTTTCTTAATTTTATGAGTCTAGAGGGAAAAACCAATGGGCTGTTAAAGTTTCAGCTTTATCTGGTGTTTTTGGAGTTATACTAGAAAAGCAAAGCAATTGATTTGTAAAGTGCCATATGGGAAAAAGTTACAGGTGCTTGTTTAATTGATTGTAAGTCTTAAGTGCAGTGGGCTACGGAGTTTGGACTTATGTCATTTTATTCACCATGAACTGAGGCATTCATCAAGGTATAGTTTTTGGCCTAAATTCACCCAAGGCTGTTCAAACTTAGAAACGGAAGTTACGTTTTTACCGCAACGTAAACTTACACACATAACTTGTGTTTGCTTCATGGTACAAAAACGAAACAAAGATATTCTTACTCTACATGAAGAGGTGAATCAATTGGTACATTAGATATTTTAATTTGAGTATTCCTTCATTGTTTACTGAAGCAATTAAAAACACGCAAATTGTTTATGTAGCACTTGTTTACCCAATGTATTCAATGGCATTTATCTAAAAAACAGAATTATGCAAACAAGTTGGGTTTTTGTTTAGCGGGTCACATTTAATCACTACAAGTATGTGTCACGTAGTTCACAAGAAAAGCATATGTGTGTGTGTGACTTTAATACTGGCCTGAGGAAAACAAATTTCCTTGTACACTCAGCCTGTGTGATAAATGTACAAGGAGCTATAACAAAGTAGATTATGTGCAGAATTTTTCCAACCATGTACAGCTCTGGGTTTAGCACTATCTTCTATCTATCTATCTATATCTTCTTCTATATATATATATATATATTATATATATATATATATCTTCTTCTATTATTATTATTATATTATATATATATAAAGCTGAAAATGTCTGTCTGTCTGTCTGTCTGACGGTCACGCTGCTTACTCACCAGACTTGGCGCGAATCGACATAGTCTGTGCTGATAATGAAGCGCTCATCATCCGCCTACTCTAAGATTGTTATCACGAGTTCACGCGTGCTTCCGTTCGGTCTCTACAGCGCGTAGAAGGCCAAGGTGTAGAGAAAACTTGAGCAACATTCCTTTGAAAACCACAGCACATACTGTTCAGGTGGTAGAACGCCTGACTAGCGTGCAAGAGGTCGTTGGTTCAAATCCACGTGTTGACAGATTTTTTTCTTTCTACTTAGTACCTTTTTGTGAACACCTTTTTAAAACACGGCTTTTAGCTCATCATATCTTGGCATGCAAAGCACGTATCGAGGCGGGACTTCAGCGAAATTAAACGCCCATCATCTGGCAACTCGAGTGTTGTTGTAGCAAATCAATAAGTGCTTTTGTTCGCTCTTTATAGGGCGATGAAGGCACTGGTGTAGGGAAGGATCACTGAAAAGTTGAGTTACATGCCTGTCAAAACCACTGATAAACAACTGTGGCTATTTGTGCACCTCCCTTAACCCCAAGTTATTATAACCAGCCAGGGTTCAATCCCCGCCTAGGTCATAACTTTTTTTTTCACTTTTGGGACCTTTTTGATGCACCTTTTTGCTCTATCTGTTCCATGCAAGTCTTCATCTACAAACTCTTATGATCAATTTTTCAGCACTGGCACTGAATTACCTCACATAATAGGGACTCTTATAGCACTTTTGGGACAGGGCAGACTAATTGCCAACATATTTGTCCATCTGTGTGTTGGTCCAGTGTGTTGTATTAGAGTAGGTAAAAGCTTCTTTCACCAGTATCCAGAATATCTACATCTTTGTTTTAAGCACATAGGTGTGCACTGACATGAAAAACTGTTTGTTCAGACTTACCTCAATACTGCTGTAGTAATAGGCAGCTTGCATGATTGAACAAATACTACTGTGCATCTGAAAAATGATAATACTGGAACCATGCAGATCCATAGTTTACACCGAGGAACTGCATCTGACCTGGCACAACTGTTTCACTATCCTGCTTACATGCTTTCACTCTAAAGATTCATACATTACCTTATTGGTCAATTACACTGCAGGTGTTTCAAAACTGGGTTTTTGTATGGCAAGAGGTATATGTGTCACTGCAACATCAGAACTGAAAGTGCATAGGACAAGTTCTGAACTTTTGCTTGCCATGCAGTAACTATAACTGCAAATTGTGTTGACTTTAAATTATGCTCAAGTTCATTTCTCTTTGTGACAGTCAGTAAGGTAAACATCAAAATGTAGAAACTGAAACTGTACCGTGTGTACACAACCTGTATGTAATGTAGGGTATACTGTATACAATTGCCTTAGCTCACATGCAGTTTAACTAATTAACTAGCCTTGCATGCATGCTTCACTATAAATTATTAGGTACTGCATAAGGATCATGTACTTTAAAGCACTATCGACATACATGCTACACAGCAAATATAGGACACTAATATTTATGCTTGGTTCCCAATATATTAATTATTGTTGCATTAGTTCTCATGTAAAGCAGCAAAGGTTTCGTTTGTTCTATACAGCACGTTGAAGTCACTGGTAGGGAAGATGCACTGAATAATTAAACTACATTCCTGTCAAAACCACAAACAATAAACTTTAGTGTTTTGCATCATTAATGACATAAGAAAACCTCATGCTCTTTAAAAAATGTGACATCACCATGTACCCTACATAGCTACATTAGCAGTGCTGGTGTTTAATGCTTAGTCCCTCTTCATGGCATTAAAATGTTTAATGTGGAGATGGTCCTGCACATAGGGCAGGTACCAATGCTAGTGTTGAATACAACTATTATGTATAGTAAGCAAATTTTTAAAAATATCTAGCTAGGGAAGTTGCTTTCTAAATCACGCCAACTATCTAATTCAGCTATCTAGTCAGTATAATTGAAATCCGCCTGACCTCTTTGATAGAGGTGTGCGATATATCGAAAACTTATCGATATGATTATCATGATACTTATATCGTTATCATCTAATTCTATATTGAAAAGATATTTTATTGATTAATTAGATATTAATTGATATATCGTTACAGTATTTTGGGATTACACAATTGTGCTAGAAATGAAGTTCAGTTCTGTGCAATTTAGCCATTTTAAAAGTTTATCTACTAGTTTCGTAGGCCTACTTGTTAGTAGTGCTATGTAATGGTTTTAGGGATTCTATTGTATTTAAAGCATATTTATAAATATCGTCCACCCACAATTTAATTATTGAAATTGAATCGATATTGTGATATTTTATTGATTATTGATATTGTATCAAAATCAAAATCCTGATATTGCACACCCCTACTCTTCGAGTATTGTTGAATGTTGGGATGAGAAACTAATAATTAAGTTTACGTGGCTGATTTTGTAAAATGTGACCATCTCAGCAAAAACCTGACTTGTTCGCACAGTTTTTTATTTTCTCAGCATTATCTGCAGTGTCCAAGGAATGGATCACCAAAGTTTCAGCCTCTGTGGTGATTAGTTTTGGAATTACAGCGCTAGACAGTAGGAAGAGCAAGATAATCAATTTGTACAGCAACTATACTGAAAATAAACTACAGACGCTTACATTCGCAGCCATAACTTCCGTTTATTAGTCTACAATGTTGCAATTTGGCTTAAAACGTTCACCATGGATTAGCAAATCAGCCGAGGTAGAATATTAGCCCTGTAGTCACTTATGCATATATGGGTATGAAGGTGGTTTAGTTGAAGAAATGATGATGATCTTGCTTATGTTTATCCTATCGTAAACAAACACATGTGACATGCATACTGTTGGGACTACAGAAACGAAACTAAAAATTTTGAACTCTCCATGAGCAGGTGAATAAGATGGTGTATAGTTTTAATCAGTTTGGGTCTTCCTCCTCTTAGTACTGGCCCAATAAAAGCTTGCATATTTTTCGTGGCATGTGTAATTTTTTAAATTTCGATTTTCTCAATACACATGCTTGTGCGATGGATTTTTGTTGAGACTGTCACAAATGATGTTTCGAATTTTAAAGCTCACAAATATGTAGATACCTTTCCCAGTAATCTTTTAAGATTTCACATGTGGTGATGTAGCTGCAGTCTTTGTTCATGCCCTATCCTTCTCTGTGTCAGTAGTGTGTTGGAAAATTGTTATAACATTCTCACAGAGCCACACAGAACTAATCAGGTTGGGATGGCAATGCTACGAAACCTTATTGAAGTAAACTATAATAACTTTGTGCATTTAGCTTACTGATTTCAGTTACAATAAATATGTTACCCAAACACCAGTCAATTATGAAATACTGCAATATATGCCATTGATAGCCCTCCTGGCAAGGTTAATTATTATCATCCTAAAATACTACCAGTACAGTGTATTGTCCAATACTACCAGTTAAAACTACTGCATGCTACCATATACACCACAGTGACCACACCTTGTAACTCTGTTGTATACATTTAATCTCCTCCACTACAGCACTATACACCAGAGCCTCCTTCAGTTGATGTAGATGATTCAGAGGCTCCAACCCTTCAGTTCACTTACGTTGAGTGTCTACTATTCAGTTTCCACAAGACAGTACAACTAGTAAGTGTTACAGTGCTTGTAGATATGTTATTGTATATACATGATGTAGTGTCCAGAGTTTCTGTCTGGAGAGGATGCCACTGAAAGACTCAAAGACTTCCGTAAACGGTGTGTTCTGTGCATAGCTTTTTCTTATGCATGGCACTCTAAATATGAATGTGAATGGACACATTAATTCTATTGTGATGGGGGGTGGGTGCTAGGGCTTTAACAGTTGCTGAAATAATCTCGATAGAAAGTGTCCAGTTTACCTCCAACGTCATAATACAATAAAGCATGGATTATTAATATAGTGTCTTACATGAGAGTTAATAGTAGCAATTGTTGTATCTGTCAGCATGACTAGATTATCCTGTGTATCCTGTACAGGTTACAGTACTTTGCTCATGGTTGTCAGTTATCACACAGCAGACTGGAAGTGACACTGAAGCAGAAAACAAATGAGGACATTCAAAATGTGAGTGGTAACTCAAACTTATCTCAGTAACAGGAGAGGTTGGTTGCGTGTAATGACCATGACGTGTGAATACTGATTATGCAACCAAGTATTTTTCCAGGTCTTAACAGCTAGGAAAGCAGCGCATTGTACTGAGAATGCTTTTAATGGCCCTGGGATGTACTGGTATCATACATACATTAGAGGTTTCACAAAAAAAAATTTTGTTGTAAAATTTGGTGGAATTTTCCTACTGACTGCCTTCAGACAAGCATAACTTGATAATACTAAGGATTTTTTTTCACTATTTTACATTGCTTCAGCCCAACAGGTACCTTTTGGTATACTGCAGTACGTACAATGTATGCTTTGTGTACTTACCTATATCCTTTTTTGTATCCCATTTATCTTTGCTGACAGTGCAAGTCAATTCGCAGAAATGCCATGTGATGGCTTCCCTATGTTTGTAATGGAAATTGTCCGAGTTTTCCGTTGTGACTAGATTAGTTGCAGAGGTCCTTGTCATAGTGTTGTTCATTTGTAATACTGTTTACCAGGCTGAACATAGCTGAAAATGAAGCATAGTGGCCCTTTCACTGTTTCAGTAATTGATAGTTTGGGTGTGCATTCAGACAAAAACAATATGCCTGGTGTCATTCTTCTAGTGCGACATGCATGAGTTCACATAGTGTTACAAACAAGTGTGTGCAAGGAAATAATTAGGAATTTTAAGTTTGATGAAATAATAAGTAGTAAAATAACATACTAGTGGATATTATTCCTACTCAGTCATTACCAAAAAAAGTGAACTGAAGTAGGGATATGTGAGGGAAGTCACAAGTCAATTCTTACATGTTATGTTTGTAGTCTTGAAATAAAATTTCTACCTATGCAGATTCGCAAAGTAGCACATGCGACCACTGGAAATATTAACAGCTTGATTAAGGTATGTGTTGTGTGTAGATTAACCCTCAGGGCTACTCGTGTTCTGTGAATGTGTAGGATTTCTTTCACAATCCACCATCATACAAAACAAAAGTTAAACTTTCATTCTTAAAAGAGGTATGTATTAGAATTGTGTTTTGGTCTTGTGTTATGTAAATTCATTACAGCAACCAAAAGTTATGGCAGCAAGGTATGGGTGTAGTGTGTGTATAGTCATATTGGTAGATGTGTTGGAACGACTCCTAACTCTTACCATCTTCCCCTTTAGCAAGAGACCAGTACCAACAAATGACACAACTACTTCACCAGCTCCAAAGAGAAAAGTCTCTCCTATCAGATTCAGCTCTGCAACAAATACCTCAAAGAAAACACCAGGTGCGACAGCAGGAAAGCGTCAACCATGGTCTGTCTATGAGCCACCAAAAGGCAGTTACAGTAACAAGCTAGACACCAGTAGCTTATCAGAGAGTAACTGGAGAGGTGGTTGGGGTGGAGGAAGACGCAATAGACGAGGTCGTGGTCGAGGCACTTGGAGAACTGGTGGAAAGTGGACATAACTTCAGTTATAATAGCAGTAGATAATATATTGTATGCATGTTGTTGTTATGTTGTTACATGTGGTAATGTACACTTCTACCCTTTATCTCGTAGTGGGTAACATTAATGGTAGTGTAGTGATTACGTGCTGTTAAAATCATATTAAAATAATGTATGCAAATGTATTGCCTACTACAACTCTTTAAACATACTTCTTGGTATTATAACACAGAATATCTTTGGACAAGTTTAAATATACTCTAATAGAACATACAGTACAACCGTACCATGTTGCTGTGAGGATGGACAAGCTCATTCAAAGTAAACAGTGGTCTTAGTAAGTATATTAATGTCTGAGAATGAAACTAGATCAAAATTATTTACAGTTGTATTTTAGAAGTATATTAGGTGCCTGAACAACATGAATGTGTAGGATCTTTTAGTAAAGATTTTGATGAAGTTTATACGTAGAAATACTTCAAAGTAACTCAGTATGTACTAGCTGTTATAATATGCTTAGCACACCATACAGAAAACTTCTGTACACGTATAAACAATGTTTGAAATAATAAAAAAAACATAATGGCAATGACTATTATTACAAATAATGTCACCTTATTAAAAAAAAACAACAAGTGTTCAACATCACATACACGCTGATACAAATAACTTGATAAACATCTGCTAGTCATAAACAATTCTCTCACTGGTAAGGTGGTGGTGGATACTGTTGGAGGAACAACAACATACTGCAGTTACATCAGAAACACTTGGTGAACAATACTCATTTTAAATTACAGTAGTGCTGAAAGGTCTGTAGGACACCTGGCCCTACAGCCTGTTTAAAGATGTTATACTTAGCTCTATAATAATAATACAAACATGTGAAATAATTACTCTAATAGAACAATCACAATTCATTGTGACATACTATTGATGATGCTAAGCACTATTATCCCCCTCCCCATAATAATGCTAACTGAGATGACACAATTCTTATATCAAATTGTAATCCATGAGTATGTACATGTTGAACTGATAACTCATGAATAGGATCACAGTAAAGAGTAGTCTCCCCTTCACATAGGTCTGGTACTGTACTTGTGTGACCAGAATTCAAATTGTATGTGATGTAACAGAGGAGATACAACACAAATTAAGTGCTATTGAAAAGAATTCGCAGTAATTGCATTCTTCAAATGGTAAAATTGCGGAAAATCAATCCGTAGACAAGATTTGATGAACTGCAAAGCTACTTAGACACTTGTGCAGTTGATTTTCACTGGTTTTCTCTTCCAAACTTGCTGCTTGGCTTAATTTCGTACGGTTAGTTATTCATCACATGACGGTTCCTCCAATAGGCTGTGTATATCGAAACTGAACCACTGGGGTAGACTGCACAGTTGAATTAAGCATAAGAAAAGAGTTCGATCAGCACATATTTTTCGTTGATAACCCCACGAAATAGCTTCCCTGTACAAAACATATGCGCTCATGTGTGTGTGTGTCGTGCCTCCTCTGGTGACGTAATAAATACCTTGGCAAAGAAAGCATGAAAACTCATACTTATCAACTTTATGGCAGGTGTATCTTGGAGTCTTGCTTGGAGAGCATCAGCTGCTTTACAACCATTCTGAATTTTGTTGCCATGGTTATTGTGCTATACTTGGTGCAAACTACATGATTTATGCCGTGAATACTAATTTAACTGAAAACTACAATTTGATTGGCTCTACCACTATAGTGGTAGTAGCACAGGTACCATACGCTAAGGTCACCGGACCACACGCATGCACACACACACACACACACACACACACACACACACACACACACACACACACACACACACACACACACACAAATACCTGAGAAGCAGGCTGTTGTGGAGGTGGTTGGTACCCAGCTTGTGGCGGAGCATATTGCTGTTGGGGTGGAGCATATTGCTGTTGGGGTGGAGCATATTGCTGCTGGGGTGGAGCATATTGCTGCTGGGGTGGAGGATAAGGTTGTTGAGCCGGGGGCACATAAGGTTGCTGGTGTGGGGGAGCATATTGCTGTTGAGGTGGTGGCTGCACATAGGGTTGTTGTGGAGGTTGTGTGTAAGCTGGGGGTGGGGCATAACCTGGTTGGTAGGTGGTGGGTGGGGCTGGTTGCTGCACAGGCTGCTGATAATCTGGTGAATATAAAATACATACAAATCAAAATCAATGACACCTCTAAATTACTCTAATAGAATATACACTTGATTTATAAGCACATCATTAAATAATTGATGTGAATGTTCTATTCGAGAGCATTTTCGTGTCCTCCACATTTGGTGTAAATTTGTTGATACACACCCTAAAAATTGTACCCACAACATTACTACAATCTGATCTCAAAGTAGTGAGTTTAAAGCAAGTCTGTTAGGAAAGTAGTATCACTATGTTCCAAGCTTGTCATGAATTCAAGCAGCTAAAAACAAGTTTTCTCATACCCTGCATTATATCCAATACATGCAATATTGGATGGCACTAGTACCCTAACAACCCTGTTATCAATGTACCATATGACTGTTAACTCACTTTGAGCTGGCTGTGGTTGTTGCTCAGGAGGTGGTACACTACCAGTAGGATATGATGTAGCAGAAGGTACTGGGTTGCTGACAACTACTACAGCTGGTACTGCTGGCGGGTGTCCATGGTGATGGTGTCCATGGTGATGGTGTCCATGGTGATGGTGCTCATGGTGATGGCGATCATGAATATTATCAGCCCTGATACCAGCATTGACTGCTTTCTGATGTTGATTCTGTGCCCTTGCCTAGAATAACAAATCAGCTAAATGTATAGAATATTTTGCATCCTAACAGTAACAAAACTATATTTTTGCCAATTTTCATCACTTTCTCATAAAAAAGACAGGAGAAGTTTGAGTGAGCTATTTAATTACTTAGTGGGACCATGATTTCAGCGTACTATGCAAAGTGGAATAATAATGTACTGAGGACTGAAGTCTACCACACCTGCTATCAGCTGTAGACACATGCCTAAAAGTAGTTCAATGACCATATTCAGGATGGGACATTTGCCTCTAGTATTGATAAATTGTATCCCACTTAGACCACTCAAATCAAACAACGGCGTTAAAAATACCTTAACTGTAAATTCTATGATAGCATAACATTATAGCTATTTAACTTTTCACTCTAGCCAACTGCACTGGGGACTGTGAGCCCCTCTTACATAAATACATATATAATCTATTTCTGATCAAACACATGGCACTGCAGTATCAAAATCTACTTAGGTATAATATGTGTCTACAACAATACTGCCAAGCTGAAAACAAAATAAAATGGGTGTGATCTTAGAAAACAAGGAGGCAGGATGAATAGATTGCAAATACAAAAGGTGGTAACCAAGAAATAGCTGTAATGACACTAATGTCAATACAGAATTGCTATATCACTACAGTGAAACTTGTCTACAATAACTTTAACAATAAACAGGTGAATGCAGTATGCAGGTCACCTTGCAAACAAAATGACACAATAGAGGATTATCAGGTTAAACAGGCAAACCCATTGTAGTACAGTGACCTGATTAGACAGGTTTACTGGTAATCAGTGAAGTGTTAAATTTTTGTATCAGGTGGGTATGAAACACTACAGTAGATAGCTACACTTAAAAAATACAAAATAAAGCACAGTGACCACACCCCTTGATCAATCACTTTCACTAGACTATAATCAGCAGTAATACTCTAATAAAGTAGTCACTCTAATACAACATGTATGATATTCTAATAGAACAATCACATGTACACCTTTCATTGCTTGGATCTCTACTTAAGAAATTTTTGTTGGTCACTCATCATAGCCCCATGACGTATTAGTATGTGTGACTGACTGTATAGCCAAACATGGTATTTGAAATCAGTATCATTATTTTGTCACATTCGCGGGAAGTACGCATATTATTAGTTTTGTAGCTATAAAAGCTACACAAAATGTTCAGTGGATGAAAGAAAGGTTTTGAAAGCTGTAACTTATTGATTTTAATTGAGGTGTTTAGGTCGAACTTTTCTATAATGTTTTGATCTTGACCAATCCCTTCTGTTTCAAAACACATTTGCTTGAAATAGACATATCCGCAAAGGGCGTATTCCTCCCTGGGATAACCAGATAGCTACATCCTTTATGTAACCTAAAGAATAGGTGAATTGAATGGTTGATGTATATATTGTCCTTCAGAAATTGAGTGAATGAATGGGCTTTATAATAGTTATCCACACTGTGAGAGATTTTGCTGATATATACACCCACAGCCCTCGGGCTTTGGATGTATATATCAGCAAAATCCCTCGCAGCCATGGTATAAGTGATATATGTGACTGTCTCAGCGAAAACCCATCTAGTTCGCAAAAGCATGCGTATTGAGAAAATCGAAATTTAAAAATAATTCGTAGAATTACGCATGCTACAAGAAAAAATACGCAAGTTTTAATCGGGCCAGTACTCGACGAAGGAAAATTCAAATCGATCAAAATTTATACACTATCTTATTTGCTTACTCATGGGAAGTTCAAAAATCTTTATTTCATTGCTGGAGCTGGAATGGTTTGCGTGTCACATGTGTTTGTTTACAATGCAGTAGACATAAACAAAATAGTCACTGTTTCTTCAACAAAACCGTCTTCATACACCTATGCGCAAGTGACTGCAGGGCTAAAACTATACCTTGGTTGATCTGCCAATCCATGGTGAACATTGTCAGCCAAATTCCAACTTTGTAGACTAATCCAAATGGACGTTATGGTTGTGAATGCAAGCGCCTGTAGTGTATTTTTAGTATAGTCACTGTACAAATTGATTTCCTTGTTCTTCCTACTTTCTAGTGCTCTAATTCCAAAACTACTCACCACAGAAGGCTGAAACTTTGGTGAACCATTCCTTGGACAATGCAGATAATACTGAGAAATTAAAAAACAATTCGGAGGTTGTGCGAACTAGACCGGTTTTCGCTGAGATGGTCACATATATCACTCAGGCCACACTTAGCTGATAGGTGAAAGAACTACAGATCATTTTTTATACACTAGCATCTGATGACCAATTGTGGTTTCAATTGCGTGGGCAAATAGCTCTCAGAACGTTATTCCTATGTTGTTCTGTTTCAACACACGCCAGGAGCTTTCGATTGTGGGATTGATTTTTGAAGTACCATGTAAAGTTCTTAATACTACATTAAACCTTCACTATTGTGGCAGTAAGTAATTTAATACATTAAGTTAAGTACTTAGACTACAAGCTCCTCACCTAGCTGTCATATTCTTGTTTCGTGGTTTGCTCAATGGCTGACACTCCCACGCTTCCTCCCCCCCTACACACAGTGGGTAGAAATATGCATCCACGCATCGCCCAAGTG
This sequence comes from Dysidea avara, assembly GCF_963678975.1. NCBI lineage: Eukaryota > Metazoa > Porifera > Demospongiae > Dictyoceratida > Dysideidae > Dysidea > Dysidea avara. The sequence goes on along the minus strand of NC_089278.1, from coordinate 32,290,675 downwards.
ATCGTTTTACACATCACTCTTCTTAGAATATAGTTTAGTTACTATCAAATAATCTAAACTTAGCAACTACACTGAGCCTAGCCTAACTTGTAAACCCAAACCCATAATTACACGCTCTGTGTTGTTCAATATAACGAGTCAAAGCATATCGTAACTTTGAACTGGTTGGGCATCAAAGCCATGAGCAAATATGCCAGTTAAATATTAAGCAGTGCATTAGAACTCCCACGCTAAAGTGGTATATGTAATATTTCATGCTACTAGAGGTAGTTTACTACTGCTGCAGCTCCACCACTTAGTCCAGACATGCCATGTTGTACAAGCCATTAGGTACGCAGTGGTGGATTAGGTGGCTTCTGTGATTTGATAGAAACCCTGAATTTAGCTCAGTGGCAGTCTAACTTGCTTTATTACTTCTGTATTGACATGTATCATAGCAAAATACTATACCACTGTGTTCTAGTAGTATGCATGTAAGTGCATTGAACTAGTATCCATCATAGCAACTAAACACAGCAACACTTTACACCTGCCACTGTATTAAGATACTCTAATAGAGCAGTCAAGTAATTACTCTAATAGAACAATCAAAGCTAGTGCTTACTGCTTAGTCATAACTTTGCCCCACAGTTAATTTGCTTATTTCAAGCATTGGATTTACAACTAACATTAGCTTCTGAATTCTCACATTTTCTTAGCTATGCCTTTGGATGCCTTATACTGTAGCTATAGCATGTTCACGTTGAGCTGAATCCTGAAAAACAGCTAAAAATTAAAAGTGGATTTTTTCTCAACAGAGTTAACATTTCAGCCAACCAGATGATTATTGGTAACAGCAAAGGTGTCAACAACAGACACATATGGTTTGGCTCCACTACAAGTTCGGGAAAGGGCTGTAATGGACACTGTACTTATATGGCTTCCCCACAGGAAATGTATTGTGAAAATTTTGATTGGCTGTAAATATTATGTCAAACATTTGAACAAAAAGATTTTGAAATATTTTTAGTGGGTCAAGCAGTACTACAAATGAGCCAAATTTCAAGATAGTGTGTAATTGCATCCATGAGTTATTAAATGTTTTTGAGGGTTCAGCTCAACGTGAACATACTATACTACTAGTACACAAAAAATTGAAATTTTCAACTAGACTAGAGGGATCATAGCACATCGATAAAAGGTGCTGGAGTATTGCATGATATTAAACCACAGTAAAACAATAAGAAGTGTTATATCCCTACTGTGCTCAAGATACCATAGTGGAAACGCACAGTAGGGATATAGCACTTCTTAATGTTTTACTGTGATTTAATATCATCATGCACTACTCCAGCTTGTTTCAGTAATTTTTATTGATGTGCTATGGTCCCTACTCTAGTTGAAAATTCCAACTTTTTTTTGTGTACTTGTTTGTTAACTTTTTTTTTTGTAAATAATTATTATGATTGGTGAACCCACCCATACCGCATCGAAATAAAGAAATAGCACCATGCACTCCAGTTATCAATTATCGTCTGAAAAGTGAAGTATCCATTACGCTACGTTGTCAGCTATGTTCAACCCGTTACACAACATTACGAATCAAGAACTGTTTGAAAAGCATCTCTGCAATCAAAGTAGCTACTATGAAAAATATGGACGATTTCCATTACAAAGGGAAGCCATCACATGCTACCACCAAATCAACACTTTTCGCTGTCAGCAAAGATGAATGGGACACAAAAGGAGGACACTGATAAGTCCATGAAGAATGCATTGTACGTACTGTGATATGTCAAAAGGCACCTCTCTGGCTGAAGTGATGTCAAGCAGTGAAAAAATCAAGCCATAGCCTTAGCTGTTTGAAGGTCTGTAGTACTCCTGGTCCTACAGCCTTGTTAAATTGTGTATACTAGAGATATATGGAACATAAATAAAACAGACCAAAACCAGGGGTGTAAAATCATCAGGGCACTGAACAAAATGTGAAAATAGCTTTGTCAGGTATTTTTCCACTAACGACACATAGTGTATACATGAAATTCATAATTACTCACTTCGAGCACAACTGCCTGTCCTACTCTTCCATGTACAGCTGCATTCACTGCCCTAGCGTGTAACACGTCCTCTTTGACAGCATGGCGATGCTCTTGCTGTGTAATGCAGCAAAAATCACACTTGTACCCCTTTACTATGCTAGGTATCAAAGGTTATACAAAAAGCAAGGTACATATACAAGCAGTATCAAAATGAACACATTTTATGGCTGGATCAATCATCGAGTCATAGGTTAATGAGAGTCTATGGTCAAGTTTAGGCACTGACCACATAGTAACAGGGGGTTCGCAACTCTGAAAAATCCTGTATGGGATCTCAAATCTTTAAGATTTGGGAAGATTTCAAGCAATTTGTGGCAATGTTTCAGGGAATATAAAATCTTAAATATCCGGAATTGTAGCATCATGTGCTACGTAGTATACGGAAATAACTTGTGGAGATGCTGGACGTAGCATGTGACACTTAATATACGGAACTTAACAACAATTTTCAGATTTCAAAGAGAGCTGTACGAGATTTCAAGGGAGTTGCGGACCCCTCGCATAATAGACTCTTTCCAAAACCACGCCCTCTTTAAAATAACTATGGTAACCAACCGGCCGCCATTTTGAATGGGGCCAGTGCAAATAATCTCGATTGCGTTGCATAGAAATTCGGTGTTGACAGCAGCCCGAACAGAGCAGTTTTGTTGAACAACAGACAATGGAACTCTTCGAGGTTACAGAATTAGTGTTTCTGGTCAGAGACAGGTGGTTATCAGGGCGTAAAACATCGACAGCACTAATTTCATTGTCTCCTGGTATCTCTCGCCTTGAGTACTAGTACAAGTGGGTACTGTTAGCATCTGTGAGCTCAGCTGTACAATCACAAGTTGTCAAATGCAGTATAGCCACTGAAGAATATTGGTATATACCTCTTGGACAAGCTCTTGGATTATTCAGGCAAATAAATCAAGCATAAGCAAGGAATAGTCAGAATTTGATCACCTGGGAGTTCCTTGTTTTTACAGTACGATTGTATTAATTTCATTGATGAGACCACCATATCTAAATCAAGCTACAGGAGAATATTTGACCTGGCAGTTTCTTCTTCCAGAAGAATATTCTTGGACAAGGATTGCTCCAAATGGAATCTTGACACTATTGCTAAATTATTTTTTGTAATTGTTATTCCTTGCCACACCCACTCATTGGGTACAACCCCATCTGTGGCAGTCTGTGTCTGAGGACACACCTTACATTATATTGTATCACATGGTTTTCATCAATAATAATGATGGTTTTTCTCTTTCTGACATTTTGTAAGTATATGGTACATGCTTACTATGATCCACTGAGTCAACACATTCAATGACTGAGCATAGAAGATGCATCTTTGAGAACATCTGATTATTGCATAGTGCTGCATGGTACATCAGCCCACATAGTATCCAGGAATACTTGGCAGATGTACATGTCAGTAGCACAAGCAGTGATATTACAACAGCACAATCCATTGTGCCATCCCATGTATCATTTCAGTACTATTGTTTAAATTACAATACATCAACTCACATGAATAATAATACAATTAGTTCATCATACCCCACCACATACACACATGATTTTGATCATACACATATACCACAGTAGCCACCCTACAATGTCTTGTTTCGTATCAAACTTGACCAATGTGTTATCCTCAGATAAGTGTGGGCGTGAGGAGTACATACTCACCACACCAGGGGGCAGCTATGCTTTACTTTGAAGAAGTGACTTCTTCTGATTCAGTTTGTTGCTTTCCTGACTTCTTCAGCTTCAGTACAACAATTTCAACATTTTCACATAGCACTAGTAGTGAGGCACAGTACATTGTCAATGTGTACCAGTAGTCACAGTATGTAATAGATGGTAGCTCTCTGTAAGCTGTATTTTACACCGGCTCACAATAAGTTTTATCTACATCGGCATGTCAAATTGTATTGCAGTCACAGGTGAATGGGCAGTGCCGTCTCTCAATTCTGTACTGGAAATTCACACCCTGTTTGTTTTCTGTTATGTGAAATGGCTCAGATTACACACACCAAGGCTACCTCGCACGTACCATACAAGGCGGGTCATTTATTCGCCCACTAATAATGTAAGAGCTTGTCCAAGAGGTATATACCAATATTCTTCAGTGGCTATACTGCATTTGACAACTTGTGATTGTAGCAGCAGCTGAGCTCACAGATGCTAACAGTACCCACTTGTACTAGTACACAAGGCGAGAGATACCAGGAGACAATGAAATTCGATGTTTTACGCCCTGCTCAGCCCTGATAACCACCTGTCTCTGACCAGAAACACTAATTCTGTAACCTCGAAGAGTTCCATAGTCTGTTGTTCATCAAAACTGCTCTGTTCGGGCTGCTGTCAACACCGAATTTCTACGCAACGCAATCGAGATTATTTGCACTGGCCCCATTCAAAATGGCGGCCGGTTGGTTACCATAGTTATTCTAAAGAGGGCGTGGTTTTGGAAAGAGTCTATAACAGACACCCCAGTATACGCCCCCATCAATGCGGCTAGATATGCATACTATGACTTACCCTTAAAGCTCGTTGTTCTCTTCTATGGCTCATTCTCTCTATCTTTCCTGGCAGAACCTACTCACAAAGTTTAATACCGAAACGGAAATGACTGGGCGTGAATACACAACCTGTCACATGCCTTTTTTGTAGTCACATGATGTGTCATAATTTCCGGACATCGGTTTTGGCATAAAGCAGTGCTGTGGGCGCGCGCCTGCTTTACTAAATAAAAACGTCAACGCGTTATTGCAAGTGTTATTGGCGTATCAGTGGAGACTGCAAAGTATTGCACATAGCTTAGATCGATAGAGCTGAACAGTCACTTTGTATTATCATAGATAATGTATACCTTACCCAGGATTGGAAACCGGAGATAATTCAATGCAAAAAGAGCGAGCCAACACCTTTCCTTTGATCAGTACGGATTCATCTGGCCGAAGAAGAACGTAGAATATTATATTAGCTATATATCTATGGATCGTCTAAATTTCGAGAGCAATCTCATAGAATGCATTTTGCACAAAAATGATGATTTGATCGCACCCTCGAGGTTCAGGGTTCTGAGAGCACGATAGAAGCGTTCTTTTTCCGTGTAAATGGCACTGATTGAAAGCTAAGACGTTAGCAGATCCACTCATGTAAGTCAAAACCTTTAGTTCCGCCGTTTAGTGGTGAAATGGCACTATCAGTGAAGTGTGAAGTAATCATTTTTGTAGTACTAAGGTTCGGGGTTCACAGGCATTTTTATAGACGTTCTAGGCTTACTTTCTGACGTATTTCTAGTAATTCATATATATATATATACAAACAAATGAGAATGCCTTTAAAAGGTATTTTCCTGTACTGTTGTGTAATATTCGATTCTTTGAAGCACATGCAAGTATTTCAATTTTAATAGCTACAACTACGCATTTTACAATGATCGTTATTTCCACTCTACAAATGACAGGAGAGGTCATAGAAAGTTTAGGCTTAGCTGTAAAAGCACTTTCAGCCTAAACCCAAGGGATTGCCAGTGTCTATCCCACTGAGTGGAAGTGTGTCAATACACTGAAGGTGTCTCTGCTGCTGTCACCTATACCTATGACTTCCTTCACTGCCGGACACTGTAAGCTACCTGATATTGAGTCTTTAGAAAGGTTGCACTGTAGAGTGAAGTGATGTACTGTCATCCCTTAAGGTATTATATAATGTGTCAGGGGCGGATCTAGGATTTATAAAAGGGGGGGCTAATTCAAGGTACTAATCTCTTGGGTAGAGGTGTGCACACTTCCCAGCATGCAAAGCATGCTGGAACTAGGGGGGTCTGGGGGCATGCCCCCCCCAAGGAAAATTTTGAAAAATAGATGCTAAAATACTGCAATTTGGAGACATTTACACGTAAAAGTCATAATATTTTCTGCCTGTAGATATTTTATATACTGCCTTTAGATTATAGGTATGGCTCTCTGACTCTGAAGTATTTTGCTAATGGAAAAGTTTGGGTAGGTACAGGCAACCAAGTACATGATACACCCCTCTCACAATTGCACAACACTGAATAGGTGCATGTTAGAATAATAATATGTTGAAAGTGGAAAATTTTGAAATTTAAACAATACAAGATTGAATCTGAGAGCATTTTCAATGGAAATTGTGTACCTAAATTAAGTATTGTCATACATATTAACTACGTACACAAGTAGATGAATGAAGCCCTTTAAACAGACCAATGCACTTCATTGTATGTATAGGTGCAGGAAGATTTGGAAAAATTCCATAACAGAACCAACTACATGTTTCCAGTGAATGTTCTATTAGAGTAGTTAGCTGACTGCTCTATTAGAGTATCTCGATCTTGTACACCTCCAATGCTGATCCGGGTCCTTGTTACATAAACTTTAGCATAAATCTACTGATAATACCTTGGAAAGATGTTTATAAGGTGGTTTTATGAGTATTTGTATTATTAGTGATCATATAATTATGCTAAGACAAAATTTCATTATAATACTCAGCATATTGATCAAGTAAAGCCTAAATATGAAGGGGGGGCTTCAGCCCCCAAAGCCCCCCCCCCCCCCTGGATCCGCCCCTGTGTGTATGCATATACTTCATTTCCTACAGGGTAGATTGTGGATTGATATGATCCAAAAACTAATTTTCTAGTTTTTTTTTTGAAGTTAAGATGATGGACCATTAAGGAACACTTTTTGTGGATGTAAATTATATGCAAAACAGAAATTCTGAAACATTGTGATACACGGATAGCATTAGAAGACAAACTATATTGGAGTCACAGTTGCTCCTGCAGAAACATTCCCTTTATGTGAATATAGTTACCAGACTTCAATTTTTATTTTGTACCAGTATTTTTATCAATGTATTGCTGTAATCACAAAGTAATGTAGCATTGTGAACAATTGCATATGGATGTTTCATATTCTTGCTTAATTGTTTTGAACCCAGAAACTTGCATATGAAAATCCATGAATTGGTATAAATAGTTGCATGGACTATTTCTTTGAGTAGTACTTCATGTATGTTCTCTCTCACATTCTAATTTTCTTATGTAGATGTCTACAAACGTAGCTGGCAGCATAACAAAGAGCATTGCCTTCACAATGTGGCATAACTGGCTTGGAAATTTTAAATCAAAACTATAAAACTGGAGCTGTTTTCAGCAGCATTACACCAGCCGTCTAACAAACAGGCTCTGGGTCACTTCCTTTGCTTTTATTGCCTCTGTGGACTTAATAATAAAGCATCCTTCTGAATGCAAAAGTGTCTTCTGCCTTGGCACCTGTAATGAAAAGAACCAGAAACAGTATTTCATTCCGGCAGTCATCTATCACCATACCATGCACACAAAACATTAAATGACGGTTTACAAACGAGTATTAAGCTACCTAATACTGTACTTATCCCTATTATTTAACAGTGACGACAGACCATCACCTTCATTCCCCGAGTCTGACACATTGCTTTCTTCATTCTAGCGCGAGTTCTTTTCGTTCCATCTTAAATCTAATGTAACGGAGTTACGTCACACTAAGTTAGCTCTTTGCAATGCTGAGTGAATCTGTTGATTGGTGTTAATTGCCTCTGTTTCCAATCCCGGGTAAGGTATAATCTATGCCAAAACTAAACATTAGTATGCATATCTCAAGACTCACAATCCGCCTATATCAAGGACTACATAACTTGAGATACATACTTACATCATGGCCACCAGTCCCACCACCACTACCACCACCCACTTAACTAGATTCCAATATCCTATTACTTGCGGTGTTGTTAATGTGTGGAGAGAATGACATTAATGAATGAAATAGGACTCAAAGATACAGATGTTAATTTGTACGAGTGAGTGTTTTATTGTTTATGTAATACTGGACTTCAGGTGGTGATATGAGGTACCTAAGTATAACACATTTTCTGATGTTTAGTCCATTAAATAATATATACAGTTTAAGTATTGTTGTAAATGATAATGATCTTATTCAGAGTGAATGACATGGTATAGTTCACAGTCATCATGTACTAGAACTGTTCCTTGAGGAACACATGAACACTGTGACCTTTGATGACAACTGCTTTGGGTATCAAATACTTTGTGAAAATCAAGTTAGCTGAAAGGTGGTGATCCAGTGCTAGTTGAATTTCTTCTACAATATTAAGTAACTGGGTCTCTCATGAATGATTGAGCCTAAAACCATATTGTTTGTCACTAAGTATTTGGTAGGCTATAGAGTGTTCTATTCAGTATGCAGTGGTAGAGGATGTGTTCTAACAGTTTATTATAATATACCAGATACAGTGCTCTCTCAATTATCTGACCCTCTTGGGACCAAAACATGTTCAAATAATCAAAAGTTTGGATAATCAAAGTCCATTCATTTAATATACGGAGACAAATGTTAATAGAACATACATATTAGACAAATACTCTAATAGAGCAGTCATTTCTATTGTTGGGATAACCAAGTGTTCAGATAATAGAGGTTGGGATAATTGAGGGAGCACTGTAGACTTAAATCTCTTAATAGTATTTGTGGTGTTTGAGATGATTCATTGGGGGATGTTTGACAGAAAATTATTCAACATAACAATAGGTGTGACATTGTTATAGGTGGTCTATAAATGAACAGACACAATGGTTTATTATTAGGAATCTACATGTAGTTTGGCCTACACTATTTCTGCTTCACTGAATGGATTTGATAATTAAGAGTGCATGTCTCTGAACCAATTTTAATAAATAAAGCGCTAATAATAAATAAATGCATCAGCTTGTTGACCTGTTATTGCAGCTGTAGACAAGAATGTAGAAATTATCAATATCTCAGATCGTACATATGATTGTAATAATTATGGCTGCTAAAGAGACAGAGAAAGTGGAAAAGTATATAGAGACTTAGCTGTTGAACTCACTTCATTATGGAAGATGAAATGTGATGTGGTTCCAAATATTTTAATGTTGTTAGATGCCTTGGATGTGTGACTCAAATGTTAGAAACTATAACTGAATCTGCATAAATTGCTTATTATTTTTTTTATGATTTTTGCAAAGTAGAGCTTTTACAGTGGACAGCAGTATTAGGATCAGTTTTATACTATGTAGGTACCTTTAGGCTTACTAATCTGGTAGATTTGTGCCAGTGTTTATATTACTGTGTGTGTTGTAATAATAATAATAATACAGCCTCAGCACAATCTCTTGACATTTAAGTGTTGACAAAATAATTAACATAAACAATTGTTTTGTTCTCATGCATAGGGACCCGCTGATTATGCTGGCATAATTATGAGCATAATAGGTACCTGAAAGCATTGAGCATAATGCTAGCATAATAGTTAGGTAGAATAATTATTTTGTAACAGTATGAATTCTTGCTTATAAAAATAAGTATCACAGAAAGATCGATATACACTAATAGAACAGTCAGTAACTCTAATAGAGCAATCACATAGCTGACTGTTCTATTAGAGTATATCGATCTTTTCTGTGATATACATTTTGAGTCTTTGACAAGTAAATTTGCGCTTCAGGTACTTATTATTTATCCATAAACTGGAAATTATTAGCAGAGCATGAGAACTGAGGCATAAATAGTTGGGCATAATTTGAGCATAATAGGTAAGTATTGAGCATAAATGTAAGCATAATAGGTAAATTTTTGAGCAGTGCAGCATAGCATAATAGGTAAAATTATGAGCATAATCGGCGGGTCCCTACTCATGCATATGAGGTTTAGAATTGTACAATAATGATAATGGCCAACACATCCAGATATCAGCTATCAAGGTTGTAGAGTGATGAAATGCATTGCCTGAAATGAAACGAATTACTGTTGGATACAGCAGGGGCTAGCTAAAAAAAGGGCTAGTTGTGGCCAAAAAGCTAGCTGTAGATGTCTTTTGTGCATACTACTGGTTTTGACTCTCAGCATTACAGTGAAACCTCACTTAGTGGCCACCTCAGTAATGAGGCCACCTCATTATAGTGGCCAGGTCCAGCAAGTATAAACGTATTTCCATTATATTACATTTATTCGATTTTCGTTAATAGGGCCACCTCATTATTAAGGCCAGTGGTCACATACCACAGGACCAAACTGGTAAAACTAATCCCTCAGTAAAGAGGCCAGCTGAGCAGACAGTCAAGGTATCACTGCAAAAGTTGCTGCTCTTAATTGCTTATTTTAACTACTGAAAGCGGTACCCATTATTCTGGCAGTATATACTTCATGCTTTTCCAACCATTATGTCTAAAGTAATGCTGGAATAATTGGTGCATTGTATGTTCCTATCTTTCTCTGTGATAAACTCTACATAGTGTGTTTAGATCAATTGTACATTGCTGTTACAGCAACTAGGCAGTTGCTGACTTGTTGAAAACCTCAATAATAATGTCATTTTGTTTTATGGTAGCATTAATGAAGTTTTCGGTAATAGGGCCACCTCAGTAATAGGGCTACTTATTATGGGTCCCATAGGTGGCCCTATTAACGAGGTTTCACTGTACTATAAACATTGTCTTTTCTGGATGGTGTGGCAAACTCAAATGAAAGTTTCTGGCTTTGTGAAGGGTCTGGCTTGGCAAGGATCAGTGGTTTACTGGTGAATGGTCTGATATTGTTGGCCAAACGTTTTTTCTGTTGATATTATTGCATATTAGCCACTAAGGAGTCAGCACAGCCCTGTAATCTTGTACCTGGACTTCAATAGTGGTCTGACTCCATGGTATAACTATTTATTAGGAGAGTACAGCATGTGTGATAATAGTGATGGGTACCTCACCACATATACCTGAATACATCAAGTAGAGGGTGGGCATCTGTAGCTATGTAATGTATTGTGAAATCTGTATAATAAATTAATGTGATCGTCTCAGCGAAAATCCGACTTGTTCACACAATTAAAAAAAAATTTTTTTATTCACTCAGCAACATCAGCAGTGTCTAAGGAATGGACCACCACAATTTCAGCCTTCTATAGTGTGTAGTTTTGGAATTATAACGATAGACAGTAGGAAGAGCAAGGTAATCAATCTGTACAGCTACAATATTGAAAATAAACTGCAGGCGCTTACATTCGCAGCCATAACTTCTGTTTGGATTAGCCTACAATGCTGCAATTTGGCTTAAAACGTTCACCATGGATCTGCACATCAGCCAAGGTATAGTATTATCCCTGTAGATACTTGCGCATATGGATATGAAGGCGGCTTAGTAGAAGAAGCCATGGTAATCTTGTTTACGTTTACCACATCATAGTGCATACCGTTGGAGCTAGAGAAACGAAACAAAGATTTGCGAACTCTCCATGAACAGGCGAATAAAATGGTATATAATTTTAATCGATTTGACTCTTTCTTCTTCGAGTACTGGCCCAATAAAAACTTGCATAACTTTTTTGTAGCATGCGTAATTTTACAAATTATTTTTAAATTTTGTTTTTCTCAATACGCATGCTTGTGCGAACAAGTCAGGTTTTTGCTGAGACGGTCACTATTATAAGTCTTTGTGGATTGACTTACTGTTTCTATCTGTATGGACTATGCATCACCTCTTAGGGGGTTTACATGCAGCATTAATCTCAGCATTCCTTCCAACATTTTCAAGCTTCCAAAATAAGGTTATTTGTGTGTGTGTGTGTGTGTGTGTGTGTGTAAAACTGCATCAATTTCTAATTTAATTGCTGCTCATGCATTGTTCTTTTTAGATATCTTGCTGCACACATTACATGAGTATAATACATATACACTAAAATTCAAATTAGATTAGCTAGTAGTCCCAGTACATGATGCATGCAAGCCTCCATAACCATGTGTACATCAAAACATCAACTAATTAATAAATGTGTCCCAGTCTGGCATAACCGGTCTTATCACCCATGTCAGCAGATTCATTTTTTCGCCAAGAACACAAAGCTACATGCCTGAATAAACTATCTAATTTCACAATCAAAATCAGTCAGACTTGAGTGGTCTGCCTTTGCTGGCTGCTTTTCCCAAGCCCAGTGACAATCTGTACGTGCGGTGTGGGGTCTTAATTAATGGAGCTCTGGTCAGCCTGGGGATGGCTGTATGTAGCTACAGCTCCGTGGTGTTGAATAAAGACCTGTACTGTAAATTTTCTTTCATTTTAGCCAGTTTTGAGACCTGATTGGCCCATAACCTGACCTACTTCATCCCTACACCTTCCTTTTCAATTTTTAAAACAGCCTCGTGCCCTCAGTCTGAGTTGCCTCAGTCTTCCCGGCCCTGCCTCCCTCCGCTCACCTGATACAGTTAACCACATTTCAAAAAACTATCTAAAATGGCTGGAAACTTCGCTGTTGGCTACTTGTACAGTGGATGCTCTGGAAGGTAAGGAATCAGTTGAACTTAAATTTGGTACACATATGTAGCTTCAACCACTGGTGAGCTACAATACACTAACTGAATACTTAAAACCGGAATTTCTCGATACTTTTAATAGGCGATAAGACCCCTTTTCCCAGACTGGATCACATATACTGTAATGCTATTTTGTTACACAGATTGCTACAAATGCAAGCTAAAAGAAGTCTATATAAAAGGCAGCTGCAAATCTAAAGGTGTACAATAAAAAGTAAAAGTTGTCAGTGCAAAATCCTAGTTATATATACATCAAGAAAAGGGGATACTGACTAAATGACTACTTGTATGCATATAACACTCTAATTTGTCACACAGTGTATATATGTCCAACTGCTCACAATGTTATTTGGTGATATCGTGATCAGTCTATATCCCGTATGTCCAGCTCTAGCAAAGATTCACGGAACTTTACTGGACTTGGTTGACGTTCCTGTACTGATTTTGGCTGATCCTCTTGCACAGTTCTATTATTGGACATGGTATGAATTATTACTAATTACAGTTATATTCCCTTTAGCCTGTTTCCATTACATTGAGCTCCATATAAGTTAGTGACCACAAAGAAGTGAAAATGTGTACTCATAGCAACAACTAATTTAACAGTATACCAATACTTAGTGAGTGTATGTTTGAGTGTCAAAACCTATTTGTAGGGATGGGCGGTAATGCATTTTTAAGTGTTGTACCGATATCCAAATTAGCTGATTATTCCGATAACCGATATATATTAAGCAAAATATTTAGCCGATACCGATATAACCAATCTGATATGCACTAATAACACTAACACTCATTCTCATTAAATGACTCATATTAGTGACATAAGTATTGATATACAGCTCATTCTAGGCTACAATGTAAAATTAGATGCATACCACAAGTAAAAGTTACTCATGGTAAACAGATTTTAAGTAGATTTTACTACTATACAGCTGAGGCAAGTGGCTGGTACTACATAGAAACCTAAAACCGCATTTACTGTTGGGCATGGCCTAAAATCTGACAGTTCATTATGGGCATGGGTTGTAGTCACCGCTAAGCCATCAACACATAACTTAATTAAAATGCCAAATAACTTATGTCTAGCCTCCCCCACATCATTATACTACACTGCGTAGTGGAGATTAATATTTAATCAAAACTGATTAATCAGCTAGTAACCAATATTGGTCCGATACTGATTACTGAACCGATATCGGTGTAACATTAGCCACTGCTTGAAGTTTCTTAGTTTACTGGAGTAGTATATCCCCAATATATGGAACAGCTAATTGTTTGTTATTTTAGTAGTTTTTCAGTACACCCGCATTCACTGATGTTTTACTGAGAGTTTAAAACTTAGTAAAACAATTATGTTCCATATACTTAAAGTTACTGACATTTTACCATGAGTATAACTGGGTACAACTACAGTGAAGCAACTTAACAAATGGGGTCAGTAGAATGTAGGCCTGAGTCAAATATGCTATTTTTACCAAAAATGCTTTCAGGAATTTCCAAAAGTTTTCACCTATTATGCTCTTCAGTATTCCTATTGTGCTTTCATTATGCTCTTAGGTTAACGGCATTTCTTACAATATGCCAGCATAATAAAAAGCATGGGAGTGCTATGCCAGCATAATTTAGCATATTAGGTGGATATTTCATTTAGTTCTATGAAAATAGATTGATACTCCATAATAGAGCATCAGTAAAAATGCAAATAGAGTGCTGAAATTCATTGTACACAGCTCCTTATATCAATACTGTCTAATAGAACAGTCACTTGTAGTGAAATACTCTAATATTCACCAAGAAATGTTTTTAGCCTAGGGACATAAATTAAGCATAATGGGAATGCTGAAGAGCATAATAGGTGAAAATTATGGGATATTCCTGAAAGAATTTTGGGCAAAAATTTGACTCAGGCTTAATTTCGCTACAAAGCGACTGTTCTATTAGAAAGTATTGATTTTGGAGTAATGAACATTGCAGTTTATTTGTATTTTCTACTGACTGCATACTACGGAGTATCGATCTATTTTCAAGCTCCATAGTTTGAAATATCCACCAAATACTGTAAATGGACAGCAGCAATTTTGTAGTATATTTCAAAGTGAATACCTTTGAACTGGTTTGATGACAATACTGCAGTATCTTAGTATATCCTGTATACCACCCAGCAATATTACCCTGTAGCAGATGTTCAGTTGTTTTATGTTTTTATGTGAATTAACAATCATAGCACCATGGACACTTTTGAGATTGCTTATTCACCATTATATGCTCTTTATCTGTACCCAATTTCAAGGTACTTGAATTACACATTTGCTTTTATAACAAGTTTTGAAAAGTGTATGAAAAGAATAATCTGTAGGCCCCTGAAGAAGAAAAAAATAAATTGAAAGTTTGGCCATGCTCATCTCACCAATGGCTGGAATGAATTTAATCAACATACTGTGTAGCCTACCTTACCTGGCGAACAGGTATAATGTACACTTAGGAGAAGGGACCATGGAGCTATGCAGGTATGAGATCACATTTTCTTTCTTCCTGTCAACACACATGCTGCATGAAGAGCCGGCGTTCTTGGCCACATGACATACCGTGTGTCTTGCTATATATATATAGGCTTCATAAGATTACTAAAATGTATTGGCAGTGGCTTGTGTAGAAAAGGGTATTTAATAATGTAAGACTATAGCCAGTGTAGTTAAAGCATGGCTGACAATGCTATATAGAACAAGGTAGAAATAAAGTACAGGGTATGCAACTAAGCACAAGGGAAAGCTGAGTACTATATTGGCGTTGAGACCAATGCTGAGAGTTCTATTTTCACATAGCATGGGCAAGAGAATGATTTGATTATCCATAAAATAAAACATGTTAATATGCTCATCTTTTCAAGTCACACTGGTTGACACTTCCACATGTTAATAGTACTACTTCAGGTGCATGTTATTGGTAGTATTTCAACTTCCTTGTAAGGTATAATAAGTCTTAGATTAGTGCGTGTAATCTTAAGTAGTTTTCTGTTAACCTAACTGTTACATTTCAGTTATCATATCTGTCCATATTAAGAATTGAATTTTCACGAAGTATGGTTGGTGGGCTATAAAGTATATTGTACACCCCAACTTTACTTTTCATAATATTATGGAAAATACTTTTTATGATCTTTTCCCCACACAAAGTTTTATAAAGTGTAGCTAAAGCTAGTGCATAAAGCTAGTGCATAAAAACAAACTTACGCGATTGTTGTTGCTGTAGCCTTCCTCAATGCATCATCCACAGTAATTTCATATGGTTGGTTGACATTAGGCATTTCAATATTGTTGTTCCTTGGTTCATTCTTCTTGATTGACCTCACAAAAGACACACAGAATATGACAAACCCTTTAATATGCTGTCTGTTCATAAACGGCGTAACCAGGAATAAGAATACTAGCAGTGGCAACACTAGCAAAGTGAAAGCTAATCCAATGATAGTATTAGCAGTGAACCCATTTGAAGCCTCAAATGGTTGTAATATGGCAACCAATATCATAGTGAGCAGAAATGACCCATCAACAGCATTCAAGGTCTCACTAACATATGGCCTCACAATGAAATGTATTGTTGCCATTATTATGAGTGCTACAAGTTGCAAATATGCGACAGTGAAAACATTGGTGATATATGTATTCACTATAAGAAGCATCACCAGTCGACATATCATGTAATAAGAGGCAAAATAACTATATTTGTCCTTGTAATATCCTTGAAACTGATCCAGTATTGGTTTGACTCTTATGAAGTTAATTTTGTGGTTGAGAAATGGTTCGAGCAAGAGTAAAAGAGGAAACCCAATTACAATTACTAGTCCACAGGCAATAGCTACTAGCCCATATGCTAAATGACGTCCATGAAAGTATTCATAATCAGGGGAAAGGTACGTGTAAACTTCGTTCACTCTAGTAAAAGTCAGTGGCTTTATTAATAGCAATGAGGTTGATGCTATTGAAGTGTATGATAGTAGTAGCAGAAAGCAAATGACATGGATGACTCCTCTACTGACAAACAGGGATAGCCTTGGAGAGAATCGTGTTGATGTACTGATGAGTAGCAGGATCAATAGAACAGCTAGTGGATGTATGTAATGGATAAACTGCTGATCAATTCCACTTAATCCCTGTACAAAGCAAAGTTGTCCCAAAAACTGTGGAGTCAGTTTAGCAAGGCTGGACACAATTGTCACCATCCCATACAGGGCACCAGAAGTATGAAGAGTTTGTCCTAATAGGATATCTATTACACTGTAATAGAATGTGATACTGTATAAATAGCCAATTCCAACTTTGAAGTACATCATAGCAAACACTGTTATGATGGTTAACATCCAGTAGAGACATGTCATTGTAACTACCAGAATTGCTTGACCTGCAGTGCAGTTTTTATTATTGATGCAGTCAACTGAATCAAATGATAAAATATAGCCATCATCACAACTACCACAAGCAGTGCCTGTCCTATGTTCACCACACTGTTCATCTGGGGATGGTAATAGGGTACAGGATTCACCACATTTATCAAAGTCACAGTAATTTACTGGACAGACTCCTACAGTAGGATGATCATTAACAACACCAAACCAGTAACCTCTTGTGATTGTAGCATTACTACCAGAACATGATACAATATCATCTGTAGTGTAACATACGCATATTTCATCCTTATCACTGTAGTAGAATCCTGAATGACAAGGTGACATCTCTATTATTAAATTCACTACAATTGGTTTCAATTCAGTCTCATATAAAGAGTATAACTGCAATATAGCATAATTATTATCAGAAAAGGAAATGTTTGGCATGTCACCATCAGAATACTTGAAGTAATAGCTATTAAAGGAGTGATGAGGAAAATGTGTACCAGTGATCCGAAGGTTGTCAATTCCTTGAGAGGACTGGCCAATTGATAAGCCTCTGCTTCCACTAAGGGAATAATTTCTATTGCTTCCAATATAAGTAACAAAAAACAGTGCTATACCAGCAGGTTTTCTATTGTAATCTAATAAACACGCTGAAAGAATAATGTCTTGACCAAGCATAATATTGTGGAGAATGTATGTTGGATATATGCTGCTAAAGTCTGTTAGATTAGAATCATACAGCAAGGATGCAGGAGGCTCTAATATTAATTCCATAGGCGACGTAATTATTTGCTGATCAAATTCATGTGGTGCAGAATATTGATAAATTTGATCACATGACTGTGGTATATTAAGGTACACTGAATACTTTCCTGCACTATCTACATTATCATTGAATTGAACACTATTGTTATTAAGTACTAGTATAATATTGCTGATATTTTTGTAGCAATTGTTATGTGTGGATACACTACAATAAATAGCTCCTCCATACCTTCTTGCTTCATTGTGATCAAATGAGACTTTGGAGTGTGTATTAAATGTTATCCTTGAATTAAAGTCCAAATATAATGCTCCACCACGTTCAGCTCTATTTCTTTTAAACAGAGTAGATCCACTGTCAAACATCAGGTTTGAATTGACTAGATAAAGAACTGTACCAAAGTTATATGAAAACGTACACTCCGAAATCATCATGCTGGAGTCATACGGTGAATCATCAGAACTTTTATAATAGATTACACTGGAATTGCTGTTGATGTTATTAAACATGCTTTCTTTGAGTACGTAGGAACTATTGACCTTACAAGAATCACACGATGATATATATATACCTGCTCCATCACTACCTCCAGACTGTCTAAATACTACCACATGTAGAATAACTGCTTTATGTGTAGGTGGTGGTCCAGTAGAAGAGCCATGGCTGTTACAGTAAAATGCACTTCCATCAGTTAGAATTTCATTAGATACAAACTTTATGCCTGCAAGCAAAACATTAAGATTATAATAGTCTGATAACATTACTAAACCATTTCCAGAAGATAAAGTGTTGTGTTGAAGTTTTGATTCAAGAAAACTGACTGAAATGTTGTTACTGTTTAATGACATCATTGGACCACCAGTATTGTTTGAGAACATTAATCCTTCATAGCTGGTAACGATGGATGTTTGATACTTTAAGAGAATCAGATTTGATTTTCCATTATTGTACTTGAAAACTGAATCGATTATTGTCAAATGTCCAGTCTCAAACACTGTCACATTGGAAGCAGTGTTGCTGAGGAACACACAGGATAGTATCTGTACAGTAGAATTATCTTCATTCGTTATAATCGACAAAATATTACCATTATCAGCAACAGTATTTGATTGAAATCTCACATCTGACAATGTAACTTTTGTGTGACTTGAAGAAATGTTAATAAACACCACGCTGTTACCATAGTTATTTGGTACAGGTTGATTGTTGATGCTATCTGTGAAACTGGTTGAACTTATTAATATGTGATTTACTCCAGAGTCTTTTGCCTTCACTACAAACAGTTGAATTGCTGCACTGTTTGGTTTCATGCTAGTAAATGAACAATCAATAATATTAACAACTAGATCCATAGAGTTAGACTGTTCAACATACAAGCCTCCATAAGTGTATTCATAATGTGATTGTGGATAAGTGTTTGTATAATTATCTGTATAGTAAACAGTACTAATGATCACAGTTCCTGATGCTTGAGAAATTTGAACCAATGATGTTAAAAATGTACAACATTGAATTGTTAGATTAGTACAAGTATCAAAGTATAAACCACCTATGGGATCCAGATGGTGAGCTTTATTATGAGAATTAGATCCAGTTGTTGATATGTTAAAGAAACCACATCTTATCCACCTGATATTTTTAATGATAACATTATTGCAACCCTTACACACCAAAGCTCCAGTATAGTTACAATCGATTTCAGACATACTATTACCAGCTATTGTGATGTTGCTGAGGTTTGACAAGTTAGCTGGTGATAGTAATGTATCATACGGAATAGTTATATTAATGATGCTATTGTTATTGACATGTCTTAACGCTTCATCAAGTGGGTAGTAGCAAATATCCATATCACATGTGTTTTGATTACCAGTATTAGTCATGTCATCATTCCTAACAGTGACCATTATCACTTTGTATGTTATATTATCATACGTGTTTCCATTACTGCTCTGATGACAACTATCTTGATTAATATCTACATTAGTGGAATATACATACATAGGTGATCAACTAGTATTATTGCAAATGTTATACAATGAGTATGTAGGCATAATCAACTATGCTAAAAGAATTGATGATGCTTTTCAGGGCAGAAGTGCTTATACATATTGTGCGGGTACAATATCAAGACACACGGTAGTGTGTCGTGCGGCCCAAGAAGCCGGCACGCCACACCGTGAGTATATTGACAGGAAGAACGAAAACGTCATTTTCACACCTTTGTATCTCGGTGATCACTTATCTGATTGGAACCAAATTTGCTACACAGTTTCCCGCCAGCCAAGGGAGTCTACATTCCAAATTTGAAGGAAATCGCTCCAGCCATTTCCGAGATACGAGCTGCCAAAGTTTCGTTTTTTTTTTCTTCGTTTTCTTCTTCTTCTTCTTCGTCTTTTCGCACACTTGCAAAAATTGCTATAACAAGCAAACGCGTACTCCGATCGCCTTGAAATTTGGCACACAGAAAGGGGGTCCAAAGGCGAATCCTAGCATCAACTTTGGTACACATCCGATGAATGGTTCAGGAGTTATGACCAATTATTCGCGTAAAACAAGATTGATTTGTTGTCACGCCTACAGGGTAAACCGCTTCATGGAATGAGTTGAAAATTGCTATGTAGATGGAGTAACCATCGTAGGAGTGCCTTTTGGTGGTTTGAAAGGAATCGAGATAAAGACCACGGAGATATGACACAAAACCCAACCTGTGTCACAATTACGCGATCGATTTTTATGAATAAAAAAGTATTAGTTTTCACGCCTACTAGGCAAACCGCTTAGAGCAATGAGCTGAAAATCGGTGTATAGCTGAAATAATCTTCATAGAAAGTCCTTGCAGTAGTACAGAAGAATCGGATTACAAACCACTGAGTTATGATTCGAAAGCCAACTCCGTGTAGCAAATGCGAGATCGAGATACTCTAATAGAACAGTCACCCTAATAGAGCATTCGGCTAATTTATTTACTCCATTATAGAATTTTATTACATCACAAGTTATTCTGTAGGGAGTTCAGCTGCAAACAGTTAATCTTATAGACAGTTCAGCAAGAAGACAGTCACCATGTGGAGAGTTAAGCAAATATACCACTATAGAGATTCAGAACATTACAAGTCACACTGAAGAAAGTTCAGCTATAAACAAGTCATGCACTGTGTAGAGAATTAAGCTACAATTAAGTCACTCTCTAGAGAATTCAAATACACAGAATTCTGCTACACACAAGTCACTGTGGAGAGAGTTCAGCTACAAACAAATTACCCTTTAGAGTGATCAGCTACAAACAAAACACTTTGCAGGGTGTTCAACTGCAACAAATCAATTACCTTTAGAGCGATCAGCAATGAACAAATCAACACAAATCTACCTGTAGAGAGATCAGCTAGAAACAAATCACCCTGAAGAGAGTTCAGCTACAAAAAATCACCCTGTAGAGACATCAGCTAGAAACTAGACACAATGTAAGGAGTTCAGCTACAAGCAATCACCCTGTAGAGAGTTCAACTAAAACAAATCAACCTGCAGAGAGATCAGCTACAAACAAATCACCTTATAGAGAGTTCAGCTACAAACAGATTACCTGTAGAGAGATCGGCTACAAACAAATCAACCTGCAGAGAGATCATCTATATACACACAAATCAACTTGTAGAGAGATCAGCTACAAACAAATCACCCTGTAGAGAGATCAGCTAGAAACTACACACAATGTAAGGAGTTCAGCTACAAACAAATCACCCTGTAGAGAGATCAGCTACAAACTAGACACAAAGTAAGGAGTTCAGCTACAAGCAAATTACCCTGTAGAGAGTTCATCTACAAACAAATCAACCTGTAGAGCAATCAGCTAGAAACAAATCACCCTGAAGAGAGGTCAGCTACAAAAAATCACCCTGTAGAGAGATCAGCTAGAAACAAATCACCCTGAAGAGAGGTCAGCTACAAAAAAATCACCCTGTAGAGAGATCAGCTACAAACAAATTGCCCTGTAGAGAGATCAGCTACAAACAAATCAACCTGCAGAGAGATCAGCTACACACAAATCAACTTGTAGAGAGTTCAGCTACAAACAAATTACCCTGTAGAGAGATCGGCTAGAAACAAATCAGCCTGTAGAGAGTTCAGCTAAAACAAATCAACCTGCAGAGAGATCAACTACAAACAAATCACCTTATAGAGAGTTCAGCTACAAACAAATCTCCCTGTAGAGAGATCAGCTAGAAGAAGTTACCTTGTAGAGAGTTCAGCTTCAAACAAATCATCCTGTAGAAAGATCAGCTAGAAGAGGTCACCTTGTAGAGAGTTCAGTTACAAAAAAACCACCATGTAGAGAGCTCAGCTACAAACTAGTGACCTTGTAGAGACATCAGCTAGAAGAAGTTACCTTGTAGAGAGTTCAGCTACAAAGAAACCATTCTTTAAAGAGCTCAGCTGCAAACAAACCACCTGTACAGAATTCAGCTACAAATAAATCACCCTGTAGAAAGATGAGCTAGAAAATGTTACCTTGTAGAGAGTTCAGTTACAAAGAAACCACCATGTAGAGAATTCAGCTACAAACTAGTGACATGTAAAGACATCAGCTAGAAGAAGTTACCTTGAGAGAGTTCAACTACAAAGAAACCATCATGTAGAGAGTTCAGCTACAAACAAATCTACCTGTAGAGAGATCAGCTAGAAGAAGTTACCTTGTAGAGAGTTCAGCTTCAAACAAATCACCCTGTAGAAAGATCAGCTAGAAGAGGTCACCTTGTAGAGAGTTCAGTTACAAAAAAACCACCATGTAGAGAGCTCAGCTACAAACTAGTGACATTGTAGAGACATCAGCTAGAAGAAGTTACCTTGTAGAGAGTTCAGCTACAAAGAAACCATTCTTTAAAGAGCTCAGCTGCAAACAAACCACCTGTACAGAATTCAGCTACAAATAAATCACCCTGTAGAAAGATGAGCTAGAAAAAGTTACCTTGTAGAGAGTTCAGTTACAAAGAAACCACCATGTAGAGAATTCAGCTACAAACTAGTGACCCTGTAAAGACATCAGCTAGAAGAAGTTACCTTGAGAGAGTTCAGCTACAAAGAAACCATTATTTAAAGAGCTCAGCTGCAAATAAATCACCTATACAGAATTCAGCTACAAACAAATCACCATGTAGAGAGATCAGCTAGAAGAAGTTAACTTGTAGAGAGTTCAGCTACAAAGAAACCATCATTTAGAGAGTTCAGCTTCAAACAAATCACCTGTAGAGAGTTCAGCTACAAAAAAATCTCCCTGTAGAGAGATCAGCTAGAAGAAGTTACCTTGTAGATCGTTCAGCTACAAACAAATCACCCTGTAGAGAGATCAGCTAGAAGAAGTTACCTTGTAGATAGTTCAGCAACAAAGAAACCACCATGTAGAGAGTTCAGCTGCAAAGAAATCACCATGTATAAAATTCTGCCAAGAACAAATTGCCCTGTAGAAAGATCAGTTAGAAGAAGTTACCTTGTAGATAGTTCAGCTACAAACAAATCACCATGTAGAGAGATCAGCTAGAAGAAGTTAACTTGTAGAGAGTTCATCTACAAAGAAACCATCATTTAGAGAGTTCAGCTTCAAACAAATCACCTGTAGAGAGTTCAGCTACAAACAAATCTCCCTGTAGAGAGATCAGCTAGAAGAAGTTACCTTGTAGATCGTTCAGCTACGAACAAGTTACCCTGTAGAGAGATCAGCTAGACGAAGTTACCTTGTAGAGAGTTCAGCTACAAAGAAAACACCATGTAGAGAGTTCAGCTGCAAAGAAATCACCCTGTAGAAAATTCTGCCAGAAACAAATTGCCCCGTAGAAAGATCAGTTAGAAGAAGTTACCTTGTAGAGAGTTCAGCTACAAAGAAACCATTCTGTAAAGAGCTCAGCTGCAAACAAATTACCTGTACAGAATTCAGCTACAAACAAATCACCCTGCAGAGAGATCAGCTAGAAGAAGTTAACTTGTAGAGAGTTCAGCTACAAAGAAACCATCATTTAGAAAGTTCAGTTACAAACAGATCTCCCTGTAGAGAGATCAGCTAGAAGAAGTTACCTTGTAGAGAGTGAAGCCACAAACAAATCACCCTATTGAAAGATCAGCTAGAAGAAGTCACCTTGTAGAAAGTTCTGTTACAAAGAAACCACCATGTAGAGAGTTCAGCTACAAACTAGCTACCTTGTAGAGACATCAGCTAGAAAAGTTACCTTGTAGAGAGTTCAGCTACAAAGAAACCATTCTGTAAAGAGCTCAGCTGCAAACAAATCACCTGTACAGAATTCAGCTACGAACAAATCATCCTGTAGAGTGATCAGCTAGAAGAAGTTACCTTGTAGATAGTTCAGCTACAAACAAATCACCCTGTAGAGAGATCAGTTAGAAGAAATTACCTTGTAGAGTGTTCAGCTACAAAGAAACCATCATGTAGAGAGTTCAGCTGCAAAGAAATCACCCTGTAGAAAATTCTGCCAGAAACAAATTGCCCTGTAGAAAGATCAGTTAGAAGAAGTTACCTTTTAGAGAGTTCAGCTACAAAGAAACCACCTGTACAGAATTCAGCTACAAACAAATCACCTGTACAGAATTCAGCTACATAGAAATCACCTGTAGAGAGTTCAGCTACAAACAAATCTCCCTGTAGAGAGATCAGCTAGAAGAAGTTACTTTGTAGATAGTTCAGCTACAAACAAATCACCCTGTAGAAAGATCAGTTAGAAGAAGTTACTTTGTAGAGAGTTCAGCTACAAAGAAACCATTCTGTAAAGAGCTCAGCTGCAAACAAATCACCTGTAAAGAATTCAGCTACAAACAAATCACCCTGTAGAGAGATCAGCTAGAAGAAGTTACCTTGTAGATAGTTCAGCTACAAAAAATCTCCCTGTAGAGAGATCAGCTAGAAGAAATTACCTTGTAGAGAGTTCAGCTACAAAGAAACTATCATGTAGAGAGTTCAGCTGCAAAGAAATCACCACTGTCCAAATTTCAAGGCAATAGCTCTTTCCAATCTGAAGTTATCAATTGTCAAAGTTGGCAAATTGGATGTGTGTGGAAGACCCCTTTTCGCAAATCCGATCACATATGTATTATATATATAATTTGTACATTTACTGATAAAATATTTAAAGTACATCTACTTCATCTTTTCGTCTTCCTGTAGTAAAGAAAAAAACATAGGTTAAAAAAGTCCCAAAGCTGGCCATAGGCCAGCTTTGGGGTATACAAATACAAAAAGAAATGAAATCTAATCCAAAACAGCCAAGCTGTAAAAAAAGTGTGCGGCCCTCAGAAAGGCTATGGTGAAAAAAGATGTGAAATCCAAGGTGGCGGCCAAGAAATGGCTGTGATGGTAGGTTAATGGTAAAAATTTTAATAACGACAATTCAGGTGAATTTTTGTGCCGCTTCACAAAATTTACCTGAATTGTCATTATTAAAATTTTTACCATTAACCTACCATCACAGCCATTTCTTGGCCGCCACCTTGGATTTCACATCTTTTTTCACCATAGCCTTTCTGAGGGCCGCACACTTTTTTTACAGCTTGGCTGTTTTGGATTAGATTATAAATGTTATACTATACTGGCTGTCCCTGTCTGCTTTGATATGAATGCATGGCATTCCAAAAATTAAGGAGGACAAGGTGAAGCAAAAAGGGCTAGCAATTTGCTCTCCCATAGATCTGCACTTTGATTGCAACACTTTAATAAATGAAATATATTCATAGTCTGATTTGTGCTACATTGTATTGACATAATAATATTGGGCTGCACAACTACTAAAAAGTTTAAGGCAGTGGTTACTGAACCATAAGTTGGTTCAATAACACTGGGACTATTGAACCGACAGTCATGTGACACTTATGAAACGGACTTTTATGGGCTATGAGAAGGGGCCAACTAATTCCAACACATTAGAGCGGTCGGTTACACAAATCTTGTCTGCTTTAATAATCATGTGAGCCATGTACTTTATAGCTCCGTGAATTTAATTGTGGGATACATGACGTGTGAGGTTCCTCCACCCATGCAGTAGTACTCTTCAGGAAATCTGTCTAAAATTTTATGTTGAAAAATGGTGGAACTACGGATGGTAACAAATTACAAAGTCAGAAACTAGTATGAGAGTTGGGAATTCACTAGTCAAGAAGGCTGGCCATTGATGATGTTTTGCAGAAAATGTGGTAGGTATAGCTACATCAGAGACTGCAGGACTTTTTGCTAAGTAGACAACACCAAGGTTTGTGGAAAAGGATAAAGAACAGCCGAAATACATGCTTGTAAAAGTACTCCTGTGCTCATGGAAGACAGTTGTTTAAGAGCCACCCAACTAGCACAACAAAATTAATGTAAGTGTATTGAGACATGTACAGTGAAACCTGTGTATTAAGGACACATTGGGACTGACAAAAAGTGCCCTGACTATTAAGGTTTCCTGATTTGTCAGGTCAGTTTACATGCTAAGAGATACTTTGGGACCATTACAAGTGTCCAGATTATGCAAGTGTCCTTATTTTCAAGTGTCCTGATTAATACTGTGTACTCACTTAGAATGGGTGGAAATTGTAGTGTACAGGAATACGCACGGTACTTCGATTGGATTGCATGTGGTGTGTTTGTATGCTCCTTGGTATTACATTTCTGTCTGATGCAGTCAGTATCCACTACCTGGAATGGGTTTTATTGACCTGACTAGTTAACACAACAGCAGTATTTCTGTTTTTACAATCAGTACTTTGGGTTACAATGCATGCTACCAAAATAATCTTGTGCATGATTTAGCAATAAACAGCAAAATTGATATCATTGTATTGGGGAAAGTAAGAGTATCTTTGTTTTATTTCTGTGCCATCAAGCGCATATTAAGCTTGAACAGCCTACTTGCTTGTAAGCATGGTTGATTTACTATAAATGGGGAAGTTTCGTTGAGTGAAAGTTTTGTGTATTCGGGGTAAAACTTTAACAATGCAGCTAGTAGTTTAGCAAGAAATTTTTTCAATTTGTTTTGAAGCCACAAAATGTGAAACTTTCCTTGTTTGTTGTAGGGTAAAAACCATACAGTACCTTGATGGATTTGCCAGTTCATGGTGAAAGTATTAAGCCAAGTCACAACTATACTGTTGTACTCATTAATTATAAACGGTTAAGTACTGTATGTACTAGGTATAGTGGTATAGTCGCTACAGTTCTCCTGCTCCTGCTCTCTACTCCAAGTGTTTCAACAGGTAAGGCTGAAACTTTAACAGTAGAGGTGTACTGATAAGGGTTTTTGGCATGTACCAATGTCCGATATTGATGCCACCATAAGAAGCTGATAACCGATAGTTGATCTGATATTTTCATTATTACAGTTTTAAGCAAACCCAAAAGTGTACATTTATCTATCATACAACAACATGTACATGTATTCCATTGCTGATGCCTTAAATGGATATCTGCATTACTCCGCATTTCAATGGCCTGGTACAGCAAGTTTTCTTGGTTATCCTGTGACCCTTCTTTTTTTTACACAAAGGTACTATATAACTGCTTCATTTGTAAAAACTGTAATAAGCTTTCCAACAACGAACACTAGAATTGCTTGTGTTTATATGGCTTCTCATAATGTAGCATTTTAAGTAGAGTAAACGATACGTCACTGGCACTAAACAGCCAAGTAGAAAACCAATACATAATTCGTTTATGTATGAACTATTACTACTGTATAAATATTGGCAGCAATATCAGTCCTCCTACTGTTCTTTACTGATACCAATATTGGTAAAAATTACTACATCGGTGGCTGATATTTTAGCTGATCCGATTATTGGTACACCTTTATTTAACAGCCCACTGGTTTTCTCCCTAGACAACAAAGAAGTTTTAAAAAGGAATTTATGCAAACTAGTTGGGTTTTTGCTCAGATCAGCTGGTCATATATGGCAAGTATCACACTAAACTAAGTCAGTGTAATTAAGTAACGGATACTGTATATTGAACTGACAGTCATGTCACTCAAGTGGTAGGTACTTACTAAATTGACCAAATACGAACAGCAAGGTAAAAAATAACAAATCTAGCCTGCTATATAGGTCTGCTTTGTAATAATCACATCATCCACATGCATTTTGAATTTTATTGCAGAATCCGCTAAGATGATTAAACCTTGAAGACAACCTCCTCCTCTCACATTGTACTCCTCAGGAAATTATCTTCCAATTCATGGTGGAACAAAGTTGTGAGTTCACCCATGCTGGGCTCTAAAATATCGGGTTCTCTACTAAATAATTATATTTTGAACGATTTTAATAGGTCAGGTGGCTCTTTACTAACTCAGCTAGACCAACTATTGTATGTGTATAAACAATCAGTGTGTGCATTAAATTACTGTACATTGCTATATATCCCCTGCTTGTAACATAACAATATAGATGGAGCAAGGCTTTTCATCATTTCTATGAAGTAACGATAACTGCTGCTTTGGTGTACTAGTCAACTAAGTAAAACTGCATTGTTATTATTTGTATTACTCTGTACTGTTGTGCTTGCTATCAACATTATATTGCATGAGTTCTGATAGCAACTAATATAATGGATGAATAAAGAAAAGGAATGGGACTCTAGTATATCTTGTAGTAACTAGGACTTATAGCCCTTGGTTATCATCTTTCCAAAAGCAGTTTCAAAAATCATGGATACGTCATAACTTTGATGTTGCCTAGTCACCAGACAATTTACAGTTTGTACAAACTCCAACATTTTTGTAGTAATACAGATATATCCCCACATAGCGATTATGGCGGGTTAATTAATTAAATGTTTAAACTTTGGCAGTGGTTACTGAACCAAAAGTCGGTACAATAACACCAGGGCTACTGAACCAACAGTTACATGACAGGACCTTTTATGGGCTATGAGAAGGGCCAACTAATTCCAAACAGCAAATTAAACATTAGAGTGGTCAGGTACATAAATCTAGCCTGCTTTAATAATCATGTGAGCCACGTACTTTATAGCTCCGTGAATTTATTTGTGGAATACATGACTTGTGAGGTTCCTCCACCCATGCAGTATTACTCCAGGAAATCCATCTACAATTTTATACTGAAACCATGGATGGTAACAAACTACAAAGTTGGCAACTAGTATGAAACTTGGGACTTCACTAGTCAAGAAGGCTGGTCACTGAGAAAGTTTTGCAGAACATGCAGTACAGCTACACCTGAGACTGCAGGACTTTTTGCTAAGTAGGCAACACCAAGACTTGTGGAAAAGTCTAAAGAACAGCTGAAATATTATATGCTTGTAAAGTATTCCTGTGTTCATGAAAGACTAAGTTGTTTCAGTAAGAGCCAACCAATAGCTGGTAGCTACTAGCCCTGTCCAACAAAAGTAGCTAATTGTTTCGTGTACTGTGAATTGTACAGTGAGTATAGTACTTGGATTAGTGTGCATATGGTGTGTTTGTATGTTCATTTGAGGTAATTGACTATGAATTTCTGTATCTTGAGGTATGCTGAGATACAAACCCGTAGAAATGAGTCCACGTTTACTGATAGTTTATTAATTTTGTCATGAGTTCGTTCTACTGACATGTGGTTACGGATTATCCTCAGGGTATTCAACACTGCATGGTAAGGGAGAGTAAGGATGGTAGATTTTGCTGCACTAGTCTGGCAATGCCTGACCTTTCATGTGAACATTAGAAGACAGCATACCGCCCAGGTAAATGGAGAAAATTTGGTGTGACAGCTGAAGTTTGGACAATTGAAGGAAATTCGCCACCAAACTTTATTCACCAATTAGCTATTGGCTCAATGATAAATTCTCCAAAACTTCCATCTGCCAACCTACTTCAGATGCTGCTAACTTGAATCACATCAAATTTTCTTTGTTTACAGTAGATGACTATTACAGTCAGTTGGAAAAACGACTGACCAATTATAGTGAAGAATCTTTCTAGTTATCATGTACAAATTCATACTGCAAATGCTAAAAGTTATACTGAAGGCTTCTTTTGATTAGTACGTGATGTTGAAAAGCTTCTACAACGCAAGCCATATATGTTATGTTCCCCAGAAATTTATATTCACTCAAACAATTGGGCACAGCCACACCAGCATACCACCAATAATTATTGGGTGAGTTGATCTGTTAAAGAAGTGGACTGTTTTATGTTACTGAGGTTGTGGGTGCATGGTATCCTGACACTAATATACTCATGATTCTTGCATTTGTAGTTACTCTGTGTATCTGAAAGGCAGCCAAAACATTTGAAAACTCTACTACAAAATGGCTATAAAAACACTGCTTGGCATGCATCTGGCCAAGCTATGGAGCATGCATTAGCTAGACCAAGTCACATGATGTATACTGAAGTGTGCAACTCACAACCAATTAGTCCACTTTTATACATAAAACTAAGTTGGCAATCAATATAAACAATTGACCAAGTTTTATCATCATTAGTTTAAAGGCTTGCACCATACTAACATAATCAAAGTTGGTGCTTTGTACACCTTCCCCAGTGCTACAGAAGATGCCTTTGATATCCACATGCACGCATTATCACACAACAACTTTGCTTCCAATTTTTAATCCCATTAAAGATTTCAAATCAAAAAGGTTGGTTTTGATATGTAAACACCCATAGCATCACATTCTAAACACTCTGTAGCTTCAGTTGAGCTTTTTAAATTTCCCCTGTGCTTATCCTGTAGCGGTCACGCCCTTACGTGAACTGGAACAGCCTCTCGCGCAATGTTGAGAAAATACTGGTGCGATGGCAGGGAAATCAATGTTCGGAATGCACAAGGCATGCACTTGCAGTTGCATCTAGCCACATGTAACCGAAAATGAAATTGTTGCTTTGATGTCGGCAATCTTGATCTCATGTTTCATTGTTTGTGTGGTAGCTACTATAGTGACACGATGAGTTTAAGTCTAGAGTTTCAGAGGGATAGCACTAATCACCTGTGAGTTACAGGTACCAAATTTGTACAACGTTCATTCCTGTAAATCCTCACATCATTGTTGTCTGCGGTGCATGTTTCTACTTCACTTGGCTGTGCAACTTACTACCATGAGTCTTGATAGCATATGTAACTATTTATAAAGTTTAAAAAGGCAAACTATTAAACAATACATCAAGACACACGGTAGTGTGTTGTGCGGCCCAAGAAGCCGGTGTGCCACCCGTGAGTATATTAACAGGAAGAAAACGCAATTTTCACACCTATGTAGCTCTGTGATCCCTTATCCGATTGGAACCAAATTTGCTACAGACGTGCCGGCCAGCTAGGGGAGTTTACACACCAAATTTGAAGAAAATCGCTCCAGCCATTTCCGAGATACGAGCGAACAAAATTTCATTTTAATTTCTTCGTTTTTTTCATTTCACACACTTCGCAAAATCCGCCATAAAATACGAATGCGTGCTCAGATCGGGCTGAAATTTGGCACACTTAAAGGGCTCATTAAGGCGGATCTCTGTACCAACTTTGGTAGGAATCCGATGAACATTCACGGAGTTATGACCGATTATTTGCGTAAAATAAGGTCGAAGGTCTGTCATGCCTACAGGGTAAACTCCTTTGAAGAATCAGTTGAAAATTGATATGTAGATGGAGCAACCATCGTAGGAGTGCCTTTTTGTGGTTTGAAAGGAATCGGGATAAAGACCATGGAGATATGACACAAAACCCGACCTGTGTCAAAATTACGCGATCGATTTTTATGAATAAAAAAACTATTAGTTTTCGTGTCTACCAGGCAAACCGCTTAGAGCAACGAGCTGAAAATCAGTATGTAGCTGGAATAATCATCATACAAAGTCCTTGCAGTAGTACAGAAGAATCAGATTACAAACCACTGAGTTATGATTCGAAAGACAACTACGTGTAACAAATGCGAGATCGAGATACTCTAATAGAACAGTCACCCTAATAAAGCATTTAGCTGCATTTATAATTTACTCAATTATATTACATTGCAAGTTATTCTGTAGGGAATTCAGCTACAAACAAGTCACCCTGTAGTCAGATCAGCCAGAAGAAGGTACCTAATAGAGAGTTCAGCTACAAAGAAACCATCATGTAGAGAGTTCAGCTCAAACAAATTGCCCTGTAGAGAGATCAGCTAGAAGAAGTTACCTTGTAGAGAGTTCAGTTACAAAGAAACAATCATGCAAAAAGTTCAGCTGCAAACAAATCACCCAGTAGAAAGTTCCGCTATGAACAGATCACACTGTAGAGAGTTCAGTTAGAAACAAATCACACTGCAGAGAGTTCAGTTACAAACAAGTCATCTTGTAGAGAGATCATCTAGAAGAAGTCACATTGTAGAGAGTTCAGCTGCAAACAAATCACCCTGTAGAGAACTCAGCTACAAACAAATATTCCCTGTAGAAAGATCAGCTAGAAGAGTTACCTTGTAGGGAGTTCAGCTACGAACAGATCACCCTGTAGAGAGTTCAGCTACAAACAAATCTCCATGTAGAGAGTTCAGCTGCAAAAAAATCAATCACTCTGTAGAGAGTTCAGTTAGAAGAAGTCACCTTGTAGAGAATTCAGCTGCAAATAAATCACCTTGTAGAGAATTCAGCTACAAACAAATCACCCTGTAGAGATTTCAGTTACAAAGAAACCACCATGTAGAGAGTTCAGCTGCAAAAAAATCAATCACTCTGTAGAGAGTTCAGCTAGAAGAAGTCACCTTGTAGAGAGTTCAGCTGCAAATAAATCACCTTGTAGAGAATTCAGCTACAAACAAATCACCCTGGAGAAAGATCAGCTAGAAGAAGTTACCTTGTAGAGAGTTCAGCTACAAAGAAACCACCATGTAGAGAGTTCAGCTGCAAACAAATCACCTGTAGAGAGTTCAGCTAGAAACAAGTCACCCTGTAGAGAGATCAGCTAGAAACAAGTCACCCTGTAGAGAGTTCAGCTAGAAGAAGTCACATTGTAGAGAGTTCAGCTACAAAGAAACTACCATGTAGAGAGTTCAGCTGCAAACAAACACCCTGTAGAGAACTCAGCTACAAACAAATCGCCTGTAGAAAGATTAGCTAGAAGAAGTTACCTTGTAGGGAGTTCAGCTACAAACAAATCACCCTGTAGAGAGTTCAGCTACAAAGAAATCATCATGTAGAGAGTTCAGCTGCAAAAAAATCATACTGTAGAGAGTTCAGCTATGAAAAGATCACCCTGTAGAGAGTTCAGCTGCAAAAAAATCATCCTGTAGAGAGTTCAGCTATGAAAAGATCACCCTGTAGAGAGTTCAGCTAGAAGAAGTCACCTTTTAGAGAGTTCAGCTACAAAGCAACCACCATGTAGAGAGTTCAGCTGCAAAAAAATCAATCACTCTGTAGAGAGTTCAGCTAGAAGAAGTCACCTTGTAGAGAGTTCAGCTGCAAACAAATCACCCTGTAGAGAATCCAGCTACAAACAATCACCCTGTAGAAAGATCAGCTAGAAGAAGTTACCTTGTAGAGAGTTCAGCTACAAAGAAACCATCATGTAGAGAGTTCAGCTGCAAACAAATCACCTGTAGAGAGTTCAGCTAGAAACAAGCCCCCCCCCCCCCCTGTAGAAAGATCAGCTAGAAAAAAGTCACCCTGTAGAGAGTTCAGCTAGAAGAAGTCACATTGTAGAGAGTTCAGCTACAATGAAACTCCCATGTAGAGAGTTCAGCGGCAAACAAATCACCCTGTAGAGAACTCAGCTACAAACAAACATGCCCTGTAAAAATATCAGCTAGAAGAAGTTACCTTGTAGAGAGTTCAGCTACAAAGAAACCACCATGTAGAGAGTTCAGCTGCAAACAAATCACCCAGTAGAAAGTTCAGCTATGAACAGATCACCCTGTTGAGAGTTCAGTTAGAAACAAGTCATCCTGTAGAGAGATCACCTAGAAGTATCACCTTGTAGAGAGTTCAGCTACAAACATGTCATCCTGTAGAGAGATCAATGCAGCTAGAAGAAGTTACCTTGTAGAGAGTTCAGCTACAAGGAAACCACCATGTAGAG
Organism: Dysidea avara; assembly: GCF_963678975.1. Taxonomy (NCBI): domain Eukaryota; kingdom Metazoa; phylum Porifera; class Demospongiae; order Dictyoceratida; family Dysideidae; genus Dysidea; species Dysidea avara. Next base: position 32,257,037 of record NC_089278.1, on the reverse strand, counting down.
AGTTCAGCTGCAAACAAATCACCCAGTAGAAAGTTCAGCTATGAACAGATCACCCTGTTGAGAGTTTAGTCAGAAACAAGTCATCCTGTAGAGAGATCACCTAGAAGTATCACCTTGTAGAGAGTTCAGCTACAAACAAATCACCTGTAGAGAGTTCAGCTACAAACAAATCATCATGTAGAGAGTTCAGCTGCAAACAAATCATCCTGTAGAGAGTTCAGCTATGAAAAGATCACCCTGTAGAGAGTTCAGCTATAAGAAGTCACCTTTTAGAGAGTTCAGCTACAAAACAACCACCATGTAGAGAGTTCAGCTGCAAACAAATCACCCTGTAGAGAATTCAGCTACAAACAAATCTCCCTGTAGAGAGACCAGCTAGAAACAAGTCACCCTGTAGACAGATCAGCTAGAAGAAGTTACCTTGTAGAGAGTTCAGCTGCAAACAAATCACCCCGTAGAGAATTCAACTACAAACAGATAACCCTGCAGAGAGTTCAGTTAGAGTCAAGTCTCCCTGTAGAGAGAATCCTGTAAAGAGTTCATCTACGTACAAGCAGATCACCCTGTAGAGAGTTCAGCTACATTTCAAGTCACCCAGTAGAGAGATCAGCTGCAAATTATCCTGTGGGGATTAATTGACATGTAATAAATATATGCAAGAGTTCATAATGTAATGAACTCTTGATATTTGCATTATATATATAATTTGTACATTTACTGATAGAATCAGAATGAGTTAAAGTATTTATAAAATCTGCTTCATCTTTTTCTATTTCCTGTGGTAAAGAAAATTATATAGGTTAAAAAGCCCCAAAGCAGGCCATAGGCTGGCTTTGGGGTATACAAATACAAAAAGAAGTGAAATCTAATCAAAAACAGCCAAGCTGTAAAAAAAGGAGTGCGGCCCTTGAAAAGGCTATGGTGAAAAAAGATGTGAAATCCAAGGTGACGGCCAAGAAATGGCTGCGATGGTAGGTTAATGGTAAAAATTTTAATAACGACAATTCAGGTGAATTTTGTGCCAATTGACCAAGCGGCACCAAATTCACCTGAATTGTCGTTATTAAAATTTTTACCATTAACCTACCATCACAGCCATTTCTTGGCCGCCACCTTGGATTTCACATCTTTTTCACCATAGCCTTTTCAAGGGCCGCACTCCTTTTTTTACAGCTTGGCTGTTTTTGATTAGATTATAATATCTCAACAGCAAAAGGTGAGTATAAAAGTCCATGTTACACAAAATGCTAAAAGTATCCTTAAGTGGACAAAAAGTAACTGCACACACAAAACAAGTACAATCAGATCATTTCATATAATCCAAGACACACGATAGTGTGTCGTACGGCCAAGAAAGCCGGCATGCTACACCGTGAGTATATTTACAGGAAGAAACAATACGTGATTTTCATGCATACATAGCTCTATGTTCCCTTCTCGAATTGAAATCATTTTTATACTGCAAACGTCCTCCACCCCACATACCAAATTTGAGAAAGATTGCCTAACAAAATCATGAAATATAAGCCTTCAAAATTTGGCTTAATTTCTTCGTTTAGAAGGCTCGAGGGACTTAGATTATTCCTTTTGCACACTTTACAGAAACCATTATTAATATCCCAGGCAAGCCAGCGAGCACTAGCACTTTTGCTTGTTGGCTAATTTAGGGAAAAAATTGAGCAAGCCAAGGATTCACTGGGCATGCAAAATCTCTCAATCTCTGCAAAGGGGTTAGGGTATCACTGTGATCCCTGCATTTGATCGGCTGCACTTGAGAGATGGCTATGCCCATCAGCATTACGGTTATTCATCAAGCAGTGTTACTGTGCCCAATTTCCCCCAAATTAAGATTTCTGAAAGCTGGCAGGTAAATATATCCAATGCCTATATAAAGCAATCTTGTATGGGGTGAAGCTGGTACCCAACAATGCCTGGCGATTCTATCCTTATAGTGTACCCACCATATTATATATACCACAGCTATGTCAAATGGGGTGCTGTGATCATTAACAGCAGCTGCTCAACAGCATGTGGTAATATATAGTAGTGGTGCCACAAGGGCTGTATATATATATATATATATATATATATATATATATAACTGTACGACATGCAGCAACACATAACACTGTAGCATACACGGTAGCAGCAACTGTACAGCATGCGGCAACATGGCAACATGTAACACTTTGGCTTACACAGTGGCAGCAACTGTACAACATAGAGCAACTGTACGGCATGCGGCAACACATAACACTGTGGCTTACGCAGTGGTAGCAACTGTACAGCATGCGGCAACACATAACACTGTGGCATACACAGTAGCAACAACTATACAACATGGAGCAACTGTACGGCATGTGGCAACACATAACACTGTGGCTTACGCAGTGGCAGCAACTGTACAGCATGCGGCAACACATAACACTGTGGCATACACAGTAGCAACAACTGTAAAACATGGAACAACTGTACGGCATGTGGCAACACATAACACTGTGGCATGCACAGTGGCAGTAACTGTACAACATAGAGCAACTGTATGGCATGCGGCAACACATAACACTGTGGCATACACAGTGGCAGCAACTGTACAACATGAAGCAACTATACGGCATGCGGCAACACATAACACTGTGGCATACACAGTGGCAGCAACTGTACAACATGAAGCAACTATACGGCATGCGGCAACACATAACACTGTGGCATACACAGTGGCAGCGACTGTACAACATGAAGCAACTATACGGCATGCAGCAACACATAATACTGCGGCATACACAGTGGCAGCAACTGTACAACACGAAGCAATTGTACAGCATGCAGCAACACATAACACTGTGGCATACACAGTGGCAGCGACTGTACAACACAAAGCAACTATACGGCATGCAGCAACACATAACACTGTGGCATACACAGTGGCAGCAACTGTACAACATGATGCAACTGTACAGCATGCAGCAATATGTAACACTGTGGCATACACAGTGGCAGCAACTGTACAACATGAAGCAATTGTATGGCATGCGGCAACACATAACACTGTGGCTTACACAGTGGCAGCAACTGTACAACATGAAGCAACTATACGACATGCAGCAACACATAACACTGTGGCATACACAGTGGCAGCAACTGTACAACATGAAGCAATTGTACGGCATGTGGCAACACATAACACTATTGCTTACACAGTGGCAGCAACTGTATGGCATGTGGCAACACATAATATTGTGGTTTACACAGTGGCGGCAACTGTACGGCATGCGGCAACACATAACACTGTGGCTTACACAGTGGCAGCAACTGTACAACATGAAGCAATTGTACGGCATGCGACAACACATAACACTATTGCTTACACAGTGGCAGCAACTGTATGGCATGCGGCAACACATAACATTGTGGTTTACACAGTGGCAGCAACTGTACGGCATGCGGCAACACATAACACTGTGGCTTACACAGTGGCAGCAACTGTACAACATGAAGGAACTGTACAACATGAAGCAGTTGTGCGGCATGTAGCAATACATAACACCGTGACGTACACAGTGGCGGCAACTGTACAACATGAAGCAACTGTACAGCATAAGGCAACACTGTAGCATCCATAGTAGTTATGACCTGAAGGAACTGTACAGAATGCAAAACTGCATTAATGAGATGGTTCAATGCTGCAGCTATAAGAATATGGCAGCAGTGATGACATGGCAGCAATGACCATACGGTAGCAGTGGTGGTATGGCAGGCATTACAATATGGTAGCAATGACAATATGGCAGCAATGACAATATGGCAGCAATAACAATATAGCGGCAATAACAATATGGCGGCAAAAACAATATGGCAGCAATAACAATATGGCGGCAATAACAAAATGGCGGCAATAACAATCTGGCAGCAATAACAATATGGCAGCAATAACAATATGGCGGCAATAACAATATGGTGGCAATAACAATATGGCGGCAATAATAATATGGCAGCAATAACAATATGGTAGCAATAACAATATAGCAGCAATAACAATATGGCGGCAATAACAAATATGGCGGCAATAACAAATATGGCGGCAATAACAAATATGGGTAGCAATAACAAAATGGCAGCAGTAACAATGGCAGTAAAAAAAATCTAGTGGCAATAAAAATCGTATGGCAGCATTGATGATATGGTAGTAGTAGCATATGGCCAAAATAAGAACAGACAGCAAAAGCAACATGACCATAGTGATAACATGGCATTGCATAGATTATTTAGATATACTGACCTTGTGGTATTTCAGGGTGCCTGAGAATACCTATTGGCTCAGTTGCTGTGGGGATCCCATGGTGGTTGTTGCGCTGCATCAGCCTGGGCAAGTAGCTGTGGGATTGACTGGAGTACAGGAGTTGGGCAGCGGATGTATGTCTGATATGCGTCACTACTCCATCGCCCCATAGCCTTAATCAACCAAGCAGGGAGACCTGATGCAGCAGCAGTGGTGGCAGCACCAATTCTGAAACTGTGACTGGCATAGAGGCGGTGTTCGTAACCAGCATTTTAGAGGTGATTGCGTACTTGCTGAGATTGCGTAGTTGCTGTGTAAGTTGCTCCCGAGACAAAGGGTTGAAACGGCCACCACAGTATACCGGTCCACTTTTCTCTGTTGACTCCCTGGCAAACAAATTCATCGCTCTTACTGGGCAGGTAGATGTTGATGTTGCCTGGAGCGTGATGGACTGTCCACGCCTAAACGGATCTGTCTTGGACTGTTTGAGCGATACAGTGATTTGTGGATGGTGTGAGCTGCACATCCAACCACAGGAGACTGTTTGACGTAAGCTCAATTGCTCTGAGAAACCCAAAGAAAGCCAGTGTGAATGCAGACCAGAGTAATTGCTTTTCAATGATAGAGTGAGTACTGCTGTCATGTAGTTCGGTTTTGAGCATTTTTAAAATGTTGATTGTAATAGGGAGACGCTGCCTGGAGATGTCACTGTTTGATGCCTTTGCATAGAAGGTGCAAGAGGGGATCATTTGTTGGAGCAGTATGGCCACATTCCAGATGTTCTAACCTGATACCAGATAGGTAGACTTTAATTGTTTTGTGTGAAATGCGTTGTGCAATGTATGAACAGAAGTAACGTAATGTTAGGGGGGAGGCAAGGAAGGGAACAATGTTGTAACTGTTACAAAATTGCAGGTATGATCTGACACCTGCTTGATATGTGCACCGGATATAGGGGATATTGAATGAGCATTGAGTCCAAAACTGGGTTGGCCATGCAGGAATGACATCTGGTAGATTGACTACATGTGGGGCCAGCTGCCTGAAGCGTCTCATCTGTAAACGAGAAAGGGAATCAGCAATGTTATTACTGGTACCAGCAATGTGTGTGATTAACACATGTACACATGTATGTTAAATTGAGCAGCACAAAATACAACATACGTACTAAGGCCATGACCTCTGGTTGCTTGGTTGACCCCTTATACCATATTGCACAAACAGCTTCATTGTCACAGTGGAAGAGCACTTTCTTGCATTCCCCCATGTGGCCCCAGGTGTTAACTGCTGCTGTAATGGCATATAGCTCCTTCCAGGTGATGGTCCTGTGAGAGTGCTCAGCTGGCCACTGTGCCTGGATCCATCGGCCTGCCCAAAAGGCACCCCAGCTGTGTGAACCCGAGGCATCCGTGAATAGTTCCATTGATGGTGATGCTGTCCATTCTGTTCGTAGGATATGAGAGGTACCAGACCACTGTGGCAAGAATTTAAGCCACCAGTATATATCCAGGTTAGCTTCTTTTGTTAAGGTGACACGATGATGGAGGCGGGACACTGAGCAGCTCTTGTCGATGAGCCAACGTAAGAAGATTCTGCCAGCTGGTATTACCATACATTCGAATGATAGTTTGTTAATGATGGATAGCAATTCTCGTTTTGTGCATTTCTCATCATCACATAGTGACTTGTGCAGTAGAGATTGCAGCGAGTGGATTAGGTCCTGTTTCCGCTCTTCGGAAATGCTGACTGTCATTGTTGTGATGTCGATTAGGATTCCCAGGAATGTGAGGTGTGTGGTGGGTCCTTCTATCTTTGAAGGTTTCACAGGTGCATTGAGGTTGTTACATACTGCAAAGCATTGTGGAGAGGTTGTTGTGCATCCCTGCACCTGCTGTGAAAAAATCATCGAGGTAGTGCAAGAGATGGCGGATAGCATAATTCTGTTGCTGAATCAAGTGCAGTGCATCTGAAAACTGGTTAAACAGGAATGGAGCCGAGCGTAGGCCAAATGGTAAAAAGGTGTCTATGTAGAACATCCCTTTCTATTGCATCCCCAGCAGATTCCAGTCATGGGGGCGGACAGGGATTAAGCGGAAGGCATTTTTCAGGTCTATTTTGCTCATTAGAGCGCCCGGGCCAATAGAGTTTATGATTCTATATGCATCATCTATGCTGCAGTAGGTGAGACTAAATAATCTAGGATCAATGTGGTCATTAATGCTATGGTTGTGGGAGGCAGATAGGTGACATATTGTACGCTAGCCACCGTCATGTTTGGGTACTAGGCCAAGGCCAGAGGAACGGAAATGAGGGAGTGGGGGGTGTGCAAAAGGGCCTAAGATTCGACCCACCTGGCATTCATTGGCAATTGCAGTATCAAGAATGATAGGTTGGTGGTAGGCAGAGTGCAGATTACTGCTGATCTGATCCAGCTCTGGACCATTGTAACCTATGTTATAGCCATATATAAGATTGTGTATGAGCGTGTGCACAAACTTGCGATCAGGATGGACCTCAAGCTCACGAGTGAGTGTAAATACATTAAGAGGTGTCCTATAGGTAACCTGAATGTTATGTTGATCAATAAATATTTGTAAGCGCCGAGGCATGTTTCCAATTTGAGGGATATAGGTAGCATGGCATATTTGGTGTTGTACTGGGTTGTGCATTGGCCTGCTGAACATTTGCAGTTGTCTGTCGTTGACGGTATCACACTCCAAAATGAGTGATCGTCGGGGAGCTAGGTGAGATTCACCCAGGGGATCTACCCCGGTTTCTAGGACATTTGGACCGGGGGTGATCACCTTTGCATGATAGGCAAATGTGGCGGTATTTGCATGTATGTATATCTTGTGCAGCATCCCTGATTGTACTCCCCATAAATTGGTTGTGTGCGATGAGTAGGTGATCGGGGATCGGGAGGTTTATGAGATGGTTTGCTCTCACGAAAGGGCAACTTGGGACAATTTCCCGGGTAATGGCTTGTTGATCTGCAATATGGGCAAGGCCAATGATGTTGCTCATTGCTGCTGGAAGTATGAGCATCCATCCAGAAGTCTTGATATTTTTGATCCTAGCGGAGGGAAGGGTGGGCAGCTGCTAGGGTACGGAATTTTGCATCATATTGAAGCCAGGCATTAAGTGATAACAACTTGTTTGCAGTGCAGATGACATATAGTACACTGGCATACCATAACAATTGTGCATTTTGTAATAAAAGCACCAAGTTTGGTACAGAAATAGTTAATTACATTACAAGCAAATCTGGATATTGGGCCATTGCAGACCACACCCCCTTTGATGGGTACCGCCCCCTTTTGTTACATGTGCAAACAACCCATGAATTATCCAAGTTATAAACAATGTAACAGTGAAATTGCTTTCTGAAGTGATCATACACTTAGTAATAATGTATAGTACACATCTATGTGACATTGTATACATGTCATAGTGTTCCTGCTGAGGACCCTGCTATCAGAGTACACTTGATGATGTTGATTACATAATCATTACACTTTTGTTGTTTACTCATTTGTGTTTTCATGTACTCATGTAATAACACATGTTTTCATGTACCAATAAAAGTTTTTTTTCAGTAACAGTGCAGCTGTGTTGTACTTGTTACCTGGTAACTGCTATAAAGTTCGCACTTCATACTGTATATAGACACAGAAGTGGTAAGTGTAGTAAACTAAATAACCACAGCAGCTTTCAATTACAAGTTGGTGAATTTACCTTAATTACTGTTTCATTTCAGAATGTAAGAGCTAGCAGTACCCTAGTGTCAAGTTGATGATACTTAATTAGAAACAAATGTCAAAAATATTCAAATTGATTGATACTGCTCTCCCAACTCAATCTGATTCTATACAACAGCCAACTGTCACAAACTGGAAACTATGTATGATCTGTCAAGAAGATGATGAAGAGCCACTTACATGTCCTTCTAAATCCAAAAGGAAAGATGTGGGCAGCGGTTACAGTTCACTTGCAGATGATTCGATTAAGTTTAGTCAGCTTGGAGAATTGCCATTTAGCTTGGAGAGGTTAGATGAGGGTAATGGGATTGAAATGACCATGATTAATAACAAAACTCAATACCATCAATCATGTAGGCTGAAATACAACAACACAAAGTTACGAAAGGCAGAAAAGAGAGTTGAGAGTGAGAAGTACAGTACTACTGTGGAATATACACATACAAGGTCAAAATGTAACGAAAGTAGTAGTAGTAGTAGTAGTAGTAGTAGTAGTATAAAGGCTGTATGTTTTTTCTGTGAGAAACTTCCTGACAATAGTAGCATCCATGAGGTGGCCACATTCCAAGTCAATGAAAATGTGCATGCATGTGCTGTGCTTCTTGAAGACACAGAGCTATTGGCTAAACTCAGCACTACAGACATGGTAGCTTTGGAAGCCAAGTATCACACTAAGTGCTTGGTAGACTTATATAATCACGCATGAAAAGCCAAAGCTAATAGATGTAAAGGCACTGATGAATCGGAAACGATATCAAGAATTGTGTTTGCAGAATTGGTATTGTACATTGAAGAAGTATGCCAACATAACGTAGAGAGGGCACCAGTATTTAAACTAAAGTGATCTGGCACATCTGTATACCGCACGAATGGAGCAACTTGGAATAAAGCTAGATATGAGACCACATACAACCAGGCTCAAACAACGTTTGTTAGCTGAGTTTACTGACATGCAAGCTCAGTAAAAAGGTCGAGATATTTTATTAGCATTTGAAAATGACTGCTTTGGCCAAGGCTTGTGAAATTGACAGTGACAGTGATGCTATTATCCTTGCACGTGCTGCAAAGATTGTGCGCAATCATATGTTTGAGGATGCCAAATCACCATTTACTGGACTGACAGAGGGCTGCCAAAAAGAGTCTGTATCACCACTGCTACTAGCCTTGGTTAACATGATACTAGAAGGTCCAACTATTACAGATCATGATGAAGGCACAACACCTGCCACACTATCCATTGCTCAACTTATCAAGTTCAACAGCATCAAGTATAGGAGGAAAGAGCCCTCCACTGAAGCCATCTTTGTAAGAGATAATTCTGCTCAGAGACACCACTTCCTATTTATGTAGGACTGATGTTACATGGTCATACACATAAGAAGGAACTGGTAGACAGGCCTTATCATCTAGGGCTAAGTGTCTCCTATGACCGCGTTCTTCGCCTCTCAGCACATATGGGAAATCAAGTTTGTGAGCAGTTCCATACTGATCATGTAGTTTGTCCTCCAAGGTTACGTGGTAGCGTTTTTACTACTTCTGCTGTAGATAACATAGATTATAACCTCAGCTCAACAACTTCAAAAGAGTCCTTTTGCGGTACTGGCATATATCTCTCTTCCAGCACCTCAAGTTTGATCATGAAGGAGTAGAGCAAAATATCACCATTGATGCAGAATCTCAAAACACAAGCTCTAAAGCAGTTAATAAATTACCACACTACTACACCGAAGTGTCTCCAGTTACTGACAGCATCAAGAAATCATCTGTATCTGTTCCCATAGTTTCATCTTTGGACAGGAACAACTACAAGCAACACACTGAACAAGAATACCTTTGGCTTAATCATACAAAAGAAGTTTTAGCATCCAAAATAGGACTCCAGAAAGGGTATCTTGGGCTGCATATCATGCCAGCAGCCAGGCACAACAAAGTTATGCTATCTGTCCTAATTCCTTATTACCACTGTTCCATGAATCTGCCCACACATTGGCAATGATTAAACATTCATTTAATGTGATTAAATGTGCTGTTCACCACTTAAATCCTGAGCAGATACCAGTGATCACGTTTGATCAGCCACTATATTCCTTGGCCAAACAAATCCAATGGACCTGGCCAGATGAGTATGGGGAAGATAAGTATGTGGTCATGTTTGGTGAACTCCACATTGAAATGGCAGTTTTGAAGACCCTTGGAGACTGGTTAAGAGGGTAGTGGTTGGGTACAAGCATTAGTGCAGGCAGACCTTGCATCACCAGGAATAGCTGACTCATTTTTACAAGCAACACATGTTGCTCGTACTTGAAGAGCCCATCAAGTCACAGTTGTTGCACTATACATTTTAAAGCATCGTGCTTATGATCATTACCATGTGACATATTCGGGGGAAGAGCAGAATCTTCTGGAATTCCAACAATGGTCTGATCTCAGGGAAACAATCTGCCCTCATTTTCAGTACTGGACAACTGTTATGGAACTAGAATTGTGTATGTTGATATTTGTGCGTTCTCTATGCATAGCATCCTTTGCAATGTACCTTGATGTCCTAACTGAGCTTGTTCCATGGTTCTTTGCCTTGAATCACACCAATTATGCTCGGTGGGTTCTGGTTCATCTCAGAGACATGGCTGAACTTCCAAACAGGCAGCCAGATGTTGCCAAAGAGTTCAATAGTGGCAAATTTGTTGTTCACAAGATCAGGCGAGTTTTCTCAAGTATCCCTATTGACTAAGCACAGGAACAGAACAATGCCCTTATCAAAGGAGATGGAGGAGCTGTTGGTCTCACAAATAATGGAAGTGCTCTGCAACGGTGGATGGTTGTAGGACCAGAGGTGTCTAGAGTAGTTGAAGAATTTCACAAAGAACTTGATCACTGTACTTGTAAGATTAACACAAATCATCATGACCAAACCCCAACTGTCCAAGCTAACTTCGGTAAAGATGTACTCTCCCTGATTAGTGTGATGGAAGATCTTGGCAATCCTTTTGAAGAAGAAAGTACTGATTTTCTTGTCCTTGACAGCAAAGAGATTGCAGACCATGCAGCAGAAGAAACTGTTAAGAATGTACAAAGACTTGGCCAAGAACAATTTCACGCTTTTGTTAAATAACGTCTTGTTGAAAGAACAAAGGCAGTACACGATGTCACTCACCGCAACAATTTCAAGCTGTTCAAAAATACTACACAACAAAGAGTCAGCAAAGGGAAGCTGCAGGTAGCTTTACTAAACTGTGATGTGGAACTTTTCTCAAGGCTATACATTGGGTGTCAGACAAGGGAAGGGAACCTCAAAGAGTTCTTTCACCATGAAAATCATGCTTACCCACCAGCATTATCTGATGGTGGTAGTCTTTATTTAGGCACTAAAAATGACCTCCTAACATGTTTGAAGGATCTTTCTGAATGTCAGTGTGGGGCTCCAGTGGTGGGCAGCATAATCATTGATGGAGCAGTCATTGTTCAAATGCTGAAACCTACTTCTGTTAAGAATTTGGATGAATATGCCCCACAGATTTTTGTTCTACATATTGTCCCAGTTTCAAGCTGCATCACGAGTAGACTTGGTTTGGGATAGATACGTAAAGAACACTCCGAAGAGCACAAAACATGGCAGAGGAGAGCGTAGACGTGTGGTTTCAGGAACTCTCATTCCAGGGAATTGGCATGATTTTCTGTGAGTAGACAGTAATAAAGCTAAGCTATTTCAATTTTTGTCTCATGCTCTGATAAATTCGTTTGTTTTAAAAGCAAAACAGCTTGTCATAACTGTTGGTGAATCAATTCTGAGCAAGCCATTACTAGATGATGTTGACTTGATTTTTCCATGTACACACGAAGAAGCTGATACCCGCACGCTGTTGCACACACATCATGCAGGACTTCATGGGTACGACAAGGTGCTTGTGAGGACAGTAGACACAGATGTAGTGGTACTTGCTGTATCTGTTGTACAATACTTGGGTACTCTGGCTAGCATTTGGAATTGGCAAGCATTTCTGTTACTTAGCTGCTCATAAGATAGCAAATGCACTAGGACTAAAGAAGGCATAGACTCTCTTCCAATGTTTCATGCCCTTACTGGCTGTGACACGGTGTCCAGTTTTGTAGGACATGGCAAAAAAACAGCATGGAGCACTAAGTGGAATACACTACCACAGCTTACTGATGTATTACTGAAACTGTCATGTGCACCAAGTGATGTTTCAGTGGAATCGAAGTTATGCTCACCATTGAGAGGTTTGTGATCTTCTTGTATGACAGGACCAGCACGTGCACAGCTATCAACAAAGTTCGGCAAAAGCTTTTCACAAAGAGAACTAATGTGAAAGCCATTCCTCCAACTAAGGCAGCTCTGGAACAGCATGTGAAAAGAGCAGTGTATCAAGGTGGATATGTGTGGGGTCAGTCATTGAAAGCAAGTCCCGTGCTGCCTAAGCTGGGGCTGGATGAAGATAGAAGATGATTTTTTTGAGCCAAACTGGACTACCCTACTAGAGGTCTCTGAGGTCTGTTATGAACTGGTGTCATGCAAATGCAAAAAGGGCTGTGTGAGGAATTGTAGATGTAAGAAGCTAGCACTTGAATGTACAGCTCTCTGTGCTTGTGAAGGAGAATGTGTAGAAAACTGATCGGTGTTACGTATTAATGTATGTACTATATATCTACACTTAGGCTGACACTTATTAATAACTTGAACAATATCAATTTTCACATTATTACAGTGTAGTAATAAGTTGTATGATCACTTCAGAAAGCTATTTCACTGTTACATTGTTTATAACTTGGATAATTCATGGGTTGTTTGCACATGTAACAAAAGGGGGCGGTACCCATCAAAGGGGGTGTGGTCTGTGATGGCCCAATATCCAGATTTGCTTGTAATGTAATTAACTACTTCTGTACCAAATTTGGTGTTTTTATCACAAAATGCACAATTGTTATGTATCTTTCACTATGCCACTGCACTAATACTGGTAAGGTAATATTTCTAGCGCTCTGCTAGGATTATGGTTAGCTATTACAGAGAGGTACAGATTCCAGGCCTCCATCCACATTGCAAAGGAAGAAATTTGCTTGATGGGCAATTGTGAGGATGGGGAGGGGTCAGCCATAGTATCAGGGAACTTGGTCTTATGTAATAACATACTAAAATCAATGAACTCACCTTGTAAGATCCTCTGCCTTAATTGAGTCGGCACTGGTGGCATGGTAATCTCAAGTGACTGATGGGCTGGTAGGGTAGGAGTTGCATAAGTTGCTGGGGAGGAAGTGCTGGCGATCGTCGTATGGATGTATTGGAAGTATACAAAAGGCAAACAGATTTAAAGCTGTTTGTTAGAAGTTATTCACCAAGATGTTTGTTGTCAAGTTGTATTTTCCAATCTCATCTTATATAACTGAACAATCGCGAGTCAACATTTCACAAGAAATGAAACACTATCCTCTACTGATACAATGAAATGAAGAGATCGCATCTAGTAAATACCCTGTTCTGAGTTTTACTTTATTCCTAGCCATTTGAATGGTTTTTCACTGTTTTTAAACGATTATACAACTCCTCGATTCTGATAGGCCAGCTAATATTTTGTCTGGATTCTGATTGGCCAGAGAATATTTTGGCTGGATCGTACTTCTGGGCCCAAGAAAATCAAGCATTGTCACTAGACAATGCTTGCACATCAGCGTGAGCCCGGCTGGGCATGAGACTACACACAAGACTCTCCTGATAAAATTAATCCCCTTTTTTCCTATTTATAAAGTCCGTTTATTTTATTATCATTCTTATAGAAATGTAATTGGTTTGTACATACTTTTTTCCAATGTAGTCTCCTAATCGTAGGGGTGGGCTTTGGGAGGGACGGAGTTTTATTCCACTGGATACACAGTTAATACATCCCATACACGAAATTTTTTCTGCACAGGTGTTCATAATGCTGTGAAATCAATACCTACCACCTAGTGTTGTACCAATTCCCACTTTTTAGACAAAACCGATATCCAATATTTCTTAACCTTATTTTACCTATAGTTAACCGATACCTGATTGTAGGTCTCTACCAGTTACACTTGTGCATACTCCACTAAAAATACAGCTAGTAAAGCCAATGCTGTGAGGTTGTACACTCAAAGTTGCTAGTCAGAAAAGTGGGCTAGGGCTCCAACTATCACTGCTTATTATTGTGGTTACCACAAAACATGAACAAATTACCTAAGTACATGGCAGAGCCTTTGACATCAGTCCTCCAGTGGTACTGCAGCTGCTGAAGCTGAATCTGCTGGCCACAGCCCATTACAACCGATTTCCATTATGGTATAAACAGCTAATTATCAGCTTCTACCAATTACCAATGCAATTACCAGTACAACTCTGCTACTGCCTCTAGCGCTGTAGTGAAGATGTCCTACATACATGGTGCATAGCCTTTATATTCTCCCATCTGTGATGCTACTACACAAGCACGCACAATTGCATATCTCCCTCCATTAATTTTGTTTCACAAGTTAAACTTCAGTTTCTGTGTAGCTACACATTAAATTGATTTGTTTAAACAGTATTCTAGAAAAGGTGTTGCTCACAAAGAAATGTATGGGAGCATTAACATAGTATTAATATGCATGAAATGTGAGAAACTTAAAATTTATTCCAGATATGAGTGGTGACAAAAGAAAAAAAAACAGAAGTGCTACCTATTAAACAGTAATCAAAATGTGACATACAAGTGTAAGAATTTTATTTACTTTCATGACAATAAGAAAAACCAACTCAAGGATATTAGCTTAACCAAAACTGCAGTCACATGGCTTATATGTAGTGATAAAATGTACCATTATGGCTTTTAGTGGAGCAGCATAGCACACAAATATGGTAGTTTTGTGCACTTTGTGAGAAAAGCATCATACTTGGCACATAAAATGGCATTTATTTTTGGATATAGTGCCATCACATATTTGACTTTTGGTGACCTTTATGGCCATTTTTACATTTAAAATTCATCATTTTTGTCTTTGTCTATTTGAGGTATTACTTTACACCATTAAAGCATGGTTTCAAATTGAAAGTCTCAGTTGTTTGAAGAAACATCTGCCTTTAGTGTATCCCTTTAAACATAATAATAATAATATAATAGATACTATCACTTTTCCTTACAGCAAAACTAAGAATCACACCCCAAAGTTAGCAACTTCTAATCAGTGCCCATCGTTTAATCATTAGATATAGTTTATGTATTATTAGAAGTAAACCTTACAAGACTACATGCAGAATTCGAACAAACAAGGGAGGTGGCGGTAGTAGTGATAATGAAAGACAAATGCCAAGCTGAAGAAGCAAACTAGTTCCTTAGATTGATACTCTCTAATAGAACAGTCACTTTGTAGTGAAATACTCTAATAGAGCATTCACTGATTAAAATGTTCCAATATAATTGTAAAAATATGTTGCTAGCCTAGTGAGCTATAGACGGGTTGCCTTTTTAAGGCGTGGTCATTTTACCGCAAATTTTCCACATACTTTCCAAGTTCGCCAAGTCAAAAATGTATTACAGCTATTGGAGAAAATGAACGTTTCGGTTAACTTTAGCAAGCAAGAGTTAGCCAGCCTTCAGAACAGAAAGTATGTTATAGAGAAAAGTTCAAGCTATAACATATCCAGCGTGTAAGGTGAAGGCTGAACGAGAAGATGATTTTCTCTCAATCTCGGGTTTTTGGAAAGCGATAAAACTTGATGAAAACATTCTTTGTAAGACTTTGCTACTACTTAGAATGATAGACTGGATGATTTTAACTCACCTTGTACCTTTGAAGAATCAAAAACGTTTGTCAAACTATTTTTAAAAATGGGTTTTTTGTTGACTTCTTGACCAACATTGTAATCATGCGTAAAACGGAAAGTAGCGTTTTCTCGCGTTACACAAGGGACACGCCCTAAATAGGCAACCCATCTATAGTTATCATAAAGGTAGCTAAATAAGCTAACCATATAGTAAGAATTCAGTAGATAGATTGACCTATCTATAATCTGTTCTAGGCATTGATAAACAATTACATAACTATTGTCCGGTAATCTAGCACTAGCTATAGTAGCCCAGCTGCAATTTATTTTGTAGGTTCAGTGAGTAGCTACAAGGGCAGCAAATGAATTCCATCAGTAATGTTTTTGGAAGAAGGCTTTAACTCAGATGAAAAGAAGTCAGTTTAAGCATTTAAATAAAGTCCCATTGTATTTTACCTAGTGCTTTTAAGTTTCCTACAAGATTAGCTATATAGTTACATTATGGAAGGCATTGATCTTTTAACTGAACATGGTTTAATGAGTATGAATGGACTGCATATACTTACCACACGTAGCTAGATAGAGTGTAAGTCCTGTAAAAGTATTGTATCCTTTATAAATTGATAAGCTATTATCAAGGCACCATTGCATTGCAGAAGTGTCAAGAAACACTCAGAAAGTGATGGCATGAGATGATAGTAGTGAGGAACAGTAGACCAAAACTAATGTGTATAGTAGTTTTAAACATCAAGTTTTATTAAATTTCAAGCAATATAAAACTAAAACCTTTCCAGCATCTGAGTCCTACTACCACAGGAAACCCCCTGTTAGAAACCCTAGATCTGCCTCTGAGTGAAGCTAAACAGCAAAGTCAACATTTGTACTGTATAATGTAAACACAGGGATAAATTCAACATCAATAATGTGTAATAAAGATAATGCAAATAAACACATACCTCCAGTACATTTCACACCAGCATCTCTACCATGAATACAATAATAATAATTATGATTTCTCCATCCATTATGTGCACAGTCTCCAATTGTTTGTTCATTACCAGCACAACGTAGATAATCAAGCCAGATAGGACCACTACCCTGTCCATAGTATGCAAAGTGTCTAGCATTAACTGCTTTACCAAGATCTAGTTCACTGCATACAACTTGTGCATCATTCAAGTCCCATCCATTATCACACACTGTACCCCATTCACCATTGTGATACACCTCCACTCTACCTTCATATCTGGTTGGTCCATTAACAAGACGAACTACAGGTGAAACTATATTCATGTTAATAGTAACACAGTCAAGAAACTGTAATTTAATAACACCAAACTGTAATTTAATAAACGAACTGTAATTCATAATACACTACATCACTAGAAATTTGATAAATAATAAGGGTATAAAATTAGTAAAGTGACCATTTCAACACCTTTAAACAACTTCATTTGTTAAAGGCTGCAGCATAACAGAAACTGGGAATTTGGGTGATCAATAATTTCACTGACATATCTTACTATGTTGTGATGATTTCATTAAATATTACCCATTAAATATTACCCAAAAGTATTGATTAGCTGTATTTTGATGGCTGCGTCAAGTTGAGCTCTGGTAATTTGTATAAACTCTCGATCATTGGAACTACTCAATTATTGGCACATGTGTGGTGAGTAATTTCTACATTGTTATTATTATATTAATGCTCTATATATGCTTTAATGTTGGTTGTTAAATAATAACAATCAGCCATTTGTTTCAAGCTGATATTGTTCACTTCTCAACCGCTGTCCAATGATGGTGGTTGTTTTGGTAGATGTGCAGGATTCCATGGTTCTCCTATACAATTTTGCAATAGGACCAGCGATATGATCAGCCACAAATTGTGGCTCCCAACTGCATGAGGCTTGGGGACAAATACCTGGGGGTTCCCAACTTTGAAGCCACAGGAATTTCTAGGGCCATAGAAAGGCCACAGCCTTTCCCACCAAGCCACACATATGTACCTAGGAACTACACACTGATCCCTGCATTAATAACAAGACAAAGATTGGTCACTACCTAGAGGATTCAAGAACCTGAGCTCCACATAGTAAATATCCATTCCTCCCTTATATGTTGTGTGTCTTTGTATCAATGTGGTACACCCATTAGGACAATATACTAGCAGTGTACATATATACTGACTGTTGATAATATCGGAAGAGGTATCAACCCAATGTGTTCAGTAACATTATTTAGAGGTACAGTGTATATGATGCTCTAGGCAGTTAATTACAGAAAATAGGTTACAGTGATGACTATAAGCTGTGTCTGTCTGAACATCAATAGAAACTTAAACAACTATACCTTTTGGGTACAACCAATTGTGCTGAGAACTTCTACTATTCTGTGCCACTCTGTATTATGTACACATTGATGACGATACTCTGTGATGCCCAATAACATTAACTGTGTGCAGCAGTGTTCCAGACTTTTTCTTTTCGCATTGTATAATACTACATAGTAGCGCATAATGTGTAAATTTTAAACTATACACATTTTGCATACAAAATTACCACCAGAATTCTACATAGTGTGTGCACCCCATCTGGAGGGTTTGTCAGTGACACAGATCGGTAATGCAGCATGTACCTTATTCTACACTCAAAGAGTGTGTGTGTATGTGCATTTTGGCTTATTAGCATCAAATTAGGTGGACATGTTGAATAGGCCCTCAGATTGCAGGTATCAATATGTAGTGTTAAGTATTTATGTAGGTACATATGGAGTGACCTTTATGTACTGATTATGGTGGTCAGACTAAGATTTTTCTACAAATGTACATGTATATATCCCATCTGGGTGTGCAATGTATGTGTGTGACATACGTATAAAATCTCTGCCATACTGGAATGGTCTATAAACTACCATGCTATACATTGCATGTGTATGTGTACATTATTGCTCCAGTTTACCCAGCAGAGGATTTGAAAGAAAATGCTCACTGTCTCCATGTTAAACTAATGGCCAGACAGGGACTTTGGGTGTTCACCTTCGTTTGTGAGACATGATAATAGTTGTAGCTGGGCCTCCAGAATATATTTTATACTGATCCTTAACACTGCAATAAAAGTACAAGACTGCTCCGTGTTTCACTTGAGTAGTGCTAACATTGATAACCACAACAGGTGAAGGTTTTCCTTGTTATGTTCTTGTAGTACAGTGTATTATTTTATATGTAATTGTTGTCCAGTCGTATTGCCTCTGCACTGAATATTCAAATACAGTTGACTTGCATACTGGAAAACTATTCAAAAACGAAAATGGACAAGCCAAGTAATATAACCACTCATTATGTGTGCAATTCACATCCAGGAGAAACTGACTTTCATTTCACCCGGTTACACATTTGGAATAACCCATACATGAGGTATTTTTCCTGCACATGCATTCATGATGTTTTCTAATTAATACCTACTGTACTGTTCTATACTACATCTAGCATTGTGATGCAGGTGTGCTACATACCTATGTATACACTCTCTAATGCTTGCTAGCTGCAATCTGTTACTACACAAAACACATGCAAATTATTTTCCTCCATTAACTTTGTTTAACAAGTTAAACTCCACTTAACATATTATAGAGCACTAATGTTAAGCCTGTTAGGTATATCAGAATTCTCAAGGAACTGCACAAGGTGGGAAGACATGTGGAGGTTGACCACAGTTTTTTTTGTCTGCTCCAGCTACATTAACATAGATTTGGCATCAGTTAAATGAAGAGATCAAGATATGTGTTCAGCCATTGATGCAGTTCAGCATGGACATTTGAAGATGACTGAGGCAGCAAAATGATTTGGCATACCATGACAAACATTAGGAGATAGAATATCTGAGAGAGCTGTCCATGGTACAAACCCTGGTCCCAAGCTTTATCTAACAAGAAAAGAAGAATTTGAATTTGCTGGATTTTTGGTTGATACAGCAGAGAGTGGATAAGAAAAGAGTAGAAAACAGGTATTATAACCATAGCTGAAAATGTTGCTATGTAAGGATGGAATGCTTAATGAAGAAACAATGACAGAGTACTTTGCAATGTTAAAAGATTTTATCAAGGAGAAGCTGTTAAGTAGTCCGAGCTAGACATACAATATAGATGAAACTGGCATACCATTGGATATCAGCCACTCAAGGTAATTTCCAAGAGAGGACAAAAGAAGGTATGTTGTAGAAAATCAGGCAACAGAAGTCAGGTTACAGTGATAACGTGTGTCAGTGTCACTGGACATGCCATACCCCATATGTGATACTTGATGCAAAAAGTAACTATGAATGGATGAAAGGGGAAATCCCTAGCACATGATATGGCTTGAGTCATACAGGGTGGGTAGACACCGGGTTATTTATAGGATAGCTGGTTAAACATCTCTTAAAGCATGCAGTAGCAGGAAGGCCATTGTTACTAGTGTTGGATGGCCACATTACACATTATCAACATGAAACAATCAAATTTACTCATGATAGTGGTGTGATAATGATGTGTCTACCACCACATACTATGCATAAAAGTTAGCCTCTTGATGCTAGTATATTTAAAAACCAAGCGTTTGAGTGTTAATCGGATGGCTGCAGGTTCACAGGTGAAGTCATGGATTTTTTCTCCTTTCTCCACCATTTCAAACATACTTTATGTAACAACCTTAAACAGGCTGTAGGAGCACTTGTGCTGTAAAGTCAAATAACAAATAAATAAAGGAGGTCATGGACATGCCTTCAGTACATAATGCCAGACTGCCAATCCCTATTCCTGGATCTGGAGAAGACCCAGCTAACCTATTTTTTACCATCTGTATTTGGCTGTGAAGTTTTTGAATTGGAGCAACAATTGTTTTCTCTACCTGTTCACTTTGGGGGCCTAGGTGTATCTCTTCCCACTTCTTCTACTGAATCAATGTACATGGCCTCACATAGTGCTACCAGTCTGATTGTTTCTGCTATAGTTGTATCAAGGAAAGTACTACATTCCATCCAAGTGAGCATTATGACTTGGTACTTAATGATCAACATCATTACCAACTTGAGCGTGATTCCCACTGCAAGACTCTTTTCTCTTCAGTTTTGGCTTCAGTTTTAGCTTCAGTTTTGGCTAAGTTAGATCCTATTCACAAACGTGCTAATCAGCGTGCCAAAGATAAAGACCTTTCTGTGTGGCTGACTGCATTGCAAATAACTTTGATCTCACTGCTCAAGAGTTCTGTGACGCTTTGGCTCTTCATTATAGAAAGTCTCTTCTGGCCATTCCTCCAAGTTGTGATGGTTGCAGTGCCCCATCTAGCTTGGACCACTTTTTGTCATGTAGAAAGGGTGGTCTTGTTATCCTACGGCACAATGAACTGTGTGATGCTTTGGGAGATTTGTCTAACTTGCTGTGGGGGCATGTGAGGTGTGAATCAATTGTTTCAGAGGGCCTTTGTGATGTTAACATGTTGGTTGCTGATCTCGGTATCCATGATGTTTGGTCTCCTAAATCTGAGGTGTTATTTGATATTCGTATCTGTGACACTGACGTCTAGTCCTATTTGAATCATACACCAGCATCGATTTTGTTAAAAGTTGAGTGTGAAAAGAAGTCTAAGTATTCTATCACTGCTACTGCTCGTTGAGCCCATTTTACCCCGCTTTGTTTTTCTGTTGACAATCTGATGGGTTCTGAAGCCTCCTGTTTACTGACAAGATCTTGCTTCTGATTTAGCTCTTCGATGGGACAAGCACTATTTAGAAGTTGTCTATTAGATTAGAGCAACCCTGGCATTGAGATACTGGCAAGAATAAGAACGCGTTGCTTAAGTTTTGAGAACGGCGTCATTATTGACTCTACAAGTTAGTTAATATTTTGTATAATTATGTGGTTTGTGTTGTGTTTGTGTTGTATTTGTGATCTTCGTATATGTTAAAGCATAGCCGTGAGTGTTATATGAAAAATCAAGTACGAGACGTGCGGCTGAGATGCTAATAAAGCACGAGGCGAAGCCAAGTGCTTTATTAGCATCGAGGCCAAGCGTCGAATACTTTATTCTTCATATAGCACGAGCAAGGCTATGTTTTAAATGATTTATGAAACTTTCTACTCGTCAGTGTAGCTTCACCATACACTAGAACTTGTAATTAACATGTATTGCGTGAACTATTAGCAGCCTGAACACACACAAACCAGTTTAACAAAGTAACTCACACGTAGTTCACCATAGTTTGGCATGGTAGACGTCCATTGTGTCTTTTGGCAGGTTTTGCTCGCAACCCACAATCAATTCTATTGTTAGTCATATGGTGGAAGTATTTCCGTGATATCTCCAGGACTTGTCCGTTAACATTAACAAACGTAACAGCAACGTTACCTTCTCCCACCCATCATCGAAGCATTTAGGTATGTCTATAAAAGCAATGCAGTCGTAGAACTCGTATTGGCTGGGGTAATTGATCACTCAGCGTGGCGAGGCTATCAGCCTTCACCGGCTTGGGTGATTAGTCGTACTGGCGTAAGCCCCATAGGCTATTAGCCTACACTAAGCACGTGGGTAACTGTGCTTTATTGCCCACAAAGAGTGCTTTATTCATTCAATAAAGCACTCTTTGCGGAGCAATACAGCACTCTTTGTGGTCGATGAGGCAGTTGGCCGGCTGAGAGTGTGCTTTATGAAATTTAAAGTACACTTTTTCCTTTGATTTCGCCTGCGTAAAGTTCTATAAATATAGAATAATAATCATTAAAGAAAAAATTGGTATGATGCTTGGCATAGGTTTGTGCAAAGATAAAGTAATCACCGATTACGCCTTTTCACCTCTTTTACATGGGGTATGAAACAATGCCATGATACCCACAATGATAGTGTCTGGATTTAGAAGAGTGGTATATACCCATTTAACCCCAAAGCACTTGATTATGGGGCAAGCAAAAGTATGTCATATAGAGCATACTGATGTGCAAGGTGTTGACATGTTTTCAGTACCTGCAGATAATCAGGGGTGGCAGAGAAGGGGGAGGGGGAAAGGGGGCTGTAAAAGATTATATAGGTGCTTAGCCTTCCTAAATATATCTATAGCTGCCATTGAGAGCCCAGCTCAATAGCATCAATGCTCTAATAGAGCAGTCAAGATCGAGATACTCTAATAGAGCAGTCACAGTATTCTTCAGAGAAACAGTGTAGCAAGCTACGTATGTAGTTATAAATAAGGAGGGGTGGAGGGCAGCTATTGTCAGCAGGTAGTTAGCCCTTTTTGGTCTTTGACTTTCAACTAGGCCATGGCATCACCAAACTAGACCCCAACCCCCCCCCCCCCCCCCCCCCTCCTAAGTAAAGGTGTCTCTGCTGCCCCTACAGATAATACATGGTTAGAGATGCAAGACATGATATTCCATGTAGAAGACTATCCACCACAGCAACCGGTCAGAGTGAGCAATCTGTGTGCCTTCTCCTCCTGAGAATGAAGGCAATTTGAAGCACATTAGTAAGAACTTGGTGCAGTATGTGCCAGTGAAGCCAAAAAGCAATCCATTTCTAGTGTTGTATGACTAGTGCAAGGATTCTCACTAGTGAGGAGTATGCTAAAATTATCTTTGAACATGAAGAAAAGAAAGTACTGTAGAAAGAAGCATGGAAGGTTTCTAGAGAGCAGAGAAAAATGAAGAAAGAAGAAGCAGCTAGAAAATAAAGCAGAAGTAACTGAAAAAGAAAAGAAGAGGCTGTTAAAAGAAAAAGAAAACTGCTAGGAGTAAAGAAGTACCCAGGTCCTGCAGAAAGTAAACAATGTTGTGAATAATGTTGACAAGGGACAGGTGACATCAGACTATGAAAATGATGACAATAATGATGATGACGATGACAATGAAATTTAGTCTACTTGCCCAACTAGGTCAGCAGGAAGATTCAACTTAATGGAAAATTGCAACCAATGCTGTGTGTGCGTCTCTACATATGAAGAGGACCAAGTTGAAGAGACAGGTTTTCAGTGGGTAAAGTGTGTGTGTGTGTGTGTGTGTGTGTGTGTGTGTGTGTGAGAGTAATGAGCCCATGAAGATTGCTACATAGAAGTATTGATAGACAGGCATGGAAAGCTTATCTGTCCATATTGTGTCTTATAACAGTCATTGCATATGTAAGCATAATTACATGGTGTGCTTTAGTATTCATAGTATTATTGTGAATTCTATTTAGGGATGGTTAAGTGAAAGGTGCGGTGTGTGCAAGTATTTTTTCAAAATTATAGGGCATATATGTGTGAGGAATGCTGATATTTAAAGCATTACTCTTAATGGGGTGCAGATAATAAAATATACGTGCCAATAATTGAGAATCGCTTTTGTGAGTTTAAATGCATATAACTCCGTTAAAAATCCAGGTATGTGGTTGAAATTCGAGTATTTGGTAGAGGCACTTTTAGGGTATCTCTTGGTGCAAAGTTTCGCTTCTGTGATATTCACCTATGCAGTTACACTGTTTGCTTCTTTGTATGTCGATAATTGATGCTTTACACTAAAAGTTGCTGTTTGTTAGCTGTATGTTAATAAGTTTATTGCTAGCAGATGTTGTGGAGTGGTGACAAAATTTGTAACTCTGACTATCAATAAAGTAGTCTGATGGAAATTTAAATGAAGAAAAGTATGTCACAGAGATCATTAGTACACATTAGTTGTAACTACAGAGCCAGATTGTGTATTTAGAAATGTACATAGTTGCTGGGAAAAGATTTAGTGACTCTGTGCTGCATTCGGAGATATCACAAAGAAGATAGAGATGGTATTATGGAACAGCAATAAGTAAAGTAGTTGAAATCTTGCTAGTGCTCTGTAAAGAGGTCTCATCTTAGAGATCGTCAATTGTACGGCTAAACACACATTGGAGCAATCTAGGTGTTTTATAAGCTTTAGATGATATCAGGTCGTAATGTTCTCTATAGATACGTAAGTCAGAGGACACAATGATTCTATAAGGTCATGATGAGTGTCAGAAGGTATAATCAATGAATTGTTAATGTGTGTTTCACATAGTAGCCCTATATATAGCCATTATCAAGTTACACTTGTCTGAAAGTATCAGTCAAGCAATCTGTCAGTCAGTAAAAAAAACTCCACTATAGTAGTAACCTATTGGAAGCATTTCAGGTCATACCGAAGGCACTTTTGGGCTAGATGATACTTAACCAATACTACCAAGGTCCCCATGAAGGTATTGTGAGGCTGGTGTCTGGTCAATAATTATTTTGGGGCAATTGGAAACAGTGGAAATGGAAACTGGAAAACGGAAATGGTCAAATCATTGTATATGTGTATCATATAGTACGATAGTAACTGTATAGTAGGGACCACAAAGCAATAGGCGTGGCCCACAAAATAAAATCACACAAAACCAGTCTCAATTTTCCCTGACGACGATGAGGCAGTATTGGTGAGGTAAAACCAAGCCCAAACAAGCTTTCAGATTGACCTCGAAACGTTTTCAACAAGTTGCTACGAAATTTTAAAAACATTTTATTCGACGGAATTTTCTACTGACTGAGTAAGTAAGTAAGTAAGTAAGTAAGTAAGTAAGTAAGTAAGTAAGTAAGTAAGTAAGTAAGTAAGTAAGTAAGTAAGTAAGTAAGTAAGTAAGTAAGTAAGTAAGTAAGTAAGTAACAGACTGATGCCTTCAGACAAGTGTAACTTGATAATGGCTAGGGCTACGGGCTTGATTTTTTCACTGTTTGACATTGCTTCGGCCCTACAGGTGCCTTTTGGCATACCGCAGTACGTACAATGCATTCTTCATGGACTTGCCAGTGTCCTCCTTTGTGTCCCATTCATCTTTGCTGACAGGGAAAGGTGTCGATTTGGTGCAAGCACACGATGGCTTCCCTTCGAAATGGAAATCTTTTGTACTTTTTGTAGTGGCTATTTTGATTGCAAAGGCACTTTTCAAACAGTTCTTGATTTGTATTGCTGTGTAACGGATGAACATAGCCGACAGCCAAGCACAATGGATACTTCACTTTTCAGGCGATAATTAATAAAATTGGGGCGCGGCACTATTTCTTTTGGTATACGTAAATTGTAGAGGTGCTTCCGGAAAAGTTTTGATTTGTATTGCTGTGTAACGGGTTGAACATAGCTGACAACCAAGCATAATGGATAGATACTTCACTTTTCAGACGATAATTGATATAGCTGGGGCGCGCGGCGCCATTTCAGATGCAGTATGCGTGGTTTCACCAGTCATAATAAAATTATTTACAAAAAGTTAACAAACAATGGAAATGCACAGTAGGGATATAATACTTCTTATTGTTTACTATGATTTAATATCATGGACTACTCCAACTTGTTTCAGTACTTTTTATCGATGTGCTATGGTCCCTACTCTAGTTGAAAATTCCAAATTTTTCCGTATACTTGTCCTAGAATAAAACTTCACTTAGTATATGCACCACTAAAAGACCACCTCTATACAAAGACCACATTGTAATTTGGTTCTATAGATAGCTAAGGCATACTAGATGATCATGGTCACCTTTTATAAAGACCACCTCTTTATATGGTAATACCATATAGTTCAAGGGAAATTTTCACAGATTTCATGGTTTAGAAGGTTACCAGCCAAATCTTATTCTTGAATTATTTAGACCTCCATATAGTCTAATACATTTTGGGAGTGTTTGCATATCCACAAAAAATTTTTATATTAGGCAACATTGCTCAACCTCGAAAAATTTGCTCTTCAAAAATCCCATATTTTGGTCCACACTTCACTCAAGTCATCTACCATCATCGCTTAGTTTGTACCAGATGTGTCATGCAAAAATAGTCCATGCAAGTGAAATGTAGCTAGTACACTACAACCTACTGTATCAAAAAATGTGACCAAATTTTGGAAAATCACCCATATGAGCGCACGTGAAATAATTAGAATTTTCATGTTTAGTGAGTTACTATTAAGGGGAAGGTACAGTTTAAAATATATTTCAAGAATTTTCTTGTACTTTAAGGCATTGAGAATGGCTTACAATCACTAACAAGCACATTTATACACTAAATCGTGTTATTTGATCATTAAATATTTTAGATGTCAAAATGCGCCCATATGGTTGATTTTCCAAAATCCGGTTACAAATGAGGTCTCGTATGTCTATAACCTTAAGATCCTAGTCTTTCTTAGCTGACCTAGCTGCTTTGTTAAGCCATGAATAAATTTTTGGAACCTACAATGTGAAGAGATGGTCTTTGTAAAGAAGGTGGTCTTTATAAAAGGTGACCATGAAGTGGTTTTATAAGGTCAGTATGTGTTAGCCATCTTTGAGATCCAATTACAATGATGTGGTCTTTGTACGGAGATGGTCTTTATAAGAAGAAGGTGGTCTTTAAGAGGTGGCCACTAAACAAGGATTTTATTCTAGGGTACATTTATATGACAATCTGACCATTTCCATTTTCGCTTTCTGTTTCTGGTACTGTTTCCAATTGCCCATATTTTCTGTGAGAAAGTGCAAACCTCCATGATCTCTATTATACAATACTACCATACTGTGTGATAAGTAACAATTAAGCCAGCGTGGCTAAACCAACAATTAAATTTACTCTTCAGATGACGATTCACCTTGGTGTATTGTAATAGTCCCTACTAGCTTGTAAACTTCCAAGTTTTTCTTTAAACTTGTTTGTCAAGACACACAGTAGTGTGTCATGCAGCCCAAGAAGCCAGTGCACCACAGTGTGAGTATACTGACAGGAAGAAAGAAAACATGATTTCATGATCCTTTTTCCAATTGGAATCAAATTTGCTACAGAAGTGCCCACCAGGTAGAGAAGTCTACATGATATGAGCGACCAAAGTTAATTTCTTTGTTTTTTTTAAAAAAAATCTTCATTTTGTACACTTTGCAAAATACACCATAATACACAATCATGTAAAATTTAGCACACTTAAAGGGCTCATGAATCTCAGTACAAAATTTGGTTGGAATCCAGTCAACCATCTTTGAGTTATTGCTGATTATTCTCGTAGAACTTCTGCATGCCAATAGGGTAAAGGTGCTAACTTTCTCATTACTAAATGGAGTTCTCTTTGTCCTGTAGAGTAGCTTACTCCCTAGGTCTGTTGTTGATAATGACTGAACAAATCACAGTATCCACAGTTTCCGATAGAGTGGCATCAGATTCCATTACATATCGTAACAGTAAAAAAAGTTAAAGTAGAGAAACCCTTAAAAGACAAGCTTGAAGGGTTGAGTTGAAAATTGCTATGTAGATGGAGTAACCATCGTAGGAGTGTCTTTTTGTGGTTTGAAAGGAATCATGATAAAGACCATGGAGATATGACACAAAACCCAACTTGTGTCACAATTATGCAATCGAGTTTCAAGAATAAAAAAACTATTAGTTTTCATTCCTACCAGGTAAACTGCTTAGAAGTAGTGCTGTGAACCTGCAGAGTTTACTAAAACTGGCTATGGGAAGGTGAATAATTGGAATTGACCGGTTATTGTCTGATTGTAGATTAGCATACATAATGGTGCTCAACATGCCTGTTGGAAAGTTTTAGGGTGGTACCAAAGTGAACACCACAGTGGTGGATCCAGGGGGGGCCTTCCTTCATCCCTTTCAAAAAAAATTTGCAAGATCGAGATACTCTAATAGAGGGGTCACTCTAATAAAGCAGTCACAGTGTTCATGAGGCAGTGTAGCTTAACTATGAAGCTATGAATAAGGATCTTAATAGTAAATACATTTAGTAAAGGGTAGCCATTATTGCTGTGATTTTTTTTTCTAGCAAAGTGCACCCCCTCTTTTCCAAACTCTGGATCTGCCCCTGCATCAATATCCTGCCTTACAATAACATTTATTACAATCACATATTTACACATTCTTTGAGGTTATGTTATGATGTTAACACTTGTCAGCAGGGGTAATTTATGGTTTACCGAGTGGGTGGGCAAAACTGGTTCAAAGGCTTCTTAGTCAATGATTGGTTTGACCTAGACAATGTCAGTTAATAACAGGTTTTTCCATACCCGGTTCACAACACTACTAGTGTGAGCTGAAAACCAGTATGTAGATGGAATAATCATCATAGAAAATCTTTGCACTAGTATAGAAAAACCAAAGTAAAACTCACCGAGTTACAATACAAAATATAACTACCTGTAGCAAGAGTGTGAACAAGATACTCAAATAGTACAGTCACCCTCTTTCTACAGTATTCAGCACTATAGTAAGTTACTCTATTAGAGCGTTCAGTTAGTAACAAGTCACTCTGTAGAGAGTTTAGCAACAAAAAAGTCACCTGGTGGAGAGGTCAACTACAAAAAATCACTCTCCCTGAACAAATTAGCAAACTTATACTGTGAACATCATCTCTTGCAACTATTTTCACACACATATAGCTACAGGGGTGTAATTTTACACATTATACAAATATTTCATTTTTAGCTACATTATTTGTAAATAATGAATTTTGATTAATAATAAACTCCCACCATCACCAGTTCAGAGCTATCTAGGGGAAACGAAACAAGGTATTGATAAATGTTGGCCTAATGGTAGTCTCATTGATAATTGCTATTTATGCACATGATATGTGACCCAGTCTGGGAAAACCAGTAGCTATTATCGCCTATTTAAAAGTATTGAGAAATGACGGTTTTAGGTATTTAGTATGTTGTAGCTCGCCAATGGATGAAGCTATGTGTATCAAATTTTCACACTTCTACACCAATTCCTTACCTTCCAGAGCATCCACTGTGCAAGTAGCCAACAGCTAAGTTTCCTGCCATTTTAGATAGCCTTTAAACTGAGATTGACTGTATCAGGTGAACTCTAAATGGGGATGGTCGGGGGGAGGGGGGGCTTGGAAAGAGGGCAAGAAGCTGTTTAAAAATTGAAAAGGAAGGCATAGGGATGAATTAGGCCAAGTTATGGGTCATCCAGGTAAAGGAAATTCACAGCACAAGTCTTTATTCAACACCATGGAGCTGTATAGTCACATATGGCCATCCCCAGGCTCTATTAAGGCCCCACACCATATGTAGGGATCACCACTGAGCTTGGGAAAAGCAGCCAGTAAAAGTATACCACTCAAGTCTAGCAGATTTTGATTGTAAAATTAGACAGTTTATTCACACAGCTTTGTGTTCAATTGAATCTGCTGACATGGGCAATAAGACCGGTTTTCCCAGATCCAGTCACATTTTGTGTGCATTGGGAAATCATAGACAACCAACTGGATATCAGTATCAGTTGTAACAGTAAACAAAGTGTTGTGAACACACCCTTAAAATGTATTTCACAAGGTAGTTCTATCAGATTTATGTATTCTGGTGAAGTTAGTTTCTGCAATTGTTGTGGTGTTGCAATTCAAGTCCCCTGTACCCACCAGTGACATGCTATACAAAAAATCTAAAAACAATAAGATCTTTACATAACATGTAACCGGACTTGCAAAAGGGGTTTTCCACACACATCCAATCTATGAACTTCGGAGACCATATTCAGCTATAATACAACCCTGAAATTTTCTCACCATTTAGCTATATATGTTGGTACTCAATACTAACCAAATTACAAGTCAATAGTGTTCCTCAATCTTGTGTTATTATTTGTCAAAGTTAGTAAATTGTACATTTGTGGAAGACTCCTTTTTGCAAATCCGGTCACATATAAAAGTGTGGTTGACATAAAAGACTAGTGAAACGATGGGAAGATTAGTATTGCTATGAGAGAAAATATATATTTTTTGCATTGAAAAATTAATTGTAGCCATCAAGGGATTTTCGCACATGTGATTCCATCTTGTCTCGTGTTGCAGTATACATAGTTCATACTTCCGTTTTCAAATTAATAATGTTATATACAACACACACAGCCACATTATGACAATGACTACACTGTGTGAAAGTGTTTTAACCAATAACAACTTACCTACAGGGGGACTACATTTCACACCAGCATCTTCACTATGATAGCAGTAATGTCTCCCCCATCCTAAATGTGTACAGTCCCCAATTGATTGTTCATTACCAACACAATGTAGATCATCAAGCCAGATAGGACCACTACCCTGTCCATAGTATGAAGAGTGTCTAGCATCAACCGCTTTACCAAGATCCAGTTCACTGCATACAACTTGTGCATCATTCAAGTCCCATCCATCATCACACACTGTACCCCATTCACCATTGTGATACACCTCCACTCTACCTTCATATCTGGTTGGTCCATTAGCAAGACGAACTACAAGTGAAATTGTATTGATGTAAATAGTAACACGGTCAAGAAACATTATAATAGTAGTCTATATATATATATGGCCAAAACAGCTGAAAGTACCGTAGATCGGGAAATATTTGACAGTAAGGATATTTAGTGTTTGCTTCAACCAACGAAAATAAATTACGGGAAATATTTTTGTTCTTGAATATTTTCTGCTTGCAAAATATTCAGTTTTGGAGATCAAACTGTCGAAACACTTGAGGAATGAGTACGCTGTTGGAGATGGAAGAATGATGACCTACCATAAGGGTTCCAGAATAGGTTTTGGTCGAGGCTGACCTGTAGCTTTGTCACAGCCTGGCATGAATTGCATGTTCATCATACAACAGGTACCCATTATCAACTTTTGTTGTATCAGTTGCACGCTCATTTCTGGAATATGAAACTCAAAGTGACTACTATGGTGCTAGCTTCTAAACCCGACAGTGTGCTGACCGCAAATTCAGTATCAAGGTGAATAGCTACATGTTTCATTATTTGCTGTACAGAAATATTCACAGGTAAATTTTGCATGGCTTGGGCTGTCCGTGAAAATATAACACATCAAATTTATATTATAACTAGAACAAAAATTTCCCGATTTATGGTATGTGGCAAAAAATGGCCAATGAAGATGCAACATCAGCCAAGAAATTGTCACCACTTTGATATACTTCATTTATAGGCTATCAATACAGTACCTTCATGATACCTTGCTAGTTAATTAGTTAGCAATAAGTTAGATGACTACATGTCTATAGCTGCACAGGTGACTATATTGCCTTAACCAGTGTCCAAAATTTCTTAGCAAACATGGTTACTGTAGCAAGCACTACAATAAAATGATATTGACAAAACTCAGCAGGAGATTTAGATCATTAACTATCAGATGAGATATTCTGTTATACATGCAATATTGCATAGATGAAAAGCATTCCTTTTGTTTCACCTAATGAATAACTTCAAATGCATTTTACGCTAATGAAAGTGCTGACAAAGCTTGGTATAAAGTCTTTCCTTTGTGTTCAACAAAATAAATGATTTAAAGTCTTTTTATATAGCATAAAGCATTTTAAACTATATGTTACGACAACATCTACACAAACAGGTCACAGAAGGTTAGATCGTAAGAACATTATAATCGCAGATGATTACAGCATTGAAACCTGGTCACTAGTCACTAAAATGGCTCACAAAAGTGCCTGGTTTGCAACATGACTAGACTATGACATGTTAACATCATCAAACTAAATTATATAATATTATTCATTTCACATGTCATCTAATCAGGGTCGGGCCCAGATAACCTGTAAAGCAGATCAGACCCAGACGACCTGGACAAAATGTGACCCGGTGGACCTGGATGACCTGAGACTTGGGGGTGAAATACCTGGGGGTTCCCAACTTTGAAACCACGTGGATTTCTAGGTCATCCTAACAATCCTAATGAAACCCTGCACTATCACACCTCAAACTAGTTTTATTAAATGCTACCCCACTAGGGACCTGTGAGAAAGCTATGAGAAGCCTGTGAATACAGGGAGTCTGAAACATGTAACTAAAACGTTGAAAAAAATCCCACACCCAGCGGTGACTTGATCTCCCGCAACAGGTCTTTGGATGGAAGAGCTACTCTTGGTTTGGAAAAAAAACTGGGCTTGAGTCTTACCACACAAGACTCCCTTCAAAGACCATTTCCTCCCCTGATAGAATTAATCCCATAACCCCACACCATAAATTTATAAAGTCTGTTTGTTTATTTTATTATCATTCTTATAGAAATGTAATTGGTTTGTACACACTATAAGAACTTCTACTATTCTGTGCCACTCTGTATTATGTACACATTGATGACGATACTCTGTGATGCCCAATAACATTAACTGTGTGCAGCAGTGTTCCAGACTTTTCTTTTTCGCATTGTATAATACTACATAGTAGCGCATAATGTGTAAATTTTAAACTATACACATTTTGCATACAAAATTACCACCAGAATTCTACATAGTGTGTGCACCCCATCTGGAGGGTTTGTCAGTGACACAGATCGGTAATGCAGCATGTACCTTATTCTACACTCAAAGAGTGTGTGTGTATGTGCATTTTGGCTTATTAGCATCAAATTAGGTGGACATGTTGAATAGGCCCTCAGATTGCAGGTATCAATATGTAGTGTTAAGTATTTATGTAGGTACATATGGAGTGACCTTTATGTACTGATTATGGTGGTCAGACTAAGATTTTTCTACAAATGTACATGTATACATCCCATCTAGGTGTGCAATGTATGTGTGTGACATACGTATAAAATCTCTGCCATACTGGAATGGTCTATAAACTACCATGCTATACATTGCATGTGTATGTGTACATTATTGCTCCAGTTTACCCAGCAGATGATTTGAAAGAAAATGCTCACTGTCTCCATGTTAAACTAATGGCCAGACAGGGACTTTGGGTGTTCACCTTCGTTTGTGAGACATGATAATAGTTGTAGCTGGGCCTCCAGAATATATTTTATACTGTTCCTTAAGACTGTAATAAAAGTACAAGACGGCTCCGTGGGTAGTGCTAACATTGATAACCACAACAGGTGAAGGCTTTCCTTGTTATGTTCTTGTAGTACAGTGTATTATTTTATATGTAATTGTTGTCCAGTCGTATTGCCACTGCACTGAATATTCAAATACAGTTTACCTGCATACTGGAAAACTGTTCACAAACGAAAATGGACAAGCCAAGTAATGTAACCACTCATTATGTGTGCAATTCACATCCAGGAGAAACTTCCTTTCATTTCACCTGGTTACACATTTGGAATAACCCATACATGAGGTATTTTTCCTACGCATGCATTCATGATGTTTTCCAATTAATACCTACTGTACTGTTCTATACTACATCTAGCATTGTGATGCAGGTGTGCTACATACCTATGTATGTACTCTCTAATGCTTGCTAGCTGTAATCTGTTACTACACAAAACACATGCAAATTATCTTCCTCCATTAACTTTGTTTAACAAGTTAAACTCCACTTAACACATTATAGAGCACTAATGTTAAGCCTGTTAGGTATAACAGAATTCTCAAGGAACTGCACAAGGTGGGAAGACATGTGGAGGTTGACCACAGTTTTTTTTGTCTGCTACAGCTACATTAACAATAGATTTGGCACCAGTTAAATGAAGAGATCAAGATATGTTTTCAGCCATTGATGCAGTTCAGCACGGACATTTGAAGATGACTGAGGCAGCAAAACTATTTGGCATACCACGACAAGCATTAGGAGATAGGATATCTGAGAGAGCTGTCCACGGTACAAAACCTGGTCCCAAGCTTTATCTAACAAGAAAAGAAGAATTTGAATTTGCTGGATTTTTGGTTGATACAGCAGAGAGTGGATAAGAAAAGAGTAGAAAACAGGTATTATAACCATAGCTGAAAATGTTGCTACGTAAGGATGTATAATGAAGAAACAATGACAGAGTACTTTGCAATGTTAAAAGATTTTATCAAGCAGAAGCTGTTAAGTAGTCCGAGCTAGACATACAATATAGATGAAACTGTCATACCATTGGATATCAGCCACTCAAGGTAATTGCCAAGAGAGGACAAAAGAAGGTATGTTGTAGAAAATCAGGCAACAGAAGTCAGGTTACAGTGATAAAGTGTGTCAGTGTCACTGGACATGCCATACCCCATATGGGATACTTGATGCAAAAAGTAACTATGAATGGATGAAAGGGGAAATCCCTAGCACATGATGTGGCTTGAGTGATACAGGGTGGGTAGACACCAGGTTATTTATAGGATAGCTGGTTAAACATCTCTTAAAGCATGCAGTAGCAGGAAGACCATTGTTGCTAGTGTTGGATGGCCACATTACACATTATCAACATGAAACAATCAAATTTACTCATGATAATGGTGTGATAATGATGTGTCTACCACCACATACTATGCATAAAAGTTAGCCTCTTGATGCTAGTGTAAATTTAAAAACCAAGCGTTTGAGCATTAATCGGATGGCTGCAGGTTCATAGGTCCAGTTCATGGATTTTTTCTCCTTTCTCCACCATTTCAAACATACTTTATGTAACAACCTTAAACAGGCTGTAGGAGCACTTGTGCTGTAAAGTCAAATAACGAATAAATAAAGGAGGTCATGGACATGCCTTCAGTACGTAATGCCAGACTGCCAATCCCTA
Organism: Dysidea avara; assembly: GCF_963678975.1. Lineage (NCBI taxonomy): Eukaryota > Metazoa > Porifera > Demospongiae > Dictyoceratida > Dysideidae > Dysidea > Dysidea avara. The sequence goes on along the minus strand of NC_089278.1, from coordinate 32,221,755 downwards.
TTCCTGGATCTGGCTTCTCCTGCTAACTGATTTTTTTACCATCTGTATTTGGCTGTGAAGTTTCTGAATTGGAGCAACAATTGTTTTCTCTACCTGTTCACTTTGGGGGCCTAGGTGTATCTCTTCCCACTTCTACTGAATATGGTAAAAGTTTCATAAATCATTTAAAGCATAGCCTTGCTCGTGCTATATGAAGAATAAAGTACTCGACGCTTGGCTTCGATGCTAATAAAGCACTCAGCTTTGCCTCGTGCTTTATTAGCATTGAAGCCAAGCGTCGAGTACTTTATTCTTCATATAGCACGAGCAAGGCTATGCTTTAAATGATTTATGAAACTTTCTACTTGTCAGTGTAGCTTCACCATACACTAGAACTCGTAATTAACACACATTGCGCGAACTATTAGCAGCCTGAACACACACAAACCAGTTTAACAAAGTAACTCACACGTAGTTCACCATAGTTTGGCATGGTAGACGTCCATTGTGTCTTTTGGCAGGTTTTGCTCGCTACCCACAATCGATTCTATTGTTAGTCATATGGTGGAAGTATTTCCGTGATATCTCCAGGACTTGTCCGTTTACATTAACAAACGTAACAGCAACGTTACCTTCTCCCACCCATCATCGAAGCATTTAGGTATGTCTATAAAAGCAATGCAGTCGTAGAACTCGTATTGGCTGGGGTGATTGATCACTCAGCGTGGCGAGGCTATCAGCCTTCACCGGCTTGGGTGATTAGTCGTACTGGCGTGAGCCCCATAGGCTATTAGCCTACACTAAGCACGTGGGTAACTGTGCTTTATTGCCCACAAAGAGTGCTTTATTCATTCAATAAAGCACTCTTTGCGGAGCAATACAGCACTCTTTGTGGTCGATGAAGCAGTTGGCCAGCTGAGAGTGTACTTTATGAAATTTAAAGTACACTTTTTCCTTTGATTTCGCCCACGTAAAGTTCTATAAATATATAATAATAATAAATAAAAATCATTAAAGAAAACATTGGTATGATGCTTGGCATAGGTTTGTGCAAAGGTAAAGTAATCACCAAGTACGCCTTTTCACCTCTTTTACATGGGGTATGAAACAATGCCATGATACCCACAATGATAGTGTCTGGATTTAGAAAGAGTGGTATATACCCATTTAACCCCAAAGCACTTGATTATGGGGCAAGCAAAAGTATGTCATATAGAGCATACTGATATGCAAGGTGTTGACATGTTTTCAGTACCTGCAGATAATCAGGGGTGGCAGAGAAGGGAGAGGGGGGCAAGGGGGCTGTAAAAGATTATATAGGTGCTTAGCCTTCCTAAATATATCTATAGCTGCCATTGAGAGCCCAGCTCAATAGCATCAATGCTCTAATAGAGCAGTCAAGATCGAGATACTCTAATAGAGCAGTCAGAGTATTCTTCAGAGAAACAGTGTAGCAAGCTACGTATGTAGTTATAAATAAGGAGGGGTGGAGGGCAGCTATTGTCAGCAGGTAGTTACCCCTTTTTTTTTGTCTTTGACTTTCAACTAGGCCATGGCATCACCAAGCTAGACCCCCCCCTCCTAAGTAAAGGTGTCTCTGCTGCCCCTACAGATAATACATGGTTAGAGATGCAAGACATGATATTCCATGTAGAAGATTATCCACCAGAGCAACCGGTCAGAGTGAGCAATCTGTGTGCCTTCTCCTCCTGAGAATGAAGGCAATTTGAAGCACATTAGTAAGAACTTGGTGCAGTATGTGCCAGTGAAGCCAAAAAGCAATCCATTTCTAGTGTTGTATGACTAGTGCAAGGATTCTCACTAGTGAGGAGTATGCTAAAATTATCTTTGAACATGAAGAAAAGAAAGTACTGTAGAAAGAAGCATGGAAGGTTTCTAGAGAGCAGAGAAAAATGGAGAAAGAAGAAGCAGCTAGAAAATAAAGCAGAAGTAACTGAAAAAGAAAAGAAGAGGCTGTTAAAAGGAAAAGAAAACTGCTAGGAGTAAAGAAGTATCCAGGTCCTGCAGAAAGTAAACAATGTTGTGAATAATGTTGACAAGGGACAGGTGACATCAGACTATGAAAATGATGACAATAATGATGATAACAATGACAATGAAATTGAGTCTACTTGCCCAACTAGGTCAGCAGGAAGATTCAACTTAATGGAAAATTGCAACCAATGCTGTGTGTGCGTCTCTACATATGAAGAGGACCAAGTTGAAGAGACAGGTTTTCAGTGGGTAAAGTGTGTGTGTGTGTGTGTGTGTGTGTGTGTGTGTGTGTGTGTGTGTGTGTGTGTGTGTGTGTGTGTGTGTGTGTGTGTGTGTGTGTGTGTGTGTGTGTGTGTGTGTGTGTCAGTAATGAGCCCATGAAGATTGCTACATAGAAGTATTGATAGACAGGCATGGAAAGCTTATCTGTCCATATTGCGTCTTATAACAGTCATTGCATATGTAAGCATAATTACATGGTGTGCTTTAAGTATTCATAGTATTATTGTGAATTCTTTTTAGGGATGGTTAAGTGAAAGGTGCGGTGTGTGCAAGTATTTTTTCAAAATTATAGGGCATATATGTGTGAGGAATGCTGATATTTAAAGCATTACTCTTAATGGGTGCAGATAATAAAATATACGTGCCAATAATTGAGAATCGCCTTTGTGAGTTTAAATGCATATAACTCCGTTAAAAATAATCCAGGAATGTGGTTGAAATGCGAGTATTTGGTAGAGGCACTTTTAGGGTATCTCTTGGTGCAAAGTTTCGCTTCTGTGATATTCACCTATGCAGTTACACTGTTTGCTTCTTTGTATGTCGATAATTGATGCTTTACACTAAAAGTTGCTGTTTGTTAGCTGTATGTTAATAAGTTTATTGCTAGCAGATGTTGTGGAGTGGTGACAAAATTTGTAACTCTGACTATCAATAAAGTAGTCTGATGAAAATTTAAATGAAGAAAAGTATGTCACAGAGATCATTAGTACACATTAGTTGTAACTACAGAGCCAGATTGTGTATTTAGAAATGTACATAGTTGCTGGGAAAAGATTTAGTGACTCTGTGCTGCATTCGGAGATATCACAAAGAAGATAGAGATGGTATAATGGAACAGCAATAAGTAAAGTAGTTGAGATCTTGCTAGTGCTCAGTAAAGAGGTCTCATCTTAGAGATCGTCAATTGTACGGCTAAACACACATTGGAGCAATCTAGGTGTTTTATAAGCTTTAGATGATATCAGGTCGTAATATTCTCTATAGATACGTAAGTCAGTGGACACAATGATTCTATAAGGTCATGATGAGTGTCAGAAGGTATAATCAATGAATTGTTAATGTGTGTTTCACATAGTAGCCCTATATATAGCCATTATCAAGTTACACTTGTCTGAAAGTATCAGTCAAGCTATCTGTCAGTCAGTAAAAAAACTCCACTGTAGTAGTAACCTATTGGAAGCATTTCAGGTCATACCAAAGGCACTTTTGGGCTTGATGATACTTAACCAATACTACCAAGGCCCCCATGAAGGTATTGTGAGGCTGGTTTCTGGTCAATAATTATTTTTGGGGCAATTAGAAACAGTGGAAATGGAAACTGGAAAACGGAAATGGTCAAATCATTGTATATGTGTATCATATAGTACGATAGTAACTGTATAGTAGGAACCACAAAGCAGTAGGCGTGGCCCTCAAAATAAAATCACACAAAACCAGTCTCAATTTTCCCTGACAACGATGAGGCAGTATTGATGAGGTAAAACTAAGCCCAAACAAGCTTTCAGATTGACCTTGAAACGCTTTCAACAAGTTGCTACGGAATTTTAAAAACATTTTATTCGATGGAATTTTCTACTGACTGAGTAAGTAAGTAAGTAAGTAAGAAAGGAAGAGTAAGTAAGTAAGTAAGTAAGTAAGTAAGTAAGTAAGTAAGTAAGTAAGTAAGTAAGTAAGTAAGTAAGTAAGTAAGTAAGTAAGTAAGTAAGTAAGTAAGTAAGTAACTAAGTAAGTAAGTAAGTAACAGACTGATGCCTTCAGACAAGTGTAACTTGATAATGGCTAGGGCTACGGGCTTGATTTTTTCACTGTTCGACATTGCTTCGGCCCGACAGGTGCCTTTTGGCATACCGCAGTATGTACAATGCATTCTTCATGGACTTTCCAGTGTCCTCCTTTGTGTCCCATTCATCTTTGCTGACAGGGAAAGGTGTCGATTTGGTGCAAGCACACGATGGCTTCCCTTCGAAATGGAAATTGTTTGTACTTTTTGTAGTGGCTATTTTGATTGCAAAGGCACTTTTCAAACAGTTCTTGATTTGTATTGCTGTGTAACGGATGAACATAGCCGACAGCCAAGCACAATGGATACTTCACTTTTCAGGCGATAATTAATAAAATTGGGGCGCGGCACTATTTCTTTTGGTATACGTAGATTGTAGAGGTGCTTCTGGAAAAGTTTTGATTCGTATTGCTGTGTAACGGGTTGAACATAGCTGACAACCAAGCATAATGGATACTTCACTTTTCAGACAATAATTGATATAGCTGGGGCGCGCGGTGCCATTTCAGATGCAGTATGCGTGGTTTCACCATTCATAATAAAATTATTTACAAAAAAAGTTAACAAACAATGGAAATGCACAGTAGCGATATAATACTTCTTATTGTTTTACTATGATTTAATATCATGGACTACTCCAACTTGTTTCAGTACTTTTTATCGATGTGCTATGGTCCCTACTCTAGTTGAAAATTCCAAATTTTTCCGTATACTTGTCCTAGAATAAAACTTCACTTAGTATATGCACCACTAAAAGACCACCTCTATACAAAGACCACATTGTAATTTGGTTCTATAGATAGCTAAGGCATACTAGATGATCATGGTCACCTTTTATAAAGACCACCTCTTTATATGGTAATACCATATAGTTCAAGGGAAATTTTCACAGATTTCATGGTTTAGAAGGTTACCAGCCAAATCTTATTCTTGAAATATTTAGACCTCCATATAGTCTAATACATTTTGGGAGTGTTTGCATATCCACAAAAAAAAATTTTATATTAGGCAACATTGCTCAACCTCGAAAAATTTGCTCTTCAAAAATCCCATATTTTGGTCCACACTTCACTCAAGTCGTCTACCATCATCGCTTAGTTTGTACCAGATGTGTCATGCAAAAATAGTCCATGCAAGTGAAATGTAGCTAGTACACTACAACCTACTGTATCAAAAAATGTGACCAAATTTTGGAAAATCACCCATATGAGCGCACATGAAATAATTAGAATTTTCATGTTTAGTGAGTTACTATTAAGGGGAAGGTACAGTTTAAAATATATTTCAAGATTTTTCTTGTACTTTAAGGCATTGAGAATGGCTTATAATCACTAACAAGCAGATTTATACACTAAATCATTTTATTTGATCATTAAATATTTTAGATGTCAAAATGCACCCACATGGTTGATTTTCCAAAATCCGGTTACAAATGAGGTCTCGTATGTCTATAACCTTAAGATCCTAGTCTTTCTTAGCTGACCTAGCTGCTTTGTTAAGCCATGAAATAAATTTTTGGAACCTACAATGTGAAGAGGTGGTCTTTGTAAAGAAGGTGGTCTTTATAAAAGGTGACCATGAAGTGGTTTTTAAGGTCAGTATGTGTTAACCATCTTTCTCACAGATCCTTATTCATAGATCCAATTACAATGATGTGGTCATTGTATGGAGATGGTCTTTATAAGAAGAAGGTGGTCTTTAAGAGGTGGCCACTAAACAAGGATTTTATTCTAGGGTACATTTATATGACAATCTGACCATTTCCATTTTCCATTTCCACTTTCCGTTTCTGGTACTGTTTCCAATTGCCCATATTTTCTGTGAGAAAGTGTAAACCTCCATGATCTCTAATATACAATACTACCATACTGTGTGATAAGTAACAATTAAGCCAGCGTGGCTAAACCAACAATTAAATTTACTCTTCAGATGACGATTCACCTTGGTGCATTGTAATGGTCCCTACTAGCTTGTAAACTTCCAAGTTTTTCTTTAAACTTGTTTGTCAAGACACACAGTAGTGTGTCATGCAGCCCAAGAAGCCAGTGCACCACAGTGTGAGTATATTGACAGGAAGAAAGAAAACATGATTTCATGATCCTTTTTCCAATTGGAATTAAATTTGCTACAGAAGTGCCCACCAGGTAGAGAAGTCTACATGATACGAGCGACCAAAGTTAATTTCTTTGTTTTAAAAATTTTTTTCTTCATTTTGTACACTTTGCAAAATACACCATAATACACAATCATGTAAAATTTAGCACACTTAAAGGGCTCGTGAATCTCAGTACAAAATTTGGTTGGAATCCAGTCAACCATCTTTGAGTTATCACTGATTATTCTCGTAGAACTTCTGCATGCCAATAGCGTAAAGGTGCTAACTTTCTCATTACTAAATGGAGTTCTCTTTGTCCTGTAGAGTAGCTTACTCCCTGGGTCTGTTGTTGATAAATGGAGTTTAACTAGTTAAACTAGGTTAATGTTGCAGTTGAGCATGCATGAGTGTATTATGATAGTGACTAACTCGAAGCTCCACCATGACTAGAGGGAAGATTGGGAAGGCACACACGTGAGAAGGGTTGGCAATAATTGGAGAATAACATTGCACATGCGTTACAAGAAAAAGGCGCATGGAGAGGTGTTAGAACACATGGTGCTACATGGCATAGTGAATCTTGTCCCACCCACACCACTCCCCTCTACCAACTATCTCATATTAGTATTTTAGAAGACAATAATCACAAAGGGATTGTTGGGTGGGGTTTAATGTAATGTATTGCCCAATAAAAATTAAATTAACGGGGGTGTGGGGAGGTGAAGCATGCACCACAGACAGTCCCAGCAGAGAGCTTAGTAAATCCCCCCCCCCCCCCCCCCCCCTTTTGCCTTATCTTTTCCATCTTGAGGCTAGCTCAGGGTGTGACAGTGCAGGGTTTCTATTAGGAAAGGTGTGGCATGCAGAAATTCTTGTGGCTTCAGAGAATGTTAGAATCCCCAAGCATTCCTACCTCCAAGCCTTTGTAGTAAAACATGCTGTATACATCATGTAAAATTGTTTAAAAGGGGCCTATTTGAGAATTAACAGGAGAATTCATGGAACCCTGCACACCTACCAAAACAACCACCATCTGTTGATGGTGGCAACCCGCTCACAACAGGGTAAGACCTACTGACCGGGTTAAACTGACAAGCAACATTAATGACTGAACAAATCACAGTATCCACAGTTTCTGATAGAGTGGCATCAGATTCCATTACATATCGTAACAGTAAAAAAAGTTAAAGTAGAGAAACCCTTAAAAGACAAGCTTAAAGGGTTGAGTTGAAAATTGCTATGTAGATGGAGTAACCATCGTAGGAGTGTCTTTTTGTGGTTTGAAAGAAATCATGATAAAGACTATGGAGATATGACACAAAACCCAACTTGTGTCACAATTATGCAGTCGAGTTTCAAGAATAAAAAACTATTAGTTTTCATGCCTACCAGGTAAACTGCTTAGAAGTAGTGCTGTGAACCTGCAGAGTTTACTAAAACTGGTTATGGGAAGGTGAATAATTGGAATTGACCGGTTATTGTCTGATTGTAGATTAGCATACATAGTGGTGCTCAACCATTATGTACCAAAGTGAACACCACAGTGGTGGATCCAAGGGGGGCCTTCCTTCATCCCTTTCAAAAAAAATTTGCATACAAGATCGAGATACTCTAATAGAGGAGTCACTCTAATAAAGCAGTCACAGTGTTCATGAGGCAGTGTAGCTTAACTATGAAGCTATGAATAAGGATCTTAATAGTAAATACATTTGGTAAAGGGTAGCCATTATTGCTGTGACCTTTTTTTTCTAGCAAAGTGCACCCCCTCTTTTCCAAACTCTGGATCCACCCCTGTATCAATATCCTGCCTTACAATAACATTTATTACAATCACATATTTACACATTCTTTGAGGTTATGTTATGATGTTAACACTTGTCAGCAGGGGTAATTTATGGTTTACCAAGTGGGTGGGCAAAACTGGTTCAAAGGCTTCTTAGTCAATAATTGGTTTGACCTAGACAATGTCAGTTAATAACTGGTTTTTCTATACTGGTTCACAACACTACTTAGAAGTGTGAGCTGAAAACCAGTATGTAGATGGAATAATCATCATTGAAAATCTTTGCACAAGTATAGAAAAACCAAAATAAAACTCACCGAGTTACAATACAAAATCTAACTATCTGTAGCAAGAGTGTGAACAAGATACTCAAATAGTACAGTCACCCTCTTTCTACAGTATTCAGCACTATAGTAGGTTACTCTATTGGAACGTTCAGCTAGTAACAAGCCACTCTGTAGAGAGTTTAGCAACAAACAAGTCACCCGGTAGAGAGGTCAACTACAAAAAAATAACCCTCCTTGAACAAATTAGCAAACTTATGCTGTGAACATTATCTCTTGCGCACACATATAGCTACAGGGGTGCATATTTACACATTATACAAATATTTCATTTTTAGCTACATTATTTGTAAACAATGAATTTTGATTAATAATAAACTCCCACCATCACCAGTTCAGAGGTATCTAGGGAAAAGGAAACAAGGTATTGATAATTGTTGACCTAATGGTAATCTCATTGATAATTGCTATTTATGCACATGATATGTGACCCAGTCTGGGAAAACCAGTAGCTATTATCACCTATTTAAAAGTATTGAGAAATGACGGCTTTAGGTACTTAGTATGTTGTAGCTCGCCAATGGATGAAGCTATGTGTACCAAATTTTCAAACTTCTACACCAATTCCTTACCTTCCAGAGCATCCACTGTGCAAGTAGCCAACAGCTAAGTTTCATGCCATTTTAGATAGCCTTTAAACCGATATTGACTGTATCAGGTGAGCTCCAAATGGGGATGGTGGGGGGCTTGGAAAGAGGGCAAGAAGCTATTTAAAAATTGAAAAGGAAGGGGTAGGGATGAATTAGGCCAAGTTATGGGTCATCCAGGTAAAGGAAATTCACGGCACAAGTCTTTATTCAACACCATGGAGCTGTATAGTCACATATGGCCATCCCCAGGCTCTATTAAGGCCCCACACCATATGTAGGGATCACCACTGTGCTTGGAAAAAGCAGCCAGTAAAAGTATGCCACTCAAGTCTAGCAGATTTTGATTGTGAAATTAGACAGTTTATTCACACAGCTTTGTGTTCAATTGAATCTGCTGACATGGCGATAAGACCGGTTTTCCCAGATCCAGTCACATTTTGTGTGCATTGGGAAATCATAGACAACCAACTGGATATCAGTTGTAACAGTAAACAAAGTGTTGTGAACACACCCTTAAAATGTATTTCACAAGGTAGTTCTATCAGATTTATGTATTCTGGTGAAGTTAGTTTCTGCAATTGTTGTGGTGTTGCAATTCAAGTCCCCTGTACCCACCAGTGACATGCTATACAAAAAATCTAAAAACAATAAGATCTTTACATAATATGTCACCAGACTTGCGAAAAGGGGTTTTCCACACACATCCAATCTATGAACTTCGGAGACCATATTCAGCTATAATACAACCCTGACATTTTCTCACCATTTAGCTATGTTGGTACTCAATACTAACCAAATTACAAGTCAATAGTGTTTCCCAATCTTTTGTTATTATTTGTCAAAGTTAGTAAATTGTACGTTTGTGGAAGACCCCTTTTCGCAAATCCGGTCTGAAACAATGGGAAGATTAGTATTGCTATGAGAGAAAAAATATATATTTTTTGCATTGAAAAATTAATTGTAGTCATCAAGGGATTTAGATTCCATCTTGTCTCATGTTACAGTATACATAGTTCATACTTTCGTTTTCAAATTAATAATGTTATATACAACACACACAGCCACATTATGACAATGACTACACTGTGTGAATGTGTGAAAGTGTTTTAACCAAAAACAACTTACCTACAGGGGGACTACATTTCACACTAGCATCTTCACTATGATAGCAGTAATGTCTCCCCCATCCTGAATGTGTACAGTCTCCAATTATTTGTTCATTACCGACACAATGTAGATCATCAAGCCAGATAGGACCACTACCCTGTCCATAGTATGCAGAGTGTCTAGCATCAACTGCTTTACCAAGATCCAGTTCATTGCATACAACTTGTGCATCATTCAAGTCCCATCCATCATCACACACTGTACCCCATTCACCATTGTGATACACCTCCACTCTACCTTCATATCTGGTTGGTCCATTAGCAAGACGAACTACAAGTGAAATTGTATTGATGTAAATAGTAACACGGTCAAGACACATTATAATAGTAGTCTATATATATATGGCCAAAACAGCTGAAAGTACCGTAGATCAGGAAATTGTATTGTATTTTTTTTTTGTATTAATGCTTTACAGTGACCAGCACTGAAGGTCTGCAGCAACATGTGCTGCAGCCTTAGGATTACCTAACCTAATTTCAAGGACTTAGACTTAGTGACTTATAGCTGAAAAGGTGTAACAGAAAAGGGGCCAAAGTAAGGAAAAAAATCCCTCCACCCCCAGGAATCGAACTGCAGGTCACCCAATGTCTAGTCGGGGCCACACTCAGTCTCCTCCAGGAGGGATGGATTTTCTTCCTTAATCCTAAAGTATTTATTGTATTAATGCTTTACAGTGACCAGCACTGAAGGTCTGCAGCAACATGTGCTGCAGCCTTAGGATTACCTAACCTAATTTCAAGGACTTAGACTTAGTGACTTATAGCTGAAAAGGTGTAACAGAAAAGGGGCCAAAGTAAGGAAAAAAATCCCTCCACCCCCAGGAATCGAACTGCAGGTCAAATATTCGACAGTAAGAATATTTAGTGTTTGCTTCAACCAATGAAAATAAATTACGCGAAATATTTTTGCTCTTGAATATTTTCTGCTTGCAAAATATTCAGTTTTGGAGATCAAACTGTCGAAACACTTGAGGAATGAGTACGCTGTTGGAGATGGAAGAATGATGGCCTACCATAAGGGTTCCAGAATAAGTTTTGGTCGAGGCTGACGTATAGCTTTGTCACAGCCTGGCATGAATTGCATATTCATCATACAACAGGTACCCATTATCAACTTTTGTTGTATCAGTTGCACGCTCACTTCTGGCACATGAAACGCAAAGTGACTACTACGGTGCTAGCTTCTAAACCCGACAGTGTGCTGACCGCAAATACAGTATCAAGGTGAATAGCTACATGTTTCATTATTTGCTGTACAGAAATATTCACTGGTAAATTTTGCATAGCTTGGGCTGTCCGTGAAAATAAAACACATCAAATTTATTTTATAACTAAATTATCTTGAATGAAAATTTCCCGATTTACGGTATGTGGCAAAAAATGGCCGATGAAGATGCAATATCAGCCAAGAAATGGTCACCACTTTGATATACTTCATTTATAGGCTATCAGTACCTTCATGATACCTTGCTAGTTAATTAGTTAGCAATAAGTTAGATGACTACATGACTATAGCTGCACAGGTGACTATATTGCCTTAACCAGTGTCCAAAATTCCTTAGCAAACATGGTTACTGTAGCAAGCACTACAATAAAATGATATTGACAAAACTCAGCAGGAGATGTAGATCATTAACTATCAGATGAGATATTCTGTTATACATGCAATATTGCATAGATGAAAACCATTCCTTTTGTTTCACCTAATGAATAACTTCACAATGCATTTTATGCTAATGAAAGTGCTGACAAAGCTTGGTATAAAGTCTTTCCTTTGTGTTCAACAAAATAAATGATGTAGTCTTTTTATATAGCATAAAGCATTTTAAACTATACCGTATGACAACAAATATTGGCGAAACGAATATTTGGCGATTTGCTATAAAATTGCAGTTGGAGAAATTTTAATTTGGCGAAATGCTCTCACTGAAAAATTGGCGAATGGCGTAAGTACGATGCTGTACTGACTCGCTTTAAAGAATATTCGGGTCCTGCTTCCATAGACGCCTACTGTACTCCAATATTGTGGCCACACCCACTTTCAGAATTATTTGCTGTCTATAGGCATACCGTAGGCGGGGAAAGTTACGCGTGGGAAAAGTTTCGCGAATGCAGTAGCTATTGCGAAACTTTTACGCCGGTTAGCTCCTACATGCTTGTATTTGTACAGTAATAGTTCAGACTTTCACAACTTCTTCACTTACACTAATACCATCACAAGGGGACATCAATTTAAGTCATTTAAATCATTTTCAAGATTAAAATGTAGATCTGATTATTTTTTTAATAGGATTCTCAATGACTGGAATGGCTTACCTGACTATGTTGTAAATGCTAGTTCAATTAATTGTTTTAAATCATTGTTAGATTCTCACTTAGCTAATTTTAGATTTATTTTTGTATAGCCATCTTATGATTGTACAAATTTTGTGTTGACCCAGTATACAGGCAGTACCTTTACCGGTAATTAATAATACTAATACTAATACTAATAAATTAGTATGCTAAATCAGCATTGCGGAACTTTTACGCCGGTATACAAAGTAGAGTGCAATTCGCGAAACTTTTCCCACGCGTAACTTTCACCGCCTACGGTACTGGCCCATGTTTGCTGCTGTCTGAAAGCTTACGTGGAGCCACGCCCACTAATTGAGTATGAGTTCTAGTCTAGTCAGTAAGCCACTAGTCTGGCGTAGCCGACCCGCGCACGTAACGCGAGGGTCTGGTGACAGCCTCATTCAGTACTTGTGCCAGCCTTACGAAAAACTGGTGCGTCCAATCAGATCGCTTAGTGACCAATTAACACCATTCTATGACGTTATTCCGATTTGGCCACTGATTATGGCGAGCTTCTTATGTCTTTTCTACAACCAGCACAAACGTAAGGGTTTGTAGAGAAAACAGACGTCATTCAAGTGCAAGTAGAGTGGCTGTCGCGCTCTGTTACCGGAAATTGTCCAAGTGTTTCGCGAATCAGCTCAGTTTCCCTAATGAGGAGGATGCTGCTACCTTACTTTCTGAATCGGGTATTTCCAGTGGTCATTTGCTTTTTTCAGCCTCTCAGAAGGACCTGCAAGCTACATTAGACAAACATTTATTTGATGACTTATTTGCATCCTTTGGCATTCGCGATCAAGCTCGTTTGACTGCTTTGTCACACCCTTCTGGCACAAGTAGTGGCTGGCTCAAAGTTATTCCTCGAGTCAGTCTGGGTTTGGCTATCCCTGGGCCTGAATTTGTTATTGGATTATGTATATGGTTGGGTGTTTCTTTGCTTCCGCTCTCTGCTTTGTGTATCTGTCTTTCTACCATCGATAACTATGGCGACCATCTGTTAGGTTGCTCTCAAGGCCCAAAGAGAATACATCGACATGATGCTCTGGTAAACATCATTTATAATGCCCTTTCACAGGATCACCCTGGGGTTCTTAAGGAACAGAGAGCTTCTTATGATGATGGGTTGTGTCCTGGCGATGCTTTTCATCCTGACTTCCAGCATGGTCGTCCAGCTTACTTCGATGTCTCCATACGCTGCACCACTCAGCCTGCTTTTATCTCCTCCTGTGCTTCATGTGCTGGGGTGGCTGCTGCTGCTGGAGAGGTTGCCAAGGATGAGAAGCATTTGGCAGCTGTGGAGAAGGTGGGGTCAGATTTCATTCCATTAGTTGTGGAAACATTTGGAGTTTGGACACCTTTTGCTATAAAAACTTTACAGAATATAGCTGACCGTACCACTCCTCGCAGCGGTGTCCCTCGGAAAGTTGCTAGAAAGAACTTGCTGCAACAACTGTCTGTGCAACTGTGGTCCAACAATGCTAAGATGATCTTGAGGTACTGGGCCCATAGATATTCGAATATCTATGCTGGGCCCTTCAGGGCTCGGATGATGATGACAATCCCCTTTTCCCCTAGTAATAGTTTTCCCACTGTAGCTAGCTGTAGTTTATGTAGTTGTAATAATTGCTTGTAATTGTCTTTTATACACCTTGTTCATCATAAAAAAGTGCTTCGCGCGTATTTTCAAATTTAATTACATTCCATCTGCACAGGTACTGAATGCGGCTGTCACCAGACTAGTAAGCCACACGAACCTATCAGTTTCAGCAGTGTCTCAACAACTGCTTGACCGAAGGTTTGAAAATAATATTGATGAAATTTAAATTTGGCGGTTTAGTGACGAATCGCCAATTCGCCAAATTTAATTCACCGCCAAATTTAATTGATATACGGTATGTTACGACAACATCTACACAAACAGGTCACAGAAGAGTTAGATCATAAGAACATTATAATTGCAGATGATTACAGCATTGAAACCTGGTCACTAGTCACTAAAATGGCTCACAAAAGTACCTGGTTTGCAACATGACTAGACTATGACATGTTAACATCATCAAACTAAATTATATAATATTATTCATTTCACATGTCATCTAATCAGGGTCGGGCCCAGATAACCTGTAAAGCAGATCAGCCCCGGACGACCTGGACAAAATGTAACCCGGTGGACCTGGATGACCTGAGACTTGGGGGTGAAATACCTGGGGGTTCCCGACTTTGAAACCACGTGGATTTCTAGGTCATCCTAACAATCCTAATGAAACCCTGCACTATCACATCTCAAACTAGTTTTATTAAATGCTACCCCACTAGGGACCTGTGAGAAGGCTATGAGAAGCCTGTGAATACAGGGAGTCTGAAACATGTAACTATAATGTTGAAGAATGCAGAAAAAAATCCCACACCCAGCGGTGACTTGATCTCCCGCAACAGGTCTTGGGATGGAAGAGCTACTCTTGGTTTGGAAAAAAAACTGGGCTGGAGTCTTACCACACAAGACTCCCTTCAAAGAGAATTTCCTCCCCTGATAGAATTAATCCCATAACCCCACACCATAAATTTATAAAGTCTGTTTGTTTATTTTATTATCATTCTTATAGAAATGTAATTGGTTTGTACACACTATTTTCCAATGTAGTCTCCTAATCCTAGGGGGTGGAGTTTGGGAAGGGACAGAGTTTTATTCCATTGGCTACACAGTTAATACAACCCATACACACATATTTTTTGCACATGTGTCCATTATGTTTTCCAATTAATACCTACTACCTTTAGCACTGTGGTGCAGATATCCTACATACACAGTGCATAGCCTTTATATATTCTCCCATGTTTGCTAGCTTTGATGTTACCACACAAGCATGCACAATTATCTCCCTCCATTAACTTTGTTTAGACTTAATCTAACAGTATTTGTGTAGCTACACATTAAATTGATTTACCAGAACAGTATTCCAGAAAAGGTACTGCATGCACAGAAATGTATGGGAGCATTAACATAGTAGTAATATGTGAGAAAATTAAAATTTATTCCAGATATGAGTGGTGACAAAAGAAGAAAACAGATGTGTTGCTTACTAAAGAGTAATCACAATGTAACATACGAGTGTAAGAATTTTATTCACTTTCATGACAATAAGGAACACTAACTCAAGGACATTAGCTTCATCTAAATTCCAGTAACATGGCTAACATGTTAATTGCTATTAACGAACTCAGAGTGAAGTAGTGATAAAATGTACTATTATGGCTTTTAGTTGAGCTGCATAGCACACAAATACAGTGATTTTGTGCACTTTGTGAGAAAAGCATTTACTCGGCACATAGACTGCGCTTCCAATGGCATTCATTTTTCCATCGTATATTTGACTTTTGGTGACTTTTATGACCATTTTTATATTGAAAATTCATCATTCTTGTCTGACTTTATATACTCGAGGTATTACTTTACACCATTACAGCATGGTTTCAAATTAAAGGTCTTGTTTGTTGAAGAAACAACTTTGTTTCCATATATTTGAAGTCAACAGTAATTTCAGTTCAAAGTTATGATCATAAGCAGGGATCAAAAGTAATGTGCACCACCTAATTAAAAATGCTGCCTTTAAAAATCATTCTAGAGACATCTTACATGACAAAAATCAAATAATATTAGTCCAATAACATCAATAAGCATTAAAAGCAAGAAAACAATGGATATTAATTTTTTTTAAAGTTACTGAAACTCAAGTTTTTGTCCTGCCAGCCTGACCACAGTGGCAAGGCAGGAGGCCAAATGAAGCAACATACAACCACCATTTTATGTCACAATAACAAACTCACTAATGGCATGTGTTTTAGATGTATTGTATAATGTAAACACAGGGATAAATTCAACATCAATAATGTGTAATAAAGATAATGCAAAATAAACACATACCTCTACTACATTTCACACCAGCATCTTCACTATGATAACAATAATGATTTCCCCATCCTAAGTGTGTACAGTATCCAATTGTTTGTTCATTACCAACACATTGTAGATAATGAAGCCAGATAGGACCACTACCCTGTCCATAGTATGCAGAGTGTCTAGGATTAACTGCTTTACCAAGATCCAGTTCACTGCATACAACTTGTGCATCATTCAAGTCCCATCCATTATCACACACTGTACCCCATTCACCATTGTGATACACCTCCACTCTACCTTCATATCTGGTTGGTCCATTAACAAGACGAACTATAATTTAATAACACACCATATCACTAGAAATTTGATAAATAATGAGGATAATTATATAACATTAGCAGCAAAGTGACCATTTTATTATCTTTAAACAACTTCATTTGTTAAAGGCTCCATCATAACAGAAATGGGGGAACTTGGGTCTTTACAAGTCATAAAGGTAGCAATAATTTCACTGAAATATCTCACTATGTTGTGATGATTTCATTCACAAGGTTAACAATGAAGATAGTGACCAATAATAATCAACTGCAACTAAAGTAATTATCTGGATAATGAGTATGCAGATTTGTACTAATAGGCTAACATTTCAAGAATTGTTCACTTTTTGTGATAAAAATACCAAATGCTTGGTACAGTATACTAAATCTCATTCAAAACAGCTTATAGAAGTGCGCGTCCAAGTAAAGCAGAGAAGGTTACTGTGTATAGTCATGGGCAATCATTCAAAATTTTGAATGCCTATCAATACTTTTTGAAAAGCCCATAAAACCAGTCTAGCAGCGTGAAAAGTTTTAAATAAAGGTGAAGCCCTTTGTATTTAATGTTTTTATAAAGCTACAGTGTAGTTTGAGGCAGGTGGAACACTACAATTTGTTGTAGTAACACAAGTAAGCCAGCCCGTAAAAAGCTATAGGCTCTATTGGCATTTCTGGGGCATAGTGACACTGTATATTAAATTTATTAGGTCCTGTGGAAGCATTTTTGGTGTGTTTCTTCCCAGTGACTCAGATACAAGCCTTCAAAGAGCTTGTTTCACTTGAAAAAACTACTAAAAGTTCAATAAAACGTCTATACAACCAATAACTAAAAAAATCACTTCCACAGGACCTAGATATTTTAGTTGTTTAGTCACTTCGGTTGAAATTATAAGAATTCATTAATCTCTTAGTCTGGTTTTTGGCTGCAGGTTTTTATAAAACATCGCTCTATTGTGGACCACACACCCAAGAACAGTCATTGTTCTACAGTAAAAACAAACAAGCACAATTATTTGTATTGCTAACACAACACAGTTGTTGAAATTATTTATCCCTGCTTGGTTTAAAGCAGATTTTGTAATTTGTTCCGCCCACACATTTTAAACTATTCTGTAACCTTAACTGTGACAAAAAGTGATGATATCATGGTGCGGCCATGTGTGAGGTATGCAAGTTGTAAATATTTATCTAATCCAAAACAGCCAAGCTGTAAAAAAAGAGTGCGGCCCTGAGAAAGGCTATGGTGAAAAAAGATGTGAAATCCAAGGTGGCGGCCAAGAAATGGCTGTGATGGTAGGTTAATGGTAAAAATTTTAATAACGACAAGTCAGGTGAATTTTGTGCCAAGACCAAGCGGCACCAAATTCACCTGAATTGTTGTTATTAAAATTTTTACCATTAACCTACCATCACAACCATTTCTTGGCCGCCACCTTGGATTTCACATCTTTTTCACCATAGCCTTTCTCAGGGCCGCACTCTTTTTTTACAGCTTGGCTATTTTGGATTAGATTTCACTTCTTTTTGTATTTGTATACCCCAAAGCCGGCCATAAATGGCTTTAGGGCTTTTTAACCTGTCATTTTTTCTTTACTACAGGAAGAAGAAAAGATAAAGCAGGGTGATATCTTTGTAGCTAACCTCTCTGCAAGGTGGTCCTTCTAGCTGATCTCTCTACCGGATGACTTGTTTGTAGCTGAACTCTCTACAGGGTGATTTGTTTGTAGCTGAATTCTCTACAGGGCAATTTGTTTGTAGCTGAACTCTCTACAATGTGACTTCTTTTAGCTGATCTCTCTACAGGGTGATTTGTTTGTAGCTGAACTCTCCACACTGTAACTTCTTCTAGCTGAACTATCTACAGGGTGACTTGTTTGTGGTTGAACCCTCTACAGGGTGATTTGTATGTAGCTGAACTCTCTACAAGGTAACTTCTTCTAGCTGATCTTTCTACAGGGTGATTTGTTTGTCTGACTCTCTACAGGGCAATTTGTT
This sequence comes from Dysidea avara, assembly GCF_963678975.1. Lineage (NCBI taxonomy): Eukaryota > Metazoa > Porifera > Demospongiae > Dictyoceratida > Dysideidae > Dysidea > Dysidea avara. Next base: position 32,203,194 of record NC_089278.1, on the reverse strand, counting down.
TGTTTGCAGCTGAACTCTCTACATGGTAGTTTCTTTGTAGCTGAACTCTCTACAATGTAACTTCTTCTAGCTGAACTCTCTACAGGGTGACTTGTTTCTAGCTGAACTCTCTACAGGGTGATTTGTTTGTAGCTGAACTCTCTACAAGGTAACTTCTTCTATCTGATCTTTCTACAGGGTGATTTGTTTGTAGCTGAATTCTCTACAGGGAAATTTGTTTGCAGTTGAACTCTGTACATGGTAGTTTCTTTGTAGCTGAACTCTCTACAATGTAACTTCTTCTAGCTGAACTCTCTACAGGGTGTCTTGTTTCTAGCTGATCTCTCTACAATGTAACTTCTTCTAGCTGAACTCTCTACAGGGTAACTTGTTTGTAGCTGAACCCTCTACAGGGTGATCTGTTCGTAGCTGAACTCTCTGCAAGGTAACTTCTAGCTGATCTTTCTACAAGGTGATTTGTCTGTAGCTGAATTCTCTACAGGGCAATTTGTTTGCTGTTGAACTCTCTACATGGTAGTTTCTTTGTAGCTGAACTCTCTACAATGTAACTTCTTCTAGCTGAACTCTCTACAGGGTGACTTGTTTCTAGCTGATCTCTCTACAGGGTGACTTGTTTCTAGCTGAACTATCTACAGGGTGATTTGTTTGTAGCTGAACTCTCTACAATGTAACTTCTTCTAGCTGAACTCTCTACAGGATGACTTGTTTCTAGCTGATCTCTGTACAGGGTGACTTGTTTCTAGCTGAACTATCTACAGGGTGATTTGTTTGTAGCTGAACTCTCTACAATGTAGCTTCTTCTAGCTGAACTCTCTACAGGATGACTTGTTTCTAGCTGATCTCTGTACAGGGTGACTTGTTCCTAGCTGAACTCTCTACAGGGTGATTTGTTTGTAGCTGAATTCTCTATAGGGTGATTTGTTTGCAGCTGAACTCTCTACATGGTAGTTTCTTTGTAGCTGAACTCTCTACAAGGTAACTTCTTCTAGTTGATCTTTCTACAGGGTGATTTGTTTGTTTCTACAGGGCAATTTGTTTGCAGCTGAACTCTCTACATGGTAGTTTCTTTGTAGCTGAACTCTCTACAATGTGACTTCTTCTAGCTGAACTCTCTACAGGGTGACTTGTTTCTAGCTGATCTCTCTACAGTGTAACTTGTTTCTAGCTGAACTCTCTACAGGGTGATTTGTTTGTAGCTGAATTCTCTATAGGGTGATTTGTTTGCAGCTGAACTCTCTACATGGTGGTTTCTTTGTAACTGAACTCTCTACAATGTAACTTCTTCTAGCTGAACTCTCTACAGGGTGATTTGTTTGTAGCTGAACTCTCTACAAGATAACTTCTTCTAGCTGATCTTTCTACAGGGTGATTTGTCTGTAGCTGAATTCTCTACAGGGAAATTTGTTTGCTGCTGAACTCTCTACATGGTAGTTTCTTTGTAGCTGAACTCTCTACAATGTAACTTCTTCTAGCTGAACTCTCTACAGGGTGACTTGTTTGTAGCTAAACCATCTACAGGGTGATTTGTTTGTTGCTAAACTCTCTACAAGGTAACTTCTTCTAGCTGATCTTTCTACAAGGTGATTTGTCTGTAGCTGAATTCTCTACAGGGCAATTTATTTGCTGCTGAACTCTCTACATGGTAGTTTCTTTGTAGCTGAACTCTCTACAATGTGACTTCTTCTAGCTGAACTCTCTACAGGGTGTCTTGTTTCTAGCTGATCTCTCTACAGTGTAACTTGTTTCTAGCTGATCTCTCTACAGGGTGATTTGTTTGTAGCTGAACGCTCTACAAGGTAACTTCTTCTAGCTGATCTTTCTACAGGGTGATTTGTTTGTAGCTGAATTCTCTACAGGGCAATTTGTTTGCAGCTGAACTCTCTACATGGTAGTTTCTTTGTAACTGAACTCTCTACAGTGTAACTTCTTCTAGCTGAACTCTCTACAGGATGACTTGTTTCTAGCTGATCTCTGTACAGGGTGACTTGTTCCTAGCTGAAGTCTCTACAGGTGATTTGTTGCAGCTGAACTCTCTTACATGGTGGTTTCTTTGTAGCTGAACTCTCTACAAAGTGACTTCTTCTAGCTGATCTATCTACAGGATGACTTGTTTCTAACTGAACTCTCTACAGTGTGATCTGTTCATAGCGGAACTTTCTACTGGGTGATTTGTTTGCAGCTAAACTCTTTGCATGATTGTTTCTTCGTAACTGAACTCTCTACAAGGTAACTTCTTCTAGCTGATCTCTCTACAGGATGACTTGTTTCTAACTGAACTCTCTACAGTGTGATCTGTTCATAGCGGAACTTTCTACTGGGTGATTTGTTTGCAGCTAAACTCTTTGCATGATTGTTTCTTTGTAACTGAACTCTCTACAAGGTAACTTCTTCTAGCTGATCTCTCTACAGGGCAATTTGTTTGCAGCTGAATTTTCTACAGGGTGATTTATTTGAGCTGAACTCTCTACATGATGGCTTCTTTGTAGCTGAACTCTCTATTAGGTACCTTCTTCTAGCTGATCTGACTACAGGGTGACTTGTTTGTAGCTGAATTCCCTATAGAATAACTTGCAATGTAATATAACTGAGTAAATCATACATGCAGCTGAATGCTTTATTAGGGTGACTGTTCTATTAGAGTATCTCGATCTCGCATTTGCTGCACGCAGTTGCCTTTCGAATCATTACTCAGTGATTTGTAATGCGATTCTTCTGTACTACTGCAAGAACTTTCTATGATGATTATTCCAGCTACATACAGATTTTCAGCTCGTTGCTCTAAGCGGTTTGCCTGGTAGACACGAAAACTAATAGTTTTTTTATTCATAAAAATCGATCGCGTAATTTTGACACAGGTTGGGTTTTGTGTCATATCTCCATGGTCTTTATCCCGATTCCTTTCAAACCACTAAAAGGCACTCCTATGATGATTGCTCCATCTACATATCAATTTTCAACTGATTCCTCCAAGGGGTTTACCCTGTAGGCGTGACAGACCTTTGACCTTATTTTACGCAAATAATCGGTCATAACTCCGTGAATGTTCATCGGATTCCTACCAAAGTTGGTACGGAGATCCGCCTTAATGAGCCCTTTAAGTGTGCCAAATTTCAGCCCAATCCGAGCACGCATTCGTGTTTTATGGCGAATTTTGCGAAGTGTGCGAAATGAAGATGAAGAAGAAAAAAACGAAGAAATTAAAACGAAATTTTGTTCGCTCGTATCTCGGAAATGGCTGGAGCGATTTTCTTCAAATGTGGTATGTAGACTCCCCTAACTGGGCGGCACGTCTCTAGCAAATTTGGTTCCAATCGGATAAGGAATCACAGAGCTACATAGGTGTGAAAATTGCATTTTCTTTCTTCCTGTTAATATACTCACGGTGTGGCGCGCCGGCTTCTTGGGCCGCACGACACACTATCGTGTGTCTTGATCAGATAATACAATATTATTGTTAAACTATTAATGATAACTATGTGATGCTGCTAGTCTTTAAGTGTGTGAGCATCTTCATAAATGCCACTCAAATGTGATTCTCAAGAAAGCAAAGTGTATAGATTCTTTGATAGCAATAAATAGTTTGAATTTGGCCGCCTTTCCTTTGTTCATAGCATTGCAGGAAAGGCGGCCAATCTCAAACTATTTATTGCTATCAAAGAATCTATACACTTTGCTTTCTTGAGAATCAAATTTGAGTGGCATTTATGAAGATGCTCACACACTTAAAGACTAGCAGCATCACATAGTTATCATTAATACTTTAACAATAATATTGTATTATCTGATTAATATTAACAACTTGCATACCTCACACATGGCCGCACTATGATATCATCACTTTTAGTCGCAGTTAACTCTGCTTTACTTGGACGCGCACTTTTTTAAAGGCTATAAGCTGTTTTTGGATGGGATTTCAAACCTTTTTGTTATATAGAATAAGCATATTCTCACTGTTGAAAACGGTAGGTGGGTTTCCATGGTTTTGACATGCAGAAACCCCTTTTAATTTAGATTACAGTGACAGAATATTAAAATACAACTGTAATTTTAGTGGCATGTGACTGCAGTCAACTAACATCTATTTTAACTAGTAAACCCTTAGTAACACTTTACCTTCACAGCTGCCCGGCATTAAAACAATCAAAATACTCTAATAGAGCAGTCTTTAATACAGCAATCAAAGTTACAGCATAGTTACAACTTCTGTGTAGCCTTGCATTGTGTAGTTAAAATGCTAGCTACTTACAGACTTTACAATATAAAAATACAGCACTTGTAGAAATGTGACTGTTGTATTAGAGTGATTGACTGCTCTATTAGAGTATCTCAATCTACTTCAAGCATTGACTAATTAAGACAGAGAAACCACGCCCCTGCCCATATCAGTACGAGCTCTTGTGAAAATGAAATGAGAATGGTAGAGAAATGGCGAGTATATCCAGAGACAATAGAGAGGTGTGTAATTATGTAATAAATGCCTTTAAAATTTATATTACTAATAAATAAGTGCACCAAAATAGGCTGTGATCTTTGCGAGAATGTTAAGACTGTTGTCTCATCGCTCAAAGGTTGTCTTTTTGTGTTGAAGAGATTGACAATATTGGTAAGTTTAATCGTACATGCATTTGTGCTGTTTATGAACTTAATTGTAAAAGGCGTAATTAGTGCAAACCATGATAACATGTATCGGTGGCTAAAGAACTATTTTTTACAACTATCCCAAACCTGGGGGGGGGGAGGTAGTAGTACATATAAATAAATTTTCTTTGTTACATTATTTTGTATTTTGCTCTATATTGTCACAATTGTTATGTAGCAAAATGTTAGTGAAGGGAATGATTGAAGTGGGATTTCAGGGTAGTGTGGGAGCATAGTTTACCTAGTTGAAACATAAGTTGTAGAAAAATTGAATCTGGAAGCAATTTGAGATAAGTGACTGAGCCCTGGAACTAAAAACAAACTTACAGTAATGTACAAGCCAATTCTTTAGATCACACTATTGTTTAATAAGATTTTAAGGCAATTATTTTATACCAATAGTGGACTGTGAAATTACCATAACTATAAGTTGCAATTTTAGTGGAATTTTTTTTTGAAAATGGTAATCTCAAGACTGGATCTTGAGGTACTTTTAGGCAAATCCCTGTAAACATGCACAGCAAATGTATGTAATTTTTGACTTTATTCTTTTCTGTAGTGAAGCTTGCCAGTTAGTCTGACTTTTACGACTAGCCAAATCATCATTTACAACTGGTCTAAAGTCATTTACGACTAGCTTTTAGGCCACAACTAGCCCCCTTTTTTAGGCCCTGAAATGTATTTTGTACAGTGGAATCTCTATCATGACATATACAATTATTAGACATTGGACCAGGGTGAAAAGTTTACTGCTATATTTCTTGATAATTAATCCTCCACTAATAGTACAGTGAAAACTGGTCATTATTGTAGGGACAATATTTTTTGACCTAACTTATTAAGGAAGTGGCTGCAGTTTGCAGCCGTGAGCAATTGGTAAAAAGCATCTGCAATGCAGTTTGTGAGATTTCAGACTACCAGAAGCCCTGGAATGCCTTCAATGCATGAAATCCCAAATATCCACAGTGGACCTACCTTGGTGGCCACTTATACAGAAGGCTGCCTCTCTAAGAAAGTCAACTTTTAAATTCTCCTGTGAGACATATGTATGGTTAAATCAGTGCCTTGCTAAAGCAGCTACCTGCTTATCATTAAACCAAGAAATTTTGGCCCGAAAGTAACTATCTTACTGCACCTACTTATCTGATTTACTTAGGTATATATGGTAGCCATATCAGTATACTTAGCAGTGACACATTATGAGTATTTATGTTACGATGTGTTATGTTATCAAAACTTGAACGTGTCATTTTGTATACAGAGCAATCTGCCACAAGGTTGGCCATAAAGTGACCTGAGTAAGGTTTCAGTGTATATCGTTAACCATTAATATTGTTCACCATTGTTAACTGTACATACTTATATGCATTTTTTACTTTTCATAACTTTTCCTATTCAGGTTTACTGATAGGCACTATGCAGTATTGTTGACTGGTCTGTGCATAATGTGGTGATTTGGAATGCTAAAATGGTACGTAGCATTTCTTTTATGCAAATAAATATAATCGAAGGGGCCAGGGGACAAGTGCCATTTGAAAGATTAGGTGACCACATAATGGGCGTTAAACAGAATTTTGGGACATTAATTGAATTTTTGTAATATTTGCTAAAAGTTATATTGAGACTGCCATGAACTTGTAAACTCTGTTGTTTAATTGGTGACAATATTATTCACATGGTTAAACCAAGCCATTATAATTTTTAGAAAATTGAAAATCTAAAATGGCACATGTCTCCCTTTTCCACTGACCCCTTCAATTATATTCTCCTCTATAAATACTCAGTTCCATTGTGCCACTGGGTCATGAGCAGGGGTACAGCCAGGATTTTTTTGCAGGAGATTCGGATTTAAAGTGGAATGTCTTAAGGGGAAGGCCTTGGTGCTTCCCCTAGACCATGTTTGAACGAAAATGATGCATGCACAAAATGTGCCCTTAGGCAGTAACATCAAAAGTAGGACTGGGACGAATATTGAAATTTACCTTCGAATATTCGCTAATAAAATGTTCGAACATTCGAAGCTTACGTGTTAGCTTTCAAGTTACAGGTTTTCTTGTATTTCTGCACATCCTTCTTATGTTTTACCTTTCTAAACCTATTTAATAAGTTTGTAAGCATTTAGAAAGTGTATAGTGGCAGTACTGAATGACGTGATCGATCAATTGCAAATGGGCGTGTCCGCTATACTGCAATCATGCATAGGTAAACACCAAGTAATGGCTAAAAGTACGTTTTCCATGCATTATCTATTACTTTATAAGGTGTTTTAAGGCTGCAACTATTGTAGCAAGTTGAACTGCGATGGTTTAAAAGTGGGCGTGGCACACGAAGATCAATTGCGAAGAGACGAACACTGATCACGCAAGAGGAATAAGCAGCTGCAATAAAGATAACAACGATTAATTGTAATTCTTTCATAGACTATGAGTACATTACAAAGCTTCGAAGGATACTTTTATAATTCGAAGTTTATGTAACCTTCTAACCCACGAAGCATTCGAGGCTTCGTCCCAGCCCTAATTAAAAGGTGCTGTTTGTGCATCAAATTAGCTAAAACCTACACATTTCCAGCCAGCATACTGACAGCCAACTTCAATTTCCTAGCACACAGAAGCCCTCCACACTCAAGTCCCTTAGTTGGCAATACTTCTTTCCAGCTATACATTATTCTTGGCTGGTCCTCCTTTTGATGGTCAATAACTTCAGACATGGCTTGCACTCCAATATGTTTGAGACATCACGTGCCCACAACATTTACCAAATAAACAAACCATTCATCAGGTAAATATACATCAATAATTCACAGTTTGTGCTAACCTGACCAGACTTGGGTCCAAATACATTTCATAGTATTTCAATACAAATACAAATACTGTAAATTTTTCCAAATACAAATACTTTGGTCACGACAGTATTTAAATACAAACAAGTACATGAAAAAAAATGCACAGTAGGGATATAACACTTCTTATTGTTTTATAGCGATTTAATATCATGGACTACTCCAACTTGTTTCAATACTTTTATCAATGTGCTATGGTCCCTACTCTGGTTGAATATCCAAATTTTTTCATGTACTTGTTTCTTAACTTCTTTCGTAAATAATTTTATTATGACTGGTGAACCCACGCATACCGCATCTGAAAAGGCACCGTGCGCCCCAGCTATATCAATTTTTGTCTGAAAAGTGAAGTATCCATTACGTTTCGTTGTCAGCTATGTTCAATCCGTTACACAGCATTTCGAATTAAGAACTGTTCGAAAAGCACCTCTACAATCCACGCATACCAAAAGAAAGAAATTTTGCCATGCACCCCAATCATATTAATTATCGTCTGAAAAGTGAAGTATCCATTACGCTTCACTGTAGGCTACATTCAACCCGTTACACAGCAGTACGAATCAAGAACTGTTTGAAAAGCACCTCTGCAATCAAAATAGCCACAATGAAAAATACAGACGATTTCCGTTTCAAAGGGAAGCCATCAAGTGCTTGTGCCAAATCGACACCTTTCCCTGTCAGCAAAGATGAATGGGACAGAAAGGAGGACATTGGTAAGTCCATGAAGAATGCATTGTACGTACTGCGGTATGCCAAAACGCACCTGTTGGGCCGAAGCGACGTTGAAGAGTGAAAAAATCAAGCCCGTAGCCTTAGCCGTTATTGAGTTACACTTGTCTGAAGGCATCAGTCAGTCAGTTACTACTCAGTCAGTAGAAAATTCCGTTGAATAAAAAAAATTTTAAATTCTGTAGCAACTTGTTGAGAGCATTTCAGGTTGATCTGAAAGCTTGTTTGGGCTTAGTTTTACCTCACCAATATAGCCTCATTGTCATCAGGGAAAATGGAGGCTGGTTTTTGGGTGATATTATTTTGTGGGCCACGCCTTCTCCTTTGTGGTCCCTACTATACAGTTACTACTGTACTGTATGATATAAATACTTTCCATAGTATTTAAATACAATTTAAATACTTTAATTTCTCTAATTTAGTATCTACGCTGTACACATGCTAGTTGCGCTTATTAATTTTTGTTAACACTGTTACTATTGAGATTAAATTGTAATACCTGCCAGCTCTACCATAGCCCCTATGCATGTACAGAGGTGTATGTATATTATAATGTCACTATTGATTGCATCTAATCTTTTATCTGTTAGTCTATATATCTCAGGTCGCAATATTTTCCCTGCAGTACTAAAAAGTCTTTCAACAGTTGACTTCAAAGGAAAAGTAACTGCTTATTAATCCAGTGAAATATATATTTGAAAGTAGTGTGGACCAAAGGTGTTGACAAGCTATGCATAGCTGATCTCACACTCTTTATGATCAAATGTTTATTTGATTTTACCATCTTATTGTAGCAAAAGTAATCCTAAGTATTTAATTAAATTAGGAAAGTATTTAATTACAAATACATCCAGTTCCCAAACTACAATTACAATTGAAATCATTCAAAATTGTATTTAATTGCAATTAAATACAAATACTAATGTAATTGAACCCAAGTCTGAACCTGACACATCTATAACACGACCACTCTAGTTTAGCAGATGCTGCCTTGTAATAAATCATTGAACAGTCCTTCGCCATTTCACTCGTGCATCACATGCGCAATTGATCATATGATGCAATAGATATGGTTCAGCATTAATGTGATGTGACCCTCAAGAGTAGTACAGAGGAGTGCCAGTGGACAAATAGCTACCGGAGAGCTCCAGTGCTATAAGATTTGGTGTGATTTTAAAAAATTCTGCCTCTGAAAGGGGGATTCGTCTGAACCATCCGAACCCTCCCTGCACACCCCTGGTAAGTGGGTTGAGTCAGGACACTTGGGTCACATTTTGTCCTGGCTAAGTGGATCTCAACCACTGACAGAAGGTATAGGATCAGATCATGTGAATAAATTACAGTGTAGTTTGTCTATTGCCACCTTCGCTCAATAAGCAGGTAGCACTGTATAAATTCTCACTTTGGAATTGGCTTTTTGAGAGAGGTTGTCTTTCTATACTGGTGGCCATTAAGACAGGTTTCCTTGATTGTACAATGGAGTATACATACTAGAGATGCAACAATATCCTCCACTTAGTGTTGTTTGATAGTGATGCAATGGAAACTATGTATCATTGTACTTAAATATTATAATGTTGCAACTCTAGTACACATTTATAACAAGAATGTGTATTAACTGTTTAGGCACACTGGAGCCACACCCACTCATCTGGATTCTACAAATGGAGTCATACCAACTCGTTGTCAGTGCACTTACTCATCTGTGTTTGGATGAATATGCCGTCGTGTGAGACCGTGGGCCACTGGAGAAATGGAGATATCGCAGTCATTATATTGTACAATTCTTACTTTTATTATTGTGAAAACCGTTGGGTATTCATGTGTCCACGGTATGTTATAACTACACGTTTACCTATATAATTTTGTGTAGAGGTGCTATAAAATTGCCAAGTATTTTTAACTTATTGGAATCAGTTATGTAAAATAGAATAAGAAAATGCTATAAACTCTTTGTGTAGCACTCTTATCAAGATTCACGGTAGGAAGTCGCACGGCCAGTAAAGCAGAAATATGCAGCAGACAATAAATGAAGCAACCGCTACATGTGAGGATTTTACAGAACAAACATCAAATTCAGCTTGCCTGTAACTCACCTGTCATTTATGCTATCCCTCTGAAACTGTAGAGTTAAACTTATCGTGTCACTAGTAGGCATGAGGCTATTATGCTCCAAAAATTGAGCATATGCTTTTGAGCAGTGCTCAAAAAATCACCTATTATGCTTTTGAGAATTGCCCATTATTCCCAAAATTATGCCACTATAATTGGCTAATAATGCCAATTTATTGTTGTATCAGACCATTTTCATTGATGTTTAAGCTTCAAATAGTCTTGAATTCTTTAGCTGGTTGTTGTATTAGAGTATTTCATTTCAATGTGACTGCTTTATTAGAGTAAAAAATCTTCAGTGACTGTTCTATTAGAGTTTCTGACTGCTCTATTAGAGTATCTCGATCTTTTTAAACGGAATTGTGCAATCTGCAGATTTTCCTACTGTTAAAGCTTTATAATCACCTCAAAATGCTAGCATAATTCCTGATTCTCATACATACCTATTATGCCCGAAATTATGCTGGCATAATCGCCGCATCCCTAGTCACTAGTAACTAGCACACAAGCAGTGAAGCAAATCCACGTTGACTGTTTCAAGATCGAGATTGCCGACATCAAAGAGGAGGTTTGGTTGTTTTGCAGTTAGACACAACCGCAAGTGTATATGATCTATTTAGGTGGTGTTATAATGTTACAATAAACATGCCCATCAACACAAAATTTTTGTACAATTATAAAGAATACACTTTATCTTCAAGCAAAAGTTAAGCAACAAAATAATTTTGCAACTATATAAGATTCTTGTATAGGTATCACTCTGAAATTCCTTGGTAAAATGATGACTATTACTGATGAAACATGTCACTGTGAACACAAAACATGAAGAAAACATTAATTTTTATTCTTTTTTTATATGCTGCTCAACTACATGCTATAGCAATATACAACACAAGCATGTAAACTGTGTGGCACTCTTGGAATCAAATCTGAACTGCTGATCCCACCAACCTCACAGCCTTATGGCGATAAAAACCAAAAGTTTGCTGGTAACTTGTACCAGTGGCCAGACAACACATTATTACATTACCTACTCAAAGTTTGATGGCTGGGGATGGTTTGAACAGATACTGCAACGAAAAATAAAATGAAAACTGTGCAGGTTATCATGATAAGTTATCCATTAAATATTACCCAAAAGTATTGATTAGCTGTGTTTTGATGGCTGAGTCAAGTTGAGCTCTGGTAATTTGTGTAAACTCTCGATTATTGGAACTAATCAATTATTGGTATCCTGAACTCAATTATTGGCACAAGTGACTGGAATAGTTTCTGTGCAATTATGGATCCTGTATTGGCAAAGACATGTGGCATCATGTGTGGTGAAGATGTCACAGGTAATTTTCTGCATTGTATTTAATGTTATATACACATTTAAACATATTATAGAACAGTGATGTTAAACCTGCTAGGTATAACGGAATTCCCAAGGAACTGCACAAGGTGAGAAGTGATGTAGAGGTCGACCACAGTCTTTGTCCACTCCAGCTACATTAACAATGGGTTTGGCACCTGGTTAAACGAAGAGATTAAGATATGAATTCAGCCATCGATGCAGTTTACCACAAACATTTGAAGACGACTGAGGCAGCAAAACTATTTGGCATACCATGACAAATATTGGGAGATAGAATACCTCACAAAGTTGTCCATGGTACAAAACCTGGTCCCAAGTAGAGTTGTATTGAATATCAAATCACAGTAGCTGATAATTATCTGTTTTTACCATAATCAGAAATCAGTTGTAATGGGCTGTGGCCAACAGATTATTAGTCTATTCAGTTTCAGCAGCTGCAGTACCCCCACTGGAGGGCTGGTGTCAAAGGCTCTGGCATGTACGTACGTAATTTGTTTATGTTTTGTGGTAACCATAAAAATAAACAATGATGGTTGGAGCCCTAGCCCACTAGTCTGACTAGCAACTTTGAGTTGAGGTAAGTGTACAACCTCACAGCATCAGCTATACTTTTAGTGGAGTATGCACAAGTGTAACTTGAGTAGAGACCTACAATTGGGTATTGGTTAACTATCTGTAAAATAGGGTAAAAATATTGGATATCGGTTTTGCCTAAAAAGTGGGAATTGGTACAACACTAGTCCCAAGCCTCATCTAACCAGAGAAGAATTTGTATTTGCTGGTGTTTTGGTTGATACGGCAAAGGCTGAATAAGAAAAGATTAGAAAATAGGTATTAACCATAGCTGAAAATGTTGCTCGAGAGAAAGGCGTGCTGAAAACAGATCGAAACAGCAAATTATCAAATGGGTGATACTACCATTTCATGCAAAGTGACCTTAACTTAAGTAAGAGTGATCCAAAAGCTGTAAAGATGGAATACTCGAATGAAGAAACAATGACAGAGTACTTTGCAATGCTAAAAGATGTGATGACTAAGGAGAAGCTGTTAAATAGTCTAAGCCAGATATACAACAATGTAGACAAAACTGGCATGCCATTGGATCATCGGCCACCCAAAGTCATTGTCAAGAGAGGACAAAATAAGGTATGTTGTAGAAAATCAGGCAACAGAAGTCAGGTTACAGTGATAGCCTGTGTCAGTACCACTGGACATGCCATGCCCCCATACATGATATTTGATGCATAAAGCATGAACTATGAATGGATGAAAGGAGAGGTCTCTGGCACATGATATGACTTGAGTGATAAAAGGTGGGTAAATACTGAGTTATTTATGGATAGCTAGTTGGCTTCTCTTAAAACATGCAGTTGCAGTTACTAGTATTAGATGGCCAGCCTCTTGATGCTAGTGTATTTAAACCTTTAAAGCAATATTGGCATGGTGCTTGTCATAGGTTTCTGCAAAGGAACTTTGGTAAGGTAATTACCAAGTATGATTTTCACCCCTTTCACATGAGATATGAAACAATACCATGATACCCACAATGACAGTTAGAAGGAGTGGCATATACCCAAATCACTTTTCAAAATTCCTGCATATGCCCTTTGCCAGTATGGCTAGCTGTTGAAATTTCAGTCGTTCTGTGTGACTTGCTTTTGCTTGCCTTATAATCAAGAAGTTTCCATTACAGCTAAGTGACTGTTATATTAGAGTAGTTTATATAGAATGACTGCTTCGTTAGAGTATCTCGATCTTTTCACCAAAATCATCATTCACAACAGTGCTATTAGTGTTGCTATCATGCATGTGAAAAACTATAGATTAAAGTTTAAAATGTGTCCTGTTCCATGATAGATTCCAGATTCTGGAATCCTAAAGTTTCAATTTCCTAATGTTTCGAGTAGTGTGTAAAATCCAAAAGTGTTTCCTGAAATCCCTGGAAACACCCCTGGGTATGCCCAGCTGGTGGCCAAGCTGCTTCTACTAGTACCACAGATGCTGAACCTTTAGTACCAATCTTTAATTCTGTGGAAGAAAAATGTTTTGAAAGACGATATGAAAATCAATTTTATATTCCTGATCTCCAGTACTTGCTTTGATTAAAAGACTGACATCCAGACCATTTTCAGGAACTATCATCATCTAAGGCTCCACATTTGGCTGCTATTTCAATGAAAGTTCACAGTCAGACTTCGATTAACAAATTCATCCACTGTTACTTCTTTAGCTGTAGAACAGCAAGAAGAAAAGGTATCTGCTGATATAGAACAGTCACCAAAGGCAAGACATGTCACCACAATGACATAATGCTTTTTAGAGATGCAAGACATGGTACCCCCTGTGGAAGGCTATATACCAGAACAACCAGCCAGACCATCTGGAGAGCAAACTGATGTGCAAGGTATTGACACCTGCAGATAATACATTGTTGGCGATGCCAAGATCTGATGTCCCATGTTAAAGACCATCTAACAGAGCAACCAGTCAGACCTTCAGGTGAGCAATTTGTTGTGCCTTCTCCTCCTGAGCATGAAGGAAATTTGAAGCATATTAGTAAGAACTTGGTGCAGTATGTGCCAGTGAAGCAAAAAAACATCCAGTTCTAGTTGTGTGACTGGTGCAAGGATTCTAGCTAGTAAGACGTGTGCTCAAATTATCTTTGAACGTGAAGAAAAGAAAGTAGAAAGAAGAGAAAGAAGCAAGGAAGGTTTTGCCAGAGAGCAAGAAGAAGTATCAGCTAGAAAAAGCAGTAGCTGAAATAAGAAGAGGCTGGTAAAAGAAAAAAAAAAGCTGCTAGGAATAAAGAACAGGAATCTAGGTCCTGAAAAAGGCAAAACAATGTTGTTAATAATGTTGATAAGGGACAGGTGACATCAGACTATGAAGATGATGACAATGATGATGATAATGAAATTGAGTCAGCTTGCCCAACTAGGTCAACGGTAAGATGGTTTAATGGAAAGTATCAACTAATGTTGTGTGTGCTTCTGTATGTATGAGGCTGAAGAGACAGGTTTTTAGTGGGTAAACTGTGTGTGCCAGTGATGGGTCCATGAAGACTGCTACACAGAAGTATTGACTGACAAATGTTGAAGAGAACTTATTTGTCTATATTGTGCCTTATAACAGTTGTTGCATACTTAAGCATAATCATATGGTGTGTTGTAAATGTTCATAATTATCTTGATAGTAATAAGATTTTTATTGTGATTTATTCAGGGACGGTTAAGTAAAAGGTGTGGTATGTGTTGGTTTTTTTTCTTCAAAATTATAGGGTAATCTTAAAGATAGGAATTTGTTGGAATACTGATATTTGAAGCTTTATTTACTCTTAATGGGGTGTGGATAATTAAGTACATGTGCCAATAATTGAGAATTACCTTTGTGAGTTTAAGTGTGTATAACTCCATCAATAATCCGATGTGTTTGAAATTTGAGTACTTGGTAGAGGGGCTTCTAGTGTTTTTCTTTTGCCTACCAAGGTACAGTGTTTGCTTCAGTTCTTTGTGTGCTGATAATTGATGCTTTATGCTAAATGATGCTTTGTTTGTTTGTTGTATGTTTAAGTTTATTGCTAGCAGATCTTGTGGAGTGGTGACAAATTTGTATTTCTGACTATCAATAAAGTAGTCTAATGGAAATTTAAATAAAGAAAAGTAGCTATGTCATAGTGATCATAAGTATGTAACATACAGAGTCAGATTTTGAAGTTAGAAATATAGATGCTGGGAGATTCTGTGCTGCATTCATTCAAGAGTGGAGATATCACAAAGAACTATAGACTCATACAGATGGGATAAGGGAATAGCAATAAAGTAAAGTACAGTGGAACCTCAGTTATCCAGACCCCACTTATCCGGATTCTCAGTTAACTAAACTACAGAAATGACTGCTCTATTAGAGTAGTGACTGTTCTATTAGGGTAGTTGAAATACTGGTAATTTAAAAAATATTCTTTATGCTATTAAGTTATTTTTATGCACAGTTTCAGAGATTCAGACTCCCTGGTCCCAAGGGGTTCAGATAACTGAGGTTCCACCGTAGCTGAGATCTTACTAGTGCTAAGTAAAGAGTTCTCTTCGTAGAGATGTCAATTGTATGGCCAAACACACATCGGAGCAATCTAAGTGTTTTATAAGATTTAGATGATATGAGGTTGTAATGTTCTCTATAGATACGCAAGTCAGTGATGATTATGAGTGCGTCATTAGTGAATTAATTTAAAGCTTCATATTGTAGCTCTATATAGCCATTATCAAGTTACACTTGTCTGAAGGCATAGTCAGACAGTCTGTCAGTCAGTAGAAAATTCCACTGAATATATTTTTGTAGTCACCTATTGGATGCATTTCAGGTCACACTGAAAACACTTTTGGGCTTGATTATACCTAACCAATACTGCCAAGGCACTATGAAGGTGATGTGAGGTTAAATATTTTTTATAAGACATTGCAAACCTCCATGATCTCAATATACAGTACTACCATACTGTATGATAAATAACAAGTCAGCATGGCTAAACCAACGATGAAATTTACATTTCAGATGATGATGGTCCCTATTTGCTTGAAAACTTTCAAGTTTTTCTTTACACTTCTTTGTTAATTTTTTTGTAACATAATTCACTATATTAGTAAACTTTTGTGTCACCGCAATAAAGGACTATGCCAGATGTACGAGGCTATATTGTATGACATAACACAATCGCCTACATGAATTAGTAATAAGCAATGTAGCTGTTTCACACATTTTTCGAGTATGTAATTACCATTACACAGCTCTACACATGACACATGATATGTTAAGCTATCCCAGAACCAATCTGCATACTTTGACTCTTACAGATGTAGTGCTAAATTTGTGTTCTTACATGATAGGCAAAATGAGGCCATCGGTACATTACCAGAATTTGACACCTTATGCTGTCAATGAAAAGAAATGGGATATAAAGGTAAATCCGTGATATATGTATTGCATGTACATATGATGGTATGCCTAAAGGCATCTGTCAGACTGAAGTGAAATCTAACATTGAGAAAATCAAGCCGTTAGCCTAAGCTGATATTGAATTATGCTTGTCTGAAGGTATCAGATAGTAATTAGTTAGTCAGTCAGTAGAAACATCCGCAAATAATTTTTATCGCAACGACTTAATGGAAATGTTTTGGGTCACACTGAAGGCACTTTTAAGCTTAATCAATACTGTCAAGGCACTGTGAACAGGCTGGTGTTTAGTCAATATTATTCATTGGAATGTGCAAACCTTCATGAGTCCTACTAGAGCACTACCATACTGTATGATGTTTATTCATATTTCTTATCTTCCTAGATCATTGCATCAACATGTACATATGTAACATGGGTTAAGATAACACTACAGAAATTGAGGTGCATGCAGTGATTCAATTTGTGCTGATACCGCTTAAGTTTGTCATTGTTGTAGTATTTGCTATTATTACCTTCTAAAGGACTGCTAACATATTATGCAGCCTTGCAGTAAATTCTCACCACCACTTTCA
Organism: Dysidea avara; assembly: GCF_963678975.1. NCBI lineage: Eukaryota > Metazoa > Porifera > Demospongiae > Dictyoceratida > Dysideidae > Dysidea > Dysidea avara. Next base: position 32,185,994 of record NC_089278.1, on the reverse strand, counting down.
GAATTATTAATTGGACTTGATGTTGAGTGGTGATCCATATGTTTGATAAAGGTGTACATTACTGACCACTTAATTAGAGTATTTATTTATTGATAATTTATAACGAAAGTGATTCACTAATCCAATAGACTTCCCATTAAATCAAAAATTTAATTCATTTTGAGGATTAATAAAATACAGGAACTTGTTCATGCTACTGATCAACATTTTGCAAAGAAAATCACATACCTGGAACAGCGCACATCACACCAGCATCATGTCCATGATCACAATTATGATATCCCCATCCTAAGTGTGTACAGTCTCCAATTGTTTGTTCATTACCAGCACAACGTAGATCATCAAGCCAGATAGGACCACTACCTTGTCCATAGTATGCAGAGTGTCTAGCATTAACTGCTTTACCAAGATCCAGTTCACTGCATACAACTTGTGCACCATTCAAGTCCCAGAAATCATCACACACTGTACCCCATTCACTATTGTGATGCACCTCCACTCTACCTTCATATCTGGTTGGTCCATTAACAAGACGAACTACAGGTGAAATAATATTCATGTAAATAGTACACAATCAAGAAACTTTATTACAGTGGTCTATATCTACAGCCAAAACAGCTGAAAGTGTGTGGCAAAAAAATGGCTGATGTTGAATGAAGATGCAATATTAGCCAAGATATGGTCACCACTTTGATATACTGCACTTATAGGCTATACTGAACTAGCTAGCAACAAGTTAGATGACTACACAGCTATAGCTGCACAGACACTATTGTTGCCTTAACCACTATCCAGCGTTTCTTAGCAAACATGGTTACTGTAGCAAGCACTACAATAAAATGATATTGACAAAACTCAGCAGGAGATGTAGATCATTAACTATCAGATGAGCTATTCTGTTACACATGCAATATTGCAAAGATGCAGTAAAACCATTCCTTTTATATCACCTAATGAATAACTTCACAATGCATTTTATGCTAATGAAAGTGCTGACAAAGCTTAGCATAAAGTCTTTCATACGTGTTCCGATGTAAGGTCTTCTTATCTAGCATGAAACATTTTAAATTATATTTTACGTCAACATCTACACAAACAGCTCACAGAACAATTAGATTTACAGTAAGACCACTATAGTTGCAGATGTTCATTACAACATTGAAACTGGGTCACCAGACACTAATCCCAATAAGTGGGCATGGCTCACAAAAGTAGCTGGGCTGCAGCATGACTAGACTATGACATGTTAACACACCTCCACATCATTAAACTAAATATATAACGCTATTAATTTCACATAATTATGATCCAATCCAAGTTGGGCCCAGATAAACTGTAAAGCAGATCAGACCGAGACAACCTGGACAAAATATGACCCGTTTTACCTGGATTACCTGACCTGGTGTACCACTAGTTCACTATATTTATTTCCATGATGTCACCAATGGACATCAGTGTATCATGGGTTAATATTGGTTGGTAAATAATAGAATTGCAATCAACCATTTGTCTCAAGCTGATATTGCTTACTTGTCAACCACTGTCTAATGATGGTGGTTGTTTTGGTAGGTGTGCAGGTTCAGCTACAAATCGTGGCTCTGATTACGTGAGACTTGGGGACAAAATACCTGGGGGTTCCTGACTTTAAAACCACAGGAATTTCTAAGGCCATCATAACAATCCTAATGAAACCCTGCACTATCACACGCTAAGCTAAATAATATAGTCTTGGGATGGAAGAGCTACTCTTGGAATGCACTCAAGTCTAGCAAAGAAGACTCCCTTCAACGTCTGTGTATTTCCTCCTCTGATAGAATCAATTCCATAATCCCACACCATAAGTTTTTTCCTATTTATAAAGTTTGTTTATTTTACTATCATTCTTATAACAGTGTAATTGGTTTATACATACATCTTTCCAATGTATTCTCCTAATCCTAGGGGGTGGGTTTTGGGAGGGGACCGAGTCTTATTCCACTGGCTACAGTTAACTCAACTAGTACACACAGTTTTATTTCTGCGCATGTGTTCATAATGCTTTCCACTTAATACCTGGTACCTCTGGCTCTGTGGTGCAGGTGTCCTACATACACAGTGCATAGCCTTTATATATTCTCCTATGCTTACTAGCTGGACAAGCATGCTAATTATCTCACTCCTTTAGACTTAATCTAACAGTAGTGGTGTAGCTACACATTAAATTGATTTTCTAGAACAGCATTTCTAGAAAAGGTACTGCTCATACAGTAATGTATGGGAGTGTTAACATAGTAGTAATATACATGAAATGTTAGAAAATTAAAATTTATTCCAGACAAGTACACGAAAAAATTTGGAATTTTCAACTAGAGTAGGGATCATAGCACATCAATAAAAAGTACTGAAACAAGTTGGAGTAGTCCATGACGGTAAAACAATAAGAAGCGTTATATCCCTACTGTGCTCAAGATACCATAACAGAAATGCACAGTAGGGATATAACACTTCTTATTGTTTTACTGTCATGGACTACTCCAACTTGTATCAGTACTTTTTATAGATGTGCTATGGTCCCTAATCTAGTTGAAAATTCCAAATATTTTTGTGTACTTGTTTGTTAATTTTTTTGTAAATGATTTTATTATGACTGGTGAACCCATGCATACCGTATCTGAATTGGAACCGCGAATGCACCCGGGCTATATCAATCATCGCCTGAAAAGTGAAGTATCCATTACGCTTCATTGTCAGCTATGTTCAACCTGTTACACAGCATTTCGAATCAAGAACTTTCCTGGAAACACTCCTAAAATCTACGCATACCAAAAGAAATGGTGCCGCACCCCAATTTTATTAATTATCGTCTGAAAGGTGAAGTATCCATTACGCTTCGCTCTCGGCTATGTTCAACCCGTTACACAGCAATACGAATCAAGAACTGTTTGAAAAGCACCTCTGCAATCAAAATAGCCACTATGAAAAATACAGACTATTTCCGTTTCGAAGGGAAGCCATCACGTGCTCGCGCCAAATCAACACATTTCCCTGTCAGCAAAGATGAATGGGACACAAAGGAGGACACTGGTAAGTCCATGAAGAATGCATTGTACGTACTGCGGTATGCCAAAAGGCACCTGTCAGGCAGAAGCGACGTCGAACAGTGAAAAAATCAAGCCCGTAGCATTAGCCGTTATCGAGTTACACTTGTCTGAAGGCATCATTCAGTCAGTCAGTTACTTACTTAGTCAGTTAGTAGAAAATTCTGTCGAATAAAAAAATTTTAAAATTCTGTAGCAACTTGTTGAAAGCGTTTCGGGTTGGTCTGAAAGCTGGTTTGGGCTTAGTTTTACCTCACCAATACTGCCTCATCGTCATAAGGGAAAATTGAGGCTGGTTTTTGGGTGATATTATTTCGTGGGCCACGCCTACTCCTTTGTGGTCCCTACTATACAGTTACTATCGTACTGTATGATATGAGTGGTGACAAAAGAAAAAAAACAGATGTGTTGCTTACTGAACAGTAATCACAATGTAACATACGAGTGTAAGAATTTTATTTACTTTCATGACAATAAGAAACACTAACAGAAGGACATTAGCTTAACTTCAGTCACATACAGTAGCCAATATCAAGAGTCCATAATAAGACTCTTGCTAATATGTTATAGCTTAGAGTGAAGTAGTTATAAAATGTACCATTATGGCTTTTAGCATACCACTTTGTGCACTTTGTGAGAAAAGCATCACTTACTGTGCTTCCAATGTCATTCATTATTGGATATGGTGCCATCGCATATTTGACATTTGGTGATTTTTATGACCATTTGTATATTGAAAATGTATCATTCTTGTCTGACTTTATCTACTCGAGGTATTACTTTACCCCATTAAAACATGGTTACAAATTAAAGGTAGGAACAACTTTGTTTCCAAATATTTGAAGTCAACAGTAATTTCATTTCAAAGTTGTGATCATAAGTAGGGAATAGGGATCACCCCAGAACTGATGTGCACCACCTAAAATGCTTCCTTTAAAATCATTCTAGAGACATCTTACAAGACAAAAATCATCTTTACGGAATAATAGTCCATCTAACATCAAATACAGCACTGATTAAAAACAAGAAAACACTTACAGCAGGCCAGATACAGAATTAAAAAAAACCAAAACTCAAATATTTGTCTGCCAGCCTGACCACAGTCACAATGCTGGAGGCCAAATGAAGCAGTGTATGGCCACCATTTTATGCCACAATAACAACCTCATCAGTGGCATGTGCCTTTTGGGAGTTCCGACAAATGTGTGCCCTCTGCACCTTTGTTTTCTTTTATCTTCAATCAGGCTGGTCGGATAAAGTTCAAATGCACCTCAAAGCAAAACAAAATGCTTCTACAAAGCCTTTTTCACTATTTAAAAAATCTATTTGAGAATATCACTCGGGATTCCCAGTCAATATTTTATGATAGCACAAAAATGCAAGCCTTAGAAGTCTCTACCATTAAACATTATGTATTTCACAAAATATTAGGCGAGTACAAAATTTCATGACTATATAGCAGTTACACAAATTATTAGGTGGACAAAAAAAGTAACTATAATCACAAAACAAGAATGATCAGATCATTTCATATAAGTTATGCATACAGTGTAGCTAAACAGCAAAGTCAACATTTTAGATGTACTGTATAATGTAAACACAGGGATAAATTCAACATCAATAATGTGTAATAAAGATAATGCAAAATAAACACATACCTCCAGCACATTTCACACCAGCATCTTCACTATGATTACAATAATGATAATAATTTCCCCATCCTGAGTGTGTACAGTCTCCAATTGTTTGTTCATTACCAGCACAACGTAGATAAACAAGCCGGATAGGACCACTACCCTGTCCATAGTATGCAGAGCGTGTAGCATTAACTGCTTTTCCAAGACCCAGTTCACTGCATACAACTTGTGCATCATTCAAGTCCCATCCATAACCACACACTGTACCCCATTCACCATTGTGATACACCTCCACTCTACCTTCATAGCTAGTTGGACCATTAACAAGGCGAACTATAATTAAATAACACACCATATCACTAGCAATTTGATAAATATATCATTAGCAAAGTGACCATTTCAACACCTTTAAACAACTTCATTTGTTAAAGGCTGCAACATAACAGAAACTGGGGAACTTGGGTCTTTAAAAGTGATAAAGGTAGCAATAATTTCACTGACATACCTTAATATGTTAATTTCATTCACAAGGTCAACAATAAAGATAGTGACCAATAAACTAAAAGTCATAATAAACTGCAAATAAAGTATTGTAGAGTCTGGTTGTTAGGTACATGTGCCTAAAAAAGTTCCTGAAAAAAATATTGTGATCAACATATAGTTGTTAAGCGCATGTGCCTAATAAATAAACCTCATCGTGATTATTTATGGATTCACTCTCTCTTAGGGAGGTGTGAATTTCAGTCGTTACATATATGCCAATATTTTGAGTCCAGTTTTAGTGTACTGAATCCTTCGTGTGGAGAAGACTGCCTCGCTTGGTCAGTATAGTAAAGGCATGTATTTTGGCTTTCTACTTCATGAAATTTTGCACTATACACTATTAGCAAACCTCTAGCATTTCTTCTCTTGTATAGCTCCTCCATCTTATGTTGGAATTTCGTGTTCGTCCACATGCATTCATCAACCATCATTAAGTACGAGAAACAGGTATGCGCTTAACAGGTAATATGCCCTTAATACATACGTTCGCTTAACAACCAGACTCTACGGTAGTTATCTGGATAATGAGTATATAGATTTGGCAAACGCTTCAAGAATTGTTCATTTTGTATGATAAAAGCCTCAAATGATTGTAGATGCTTGGTGAAGTATACTAATAAAAGTGCCACACAAAGAGGTTATAGCATTTGCTATTCTATTTTACATAACTGATTCCATTAATTTAAAAAATACCTAGCTATGATCACTAGCAAGTTTCTATTTTGGTGGTGTATATGTAATGTTATAATAAACACATTCATCAACGCAAAATTTGTACAATTAAAAGAGTGTACTTTATCTTCAAGCAAACTTAAGCAACACAATAATTTTGCAACTAAGACTCTTGTTTCAAGACACACAGTAGTATGTCGTGCAGCCAAGAAAGCTGACAGGCCACATTTTGAGTATATTTGTGACCGGATTTCACATAACAAGGCTTCCACACACACAAAATCAAACTTACGTTTTTACCAGAAATGGATTGCTGGCCTAATACACTATCACATTCCACACTGTACTTCCTTCAGGACTGGCAAGTCTGGTTTCTGTGGCAGCTTTCTTCCGACCCTGTCAAAGCCACGAGTGGGAGATTGGCGCCATTGAATGGCCATGGCTTTGTGATAATGGCGTGTAGTGAGCTGGGACTTCACAGAGAGCTCACCAATAGTGTTCTCGGTCAATTTGGAGTGATTTGAGGGCCATGGAGAGCCCAAACTTGGCCTCTGGATTCCAATCGTCTTCTTACTCCATTTTATACCCGTATATTAAGACCACCATCCACCCCCACCATCCACCCCACCCTCCCACCCTATTACTATCACCTGTGATATTATTACCCACTCGAGAAAAGCTGCCCAAAACAGGGCTAAATTTGGGTATCAGAAATGTATACACCCACTCAGTGATAGCTAGTAAATAGATGCATACTTGGTGCAAATTTTGTTTGCACAGCTGTAGGCACTGGGAAGTTATTACACAATGATTACTTAAAATCGCCATATCTCCTAACGAAGTTTTGTGCGTCGAAGCCGGGTTTTGTCAAATTCAGTCACACATGAATACATTATAGCCCATATAAAGTGTAACTTACCAATTGACGCTTGAAAACAGGCCCACACTTTATTACCAACCCATGGAACACAAGGAGTAGCAAGAGGCAGCCAAACAAGCTAACTGTAGTATTGTTAGATCACGTGATCTCACGTGATGCCTCTCTTAATATTAAATGTGACCGGATTTCACATAACAAGGCTTCCACACACACAAAATCAAACTTACGTTTTTACCAGAAATGAATTGCTGGCCTAATATAGGGTCCGCAATCCGAAAAATCAACTTCTACAAATCAACCCCCCTACCATTGTGGGATGTTCATGAACATTGTGACTGCTTTATTAGAGTAATTGACTGCTCTATTAGAGTATCTCGATCTCGTATGCAATTTCTTGAAGGGGGGGGGGGGGGGGGCATTTGCCCCAAATGCCCCATCCTGGATCCGCCATTGTATGCATCCAACCTTATCACATCACTATGAGGAAGAGTTGGCTTTTCTTGTCTTGGCTGGTAGGGCAGTTTGAATTCGAAAATTTGTGTTTCGTTTTCTGCTTTTTGAGAGAAAGCAACCCTGTGCCTAGAACCCAGTGAGTTATTTGCTTATTACTGTGCGTACTTTTTAACTACATCAACTCTAGATAATATCTAGCTAAGCAGCAAGTTCTATCCTGTTCTTTGTGTGGAGCACGAAATTTTAAAAATAATTTTTGCTTCTCACGAAATATTAAAATCGATATTTCTGTGAAGACAACAATCGTGCCTCCGGTTTCATGGTGTATCTAGCAATGGGATACCACAATGAACATCCCACAATGGTAGGGGGATCGATTTGTAAAAGTTGAATTTTCGGATTGCGGACCCTACCTAATACACTATCACATTCCACACTGTACTTCCTTCAGGACTGGCAAGTCTGGTTTCTGTGGCAGCTTTCTTCTGACCCTGTCAAAGCCACGAGTGGGAGATTGGCGCCATTGAATGGCCATGGCTTTGTGATAATGGCGTGTAGTGAGCTGGGACTTCACAGAGAGCTCACCAATAGTGTTCTCGGTCAATTTGGAGTGATTTGAGGGCCATGGAGAGCCCAAACTTGGCCTCTGGATTCCAATCGTCTTCTTACTCCATTTTATACCCGTATATTAAGACCACCATCCACCCCACCCTCCCACCCTATTACTATCACCTGTGATATTATTACCCACTCGAGAAAAGCTGCCCAAAACAGGGCTAAATTTGGGTATCAGAAATGTATACACCCACTCAGTGATAGCTAGTAAATAGATGCATACTTGGTGCAAATTTTGTTTGCACAGCTGTAGGCACTGGGAAGTTATTACACAATGATTACTTAAAATCGCCATATCTCCTAACGAAGTTTTGTGCTAGGGATGCGCCGATTTTGCCGGAAAATTTTTTGGAAAAATACGTTGGTAAAAGCAAAGAGCAAAATGCTGGAAAAATAGGTGGAAAATTGGAAAAATGGGCACCAAGGAATGGCAGCTTAGCACATTTTGTATGAAAAAGATCGAGATACTCTAATAGAACAGTCACGCATGGTATTAGCATAATTAGGATAACATGAGCTCATAGGAAATGGTGACAAAAGATCGAGATACTCTAATAGAGCAGTCACTATGTACAAAATATTCTAATAGAGCAGTCACACATGCTTGCAAGCTTGAGATACTGCAATTAATTTTTACTGATGCTCAGCAAAATAGAAAAAACCCGAGCAAAATATTGAGCAAAATAGGTGAAAAATAAAAGAATTGCTGGAAAGAAAAATAGGTGGGAAAAAAAGCAAAATAGGCTCATCCCTATTTTGTGCGTCGAAGCCGGGTTTTGTCAAATTCAGTCACATGTGGAGCTTAATTTCTTGAAAATAGATTGCTATTTCGTTGACTCTTCTCTGAAGTTTCATAACCATACTGCTATAGTAACTGCAAGAGCTAATCGTATACTAGCTGTGATTAATAAATCGTTTGAGTACTTGAACACCAACGTGTTACTCCAACTGTACAAATCCTTTGTTCGTCCCATATTAGAATATGGAAATATTATATGGGGTCCGCAGTTCATACTTGATCAGCAGTCAGTTGAAAAAATTCAAAGAAGAGCTACCAAGTTAGTGAGCGAAATTAAAGACTTGCAATATGTTGACAGATTAAACCACCTAAACTTACCATCTCTCAGATATCGACGTCGTAGAGGGGACTTAATCTACACATACAGACTATTTCATAACATGCTGGACATGGATAGCTCATCCTTATTTACCCTTCGATCATCTTCTATAACAAGAGGTCATGATTTAAAGATCTACAAACCACATGCTACCTGCTTGCCACGCCGTCACTTTTATTCAGTAAGAATTATAAATGATTGGAATGGACTCCCATATGACTCAGTTAATGTTCATTCAACCAATTTGTTTAAGACACACCTAGATAGATTTTATTATGATTACCAATATGATATTGTATAGTTATTTTTGTAGTAGTTTGTTTGTTTAGATCAGGTTTTTACAGGCTTTGCCTCCTTACCTGTACCCCCAATAATAAAAATAATAATAATAATAATAATTTCCTGATAGAACAGTCAGCGGAAAAAATTTATGTCACCTATAATTGAGCATAACTCCTTAGAATGGCCCCAACTAGATATTGGGTGACCTGCAGTTTGAATCCTGGGATTGGAGGGATTTTTTTCCTTACTTTGGTCCCTTTTCTGTTACACCTTTCTAGCTACTGTATAAGTCATTAAGTCTAAGTCCTTGAAATTAGGTTAGGTAATCCTAAGGCTGCAGCACATGTTCCTGTAGACCTTCAGTGCTGGTCACTGTAAAGTGTTAATAATAATACTTTTATGGAAAAAGTGAAATATTCTAATAGAGCATTCACTGATTAAAATGTTCAGATTACTGTAAAAAAATATTATTAACTTAGAGCATAATGCAAGCATAATGGGTGAAAATTTTGGGAATTCCTGAAAGTAGGGCTGGGCGGTTTCTCGGTATTATAGTAATACCGCGGTATTGCAATGAAACGATATCTGTGTCGCGTAGATTTCGGTGAAACGATAATATCACGATATCGATATTATTACGATTTTTAGTGTTTATGACAGCTTATTAAGCCCTTAAGGTTGTTATAATGCACCTCAAATAATCACGTGGTACTACTGCAAACAAGGACCTAGTACTAGCTAGTCAATTTTTTTTACAAAGATCGAGATACTCTAATAGAACAGTCAGCTAAAATCGAGATACCCTAATAAAGCAGTCAGCTACTCTAATATAGCAGTCATCTTTAATAACCGCGATAAATAGTAATATCGTGATATATTTCTGCACGATATATCGTGAAGCGAAACTCCAATACCGCCCAGCCCTACCTGAAAGTATTTTAGCAAAATTTAGAGCATGTTTGACTCAGGCCTAATTGTGGATGTGGCCATTCTTTTCATTGCAAAGGATGGCAAGGAGATTTGACTCGTCATTCCAATGTCTGTAGTGATCAACCCAGTCGTAAGAACACAATTTGAATGCTCTTGTGGATGAATGTCTCATTATCAAGGTAACCTTACGTGGCATTAAAGCTTTCACATGTAGCATACTGAGTCCAGGATATGCTATCATTGCCAGATGGGCTTGACACGTGTGTGTGTGTGGAGCCTACATCAGCAATGCATTTGAACTTTTGCTTGCTGTATTAATTTACCATGCATTATGCTTTTTAAATTTCTTGCAGAACAAATTGCCACTGATTTTCTGTACATCATACCTAAACGTATGATTTTCTGTACATCATACCTAAACGTATCAGTACAACATGCACAAGCCTTCCATTGACTGCAGCATTATGAAAATCATATGCATCAAGAAATGTTGACTAGTATACTGTCACACAGATACAAATGCAATCTAAGAGAAATTAAAAGGCAGAATTTTACAGGAAAAGTTATTCTAGTACAAAATGCAAAAGAAAAATGGAAATACTAAACAACTACACAACTACATGTATGCATATAACACACTATCCAAAATGTCCAGCTGCTCACAGTGATGTTTGGTATCAGTCTATGCCCAACTCTAGCAAAGATTCACGGAACTTTACTGGACTTGGTTGACGTCCTTGCACTGGATTTGGTTGATCCTCTTGCACGGTTCTAAATACATTTTGACATTGTATGGATTATTACAAAATAGTAGATACATTTCCTATAGTCTGTTTATATTGCACTGACCTTCATAAAAGTTAGTTACTACAATGAAATGACATGTGTGCTCTTATGGTAACAACCATATTGCTATGTTAACAATGTGAATCAATGTATGCATGTACGTATGAAAATATCTACAGTATAATTACTCATTTTTCTGGCATACATCAAGGTACTCATTACCAAATATTTAATGTGCAACTAAAACATTATGGTTTAGGTGAATACAAACTGACTAGCTACCAAGGGCGGTGGAGCAGGCCAAAGAGTGAGGGGGCCAGGGGCCAGGCCAGCTGTAAGGTGAAGACAAAAAAAAGTTAAATAAAGGTCACTGCCTGCTGACAATAGCTGCTCTCCACCAATTATATCTCCTTATTTATAACTACACATACATAGCAAAGTAGCTTGCTACACTGCTTCTCTGGATACTGTGACTGCTCTATTAGAGTATCCAGATTCTGACTGTTCTATTGAAGTATCTCGATCTTTTCTTGCAAACAGTGTCCCATAAAAGTGGGGGGGCATGGCCCCCCTTCTCCACTTCCTATGCTGGCTACATTGTATTTATAGCATTGCTATGAGTACTACATGGAAAATAAAGGACAAGGCATGTGGCTGAGATACTACTATAGCATGAGGGAAACTGAGTGCTACATTAGCATCGAGGTCAAGTGCTTCATGTTTGTATAGTGCAAGCAGGAATGTTTCAATTATTTATGCAGTTTTTCAGTCAAATCGTGCTAACTTGGCACTTATTAATGGGTTGCTCTGGTCAGTGGTCCTATATCTTTTTATTAGCAATTTTTCTGGTAACTTAACTGCTGATAACTGAGTTCTGGTATTATGATGGCACCGCCTGTGGGCTGTTGGCAACAAACTGCTGATGCATTGTATTTTAAACTATTAAACTTTGAAGTTTCATCAACTGAGGTATCTACAGTTGGTGGTCTTTAAACTACACTTTACACCTAACTATACTTTACAGAAACCATAATACACTCTTTGTTTGATCTTGAATGCACACACAAAGTTCTTTATAATAATAATATTGCATAGCGCATAAATTTTGTAAAACAAAACTTACGCAATTGTCGTAGCTGTAGCTTTCCTCAGTGCATCATCCACAGTAACTTCATATTGTTGGTTGACATTAGGCATTTCAATATCCTTATTCCTTGGCTCATCCTTCTTGATTGACTTCACAGTAGATTTACAGAATACGATAAACTCTTTAATATGTTGCCGATTCATAAATGGTGTAACCAGGAGTAAAAATATCAGCAATGGAAACACAACTAAAGTAAAGGCTAGCCCAGTTATAGTATTGGCAGTTAGCCCATTTGAAGCCTCAAATGGTTGCAGTATGGTAACCAATATCATGGTAAGCAGCAGTAGAGCATCAACAGCATTCAGGGTCTTGCTAACATATGGCCTCACAATGACATGTATTAATGTCATTATTACAATTGCCACTAGCTGCAAATATGACACAACAAAAACATTAGTGATATTTGCATTAACTATAATAAGCATCACCAGACGACATATCATGTAATAAGAGGCAAAGTAACGATATTTGTCTTTGTAGTATCCTTGAAACTGATCCAATAGTGGTTTAATCCTGGTAAAGTTTATTTTATGATTAAGAAATGGCTCCAACAGCAATATAAGTGGAAGTCCAATTACAATGACTATGCCACATGCAATAGCTACTAAGCCATATGCCAAATGACGACCATGAAAGTACTCAAGATCAGGTGATAGGTAAGTATACAGTTTGTGCACCTCAGTAAATTTCAGTGGCCTCATCAGTAGTAATGAAGTTGATGCTATTGAAGTGTACGATAGTAGCAGCAGAAAGCAAATGACATGGATTACTCCTCTACTGACAAACAGTGACAATCTTGGGGAGAACCTAACTGATATGCTGATGAGTAGCAAAATCACTAGAAGAGCTAGTGGATGTATGTAATGGATAAACTGCTGGTCAATTCCACTTAATCCTATTACAAAACAAATTTGACCCAAAAATTGTGGGGTCAGTCTGGCAAGGCTGGACACAATCGTCACCATCCTATACAGGGCATCAGAAGTACGAAGAGCTTGTCCTAACAGGATATCTATTACACTGTAATAGAATGTGATACCGTATAAGTATCCAATTCCAACCTTGAAGTACATCATTGCAAAAACCACAACAATAGTAAATATCCAATAAAGACATGTCATTGTAACTACCATAGTTGTTAGTCCTGTAGTACAGTTTATAGTGCTGACACAGTCAACTGAATCAAATGATAAAGCATAACTATCTTTACAATTCCCACAAGCAGTACCTGTCCTATGTTCACCACACTGTTTATCTGGGGATGGTAATAGGGTACAGGGTTCACCACATTTATCAAAGTCACAATAATTTACTGGACACACTCCTACAGTAGGTTGTTCACTAATAACACCAAACCAGTAACCTCTTGTGATTGTAGCAGTACTACCAGAACACGATACAATATCATCTGTAGTGTAACATACGCACATTTCATCACTGTAGTAGAATCCTGAATGACAAGGTGATATCTCTATTCTTAAATTCACCACAATTGGTTTCAGTTCATAAGCAGTATCATAAAAAGAGTGTAGCTGAATTACGGTATAATCATTGTCAGAATAGTTATCCCCACTATTTAATCTGGAATAATAGCTATAAATATTGTGACTAGGGGATTGTTTGCTTGTGATTTGAAGGTTGCTAATTCCTTGTGAAGGTTGACATCCAATTGATAATCCTCTGCTTCCATTAATGGAGTAACTCTGAGTATTTTCAGTGTGAGAAATCAGAAATGGTGCTGTTCCCGCAGACTTATTATTATAACCTAATATACAGCTTGAAATAGAGATGTCTTGGCCTAGCATAATGTTTGGGATTAAATAAGTAGGGTACATGTCACTTGATACTGTTGCATTAGTATCATTGACCAGGCGCGCAGGGGGATCTAATCTTAGTTTATTTGGTGAAGTGACTATTTTTTCCCTTAAGGCATGCTTTGTCACGTTTGATTCAGACTGAAAAGTTTCATCACATGATTGTGGCACATTCAGATACACAGAATTTCCTCCAGCACTACCGACATTATTATTGAACTCAATGATGTCACTGGTGGTGTTTTGTACTAGTAAAATATCACTGAGATTTTTATAGCAACCATTATGTACTGATACGCTACAATATATAGCTCCTCCATACCTTCGTGCTTCATTGCCAATAAATGAGACTTTAGAATTTGAATTAAACATTACCCTTGAATTCAAATCTAAATACAATGCTGCACCATGTTCCGCAGTGTTGTTTTTAAATAAGGTCAATCCTCCATCAATTATTAAGTTTGAATTCTCAAGGTGAACTGCTGTACCAAGATTATTAGCAAACTGGAGGTCTGAGATTACCACAGAATTAGAAATACCACAAAAGATTACACTGTTGATGTCATTGATATTATTAAATGTGCTTTCTTTGAGTGTGTAAGAATCAGTGGTCTCACAAGAATCACATGATGGATGCGATATATATATACCTGCTCCATGACCACCTCCAGATTGTCTAAACACCACCACGTTTAGAATAAAAACTTCATGTGTAGGTCGTATATGTGTTGAAGAATTTGATTTAGTGGGCATCATTATTGGACTATAAGAATAAAATGCACTTCCATCAGTTTGTATTATATTAGATATAAACTTTATGCCTGCAAGCAAAACATCAAGACTATGATAGTCTGATAACATTACTAAACCATTTCCAGAAGATAAAGTGTTGTGTTGAAGTTTTGATTCAAGAAAATCAACTGAAATATTGTAACTGTTTAATGACATCATTGGACCACCAGTATTGTATGAGAACATTAATCCTTCATAGCTGGTAACGATGGATGTTTGATACTTTAAGAGAATCAGATTTGATTTTCCATTATTGTACTTGAAAACTGAATTCATTATTGTTAAATGTTTAGTCTCAAACATTGCCACATTGGAAGCAGTGTTGCTGAGGAACACACAAGATAGCAGCTGTACAGTAGAATTATCTTCATTTGTTACAATTGACAAAATATTACCATTATCAGCAACAGTATTTGATTGAAATCTCACATCTGACAATGTAACGTTTGTGTGACTTGAAGAAATGTTAATAAACACCATGCTGTTACCATAGTTACTTGGTACAGGTTGATTGTTGATGTTATCTGTGAAACTAGTTGAACTTATTAATATGCGATTCATTCCAGAGTCTTTTGACTTCACTACAAACAGTTGAATTGCTGTACTGTTTGGTTTCATGCTAGTAAATGAACAATCAATAATATTAATAACTAGATCCATACGGTTAGACTGTTCAACATACAAGCCTCCATAAGTGTATTCATAATGTGATTGTGGATAAGTGTTTGTATAATTATCTGTATAGTAAACATTACTAATGGTAACAGTTTCTGATGCTTGAGAAATTTGAACCAATGATGTTAAAAATGTACAACATTGAATTGTTAGATTAGTACAAGTATCAAAGTATAAACCACCTATGGGATCCAGATGGTGAGCTTTATTATGAGAATTAGATCCAGTTGTTGATATGTTAAAGAAACCACATCTTATCCATCTGATATTTTTAATGATAACATTATTGCAACCCTTACACACCAAAGCTCCAGTATAGTTACAATCAATTTCAGACATGCTATTACCAGCTATTGTGATGTTGCTGAGGTTCACCAAGTTAGCTGGTGATAGTAATGTATCATACGGAATAGTTATATTAATGATGCTATTGTTATTGACATGTCTTAACGCTTTATCAAGTGAGTAGTAGCAAATATCCATATCACTTGTGCTATGATTACCAGTATTAGTCATGTCATCATTCCTAACAGTGTTGTTACCAGTGACCATTATCACTTTGTATGTTATATTATCATACGTGTTTCCATTACTGCTCTGATGACAACTATCTTGATTAATATCTACATTAGTGGAATATACATACATAGGTGATCAACTAGTATTATTGCAAATGTTATACAATAAGTATGTAGGCATAATCAACTATGCTAAAAGAACTGATGATGCTTTTAAGGGCAGAAGTGCTTATACATATTGTGTGGGTACAATATTATAAATGTTATACTATACTGACTGTCCCTGTCTGTTTTGATATGAATGCATGGCATTCCAAAAATTAAGGAGGACAAGGTGAAGCAAAAAGGGCTAGCAATTTGCTCTCCCCTAGATCTGCACTCCCCTAGATCTGCACTTTGATTGTAACACTTTAAATGAAATATATACATAGTCTGATTTGTGCTACATTGTATTGACATAATAATATTGGGCTGCACAACTACTAAAAAGTTTAAGGCAGTGGTTACTCAACCGTAAGTCGGTTCAATAACACCAGGACTATTGAACTGACAGTCATGTGACACTTATGAAATGGACTTTTATGGGCTATGAGAAGGGCCAACTAATTCCAAACACATTAGAGTGGTCGGTTACACAAATCTAGTCTGCTTTAATAATCATGTGAGCCATTTACTTCATAGCTCCGTGAATTTAATTGTGAGATACATGACTTGTGAGGCTCCTCCACCCATGCAGTAGTACTCTTCAGGAAATCTGTCTACAATTTTATGTTGAAAAAAGGTGGAACTACAGATGGTAACAAATTACAAAGTCAGAAACTAGAGAGTTGGGAATTTACTAGTCAAGAAGGCTGGCCATTGATGATGTTTTGCAGAAAATGTGGTAGGTATAGCTACATCAGAGACTGCAGGACTTTTTGCTAAGTAGACAACACCAAGGTTTGTGAAAAAGGATAAAGAACAGCCGAAATACATGCTTGTAAAAGTATTACTGTGCTCATGGAAGACAGTTGTTTAAGAGCCACCCAACTAGCACAACACAATTAATGTAAGTGTATTGAGACATGTACAGTGAAACCTGTGTATTAAGGACACATTGGGACTGACAAAAAGTGCCCTGACTATCAAGGTTTCCTGATTTTTCAGGTCAGTTTACATGCTAAGAGATACTTTGGGTGTCCAGATTATGCAAGTGTACTTATTTTCAAGTGTCCTGATTAATACTGTATACTCACTTAGAATGGGTGGAAATTGTAGTGTACAGGAATACGCACGGTACTTCGATAGGATTACATGTGGTGTGTTTGTATGCTCCTTGGTATTGCATTTCTGTCTGATGCAGTCAGCATCCACTACCTGGAATGGGTTTTATTGACCTGACCAGACAACACAACAGCAGTATTTCTGTTTTTACAATCAGTACTTTGGGTTACAATGCATGCTACCAAAATAATCTTGTGCATGATTTAGCAGTAACAGCAAAATCGATATCATTGTATTGGGGAAAGTAAGAGTATCTTTGTTTCATTTGTGTGCCATCAAGCGCATATTAAGCTTGAACAGCCTACTTGCTTGTAAGCATGGTTGATTTACTATAAACTGGGAAGTTTCGTTGAGTGAAAGTTTTGTGTATTCGGGGTAAAACTTTAACAATGCAGCTAGTAGTTTAGCAAGAAATTTTCACAATTTGCTTTGAAGCCACAAAATGTGAAACTTTCCTTGTTTGTTGTAGGGTAAAAACCATATAGTACCTTGATGGATTTGCCAGTTCATGGTGAAAGTATTAAGCCAAGTCACAACCATACTGTTGTACTCATTAATTATAATAGGTTAAGTACTGTATGTACTCTGTATAGTGGTATAGTGGCTACAGTTCTCCTGCTCCTACTCTCTACTCCAAGTGTTTCAACAGGTAAGGCTGAAACTTTAACAGTAGAGGTGTACCGATACGGCATGAACCGATGTCCGATATTGATGCCACCAAAAGAAGCTGATAACCGATAGTTGATCTGATATTTTCATTATTACAGTTTTAAGCAAACCCAAAAGTGTACATTTATCTATCCTACAACAACGTGTACATGCATTCCATTGCTGAAGCCTTAAATGGATTTTTGCATTACTCCGCATTTCAATGGCCTGGTACAGCAAGTTTTCTTGGTATCCTGTGATCCCTCTTTTTTTTACACAAAGGTACTATATAACTGCTTCATTTGTAAAAACTGCAATAAGCTTTCCAACAACAAACACTAGAATTGCTTGTGTTTATATGGCTTCTCATAATCTAGCATTTTTAGTAGAGTAAACGATAAGTCACTGGCACTAAACAGCCACATAAAAAACCAATACATAATTCGTTTATGTATAAACTATTACTACTGCATTATTGGTAGCAATATCAGTCCTCCTACTGTTCTTTACTGATACCGATATTGGTAAAAATTACTGTATCGGTGGCTGATATTTTAACTGATCCGATTATCGGTACACCTCTATTTAACGGTAGTGCTGTGAACCTGCAGAGTTTACTAAAACCGGTTATTGGAAGGTGAATAATTGGATATTGACCGGTTATTGTCTGATTGTAAATTTGCAGACATTATGGTACTAAACATGCCGGTTGGAAGCCTTAGGGTGGTACCAAAGTGACCATCAACATCCTGCCTTACAATAACAGCTATTACAATCACATGTTTACACATGCTTTGAGGTTATGTTATGATGTTAACACTTGTCAGCAGGGGTAATTTATGGTTTACCAAGTGGGTGGGCAAAACCAGTGTAAAGGCTTCTTAGCTAATAATTGGCTTGACCTAGACAATATCAGTTAATAACTGGTTTTTCCATACTGGTTCGCAACACTATTTAACAGCCCACTGGTTTTCCCCCTAGACAACAAAGAAGTATTAAAAAGGAATTTATGCAAACTAGCTGGGTTTTTGCTCAGATCAGCTGGTCATATATGGCAAGTATCACACTAAACCAAGTCAGTGTAATTAAACCTTGAAGGCAAGCTCCTCCTCTCACACTGTACACCTCAGGAAATTATCTTCCAATTCATGGTGGAGCAAAGTTGTGAGTTCACCCATGCTAGGCTCTAAAATATTGGCTTCTCTACTAAATAATTAAATATATTAAACGATTTAAATAGGTCAGGTGGCTCACTCAGCTAGACCAACTATTGTATGTGTATAAACAATCAGTGTGTGCATTAAATTACTGTACATTGCTATATATCCCCTGCTTGTAACATAACATTATAGATGGAGCAAGGCTTTTCATCAGTTCTATGAAGTAACGATAACTGCTGCTTTGGTGTACTAGTTAACTAAGTAAAACTGCATTGTTATTATTTGTATTACCAAGAGTTAATAATAGTGGAAGGGAGAGTGTCTAACGCTCTATAGGGCTGTATAAAATGAGCGCGTTTGAGCTAAAGGGCTTCAGCAATCTTAACAAGCGACGTGTTAACGCATTCAATTATGGTTACGCGGCCGGCGCAATACTCATTCAGAAAAGAGTGTATCGATAGCAGTTCACGTGAGAAGCGAGTGTTATAAAATGGCGTCCGTTCATGGTTCTCAGTCGAAGATATCAAATTGTGGCGGTACCCGTGAGAGTGGAAAACAGATTCTAGTGGAAGAAGAAACATCATCTCGATGGGAAGTAGGAAAACCGTCATTCGAAGACGCGATGCGGTGTTACCTGGTCTGCCATGTTGGAACCAAATACCACTATCAGCACTTCCCAAATATCGATTCTAGTGTTCATGAATTTGTGCAGCATCGTTGATGTGACCTGACAAAAGTGACGATTGGTTCTAGTTGTCAAGTGTAGAGAATGCAACTAAACACGAGATTATCCGTGGTGAAGCCCTTTAGCTCCCACGCGTTCATTTTATGCAGCCCTATACAGCGTTAGACACTCTCCCCTCCACTATTATTAACTCTTGGTATTACTCTGTACTGTTGTGCTTGCTATCAACATTATATTGCATGGGTTCTGATAGCAACTAATATAATGGATGAATAAAGAAAAGGAATGGGACTCTAGTATATCCTGTAGTAACTAGGACCTATAGCCCTTGGTTATCATCTTTCCAAAAGCAGTTTCAAAAATCATGGATACGTCATAACTTTGATGTTGCCTAGTCACCAGACAATTTACAGTTTGTACAAACACCAACATTTTTGTAGTAATACAGATACATCCACCTTTTTGATTTGAAATCTTTAATGGGATTAAAAATTGGAAGAAAAGTTGTTGTGTAATAATGCGTGCATGTGCATATCAAAGGCATCCATTTGTAGCACTGGAGAAGGTGTACAAAGCACCAACTTTAATTATGTTAGCATGGTGCAAGCCTTTAAACTAATGATGATAAAACTTGGTCAATTGTTTATATTGATTGCCAACTTAGTTTTATGTATAAAAGTGGACTAATGAGCCTTATCTAAAATTACGTCACAGACATAAAAATGGCTGCTGTAGTGTGGGGACGTTCGTAAAATTTGTATGGGCGACTATGGGGAGAAATTTTTTGAACGGCAATATCTCAGCCAAGGCAGAAGATATCGAGCTTTAACCAACAGGTATGGTGATAAATTTGCTGAAAGAATAGGAATCTAGCGTTGTTTTGAAAATCAACCGAAAATCGCTTTTACGTACTTATTGTAATGTCTTATAGCCATACCTGCTAGTTACAGTTTGATATTTTCCTTCTTGGCTGAGATATTGCCGTTTAAAATTTTTTGTCTCATAGTCGCCCATACAAATTTTACGAATGTCCCCACACTACAGCGGGGAATGAATTTGTATAGTCGCCCATACAAATTTTACGAATGTCCCCACACTACAGTACTGTAACTCTGTGTAGCCTCATGTAACCCAGTGTCTCCTTATGTAACCTTGTCTAGCCTCATGAAACCTAGTGTAGCCTCATGTAACTCTGTACAGCCTCATGTAACCCTTTGTAGCCTCATGTAACCCAATTTCTCCTCATGTAACCATATCATGTCTAGCCTAAGTAACCCAATGTAGCGCCATGTAATCCAATGTAGTCTCATGTAACTCTGTGCAGCCTCATGTAACCCTGTCTAGCCCTCATGTAACTCCTGTGTAGCCTCCTGTGTATTGCCTCATGTAACTCTGTATAGTCTCATGTAACCCTGTGTATTGCCTCATGTAACTCTGTGCAGCCTCATATAACCCTCCGTAGCCTCATGTAACTCTGTGTTGCCTCATGCAACACTTTGTAGCCTCATGCCTCATGTAACCCAATGTAGCCTCATGTACCTTACATGAGGATGCACAGAGTTACATGAGGCTGCACAGAGTTACATAAGGCTACAAAGGGTTACATGAGGCTACAAAGGGTTACATGAGGCTGCACATAATTACATGAGGCTACATTGGGTTACATGAGGCTACTTTTGGTTACATGAGGTTACATTTGGTTACGTGAAGCTAGACATGGTATGATTACATGAGGAGACATTGGGTTACATGAGACTACACAGAGTTACATGAGGCAATACACAGGGTTACATGAGACTACACAGAGTTACATGAGGCAATACACAGGGTTACATGAGACTATACAGAGTTACATGAGGCAATACACAGGGTTACATGAGACTATACAGAGTTACATGAGGCAATACACAGGAGGCTAAACAGGGTTAAATAAGGCTACACTGAGTTACATGAGCCTACAAAGGGTTACATGAGGCTGCACAGAAGTGCATGATGCTACATTGGGTTTACAAAAGGTTACATGAGGCTACGTAGCCTCCAACGTAATATCATGCAACTCTGTGCAGCTCATGTAACCCTGTGTATTGCCTCATGTAACTCTGTGTAGCTTCATGTAACTCAATGTCTTCTCATGTAACCATATCATGTCTAGCTTCATGTAACCAAATGTAGCCTCATGTAACCCAATGTAGCCCCATGTAGTTCCGTGCAGCCTCACAGAGTTACATGAGGCTACACAGAGTTACATGAGGCTACACAGAGTTACATGAGGCTACAAAGTGTTACACGAGGCTACACAGAGTTACGTGAGGCTACAAAGGGTTACATGAGGCTGCACAGAGTTACATGAGACTACACAGAGTTACACAAGGCAAAACACAGGGTTACATGGAACTACACAGAGTTACGTGAGGCACGGGCAATACACAGGAGGCTACACAGGGTTAAATGAGGCTACACTGAGTTACATGAGGGCTAGACAGGATAACACAAGGCTGCACAGAGTTACATGAGACTACATTGGATTACATGATGCTACATTGGGTTACTTGAGGCTAGACATGATATGGTTACATGAGGAGAAATTGGGTTACATAAGGCTACACAGAGTTACATGAGGCTACATAGAATTGCATGAGGCAATACACAGGGTTACATGAGGCTATACAGAGTTACATGGGGCAATACACAGGGTTACAGCAGGCTACAAAGGGTTACATGAGGCTGTACAGAGTTACATGAGGCTATATTGGGTTATATGAGGTAACACTAGGTTACTTGAGGCTAGACAAATGTTACACGAGGAGACATTGGGTTACATGAAGCTACACAGGGTTACATGAGGCTACACAGGGTTAAATGAGGCTGCACAGAAGTACATGATGCTACATTGGGTTTACAAAAGGTTACATGAGGCTCCAATGTAGTATCATGCAACTCTGTGCAGCTCATGTAACCCTTTGTATACTCATGTAACTCTGTCACTCTCATGCAACCTTGTGTAGCCTCATGTAGCCTCATATAATTATCCCAATGTAACTTTGTGTAGCTTCATGTAAACCAATGTATCCTTATGTAACACTGCGTATAACCTCATGTAACCCTGTGTAGCCTCAGGTAACTCTGTGTAGCTTCATGTAAGCTTGTGTATAGCCTCATGTAACCCAGTGTAACCTCTGTAATGTCTCAGTATAGCCTCATGCAACCTTGTGCAGTATCCTGTAACCCAGTGTAGCTTAATGTAACCCAGTGTAGCCGCATGTAACCATGTGTAGTATCATAAATCTTTGTAGCTTTAATGTAACCCAATGTAGCCCTATGTAACTCTGTGTAGCCTCGTATAACCCTGTATAGCCTGTTGTAGATGTTGATTGCAAGGTTTGTTAAGATTAACGGTATACTAATGTACATTAAGTAAAGAATTTAATGGTTTAACAAATAATGTTCGTGGTTTAATAAATAATGAAAAGTACTATAGAAATCTTGCACATTTTTGGGTAAACAATATCAAGGAAAATTTTTCCATTTCTTTTTTGGCTATGTAATTAAAAACCAAAATTTTGATACAAATGGCATTTCAAAGTTCAGGTTTTGTGCCAAAATGTGTAACAGGACAACAAATGGCACATAATAGAGAAGATGCTAGTCATTATCTTGTCATTTGAGCATTATATATTAAATAATGTAAATTATTTATTAAAAAAGAGTCATTATTTATTTATGAAAATGTATATATGTATAAACCATGTACAGCAAGTATATATAACCTAGTTTTTTATACTTATTATATTGTTATAATTTTGATACAAACGGCACCCCATACTCGGTATCCATGATGTTTGGTCTCCTAAATCTGAGATGTTATTTGATATTCGTATCTGTGACACTGACGTCCAGTCCTGTTTGAATCATACACCAGCATCGATTTTGTTAAAAGTTGAGTGTGAAAAGAAGTCTAAGTATTCTATCACTGCTACTGCTCGTTGAGCCCATTTTACCATGCTTTGTTTTTCTGTTGACAATCTGATGGGTTCTGAAGCCTCCTGTTTACTGAAAAGATCTTGCTTCTGATTTAGCTCTTCGATGGGACAAGCACTATTTAGAAGTTGTCTATTAGATTAGAGCAATCCTAGCATTGAGCTACTGGCAAGAATAAGAACGCGTTGCTTAAGTTTTGAGAACGGCGCCATTATTGACTCTACAAGTTAGTTAATATTTTGTATAATTATGTGGTTTGTGTTGTGTTTGTGTTGTATTTGTGATCTTCGTATATGTTAAAGCATAGCCGTGAGTGTTATATGAAAAATCAAGTACGAGACGCACGGCTGAGATGCTAATAAAGCACGAGGCGAAGCCAAGTGCTTTATTAGCATCGAGGCCAAGCATTGAGTACTTTATTCTTCATATAGCACGAGCAAGGCTATGCTTTAAATGATTTATGAAACTTTCTACTCGTCAGTGTAGCTTCACCATACACTAGAACTCGTAATTAACACGCATTGCATGAACTACTAGCAGCCTGAACACACACAAACCAGTTTAACAAAGTAACTCACACGTAGTTCACCATAGTTTGGCATGGTAGACGTCCATTGTGTCTTTTGGCAGGTTTTGCTCGCAACCCACAATCGATTCTATTGTTAGTCATATGGTGGAAGTATTTCCGTGATATCTCCAGGACTTGTCCGTTTACATTAACAAACGTAACAGCAACGTTACCTTCTCCCACCCATCATCGAAGCATTTAGGTATGTCTATAAAAGCAATGCAGTCGTAGAACTCATATTGGCTGGGGTAATTGATCACCCAGCACGGCGAGGCTATCAGCCTTCACCGGCTTGGGTGATTAGTCGTACTGGCGTGAGCCCCATAGGCTATTAGCCTACACTAAGCACGTGGGTAACTGTGCTTTATTGCCCACAAAGAGTGCTTTATTCATTCAATAAAGCACTTTTTGCGGAGCAATACAGCACTCTTTGTGGTCGATGAAGCGGTTGGCCGGCTGAGAGTGTGCTTTATGAAATTTAAAGTACACTTTTTCCTTTGATTTCGCCCACGTAAAGTTCTATAAATATAGAATAATAATCATTAAAGAAAAAATTGGCATGATGCTTGGCATAGGTTTGTGCAAAGGTAAAGTAATCACCAAGTACGCCTTTTCACCTCTTTTACATGGGGTATGAAACAATGCCATGATACCCACAATGATAGTGTCTGGATTTAGAAAGAGTGGTATATACCCATTTAACCCCAAAGCACTTGACTATGGGGCAAGCAAAAGTATGTCATATAGAGCATACTGATGTGCAAGGTGTTGACATGTTTTCAGTACCTGCAGATAATCAGGGGTGGCAGAGAAGGGGGAGGGGTATAAGGGGGCTGTAAAAGATTATATAGGTGCTTAGCCTTCCTAAATATATCTATAGCTGCCATTGAGAGCCCTGCTCAATAGCATCAATGCTCTAATAGAGCAATCAAGATCGAGATACTCTAATAGAGCAGTCACAGTATTCTTCAGAGAAACAGTGTAGCAAGCTACGTATGTAGTTATAAATAAGGAGGGGTGGAGGGCAGCTATTGTCAGCAGGTAGTTACCCCTTTTTTGGTCTTTGACTTTCAACTAGGCCATGGCATCACCAAGCTAGACCCCAACCCCCCCCTCCTAAGTAAAGGTGTCTCTGCTGCCCCTACAGATAATACATAGTTAGAGATGCAAGACATGATATTCCATGTAGAAGACTATCCACCAGAGCAACCGGTCAGAGTGAGCAATCTGTGTGCCTTCTCCTCCTGAGAATGAAGGCAATTTGAAGCACATTAGTAAGAACTTGGTGCAGTATGTGCCAGTGAAGCCAAAAAGCAA